>NC_066627.1:35824612-37253229 GCF_025201925.1 Gopherus flavomarginatus | reverse complement strand
AATGTGTGTTACATGTATACAAGCTACCACAACTGCATTGTTACCCTGTGGTCCTGCTGATAGGCTTTGTACACCCATACGACTCTCTGAAACTAGTTCTGGCACTAATCGTAGCATCTTAAGGCCAAATTTTCAGCTTCTCCTTACCGAAGCTTCCTTTTCTGTTAATAATTTTGTTCCTACTTTTATTTTTTGAATCCAAAAAACAGTTGGAAAATTTGGTCATTAGCATGCATCAAATCCAAAGCTCAAGTGGCTAACCTGGAATACACAGTATTATTCCATACTATCATCTGGGGATCTGAGTTAAAAGCCAAGGTTGCTTGCTTCCCAGGCTACGGAGTTATCAATTTTTGAAACTTCTGTAAAGTAAAGTACAGCATGTCAGCAAATATTTCCATATTTAGATGTATATCCCCTTCTGCTCCACAGATCAGTATATGTTTCTGCTATAAGCACTTCAGTAAGTATATGGACATGCATGTATTTCCTGTACATTTAATTATATTGGGATGGTAGCTGGATATTGTGTTTTGACATTAAGGTATACAGTTGCGAAGCTATGAATCTAAGTAGTACATACATATTTTCATTAGCAAAATACTTAATAAAAGAGTGTGATGTATTTCATCCTACAGCTTTTACATTGAAATCTATCAGGTCATCCAAGGGAAAGACGATTCATTGCAAGAGTCACCGATTGCCATAGACTTTGGAGTGTAAAAGCAGCATTAACCCAAAGCAAAACAGGCCAAATGCTGTGCTAATATAAAGGTATCTTAAGAAATTGGGCAGGTACACTTTAGAGGAGCATTGGAGTGAGGAAGCTTAAGGCAGTGAGGCATTGTGTGGCAAAGTAAATGGGTCATAAATTATTTTACTTATGGGGTGCAGTGGAAATAGGGAGAATAAACTCAAAAATGGATGTGACATGGTATAAGCATAGAAAGAGCATGGTATAAGCATGGAAAGAGCACCTAAAAAAAAATAGAAGTATAAATTAAGGTTAGTACTTTGCCCCACCACAGGGCCTTGTCTGTACACAAAAGTTGCACTGTTATCCCTTTTCTGCGAGTGGGAACTACTGTGAGTCCATACACATATTTTCTCCCATTACTGGTTCCCTGGCCTTCCATTTATAGACGTCACTCTAGTTTAAAACCAAGGCAACTCATAAACACTCAAGGCCATGCTGCTCACACAGGCTTAGTGGATGCCACTGATATTCAAGGCCAATGGGCAATTTTCCACTGTATGCTGAAACTCTAGTAAGTGTTTGTAAACTTTGTAAAGGTTTGTACTGCTCATTTTAGAAAGCTCCAGCCTCAAAAGATCCATGATAAACCACAGGAGCAGCTGTGTTCAGTTCTGCCTAAAGCTAGAGGATCTGTGATTTCTAAGATATACACTGCAAGAGTGCTTCAGTATGAGAGATATATATAGATAATGATTTTTACCAGTGGAGAGTTAAGAATGAGTCTAATTCAGGATTCAGATTTATGCATCCTACATTGCCATCTACAGACCATTCATGGTATTTCACTCCAGAGGTTTGTAACCTAGTGATAAGCAGGGATCCTAGTTTACAGTGATTAATCAGAGGATTTAAACAAACAAACAAACAAAAAACTACATGTTTTTCCGCTATTAAAATGAAACACTGAACTTTAGTTTCCCTGGCTATATAAGTATCAGTTGAATACAATGTTTTATTGATATATTTAAAGTTTTTAAGCAAGTTTGAAGCCTACCATCAATAAGAAATTTGTCCTTGCCAAACTCAGTGACACGGTCTTTTGAGATGATCTTTAAAGTTTTCTGCATCTTTTCATAACTTTAATTACTTACATATGGTGGCTGAAGTGAAATTTTAGATGCATTTAGCCACAAACCCCTATATACCGTTAAGTAATCTCTGTATGCCAGAAGAGTTTATTGGAGTATGTTTAGCTATGTAAATTTAAAGCGCATTCAGAAAACAACCCAAGAGGGATAGGTTGCACTCACTGAATAAGTGATAGTGGTACTTTCCATAAAATTTAGTTACTTATTAGTATGTGTTTTCATTTTTTCACAAAATGTAAAAACTAAAAGATGCTCTGTAAAAACACAGAGCTCACTGGAGTGGCAGACTTGGGGATTTCTGAGCAAGGAAACTGCCTGATGCTGTTTGTTTCTATTGTGTTCAGAGAACAAGGACTTTATATACACTTTTGTAAATAAAACAAGATTGCACTGAGGATATATCTGACTCTTATCATTTCTCATCCAAATGGAAACATCCCTGCCAGGTTCTGAATTCTGGTGAACTGCTTTGACCAAAGGGGCAACACCTGTTTAGCTGCTTCCCATCACTCCTGAGCATACAAAAGAAAATAATAATAATAAATAAATAAATAAATAAAATCTGTTTCCACAACACTGTAAATTAATAAATGTTTTAATCTAAGTAGTTAGGCTCAGATCCTAAAAACACTTATTACACATGTGCTTAAGTTTAACCATGTAAGTAGTTCCATGGCACAAAAGTTAATCACGTGCACAAGTGCTTTGTAGCATCAGGATCTCACTGCTGTAAATGAACTGAGAAACTGAAAAATTCCACCATACCAACAAAACTATATCCTGTGCACTAATTGCTTATTCTTTTGGGAAGTATGTTTGGAAATGAAGTCACCATAAACTGAAATATAGACATAAAAGATTCTAAACTGAGCTAACTGGAAAAGACCACAAATGCAGCCTCTATGGCTAGACACCTCAAAAATCTATTGCAAAACTGATTACTAATATCACCAAAAGCCAGGGTAGAGCATTGAAATAAGTGAAGAAGGAAGCAAAAATGGCACTGTCATAAGTATAGGATCCCAAAAGCCAATTTAAATGGTAAGTGGTACACATATATTGGCAGAGAACTGTCACACAGCTACAGAACAGTCTGAGCCAGACCCAAAATAAACTAAAACACTGTAAGAGGAAAAATGAAAACAGGTCTTTTCACCCTGATTAGACAAGCTTTGTATAAAGCAGACTTAGGTCAAGCACTTTGTTCATCCTGAAGGTGCACCTGTGAAGTGGCAGATTTCAAAGCGGGAGGTGGGAGGGGTCCTGCTGATGCCTCCTGAGCTGAGAGCCCTTTCAGCAACAGCATTCCATAAATCTCAAAGTGCAGCCGGGGAAAAGGCCTGGGCTTTGAGGAAGGAATTCACAAATTTGTAACCCAGCTTTTTGTGTATGAGGCCCCTTCTCTTTGTGAGGAACACATGAATCTCAATCACTTGTGGAGCTGATCCAATGACAGGCTTCAACAATCTCTTTACCTTTCCAAACAGACAAAGTATCCAAAACTTCCCTATCATAAACCTCAGTAAATTACCTTCTTGCAAGCAAGGCACCCCCTACTGGGCTAATCCATAAATCAGCAGTTTAGAGGAAACCTTTACTGTGTTCTCTTTAGGGTGACCAGATGTCCTAATCTTATAGGGACAGTCCCGATATTTGGGGCTTTGTCTTATATAGGCGCCTATTACCCCTCTACCCCCTGTCCTGATTTTTCACACTTGCTGTCTGGTCACCCTAGTTCTCTTCAGTGAAAAGCAAAGCACTGAGGCTTGGCTGCTTTGTCAGGGAAGAAGATTGGAAAACAAACGTACAAGAAGTCATGCTGAAAATAACATTCTGGCCTCAATTTTCTGAAAAGTTTAGCACACAAGAGCACACACGAAATACGCACCCAATTGATTGAGTCGATTGTGGTAATCGCATAAGCAAATTTGTTGTGTAATTGTGAAAACTTGGGCCAACGGGGCACATTTTCAATGGATCCCCACCCAAACACCCACAATATTTGTGGATATGTCTAGCTGCACACAAAAATCCTACATTTGCATGCCCTAGTGCTTTAGGTAGTGTGTGCCATGCACACACAGTGATATCTCCATTCTGCAGGAGTATTTTTGTATGCCTATTGAAAATGTGACCCTCTGAATCGTTAGGAAGAGTACAGAAGTTCATAGTTTAGAGAGGCATCCTGGATGAGATTTTCAAAAGGGCTGGGCTCAGTGTGCCCTTAGCTTTGTTCCCTTTGTCAATAGGCAAACCCACCTTGACCTCAGTGGGAGCAGAGTTAGGGACAATAAGGAGCAATGTGTAAAATCTCACCCTCTTTTTTTATTTGTGCCTAAGATTTGCAAGGCTTTGGGAAATTGTTCAAGTTTATTTATGATTTAAGTTACCTCATTGTTTTGGTGTTGTACAAGCATGGATTAAAAACAGTCTCTGCACCCCAAAGAGCTTATAATAACAAGACACAACAGATAAATGGGACAAACAAACAGGTGGGACTGGGGTAAAAAGAAAAAGGTAACAATTAATACGAGCATTTTTCCTGTAGACTGGCTGTACACACAGTGCAGCTTTGCCACCTGCCTAATCGATAGGTACTGCCCTGTAAGCTTCTGATGTAACCATCGCATCAGAAATGAGATCTGAAGGAGGAGAAGGGAGCAGATTAATGAATTTTGGGGGTGGAGTGGAAGTTTGTGGGTGATGTGAGCAGCACTTGCACACATAGGCGGCGAGTTATATGGGCCAGTGGGGCCCGAGCTCCACCAATATTTAGGAATGTGGGCCCGGCTCCATCAATGTTTGGGCTTACCGCACTTTGGGGGTACCCGTGCTTCAGGGGGAGGCAGAATCCAGGGTGGCCTGGGGGTTAGCGAGCGACCCGGCCCCAGCCCGCCCCACTCTGCCCCACCGGCTCCCAGCATCACTCAGGGAAGACTGTGGAAGCTGGAAAGAGGCGGGGCAGTGCCTTGGGGTGGAATGGGGGCATGGAGGGGACAGAGCAGGGGCGGGCTGGGTTGCTCTCTGCTTTCAGTGCCAGGCCCTCCACTAGCCTCCTTGGCCACCCTGGACCCCACGTCCTCAAAGCACAGGGCCTGGGGCGGTTGCCCTGGTCTGTCATATGGACAGGATGGCTCTGGGTCCAGGGGGGCCTGGCGCTCACAGCAGCGAGCAATCCGGCCCCAGCCCACCCCTGCTCTGCCCCATCCCTGGCCCCTTTCCACCTCTTCCCCCAAGCCTTCACCCCACCTCTTTCTGGTTTCTACCCCCTCCCCAAGGGATATGGGGACCCGGCAGGGTGGAGCAGGGCAGGCTGGGGCCTGGTCACTCACTGCTGCTAACGCCAGGCCCCCCACTAACCTCCCAGGCCGCCCTGGACCCCACATTCCCCTGAAGCACAGGGCCTAGGGCAGTTGCCCCGATCTGTCCTATGGATGGGATGGCTCTGCTTGGATCTGTTCTGGGCACCACCAAAAATTATACAAACCTGGTGCCCATGCTTGCACAAGGCCATTACAACACCAGTACAGATACAGAAGGCATGTTGTCAGCCTCTTCCTATTACTGACGCCTTCCGAGGGGAAAAAAGGAAAATAAAAAACTGTCTCAGAAACAAAAATTCCTGGACCTGTAGAACAACACATCCAGTGAAACAGCAATAGCTTCTCCAGAACAGCTATGTCTAAATACAAAGGTATGAGATACTTGTGAACAAAAAGCATCTTCCTCTGATGCTGTATCAAGTCCACCACTCCTGTAGAACTGCCCTGTATCAATGAAACCATTACTATGGTCAGAGTGAATCTTGTGATTCTAGAACTAGGAGGCACAACTTTTGGGTTCTATTCCCACTATCAACCCTCCTGTGTTGTGAGACACAGGACAAGTCACAAGATAACCTCTCCCCTTTGCTCAAGTTCAGCCATCTATAAAATGGGTACATGACGGGGACTGGTCCACTCATCATGTCTAGTGACTCATCTGGGGAATAAGCTCTGCTGCCTGGTCTGACACCGCTTCCTGTGACTACTCAGGTTTCAGAGTAGCAGCCGTGTTAGTCTGTATCCGCAAAAAGAACAGGAGTACTTGTGGCACCTTAGAGACTAACAATTTCAGCATAAGCTTTTGTGGGCTTATGCATCCGAAGAAGTGAGCTGTAGCCCACGAAAGCTTATGCTGAAATAAATTTGTTAGTCTCTAAGGTGCCACAAGTACTCCTGTTCTTTTTGTGACTACTCAGTCTGTAATTCTCCTCAGTTACTCCATGGCCTCTGATGTACCGGAGGCAGCAGCACTGTCCTTTTCATAGCTTAGCTCTCTGGCTAAGTCATATTAAAATTCTCCCCCCTTCCAGGGTATCACAAGCTGTTTGAGGCAAACTGTTGCAGGCAGTCCACTTCCTACTTCTTGGTCTGTGCCACTCCCCCAGTGACCAGTAGGGAGGTTCCAGTCCAAGAACCCCTCAACCCAGAAGCACGGGGCTTTTACTCTCCCTGTCCCTTCCCTGGCAGCTTCCTGCTCTCCCCCCTTGTATCAGGGAGCATAACTGCAGGTTTTCCTCCCTCATTGCAGTCTACCAACTTCCTCTCTTTATAAACCCTGCCCAGCTCCTCCCCCAGCTGGACTTCATCTGCAATTCAGCCCTAGCACTCCCTAGGTGCAGCCTAAGGTTAATTAACCTAATTTACCCATTCAGGTCTTGTGTGAGGTGGACACCCCCTTGCAGATAATATTTTACTTCCCAGGGATGTTGTGATGCTGCTTCAGTCAATGTTTACATTCAGAGATCCTGGAGTGAAAAGTGCAAAGTGTTATTCCCACCTGTTGCAAAAGATTCCCACGAATAGCGTAAATGCAAAACTAATTTCTTCAACTTATTGTTGCCTTGATAAATTCACACTCAAACACAATACACTTATAAAAATATATACTCCCTTCCCCCTACCCCCCGAAACTAATCAAACTATTTTCCCTACAGGCTAGGAAGGAAGGAAGGGAGAGTTGTTACTGACGATCTATAACTGCATGGGAGGTGCTCAGATATTGCGGTGATAGAGGCCATGTAGGTACTTTTAGAGATAGATCCCTTCCTTCCTTATTTCACCGCGTCCCTGAGGTGTGCATCTGCCACAGATTTTGCTGACAAAATCATTCATAATGGATCACCGAAGGAAGAAACTGACAATTGAACATTCTTGCAGCTCTCCCTGCCCCTGGCATGAAGCCCTTCTGTGCAAATCACTGTTGTTTTATTCACAAGGTGTTCCTGCCGTTGCTAGGGGACTGACTCTCTGCTTGGGAAGAAAGATTATTTCCAAATTTAAAATGGCTCATCTCCCATCTTTAACTAGGAAATTAATTCTCCTACACAAAGGGGAATTCACCTGCCCAGGAATACTGAACAGAAGACCAGCTCTTATGATAAAAGTCTTTGCCCCCACCAGCTAAGGAATGGTTAGTTCTCTGTAAGGCAGATAAGGGTTTTAACTTTTTAAAGGACAATAAGGGATTTCATTTTTTTCTCATACAAACACAAACATACTTAAGGTAACATATGATGGCATCACGGGTAGTTTTTCAGGTGTAAGATGAATGTACAGGAAGCACTCCCAAAAGATGTACGCTGTGTATTATAGGTCTCAAATATATTTTTGGAACCATCCGATCTAGACTACAATTCTGTTACTGAGCCTGTGGGTGACCAAAGATGTAATAATAATCAGGCCCAATTCAAGCACATATGCGGGCCTCTCTGCCCTGTCTCTCCCATCACTGACTCTTAGAACTGAGCTCCTCACCTTCTCTTTTCCTTCCTTCCTAGCCTGTAGGGAAAATAGTTTGATTAGTTTCGGGGGGTGTGGGGAAGGGAGTATATATTTTTATAAGTATATTGTGTTTGAGTGTGAATTTATCAAGGCAACAATAAGTTGAAGAAATTAGTTTTGCATTTTGTTCTGAAGGGATAAATCAAAGGACGTACTTGTCTCTTGCAGGATTGAGAGACATAGACGAGGTCCAATTGGCAAATTCTGTCCCCTGAACTCATGATGAGCCTCCCCTATACTACTTAACAGTTTCATTGTTCCAGAGGGAGGCAGCCACCATGGGAGTCATGGTTATGCAGGGAGAAACGATCTCTCCAGTACTACAGCGGATCCCACAAAAGGCTCTGCATCACACATGTTGGTTTGGAGACTTTGAGCAGGACTCCTTACTTAGGGTGAGTGTACGGGATCTGAGACTGGGAAGGCCAAAACCAAACTCATAAATTTAAAAAATAAACAAATGCAAGCCCCTTTAAGAAGGCCTCCAAACCAACCCCAGCTGCAGAGTTCCCTGCACCATTATTGCTTTAGGAGACAGGCAGACTTTCTCCCTTTCCCATAGGCAGCAGGTCAGTGAAGAAGCAGCTTAATGAAGTTCATAAAGCTCTGAACTCACAGCCTTGAACCAGAGCAATCAAACGTAGGGCTTGTCTACACGGTGCACTATTCTGTGCATTTGTGCATTCACTGGCCTGCATAGACCCTGCTGGCGCACACTAAAAGTTACCTAATGCACATTAATGAAGTAGTCTCATGCAGCATGCTACATAACTAGTATGTTACATTACAGTACTACCTTAAAACACACTAGGGAATTTTTAGTGTGCACCAGCATGTCCACATGTATCTGTTACTACACACACACTAGTGTGCACTAAAATATACTCCCCTGTACTGCAGACTACACACTATGTAGACAAGCCCTTAAAGTCAGAAAACAAAAGTCTATAGGTCCTAGGCCAGTGTCCCAGTGCTTGAACGGGCCTGCAACCTGTAGCCATCAACATGACTTCTGGTCCACCCCACACCCATTGCACACATACATGGTTTCCTTGCTCAACTTCCTTTTCCTGTTTATATAGCCCTGGCCCAAGGACAGGGCAGGGTGTTCTGGATTGTGCCCAGACTGTCTTGCCTGTAATCTCTAGATTGATTCTTAAAGGGGCGGAACACCCCACCACAGGAAGGCAGTTTAGCGATCAGAACACTAGGGTGAATACCAAATGTTACAGATGAGAATGGAAGAGCTACTGCAGAGAAAACTCCTAGGACAACCTGCACTACTGAAAGCAAGCACCACAGATGGAATAAATTTTGTTTAGAAAGAAAATAATTTCCTTCTATGCTTTAGGGAAAACATATGTGCTTTCTCTCTTTGCTGACAGAGATAAAGAATTAAAGGGGTAGATCTAGTGTATTAATTGAACATATGCACATACAAGAGGAAAGTGCAACTGAATGGATAATTTGCACATGTTGTTACAGCGTCACAGTTGCTTTTACTGCAATTATTCACTCAGCTTTAAGGCTGACCATATCCATAACAGCCAAGAGGTACAATACCAGGGGTCATTTATACAAATTCATTTTCTGACCACAAACCTATTTAAGAATATGGGAACTCCAGAGATAATTCTGCAAAGTCTCATAGGTAGATTAGACAGACTGTGCATCCTAACTAATTTAAGCAATTATGATGCACCAACCATCGCAGTATCTTGAATCCACAGGCTGCCCAAGGAACCTACCTCATGAATTAAAGGTGAGATTTTCAAAAGCATTCCGTGCTGGCCAGGGCCGGCTCTAGCCATTTCGCCGCCCCAAGCACGGCGACACACTGCGGGGGGCGCTCTGCCACTTGCCGGTCCCGTGGCTCCAGTGGACCTCCCGCAGACATCCCTGCGGATGGTCTGCTGGTCCCACAGCTCCGGTGGACCTCCTGCAGGAGTGCCTGCGGATGCCCCACCGGAGCCATGGGACCAGTGGACCCTCCGCAGGCACGCCTGCGGGAGGTCCACCGGAGCCGCCTGCCGCCCTCCCAGCGACCGGCAGAGCGCCCCCCAAGGCATGCCGCCCCAAGCACACTCTTTGCGCGCTGGGGCCTGGAGCTGGCCCTGATGCTGGTCTAACTGCTCCCATTGAATTCTGTCCCTACTGAAGTCCAAGTTTTACTACTGACTCCAAAGACAGCAGAGTAAGACCTATGATGAGAGCTTATAAAATCCCATCTTAAAAGTATAACAGCTCTTCTTTTACACATCCCATGATGTTGGAATTTTATTAAACTCCTTCACCAAGAGAAAGTAGGTACTTTCAAGTGTCGCTTTCCTCTCCAGCACTTAAGAGTCTGTATTTTGCGAGAGGGAAGGGGGAAAGATATTCCATGACTTGGATTAATCTGTAAGATTGTGAAATGAAAGCATTAGGATGGAAGTCACAATTCATGATGTGGCTGACAAAATCCAGGAAGAATGACTTCGCTAGTTTGGACACCTACAGAGGAGGAATGAAGAGGACCTGGTGAAGGTAGGATGGCAGGAGAGGGTAGTAGGAAAGAGACCCCAAAGAAAGCATTGGAAGAGATGGATGTATTGCATCAAAAAATAAGGTAAGCAGATAGACCTTAGTACCGCCTCGGACACACAAAGATGGTGGATGCTTGCAGGATAACCCAACCCCAGATGATGCAGGATGGGGAAGGAGAAGGAGGAGTAGGAGAAGAAAGGAGTGTGCAGTAGTCTCACTTTGAGAGATATGACTGAGATATTTAAAATTGGACTGGACAGAGGATAGAGGACTGGAGAATTCTTTGCGTGGAACAATTTTGAGCCCCAGGGCAAGGCTTGGATGATCTGATAGGTCCTTTCCATCTCTTGCTTTTGTGATTCTATAGCAGGGGCAGACAACCTATGGCACAGGTGCCGAAGGTGACACGCAAGCTGATTTTCAGTGGCACTCACACTGCCTGGGTCCTGGCCACTGGTCTGAGGGGCTCAGCATTTTAATTTAATTTTAAATGAAGCTTCTTAAACATTTTAAAAACCTTATTTACTTTACATACAACAATAGTTTAGTTATATATTATAGACTTAGAGAAAGAGACCTACTAAAAACGTTAAAATGTATTACCGGCACACAAAACCTTAAATTAGAGTGAATAAATTAAGACTCGGCACACCACTTCTGAAAGGTTGCTGACCCCTGTTCTATACATTTAGCTATGGCTTGTATCTAGACTTAATTAGGTACTCTTATTTTAAGCAAGCTTCTTAAGACATAAAAAATAGCCTCACTGTTGGCTTGAAACCATATATTGAAATACACAGCATTTAGAGAAATATGAATACTTATAATCTAAAACACTGAAAAGGGAATAGGCTAAATTTACACCATTTTCCCTTTCTTATTAGATTCATAGGACAGATATAGATTTTGACACTGAGCCATTTTTCTGTTCTTCACTGCAGTCTTTGGCATGAGAATGAAATATTAGACTTGCAAATGCCTTACAATAAAAATAGACAGAACCAAGAGGTTAGAGCAGCACCATGACATGGATAGATTTCAATGGATTTTAACAATCAGCTAAACCAAATCAAATGAAAAACACTGTAAAGAAAATTAATCCACCATATCAGTGTTTCCCAAATTTGGGACGCCACTTGTTTAGGGAAAGCCCTTGGCAAATCGGGCCGGTTTGTTTACCTGCTGCGTCCACAGGTCCGGCTGATTGCAGCTCCCACTGGCTGTGGTTCACCACTCCAGGCCAACAGGAGCTGCGACCGGCAGGACCTGAGGACACAGCAGGTTAACAAGCCTGCCAGGGGCTTTCCCTAAACAAGCGGCTTCCCAAGTTTGGGAAACATTGCACCAGATGATAAAGGATCTTGAAAATGATGCAAACATACTCCATTCTTCTTCCTGATTTCAAGACTTGAATGTTATGCACTCTCTTCTGTTGCTGTATAGACAAGAAGAGCACACAAACGTGTGACAAGACTTACTGACTGTATAATAAAAGGATATAATACAGCTGCACTGGAAGTCACCAACTACTTATCTCTGTTTCCAACACAGTCACTGCAATATCCCATCATCTGACCCCACCATGAAGAATGTGAGTTATATTACCTGTTCAAGTTCTAAGAGCTGTTCCAGAATAACACTTATAATCAGGCTTCTCTGGGGTCCCATCACCACAGTATCTGATGAATTTATTGTTACAACATAATAGATAGAGGAGATAAGTGAAATGCCCCAGGTCACACGGGAAGCCTGTGACACAGCTCAAGAGAACCCAGATCTCTTTTGTCTCAGTCTATTTCCTTAACCACAAAACCATCCTTTCTTTGTGCGGCTCTGCTTTACTTGTAGCAGGAAGCTATGGAAATCCCTTCCCACACTTTAGAAAAGATGGACAAGTTGGAGAGAGCCCAGAGGTGAGCAACACAAATGATAAAAGGTTTAGGAAACTTGATCTATGGGAAAAGGTTAACAAATCTGGGCATGTTTAGACTTGAGAAAAGAAGACTGAAGGGAGACCAGATAACAGTCTTCAAATATTTTAAGGGCTGTTATAAAGAGGACAGTGATCAATTGTTCTCCATGGCCACAGATGGTAGGACAAGAAGTAAGAACTTAAGCTGCATCAAGGGAGATTTAGGTTACATAGCAGGAAAAGTTCCCAACTATAAGGGTAGATAAACTCTGCAACAGGCTTCCAAGGGAGGTTATGGAATCCCCATAGTTGGAGGTTTTTAAGAACAGGTTCGACAAACACCTGTCAGGGATGGTCTAGATTTATTGGCCAGGTCTCAGTGCAGGGGGCTGGACTTGATGACTTCCTGAGGTCACTTCTTGCCCATTTCTATGATACTATGATATTTATTTCCCACCACAAAGTTCTCAAAGCTACAGGCTGAGGTAAACTGTGGCCTGATATATTTAACTAATGCTAATGAAAAATGCAGAAGGTTTATGCCACAAACCACAGAGCGTATATATAACTTTTCTGTGGTTTGCATTAGCACCCGATAAATATGTCCCAAATTCTACCACCCTTACTCACATTGGGCAGTACTTTGCTCTGATGGTCATCCCAGGACTGCTCAACTAGACAGCTCATCCACACCTGGTGGGAAAATGGAGGAGGAAACTTATGCTGACACATCATCCCACTGAAAGGGAAGGAAAGAAGCTAAGAGGGATAAGCCTGGCCAGCACAAGAAAGGCCCAAAATCCGGTCTTGCTATTTATCTCTGCCCACAGCTTCAGTGCTTTGGCGTGGCTTCCCTTCCTCTAAAGGCCTCATTAACCATGGGAGTTTGGCCACGTTCGTGTATCTGCTGAGCAGAGCTGGCTCCAGGAGTTTTGCCGTCCCAAGCAGCTAAAAAAAAAGCCGCTATCGCAATCTGCGGCAATTCAGTGGAAGGACCTTCGCTCCGAGCGGGAGTGAAGGACTCTCCGCTGAATTGCGCCGAATCCCTGAAAGTGCCACCCCGCTCAGGAGTTGCCGCCCCAAGCACCTGCTTGATAAGCTGGTGCCTGGAGCCAGCCCTGCTGCTGAGTTTGTCATAGTTACTGCATCCAAAATATATCTAACAAGCCTTATTCAGGCAAAACTCCCATTGTGTCAGGGAGGAGTTATGATTGCAGAATTATGCCCTGCAAACTCGATTTTACTTGGAAGCCCACACAGCCATGGAACAGAGAGGATGAATCTGCATTCTCCATTTTTGCTTTTCACAAAGCCATCACTCTGTATCTGACCTATCAGTCCTTATCCTTAAAGGAAATCTGCACAACACTTTCAAAAGATGAATCTGGGAGCTTAAATTCATAATTTTGCTAGACACTAAAAATCATGGACTGAGTAGAGACACTGGATTTATGGCTTATTACAACAATCTATAACCCACTAACAACACCTCCAGCTGCCTTCCTCCCTCTTCTTTCCCCCCAACCACCATGACTGGAGGGATGTGAATGAGCCACTTCATCTTGAATGAGCCCTTGAAATATGTGTTAACTACTTATGCTAAACAACCTGTTCCACCTTGTATTTAGCTGTTCTGAGTATGTTTACCAGATGTGAAGAGCTCTTTGTAAGCTTGAAAACTTGTCTCTCTCAACAACAGAAGTCGGTCCCATAAAAAATATATTACCGCAATGACCTTGCCTCTCTAATATTCTGGAACTAGCAAGGCTACTACAACGCTGCATATAATACAATCTTGGCAGGTAAATTTTCCGTCCTGCAATTTACTGACTAGGATTTGTGAATGAAAGAATGATGGTACTGCATTATCCCCGTTAGTCTCTTCTCATTCAGAGGGAGCATTTCTCAGATGATCTTAGATAAATGTGACCTGCTTAGGTTAAACCATTTGCCTTCTCCCACAGCAAACAGCTGCCACATTTCATTAGCATTAAGTGATCACAGAGGAGCAAAAGACAGATGCTTTCAGTTTCACAGGGTGTAATCTTTGATTTAGATATTCCCATTAATATGTTTTGATGCAAAATTTAAAAATAATATAAGCCCAAGTTACGGTCCTTGATTCGGTTACAGGTAATTTATTTAATTTGGTCAAAGAACCTTGAGTGCCACAATGAGTGATGAAATTCAGAATTTTATTATATTATAAAACTAAAGCAAGCATGCATAAAAGAATCACAGCATAAAAATGTAATGCTACATTTATACTCATATTTCTATGAAATAACACCAAGGGGTGATCAGTTCCTAGATGAAAAAATGGGTGTAGGGTCCTTCCTTTAAGCCGTGCATGATGGTGTATGAAGCACCGCATAATTTGGGAGCAATCCTATTTATAGTAAATTATAATAAGCGAATTAACAATAAATTTCCCTTTTTATCATATTTATTTTTCCATTACCATATTTACTCTTCCATACCCCAAAATCCAAATATCTTCTACTTCTTTATTGGCTATTAATATCAAACATCATTCTAATTATTATTTGCATCAATGCAAATTCTTCAGTTACCAATATTTAAAAACATCCAAAAATTCCCCTACATTGGCTACAAACATTTAAAACAAAAGCATGTTTACTACATGACCCCAGGTTATGCCTTGAGTCACTTCTATTAATAATTCTTATTCACTTATGCTAACAGCTTAACTTTAGCTAATATGCAGCCTAAATTTTAGGCCTAAAGGCTTGCTCCCTACTTGCATTTCAACACACTTAAATTAGCATATGCAAACATTACCCCATAGTCTACAATGGGAAGGAATGCCTGGCCTGACTGTATACCTATTGGAGCATCAGGCAACTGGTAACCTCATTATACGTCTGAGCCAATGCCCCTTCAAATCAATGAGAATCTTTCCATTGACTTAAATAGGCAGTGCCTTCAAGCCAAGGACTCCCAAAAATCTTATTGACTTCAACTGTCTTGCAGAACCATAAGACTATTATCAGGACCCATGTTAGCTATAAATGCTGTTAAAGTTGAATTAGAATAGTCATAGCTTTGTAATTACTATGCTTTTATAAATGAATAGCCATCTGTTATAAATATGAATTTTGATTGAATCTTCTAAAGATTTATTGACACCTCGCATAACACTCTGAAACACTTTTCATTTAGAACTAACTCCTTTTTGATATCACATAGTACTGCATTCTTACTTACTAAGGACATTTGTATGAAACAGAATTTTTACTGTGTCTACACTACAAGTGTTACAGTGGCACAGCTGATGCATAGCAGCTACCCCACTGTAGAATAGACACTTGCTACAGCAACATAAGGGTTCTTTCCTACTTTTTTACTACTTCTGTAGTAAATCCACCCCATCAAAAGGAACGGAGGAATAATTCTTCCGATGACCTAGCAGTGTCTATTCCAGGGCACAGATTGTCTTAACTATGTCTCTCGGGGATGTGAATTTTTCACACCCTCTAAAACAATATAGTTAGATAGACCTAAGTTGTAGACCAGGCCTACTATAGAGTTCATGGGCTCCTGTTGCTTGTTCTCCTCTCCCCCACACAGACACAGATACAATTCCACCCAGGCATAAGCTGAGACATATTAAATTTCATAGGGATCTGTTTCATATGGATGAGGCATTCTGAAAATCAGGAAGATAGTTTGAATCTTAACTATGGAATGACAGCAGCAAAGAGTTCTGTGGCACCTTATAGACTAACAAATGTATTGGAGCATGAGCTTTTGTGGGCGAATACCCACTTCGTCGGATGACATGCGTCACCCACGAAAGCTCATGCTCCAATACGCTTGTTAGTCTACAAGGTGCCACAGGACTCTTTGCTGCTTTTACAGATCCAGACTAACACGGCTACCCCTCTGATACTTGACACTATGGAATGATAATCACTGTTCCATAATATTTTACACAGACCTACTGGTACAGTACCACATCTCCTCACAGTTGTTCGAAGTCCACAGAAACAGTATACAGCCTGTGAGACAGCCAATTGTATCATTTTTTCAAGTGGAGAAACTAGATCAAGCATATGTCAAGTAACTTACTCATGCCAAGTTCCCCTCTTTCACCTCTAGAGCAGACTGCACAGGTTATCTGAACCCAGCTGGTAACTTTGTGAAAGCATTGTTGCATCCCTGCTACTCTACATGCTCTCAGATTTCTCAATTCTGTTTAAAAGCTATTGAAACAGTTAGTCTCACAGACATTTATCAACCAGGTGTCAGCAATGAAGTTCTAGCTGAGTCTGTAATGACTCAATTTTTTGTAAAATACAGAGTGATACATGAGCCTATCATCTTTAGTCATAGAATGATTCAGTTTCAGGAACAAAAAGCCGAGTCAACTGCGACAAGATTTAAGCATATGTGCAGTTTAAGTAGCTTCATGATAGTCTATTGCTGGAAGTAGCATATATAGGTGACATCTGGAATCCAATTACAACTGTTTTGGTGTAACTGCAGTGGAGTTACTTCTGATTTATACCCAGGTAAGTGAGTCAGGCTCTCTACCTCTAGTGTAATGTGAACGTTTAATCATAGCATTAATAGTGTATCCAAAGCTTGGAAAGGTAGCCATCCATTAATCTAACTGTCTGAAAAGATGTAAAGATTTTTAAAATATTGTCAAAGGATTGTCATTTAATTTGTATTTATTAATAATGATAATAATGTGCTAAACTAATGACCAACTCTCCTCTTAATGACATTTTGGAAACTTGAATATGAAATCAAGAATACTGTTCTTTCCCTGTTGCTTCATTGCATATGCAGAGTGGCTTGTTACTCTAGTGTTTCCATGGAGTGCTGGAGTGAGCACACTGCTTTATTGCAGTTTCTTGAGAGTTCTGGGCTGATGTATTGTTATCAAGTTACTCATAAATTCTAGACTGAGCACCCTTGTTTGCTTCTGTAGAGTTTTTCTTCAGTACCTGTCTGAACACAGAGATTATTATTTTGGGGTTGCATGTGAATGTTGGGGGATCACAAACTACCATGTTACTGTGGGATTGCTCATGAATTTTGGGCTGTAATACTGATTTGTAGGGTTGCTTACATACATTGGGCTGTTGCTATTTTTGTTGTTTTGCTTTTTTTGTTGTTGTTGAATAGGGCGGGTTCAGTGACATCCATTTTTTAGTTTTTTTTTAAATTTAAAAACAAATAAGGCATGAGGGCTACAATAAATATTTCAGTTCCAGGTTTACAAAAAAGAGGAACACAAAAAGGAAATCTTTTTTGCATTTCCAAATGGATAGAAAACTGTCTTAACCAGGGCTGAAAATCCTGAATTCTCAGTAGCTCATTAAATAAATATTTCCTTATGTTTTACATTTCTGAATAGCGGATTATCACTTGAGTAGGAAAACTGTAATTTTAAAGAAACTGTTCCCTTAATGCTTTAAAAAACCACAATACCAATTCTGGATTATTTTTAACACACAAATTAGTGCTGATCTTACACAATTAAAGCTGAAAATCTTTCCATGTGTTAAAAATCTGCCGGTAGTTTTGCTCTGCAGAATTAAGGCCTAAAATTTCTAAAGGTAAAATTGTGCCAGTAATTCCAATAAACTCTCCTTTATAGGGTTTTCTAACTTGACTACAAAATTTCCTGAGAGATGAAGTTTAGCGCACACAGTCTCAGGTTAGGTATCTAAAACAAATGTAGTGCTTTTTTAAATTGGTGGTTTTCATTATATTTTCTTGGACTGTTGCATCTAATGTCAAATTGCAGCATTGCATTTTAAGTTCTCTCAACACAGTTTTGAAAAAAATGTGACCAGACCTATTTTTTACAAGGAACTAAATTAATCTCATCTCTTGTTGAGCTCTGCTAAATTGCAATCTCTATAAGAGAATGGTTTATTAACCTATAGTGCCATCTAGCAAAAACAAACATCCATTTTTGCCGATGTGCTTTTAAAGGGGGCAGCCTACAATGTTATACTAAATAAAAAGAGAGAATGAAAATATTGCAAGCATGTATTTTAAGCAACCAGTACAAGATTTATTTTTAAAAGCAACCTTGATCAGATATTACATTGATAAGTGGAATAATAAAGCTCTCAGAGAGATTCTGAAATTCTACCATTCATATTTTGAAAGCGCTAGGCCAAATTCTCCATTGACTTGTATGTAGCATAACATCATTAAATTCAATGGAATTGTATTGTATGGCTATAAACCAGGGCAGAATTTATCCCATTATTGTAATTTTATTATATAAACCCCCAAACCAAGGGAATTCGTAATTGATTAAATGTACAATATCAAGGCACAATAGTATTAGCACCTTACCTGAAGACAATAGGAAGATTCCTTTGACTTGGCATGGCACTAAGATACCTAATAAACTTCTTTTGTCTTTGCGAGATAGGAATTTTGCTTCTAGGCCCATGTGTGACTGGGGAAGCTCAGTGTTCCATGGATTTTCCTGTGGTGAGTATTCAGATATAATAGTTGAGAGGATGCAACAGTCTTATAATGGATGCTGTTATAATTACCCTTTTCTACATGCAATCGCCTGGATAATTCACATAAATTCTGTTCCTTTACGGAGAATTTGCAAGAGCACCTTAAGTAACTGCAGTTGAAAAATCTGCCCTTTGCAGTATATTTTCTTCTATTTTGTTGCTAGTTACAGTCCCATAAGCCCTTGTCTAGTTTACTTGGCAATATTGCTGGAAAATATTGTAAAGTTCAAACAGACACATGAAACTTGAGAAAGTGCCATTCACTTTTTGGAGCCTGAAAATGTATTTGTGTTATCCTAAGTATTCACTTAGGCCTTAATTCAGAAAACCAGTTAAGTATGGCTGTAATTTTAAGCATATGAGTTGTCTCATTGAATTCAGCTGGGACTATTCATGTGCTTGAAGGTGCACAAATTTAGGTGTTTTGTTAAATCAGATCTTGGTTGGCAGTCTAGAAAATATCAGCATTCTAATAGTTAATAAATACATTCAAAAAAGCTCAGACTCTGCCTGGTATAAAATTTGGATTGTACACTCATCAGAGCAGAGAGTGTATCTTTTTAGTGTGTCTAAAAAGTGGCTAAGTTTTCAGATAATCTTTAGCAGTTGTTTCTTTAATCACTGCTGTCTGACTGAAGCTGAAGTTGCACCTCACACTTAAGAGGATGAAATATCATCCAAGAGCAGAATAGTGAATTTAGATGATCCCATGAAAAACTGGAGGTCAGTGGGCTGACATGATAGATTGGCCTTTCAGAAGATATGTAGTATGTTCTCCTCCCCCCACCCCATTAATAAGGGAAAAAGCTATATATATATATATAGTGGAATAAAGGGTTCTTTTGCGTCAAGATTCTTCAGTTAGAGCTGCACAAAATCAAGAGGAATTCAGGGGCTGCTAAATGAGTCTTTGGGAGCAAAGATTCCCACTTTTCATGATGTATCTTACAATATTTCCTACATGGCTGATTTGATGCATTAAGTTTTTGGATAGTTCCAATATTTTTTGATTGGCTCTTACTCATCTGAAGCCTTGCTTTTTCACATGGAGGCCTCCAGGCCTTGGCACACAAGTATAATATTGTTTGCTATAAAACAGAACAAATGTTTACATTTTGGTTTCCTATTTGCTGATTTGATGCAAAGACTCTGTTTACAGAGATCTCCTGTATCAAATTGGGTAGGCTTTATTTGGTTGATTTTGTCTTGTATTTCTTTCAGTTTATGTATAATTTCTGCTAGCAATGGCAGATTGAGTTGAAAATTTAATAAAATGCTTTACAATGGTGATTCCTATTCCCATGCACTGCATTAATATACCACCAGATTTAGGATCAGAGAGGAATTTTCCACCAAAGAATAGCAGTGAGAACCCTGTGAGTAGTGGATTTTCATTGCCTTTGGATTACTGAAGAGAAATTATTTGCTCACATCAAGCAGGCATTCCAGTCACGCAATCAATTGCTTGATATGCAGAAGGACCTTGGGTACTGAGGAAGCTCTATCCTTCTCATCTTCTACATTTGTGTCTGGATGATGTTTTCCTTCTTGCTATTACAGTGACTAATGATTTTGGGTTTCTCTGTTTTCAGATTCCCAACAATTGACACCTCACAGAGGCCTGATTTTCAGGAATCCATCCAGACTCTGAAAAATTAACCCCATTAATATATCTCAAGATGGGAACCCAAAAATCACTAATCCCTGTTGAAAATCTTGGCCTTAGAAGTTTTCATTGTACTTTAAATTGAAAGAGGTTTGGCCCTGTATTTATATATTCATTAAACCATTTCCTTCACAACAGAGTATATAGATTTGTAGTACTAGGACCTAGGGCATCTTATAATAAAGTAGATAGGGTGTGGGTATACTACAATTTATGCTATTAAATTATGCCTTTTCAACTATAATATTGGTAGTACTCCTTTTCTTTCCTTTTGTGCAGTGCTAAGATTAGTCACAACAGGTGGGTTTTTTTTCTCCCCAGAATGTAAAGGAAATCCATACCCTAATTAAAATCTTTAAAAGATAATCTATATGTGCAAGTGAAGAGGGTTCATACTGCTTCACTATTAGAGTTGGTTATTTTTCTCCGTCAGACAGGAATAGCTATTCACACACAAATATCTGTTCATGCCAATTAAAGTTCTTCAGCACTCCAGGGAACATACAACCTACTGTTACATCTGACAGATTATTGAGATTTTCAATGTTAATGAATATGAGGCCCTATGACTAGCAAAGGGAGTTTCATGTCCTATCTTCTTTATACTCTGCACTATGAATTTGTGAAAGCGCTGCCCAGCCTTCGCTAGGGTCCTTTCCTTACATCTTCTACCAAGCTCTTTGTTAAAAGCAGCAAAGAATCCTGTGGCACCTTATAGACTAACAGACGTTTTGGAGCATGAGCTTTCGTGGGTGAATATCCACTGCGTCAGATGCACGTAGTGGAAATTTCCAGGGGCAGGTATATATATGCAGGCAAGCTAGAGATAATGAGGTTAGTTCTATCAGGGAGGATGAGGCCCTGTTCTAGCAGTTGAGGTGTGAAAACCAAGTGCACCCTTTTTGAACTAGAGCTTTTGGTCTTCTTAATGCTTACCCTTCATAATACCCTATTCTTCTTTCCAGCCCAGAGAAGCAAGATCAGTGCTGCCCAAAAGAGTTTCAGGGTATACCCTCAGCTGCAAATTCATATAGAGGCAACAATACCCATCATCAAATGTATGAATGAAATCTGAAAAAAGAACTCCACATAAACTAAACTGACCAAAACTCCCAATATGTAGCACTTTATATAGTGCTTAATATTTTTAGATCAGTGTACAAACCACTTTATATTTTTACATAGCCTTTACACAAATTTTCAAACTACACACACTTACCACAATTGCCACCCAAGTCAAATAAGCATGCATATATGTGACTGATTCTGGTCAACTGTGTGTAATTTCTTTAAAAAAATATTTAATTCTATTATTCAATTTAATTGGAAATTTGTTTGTGTTTTAAAAAGCGACAAAGAGTCCTGTGGCACCTTATAGTCTAAGAGACGTATTGGAGTATAAGCTTTCGTGGGTGAATACCCACTTCGCCAGACGCACGTAGTGGAAATTTCCAGAGGCACATATAAATATGCAGGCAAGAATCAGCCTACAGATAACAAGGTTAGTTCAATCAGGGAGGATGAGGCCCTCTTCTGGCAGCTGAGGTGTGAATATCAAGGGAGGAGAAACGGCTTTTGCAGTTGGCTAGCCATTCACAGTCTTTGTTTAATCCTGAGCTGATGGTGTCAAATTTGCAAATTAACTGAAGTTTAGCAGTTTCTCTTTGAAGTCTGGTCCCAAAGTTTTTTTGCTGCAGGATGGCTACCTTTAAATTTGCTATTGTGTGTCCAGGGAGATTGATTTGTTCTCCTACAGGTTTTTGTATATTGCCATTCCTAATATCTGACTTGTGTCTGTTTATCCTTTTACATAGTGATTGTCCAGTTTGGCCAATGTACATAGCAGAGGGGCATTGCTGGCACATGATGGTGTATATAACATTAGTGGATGTGCAGGTGAATGAACCGGTGATGATGTGGCTGAGCTGGTTAGGTCCTGTGATGGTGTTGCTGGTGTAAATATGTGGGCAGAGTTGGCATTGATGTTTGTTGTTTTTTAAAGCTGCTTCTAGAGCAGTCTACAAATGTTCTAGTATAGTGGTACTATAGAGATGTCATGAGACCTGGAGTTTAGCTTTATACTTGGCTGCTTTCCAGGAACAGTCTCTGAACAAGGAAGTGATCCTCTGTGGTTTTGTTACAGCGAGTGTGGTAGCTCTACTGTCCTTGCCCTGGTGCAGTGATAATTTGTCTTTCATAATACTCAACACTTTCATCACACTTATCATTTTCAGACAGCACTAGAAAGAGCAGCAGCTGTGAAGCAATATTATAGTTGTGAAAAGTAAAAATAAAATAAAAAATTAAGTGACTTGTCTAAAGCAGTCTTCATAGAAATGTAGCATTAGAAGGGACGTCAAGATGTCATCTAGTACATCCTCTCTACACTGAGGCAGGATTAAGTATACTTAGACCATTCCTGACAGGTGTTTTGGCTAACCTTGTTCTTAAAAATCTCCAAGGACAGGGATTCCACAGTTTCCCTAGGTAACCTGTTCCAGTGCTTAACTAGCCTTATACAAAGCTTTTCTCAATATCCAACATAAATCTCCCTTGTTGCAAACTAAGCCTATTATTTTTTATCTTATCCTATCTTATTCCTATTCAACTGATCACCATCCTCTTCACAACAATCTTTTACACATGTTTGAAGACTTATGTTCCCCCTCAGCCTTTTCTAGGCTAACCATGCCCAGTTCTTTCAACCTTTCTTCATATGTAATGGTTTCTAAACATCTTATTGTTGTCCTTCTCCTCTGGACTCTCTCCAATGTGTCCATTGTTCTTAAAAGTTTGGCACTCAAAACCGGACACTATACTCTAGCTGAGACCTCACCACTAAAGAGCACAGCAGAACAGGTACCTCTCATGTTTTACATAGGACATTCCTTTTGATACATCCCAGAATAGCGATTGTGTTTTTTGAAACAGCATCACACTGTTAACTCATTCAACTTGTTATCCACTATAAACGCAGATCCTTTTCTGCTGCATTGCTGCCTAGCCAGTTATTTCCCCTTTTGTATGATTTGATTTTTCCTTAAGTGTAGTACTTTCAACTTGTCTTTATTGAATTTCATCTTGTTGTTTCAGACCAATTCTCCAATTTATCAAGATCATTTTGAATTCTAGTTCTGTTCTCTGAAGTGTTTGCAACCCATTCCAGCTTCGTGACATCTCACTGGTCTATCACTGATTCATCACCCTGGATGTTATCAATGGCAGAAGTGCTAGTGCAATTTTTACCACTGCGCCCTTAAAGCTTTCTCCATTGTTAGTATCAAGGGAGCTGAAATGGTGCTAGACCAGTAATAGGTGAATTGGTAAAGATTTTCAAAGTGCAACAAGTGCGTCACTTTCAGAACCAAAATTGCTACCCATTAGTTCCCACATCAATGTTCAATTCACCAGACCAAACTTCCACATTTCAAAAACAAAAAACCCCAAGTATATTATTTCTTTTATACAAACGTTTAGAATGTTAACAAAGAGAAATTAATTTCAAACATATACAGAATTTTTAGAAGATAACATGGAAAGCACTTAACACATAACTTTGTGGTATCTTCTCCCCATTTTGCACATGCACTATAGTAGTTACTAAACTGAGCAGGTATAAAACTAGACCATTGAGCGGTAGAAATTTATGATAATTTCTATTCTGATATGTAGAATGTTAGTACTGGGGAAACGATGGATCAATTTTGCTAGCCCAAGCCATAAGCCCCCCTCTGATATCCTTAGCCAATATCAAACCAAGTTCTTTGTCAGACAACTCCTGTAAAACTCGCACAGCCTTCTGGGAGTCATTTCCTAGTTTGCAAATAACATATACAGGGAAAGTCATTTTGCCATTAGTTCTTTGCTTTTCTTCACATATTCTTTTTTCTAAAAATTTCAAACATTCTTCATTTTTTCCTTCTAGTTTACTTAAAGGAATATGTACAGAGTGTACAAGATAACAAATGTCCACTTCTACCTGTGGACGAACATCTACCAGTATATGAGGAACTTGCTCATCCAGTAGCTTTTTGTACTCCTCTACAGATATCCTTTGTTCACTTGGCAGTAGGCATAAAGTTCTACACTTGTCTGTTGCTGATGAACCACAGAATGCTTCATAATCCTGTAGGCTGGTCAGAGTTGGCTTGTCACCACAAATGGCACAGTCTGGTTTCCTGGGTCTTAACTTGATGTTGCGAAATCTGCCTTCAAGGGCATCGAACATTAGCATGAACTGGTTGAAGGCAGAACCTATCCCTGAAGCTATCTTCAGCACCTCCAAGGCCTGGATGCACCCCATGATGCCTGGCACAACACCCAGGACTCCCCCATCTGCACAGTTGGTCACTGTCTCCGGTAGAGGAGGCTTTGGGAAGAGACAGCGGTAGCAGGGTCCCCCTCGGTAGTTGTACACGACCAGCTGCCCCTCCAGGCGGAGAGCACTGGCTGATACAAGCGGCTTCCCAGCGAGGACACACGCATCACTGACCAGGTACCTGGTGGGGACGTTGTCTGAGCAGTCGGCCACCACGTCGTACTGCCGGACCAGCTCCAGGGCAGTGCCTGGGCTCAGGGCCAGGTGGTAGGGCACATACTGCACCGTGGAGTTCAGCTGCCGCAGGGCGGCAGCTGCAGACAGGGCCTTAGGCAGCCCTTCCCTAGCTTCCCCGTGCAGGACCTGCCGGTGCAGGTTGCTCATCTCCACCACATCGTGATCTACCAGCCCCAAGCGGCCGATGCCGGCGGCCGCCAAATACTGGGCCAGGGGGCAGCCCAGCCCGCCGCAGCCCACCACCAGCACGGCGCAGCGGGACAGGCGCAGCTGCCCTCGCACTCCCAGCTCGGGGAGCACTAGCTGCCGGCTGTAGCGCAGGATCTCCGCCGGGCGGAGGGAGGCCCTCGCCTCCAAGAGGGGCAGCGCCGGCCCCGCCGCCGGCTCCTCAGCAGCCTCTCTCGCCAGGACGGCGGCCAGCTGCCCCTGCAGGGCGCCCAGCTCCTGTTCCCTGCGGCCGATCTCGGCCCGGAGCCTGGCCGCCTCGCTCAGAGCCATGACAGGAGCAAAGGGCCAAGCCACGCGCGCCTAGCCCGGCCCGCAAAGCGCCGCGAGCTGAGTGACACTTCCGCTTCCGGTCCAACACCCTAACAAGTCCGGTGACAGCGCGGCTGCCCAGCCCGACCCATTCCGCACACGTCGGTGCCCGCGCGCCGGGGTAGCTGCGCAGGGGCTGCCGCATTCCCCGAGTGTAGTAACCGCTCCCCTAGTTCCGGGTGGTTTGTGGCCCCGCCATGGCCGCGGCCAGCGGGAACCGAGCTCGGGATAAGTACTCGGTGCTGCTGCCCACCTACAACGAGCGCGAGAACCTGCCGCTCATCGTCTGGCTGCTGGTGCGGAGCTTCCAAGAGAGGTACCCCGGGCCCGGCTTCCCCCGCCCGCCCAGGCCTGCCGGCGCTCCCTCCCCAGAACGGTGCTGCGTGGGTCCCTGCCCCCGGGAACCCGCTGCCTCTGTGCCGGATCCCGCCGGGGGCTGAACGTACGCTGGCAGCGTGCGGCCGCTCGCAGCCGGGACGGGACGGGCCAGCCCAGCCGAGCTTGGTCGCGGGTCGGCCGCTGTTACAGTTAGTCAAGCTCCGGCCGTCTGGACCGCTGCTGCGGTGTGAGCGGAACCTCCCTGCGGCCACGGGCGCTCCGCGTTAGTAACCTCTCCAGCGTCGCTTTTCCCGGGGCCCTAGGGGAGGTCAGGTTTTAACGCGGCTGTTTGTTGTGGTAGTGCCTAACACAGGCCCCCATTGTGTTGGGGTCACACCTGTAGAACAAAACTGCGGTGCATGCCCCAAGAAGCTCACAATTAAGTCTGGGGTTGCTTTTTGGAGCTCTTTGGCTTTTTGCATCGTTACACACACACACACAGATTTTTGAAAATCTGAGCATAAATACTCATATAACTAGTTGGTCCCTGTCCATAAGAATTTATAAAGTACTAGCAATAGCCTAGAGGGATAATAAAGTCATTCATGGTGTGAAAATGTCTAAAATCTTTCTGTTAGCAGTGGAAAATGCTGTAGCTAATTGTGCCTTTCTTCTAACAGTGAAGAGTTCCTTCAAAATTACTATAAACAGAGTACAAATGTAGCATTTATAATCACCCCTGCACCACTATGAGGAAAAATTACTAGATTAAGGGACCAATGATCATTTTAATACCCAGAGCCTCACTGGCTTGTAGTAAGACGATGAACAGGTTGGTACTGTTTCAATTTGCTGTGAAGCAACTGCATCTTAAGATGCAAGTGAAACAGGAGTACATTAAAACATGTCTATAAAAGCTGCAACTTTTTGTATTTCTAGCTGCTACTGGACCACTCTGCATTTTGTTCTCCTGTTTCAAGCCTTTTGAAACAACATTGCTGCTGAAATTGGCTTCCCACATGTTCATTTAAAAATAATTGTCATTTCAGTGGAAGCAACTTTGAAATTATAGTCATAGATGATGGAAGCCCAGATGGGACACGGGAAGTTGCTGAACAGTTGGAAAAGATATATGGTTCAGATAAAATTGTGAGTCGTATTTTTTTTCTTTGCTTTTATTTTTTGTTGAATTGGGAAGTATTTAAAGTGGTTAGAATGGGGGATTAGAGTTGGGGCTTCTGAGTGCAAGACCTGGCCTTTTTTATATCCCTGAGCAATCTGTTTAACTGTTGTGACCCAGTTTACCGTACAATAAAATCATAGAATCATAGAAGTGTAGGAATAGAAGAGATATTAAGGGGCCATGATGGTAAATGGTGATGATAGTAATAATAGCAGCCTCACAGGAAATATTGTGAAGCCCCATGAATTTGTTTACAAAGTGTTTTCAGTACTTTGTGCACATACTTCATTCTGGTCAAAGAAATTATGATGATTGTACTTGGCCTTATTTAAAAGAAGAGATGAGAAATAGATAAAGCTGAATTTCACTTTCTTTGGCTACAGGTGTGAGTAACTGCGTAGATGTATGTTAGTCTACTCTTGATAATTTACTTCTTATTAATTAGTATATTTACTTAGAAGAACCTTCTAACAGGATTGTTAAGGGTTTCTGTTCTCTGTATTACTACAGAACAATAGTGTGGAAGTATATATGGTGAGGTAAATATCACTTTAATTCATTCAGAGTTTGAGTATTAAAAGATGCTTAATTTCAGTGATAAAAGCACATAAGCATACTATGGTCTGAGAACTAGAAGTTCAGCTTCATTGTTCTGAGCAACAAAAAATGTAGTATGTTTTATCTCCCTCTTTCCCCCACCTCCTGGGTCCACTAATTGGCAGTTGTAAATTTCATTTTCTGGGACTGAAGTTTAAGATTGTGTTAGTGAATTGAAATAATCTTTTTAAAGATTGTGTAAGGAGACGTGTGTATATGGAGTTTGGAGTTGTTTGTTGAATTTTCTATTGCTACTTTGTATAAAACAGTTATACCAAATGCAGGTCATTATTTGTCTCTAAGGCCCCCGATCCTGCAGTTGGCTCCATGTGAGCTGACCCTTGATAGAGTGTGGAGCCCCATATAATTCAGTGGAACTCCATGCAGACATAGGCATCTGCTTGCCCTGATCTAACACAAGGAAAATGAGAGAGTATCAGTAAAAATCAGTTATGATTTCTTTGTAGTCCAGTTTTCTTTGCTTCCTGAAATTAATTGTGGGTAGTGAGCAAAATCAGTTCTGATTAATGCATAAAGGTCTATTTAAATATTTTGATGGTGCTTCCTGTTTGCTAGGTAGTAACTGTATCCTGGTCTCAGGAAACTCCATTAGTGAAGGTCAAGAAGTTTGGATGCTGATGAATCTACTTTTGATTTACTAAAATTGGCTGAGAAACAGAGGAATGGAGATTCCTACACAGAATCATACAAAGATTTTGGGGAAAAAGAAAAGAGAATGAAATAACCACTCTATAGAAGCTCTAATGATGACTGACTTTTTACAGGAGGTTTATCCTTGTCCTCCTTTGGTTTTCACACTAATGTTCATGATCTTAGACACTTATAATGTATCAGAAGAAGCCAACATTTTCAAATCAAGGAGTCTAAAGTTAGGCTCCAAAGTCCATATTTGGTTCACCCTTTGCAATGAGCACCCACCAACTCTTATTAATGTCAGTGGGAATTTCGAGGTGCTCAGCACTCTTGAAAATCAGACAAGAATCTAAATATAGAGTTGTGTCTAACGTTAGACTTTTTTTAAAAACAAAACAAAACACTTTGACCTAGAAACCTAGACTTGTGAAGTGCTGAACTCCCTCTGACTTCTATGGGAGCTGAGAACGGTCAGCACAGAATCAAGGAGGTGGTAGGTCATCCAAATAAAATCTTACTGATGATTTTCAGTAAGATGAGTGACTATTAAGCTGAATTACACTTATGTGTAAAAAGTGTATATTCAGTACCGATTATCTTAAGTCACTCAGATATTACCTCTTAATATGTCACCTCACAAAATTGGTGGGGGAAATTGTGCATTCAGCTTTGTAAGAGAGTATTTCAAACAGTGGGTATTGGGGGAGGAGAGTCTTAAGAAAACAGCCGGAATGACTTCCTTACATAGCAGTTCTTCAGTCAAATTTAAAATAGATTGGTTTTAATCTAGTTTATATATCCAGTTAATATAAATGTTTCCATTGAACCAGTCTTTCCTTAGATGAATTTGATTCTCTGTACTATCTGGATATTTAAAGGAAAAGTATCTCTTTCAATATTGGTTCAACATCTTGAGCTATGTAATGATGGCATGTCACTGAAAGTGAGAGAAACTGTAGTCTCAGCTGATTTAACTTTATTAATTTATGGCCTAATCCCCTCCCCCCAAATATCTTGCAGCTTCTAAGGCCCAGAGCAAAAAAGCTGGGATTGGGTGAGTACTCATTAAGCTTCTGGTTTAGAGTAAAACTTCCTGCTATCTGTTTTGTTTTGGTTTTAGTTTTAACATTCCATAGGAAGAGTCATAGTGGAACCCTCAGACAAAAATAAACATTTTCATCTAGTAATTATAAGCAAACAAATGTGCAGTGATTTAAAAAACCACACACGTTATATTATAGTGAACTTACAACAAGTTCCCCACAACCTCAAACCTGCCAATTGTGGTCTTGGCCAGTCTACATAGTAGCAGGAAAACAGTTACTATGCTCATCCTTCTTCTCCTGCTCCACCTGCTTACTACGCAGTTGGGTCCTAAATTTAGACAAATTGCCACTTGTACAGGGCAGACTGCTGTGCTCACATGGTACCCCATTGACTCAGTGAAGTCACTAGGGCTCTGCGCAAGTGTAACGGTCTATCCATGTGCAGCAAATTGCAGAACTGGGACCTTGATTTGTTAAGGTCTTCAGAGCAGGGACTCTTCCCTACTATGTGTTTGTACAGTGCTTATTGTGGCTTGGATCAATTTAACAGGACATGTTGGTACTACTGTAATTCAAATCATACATTTCCCTTAAGGATCAAGTCATGCAAGTTGTTGAGCACCATCCTCCCCTATTAAGTTCATTGTGAATGTGAAGTCTTTTAGGCACATTACAAGAGTTGCTTATCACATACCAGAATATAGTCCTAATTTTGGGGCCAATCCTGAACCACTGTAATCAGTTCTAAGATTGCTGTGAATTTAAATGATCAAGATTGGGCCTTATGTAGCTCCACCGTTGACTCATTACTACTACTCAAGGAATATACAGACCATGTCTGTTTTTCATTGTTACTTTAAAGGCAAAAATTAAGCATCTGATAATTTTCTTACTCAAGTGTAAACATTTATCACAAAACATACTGGGGGAAGATTAGTCTGTTCGAACTCATGCCAGATTTCTTCACCTCCAATAATTGAAATGGAAAAAGCAATGGAACACAACTTAATGAAAATCAGTATTTGTCTCTTCCTGAACCTCGACACTCCCACTCCCACAAGCTGGTGAAGTATTTCAGGTGCCCTGTTTATTGAATATTGTGCAGTTAATCTACTTGTCCCACAGGAAAAGTTTAACCTGGTATGTGCCAATACCCAAAAGGGGAACAAAATTCCAAGTCTTGATACTGAATTGTCTGTATTTAAAGTCACCTTTTATATTCTCATATAGATATGAGGCCCTAAGAAACCTAGGTATCTTTTTATATTCTACCTAATTTTTATCCTGACCTTGGTTATGATCCTCTGTTCTGTGTTTCAAAGAACAAAGTCCTGTATCTATTTATATTTATTAAAATTGGCTTGGTTCAGAGTTTTTAATGCACCCTGTCTTTCCTGTAATAAGTTTATTTACTAATTATATACACTGCATGGATCAGTAACATTCCTGGCTTGTAATTTTGCAAACATTGTGAGAAAGAGACAAGCGATGAGCTGTTCATTAACTAGAAGTAGAATTCCCTGTGTAAATGCTTGATATGAGCACCAAGGTCCACATCTGGATGCATGCTTTTTAAAAACTGACATTTACATTTTGGAAAATTTCTAGGAGGACAGCAAAGTTAATCTGAGGTAATGAAGAGCATGTTCCAGATTTTGATTTCAGTTATGCCATTGTAGCATTACTGGAAAAAATGAGGACTTAAAACAGCATCACTGAAATCGGAAAGTGGCCTTCTTGAGGAAAAACGTGGATACCTTAACTTGTTCTGTCTCTTATTGATATAGATGAACTGATTCATATAGTGTGGTTAAAACAAAAAAAATTAAATTGAGGAAGGAAAGATTTTTAGCTTAGGCATCAGATGGAGCATTTTCATAAATGTTGACTGACTGAACAAAGTAGAAGTTAATAAAAAGTATCTCTAAGATCAGTGGTAAAACTTTCAAAAGCAACTGAGTGAGTTAGGTGCATAAGTCTATTTTTGAGTATTTTGGGCACTGTGGAAAATCTTTTCTGTATTGACTATCCATTTACCAAGTGATGTTTTTCTGGTGATTTCTACTGCAGTGAAGTTTGTCCTGCAAAGTTTTACACTTTTGGAATCTAGTACTGATATTATTGGAGAAACATCAATCTTCAAACATTAAGAAGATTTTTCTATCCTATTTAAAAAAACAAACTCAGGAGCATTTACTTAATCGGCTTTTGTAATATAATTTTGAGACTTCATAGAAAGATTGAATCTGCTTAGAGACCTGTGTGCATGTGAAGATAGTGATGAAATTATTTCTATGATGTCTTCACCAGGCACTGCTTATATTCATGGAATGCAGCATGCCACAGGGAATTTCATTATTATTATGGATGCGGACCTCTCGCACCATGTAAGTTTATATCTTGTGTGGTCTTTTTTTTTTCTTGGTAAGTGTTTTTAATTAATTGTTACTGACTTGTTTTTCTTTTTCTTCTTTTCCCACCCATCTGCCTGTTTTCAGCCAAAATTTATTCCAGAGTTCATCAAGTGAGTACCATTTTTAATATTCGGAGTATAACTTTTAAGCTGTTGAAGTTGTAGGTTAACATTTGAATACCTTCTATTACTATGTGACTACCTCATTGAATCAAAAAAGCAGCAACTGCAACAAGAAACATAGTCAGGGCAAGGATTTGGGTGGCTCTAATAAGACCCAAATATTTCTGAAGTACCAGTACACAGACATTAATCTTTAACTCCAGCAAAACTCCCATAGACTTCAATGGAAGTTTTATTTGCTTAAGGACTACAAGAACATGTCTTTAAAGGAAGAAAGAATGAATGACTAAGCACTTATGTTTCTCCTTTAACTGGTTCTACTTTGAAAAGTAACTTAGTAAAAATGGTATCTTTTTACCCTACTGTTCTGCTGCATGTGTGCAGTTAGCATTAGAGATGCTGAGTTGAATGACTGACTAAATTAAGTTTTTTTTACTGCTTTGTATTCCTGTTGTCCCTGCAGGAGCCAGGATAGTGAAGAGAGAAAGTTGTATTCTAATCCTGCTAGTGCATCATCAGTAGATGTGTTTAATAAGTTACACCTTTGCAAACTAGTTAAAGGCAATGGGGTTGCACAGATTAATTGAGGTGGGATTTGGTTTCCAAGTGATGATGCACAAGAAGGAGAGATCCTACATTGATTTTTGCAGGGCTTCCAGTTCGAAAAACATGTTTTTTTTACTTGCAAACTGAGGATATTTGATATGGAGTCACTGATAAACAATAATCATGAAACTCTGCAATGCAGTTATTAATTACCAGAGTAGAACCAGACTTTAAATTTTGTGAGATAGCTAGATAGAACAGTTATGGCTATTATTTATCATTTTGAGAATAGAGGTATATGTATAGTTAAAAGATCAGTCAAAACAATTAAAGACTAAAATTAGATTTTATTTTACAATAACAGTCCCTGAACAAAAGTTTTGTTTTCACTGACTCATTCTGGATCTCTGTTAAAAGTTGCAGTACCCAGTTACAAAATAGAGTTAACTCTTACTAATTATGGAACATTTTTTTCTTAACGTTTAAAGTTGTATAAAAAATAATCAAGAGCAAGTACCTTCAAAGTTACGGGTGTCACTGTTTATAGTTTTCCTCTTTCTGGGATGTAATGCAAGACGATCTCAAACAATGGATTCTGTATAATATTCTGCAGAGCTAGGTATGGTGGGGGGTGCAGGATTGTATCAGACTTATCTTTTAATTTCCTTGTTACTGTCAGTTTGTGTTTTTATTTAAATATTTTAATATGTATTTTTTTAAAAAAATCTCCATTTTACATTGGAGTCTAATTTCTTTTGCCTTTTTTAAATAAGTAGGTCTAGATAAATTATTCATGAAGCAGTCTTTGAAGTTCTGTGAGATAGATGGTAAAAAGCATCACAAGATTCTCTGAAATAATCCTGCTTTATAAGAATGTAAAGAGAGTAGTTTAAAAAGGTATATAAATGTATAGTGCTTATAACCAACATAATTATTGCCTTCATGGCAACTTCTGTCCCACCTTGTTTGAAGGACTATAAAATATAAATTTGCTTTAAACTGATACAATGACTTTTCATGTTTGAAATAAATTGTATTTCCTGAAGAAAGCAAAAAGAAGGTAACTTTGACATTGTGTCTGGAACTCGGTATAAAGGTAATGGAGGTGTGTACGGCTGGGATTTGAAAAGAAAAATAATCAGGTTAGTATTCTTACTTATATATTTGCAGATAAGAAAATTGCTGCAGATAAGAAAATTGCTGCTCAAACTTTTGTCAATAATTTCAAAGAAAAGCACTCTCAACCGATAAATCATCATGTCTTTCATCTCTGGGACTCCCCCTTCCTGGGAGTCTAAATTGCAGATCTGTGTGAACAGGACTAGATCTCAAATGACAAGGAAAGAATGTTCAGTGGTTAAGGCATTATAGCCTAGGACTTGGGAAACCCGGCCTTAATTCCCTTCTCCACCAGAGACTTGCCCAGGTTCACACACAGAAAGTTACTTAGCTTCTCTGTTCCCCATTTGTAAAATTAGGATAGCACTTCCCTACCTCCCAAAGATGTTGAGAATAAAGGCTGTGAGGCACTAAGATAAAACAGTGATGTGGGGACATATAAGTACTTTAAACAGAACAGTACTTCTCATCACAAAATAATATTTAATAATAGAATATAAACTTGTATGCCTGGTAATTTTCTGGCTAAGAAAACATCAAGAAAAAACTTAACCATGTGATCTCTATGGGACAATTGGACTACTTAGGTCAGAGTTGGAACACTACTGTGGGTAAATCTGCAATGTATCAATTTGGGACAATTTTTGGCCTTGCCACAAATAGAGCACTAGCTTCTATTTGCTATTTCCCTTCCTTGCCACAGATGAAAGAATTGGCAGCAGTGTTCTAAGTTCATAGGTGTGTACCTTTACATTTAAAGACTGTGCTGGCCTTTCCCATGGACAATAAACCACTCAATCTCCTTATGGTTATAATATTGTCTTTCATTTATTAAGCGTTATCTTACATAAGTTTTCATGTTAAAATTAATTACCAGCCTATATAAACCATTCCTTAGATCTTGCCAGAAAGGCCAATACAGTTCTAACTATGGACAGTTGGAAATCTTTTTTTTTCTAAAGAGAAGATAAAATAAAAATGCTGAAAGTCACATATATACATGGAGATCAGCTTCTGAATTCTGTGGTGGACTTGTAGTCACTGAGGGCTGTATCAACAGGAGTAGATTTTTTTTTTCTCCATATAAAATCTTGCTCTTCTCAAATTTGTCTAAGGTCTGTTCACTCAAAACAAGTCTGAATTGGTTGGTCCTCAAAAGAATTGGAAGCAGATGTCCTGGTAATCATTTTGAAAAGGAGTTGGCACCACACTTATTATGTTTAGAGTTTTTTTATTTTAATGCTATTTTATTTTTATGAGAGACGAAGGAGGGGAGGTAATATCTCTTATTGTACCAACTTCTGTTGCTGAGAGCAATGTTTTTGAGCTTACACAGAGCTCCTTGTAAGCTTCAGGTGATGTGGGTGCTTTTTCCTCTTGGGTTTAAGTCAGACCCCATAGGAACTGGTGAAGATAGAACAATCATTCTTAGACAGGAAACTGTGGTAGAGTTCAGGGTGATATAATATTGTAGCAATGTTAAATCTGAAGAGAAGAGCTGCATTCTTTGAGAGGGACCACTCGCTTGCTAGCTAATTGGATAAGGTAAAAACTAAATGGGAACCCCAAAGCAAGAGTTGGATACCTTAGAATAAATGGAAATTTTTTTTTGTACACTTCAAACAATTCACATCAGTCTATTCACTTACTAAGTTTCTGATAATCAAAAAAAAAAAAAATCAGAAATGGCAGGATGAGTTACCCTCCTCTTCCTGCCAACCAAACCAGGTTGACTACAGCAAAAGCCTGGAGGAAGTGGAATGTACTGATTCTGTTCGTATATTGGCTATATAGAATTACTGTCTAGAGTCCAAAGTGTGCTTGAAGCCACAGAGTTATACATGAAATCATGCCCCCTTACAGTTGTGAGACCTTAGGAATGACTTGCCCACAGTCACACTGGAAACCTTCTTGAGGCAGGATCTGAACACAGATCTTCTACATCTAAGTTCAATGTCCTGTCTGTTAGGCCGTCATTCTCCTCCCATTACAGGTGAACATGATCCAAGCAGAACACAAATCTGTCTAAAATTATATTGCAAAATATTTTATATTGCAATTTGCTGTGCAATGCAGTATAATGTGTGGTTGTATATGATAATTCTGCTATAAACATGTAAAAAGATAGTAAATCTGGCTTTTTAAAACAGCGTTTTGTTTCTTAAAGAATATTCAGTTATCTGTATATTCACTTCCAGTTGAAAAGCAAAATGTGTATTTACTGATCTAATCAAGTCTAGTGCAGTGAAAACCTATTTAGTTATATAACTTTCCATATAAAGAAATAAAAGCTTGCCTTTTTTATGTTAAAATGGTAAATTCTTTTGTGGAAACCCTGCTTGTGCTTTCTAAACTTTGTTTTGAGTGGTTATTGACATGCTTATCCTCTTTGACAGTCGTGGTGCCAACTTTGTAACTCAGGTTTTGTTGAGGCCAGGTGCATCAGATTTAACAGGAAGTTTCAGGTACATGCCTCTCTTTTATTTTATTTTATTTTTTTTAATAATTATGAAGTTGTATTAAAATTTTCTCAATTGTTAGCTAAGAATATGTATTGGGAACTATGATATCTATTAGAGTAAAGAAAGATGGATAGGAGTCATAAAACTTTCTAGTGACTATTTTTAATGTTAATGTGCGTAGGCTGTAAGTACAATGCCTGTACATGTTATCTTTGTATCTGAAATCCAAAGTTTTGCCACAGGTTTCAATTTCATTTTAATTTACAGGTTATACAGAAAGGAGGTCTTGCAGAAACTAATGGAAAAATGTGTTTCTAAAGGATACGTCTTCCAGATGGAAATGATTGTTCGAGCTAGACAGTTAGGATACACTATTGGAGAGGTACAGTGAAAGCATAGAAAATCACATTTCAATTTTATACTGTAAATGTGGGTAAGGGCTATTAGAAGCAAAGAAACTACCGAGCAAGAACTCATAGGAAGTGTCATTGCAGCTATAGACTTGGATTCCCAAATAAGCCTAAGGGGGTTATGCACACAACTCTACTTCTCCAACATAATTAAATCTCACACTTGCACTCATAGCTGATATTTTTTGCTACCTTTGACTCACTCTTCAGACCTTCACCTCCTGCCTCCACTTGTCTCTCTGTGCAGGATCTTGCATAATTCTTCTAAGAGAAAATTGACAAAATATGATATTACCTTCTCTGTCCCCTTGGTTTGCTTTTCCTTCACTTTCTGTAGCTCTCTCTCTCTCCTCCTTCTCTCCTGATGGATGCAGAAGTTTCTCATCTGCTCTCTTCCGTTCTCCTCTCCACTTGTCCCAGGGTCCCCAGCCCATCCCTTGATCTCCCTTGCACCAACTCCTAGCTTCCATTGTCCACTTGCTAAATTTTCAAACCTCTTTGTAGTTTCTCACGATTGGGAGACATCTGCAAAGTTACCTCATTATCCTCCTTTAAAATCTCCTTAAAACTCTCCTTTGCCGGGATGCCTAAAAAATACTTGACAGCAGTTAGGCTACTGATATAACTGCTGATTATGATGACCAACAATGTCTTTTTGTTTGCTTGTACTTCCCCATTCTGTCTGTCTGCCTCCTGTCTTGTACTTAGATTGGGGCAGTGATAGTCTTGTGTTCTGAGTTTGTATAGTGCCTAGCACAGTTGGGCCCTGGTCCGTGGTTGAGGCTCCTAGGTGCTACAGTAATGCAAAAATTAATGATGATAAATCCTCAAGCTGTATGCACTCGTGACACATTTAAAAATGTATAAATGTAGTTTAAATCATATATATTAGAACCTTACAAATATTTGTTGTTTCTGACAGATTCTTCCTGGAAATGCTTATCTAGATACAGATCTTTAAGGCCCTGATTTTCAGAAAAATTAGGCACATAGATGTGCATGCAGATTAGGTAATTGCAGATGCTAGGATCTAAATTAGGCACATGTATGTGTATGCTCACACCATTGCAGAATCTGCACACGAAGATTAGGATTTCAGTTCTGTGCATATTTTAAAATTCAATAGTAGTCAAAGTTGAAAGTCAAATATGAAACTTGGCCATGAAAAGAAAAAAATAGTTGATATCTACCAACTCAAAAGAGAACAGTTATGTGGTGTGAAGCAAAGTTGGCATATGCCATAACTGGATGGCCTCCTATGCTTCTCTGTTTTATTTTGCTTCTCTTTTGTACCAGATGTGAAATTCATTTCAATGCACAGGATGCACATTTTGGTGGTATATGGGTTACGGCTTTTGCACTATGTAAATCATTACCATTTAAAAATATCATAGAATCATAGAATATCAGGGTTGGAAGGGACCTCAGGAGGTCATCTAGTCCAACCCCCTGCTCAAAGCAGGACCAATTCCCAACTAAATCATCCCAGCCAGGGCTCTGTCAAGTTTGACCTTAAAAACCTCTAAGGAAGGAGATTGCACCACCTCCCTAGGTAACCCATTCCAGTGCTTCACCACTCTCTGAGTGAAAAAGTTTTTCCTAATATCCAACCTAAACCTCCCCCACTGCAACTTGAGAGCATTATGCCTTGTTCTGTCATCAGGTACCACTGAGAACAGTCTAGATCCATCCTCTTTGGAACCCCCTTTTAGGTAGTTGAAAGCAGCTATCAGATTCCCCCCTCATTCTTCTCTTCTGCAGACTAAACAGTCCCAGTTTCCTCTTTCATAGCGTTTAAGGCCAGAAAGGACAATTGGATCATCTAGTCTGACTTCCTGTATACCAAAGGCCATTACATTTTACCCAGTTACCCCTATATTGAACCCAATAACTTGCACTTGTCTAAAGCACAACTTGTTTGGCTAAAGCATATTTTCTAGAAAGACATCCAGTTTTGATTTAAAGTGGAGAATATAACATTTCCCTTGGTAGTTTGTTCCAGTGGTTAATCACCCTCACTATTAAAAATTTGTGCCTAATTTCTAATTTAAATTGGTCTGGCCTCAACGTGCAGCCATTGGTTCTTTCATGTTATGCCTTTCCTCACTACATTAAAGACCCCTTTGGTGCCCAGTATTTCTTCCCATAATGGCACTTATACGCTCTTGAACAAGAAGGTGTAGTCCAGCAACAGTTTAGGAGGTAAATTCTAATTCTGTAGAGGAAATTGTGCCCTGAGATACCGCGTTGTGCCCTGAGATACCGTGAAGTTGGATGGCTTGTGAATACAAAATGTTCTCTTTCACTGTTCATGGAATGCCATGCCACTTTAAGCATCTTGCACTGACTTCCTCTCCAGCATGGAGTTACTGATTTATTTTTTTTCCCTAGCCCAGCTAAATATAACTGTTGAGGTGCTTATCAATCTTGTCAGAGGGATCCTAGTGAGAAAGCTGGGGGAGTTTGTTGGATGTCTTAGTTTATGTTCTTCTTTGGCTAGCTGTTGTTGTTGTGAGAAGTAGAACTGTATCTGCCAGATGATTGCTTTGGCCTCTCTTGGCATAGGCAGCTGTGCCTGGAGATGAGACATACTCAGTTCTGGCACAATAACAAGGGTGTGGTGTGTATTTGTATTACACATGCCAGCTGATTTCTGATTGAAACTGCCAGTTGAGTGCAAATCCAATTTTTTTATTTTATATGCTTCTGCAGAGTTAATGTTGTTGAACTTGGGCCCTGGAGTATTCTTATTTAACACATGCTTTTGTATTAGAATTTTAAGAGTTCTTATAGAATTGTAGGACAGGAAGGAACCTCAGTAGGTCATCTAGTCCAGTCGCCTGAACTGAGGCAGGACTAAGTATTATCTAGACCATCCCTGACTGGTGTTTGTTTAACTTGTTCTCCAATGATGGAGATTCCACAACCTCCCTAGATAATTTGTTTCAGTGCTTAACTATCCTGACAGTTAGAAAGTTTTTTTTCCTAATGTCTAACCTTAGTCTTCCTTGTTGCAATTTAAGACCATTGCCTCTTGTCCTGTCCTCAGTGGATAAGGAGAACGATTTATCACCATAATCTTTACAAGACTTTTACATATCTTGAAGACTGTCCCCTCTCAGTCTTCTCTTTTACAGACTAAACAACCCCTATTTTTTTCAATCTTTCCTCATAGGTCATGTTTTCTAGACCTTTAATCATTTTTGTTGCTTTCCTCTGGACTTTCTGCTATTTTATCCACATCTTTCCTCAAGTGTGGTTCCCAGAACTGGACACAGGACTCCAGCTGAAGACTTATCAGTGCTTAGTAGAGTAGAAGAATTATTTATTGTGTCTTGTTTACAACATGCCTGCTAGTACATCCTAGAATGACGTTTGCTTTTTTTGAAACAGTATTTATTACATTTTAACTCTCTCATTTAGTTTGTGATCTGCTATACCCCCCAGATTCTTTTTTGCCATACTTCTTCCTAGGCAGTCATTTCCCATTGAGTATTCCTTCCTAAGTATAGTACTTTGCATATATGCTTACTGAATTTCATCCTGTTTATTTCGGACCATTTCTCCAATTTGTCAAGATTATTTTGAATAGTAAACATATTCTCTAAAGCACTTGTAGCCCTTTCCAGCTTGGTATCGTCTACAAACTTTTTACGTGTACTCTCTATACCATTATCCAAATTATTTATAAAGATATTGAATAGAACCATGCCCAGGACAGATCCCTGTGAGACCTTACTCAATATGCGCTTCCAACTTGACTGTGGATCATTGATCATACTCTCACTGTTTTCCAACCAGTTGTGCACCCACTTTGATAGCTTCCTCTGCACTATATTTCCATAGTGTGCTTATGAGAATGTCATGTGAAACAGTATCAAAAGCCTTACTAAAGTAACGATGTATCACATATGCTGCTTCTCCCCATCCACAAGAGTTGTTACCCTGTCAAAGAAGGATGTTGGGTTGGTTTGATCTTGTTATCTTCTAGGTGTTTACAGACTGATTATTTGTTCCATTATCTTTATGAATACCACAGTTAAGCTGGCTTGTCTGTAATTCCCTGGGTTAGGTACTATATTTGCCCTTTTCCAGTCCTCTGGGATCTTGCTTAATATATGGAGATATGCCTATCTCATAGAACTGGAAGGGACCTTGAAAGGTCATCGAGTCCAGTCCCCTGCCTTCACTAGCAGAACCAAGTACTGTCCCTGACAGTTGTTTGTTCCCCCCCCCCGATCCCTAAATGGCCCCCTCAGGGATTGAGCTCACAACACTGGGTTTAGCAGGCCAGTGCTCAAACCACTGAGCTATCCCTCCCCTCAATCTCTTGCATCCTCCACATGTTCTCAAAGAAAATTGCTAATGGCTCAGACTCTCTTTTCAGCTAGTTCCTTTAGTATTCTAGCATGTATTCCATTAGACCTTGCTGACTTGAAGACATCTAACTTGTGCAAATAATTCTTAACTTGTCCTTTCTCTACTTTAGCTTCAGATCCTATCCCAGTTACATAGATGTTCAGTATATTAGTCATCTCATTGCTGCTATCCCTTTTTGGAGAAAACTGAAACAAAAAAGTATTTAACACTTCTGCCGTTGCTTCATTTTTTCTATTGTTGTTTTTCCCTCCTCATTGAATAATGGGCCTACTTAGTCCTTGGTCTTCCTCTTGTTCTAGTGTATTTGTATCATTCTGGCAAAATAATGGACAGACAGAAGTACCTAGGTGAAGCAATATGTTTATAACCTTCATGAACAGCAAGTGAATTTGGACAATAAGTTTGTATAACTGACGGAACTAAAAATTCTGTATTTTAAGCAACTTTTTTTCTAATAACATAAACAGCTTGTTGAAGATCCATAGACCCAAGTGGATGTTGCATACCAAATGTGCATTGAATACAAATACTGTGTCTGTTACGTCAGTGAAGTTGAGCAGAAGGCCACTTCATGATCCCCCTCTTGCCAGTGGTGAGGAATTGATGTTGGAACATGAAGCAAGAACTTGTTTAACTCTGCCACTTCCAATTATTGCAGTCTCTGCCTAAACCACCCCAATGGACTTTTTGCCTCACTGACCCAGTAGAAATTTAGAGCAGGAGGTTGGCTGGGACTTCACAGCATGTTGTGACCCTTGGGTGTCCATTTCATTGATCCTTTCTTTGAGAACAATTTGTTCAGAAAACTCAGTGGCTAACGATAGAGTAATATTTTTAGACCTGTCTCTAGGTGTGATCAACCATACACTCTAGTATCTCAATCTTGAGGCACAGTTAAGACTGATGGGTAGAACAGTGATGATAAAGAAAGCAGCATGATCCCAGATATTTGCCCCATTTCCCTTACAAGCACATTCTCACAGCTAAAGGGGAAAAGAATGGAAGACAAAATAAGCAGTACAGTGAGACCAGACACAACTATACCTAGCACAGCATTCAGGGACATCAGAAGATGGCATTCAGCCACAAATCAGTTGCTAGGAGAGGCTCCAACAACAAAAGTTAGGAACCACCAATGCAGATTCTATCCATCTTTGGAGACTACAGGTGTTGTTGCTAAGTCTCTGCCTACCTGAGGAACCCGTCTTCTATTCTTGTCTCCATGTGGAAAAGCACAGTAGTTTTGCTAATACAACCAGCACACTACATATTTAAATCTGTAATAGTTTCACTTTTTAAATGTTGATATGCTGTGTTCTGAACATACTAATTGTGCTAAATGTAATATAAAATGCATAATAGATTTAAAACTGTGTTTTCTTTATATTAATGAAGTTAAATTCCTAAAATAATTAGAATAAATTGTTCTTTTTTTTGTTTCATTTGTTTGTTTTTTTTGTTGTTTGGTTTTTTTTAACAGGTTCCAATATCATTTGTGGACCGTGTCTATGGAGAATCTAAACTGGGAGGCAATGAAATAGTGTCTTTCTTAAAAGGACTGTTAACTTTGTTTGCAACTACATGATAAGAGCTTACCCTAAGTTAATTCTTATTTAAAATGCAACATTCTCATGAGTTAAATGTAATTTTTAAAATACATACAATTGTACAAGCTTGCTGCTTTGCCTAGTTACCAGGAGACACATCACCTATTTGTGATTAAGTGAACCAACAATAATAAAGCAAATAAACTGTATCACAGAATATTATTTTCAAATTAGATGAACTAGTGTATTTATGAACAATGTCTAACAACGAAAACTCACGCAGTACAGTTTTTTTGTACGAATAATGAGGTGTTAATAAATTAGACCACACTTCAGTTCTGGGCTATAGATTTCTGTTGAAAAGTGTCGTGAGACCTTGTGTGTGTGAATTATAAAGTGTGCAAATTAGCAAGATCCTACTGTATACAGAAAGATGTAGTTTTTCTAAATTATATTCTAACAAAATATTTTGTCTTTATTCCAGACTAATACTGAAAATTTCAGTCAGACATACTGTGTTAAGAATAATACACAAATAAATCCAAATAATCTTTTGCATAAAGCTTGGTTGCATGCTTACATTAGAAGTTAATAATCTTATTCATGTTGAAGTTAAATATGGCTTTTTAAAAAAAGGAGAGTAATGACAGAAAACACAGGATTTGTCTTATCTTTGCCTTGGGGTTTGTAGATAATTGGAGTTTTATATATACTTGTACCAATAGCTGTCCCTCTTTTTCCCAACAAAAGTCTACATAGAATGTCAGAAAGACCATTTTCACAAAACTTACAGTGGAGCTGGAGAAAAGTAAGACTGTGTGTAAAATGACAGTGTTGGGTTGCTTAGGAATTTCCTAATACAAATGCTTACAGGGACTTGTTTTTTGTAAACCTGCTATTAGATAGAAATAAAAGCCTCTTTAAAACAGAAATACAAAGATATACAAATGTGGACTACTCTAGTTTTTTGTGACTGATTATAGATCATTTTTTCTTTAACTATCTTATACTCTTTAAACTTTTATTTTTAAAAAAGAGACCCATCCCACCCAAACCCATAGTGACATAGGCCACAATTCACTTCTCTCTGAAATCTGTAGAGACCCCTCGTGTTGACTTCATGTGGGAAGGCTCTAACCAATAGTTTTCAATGGAGAAGTTGTATTTGTTCTAGAAGCTGTCGAATGAAGTATAGACAGCATAGTTCTGTATTTTTTCGATGTTTCACTGATGACTTATAGGTGGTGAAAACTTCATAATCCTATTTTGTTGTGTGCAATCAAACATCCATGGGGAGGAGGAAAGCAGAGGATGCTGTTGTTCTAAGAATTTTAAATATAATTAAGACAAGTATGTCTCAGCCTCTGAAAAGAATTGGCTGTAAAGTACAAATACCAAATTACATGTAAAATAGAGTACTATCTAGTTGTGAATTGTAATAGAGTGTATAACTGGTACTGATTTAAAAATACATTCATTAGAAAAATTAGGGCAGCAGGGAGACAAAGCAGCCAAAGAATGAAATAACACTTCATTAAATATAATTATTTTTATTTAATTGTTTGCATTCTTTTATCTTGGCAGATATAAACATCTGATCTATGGTTCTAGTTAACAAAATGAAACACCAGAAGGAATATTAGATTAGTTCACACTTGAGATATTTACAATATAAACAATTTCTAAGCAGCATTTTATCACTGGGACATCTACCATCTATTGGTGTCATAGCCTCCTTAAAGTTGTATGTATTCCAATATTTTACTTAGTTTAAAAGTTTTGTAAGTGTTCAGAGGAAATAATATTAATCAGTTATTTTTTAAAAAACATTTGTGGTCACAATTTTTTTAATTTAGTTGCAGTTGGATTTGACTTAGCCATCTACCTTGTAATATCTTGTCTGTACGTCACATTTCTAACGAATTATGTCCATATTTATATATTTTCATTTGGTGCACTCTAAGGCCCTGATCCTGCAATGTACGCAAAGGTGGGCAAGCCCAATGAAGTCTGAAATTAATAGGGGCCACCTATGGACATTTCACTTGCAGGATCGGGGCCTAAAACATAAAATGTTTGTCACTACTTTTATGTTAAATTATAGGTCTTTTTACTCCAAAAATATTGTTTCCATGTCACTGTAAAGCTTTAAAATGAGCTAAAACATATAATAGGCGTGCAGTGAGATCACTATTGTCAGTTATTTGTGATCCAACTGCAAAACAATGTGGCCTAGATTTTCAAATGTGTGTAATTGGATTAAAAAATGTGTGCACCTGACTTGTGCACACAGTTACTACAGTTTGCTTATGAAAGGTAGGTGTCTAACTGGTCATGTCTTTGTCCAGTTTAATTGATTATCAATGCAAGTGTGGTGATCGTATATTCAAATTAGGCACACAGGTGCCTGCACGTTTTTGTTTGCAGAGAGATCTCAAAAAGTGGAACAAAATCTCTAATACTGCTTCATAAGCAACATTTATCTATATAGAGAACTTTTCTTACTTATTAATTGTAAATTTAACTTTTCTTAGTCTTTACAAAGAGTGGTATTGAATAGCATGAACAAAGAAAACCTCAGAGGAAAAACTAAAATGCCCTTGGTATCAGTATGTGGGTGGGCAGATAGTGACCTTTTTGAAATGACAATAGAACTTCACCAGTGTGAAATTCACACCTTGGTGAAGGGCTGTTCACCAGGGTCCTGCACCCCTGGAGTCCCATGGTATCCCTCAGTGAGGTTGTGTAGGCCCTCTGCACCATCCGTATGCTAGAGAGTGGGTTCTCTATGAACAGGCCCCTGTAAAATGGAGTGTTGGGAGGGGTAGTGGTTCCCATTTAAGTTGGGGGCTGAAATAGTGGTTGCAGCTATGCACCCTGTCCACAAATTGGGAAGTGAATTCCTTCCACTCCTGCCCACGATGGAGTACCCTGTATGAAGCCTGTTTACTCATTCTTTGTGTATTGAGTGAATGTCACCCACTGTTAACTAGCAAACCCAACGGAGATTAGTGAGATTTGCGAACACACAACTTTTTATTCCCCCACCCCCTTTAGATTGCATGACTGTATGCTGACAAGACAATGTTAGTTCTTCAAAGTAGTATAAATAGTGTATTAGCGTCGTTATTTTCATGGTAGAATTAGACAAAGTAATAAAATCCTTTCAGTGCCCTGCTACTAAATTTTTGAGAAGTGAGGAGAAAACACCAGTTTGTTTGAGAGAGCCCCCTTCTGCTACCTCTTAGAGGCAACATGCAAAGGAATGAAAAAAAAAATTCATGTCTTATAACAAAGGCCTGAACACTATTAAAAATAAATATTTTGCACTGCTTTTACATTAGCAATATTGATTTTTGTCTAGTATAAAAGTCACTCTGATAACTCAACAACTTGTCAACTGACAAGCAAGAGAGTAAAAGTGGAGCAATTGAGGGGAAAAAGTCACTATTCAGAACATTGGGGTAGTGGTTGTGTGGGTTGACACATTTATATAAAACTTCTGTGAATAACAGTTGGAAAGAGAAAATTTTTGTTAATGTTTTGACCCCACTGCTCTTCTAAAAGCTCAGCTCAGAGTTGTTGTAGCTATCCAGTATGTTCTCCAGGAAAAAAACAAAAATGACCATTGTTGATATTTCTAAGATTTAAAAAAAACAAGTGCGGGAGGGGGGAGAATTAGGCAGCAGCAGCTCATTTTGTTTAAAAAAAAAAAGAAAAAGAAAAATCAAGTCCCTTTTAACCTGGTCTTAAAAGCCTGCACTTCTGAAGAAGCAGCTCATGTTTGTTCTTAGACTCTCTCTCTGGAAGTGCGTACACATGGTAGGGTTGCTAGGTGTCCAGTGTTTGACTGGAACACCTACTTGAAAAGGGACCATGGCGGTGGAGCCGACCAGGCTGTTAAAAGTCCGCTGTGCCACTGACTGGGGGCTCAGGGCTAAAGGAGTCTCCCTGCCTGCCCTAGCTCTGTGTGGCTCCCGGAAGCGGCCGCCGGCCCCCTGCAGCCCCTAGATGCGTGGGCAGCCAGGGAGGCTCCATGTGCTGTCCTGCTGACCCTGAGGGATGGCTCTGCAACTCTCATTGGCTGGGAACCATGACCTATGAGAACTGCGGGGGCAGTGTCTCCCTCGCTGCCCATGCATCTAGGGATTCTCAAACTTTTGTATTGATGACTCCTTTCACACTGCAAGCCTCTGAGTGTGACCTCCCCCCCTTATAAATTTAAAAACACATTTTAAAATATTTAACACTATTATAAATGCTAGAGGTGAGGCAGGGTTTGTGGGTGGAGGCTGACAGCTCATGACCTCCCCCTCCCCCATGTAATAACCTCATGACCCTCTGAGGGGTCACAACCCCCAGTTTGAGAACCCCTGATCTAGGGGCTACAGGGACCTGGTGGCCACTTCCCAGCACTGTGGTAAGCACCCCGATCCCTCTCCTTCACCCAAACCCCCTGCCCCAGCCCAGAGTCCCCACCCACACCCAGACTCCCTCACAGAGCCCACACCACCCCAGCCCCCTGCTGAGACATGGAGCCTTCTCCTGCACCCCCAGCCAGAGTCCTCAACCCCCCCCCCCCACATCCCTCTGCCCCAGCCCAGAACCCTCTCCTGCACCCTGAATCCCTCATTTCTGGCCCCACCCAGAGCCTGCACCTCCAGCCTGGAGCCCATACCTTCCCCACATCCCAACTTCCTGTCCCAGCCTGGAGCCCTCTCCCACATCCCAAACCTCTCATCCTTGGCCCCACCTCAGAACATGCTCCCCCGCCGGAGCCCTCACCCCCCTCCCACACCTCAACCCCCTGCCCCAGCCTGGTGAAAGTGAGTGAGGGTGGGGGAGAGTGAGCAATGGAGGAAGGAGGGATGGAGCAAGTGAGGGCAGGGTCTCGGAGAATGGATGGGGCCTCTGAAGCGGTGGGGGAGCGGTGTTTGGTTTTGTGCAATTAGAAAGTTGATGACCGTAACAGAATTGTCTACTGTGAATGCATGCCCAAATCCATGTCCTAGAACTGGCCTAAGCATTGTTGGGAGAACAACTGCTCACCTTCTCTCTTCCTCTGGGACCATGGAGCATTTTTTCTCCAATCAGGCTTCTCCAGGTTAGTGGCTAGAGTAGCCTCCCCAATTTTAGTATACCCTCTGTTCTTGGGACTGGAAGAGTTTCGCAGCAATGGATCCTCTGCTCCTGACCCTCCTTAGGTCCCAAACACTGTATTGTGCAGCATAGGAAGCCCCCATGACTGCAAGCTCTACAACCAACCCCAAATTCACCATTTTGTGCAGTGAAATGACACTGGTTGCACTGCTGGGGGATAGGAATAGAAGTGCAACTGATGTGCATGCTAAAGTCAATATGTCAATGATAAATAGTGCAATGTTATGATCAGCTGGTCAGAACTTTAATGGACATGTTTTTTTAAAAGAAAGCTAATATTTGTCATCTTTAGTGCCATTTATAGTCTTTTTTTAAGGGCCACTAACAATGTTAAAAATGTATGCTGTTTTTGAGGTAGATGGGCCAAAATTATAAAGATATAATTTCTTCTATAATGGGGAAAATGCCTCCCCTCTTCCCCTCCCCCCCGACCTTTACATAAATCATACACTTGAAGGGTTTGTCTTTTAACTTTTTAAAAATAAATAATTATCTTTTGGTTAGAAACCAATCATTGAAGATTTCAGACAAAAAGGAGATACTTTTTAGAAAACTGCATACATGTGAGGGGCTTATAATGTGAATTGTTTTACAGTCTTATGAGTGTTCACTCCTGCAAAGACTATGATTTTCAGCAGGGTTTATGTTGAAAATCCTGAGGGGGAAGATGGGTAAAATTTATTAAAACCGACTGCAAGTGTTGATCTCAATATCTGTTTTATCGTCATTTCATACATTTTAGCTATTCTGGTGTTATTACATTGCCTACATTTATATACCACAACATCATAAACATTATGCACTGCCCTGCTCTCAGGAACCCATGTGCCCTGTGAGACCAGCAGGCCATGCTAAGTCCTGGTGTGAAGTCAGGGATGTTACAGTAGGAATGAATTTGGCTCAGCATGCTTAATGGTAAGAAGGAAAGGAAGTGCCTTGTACTTTGTATCAAAGACGCTCCCCACCCCCAAACAGCTGATTGGCTAGCTCCGGTAGCAGGCAGGAGGCGGTCAGTCCTCAGGGACTGGGAGCTGACAGATATAATGCAGGGCCTCTAGATCGGGCAACTGCAGAATGGAGACTTGTTGACTATGGGTAGGGGAAATAAATGGATTCTCCTTAGGGCTTTCACAGAAGGCTCAGTCCTGAAAATCCACAGAACCACTTGAGCATGTGCTTTACTTCGAGCATGTGAGTAGTTCTAATGAAGTTACAGAAATACTTGTGCCTGAAGTTAATGCATGTGCTTAAGTATGTTGCTGGATTGGGGCTTGGTGCTTAGCACCTTGCTACATTGAGCCTAGTACGACCCAGGCATTGGAGTATTTAGCTCAAATAAGTAAAGTTACATATTTGTGGTAGAATATTTAAGGGTTTGGGGGCTGTCCACTTGCTAAAATTCAAATACCCTAAATTTTGGTGTGAAAATTAGAGCTGCTGTTTGAGCAGTTCTTCCACTAGGCCTCATTCTTCTCCCTCTGTCCTAAAACAAATCACTTCACTCCATTACACAACTCCATGATTTGTTTTTTAATCAATGTAACTAAGCTGGTGCTGCTTCAAATTTCTAATTCCTTATGTACTGGAAAGTTGTTTGTACATGATTAAAAAAAATAATAGCTTACCAATTATGTTTACATCTATAAATAAAGCATATTTAATTATATAAAATCATGGTACCAAAATTATGGCATAACTATCCAGAACAATTTTTTTCTTGGAATATTTCTCACCTATAATAGCATTTGAAAGGAACATAGAAGCAGGTGAAAGTTTGGACCTAACAACATTACTTGTATTCATTTTGTAGATGTGGAAAATCCTGTGGATTATAAGGTCCTGGGTTTTTTTAATAGGTTGGGCACACAATTACACTCACAAATTGGCTAAGGTCGTTTGCACATACAGCTACCTGATTTGCATGCCTGAATGCCTGGGAAATTAGACATAATTTTATGTCTCAAAATCAGACCCTAAATCTACATTATTTTTAATAAAGTACTATACAAATCTTACTACTACTGGGTTCTGCAAAAATAAAATGGTCTTTACTCCCTCTGCTGTCCCTGCAAGTCCTTAAACTGTGCTGACATTGCTGATGCCATTTTAACTTTAAAGTTGTTGGGGTTTTTTTTTTTTTTAAGTCTTATTACCTTTACTCCTATTCAAAACACAAAAGGTAACAATCTGTTTAACAAAAAATAAAATTTCTTATTTCAGTTCTTCAAATTCCTATGAGAATTAGAATTATTTAATGCCTTAACTGCAGCAAAAAGGTTTCATAAGAGCTTCCCTGTTAGTGGACAGTGTACACAGCCCTGATTAATTCCCTTTCTATTTTGGTTTCCTTTGCATAAGTCTCAAATGCCAAATGTTGATCTTTGTGCATTATACTCTTGTACCTACAATATAACCCCATATGAGTAAAAATAGGTGTTTCACAATAGCTTTAATCCAGTGGTTCTTAACCTTCACTGCAGCCTGCACCCCTTTGGTTCTCAGAAATATGTTCTCACACCCCTTATCAAAAATCATTGAAGTAGGTCAGTTCTTTAAATCTAGATATACCATAACTATAGAATGAAAGAGAGAGAATTATTTATTTTAATTTCACAGTTAAAATTTAACACAGTAATAGTTAAAAATGTATAATGTTAATAAATATATAGGTTTGTTGAAACAAAGGAGTTGTACTTACGTGTCTGTGTTTAATTTGTGTTTGCTATGTTTTACCTTCTAAAAAAATCTGGCATGTCTCGCACCCACAGAAAGGACATCTTGCATCCCCGGGGGGTGCGTGCACCCCAGGTTAAGAACCACTGCTTTAATCTGTGTCTAAAACACACAAACTTCAGGCCATATCTAGTTGCCAACATACAGACATTGACTCATCCACTGAAGTATCTAGAAAATTCAATGCAAGATTGTACAAATTTTTAAATAACAATACAAAATTAGTCATGCCTGATCAATAATAGAGTGAAATACTGGTCTGACTTAACTCAATGGCAAAACTTCACCTCCATTTTGTGAATAGCACCTAGTTCTCCTTCTGACTCCAGCTTGAAAAATTGAAGCATGTTGTTTTGGTTAATTTCAATGTTTCCAAAAACCTTTTGTGCTTTTTCTTTCCCTGATCAAAGCAATTTGCAAGAAAGGATCCAGATGATCGGTGAAAGAGAAAATCCATTTATGAAAAAAAGATCAATTATGAAATCACTGAAGTTAGGATTTAAATTATACTTTTTAAATTCAAGTTTCTCACTAAGTAAATTCAGTGTTTATGAAAGGTGCTGGACTGACAACAGGGGAAACTTCAGCAGCATACACAGAAGTGATTTATCTCAGTTAATGGCTGTACAAGCTTCCTCACTAATATGCCTTATCTCTAGGAGAACACTTAGATTTCTATGCCCATTTAATCCGTGGTCCCTGTTTTAAGACTACTAGTTGTGATGTCCACTAGGAAGTGGATGAAGACTGAGGCCACCAAACTGCGCTTAGGGGATTTTACTACTATCTTCAGATGAAGTGATCTAGAAACGACTCATTATTCCATTACCAGTCCCATGATTCATCCAGTCAAAAGGTAAAATTATCAAAAGCACCTAAGTGATTTATGTCCCATTTCCAAAAGTGATATAGGCACTTAAGAGCCCAAGTCTTCGTGAAAGTCAAATTTTACGCAAGATTCTATGGTGTCAAGCTTGTTTGACCTGGCACATGACATAATAGTTCCTCATCTAGGAATAATTATTGTACATTGGTTTAAAGGCCATAAAAATACTGAAGTCTGCCATTTTGGACTTTCAGGTATATCTTTTATGAGGACTGAGACCTGACTTCTCTTTTTGTTGGTCTACATGAGGCTACACCTTAAAACCACTCAGAGATGAAAACTGGTGCAGAATGCTGAGCTCACTTACTGACTGGAGCAACATATTGGAAGTATATGACATTTGTGGTCACTGGTCTGCACTGAATGTTCCTTGGTCTGTGGGTTGAGTTTAAGGTGTTGGTTATGACCTACAAAAGCCCTGAATGGCCTGGGACCAACCTACCTAAGGAATTACCTTTCCTCCTAGGCCAGGGGTAGGCAAACTTTTTGGCTTGAGGGCCCCATCGGGGTTCCGAAACTGTATAGAGGGCCGTTAGGGAAAGCTATGCCTCCCCAAACAGCCTGGCCCCTGCTGCCTACCACATCCCACCCCCTGACTGTCCCCCTCAGAACCTCGGACCCATCCAACCCTCCCTGCTCCTTGTCCCCTGACTTCCCCCTCCTCGGACCCCCTGCCCTTAACCGCCCCCCCCCAGGAACCCCACCCCCATCTAATCCCCTCCCCTGCTCCCTGTCCTCTGACTGCCCTAACCCCTATCCACACCCCCACCACCTGATAGGCCACCTGGGACTCCCATGCCTATCCAACTGCCCCCTGCTCCCTGTCCCCTGACTGCCCCCCGGGACGCTCTGCCCCTTATCCAACCCCCCCGCTCCCCATGACCTTACCATACCACTCAGATGACCAGGACTGGCAGCCACACCACCCGGCCGGAGCCAGCCACACCACTGCACTGCCCAGCAGGAGCTCATAGCCCTGCCACCCAGAGCGCTGGAGGCATAGTGAACTGAGGCTGTGGCGGGGGGGACAGCAGGGGAGGGGCCAGGGACAAGCATCCCCAGGCAAGATGGTCCCGCAGGCCGGATGTGGCCCATGGGCCGTAGTTTATCCATCTCTGTCCTAGACCATACTGCCACAACTGTGGTCAGCAGAGGCACTTGAGCTGGATCCACCTCATTATAAAAGAGGGAGGGCTGTTAGCAGCACATTCTCTTTGTGGGTGCTAAGACTCTGGAATTTGCTTCCCTTGGTCTAAAATAGCCCAAATGTGATGACTTGCTGGGCAAACTGCAAAAGCCAACCACTTGTTTAGCTTCTTGGACATGTCTGAATATGCTCCCTAGATGATGGAGGACAATCGGTTGCTGGCTGTCTGAGTTCCTGTGAAACTGATGATTAATGCTGCAGAGATGTAATGTAATTGTATGTATTGGGTAATTAATGATTTTGGGGTGCCTAGAGCCTTAGATATGCATCCTTATTATTTTAAATCTAAATAAATAGACATAAAAATATGGCACAGATGTTAAACCAGTGCAACTTTGTATGAGGACACTCATGTTTGTTTAACTTGCCGCAGCTCAATGTTTGACTAAATCAGTACAACAACATACCTTCAGTTGAACCTACGTATCTTTTGTGTGTAGGCAAGCCATGACTAAACATCCCTTTCCCTCTCAGTTGCTCAACTTTCAGTTTCTCATTTCTTGTGATGCCATAATTTCACTAATTTGCCGTTTGCCACAGGCTTTCATAGTAGAAAAAAAATCTGATTTTGGTTGTAAAAAATAGACAGGAATTTTTTTTAAAGAAATGTTCCCGCAGTTTTGTACACATCACAAAGAAGCAAAAATAGGTGCAACATTTCCCCCCCACTTTGCAGGTCACTTTTCATCATAGACTATCATAGAATATTTAACACCAGTATTCACCCTGGCACCAAGGGATGCAACCTTAGTGTCCACATTGACTCCTTTCCTTGTGCTCTCCTGTCTTGCAACTGTTTGACCCAGTGTTATACTACTGAAGCCAATCGTCAAAATTCTCATTGAATTAAATAGGAGGAAGATCAGCCCCTTGACATTGTTGTTATTGCTGTTGCTTCCTATACAATATTGCTAAAATCCATCCTTTTGTCTCTATTCCTACTGCCAAAATTTTAGCCCAAGAACTGGTCATCTCTCCCATTCATCCCTGCATTATTCTACACAAAATGCAGCTGCCAAATTTATCTTCTTCTCCTGTTGTTTAGACTCTGTGTTCCCTGCCTTCACAAATCTCTGCATGGGTTTTCCATCTGGTGCATGGACTGTGAGCTTCCTCGTGGTTTGCTGCTCTGTTCTGCCCGTATCTAACAATTTCCTCTCACACCTAATCCCCTTTCCTAAACTCTTCCCAAGTTTTTCACTATACTGATCCCTTTGGCCCCAATTCTGGTTTATGAGTCAGCAGCACAAAGGGACTGGAAGCAGTCTCCAACTGGGAATTCCATAGCATAGGTGTTGAGGGCAGGAAGGATATTCTCAGAGCACTCTGCACTCCAGAGGCTGGCAGAGAGCCGTGTAGATGCCTGTGGGAAGCCACCAAAATTTAGAGCAAGCTCAGAGGCTGCTCTGATGCTGCTAGCCAAGCACAGAACCCGAGTGATGCAAAGATGGCATTAATCTCCCATCACTCCCTCTCCTGGGTTATAACTCCTAAGAGAACAGCTCAGAATTTAGACTACTGTTTCCTTCACATGCTTACATTTTCATGTCACCTTCTATGTGCATGTTTGTGAAATCTTACTTCTCCCTCAAATTGCTCATCTCTTGTTCCATAATGCCTAGCTTCTCTAATGACAACATATCTCTCTGTGTGTGCTTTTCTACAGCAAATATTAATGTCTTCAGACTGTAAACTGACCAAGGAACTTCTTTTTCTTTTTATTATATATTTTATTTGCTGTAAAAGCTGTATCCATTGACTGCTACATAAATAATAATACTGATTTCTAAGAGACTTTCTGAGTATTAGAATGTACAGTACTATCCTCCTTTTGTGCGATCACAGTGTCAATCTTTTTACAGTTTGTGTTTCCAAGTGGTAGAAATACCACTCAAAATCCCTGGAAAAAGAAATGTTAGTATTTGGACTTGACCATTGACTTAAACTGACAAACATAAAAACAGAAGTTTCCGTGCTACACATCATAAACTCATTTCCTATCTCCACAGTATAGTAGTAAATAGTTAAGCAGTCACTATACTGATATATTCCTCCTTGCCTTCCACAGCTTCTAAGTACATACAAATACCCTTTAGGACTGTCTTACCATCACAAATCTAAATTCATTCTTGGGGGCTTCTATTTCACTTATCTGAAACTATTATTCATTTTCCTTTGTTAAGTCTACACAATGTAAAGCATCCCAGCTCTTTATGAGTTTCAGCCCAAAACAATTAGCTGCAATAGCATGGAAGGTACTCTTTTCTTCCATAAGTCGTGCTTCCCTCCTTGACGCTCACCTATGAGTGTTCTTCCCTATCTGGATCATCTTAGTTTGTCCTGTTTTTAATTTCAGCAAAACGGTTGTGACTAGCAATACTCTATTAAATGTGTTGCAAATGGCAAGCCACTGCTCAGATCATTATTGACTGTAAAAAGAAAAACCAAAATTCTGACCAGATAGAGCCAAGTTTGGGAAATAATAGCATCTGTTATACTTCAATGTTAATAAGCAATAGCTAAAAAGAGATTGAGTGGGGAAAAATCAAATCTAGCAAATTGAAAGATCATAAGGCTTGTTTGCGGGTGTTTTTGGTTTCATATACAGCTATCAAATTGATTTACTTGGATGTAGAGTACATATTAGTATATTTCACTCTGTGGTACAGTGAATTTAGCAGGTTTCAGAGTGGTAGCCGTGTTAGTCTGTATCAGCAAAAACAACGAGGAGTCCTTGTGGCACCTTTGAGACTAACAAATTTATTTGGGCATAAGCTTTCGTGGGCTAGAACCCACTTCATCAGATTTCATAGAGTGGAAAATACAGGAGCAGGTATAAATACATGAAAGGACGGGAGTTGCCTTACCAAGTGTAAGGTCAGTCTAAGGAGACAATTCACTTAACAGCAGGATACCAAGGGAGGAAAGATAACTTTTGAAGTGGTAATAGGAGTGGTCAATTTCAGACAGTTGACAAGAAGGTGTGAGTAACAATAAGGGGAAATTAGAATTGGGGAAAATAGGTTTAGGTTTTGTAATGGCCAGGGGTGGCTCCAGGCACCAGCACGGCAAGCGCGTGCCTGAGGCGGCAAGCCACGGGAGGCGCTCTGCCAGTCACCATGAGGGTGGCAGGCAGGTTGCCTTCGGCAGCATGCCTGCAGAGGGTCCGCTGGTCCCATGGCTTCGGCAGACTTCCCACAGGCGTACCGCCGAATCTGCGGGACCGGGGACCTCCCGCAGGCAAGCCGCCAAAGGCAGCCTACCTGCCGTGCTTGGGCTGGCAAAATACCTAGAGCCGCCCCTGGTAATGGCCCAACCACTCCCAGTCTTTATTCAGGCCTAATTTGATGGTGTCCAGTTTGCAAATTAATTCCAGTTCTGCAGTTTCATGTTGGAGTCTGTTTTGAATTTTTTTTTGTTGAAAAATTGCCATGTTTAGGTCTTTTATTGAGTGACCAGAGAAACTGAAGTGCTCTCCTACTGGTTTTTGAATGTTATGATTCTTGATGTCAGATTTGTGTCCATTTATTCTTTTGCATAGAGACTGTCCGGTTTGGCCAATGTACATGGCAGAGGGGCATTGCTGGCACATGATGGCATATATCACATTGGTAGATGTGCAGGTGAATGAGCCCCTGATAGTGTGGCTGATGTGATTACGTCCTATGATGATGTCCCTTGAATAGATATGTGAACAGAGTTGGCATCGGGGTTTGTTGCAGGGTTTGGTTCCTGAGTTGGTGTTTTTGTTGTGTAGTGTGTAGTTGCTGGTGAGTATTTGCTTCAGGTTGGGGGGCTGTCTGTAAGCAAGGACTGGCCTGTCTCCCAAGGTCTGTGAGAGTGAGGGATCGTCCTTCAGGATAGGTTGTAGATCCTTGATGATGCACAGGAAAGGCTTTAGTTGGGGGCTGTAGGTGACGGCTAGTGGCATTCTGTTACTTTCTTTGTTGGGCCTGTCTTGTAGTAGGTGATTTCTGTGTACTTTTCTAGCTCTATCAATCTGTTTCTTCACTTCAGCAGGTGGCTATTGTAGTTTTAAGAATGCTTGATAGAGATCTTGTAAGTGTTTGTCTCTGTCTGAAGGATTGGAGCAAATGCGGTCGTATCATAGAGCTTGGCTATAGACAATGGATAATGTGATGTGGTCTGGATGAAAGCTGGAGGCATGTAGGTAAGTATAGTGGTCAGTTGGTTTCCAGTATAGGGTGGTGTTTATGTGACCATTGCCACTAGCACTGTAGTGTCTAGGAAGTGGACTTCTTGTTTGTACTGGTCCAGGCTGAGGCTGATGGTGGGGTGGAAACTGTTGAAATCTTGGTGGAATTCCTCAAGGGCCTCCTTCCCATGGGTCCAGATAATGAAGATGTCATCGATGTAGTGCAAGCAGAGTAGGGGCGTGAAGGGATGAGAGCTGAGGAAGTGTTGTTCTAAGTTAGCCATAAAAATGTTGGGATGCTATGGGGCCATGTGGGTACCCATAGCAGCCCTGCTGGCTTGAAGGTATAAATTGTTCCCAAATCTGAAATAGTTGTGGATGAGGACAAAGTCACAAAGATCCCTCACTCTCACAGACCTTAGGAGACAGGCCAGTCCTCGCTTACAGAGAGGGGCTGCAATCTGAAGCAAATACTCACCAGCAACTACACACCACACAACAAAAACACCAACCCAGGAACCAAACCCTGCAACAAACCCCGATGCCAACTCTGTTCACATATCTATTCAAGGGACATCATTATAGGACGTAATCACATCAGCCACACCATCAGGAGCTCGTTCACCTGCACATCTACCAATGTGATATATGCCATCATGTGCCAGCAATGCCCCTCTGCCATGTACATTGGCCAAACCGGACAGTCTCTATGCAAAAGAATAAATGGAAACAAATCTGACATCAGAAATAATAACAGTCAAAAACCAGAAGGAGAACATTTCAGTTTCTCTAGTCACTCAATAACAGACCTAAAAGTGGCAATTCTTCAACAACACAAATTCAGAAACAGACTCCAACGTGAAACTGCAGAACTGGAATTAATTTGCAAACTGGACACCATCAGATTAGGCCTGAATAAAGACTGGGAGTGTTTGGGTCATTACAAAACCTAAACCTATTTTCCCCAATACTGATTTCCGCCTACTGTTACTCATACCTTCTTGTCAATTGTCTGAAATGGACCACTCTCATTACCACTTCAAAAGTTATCTTTCCTCCCTTGGTATCCTGCTGTTAAGTGAATTGTCTCCTTAGACTGATCTCACACTTGGTAAGGCAACTTCCATCCTTTCATGTATTTATACCTGCTCCTTTACTTTCCACTTCATGCATCTGATGAAGTGGGTTCTAGCCCATGAAAGCTTATGCCCAAATAAATTTGTTAGTCTCTAAGGTGCCACAAGGACTCCTTGTTGTTTTAGTTAATTTAGCAGTATCTCAGGAAAGAGTGTCTTTCTCCATGGGCTCTGTAGGGATGAAAACATTGTAGAATGTTTCTTTTAACTGGTTAGCTTCAGAATATGGTACCCATTCATCAATGCTTCACAAATACTTTCCAGCATTTTTCCTATATTGCACTATAAAATGAAACTATCTACCCTTGTAAAGCAAATGAAAGTTATATAAGAACTTAAAAATAGCTGTTTGCTTTGCTTAAAGTTGCACAATTATTGTCAGGTTTTCTACAAGGCACATAATTAAAGAACAATTAGATATCACCTTTCTAGAAGTTCCTCTTATGGTAAATAGCACTGGCTAATTTGTTTTTTGTTTGTAGGGTTCAGTAAGTTTTCTGTATTTCAGTGACATTGTAAATGAAGGATTGTTTTCATGGCTTACTGTTTCTTATGACCACTAAAGTGAATTTACTGTGAAAATGCATATAGTTGTCTGGAATGGTTTGCATAAAAAATGACAATCAAAGAATAAATTCTAAAATCTGAGGAACAAGTAAAAGTCTTAAACAAGAGAAAAAATAGAAAATTCTACAAAATATCGCAAAATTCTACCCCCAAAAAAGGGTGTGTTTCAGATTAGAGGTATTTGAAAATCTGGGATTTAACTTTTGTGAAGTGTAAGTAATTTACTACAAGTTTTCCTTGCTCTTAAACTTATGGCCATGGTTTGAAAAACTTGTTAGTCTTTTGTTTGTACAGTACTAGTGACCTAACAGTTATACACATCATCCTGAATCAACAGGTTTTGGAACACTGAGAACTGATTGAATTGAGCTACATTGTATCTATAACATCCCAGTATTTTGAAGTAATAAAATTTCCCAGCCTATCTCATTTAAAGATACTTTGTGCACTGTTATTGAATTAGACCTCAGTCCTGCAAAGGACCTTGCATATGCTTTATTTAAGTTTATGCACCATGAGTAGCGCAATTGGGGACTTAGTTTGTGAGATGACACTTGTTTTAATACAAGAAACTATGGTTTTGAAATATAACCTAAACATTGTTAAAATAAAACTTATTTACTTTTTTGTGTAAAAGCTGCTAAGTAATAAACAAAATATAATATTAATCTAGTTTCAGAGAAGCCTTTGGTTTCTGTATGTTAGATCAAAACCTGTCAAATCTAAATTAATTTTAGAAAGTGGCAAAAAAAGAGAGCAATGTTTAAAGTGTCTCTCTCTCTTTAGAATGAAAGATATTGCAATATATGTAGTTAATACAACATATACAATTTTCTTAATTTAATTTTAAAACTTCCTTCTTCCTTCTTCCAGTTGTCCCAGTTTAAACCAGCTTTATGATTTAACCGTAAGTCTTAAACTGCATCAGCCCTGGGCTTTTTCCAAGAGGGACAATTTTAAGTAGGGAGGTTCATTATCCAAATCTAAAGTGTGATCTACTCCTAGAAGTCCAAACTGTGTAAAAGGAAGTTCTGTTAAGGCAAATGAATAGTTTGCAAGAAGGTGTTGTTGCTATTTTCCAAAGTCAGATAAAATACAGGTAACTATTGCAATACAATAAAATAAGTATCAAAACCACCCAACTCTCTCAAAATATTTTAGCTACTTATCTTTCTCTATTCTGTACTCTTTAAAGCCAAAGGGTGTGGTTAATATTGCTCTGTGCATGGTGTGATCACTAGTGCGCTGTCCATGGTGTGAGGTGTAAATGCTACTGCTGTGTTTGGTGACTCTTGCATGGTCCATGGTGTGATTGTACTTCTGTACGTGGTCACCACAGCTCACTTGTGATAACTACTGCTCGGTGTATGCTGTACATTACTGTCCTAGGCATGCTGTACAACCTGGTCTCTATTGTGGCTGCTCAGCGCAATGCTTGCTTTAGATGTGCTTCATAACACTATGATGTGCTAGAAATGCAAACAGGAGACCCATCTCCCTATATCCAAAAGCCACCTCTGGCCTCCCTTGCTTCTGTCTTTGTGGGGCCAATCCCTGTGCCTGATGCTTCCCCTCCTGGACACGGGGGGAGCTCCCTGGTGCAAGGTGTGCACACCATCACTAGGGCACGAGGTGGTGTGCTCACTATTATGAGGTCACGTGATGTAGTCACTTCTGTGTCACGTGGGCGTATGCTCACTATACTCGTGCTCCCGCTCCAGACACAGCAGCGAGGCCCCACTCCTCCCCGCCGGGCAGGATGTAGTCCCGGCTGGGGGATGGCGGAAGGATAAGCAGGCGGCGCCAAACCACGCTGAGGCCCCAGTCGCAGGGCGCGGCGCCTCCTAGCGGGCCCGGGGCAGATCCCGCCGCCGGTTCCCCCTCTCGCGAGAGCCCCCGCCATCGGCAGGGTTATGTAACCTGATTCCCCTCCCCCTTCCCTTAAAGGACCCGCACCCCGAAGTGGAATGGGGTCTAGGCGAACAGGGCCCCATTGGGGCTCAGGCCCCCTCCCCCCCCGGGGCGCGGCCCCCTCCCCTCCCGCTGGACAATGAGTCCCGTATGCTAATGAGAGTCTCGCGTCACTTCCGCTCTTTCTCGGCCGCCATCTTGGCCAGGGCAGGTTCTGGGCAGGAGGGACCCGGCTGTATTGTCTGCAGGGCGCCCAGGGAGCCCCCCCCTGGCCCGGAGCCTGACACCCCCCCTCCGGGGACCAAGCGCCGTGGAGCCGCCACCGCCCCCTCCTCCCGGGACCTGCTCACCATAGGCCACCCCCACACACACTCACCCCCCCGCCATCCAGCCCCCTTTGTCTCCCCCGCGCCGCCGCCGGCTCCGCTCCGCCCGCCCAGGGACCCGGGCGGCGCCAGGGAGGCAGCTCCGCGCATCCCCACCCCCAGCCAGAGGTGCCGGGGGAGCGCCTGCCCTCCTCTGCTGAGGAGAGCCCCAGGCAGGTAGGTGAGTCCGCGGGTCCGAGCCGGGAGGCGGCAATCCCCACCCCCCGATCGGTGCAGCTGCCTTTCCCCGTAAGCACCGGGGCAGAGCCCCGTGCAGCCCTCTCCTCGGCCGCTGGGCAGGAGCCCCGTGACGGCCCCGCACAGTGCAGTGTCCAACGCGATGCCCGCTGCAGGCAGGGGCTGCGGAGTTTGCGCGCAGCTCCCACCCCTCTCCGCAGCTGCACACATGTGGCAAAGACTTGCATGCACCGAAGAGACCAGTTCTTTCTCTGTGCTCTGGCCCGTTCTCCCGCCTGAACCGGCTGCAGGGACCGCTACCGGCTTCCCCTCTCCCTTGCCGGGGCCCGCACGGCAGATACAGCCCCAGCCTCCTCCCTCAGTCCCTCCTCACCCCCGGCGGCAGGGGTTGCACATGGATGTGCCTCGAGGGTGGCTTTCATTGCACGCTCTGCACTGGCGGCGGTGGATGGTGGGGTGAAGCGGATGAGATGGATCAGTGAATGTGTGGATCCATCACCTCTAGCATCTCAGAGCTGTCTTTTAACATGCCGCCTGCCTGGTGAAGGTCCCTAATGGCAGAGTTGGCGCTGGAGAGTGGCCGGAAAGCAGTGCTGGCTGCGGTGCAATGAATGGAGACTAGAGCAGCCTACCCCCACTAGCTAGGGTGTCTGTCTGCTGGAAAAGGCGCGATTCATAACTGGTCCCCTGAGCAGATCAGTGGCTGCAGGCTGGAGTAACATTCACCCAGCTACTAACCCTCCTCTTCCTCTCCCCATCCCGGGTCATAGCTACTGTAACCCATACTCAGACAAAGGCAGGAGAAATTAAGCCACAAAATGTTGCTTACTGCCTCTGCCGTTCGTAGGTTGCACCCTCGTCACCCACCCCATCATGTTGCTTTTCGTTCGTATTTGCAGTCTAAGTGGATTTTAAGAAAAAAAAAAGAGCACCAACATGAATGTGACTCCCATTTTTGTATGTTTTGGGGTTGGATTAAAGCTATATTGTGCATCTGGTTTATGGCCATGGAAGAAAAATACCAGCTCCCACCCAAAATGCACCGCAGTCAATTCGGTGGAAAGGAGAGATGAGTGTTCAAGTCAGTAGGGGGCGCATTCTCTGTACTGGGTAAGGTTGCTGCAGAGAGGGGGAAGGGCCCCAGATGCATAGAGAGGAGCTGCCACACAGCGCCTTCTACAGACCTGGGAAAATGGGCCTATCACTAAGTGCTCAGTTGCTCTTATGAGCTGACAGCAGCATAGTAAAGGATTTAGTGAATAGAGCAGTGATTTAGAGAAAAATCTGATCACTTCAATATGTTCTTTGGAACTACAGTGACCAAATTGTGTTCTTGGCATCAAATTCTCAGTGCCATTCCCGATACTACTACTATGTACTTTCACTCAGTTCATAGGGCTTGATCAGCTCTCTGCCACTATAATGATCTGAGATCACTTTTGAAGTTGACAGAATACTTGTGTTCGGAAATCACACTGATTAAATGGAAAAATGAGAAAAGTAGCGCATGTGGATGACTTTTGTCTCTTTTGCAAGGCTGTACATGGACCTCCATGGAGAATGTAATAATTGTATGAAAACTTGATTGTGGCTTGTGGTGCCATCTGCTTTATAAACTTGCATGGCTTTTTCACACATTCTGAATGCATGGCAGTAGTGATGTAGAAACTTTAAAAATGGTGCATTACTAAAGCATTGAGTGCTTTATCTGTAGCCTGAGTAAGCTATGCTTTGCTTGGACCACTGGGATTCTTCTATTATTTTGACTTATGATCTTGGTTTTAACTAAAATATTTGACAGACTTAAGAACTTTGGCATCTTTTAGAAAAATATGACAGAACTTTCCTTAGTTTATGCCATGATGTTTCCATTAACTTTGTTTGTTAATATTTGAACGTTGATGGGGCGGAAGGGAGGTGTTTAGATGAAGAAGTATTGTCACTACTTGTGCAGCACAGTATGGTCTTCTTAAATACATTCAGATTGAATTGCCTGGCTCCCTGGTAGCAGCAGTGCCATTCAAGTAATCTGGGTCTTAGCTGGACTATTTGGAAAAACTGAACTTTCACTTGAGGAAAACGATAACTGTCGCAGCTATGAAGATTTACCAAGGTTTCATATCACAGTTACCATCCGTCCGGATGAGGAAAATGAACCATCCCCTTAAAACCAGTTGCTTTTAAAACAAAACAAAATTGATCAGTTAATGCCTTGTACAGTTTGTAATATATATTTACAGATGTTGGATAGCGATTACCAAATCCAACCAATATCTTCCTTACAATATGTAGTGAAGTTGAAGTATTATACAGAAATGGAAAGAAACATTCTGTTGCTACTAAAAATTGCCACTTGAGGCTGATTCATTGTAACATGGTTGTTAAATCTTTGCTGAAGATGCTTCCAGTATACATGAAGATAAGCCTTAGAATGGAGCTGTCTTTTTGATACACAGTTGATAACATGTTCCTACATAGAAATATTTAAGCAGAATATTAAGATTGTTTATACTTGTGAATTTATTACGCTTTATACAGGTTTTAACTTCTTTGCTAAAAGTGATTTTGACCTGTCCACAGTAATTTTTATTTATTTTTACATTTGGCTTTTCAGCATTTAACAGTAATTGACATGTTTAACCACTTCAAAGTTTACAGTCAGCTTTAAGAAGCTATTGCAATCTTGCTTTCATGTCTGAAACAGTTAACTGTTTAGTATCCAGTGTTTCAAATACTGACTCACATTTATAACTCCAAGTCCTGGGGACATGAGAGTGAACTATTGAAAACAACTTGAATTTTTTTCCCCCATAATGCCTAAATTTACCTTTAATGCCTAAATGTGTATTGGATGAAGCTACTAGAATTTAAAAAAAAAATTAATGTAAGAGCATTTGTTTTAAATGTTGGGAGATAGTGTTTTGAATATGTGTGAGGAAAATATGAAAAGTGGCTTGTATTTCCTCTAAGAAAAAGGGCATGTAGATTAAGAACAGAATGTGGTCGTACTCAATATGTTTGGGGCCAAGAGCCCTATTTTAGAAGAACGTCTAGGTTTCTTTTGAAAAGCGTGCTCTGCAGCATTAAACTTCAGCAGGTCATGAGCATGCTAACAAAATGGGTAAAGTTACTATATGTGATATCCAGGGAGACACAAATAACAGAAGTGTTTCACTGTATGCAGGACTAAAGGTACCAATTGTCAGAAGATGCCAACTCTCATATTTTGCATTAACTTACAATGGTGCCTTAAAAGAGCATTTTAATTGAGCATAGAAGTAATTCAGTGATATTATACTGTGCTAGACTCTCCACTTTATTAACTGACTCCTAAATTAGAAGGGGAACGCCAGCTAGATTTCTAAATAAGTGCATATATAAGCCCTCTCTGTGCAAGGTAAGCTGTGCTTCCAACATACACCAACCAACATGAATAAGGGATGGCTATTCCCCCAGCTTTATTACATGAGAATAACTGCAACCTTTGATAATTACTATTAAAAATGTTATAAAGCAATACTTCTGACATGCATAGCCGTATCTCAGCGACATGCGCATTGTCAGAATTAAGATAATGTGTACACAGCCTAAACCATAAATTTTATATGACTATTGTTTTTAATGGGGAAGGTGACATCTGGCTTGATTAGTGTAAAGGAAGAAATTGGAATAAATATTTGGGTAGGAGAAAAGACATGAGAAGTAAAGACTCTAACGTACTTATATTGGAGCAGCTCTAAATGAACAAACTGTAGCAGTCAGATTAGCAATTTATATGTATTAATAAAATAGGAAATTATCTTCACATTAATATTTGTGCACAAAGGTTGCAAGAGAGAACAAATCAAGATTAGACTATGATCATCCTCATCAGGATCTGAAGTCTTTAGGACATATACTTTAAATCAAATCCCAAAAAAGAGAGATGTAGTGAATAGCTATTTGATTTAAATTGTTCATCTATTATGTGCTCTACCCAGAGATGTCCTTTGGTAGTCACTGGCCCCTTAGGATACTTGTGCCCTGTTTGTTAGCTCAGTTGAGTTGGCATTTCAGTTGTGCTGAGCCCTCTTAATGCTCATTAAGATGCAGGCGAATATGTTTGAAGACAAGTTAGTTGGCCTTTCAGCTTTCAAACATGTTAGCCTACATCTTAACAAGCATTAGGGCTTTTAAATCATATTAAACTAGGGCCTGTCTACATATAGATTTTGTACTTGTATAATTGTCAGGTGTGATTTTTTTTTTTTCCTCCTGACTGCTAGTTATACTAGTACAACCCCTAACATGGACACAGTTATACTGGTATATGTATATTTATATTGGTATAACTTTTTCCTGTTCAGGAAAGATAAGCTATATAAATATAAGCGCATTTATACAGGTATATGGCCATGTTTGCGCTACAGTGGCATAGCCACAGTGCCATAGGTATGCTGCTGTGACCCAGTTGATACAGGCTACAGTAACAGAAGGGATTTTTCTGCTCCTGTAGGAACTTCACCTTCCTGAGTGATGGTAGGTATATGTTGATGGAAGCATTCTTCCGCTGACCTATGTGTGTCTACATTCGGGGTTAGGCTGGCATAACTATGTCAGTCAGGGGAGTGGATGGCCATAGCTGTGTTGACCAAAGTTTTATGTATGGACAAGGCCTAAGGCATGATCCACACTTATATTATATCAGCACAGCTACATTGGTCAGGGGTATGAGAGAACCATGACCCCGATCAACATAGTTATGCTTATAAAATCCCCAGCATGGACACAGGTATATCAATGGAAGAGTGCTTCTGTTGATGTACCTGACATTGTCTGGAGAGATGGTGTTCCCACAGAAACAGAAAAACTCCTGTCTGTATATACTATGCACTAGGGGAATATGCCAACATAGGCTCTGCAGTGTAGACATAAACTAACTGTCCACACTAGTATGGATGGTTGTACCACTTTAACGATACCAATATAGGTAAAGGGGTACAACTTTTGTGTTTAGATAAAGTCTAACTTGACTGGACTAACATGATGTAAAAAACCCACCCTTTTGGGGAAATGTTCATTCTGGACTTAGAAGAGAATCTTCATCTTGACATAAAATATCTAAAGATGTTCTGGAGATCAGATTAAGGAAACCAGTTTGTTTTTTACCTGCCCAAAGGCCATATGTTTTCAGAAAAAAATGTATATTGTTGACACCTGCATTACAATTGAGATTGGAAGCCCAAATGTGAGGCCCACTTTTGGAGGGCGTCATTTTAACCTCACATACATTGGAATTTTTTGGGTGTGTGACATTTTTTGGTTTTAAATAAGAGTGGAACAAATGCCATATTCTTCTGCAGTGATTCACTGTCAGTTACACCATTTATATCCTTAGTTTAAAAAAAAAAACTTGGCATTAAAAGTGGTTTGGAAGAAAACTGATTTTGGCTGTTGGGTTCTAAACTTGTGTAATTGTGTTCCAGTGCACACAATGGGCTTTATACGTTCTTGATTGAATGGATCAGCTGGCAAAATATGTATTTTTAAGATAAAATACTAGTAAGGTAATGTTTAAAACTTTAATTATTTAAAAAAATAAAAATAAAACCCCTCCAACTATCTCAACCATTGAAAGTTAACACACTCAGTGGGTGGTTTTACCTCATTGGGCCAATCATTTTAAATATGGGGGGCATGCTTTTAGCCAAGGCCTTTCAGTTCTGTTTCAGCTGTTCTCCTGTCCTTCAGTCCCCTGACTTCCAGCTGTTCTCTTGCCTTTACCCAGTTTTACCTGTTCTGTTGAAGCTGCTTGATTCCTGACATGACTCCAGAGCTAGCAGTTCTTTGCTGCTGCAGTGGAGCCAATTAACATTTTTTGGTATTGATGTGGATCAGTAACAGCAAGAAAGACGAAAAAGCGCCTTAAAACAAGTCTCTTGGTTACTTAGAGAAAAGTTTTAAAATGCTTTTCTCTAAATACCTAAAAACTGTGTTGTATGGTTTTTGATTCCCACTGCTCCAACCATGAAGTCTTGTGAATATCAAAGGTCCATGAGCCAGCCCAAAGACAGCAGCTGAGGTGGATTAGTGCTGGAATCTAGTCAGGGAGTTGGAGTGCTTGGGAATTGTCTCGGTACAAAAGGGAAGAAAGATAAGAATATGTGGAGAGAGGAGTCAGTTTATAAGGTCTTGTCCAACCCCACAGACTAGTTACATTTTTGTTTGGCATACATATGGGGATTGGGGGTGGGGGGAGAAAAAGCTGAATTAATTGTTACTTATTTAACCAGTTAAAATGTAAAAATAGCCTGTTAGCTAAGCTCTAGCCAACTGGCTAGTGTCTTATCAATTTAATATACAATACCTCCACTATCTGAGGAGTATATCACACACTGGCTGGGGTATTGACTAGATCAGGGATTCTCAAACTTCATTGCACTGCGACCCTCTTCTGACAACAAAAATTACTACATGACCCCAGGAACGGGGGACTGAAGCCGGCTGGAGCCCCGCCGACCCAGGTGGGAGGGCCAGAGCCAAAACCGGCCCTGGGCAGAGGGACCAAATTCAAAACCCAAGGTCTTAAGTCTCAGGCCAGGGACCTGTAACCTGAGCCCCACCATGCCCCTTGGAGCTTCAACTTGGGGGCCGGGCCTCAACAAATTTAAAGTCAACCCTTGCGACCCCATTAAAATTGAGTCATGTCCAGTTTGAGAACCACTGGAGTAGATTGTAACATGTTCCGGAGTGCATATCAATATATGCACACTTGTGCAGTGCTTTGCTACTCATCATTCACCCGCACACCCCAGCAATGTGTGTTACTGATTTGGCACATCAGATCACCTGTATACAGCTTACATGTTTTGTTTCTGTATTTTAAATTTAGAAAGACTTCTGTTTCACTTTGTGCAGTAATAAATGTCTCTTTGTAAGCTCTTTAGATTCTTACCAAGTGTCAGAATACTTCTTGGAATGCTCCAAACAGCAAGTCAGAGCACTTCAGGATTCCACATGGTTAGGACCCTACCAAATTCACAGCCATGAAAAATGCATCATGGACCGTGAAATCTGGTCTTTTGTGTGCTTTTACCCTATGCTATACAGATTTCACGGGGGAGACCAGCATTTCTCAAATTCAGGGTTCTGACCAAAAGGGAGTTGCAGGGGTTCACAAGATTATTTTAGGAGAATCGTGGTATTGCCACCTTACTTCTGCGCCGACTTCAGAGCTGGGCAGATAGAGTGTGATGGCTGTTGGTTCTGCACCCAGCTCTGAAGGCAGCACCCCGCCAGCAACAGCGCAGAAGTAAGCGTGGCAATACCATACTATGCCATCCTTTCTGTACTGCTGCTGGTGATGGCTCTGTCTTCAGAGCTGGGCCTCTGGCCAGCAGCTGCTGCTCTCCAACAGCTCAGCTATGAAGGCAGCGCAGCCATGAGCAGCAGTGCAGAAGTAAGGGTAGCGCAGCTCCTCCTACAATAAACTGGCAAACACCCCCCCACCCACATACACACACACACCTTTTTAGGCCAGGATCCCTGCAATTACAACTCTGTGAAATTTCAGATTTAAATATCTGAAATAATGAAATTTGTTTGTTTATAAATCATATGACCATGAAATTGACCAAAATGGACCATGAATTTGGTAGTGGCCCTACATGTGATTAAGCTTCCAACAATATATTTTGCTCTGGAATTTTTCATATTTAGTTTCATCCCGGAGGAAAATTACTTTTGAAATCTTGAGGAATATTCATTTAGCCTTTCTTTCCACTCATTGAACTGTATATCATGGTATAAGAAAATCATGACCCCTTTTGAGGCTTTATTACATTGAACAAAAAAGTCTTTAAGAAATAGCCATGGACAAGTGAGAATGGCATAATGAGCATGTGCAGTACATATTGATTTCACTGCAGCTATTGGTATGTGTGTGTGTTTGTGTGTGAGTATGTATATATAAATACCCGTGGCAATTTCAAATGCTCATTTTAAAGGGGGTACTAGGTGTGGTGGCCTACCTTTTTGGCCATTGGTGCCTCTAATTTAGACATCCTGTACACTTAATTATATTGTGCTGTACAGACCAGACAACTTTTGGTATTAGTTTCTAAGGCACATCAAAAACACAAAGCAGGAATCGACCTATTTAAATGTTTGCATGGTCAAATAAATAGATTAGCAACAAGAAACCTAAATTAATGTGACATTTTAGTTCAGATTTTAAACACCAGTCAGCAAATTCAAAGTTACGGTTCCCAAATAAATGAAAATTTGGCCATGTTGCACAGTTAACTAAAACATGAACATTATCAACATTACATATGCTTAGTAGCTGTTGGTAAGGAAATAATTAATTCCTGTTCAAACTATGCAGTTAGTGTACACACCCACTAGGTGGAGCTTCTGGCACCAGTGGAAAATTCCAGAAATCAAGAAAGAATGAAAAGTGAGAGTTAGAACAGAAGCTCTTAACCTTTTTCTTTCTGAGACCCCCCCCAACATGCTATAAAAATTCCACGATCCATCTGTGCCATAACAACTGTTTTTCTGCATATAAAGGCGAGGGCCAGCGTTAGGGGATAGCAAGCAGGGCATGCATCTGACGAAGTGGGTATTCACCCATGAAAGCTCATGCTCCAAAATGTCTGTTAGTCTATAAGGTGCCACAGGACTCTTTGCTGCTCAAGCAGGGCAGTTGCCTTGGGGCCCCATGCCACAGGGGGCCCTGTGAAGCTAAGTTGCTCAGGCTTCGGCTTTAGCCCCAGGCAGTGGGGCTTTGGCTTTCTGCCCTGGGTCCCAGCAAGTCTAATGCCAGCCCAGCCTGGTGGATCCCCTGAAACTTGCTCGCGGCCCCGTAGTGGGCCCTGGAGCCCTGATTGAGAACCACTGAGTTAGACTCCCTGTCTGATGGGCAGCAGAAGAAATGAGATTTTTAATCTAAAAAGGGGAATGGAGAGGAAGAAATTTCAGTTACACTGTTGATACTTTGGTCATTAGAACCTTGGCTGTCTTTCATGAGAGTTCTTTTTGTATGATGGGAAGCTGGAGACCCTTATGCAAGAGCAGCCAACCTGAGGCTGGACTGTAAGCCCAAAGAGATCAGAGACAAACAGGGAACTTCTCAAGCATTTGCTGATTATTGCTGTTCTGTGGTCTTAGGCAGGGAAATGTAGAAGGCATAAAAATTTCCTGCACAGGGATTTTTATAGGTGTGCTGTAAAACCATGCTGTAGATAAACTCTGCATCCATTCCTCCCCAACCCCCCGGAATATGTACTTGGTTATATAAACAGTTAACGTGGGAAACTCAAGAACTTCACATTGGTCAGGGAAGCAGTGCTAACAGTGATTTTGTTTAGAGAGCCAGCCAACCTGAATTTTTGTGATTAGCTAATTTAAAATATCCAGTTTCTGATGCAGCATTTCTTAAATAGTATATTCTGAATATTTAAAAAATATATATTTGTAGGAGTTGGGCTTTCCAGTAGTGGGGAAACTGACTTAGTTGGGTGGGAAGAGGTGGGACCTGACTGTACGTAATGAAGTAAATGGTACAAAGTAAACAGACTGATCAGATAGAGAAATAATTGTTGCTTACTTTGTTCAGTTATAGTGATATTTGGTATTGAAACTGTAGCACATATAAAAATTTCAGAAGGTATGTGATGTCTTTTTCAAGTTTTCATCCTAGAAAAGCAGCTAGCATAGTCTCAGTCCTACAATGGACACAGCCTATGAGCACATAGGAGATGTCTACACTGCATTTGGATTGTGTGATTAGACATACTGTGCTAGCTTTAATCTAGCTTGCACAGGTGCCAGTAGCAGTGAAGCAATGGCAGCATGGGATTCAGTGAGGCCTACCTGCCCATCTATAAATCTAGGTATGCACTTGGGTGTCTAGCCCACACTGAAGCCTGTGCTGCCTATTCACTGCTATTGGTATCAGCGCTAGCTAGATTAAAGGTAGCTCGGGTATGTCTGAATGCACTGCAATTACATCTTTGATTGTAACATAGATATACGTGTAGTTAGCGCCATCAAACTAATTTCAGGGCTTCACTACAGTGTTAACTCAAGGTATAACTCAGGTCACCCTTAACCTGACTCCTCTCCATACACACATCTCTAGTTTGAGTTAAGTCGTGCTTTGCTTGAGCTAGCTGGCCCATTAGGGTTGACGCTCAAGAGCTGCTGATGTTTGAGCTAGTAATGCAGTGAGGATGCAGCTACAGGCTACAGCTGGAGTTAGTATAATTCATTATCTGCTAATCCTCTCACTCTGCAAATCTATTTGCTCTCTGTAGTTCGATGCAATGTGGTTCACAGTGTGTCCGCTCTTGAGCTAGGTTAGCTTGAGTAGAGTAACTTGTTAACTGTAGCAGTGAAAGCAAGCCCTTGTTCGAGGATAGATCTACCATGACTGAACTTTTACCAACTGACAAGCTGAGTACAGTGTCTGTTGTTTGTGGTCGAGTGGGTGAAATAGGTATTTATCAAGAGTGTAGTGTGTTTAATGTTTAATATTGAAAACCAATCTCCTTCATAGGTTTATAGCTGTTATTGGAAAAGTGAAACATTAGTTGTGACTTTCTGGAAGTGGTGTGCATCAGTAAATCCCATTGGTTTCACAGGGAGCTGCGGGTGCCCAGTGCCTCTGAAAGTCATCTGGAGCTGTTTTACTACCATGTGAGGAGTAGTCTGACAGATTAAATACTTCATTTTTCCTATAAACAAATGGTGACTGTGTCAGGATTCGATCTGTTTATTCCTCTCAGTGCAGGAACAAGGCTATGCAGAAGCCACACTTACCTTTTCAGGGAGGTGTCTGTGTCAGCTTTTCATTCTCTGCCACTTTTCTCTCTGGCTTCTGTCACTCTATTTTTTAACTCTGTGTTGTCCCTGACCCTGCTGTGTTTTTCCTTATTTTTATCTTGGCTTTCTCTCCCATCTCGCTCCATGCTATCCCCAAGGCTCGTAGTGCTGTCACTGCCTGCTCCTCAAATCCGCTTGGCTCAACTGCTATGGAAGGTTCAGGTGCCAGTATTCTAGCCCCGTCCTGGTAAACAGGCATCTCCTATGATTCACCTTGTGCTGTGCAGAGCGCAATAGGATACATGGCCGAATAGTCCATAGGCACAAGGAGGCTGCATTTCTCTTACTGAGGAAGCCATAATTTAATATTTTCAGAATAGTATATTCAAAAATCTCAACCATAATGTTGTATTAATATAGTCTTTTATTCATTCTACTTTCGTGGCTGGCTTCTCACAGCATTCTATTTGAGCGTAATTAACTAAGTAGGTGTCTTTGGAAATAGACCATATTTAAAATGTACATGGACTAGTGAAGCATAAGAAAAAAGTGAAGTCTTATAGGAAACTAAGGGTATGGCTACACTTGAAATTTCCAGCGCTTTGAAGTGTGAGTGTAGTCGGAGCACCAGCGCTGGGAGAGAGCTCTCCCAGCGCTGCACGTAAACCACATCCCTTACGGGTGTAGCTTGCAGCACTGGGAGCCGTGCTCCCAGCGCTGCGGCACTGGTTACACTGAGGCTTTACAGCGCTGTGTCTTGCAGCGCTCAGGGGGGTGTTTTTTCACACCCCTGAGCGCGAAAGTTGCAGCGCTGTAAAGTGCCAGTGTAGCCATGGCCTAATGTTTTTTACTGCTTTGAACTAAGAAGCATGCAGCTGCAACCAGTTCTGATACATGCTGTTGTGTTGTACTTTTTATATCTAAACCAATAATTCCCTTTAACTCATAATACAGTGTTAGTAAAATGAGACTTTGCTATCGGGCAAAACTTTTATTCAGGATTTTTTAAATTCAGAAAAATGCCAGAGGCTTGATGATCATGGTTTTTACCATGTATGGTAACTAGTTTCGGTCTTTGGGGATGGACTTGTTTGACCCTGGTACAGGTTGAAGTACCTTGCTTTGCTCAGTGGTCACATCTTCAGGTTGATGTAGTAATTGTCACTGATGTGCTCCAAACAGGCCTCAGCCAGGCAGGTAGTTATATATAATTGGTCTTCAGGTGGGAGAGAGGAATATGAGGTGATCTGGACTTGACAGAAGTGCAGAGGACTGACTGACCATTCTGTCCAGTCCTCTGTCAGAAAAGTAATCCAGTATGGCAGGGAAATAAATTTATTGTTCATAGTAAAAATATTTTTCAGATAAAATAACTCAGTTCCTCCAATCTTAGTCAATAGCCCAGTTTACTAGTATGTAATGTAAATCTCTTCTTTAGAATATAAATTTTGAGGTTTTTAAAACAAAAGTTAAATTTTAAGTCTTTCCTTTAAACTTATGTATTTAATGCATTCTGTTTTTGTGTCATATCAGCCCATTAAAGTTTTATTTCTGTAATAAACTTAGTCCACAAATTTCCAGAAACTTAATCCAGTTTCTGTAGTGGAACCAGTACTTTATTAGGATGTAGATGTTATCAGAAAGTCCATGAGACTATCACTTGAATCAAACAACTCATAGAGGAAAATCTGGTAAACTTTTTATCCTCTGTCTGACAAGCTTTAATAAATTAATGGTCAACTAAAAGATATTTTGGAAGCTTTGATGGATTTGTTCACTCCTGATTCCCTACACTGAAGTTATCTGCCACCTTCTGCTTCAAAACCTGCCTAAAATAGAAGTACCTTGATTCTTTTGTTAACATGAATGAGTGAGATGAATTAAAGTGCAGCAAATGGATTATAGAACATAGTTTAATGCATTCCAGCACCCAGCATAATCTACATCACATCTTAGTACCAGCAGTTACGAACCTGAATGAGACTTCTCATCTGAATCTTGCCCTACTGAATGTATTTCCTCACAGTTGTGGTTGACAGCTGTATTACCTTGGGCTATATGATCTCCTAAGACCCTAGATTGCAAAATGGGTCTATATTTGGATAGAAATCCTCCAAGGAGAAAACAGGTACAGTTGGTGACTCAGTAGGTGGCACTTCACCTCTTCATCTGAAATGCATCATGGCTATGGAGGGCACTGTCATGCTGAAGGTGCTGTGTTTCAGATGAGATGTAAAACTGGAAGCCATAACTGCTTATGAGATCAAAAGATGGCATGTGAATAGCAGTGTTTGTTCTGTATCCTGGTGGAATTTCAGTTTGGGTAATTAAGTTCTGAAGATCAAAATATTCTACTATAGTGTCAACTAGAGGAATTTTTTGCTTAAAATTAAAACCTGCTAAAATGTTTTGTAACATTTTCAATGGAGGAAGGCAGCTGGGTTCAATTCCAGCAGTTAGTTGCTCTATTTCAATAGTGATACCTGTATGTTTGGTTCATAATGGGCATTAGTCCTTCACGATGAAACATAATTTATAAATGTAAGACTTACCCTTATTACATTCTTATCTCTTGTCTTTAACACTTTGTTTTGTACAGCAGGATATGAGCCTTCTCCTATGTCCGGGCTTTGGCCTCACACAGTAGATGTAATATAATCGCTGAGGTGGGCGTTCTGCAGGAGAATTATTTTTGGAGGCTTTTGCATGAAACTTGTCCAATGAGTCTGAGACATCCAAGCACCATTAATTTTGGAGGTAAATGCCTCATAATATGTACTGAATAGAAATGGGAAGAGTTTGAAGTGTGGGCAAAAAAATTGAGGGAATGGGTCTGAATGTGTAGAATTTGGAAATTTTACACTTAAAGGAACACCAACTTGAAATCTAGATACATTTTTAAGAAATAAATTTTCAGGTACTACACCTGTGTTTGAGTCACCCTAACTGTTTTCTTGGTTTTATAGTTAATTTACTGGTGCTTTAAAAAAATGTTTTCTCTTGTGTATAAACACACACACAGAAGGGGAAGCTGATTATACAGGGAAATGGTGAAACTGATTATATCAAAGCACTGTCATGGACAAAGTAAAACAAACTGGAAGAAATATATTCATCTCAATTGTATAGTAAACTTAGCTATCATTGTGATGCATAGATAAAATAATCCTGAGAAAAATGTGATTGAGTGTCCCTTTAAGTGAAGTTATTCCTTTGAGTTTTACAAGGTATATGTTACTTTTAAATCACAACTTCATTGTTTATAACTCATTGGAAGCTTGTAAATGAAATGTTTAAAAACATTTTCAATCATTTGCACATAAATTACTCTGAAAAGTTAGCTAAATAGCTGGACTCTGTATAATGGGAGAAAGGGGGAATAGAGAAGGTCACTTATTTAAAAGGAAAAAAAAAGAATTACTTTCTAAACGAATAGAAGGAAAAAAGTAAAAATTTAACTCTACCAACCTTTATAGCAGCCTTATTCAGTTTTATGTAATATTTAGATTAGTCTAAGGTTTCTTCATAATATCTGTTGGAATAAAATCAAAGTACTGATGAAATGCTAAAAATAATGTACACTGAAAATTGTATTGAATGAATAAAGTTTGAATTAGTAAACAACAATAATGTAGTGCTGGTTTACAGCCAATGGAGAAATTAAATCTGATTTAAAGATTTGTAGTTTGAGAATTGCGCTGATGCTTGTCCTGTATGCTGATTGAATCCTGGTTGTTCTGTTAAGTATTTCTTGAAAAATAAATCCCCAACAGAGAAACTACTCAAAGGAGAGGGTGCTGCAAAGTGAAATGTAGCACAATCAATTAATAAAAAAATGCACATAATTTGATAAACAGAGATTATCTCTCTCCACTTCTTTATTTGAGTGAAGTTGGAAGTTATTATAGATGTTAACAAGGGCTTGTCTACACTGCAGTGTTGTCAACAGAACTTTTGTATTTCACGAGTACTTAAAAAAAGTTCCCCTCCTCCCCCACGAAAGACAAAAGTTTTGCCAATGCAAGCTGCAAATGCTGCTCACGGGGCTGGAAGTATTTTGTCGGCACTTAGCGTTTACACACGCTGACTTTTAGTGACAAGGCTGTGTTTTAGTCTTGTCTACACTATGCAGCTTTTAGCAACAAGCCCCAGCCATTTCAATTATGCTTGACTTTTTATGCTAAAATACCTTCGTCACTAGCATTTTTGATTAACCCCCACCAACTCTGGATTAGTATGTATCTGCTGTTGTGGAGATGACAGGAAAAGACCACATAATGTTAAATAACATAATATGTGACAAAGTGGTAAGCTTTTTTAAAATTCATTATATAAACCTGGAGGTCTTTTTCTAAAGTAGATCAGTTGGGGTATATAACCTTTTGAATGTTTATATTACGATGGTATAGTCTGCATTGTACTTTGCAGACACAGCAAAAGCTCCTGCCCTGAGTAGTTTACAACAGATTTAACTAGATAAAATTCAGTCATCTAGAAGAGGTGTTAGCACAGACAGGTTCATAAGAAGTTAGTGATGGAAGGATAAGTGAAAAGTGGAGTTTAAGTAGAGGGAAGATACTTTTGCACAGGAAAGGGGAGGTGTTCCAAGATTAGAGTCTGTTATGAAATAATAGACTATTGTCAAGTTTTCTCTGTAGGAGTGGTTGTGGAGCAAGATGGAACATTGCATGAGACCAATAGTGTCCATGGGCTGCACCTCCATATTAAAGGTGAGGGTCTCAGAGACTACATTTTAAACTACATGAGTTGCACTTAGTTGTGGGCTTTAACTTGGGGGCATCCAATGTTGAACTTAGTAATTCACCTGTCTTACCTGCTGGAATGTCTTCACTGAGTATTTAGGCCACAGATGGATTTTGAAGCTGAAGAGGTGCAACTAGAAAAGCAAAACTGAGACCTTTTTCAAAATGTGTAAAGATTTAGAGCAAGGTCTTTTTATTATAGCTGTAGTGGTATAAATTCTTTCTGTGGTCTCTTTTGCTGTTCTGACCTTTTAAAGTGCAGGTGTTAAAATATTTGCAAATATGTTAGATGTGAAGCTGGGAGACAAACTTCCAAATAAAAATCCATCTGTTCAAAAAGTTTGGTTGTAGTGGTGCCTCTTATTGTCAAAAATAGCTTGATGTCATAGTGCATCCCAGGGAAACATCAGATTTGTTTTTCTTGTGTTACTAAGTAACTGCTTATAGAAACATGTTTTCTTAGAATAAATCCCAGCTTATTTACCTAACTCATAATAAGTCGTCTTTACATTAATAAGATGTACAAGATTGACTTAGTACAGGTGCATATAGATTACTCTTTGTGTTATTCCCAAAAAACACAGTTGGGCAGAGAAGACTATTAGGGCATACAAGTGCTTGCAAACTTGCCCATCTCTTGGGTACACATAGATCCGATACGTTCTTGTGTAGTTCATTGCACTATTCCATGTCATTGAAATGCTCAGAGTCTCCCTTAAGTTTCCATATGTACAAGAGCAAAATAGTCACAGCATAGAAAGGAAGGATCAACGAAATATGTTCATAGAAAGAGTCAAAATTATGTACATATAATTTGTAATGTCACCCAGAAGCATAGTTATTGCTTTTCATGTTGCAGCCTCAATTTTGGGGAGGGAAAATAACATTTTAGTGAAGTTGTCCTTAGTGTGAAGTTACCATTGTGCACTTTAAAAAAAAATATATATATGTGTATCTAAGAGAGTCAGTATTTTTAAATGGTAAGTCTAAGAAGTGTTGCAGTGTCTCATGAAGTATCCTTTTAACTGGTAGAAATAAATAGCAGTGCACAGTAGTTAAGCAAGAAATTGCTTCCCCCTTGTTTAAAATCACATTATTTTTAAGTCTTGTGATTTTTTTTTCTATCCAGTATTACAAAAATGACTTGCAACATTAATAAAATCTCAACTGTGCATTTGTGAGCTGGCAAAGGAATTGAGCTTGAGGAGAATCTGGCCCTCTGGAGTGCTCAGTTTGATAATCAGTTTAAGTCCTCTGCTGTTTCAAAATATAGAGCCCTTTGATAAAAGGATGGTACCTTGTGTAAGTTTGATGTTTGTTTGCTCTCATCTTCACAGCTTGGGATGTTGCTGTGTTTATTCTTGCAGGACTGGTGGGCTTCTGTGCTACTTAGGGGATACTGACAACAGAAAACACTTTTCAAGAGGGCTCACGTTAATGCGTCATCCATGGAACAATACTCCTTCTGAACTGATAGTAAATAGTAACACAGCAGTGATAGTTTGGAAAGACAGGAAGTCAGAAATGAATTAAATTCCATCTCATCTTCCAGTTTTCTGTCTTCACAGTAATTGACTTAGGGCTGAAAATTTAGTCTCAGATTTTCAAAGCCACCTAAAGAATCTTGACATCCAAATCCAATTAAAATTAGTGGTGGCTAGGCATCCAAATTATCTAGGCAGCTTTGAAAACCTCAGCCCTAATGTCCAAATTAGCGATTGCCTTTAATTTTTATTTGTTCTTTAACGTTTGAGATTAACTCATAAGTAGGTGAGAAACCGTAGTATTACTGCTGTTACGTTGCATTGTTGTGTTTTTCCTTAAATATGGTACCATACTAGTTTTAACTTATACAGAACATTTTATTATAGCATTAGATATTTCCAGATAAACTAGCTAAAGCAAGGGAGGGCAAACTTTTTGGCCTGAGGTCCACATTGGGAAATAGAAATTGTATGTCAGTCCATGAATGCTCACAAAATTGGGGTTGGAGACGTGTGGGAGGGGGTGCAGGCTCTGGGTTGGGGCTGAAGATGAGTTTGGGGTGTAGGAAGGTGCTCTGGGCTGGGACTGAGGGGTTCAGAGGGCAGGAGGGGGATCAGGGCTGGGGCAGGGGTGCGGGAAGGGGTGCAGGTTCCGGCTGGGGGTGCGGGCTCTGGGGTGGGGCTGAGGCTGAGAAGTTTGGAGTTCAGGAGGGTGCTCTGGGCTGGGATCAAGGGGGTTGAGAGAGTGGGAGGTGGATCAGGATTGGGGCATGGGGAGAGGCTTGGGTGCAGGCTCTGAGCGGCGCTTACCTCAAGCAGCTCCTGGAACCATGTCCCTTCTCCGGCTCCTACGTGCGGAGTGGCGCCCAACCTTTAGAGCGGGGCCATGCGGCTGCTTCCGGGAGCCACGTAGTGCTGCCCCTGCCCTGACACCCAGCTGGAGTGCTGGAACAGGGCTGAGCCACATGGTGCGGCCCCCGACCCAGCGCCCCGGCTGGGGTGCTGGAGCAGGGCTGAGCCACATGGTGCGGCCCTCAATCCAGCGCCCTAGCTGGAGTGTTGGAGCAGGGCCAAGCCATGTGATGTGGCCCCCAAATGGAGCACCGGAGCGGGGCAAGCCCTGGACCCCGCTCCCCAGCTGGAGCTTGTGGGCTGGCTTAAAACAGCTCGTGGCCTGTACTTTGCCCACCCCTGAGCTAAGGAGTTAGAGAGCTTGAATTTTTTTGAGTGGTAGGGGTAGGGTAAGGAAAGTTGCTTGCTGTGACAACTGATTTGAAAAATACTTGTTTCTTTAGCTAATTGGCAATATTCTGCCCTAACACTACTTTTCTCTGACACCTTGCCAACCCCCACTCTCTGAATGCTTTCCCTGCATAACAAATGCACAGCTCTGGGAGCCATCTGCCAGGAAAACTCAGTACCACTATGAATTAACAAATGTACTGAACCTACATTTATTTTCATGCATTTGCTTTCCATTCTATTGCTTCCCTTTGCTCTCTTTTTATTTCTTTCTCATTCTTCCTTCCTATTCTAGTTTCTTATGACAGAACAGCACTTCCTTGTTATCTTCCTTTTCTTGATTGACTCTCTTTTCCAGCCAGTCTATTCTGTGCTCCATGGGTAGCTGTGTAGTGAAATTTAAAATTATGATGCACAGAAATCACAAAGGGATTGAGACAGCCAAAGAGAGCTATACAAGAAAGGAGCGAAAACTTATCTGTGATGTTGACTTTACTTTTTTTTTTTTTTTTTTTTAAAGCACGTTTAGTTCCCTACTGGGCAAATACTTCAGTGTTCATTTTAAAAAGCATTGGGTGTATCTAACCGTTTGGTATTGCAAAGTTTAAGATTTTTAAATAGAAATAAAATATTCTTTGATTCAATTTTGTATAGTGCTTTAAAGAGCTTTTTGTTTTGGAAAAGTGCACTTTTCGTGAAGTAGCTCCTTGCAAATTAAGTTCTGGATGTGCAGATAACTTGCTGGAATGTCTAGGTTCATACATGTAGAAGCTTATCTGGCAATTCCAAATATGCTGGTAATTGTAGGGCTTCCAAGTTTCATAAACGGACTTCTTATTAATAAGGAGATGGTAAAATTTTGGATTAGTGATGCTTTGATGAAGTGATATTTTCACCATGAGGAAAAACTTGGGTTATTTCAGTTCCTTTGTGCAGCAGTGGTTTCTTGTAAAATTATCCCCTTGATTATAGGTCTTACCACAACTTTTCTAAAAAGATTGTGGAATTATGGACAATAATAATTTACTGTGTTTATTGGTATAGAACAGTAGTCATATAAAATGTCTTATCCTTTAAGGGCAATGAAGCCCTGGATCATCAAACCACTATTAAGTTAATCTTTTGAATAACTTTAAAAAATGTCAATCTCCCATGCTTCTGTTTTTCAAGTACATCTGACTGGGTGAAGTTCTCAGTTCAGAAGAAAATATTGTCTTCTTTTAAAAAGTGACTAAATTTGCTCAGTGTCAGAAGTGTAGTACTGTACTCTGAATAGTCACTTTTCAACCTCAAGGGCAAATTTTCTTATAAAGAAACTACATCTCTACCCTGAGATAATGCCACCCGATATAACACGAATTCGGCTATAACGCGGTAAAGCAGTGCTCTGGGGGGGTTGCGCACTCTGGCAGATCAAATCAGATTCGATATAACACAGTTTCACCTATAACATGGTAAGATTTTTTGGCTCCCGAGGACAGCATTATATCGAGGTAGAAGTGTATGTTCTATTTGATTATATTCAGAGTCTATAAAATTACTGTACAGGAGTAACAGAGATGATGGAGTCAGAGATTCTTCTCCTGTAAAAGATCAGGTTATTGTAGACTAGCTGGAAAGTGGGATTTTACTCAGTCTGGGGTAGCAACTAGTTCATTCTGGGATTGAATTAAGAGGGAAGTTTCTTAGCAAGAGGGTGTGTGGTGAAGCTTCCTTTTTCCTCTTCTCCTTTGTGTTAAAGAAAGACAAGCACCTGTGGTGACTTGGAGTATATTCCCTGGACACATGCATTCCTGTAGGTTCTTACCTTTCCGGTTGTGAATTTTGGCTATTTTTAGAGCCTCATGACACTCTCATATATATGTGCTCTGTGTGTGTGTGTCAAGAGTGACATATGTATAAAAGAAAATGTCATGAGGCTCTAAACATAGCCTATATATGGGGGGAATTTTGTTACTTTGTTTTATCCATGTGGGGTGTTGGCTCCTGAGGGCTGAGAGGTCCTGGGGGATGTTGCAGAGTGAATCTGACGCACACTCACTCCACAGCAGCAGCAGTTCTTTGGGGCTTGGCCCAGCTCCATGCTCCGGTTGTTGCAGCCTGGGGCATACATCACAGCTGTGCTCAGGTTTGGCCCAGCTGTCCCTCTGTCACCAGGTTGTAATGCCAATCACTTAAATTTTGTCTGACTACCCCCTGTCATGACAGAGGCAGCTGGGCCAAACCTGAATAGTGCTGTGACCCCGTGTACCATGTTGCCACACCTGGAGTGGGGAGCTGGACAAAGCCACAGGGGATAAGAGCTGGTGTTGATGGATGGGTTTTTCATTTTTTTAATGTTGTTTTGTTCTGAATTTGTGGAAAATGGGGCTCTAGGTATTAAGCAAGGGACTTTTACCTTCCAAGGAATTGTCTAGATTAAGAAAATGCATACCATTAGCGTTTTCTAATACTGTGTAAAACATTGACTTTTCAGTCCTTGTCTATACTGAGTATTAACACATAGTGTGTGTTAACACTTTCTAATACATAGTTTCTTTCCTAGTAGTCTTACACAAACCCCTCTATTTTTCCATTGCTTTGAAGTGATTGTCTGGGTTGCTGACTGTCACATGGTAGCTAGTTTGCTAGGCGGATTGGATTACATGGCTACTTTAGTTTGGAGGTGTGAAATTCAGAGTTTTATACCATACAGTGAAGGTGATTATTCTTGTTAAAGGTTAAGATATGGTTTAAAAGTTACCAGACAAAGAAAAGGAAATTAACTTAATAGAGGAGGCTGTGCAATCTGCAACAGTTTAGATTATTTTAAAATGGCTACTACATGTCTGCAGCTGCCTCTTCATCTGGAATTTAAAGAGCCAGGAAGCAGAGCTGAAGGTCACTTGGGGTCTGTTTGCAGAAGAGTGAGTAGATCTAAATACTGGAGTACTTAAATGAGGAATTTGAGCTGCCAGCATCATGAAGAGTACAAAACTGGTTTAAAATTCCTCTTTTGGGTAAACTCAGTTTGCCTACTAAAAGCTTTTTTTTTTTTTGCTCTTGTCATGTGTCTGTAGACAGTGGAGTAACTTTATGGTCTAGGTTATTCATACTGTTAATTCCTCTGGCAATTAAGCAAAATTCTTCCACAATTTTTATAATTCTGTTTTTGTTCAGAAACCTGATGTACACACCTCCTCATGATCCAGGAAGTATTTAAAAGTGTTATACAATATTTTTCACACCATTTTAATAATTTTTCTCATATAGTTTTGTTGACAAGCTTATAAAACAGTAAGAGCAGATAGCTTGGAATTGTACCCGAAATGCTGCATTGTATGAAGTTTATATTTAAGGTCACTTTCCAGTGAAGCAAAAGTAATTCTCCATTGAGGTCTGTTTAGGGTTACAACAGGTCTGGTCTAAAGCCCTTTGAAGGCAGTGGAAAGGCTCCCATTGAGGACAACAGGCTTTGTATTAGCACCAATATCAGTTGACTTTATTGCAACCATTAGCTAAGTAGTCAGGAGTTTTGGGTGCCACCTTGAAAAGCAGAGGTAACTAATTTATACCTAAACAATTCACCCAGTGTCACAGTCTGGCCCAGTTTCTCTTGCTGAACAGGCACCAGATTGTTGTGACTAGACTGAGCCACTGGATCCCATGTGTATATAAACTCCCAGAATCGCTATTCTTAGCTCTAGGTCTCTTATGGGACACTTCCAGGTTCAGACCCTGTGTCTGCCACCCTTCCTTGGGATGTGGGACTCCCCAGCCTGGCTGCTATAAATTCCAAAACCAGCAACTCCAGTTGCTTATACATGCTCCCTCAGAGTTCCATTTAATTGTAGGCGTGCTCAGCTTCGTGATCAACTCCTTCAGGAACAATGTGTCAGGTAAGCTGAGAATACAGGCTTATCAAAGGAATTTATTAGCCATAGTTGCTCTTAAAGTACTAGAGTTAGCAATTGTTGCAAAATCCCAACTAGCCCTGAGATACTCCTTCCCCTCCCCCCCCCAATAAAAGTATGATCTAACCCTTTCTGAGTCCAGTCTGATCAGTCTTTCAGGCTAGGCAGACTTTTCTGCATCCTCTTTCTCCAGCCTGGTCTTCCAGCATGTGGTGATGAAAGACCCTCACCGCAGGTAGCTACTGTCCTTTTTTGCCCATGTGCTCCAGCTGGGAAATTCCAGCCTTCCTCCAGGGTATGTCTACCCTTAAACTGCTACAGCAGCACAGTTGCAGCATTCCAGCTGCACTGCTGTAGTGCTTCAATGTAGATACTACCTACTCCGAATGGAGATGTTTTACTGTCAGCATAGGCAGTTCACCTCCCCGAGAGGTGGTAGTTAGGTTGACAAAAGAATTATTCCAGAAGCCTAGCGCTGTAGACATCGGAGGTTAGATTAGCATAGCTACATCTTAATGTTGTGGATTTTTCATACCCCTGAGAGAGATAGCTATGCTGATGTTGGTTCCCATTGTAGACCAGCCCCCAGTCAGGCTTCAGTGTAGAGAGTCCATTGTCATATAGTCTCTCAACTACCAGTTCAAAACCATCAAAGTTGATGGCCCTAGATTTCCCTGTGATGGCTTCTCAGCCATTGTCCCTAATACAAAATGAATGTTCTAATCCAAAATGGAGGATACATTATTAAATGTAGGTTGCACTACAAAATGGAGTTCACAATTTGGTAGACACATCCCATTCTGTCACAGCCTGTTTGACCATGGAAGAGTAATTTGAAAGTTATACTTGCAAAAGTGTATGTAGACCTGTGACTGGTGTATAGGGTTTCCAACCCTCCAGGATTGGCCTGGAGTCTCCCAGAATCAGCATTGATCTCCCGGTGACTATTGAAAGCAATCTGGGAAGTTTTAATAGGATATTTTAAGAAAATGACACTACGTCATGTGGGGGAAAAATGATCTCCCGGAATAGCTTCAGTCAGAGTTGGCAATCCTGTGTGTGTATGAAACACAATGCAGATCAATATGTGTTTGTCACCAAACCACTTAGTTTGATTCATATTCAGGATTTTGTAGAGAGAAGGTTGAGAGGATCTTTTGGGGGGTAATATAGGTTTTACCAAGAGATATCAGTAAAGGTATTACCAGAAGGAAAGTAAAATCATACTGCTGTTTAAGCATCAATTTTTTTTCAGTCTGGAGTGTTCTGCACAGCCTTTAAATGTGAATTTTAGTGTAACTTGGTTCCTTCAAGGCAAACTTAGTAGAACTGGAATTCATCAGCATGGATTTCTTAATGTGCTTGTGAGTGGGACAGAAATCTAGAAGAGGCAGAGAAAAAAGAAATGGAGGACCTGGCACAAAGTTAAATCATGAATATAAACTTAAATAGGTTGGCCTATGGTCAAATCTAACTGTTGTGGTTGTTGACTAGGGATGATAGAAATGTTCAGGGAATCTTTCTGTAGAATTGTTTCAGCAAATTTTTACTGGCTCTCCTTGACCTTACACATTTTGTGTGTGTGTGTGCATAAGGAGTACATGGTATTTCAATATAAAGAGGATCACTGAATTAAATATTTACTTACCACATTGTGATTTATTGTGCATGTATAACTAGGATTAGTGTGAAAATATGCAGGAGACTGGCAAAATCTATTCTGCATCCTGCTCGCCACTAAAACAGGATAAAATGGAGAAGCAGTGTGGTCCATCGAATGTGGACTGGAGGTTCTGTTCGCAGCTGTTCTGTGACCTTGGATGAATCACTTCACCCCTCTGTACTTAATTTCCTCATCGTAAAAATGGGAGGAGTAATGTTACTTATCTTTGTAAATCACTTTGAGTTCTATAGATGAGGAGTTCTGTATACAAACATTATTATTATTTATTGTTAACCAGTACGGATTGGCAATCCAGTGAACGTGTAAAGTCTTGGTTACTTCTATCCAGTCAGCACCCCTCCTTATTTGTCTTCTCAGTCCTGCTTCTCCTTTGCTGAAGAGGAAAGCAGCAAAGGCCATCTCTCATATTTTTGGCTTTTCAGTGCAGTTTTTTAATGTTTTTTCCCTCCAGTTCTTTTGACTTCTAAAATGATAAGCGAGAAGGAGGGGGGTGTTGCCCAAGTGCAACAGCTGCTGTGGCACAATATGAGCCTTCATTGTGGGTATCTTCTGCTCTTACTGGGATAACAGCCCAGAATGTCAAGATACAGTGATGGCTTCTGTTGGCAGATCAAAGTACCAGGCTGCTTCCCCATTACTGGTCAATGCAGCCTATAGTAGAGCTTCCTGGTAAAAGAATCATTCAGAGCTAGTCTCCACAAGGGCAGTAAAGGACAGTTTCCACCACCTACATGCCAGGTGCAGACAATTTCCAAGACTTTTCCTCTCCAGGAGCTTTAGGTTGGGCAAGGAGTATCCAGCTCTTGGAATAACATCATGCTTAAACAGCCAGTTGGTAAGATTCATTCTGAATCCTCACTATTTATGCCTTCTCATCTCAAGGCTATGCAAGAAGAGCATAGAGTAATATAGTGATGTAGTCACTGAAGCTGTTTGAGTAAGTTTTCTCAGCAATTATGGGCCTTAACAGTATGAGGTTCCTTGTGGCTCTCCATTAATGTTGATGATTCAGTGCTCGCAAGTTACACTGATATACAGCCACCACTGTAATTAAATCGCTGTTGCATATCTACACTATGCTCCTTGTGTTAGTGGAGTGCATCCACATAGCAGCTCTTGCATCGACCCAGAGAGCAGTGTACTGTGGGTAGCTATCCCACTATGCAACTGGCTGCAGAGTGTTTTGGGAAGGGTCTGCAATGCCTCATGGGGGCAGGTACAGCATAACATGATGGTTTCTCAATCCCATAGTTCCAAGAGCACTAGATTGCCAGCGGCTTTTCAACTGAAGGGGTGGGGGAGGCGAGTGTGTGTGTGGAGAGTGAGTGTGTTGGCACACTGTCTCTTTGGGCATGTCTACACTTACCTCCAGAGCAGTCGATCCAGTGGGGGTCAATTTATCGCGTCTAGTGAACACGCGATAAATCGACCGCCAAGCGCTCTCCCGTCGACTCCATTACTTACTCGACAGGGGAGCATCAACCGTTGACTCACCGTAGTGAAGATACCGCGGTAAGTAGATTTAAGTGTGTCGACTTCTCTACGTTATTCATATAGCTGAAGTTGCATAACTTAGATCGATTCCCCACCTTCCCAGCGTAGACCAGGCTTTAAGTTCAAACACCAGCCGGAAGCAACCAATCCTGTGGCAGAAGCTGGTGGACAGACAACTGGTGTCCCCCTGTCCGTCTCTTCTCTTCCCCCACCTCAGTGTAGACCAGTACACCAGCAGGGGGATGTGGACACTCAGACATCAGCCCCCACCTTTCTCCTTGGCTCTGAACAGCATGACATGAGTCTCTTCCCCCACACCCTGTCAAGCAGTAGCCTGCCTGCTGCTGCAGTCCTATTGTTGAGGAGAGCAAGATTCTGCATTAATGTTTTGATTCCTTCCAAGTTCTCCCACAGTCTCCTCTCCCCTCAGACCCAGGAGTTGCATCCCCTCCCCTATAGTCTAGACAGGAGTGCATTTGCTGCTGGGAATCGGCATGCTCAGCTGGGCAGTAGCTGTGTGAGTTCTCCATGCTGAGGAGTTTCAGAACTTCCTGGTGCTTTGAAAGGAATGGGGTGCATGCCCATATAGCTTGATGGAGGGCAGCTGAGTTCAAAACAGTGAGCAGGGAGGTCACGGTAGGCATTGTGGGATACCTCCTGGAAGCCAGTTACCACGATGTAACAAACATTGTGTCTACACTGATGCTTTGTCGATCTAACTGTGCTGCAAAAAGCTTTGCAACTCTCATCAAGGTGGTTTTATTTTGTTAGCAAAGCAGGACAGTTCTGTCAGTGAGAGGAACATCGTACTGTGTACACCTTCACTGTTTTGTCTATAAAAGCTGCCTTTTGCTGACAAAACTTTGTAGTGTAGGCCAGGCCTTAGTGTCCTTTCATTTACACCAGACCCTGAAGATTTTTCAAACTAAGTGAAATACAATGGCTTTCCATTTTTAAGGAGGTTTTTTTTTTTTTTAAGGATTGGGTGGATTCAGCTTTCTAAGGCAATTTGCTGAGCAAAGCAGACTGTCTGGTAGAAGAGTTTCTATATCCTTTTCCAAGAGGGGAGCCTTTTCACAGCAAATATGACTTTTACAAATTTTATTTTTTTCAGGTACTGGAGGTGGACTTCTCTGTTTTGGGCACACTTGGTCTTCCTTGTAAAATGAAATCAGTTCAGATCTGAGACCTGATGACATTTCTGTATTCTTGGAGATGAGTTGCAGAATTCTGAGCAAACAATTTTTTTTTGTATATCCATTGGATTTCACTAGTAACCTTAACAGAAAGAGGGTTCAAGTGGTGTGAAGATCTCTTAATCGTTCCTCCCACCCATAACTAGTACCAGTTTTCTTTACTTCATGCTCTTGGAGCAGGATATACTTTCTGTTAATTGGCATTTGCAGACTAATTTAGTATAGCTGATCTCCTTAGAAATGAAGTAGTTAACAATGCTTGGCATTCAAATGATTGTAATTAAGCTTCAAAATAAATGCTCTGTTAACAAATAAAGTTTACCTCTTTTTGCTGTTTGTCTCATTGCCCTGACAGCAGACTCTACAGTAGTTGTTCTACACTGTGAAAAAAATTCTTTGCAGTCAGGACTAGAAGCTCTTTAAATGAAATCTTAGATTCTAGAGAAGATAACAAAATTTGCGGAAGTTTAAATCCATGGAGTTTTAATGCCCTCAAGTGTCTGCTGTCCTCACAGATGTAACCCGGGCCTGGTCTACACTACGCGTTTAAACCGAATTTAGCAGCGTTAAACTGATTTAACCCTGCACCCGTCCACACAACGAGGCCCTTTATATCAATATAAAGGGCTCTTTAAACCGGTTTCTGTACTCCTCCCCGACGAGAGGAGTAGCGCTGAAATCAATATTGCCATGAAGGATTAGGGTTAGTGTGGCTGCAAATCGACGGTATTGGCCTCTGGGCGGTATCCCACAGTGCACCACTGTAACTGCTCTGGAAAGCAATCTGAACTCGGATGCACTGGCCAGGTAGACAGGAAAAGCCCCACGAACTTTTGAATTTCATTTCTTGTTTGCCCAGCGTGGAGCTCTGATCAGCACGGGTGGCGATGCAGTCCCAAATCCAAAAAGAGCTCCAGCATGGACCGTACGGGAGATACTGGATCTGATTGCTGTATGGGGGACAAATCTGTTCTATCAGAGCTCCGTTACAGAAGACAAAATGACAAAGCATTTGAAAAAATCTCCAGGCTATGATAGACAGTGGCCATAGCAGGGACTCAGCACAGTGCTGCGTGACAAGCGTAACGGAAAGCCAAAGAATCAAATGGACACTCAGGGAGGGAGGGAGGGGGGACCGAGGACTCCAGCTATCTCACAGTCCCCACAGTCTCCGAAAAGCATTTTTCTTGGCTGAGCTCCCAATGCCTGTAGGGTCAAAAACATTGTCTGGGGTGGTTCAGGGTATATCTTGTCAATTTAGCCCCCCTCCTTCCCATGAAAGAAAAGGGGAAAAAATAGTTTCTTGCCATTTTTTAGTGTCACCGTATGTCTACTGCATGCTGCTGGTAGACGCGGTGCTGCGGCACTGAACAGCAGCATCCCCTTCTCTTCCTTTCCTGATGGCAGACGGTACAAAATGGTGGAAAACTGTTGTCATCCCGTGAGTGCTCCTTGCTGGCCTCGGTGAGGTCAGCTTGGAGCGCCTGGGTAAAAATGGGAATGACTCCCTGTCATTCCTGGCAGACGGTACAAAATGCTTGGTAACCGTCCTCATCATAGCAACTGGAGCCAGAGCTCCATCAGCCTCCCCCCTCCACCCCCTTTCATATGTAAAGAAAAGATTCTGTACTCACTGGACTATCATAGCAGCGGGAGGCTGCGCTCCTCTCCCCCCACCCTTCAATGTCCTGCCTGGACTATCATAGCAACTGGAGGCTGCCTCCCCCTCATTTTATCTCGCTAAAAAGTCAGTGTTTCTTATTCCTGCATTCTTTATTACTTCATCACACAAATGGGGGGACATTGCAACGGTAGCCCAGGAGGGTTGGGGCAGGAAGGAAGCAACGGGTGGGGTTGTTGCAGGGGCACCCTCTAGAAGGGCATGCAGCTCATCATTTCTGCGGGATCGGCTCTGACCCGGAGCGGCTGTGCTTTCTGGCGCTGTAGTAGACTTGCCCCATATTCTAGGCAGGTCTGATTCTATTTTTAGACAAAACATAAAGAAGGGAATGACCCGGGTAGTCATTCCCATTTTTGTCCATGCGCCCCTGGCCGACCTCAGCGAGGCCAGCCGGGAGCACCCATGACAGCAGCAGACAGTACAAAATGATTGATAACAGTCATCGCCAATTTCCAATTGCAAACTGTGCAAGATGACTGATAACCATCACCTCATCGCCAATTTACAATGGCAGACAGTGCAATAGGAATGGTAACCATCTCTGCTACCTTGCAAAGGCAAATGAATGCTGCTGTGTGGCACTGCAGTACTGCCTCTGTCAGCAGCATCCAGTACACATACGGTGACAGTGACAAAAGGCAAAACAGGCTCCATGGTTGCCATGCTATGGCATCTGCCAGGGCAATCCAGGGAGAAAGGGCGCTAAATCTTTGTCTGTCGTTACTTTCACGGAGGAAGGATTGAATGATGACATTTACCCAGAATCACCCGCTACACAGTTTTTGCACCATCATGCATTGGGATCTCAACCCAGAATTCTGATGGGCGGGGGAGACTGCGGGAACTATGGGATAGCTACCCACAGTGCAACACTCCAGAAATCGACGCTAGCCTCGGTATATGGATGCATACCTCCGAATTAATGTGCTTAGTGTGGCCGCATGCACTCGACTTTATACAATCTGTTTTACAAAACCGATTTATGTAAAATCGGAATAATCCCATAGTGTAGACATACTCTCAGATACTCACTGATCTTGAATCATGGGGTAAAGTTACTACTAAGATTTCATCTGTCTGGATTCGAAATTCAGAGTCGGTTTTGGTCAGTCAGATCCTACATATGTCCTACTATATGCTACTTCATTTATTCTTTGGTGTATATGATGCAGACTGCAGACATCTAACTGTACGAAGAAGCTGCTGGAAAGTAGATATGTGCGCTATATCTAGTGACTCTGCCAAGAGCAGTATTGCTTTATTTCCATTTGATTATTTTTATGGGAAAAAGCTGTTGGAGCCATGTGTAATTTCTTTATCAAATTCAGACTGTTTTCATCATTTTTTGCCTTAACAAGTGCAGTTAATGAGAACTCTGGGTACAGCGAGAGAACAATTTCTTCAGTTTAAGCAAAGGATAACATTGCTTTGCTTTGGAAATATACATGCATTATAAGAACAATAACCTGTTCTCACCCTTGTATGAAATAGTATTGTAAGTCTGGGCTTCATTTTTTTTTAATTTCAGAATATTAGTATTGAAAATCATGCTTTCTGACTTCTTTGGCAGAGTATGGGAGGGAAAGGTACTTTGGACTTTGTAGAACCCATGTTTTTTAGTGCATTCCTGTCCTGAAGGTACAGCTTCTCTTCTCTGTCCCGTTGAACTCAAAAATGTTAGTGGTGATTTCTCTAGCCATATTTAATTTTTGAAAAATAAAATGAAATTCCTCCTTGCATTCCAGCTAATGATATTTCTTTAAAAAGAACAGGAGTACTTGTGTCACCTTAGAGACTAACACATTTATCTGAGTATAAGTTTTCATGGGCTACAGCCCACTTCATCGGATGCATGGAATGGAATATATAGTAAGGAGATATATACACATACAGAAAACATGAAAAGGTGTGAGTTGTCCTACCAAATGTAAGGTCCATTATGAGCCAGGTTGTGTAAAAAGGCTCTGCCTATAGGTGTTTCCTAGCAACTCTGCCAAGGGAATGCATTGCAAATCAGAGTTTCCATTTCTTTTAGGAGTGTTGAGGTTCACTTAATTCACTCAAAGACTAAAAATAAGGGGCAAAATGTAGGTAATGGGGAAATTAGAAATGAGACATGACCCTACTAACCATTAGCTTTAGTCAACCAACTACATAGTCTAGTTGAGTGGTTTTCAGCCTGTGCCTGGGAGTCCGCAGACTATGCCTAAGATTTCCAAAGGGGTCCACACCTCTATTTGAAACATGTTAGGGATCCACAAATGGAAAAAAAGATTGAATACCACTGATTTATTGAAATTCTTGGCTAACAGCTTTTTTTTCCCACTTGGAAAAATTGCCATCAATCTTAGTCTACTTTGAAAACAATTACAGTAGAACTTTGCTAATTCTCACCCTTCACAGTTCTTACCAAAATAAGTGTCACTTTATTTCTTGGACCTGTTGGTATAAATTGCAAATGTAAAATTTGAATAGCTCATGGAAGATATTTGTTAAAATAACTGGCTCAAAGCTGAGCCATATTAGGAATTTTGCTTGTGATAATATAAAAATATAGTTGTTGTCACATTACATATCTTGAACACCTAGGACTTTTAGTTATGATTTTACTTCTGTTTCACCTGTGGAAGTAACTACATGTAATGCTACTTTAATATTAAATATATTGCATGAGTTCTCAAATACATATTCTATTACCATGTTTCATTTATAGAGCCCTACCTAGAGGGCCAGTATCCCTTTCCACTGTGAAACATTACTTACCATTCTTTTTATGGGTTTATATCTTGGCCTAAGTTGCATAATCTTACAGCACCCAAAAATGTGCTAAGCATTTCACAATACAAATAAGAGGATACTGTCTCTGTGCAGAAGAGTTTAAAAACTGGGACATTATGCTTCAAAAATAGGGCAGCCTGTATGTTGCGCCGGGGAGGGGGAAGAAGAGATGGGAGAATATCAAAACATAATGTGGTTATTCAGCAAAGCCTAATGCACAGCATAATGGTGCAAGATGCTCTTATGCTTTAAAAAATAGTTGAATGTTATGGTTAACGTATTTCTTGTGTGTGTCTTTGTAGAAGTGGGTCTTAAGGAGGGACCTGAAAGAGGAAGGGGCCTTGTGGACCAGCTTGGAATTTACTTGAACAAGTAATTAATGAATCAAGGGTTTGAATGCAGACGTCTGTTCAATAACTAGTTACTTTGAACTGGTCTTGTAAAACAGTAATGAAAATTTACCAACTGAGGCACAAAATTACTTTCTTTGCCTTTATCATGATTAAAAAAAATTCAAAGGGGTGAATAGAATTTACCGAGGCTGACTTAAGTTATTTGAGCAATTCATTTTTGAATGGTCAGAATCCCCAGATAAATACTCCACTGAAAAATAAATTGTTTCTTTAAATTACAAGTAAATTTGTTGCTCGTGAAAGATGCTGGATTCACAACAGTGAGCAACTGAAATCCTCTGTTCAGAACAGACAATAGTTTAAGATTCTCCTCTGGGCTCTCTCTCTCCTGCGGGGGGGGGGGGGGGGCGCTCCACCGCAGAGTGTCTCAGCACTCTTGTGGAAGGACTAGGAAACAGAGTAGTTCATGGTCCACTCTGTCCTTGGCTTCTAATCAAAGATGCCAGTAGCAATGCAGTTATTTCGGTCTGCATCTTCTATGAGTAATGGACTAGGATAATCTAACTGGGTAATTATAATGGGAAAGGTTTTGATTTTAATGGGAGGCAATATTGCTTAGTTATTATAGGTTAGTTAGTGCACCCATCTTTCATTTCCAACTTGGTAACTAAATTGTTGAAACCGTTGGTATGTCACTTAACCTCTGGGTCTCTAGTTTCCTCAGTTGTAAAATAGATATACTTTAGGGTGCTGTCACTAAATGTTTGTAAAGTGTTATGTAAGGGCAACATAAGTACTTCAGTGAAATTGTTTTAGTACTTGAGTCTCATTCAAATTTAAATCTTCTAAAGCTACATCAATAATCTTAACTTGTATAGCATTCAGTTTATACACTTGAATTTACATAGTATCTACATCAAACAAGTCATGATGTTTGTGCTAGTACTAATACTAGTGTTTTCTTTAAACGTTACTTAGAGGAAATTAAATATAAAAGTCTATTGAAATATCTTTGAATTTCCTTGTTTGTGGTTTGAAAATAGACCATCAGTATTAAGTTTGCATTCTGTCCTTGTCATTCCATTGTTGCTAATACTGTTTACAAATGAGTTCACTCTGTCATCCTGAAACATTTTAAACACAGTAGAAATATTCAGGCGAACACCTTTACGCTAAATGTTCATTCTTTTTTACCTTTTAATATAGTGGGTTATTTATATTAGTTTTTGACTGAAAATGTTTCCACTTCCCATGAATTAAACACTTTTGAAAATTTTACCATAGAGGTTTCTGCGAATTGGGTCTGGTTCCCACATAATCTGTAAATTGTAGTAATAGGAAACTTCCATAGTGTGACAATCCAGAGCTTTTTCTTGGAAGCCATTTTTGAATTCATTAAGAATGATGCAGTTATTGGCTAGCAGCACTTGCTGCCAGTAATGTTTGCAGCTTGTGAAATTGATTCTGGTGACCTATACTAGCACTAAGATATTTGGAAATCTCGTCTATTCTAGGTTTTTCTGAAAAACTTCCCACCGTTGGTAATGCCAAATTCAGCTCCACCAACTGTGTTGTTAACAGTGGGAGTCCAAGTGTAGGCAAGATGCTAGAGCAGGGGTAGGCAACCTATGGCACGTGTGCCAAAGGTGGCACGTGAGCTGATTTTCAGTGGCACTCTCGCTGCCCGGGTCCTGGCCACCGGTCTGGGGGACTCTGCAGTTTAATTTAATTTTAATGAAGCTTCTTAAACATTTTAAAAATCTTATTTACTTTACATACAACAATAGTTTAGTTCTATATTATAGACTTTTATAGAAAGAGACCTTCTAAAAATGTTAAAATATATTATTGGCACGCGAAACCTTAAATTAAAATGAATAAATGAAGATTAGGCACACCACTTCTGAAAGGTTGCCGACCCCTGTGCTAGAGGCTGTCTGGAATTTGGTTTAACAGCTGTAAATACCAGGACTTTTTTCTGAAAAGGCCAGTATGTAGATAGTCAAAAGAAGCAAACTTTTGAAGGAGTGTGTGGTGAGGGTTGTGTGTGGGGTGGAAGTGGAGGGGGGGTGGAGGAGAGGTTGTCAGATACCTGACTGTAGTTCTGTATTCACAGTCCACATTTGTAGTTTAGGAAACTGTCATTGTCAGTTTTGTTATAACTTAAGAGAAATTGGTACTGATCTTATGATAGAATTAAGAGGACCTATTTTTTATGTATTTTCACATACCAAAATAGTGGTTTTGTAGATGTCTTATTAATAAGGCTACAATTTAGTCACAGAAGTCATAGAATCCATAACTTTGAAAGATCTCCCTGACTTCAGCCAGCACTGGTGGGGAGCTGAGGGGTACCGCTGCAGCTCCTGGCATCCGCGGGTGGTAGTTAGGAGCCCTGTATCTTCCCGACACTTTTCCCAGCCACCATGGGCATCAGGGGGATCCGCTGCTTCCTGCCCCTATGGGCAGCAATGGGGACCCCTGCAGTTTGGAGCTGCCAGCTGAGAGGGACCCTGGAGCTCCCAGGCCGCCGCCCCCCCCCCAGCTGCCGAGGCTACCCATTTTGTCATGGGTATTTTTAGTAAATGTCAAGGACAGGTCATAGGCTTCTGTGAAGTTTTCATTATTGCCTGTGACCTGTCCCTGACTTTTACTAAAAATATCCATGACAAAAACTTAGCTGTACTTATTAATCATCTCAAATTCCAGAGATGATGCTTAAGTAAAGATTAGCAAGAGTTAAAACTATCTACAGATGTATCAAAAGCCAAATGACATGGTTAAAAAAGACGCTGCCTTTCTTTAGTTGAGCTGGGATAGATTTTGGCCCTATGGTGGGATTATTAGTTTACTAGAGCAGAAATTTGTATCATTCAAACAAAATAAGATTTTATTGAATTGTTTCCCACTTTTTAATCACACAAGTGTATCTAGATAAAATAGCCATCAACCGTGCAACTTGCTAGCCCTCTAAAGTATTCCAGTCACAACAAACATTACTGTTATAGTTCACTGAAACAAGCTCTTCACCGCTGATAATTCCTTGGTGCTTAAGAAAAAAATTCTTTTCTTAAAGAAAAGAAAAGAGGGGTGGGGCCATCTGTGCTTTCTTTAATCTCTAGTGCCTGGAAAACGTATCTCTGATGTCTGAAGAAAAGACATTTTTCAGATTTCTACGACCTGGACCGCTACCATCCTTCAGTGCAAATGCCCCATTGTTGTAGTTCAAGATATGACTTAATGGTTGTGCAATCCATTGCTGTTACAGTGGTAGCAAAAGCACATAAAGGGAGGATTCCAATATCCACAAACCTGCCAGGGCTGTGGATCTAACTTTTGCCTTTGTGGGTTGGATTAGATCTTAATTCTGGTTGTTAGGGAATTCAGGAATCTCTGTAGCTTCAGAAGTACCGAATTTAGCCTTTCCTTTACAGGTGAACTGAAAAGTAGTTCATAAACTTTCCCAGTCAGTAACAGTGGAGTTAGAATTAATTTACAAATAGTTTCTCTCTTATTTACCTATGAGAACCTCAGTGTAGGCTCTCTGTCTCTCCCTCAGTGTTCGGTTGCCTCAAACTACATTATTCTAGGTGTTTGACCTCAGTTGTTGAAAGAGAAACATAGAACCATGGAATGGACTCTGGCTAAGTAAAGCCTTCAGTGCACATTTTAATGGTAAACAAGTGTGCTGACTGCAGTCTTTACTGGCATCTTTAATTGCTTGTCAACCACTCAAATCAAATCAAACTCAGAAATATGGAAAATGGAGTAGCATTGAACCCAATGTGCTATTGGAAATGGCACTCTGGAAAGAACTCTGTTAAATATTCTGCACCCCAAACTTCTGTGAGAACAGATTTTTTTTCTCTGACAGGCTATTGCAATGTGGTGGTGATGTGATAAACTTAAAAGAGCGCAGTGTGGGCTACCCAAAATCTTGAGCGAAATGTCATTGAACATGTAACCAGTTCACTTCCCTGCTGTTAGATATACAGCTAAGAAAACTGCTATAGGTTGTTTTAAAAGAAGTCTCTCAAAAAACAAAATTCCTTGGAGCCCTGATTTATCAATTTCCAGATCATCTAGAATCCGTATGCACAAAAGAGTGGACTGAATTTGTAAGAGCTTTGACACACTAGGTGCATTTTGATCTAAATGAAAATACATTTTTTAAAGTTGTCCCTAGGTGCTGCTTGAGTAGACTTTTTTTCTTTTCAGTAGTCATTGCGTCAGCTCTTCTGTTGAGTGTTCACTTTAAAGTTTGACAACATCTGGTTTTCACAGCCCACCTCATTTTAAGAAGAAACCAGACAGAAAATGTACTCGTTTTTCTTAAGAAATGGTGACAGCTCTTTATGTTCCATGATGTGGGTGAAGTAAGAATATATTACTGAGAATTAAAAGTGCAGCTCTTCATGAGACAAAACATATTTTGACTTAATCTTCTTTTCCCCTTATTACTTTCTTTTTCAATAGAAACTATGTTCCAACTTCCTGTCAACAACCTTGGCAGTTTAAGAAAAGCCCGGAAAACTGTGAAAAAAATACTTAGTGACATTGGTTTGGAATACTGTAAAGAACATATAGAAGTAAGTATGACATCTGATGTAGCTTTCTGGTTTGAATTGAGGCCGTTCAATTCAATTTTCTGCTGAAGTGATATTTCTTACTAGATTTCATAAAAATGTATTAGCTTACATGACATCAGATTTTTTTTGGTGCTCCATATGTTTCTGATAGACCTTTACAGACCTTCAATTTTACCCCTTCACTTTATCTCAGGAGTTGTAACCTTCAGATGAGAATGAGTTGTATGGGGTTCAGTTAGAGAATTACTGCCATCTAGAAGTCATTCTTAAATGGTTACTAGGAGCTGCTACTGAAACAAGTTACACACCTTTAAGCCTCATCTAAACTGATATTTAAAGGTGTAGTGTTAGCTAACGTGCTTAGGCTTTAACTTGACTGGTTTGGCATGTGTTGAAGGCAATGGGCATTGTCTGTGCTAGACTTTTAAAATGCGTTAGCAGGTGCTGGCTGTTATAGTAAAATAACACCTTTAAATCCTAGTTTAGACAAGGCCTTAGAGCCTGCTGTCCTAGGGGCCAAGAGATGAACTGAGATTTTTATAGGTATTTCAGTGCAGAACAATAGGACTCTGGACTTAACTGCCTTCTATAATGGCTCAAGTTATATCTAAGACATATTCTGCTATTAATCTTACTGACAAACTTTAAAATATTGCTTATCAGAAACCTTTTTTCCTGAAGTGAATACCTGGTACAATCACCTTTCCACTCATCTGCTCTTTGGCTATTCAGCACCCTATAGACAGCTTCTGCGTTTTGTTCTAGTTTTAAACTGGCTCCTCTTCTTCATGTTATTGTTCCAGATCATTTCCAAATAAAATGAGTGTTCATCCCTTTTTGTTTGGGGTCAATTGCTTTGAATAAGTGTGGGTTGAATAATGGGCATCAGGGTAAAATTTCCAAAGGAGTTTGAATCCAGATTTCAAAAGTGATTTAGGCCTGAGTCCCATTGACTTTCAGTCAGACTTTGGGATTCAGAGTATCTTAGTTGCTTTCAAAAATTGAACTTAATGTGCTTTTAAGAACTTCACCTACATCCCTGTGCCAAAATTTAAAAAAACAGAAGCTGAAGTCCATATTTAAACACACATCTGATTTAAAAAAATACTCAACATTGATCTCAGTGGGAGCTGTCAGGTGCTGAACACTTTTGAAAATCTTGAAAGTCAGACTTGGATTGACTTTTTAGGATTTTATTTTTGAAAATCTTGGCTCTCGGTTATTTAGTGTCTTTGAGCCTGTACTTTTCAGAATTGCTTATTTGGAACCGCTAATTCCTTGGGAACCCACCTTTTTTTTTGTCAAGGGAAACTTCAGTTGAAATAAATGTACAAGATGTATTTTTATGATTTTCATGAGGGGAAATTTTCCCATGGGTTAATGATCTCTTGTACTACTTGTGGGTAGTTCTTGGTGGACAGAGGGCTGTGTGGGTATCTTCCTGAGTAATTAATGGGGAGCAATCAGTTTTTGATGTCTCTGTCTTCCCATCCACCCTTTTCCAGGATTTTAAGCAGTTTGAACCTAATGACTTTTATTTGAAAAACACTACATGGGAAGATGTAGGATTGTGGGATCCTTCGCTTACAAAAAATCAGGTTAGTAATGGTTCCACGTATCACCTCAGATCCTGCAGGCAGTAACTTTCAAATGGTGTTTTGCACAATTATACCAATTTCTTTTGTTGTTTTTTACCAGATTTTATAGTGGTTTTTGTAATCTTCTACTTAAAAGATTATTAGAAGGGTGCTTTTGTTGTACAAGTAATAATCCTAGTCTTGACTGGGGTGAACAGATGCTGAGGGCTAGTTATTCGAATGAAAAACTTCACTGTTGAGAAACTTTAAGCACCTGTTCTATTTATTGCACCTTAAGTGCCAAACTTCATTTAAAAAAAAAATTGCCATCCTTATTTTCCAGCTCAGCACAAACTCACCATCCCTCTAGTTAAAAGTATAACTATTTGTACAGACTATTTCTACAAGATTTGCTTCACCTCTCCCTAATTCAGTTCCACCATCTGTTTTCATGATGAATTCAGAAAAATATTAAGCAGAATAAATCCAACTGCTGTTTTCTTCACTGTCATAGCTTTCAGCTGTCTGCTACATCTCTGAAGATTTGGTGATAAACCCATCTGTGTCAGAGCCTGTTCAGTTTAGTACAGCAGAATGGAGTGGCAGTGGTGTTGGAAATCATATTTATTCTTTTCTAGATGTTTCTGAATTGACTGTAAAGCTAAGAAGGTTTGAACTGAGCTAGGAGAAATGGAGAAAAGGATGTAACTGTGATGGTGACTTCTGTCTTATTCCACTAACTAAACAAATGTAACAGAAGCCCTTCACTTTGATTCTATGATAGCCTCCACTTTTAGTATAATATATACTATAATATATACTAAAATAAGCAGTGAAACAATGACAGGTGAACATTCCACTTATGAAATCAGGTGGTATAAGTGTCAGGTGTTGCTCACCCCTGGAAACAGGTTGCTTATATTTGATGGATCACTGGTCTGGTATTTGTAAAAACCAAAGTCCCTTTATTGCTGTACCCCTGACATAGCATTAGTATGTTCTCCCTGCTTCTGATATATTCAACGAAAAGATTTGTCACATCAAAGCAGACAACTCTTAATTCTGTGGCCTGTTTCCAGCAATGGCCAATATCTGAGGCTTCAGAAGATGGCCAGAAATACACACAGCTCACCTATTCATACAGAGAGGGAGAGTAATTCATTCCTTAACTTCAGGGGATCCACTTGCACCTTGAAGCTTCACTTGCATAGCCATGCAGGTTGTTCATAGTTATCTCAATTTGTTATATTTTATATTTAATGTTAAATTATTTTGAAATGCCAGGCTGACTTCGAAGATGGACATGAATCATGGATAGTTCAATTTCAGTTTGAATTGTTACAGTTGACACAGCATCAGCAACCCTTTCAAAGCTGCTACAATTCAGGGGGAGCAAGAGGGCTGTGAAAAGCACTGTGAAAGAGCTATGTGGTATTACGTAAAAGAGCAGAATTTTTCAAAAGCCTTATTTATTTATTTTCTGATCCGTGGTGAGTTTTGAAAAATTTACAATCTAGCTTTGGTCAGTAGAAAAAGTTGGTTGCTTGAAGCTCTACTTCTCAGGTATCGGTGATAGGATTATTATGTATCTAAATTAAACATTACAATTAAATATGGCCCTTTGGGATGTGATTTATGTTTCAGAAGAGTATTCCTTCTGCTTCATGCCAAATTCACAAAATAACTTCTGCATCATAGTTTGCATGCGCATCCCCCACCTCGTATGTTACATTGTCGTAACTGTGCCCTGATTAGTGTTGCTTTAATCTGTCTGGAAGCAACAGGACTGTGGAGCTAAACTGCTCAGTTCTGCTCCATTCTCAAAAGTGACTAAGATACTATAATACAAAGAGAGGCACTAGGTTTGTGTGGACATATCATTGGAAGTGGCAGTTAAAAATACTTATTTCAAAATATTGCACCAATTTAGAAAGCTTTCGAGGACAGTATTAAAATAAAATTAACTCTGGCTAATGACTGGATTAAAGCACAATGAAATATCTAAAAATATCATTTTGTGAAATACTTTGATCTGAAGTGACCTTTTTTGGCCTGAACACCTCATTCTGTGAGCTTGCCAACTAATAGTACATTACAGTTCTAACAGCCAGGCCCACATCTTCTGGAAAAAGATGTTGGTAAACTCTCTGTTCCATGCAACCTGACAGGCAGCATTGTTTCCATTCCCTTACTAAGGAAGAGTGATATCTTTATGAATTAACCATAAACATAACACTCTGGGCTGCGCTTTCAAAGTGACCTCTAAATTGGCAACTTTCATTTTACATGTGCAGTCTGGTAATTAAACTTCTAATTATCTGATTTACAGGCCAAAAAATGTGAATGCCAAATTAATGGCAGAGTTGAAGCTGGTCTGGCCCATTGTAATGGTCCCCGTGAGATGAGCTGAAATTCCACACTGTCCATGATGCTTAGTGCAAAATGTCTTGTTTAAAAAAAAGTGGTTTTTATATCTAGTTTTTGTTTGTTCTTTGTTTTAAGGACTATCGGACAAAACCTTTTTGCTGCAGTGCATGTCCATTTTCATCGAAGTTCTTTTCAGCCTATAAAAGTCACTTCCGGAATGTTCATAGTGAAGACTTTGAAAATAGGATTCTTCTTAATTGTCCCTACTGTACTTTCAATGCGGACAAAAAGACTTTGGAAACGCACATTAAAATATTTCATGCTCCAAATGCCAATACACCGAGTGGAGGCATCAGCACTTTTAAAGATAAAAACAAACATGATAGCCTTAAACCTAAGCAGGCTGACAGTGTAGAACAAGCTGTTTATTATTGTAAGAAGTGCACTTACCGAGATCCTCTATATGAAATAGTTAGAAAGCACATTTACAGGGAACATTTTCAGCATGTTGCTTCACCTTACATAGCAAAGGCAGGTGAAAAGTCACTCAATGGTGCAGTTCCCTTAAGTTCCAGTACCCGGGAGGAGAGTAGTATTCACTGCAAACGATGCCTTTTTATGCCGAAGTCATATGAAGCTTTAGTACAGCATGTTATTGAAGACCATGAACGTATAGGATATCAGGTTACAGCAATGATAGGGCACACTAATGTAGTGGTTCCAAGATCCAAACCTTTGATGTTAATAGCTCCAAAACCACAGGATAAAAAGCCTATGGGACTTCCTCAAAGGATGGGTCCCCTTTCCCCTGGAAATGTCCGATCTCTTCCATCACAGCAGATGATGAATCGACTCACTATACCAAAGCCTACATTAAATTCTGCAGGAGTGAATATGATGTCAAATGTTCACCTACAGCAGAACAATTATGGAGTCAAATCAGTACCACCAAGTTATGTTGGACAGCCGGGGGGAAGGCTAAACTTAAGTGGTAATGCACCTGTTTCTATTCCGCAACAGTCTCAAACAATGAAACCGTTTTCACCGAGTGGAAATGGAAGGCCTTATACCCTTGGAGGGGAGCAGAGATCTCAGACTCCAGCAAGGTACTCTCTTCAGTCTGCCAATTCCTCTTCTCTTTCATCAGCCCAGTTGAAACAAACGTCATTATCTCAGTCTCAGGCAGCATCAAGAGTATTAGGTCAGTCTGGCTCAAAGCCTCCTGTGGCTGCTACAGGCCCTTCTGCTGTCAATACTTCATCAACGCAAAAGTGGAAAATTTGTACAATCTGTAATGAGCTGTTTCCTGAAAATGTGTACAGTGTTCACTTTGAAAAGGAGCACAAGGCTGAAAAGGTGCCTGCAGTAGCTAACTATATAATGAAAATACACAATTTCACTAGCAAATGTTTATACTGTAATCGCTATTTACCCACTGATACCTTGCTTAATCATATGTTAATCCATGGACTGTCTTGTCCATACTGCCGTTCAACTTTCAATGATGTTGAAAAGATGGCTGCTCATATGCGAATGGTTCATGTTGATGAAGAAATGGGACCTAAAACTGATTCCACTTTAACCTTTGATTTGACATTGCAGCAGGGTAGTCACACTAATATACATCTACTTGTAACCACCTACAATCTGAGAGATGCCCCTGCTGAATCTGTAGCTTATCATGCTCAAAATACTCCTCCTGTTCCTCCAAAACCACAGCCCAAAATCCAGGAGAAGGCAGATATACCTGTGAAAAGTTCTCCTCAAGCAGCAGTCCCCTACAAAAAAGATGTGGGTAAAACCCTCTGCCCTCTCTGCTTTTCAATCCTAAAAGGACCCATATCTGATGCACTCGCACATCACTTAAGGGAGAGGCATCAAGTTATTCAAACAGTTCATCCAGTTGAGAAAAAGCTAACATATAAATGCATTCATTGTCTTGGTGTGTATACCAGTAATATGACTGCCTCAACTATAACGCTACACCTTGTTCACTGCAGAGGGGTTGGGAAGACCCAAAACGGCCAAGACAAAGCTAATGCACCATCTCGACTAAATCAGTCTCCAGCTGTAGCACCTGTGAAACGTACTTATGAACACATGGAATTCTCTCTGATGAAGAAAAGAAAAATGGATGATGATGACTCGCCATCTGCCTTTGAAGAGAAGCCTGAAGAACCTGTAGTTTTAGCGTTAGACCCTAAAGGTCACGAAGATGATTCTTATGAAGCCAGAAAAACATTTCTTACAAAATATTTCAATAAACAACCTTATCCCAGTAGGAGAGAAATTGAAAAGTTGGCTGCCAGTTTATGGCTATGGAAATCAGATATTGCTTCACATTTTAGCAACAAAAGAAAGAAATGTGTTAGAGATTGTGAAAAGTACAAGCCTGGTGTGCTGCTTGGTTTTAACATGAAAGAATTAAACAAAGTTAAACACGAAATGGATTTTGATGCTGAATGGCTGTTTGAAAATCATGATGAAAAGAATTCCAGAGTCAATGCTAGTAAAACTGTTGATAAAAAAATAAACCTAGAAAAAGATGATGAAAGTTCTTCAGACAGTTATGAAAATATAGAAGAGGAATCTAATGAAAGCAATAGTCCATTTGGTCAACCAATTTCAGATGTTGGTCGTAAAACCTCTATTGATAGCACAATAGAGAATCCAGAAGACAGCATATCCAAGGAGACTACTGATGAAAATCCCTTACGGTCTCCAGAGAAATCAGACCAAAAACAGGAGGAAGGCTCAAAATATGAAGAGATTCATTCTGTCAAGGAACCAATTAAACTAGTAGGTGATGCCTCAGATAGTGAGGGTGATCAAGATGATGCTGCTGAATGGAAAGATGGAGCTTCGCAGTCTGAAAGTGGACCTGGCTCGCAGCAAGTTTCTGACTTTGAAGACAATACATCAGAGGTGAAACCAGAAGTTTGGACAGATGAATCATCTCAGAGCGAAGATGCTGGTAGTAGTAAACCAACTGCAGAAATAAAAGGGGTTGCATCTGAAAGTGATGAAGAGCAATCAAAATGGAAGAATAGTTCCTATGGAAAAGTAGAAGAATTTTGGTCTAAGGACCAGTCACAATGGAAAAATGCATCAGAAGTTGAGGAGAGTTTGTCAAATCAACAGATGGAATGGCAGAATAGCACAATTGACAGCGAAGATGGAGATCAGTTTGACAATGTGACTGATGGTGTAGCAGAACCAATGCATAGCAGCTTAACTGGTGTAGAGTTGAGTAGCCAGCAAGCATAAGCTGCTCAATTCAGAAGCATGAGTAAATATGCTTCAATCTACAACTGTCTAAATACTTTCATTTCAATATGACTGCTCAGCTTAATTCTAACTGGTACTGCCTTTTGAGTGCTAGGTCATCTGGTTAGTGGTTGATGTGGCCACTATTATTCCAGTGGTTATTCCTAAGTATGCTATTGGCTAAATTTGCTTGAGAATACCTGCTGTGATGAGCACAGTAACTTAATGTGAAAACAGATAAGCTGGTGGCTCCAGAATGCACACGAAGAAAAGCAGAGGTTTTCTTTATCTGCATTTTCAACATTTATTTCACTCTTGGATATGTTCAGTTGTATGTCTTTTTAAACATTACCCTTTTTCACATGGTAGTATAGGGCCAACATGAGCTACCAGTTCAATGTGTATAGTAGACTATGGGGAAATTGATTTTTTTCATGTATCATTCTGAATAGTTAAAATGTATATTTGTACAGTCTTTTAGACCTATTCAAGTGAAGCTTATGAAATTGTTCTTGTGTACCCATCATAGATTTGTTTCTCTTTTTTAGTGTTGCCCTGCTGTGTAATAAATGCTGTATCTAGTTTACCTAGCAAAAGCTTGAAACTGCTATAGTATGAATTTTGACAAACTTAGTTTTTGCACATAACCTTGTACAATCTCAAAACTGAGGCCAGCAACATAAAAAATTATATCTGGACTCTATTGTATTATAGAATTTTCTTGTTCTGAATATCCTTGACATTACAATTGATGACAAACGTATTTCAGAGCCATTTTCTGAAATCTTTTAAGCTAAAAAAGAAAAAATCACATGCAAGAAACAAGTTTGCAGCTACTAATTTTGACACCTTTTAGATCTGTATAAAAGTGTATTGTGTTGAAGCAGCATACAGAAATAAAAATGCTGCATTTTGGATATTTAGTTTTATCTTTAGTTAACACCAACAAGGTGTTGTATTCATTTATACCATCTAATATATGACACACTGTTGTAGTATGTATAATTTTGTGATCTTTATTTCCCTTTGTATTCTTCATTTAAGCATCTAAATAAATTGCTGTATTGTGCTTAATGTAAACATTTGCTTTATTACTAGTGGCATATCATTGTTTGTTAAATTGTGCTTTGTTACATTGACCTTTGTAGAAAGAAGCTCTGGGGATTTGCTATGGCAAGCTTGTGTGATGCTGTCATTTCAGATCTACTGATTGCTTATGGGAAAATTTAAAACATTTTATATGTAAGATCCACTTAACCAGTAAGTTAATAGCTTTCACCTTCCTCCTTTACTTGTTACTAGGAACAGTAGCATATAAACAGACTTGCATTGCTTCACTAGTTCCATAAGCTGCAGGATCTAAAGGCACCGCCATAGTCATGATTTTTCATTCCTTGTTCTTAGTAATCAATTAAGTTAAAGTTCAAGCATACTGGAAGAATCTTTCGACCTAGAATGTTTCAAGCCTTTTTCTGAGGTATCAAGTATCATTTTTTAATATTTTTTTGGAAGGGTGGGTAGCGGGGACGTACTGACTACTTAAAACACAGATTTTCCTGTCAGATGGAACACTCTTGGAAAAATGCAGCTGTTCTTTAGTTTTTCAGAAACAGAATAAATCCCATATACAGTTTAGTAGTTAATGTTAGTCATTTTGATTGGAGGGGATCAAACTAGTCTTCCAGTAGTGGGGCAAGAACATAACAAAGATTTGCCTCTTGTCCTCAGAATTCATTCATGTAATCTTTCCTTGAAGAAAAATCCAGATGTGATCAGAGCAATAATTTTGCATATAAGAGCAAATTAAAGCTTGATTTGCTGAAAGTATATATCCTAAAATACTGTGGTTTTGAATTTCTTGTACCTTTTCAGGATTTTATATGTTAAGCGAGAAGGATATGATCAGGCTATATTGGCAGACATTTACAGCCAGTGATAGATAGATGAAAATTGGTTAGGATATGATAAGATGTGCATAGGAAACAAAAGTCATCACTGCTTTACTAGTAGAAAAATTGTAGATAGCTTAACTTTTGTGGAAGCTTTTCACAGTAGTGTAACTAAAGGAAATATTTTTAAATCCCCCTTCTGAAATGGTTCTGAATTTTGAAAGCATCTTGGGCAGAAACTTGCGTATATCTACATAGTAAATGGGTAGATCTAGAAAAGCATTGGTGTAATGAATAAGTGAGCCACGTGAGCCTAAGATGAAAGTATTAATAAGGTCTATGTATTTAAAATGTATTATACCCCTTCCGCAATTTTTGGTCACACTGACTTCTGAGGGCAGGGATCGGCAACCTTTGGCACGTGGCTTGCCAGGATAAGCACCCTAGCAGGCTGGGCTGGTTTGTTTACCTGCTGCGTCTGCAGGTTCGGCCGACCACGGCTCCCACTGGCCGTGGTTTGCCACTACAGGCTGAGGGATGTGCTGACTGCCGCTTCCCGCTGCCCTCATTGGCCTGGAGCGGCGGACTGCGGCCAGTGGGAGCCGTGATCGGCCGAACCTGTGGACGTGGCAGATAAGCAGCCCAGCCTGCCAGGGTGCTTACCCTGGTGAGTCGCATGCCAAAGGTTGCTGATCCCTGTCTTAGGGGACGTCTACACTATAATAAAACACCTGTGAGCTGACCCAGGCTTGCAGAACTATAAAACTGCAGTGTAGATGGTTGGGCTGGAGCCTGGCTCTGGGACTTGGTGCCCAGATGTCTGGAGTGCAATTTTGTAGCTCTGCAGCCCAAGCACTACAACCCTGAGTCAGTTGTATTTTTATTGCTGTGTGGACATCCTCTTAGCTTCTCAGAGTGAGCTTTCATGTGGATGATGGGTTGATCAATAGAAGCAGAAGTGATGGCTGTTTCAGAGCAGAGACTTTTGATTGGACAATGGGTGGTGGAGGTTTTCTCATGTTCTCTTTCACTTCCAAGGGCCACTGTGCGCAAGAGGCTGCAGTTATGTTTGCTCCCACCAGCTCCAGCAGAAACAGACAGGCAGAATAGATATTTTTAAAGATGATTAGTGGACTGGATATTTTGTTTGTTTTAGACAGGTTGACAATACCTCTTTTGAGTTTCATATTCTCTTGAGTTGGTTTCAGGCAGGTTCTGTGATATGTATCTTCTGAATGTGTTCCCCACACTTAGGGTTTGTCTACACTACCCGCCGGATCGGTGGGCAGCGATCCAGCTGGGGTCCATTTATTGGGTCTCTTTTATGAGCACTCTCCTGTCTACTCTGATTCGCCACCAGAGTCGACGGTAGAGAGTCAGCTGTTGACTTACCATAGTGAAGACACTAAGGTAAGTAGATCTAAGTATGTCGACTTGAGCTACGCTGAAGTTGCAAATCTTAGATCGACCCTGCGCAGTAGTGTAGACAAGCCCTGAGTGATGCAGTCTCTTTAACTGATTCATCTTTAATGTGTGATTCTAAGCTGATGTCTGTTTAAATAAGAATTTATAGCTAACAGGGCTTGAAGATCTGAGGCAGCCTCCTTATCTGAGTTGCCATTTCTCGCCAGCCAAGGTTGACTATAAATTGAAATAATTAGAATTGCTCCATTTGCAGGAAGCTGTGTAGTATAGCTAACTTTTTGTAGTGATTAGATAAAACCCCTTTATTCGAAATTGTATGACTTGACTTATCAAAAGGAATAGTAATGATCTGTTAGCTTTAGCGGAGAGAGGGACATTATGATACTTACCTCTTAATGATTGACATGCCAGTGCTCTGTAATCAAGCTGTATTTGTTTGGTTGGAGAAGAGGGGGAAACCTGAAGACTACTTTAGACATTAGGAGACAGTTGAAGCTGATCTCAAGATTCGTTTGTTCTTTACAAGGTTTTACTCATCTTTGAGAAATCTAGAGGCAGGAGGAAATGGACCAATAAAATTAATATTAGAGAGCAATGTTCAGAATTGACTAAGTTAATTCTACTCTAACTAGCAAACTATATATTTTTTTAAAAAAGTAAATGCTGTCAGTGTCGCAGAATGTTACTTACTAACACTACAGCTTTGCTTGCAGAGCAGCCATGTTGGGAAGTTGACACTTGAAAGTGAACTCTGCCTACTGAGATCCCAGGAAGAAAGGGGGAAGAGAGAGCTCCATAACTATCTTAGTCTCACCTCACTCTGTCCATGAATCTGCCCTAGCTTGATACCAGTGGTTCTCAGACTTTTGTACTGGTGACCCCTTTCACACAGTAAGCTTCTGAGTGTGGCCCCCCCTTATAAATTAAAAACACTTTTAAATATATTTAACATCATTATAAATGCTGGAGGCAAAGTGGGGCTTGGGGTGGAGGCTGACAGCTCGTGACCCCCCATGTAATAACCTAACGACACCCTGAGGGGTCCCGACCCGAGTTTGAGAACCCCTGCTTTATACCCACCAGAGGGGTTCAGAAAGATCACTAAGACACTAGTCCAAAGGGTCAACCTAACTATCGTTAGTTTTGATTCATAAACAGGTTAAGTTTATTTTCTTCTTCGAGTTATTGCTAATGTGTATTCCACAGTAGGTTTGCGTGCTCGCCTTGTGCACTGGTGCTGGATGTTTTTCCCTTAGCAGTACCTGTACTGGGGGAGCACCACGGTGACCCCTGGAGTGGCATCTGTATATCATGCTATAAGAGGGACCATGCGCTCCCCCCACCCTCAGTTCCTTCTTGCCGCCAGTGAAGGTAGTCGGAACTTTGTGCTCCAGCTCTGCTGCAGCCTTTCTACTTGAGCTTAGTGGTACCATTTGTGGATTGTTACTTCAGTGTTAGAGTGGGCTTGGGGCATGCGCTGTTTGGGTGAGACTCACATCAGCGAACGCTGTAAGATCTGCAGGTCATTTGGTCCACGGCTTGAGAGGGAGAGAGACATTAGACTCCGTGCTATCTTGATGGAATCAGTGTTGGCCCCAACTCCGGCGCGCCGGGCAGACTCAGCTCCCACTGCCGCACCATTGGTACGTAGCGAGGCACCCTCTACTAGCTGGTATCGTTCCCCCTCCAAGAAGCAGGGAAAGGGCCCTACCTCGCAGCAGCGCCGAGACAGAGGGGAGGCTGGTCCTGCCTCAGGCAGCCCACAGTCCCCCCTGGGCTCAAGGCCTCTGACTCGTGTTGAGCGGAGCAGCCTGGCGCCGTCCACACGCACGTCTCCACCAGTATGGATGCTGTCGACGCCGGAGGCGATGCAGGCTGCGAAAGACATTATGAGTCTCCCTCTTCTAGGCGTGCAACCAGTGACAGGTCCCAGGGCAAACCTCCATTGGGTGCCCATCAAACCTCTCCTGCAGGTCGCAGTTCCCGCTCCAAGGACCATTCTCTGCACCGTTTGGCGTGTAGTGACCGGTCGTCCGGCAGCTCGCGCATCCCTCGACGCTGACCAGACCGTCCCAGTCACCACCCGGATGGGAGTCTTGGGGACCCTCTACTCCACCTGTCAGCGAGCACAGGCATTGAGAGAGGCGCCGGGAATGTTTTCCTTCACGACACGACTACTGTAGCCGATCTCAATGGGATAGGCTCGTTCTCGTTCCCGCTCAACTAGATATCATGCTCAAGATTCCTCTCGCGATGCCTCTGCACCGGAGCACCCCTTGCCGGCATGGGTACTGAAGCAGCTTTTCAGGCAGGTACCGTTCCTCGACTTCGAGGTCCAGGTCCTGATGGAGGCGGTATCGCAGGCACCGCCGCTTACACCATTCCTGTGAGACCGTGTGCTCGATGGTGACCTCAGCCCACGCGGCTCAGCTGGGACAGCTACCACCACCCGGCCCTCAGCTGGGTCAGTGGCAAGGGGCACCGTGGCAGGGACAGTGGTGCCAGTGGGCACCGTGGGCACAGATGCCCGCCCAGATGGAGACCCACTCTGTCACCGGAGCATCTCAGGCTCCATCAGCTTCATCCGGCCGCCTAAGAGACAGATCAGCAGGCCACAAGTCGGCTAACCTGTGCCTGGACTCTGATCTGGGGCTTGCCCCTCTGGTACCTACCGAGGCCCATGACTCCGCACTGGCTCTTTCCCCTATACAATAACGGTGCCTCTGCCACCAATCCCTCAGGAGGATTTTAAGGCACACCAAGAACTGCTAAAGCGAGTGGCATCCAGCCTTCAGCTGCAGGTTGAGGAAATGGAGGGCCCCTCCGATTCCCTCTTTAACGTGTGGTCCCCCTTGGCACCAGGCCCCATGGCTCTGCTCCTGCACCAGGGTGTAGACAACATTTCCAACACCCTGTGGCAAACTCCCGCCTCCTTGGTGCCAATCTCCAAGAAGGCTGAAAGGAAGTACTTTGTGCCCATCAAGGACCATGAGTACCTATATTCCCACCTAGCACCTAACTCGCTTGTGGCAGAGTTGGTAAACCATAGAGTGTGTCAGGGCCAACCTGCACCTACCCCCAAGAATAAGGACGCCAGATGAATGGACTCCTTGGGTAAAAAAATTTATTCCTTGGCAAGTTTCTAGCTCAGGGTAGCTAACCACCAGGTCTTACTGAGCAGATATGACTAACCTGTGGGAGTCTCTGCCTAAACTTGAGGCCCTCCTCCCAGACCAGGACAGGAAGGACTTTAAGGCGCTAGTAGAAGAGGGAGCGGTGAAAGTGGCATCGGACGCAGCCGACACTGCAGCCCGCTCAATGGCTTTGGCGATCTCCATGCGCAGGGCATCGTGGCTCCTCCTGCCTGGACTGTTGACGGAGGCCCAGTCTCTTATGCCGGACCTCCCGTTTGATGGGAAGGCAATCTTCGTGGACCAGACGGATGTCCGACTGCATGGGATGAAGGATTCCCGCATCACCCTGCAGACCATGGGTTTCTATGTCCCTCCAGCAAAGGACAAGACCAAACCGGAACTGTCAGCTCAATCTGTGAGGAGCAAATATGAGACTGAGACACCAAAAATGCCGGTCTCAGCAGCAGTCCTGCTTTGCCCCGCAACCTGGGCCCTCTAAGGGCAAGAGGCAGGGAAGGAGGCAGTTCTGACTATTTACAGGGGGGCACTGGGCCTGTTGCCAGGATGACACCCCAATTAATAGTTTGTGTTCTGCAACTGTTTGTCTGCCTTCCGCATGACATGGTCCCATATCACATCGGACCAGTGGGTCCTCAGCACCATTTTCAAGGGCTACAGGTTGCAGTTCACCTCACCCCCTCCAAACCACCCGCCCTCCCCTGTAGGATCCGGAGCATGCCCACCTCCTAGGGCAGGAGGTGGACCGTCTACTGCACCTGGGGGTGGTGGAAAGAGTGCCAGTAGACTTCCAAGGCAAGGGGTTCTACTCCCAGTACTTCCTGAGCCTTAAACCATTTTCTAGCCCACTCCCAAGTTCCGCATGGTATCCTTGGCCTCTATTATACCCTCCCTGGACCCAGGGGACTAGTATGTGACCCTGGACCTCCAGGATGCGTACTTCCACATCCATATCTTCGAGGGGCACAGGCATGTCTTCTGAGGTGAAGACCCATGTGGAACTGCTCCTGTCAACATGTGCCAGTCTCAGCCTAGTGGTGAACGAGACCAAATCAACCTTAGTTTAGTTCAGCGCATAGAGTTCATTAGGGCGCTGCTGGACTCCACGAGAGCCACAGCCTCTCTCCCCCTGGACAGGTTCAAGGCCCTAAGAGGTCTCATCGCTTCGGTCACGGCTTTCCTGGTGACAACAGCAGAGGCGTGCCTTCAAATTCTAGGTCACATAGTGGCATGTACGTATGTGGTCTACCATGCCAGGCTCCGAATGAGGCCCCTCCAACTCTGGCTAGCCTCCCAGTTCTCCCAGGCCCAGGAAGGGCTATACGAGGTCCTCATAGTTTCGTCCCCAATTCTCAGTGGTGCTTACCCAAGCAAGATGCTGCAAGGGGTTCCCTTTTGGGAGGCCAACCCATCTGGACCTGGTGACCAGTGTGTCGGACCTAGGTTGGGGAGCCCACACAGGCAACATGCAAACCCAGAGGATGTGGTCGATCCCAGACTTGTCCCTTCACATAAATGTCAAGGAGCTCAGGGCAATACAGTTGGCGTGCATGGCCTTCCGCACGCACCTTCGCGGCAAGGTGGTCAGGGTTCTCACGGACAACTCCACAGCTATGTACTACATCAACAGGCAAGGCGGGACTCGCTCCCTAACCCTCTGCTGGGAAGCCCTCAGCCTGTGGGAGTTCTGTATAGCCCACGATATCTCCCTGAGGGCTGTACGCCTCAGCAGGCTTTTCTCCTCCGAGTACAAGTGGTCGCTCCGCTCGGTCACTCACTGGCTCTTCCGAGAGTGGGGTGTTCCCCAGATCGACCTTTGCAACCCCCCAGAACCGATGTTGTCCCTGGTTCTGCTCCAGGGGAGTAGTGGGGAGAGGCGCGCTATCCAATGCATTCTTCCTACAGTGGTTGGGCCAGTTTCTTTACGTTTTCCTGCCATTCCCTCTTATTGACAAAGTCCTGCAGAACGTAAAAGCAGACAAAGTGAAAGTCATCCTCATAGCCCCAGCGTGGGCCCACTAACACTGGTACGGGACCCTCCTCTGCCTCTTGGCCCCCCCCGCCCCAAGGATGCTGTCGCTCTGCCTGGACCTCCTCTGCCAGGATGGGGGCCATCTCAATCTAGCCATGCTCCACCTGACAGTGTGGTTGCTCCGTGGCTAGACAAGGAGGAGGGCAGATGTTTGGAGTAGGTAAGGCGAGTTCTCCTGGCAAGTAGGAAACTGTCTACACGCCAGACATACATGGCGAAGTGGTCCAGGTTCTCCAAGGGGGTGAGTCAGCAGGGAGTCTCCCCTTCCTCCACACCTCTCCAGCTTATCCTGGACTACCTCCTGTCCCTTAAGACCCAGAGACTGGCACCCACCTCTGTCAGGGTACACCTGGTGGCCATATTGGCCTTCCACTCACTGGTGAAAGGGTACTTGGTCTTCTCCCACCCTATGACCTCCCGTTTCCTGAGGGGCCTTGACTGTTCATTCCCATACACTAGATCCCTTGTGCCACAGTGGACCTGAACCTAGTTTTGTCCCAACTCACGGGTCCTCCCTTTGAGCCCCTGGCCACGTGATCATGGTCTCACCTCTCATGGGAAGGTAGCCTTCCTTGTAGCGATCATGTCGGCCCGACGTGTCTCAGAGCTCAGGGCCTTGACCTCGTAAACCCACTATACGGTCTTCCACAGGGACAAAGTCCAGCTCCACCCACACTCGGTGTTCCTTCCGAAGGTGATCTCTGCCTTCCATGTGGAACAGAGCATCTTTCTTTCCGTGCTCTGCCCTAAGCCCCATTCCTCCAATGAGGAACACTGCCTCCATATGCTCAATGTATGTAAAGCACTGGCCTTTTATCTGCATCAGACCAAGCCGTTCCAGAAATCTTTGCAAGTTTTTGTTGCCTTGGCTGAGTGAGTAAAAAAAGGGCAACCTATCTCCACCCAGCGTCTTTCCCGCTGGATCACCTCATGCATACGCATGTGCTATAATCTGGCAGGTCCCCCCCCCCACTGATCATCAGGGAACACTCAGGTCTCATCAGCTGCTTACGTAGCCCCCGTCCCTATCCTAGACATTTGTAGAGCGGCCTCTTGGGCCTCTGTTCACATGTTTACTTCGCACTATGCAATCATCTCCCAGTCTAGGGATGACTCCGGGTTCGGCAGGGCAGTACTCCATTTATCATGAACTCCTACCCACCTCCAACAGGGTATGGCTTGGAATCACCTACTGTGGAATACATATGAGCAATCACTTGAAGAAAAAAGGACAGTTACCTGTTCCATAACACGTTCTTCAAGATGCGTTGCTCATGTCTATTCCACACCCTGCCTTCCTTCCCCTCTGTCGGAGTTGTCCAGCAAGAAGGAACCGGGGGCGGGAGGGAGCGGTCCCCCTTATGATATACAGGTGCCACTCCAGGGGTCGCCGCCTTGCTTCCCCAGTACGGGTACTGCTAAGGGAAAAACTTCTGGCACCGGCGCACGTGGCGAGCATGCACACCTACTGTGGAATACACATGAGCAACACATCTCGAAGAATGCCAGTTATGGAACAGATAACTGTCCTTTTCCCCTAAAACAATTCACTGTTTAGATGCAATTTAAGAAATGTGTGCGCTAGTGACTGCAAACGGATGTCTGATACAAGGCTGCATAACTTGGAATCTAGTAAGAGCAGGTACAACTCCTCAGTTTACTTTTGACCAGTACTTGTCCTTTTTGTGGTTGAATAATTAGTAATGAAATAAAAGCCAGTGATTTTGGGGCCACTAGCAATTTGTATGGTTCTGTTTTAATATTCCACTTGTGTTCATGGATGTCTGTAATACCTCTCATTTTTTGAAGATCTCTATATGGGGCACTGATCTACATTGAGCCCACATTAAAAATGCATTGAAGAGGTGCTATAAAATGTTAGTTTTTAACTCCCTCTCCCTGGAATGGTGTTTGGATGAAAGCTTGTTGGCTGTAACGGAACCATTCCTTTCCAGCAAGAAGTGTGGGCTACTGGGCTACACGTAAGTGTCTGGCACATTTGCCAGTCTTAGTATATTTTTTTCCTTTGAGTATTGTGCATTAAACTTTTTAAGCATGTCTCTAGTTTCACAAGTGCAAACTGAACACTTTATATACTGTTTCAGAAATATATGAACTGCAGTTTAACTTCAACAGGCTATTAATACCACTGAAAGCTTGGACAAGATTTAATGCTCACATTCGTTGTGATTCTTGGCTTTTCACTTAATCATAGACCAGTGAGGTTATAGGTGCATATTTGGAGATTTAAGATTTCATTTGTGCTAGATTAATTTTCTCAGAGGAACTATAGTATGCATAATACCTTCCTAGCAATGTCATGTGCTGTAACACCCACCTATTCACCCCAATATTTGTTTGTTCATGCTACAAACAGTGCTGACTTGCTGGTGGTGTATATAGTGGGGTAGCATTCTACTCATGGCTAAATTGTCACTTGCAATTGCAGAAAGTTGAACTTTGGGAATGGAAGTATTCTAGAGCCCCACTCTTCTTCAAAGTGTAGCACATTACAAAGGTCATTGGAAAGTTGTTATAAATTTTAAATAATATTTTACCTACTGTTGTTTATTTGTAACACCCAAATCTTTGAGAGAAATCTCTTGTTTATTTAGTATACACTTGATAGCTTAAACAGACTAAAGTGCTAACTGGACAGGATAAATGGTGACTGTTTTCCCAGTTCATACAGCTGCAGGGGCAGAGGTATTTGTTTTGTTTTTAACAAAAAGCACTAGGAGCGATTTATTTTCTTTTTAAATATAGTGGCAAACTTAAAGGCACACGCAGTACTTGAAATTACTAAAAGATGTTTGGTAAATTGAATATCAGGGGTAGCCTTGTTAGTCTGTATCCACAAAAACAACAAGGTGTCCGCTGACACCTTAAAGACTAACAGAGTTATTTGGGCATAAGCTTTGGTGGGTAAAAAGCCTCACTGCTTCAAATGCACCTGAAGAAGTGAGGTTTTTTACCCACCAAAACTTATGCCTAAATAACTCTGTTAGTCTTTAAGGTGCCAGTGGACACCTTGTTGTTTTGGTAAATTGAATGTTTTCCTTTAAAGTAGAAGGACCAAATCTTAGTCCCATTATATTAGTGGAAAGTTTGCCCTTAATTGGAAGGTAGGAGACAAGGATTTGGCCTGGTGAAAACAGGACTAGAACAGCCTTAATATTAAGCCATTACATGACAGGGGCCACTACATAAAAATGCAGTCACTACAGGGTGGGGAGGTGAGAAATAATGACTGGAGATTTTGGGCTTGTCTTTTAGTGCAGAATAAAGTAGAGTGTGAATTTAAAATACAATAACTATTCTCTACTAACTCCCTGTGGGGACAGGCACTTATTCCCCACTAAGAGGGTCTTTGTGCAATTTGGCTTAATCCAAAGCCTTTACGCTACATGACAGGATTTTTCCTGAAAGAGGTCTTATGACCTGCCAACATCATCTTATTAACAAGTGTGCGCTAAAATGGAAAGGGAAAACTCAGAACACTTGAACTTCTACTGTCTTCTCGCTACAAAAGTTATTACCTACCATGGCCTATAAAATAGGCCAAACTCTAGCGATCAGATATCTTATTTCAAGTCAGGCTTTTGCCGTTACAGCAGTAAATACAGCTATGATTAGCATTTGGAACACAACTTTGTATATAGTGGATGGTGAGATTTAGCTGTTACAATTAGTGTGCAACTATAATACTCTAATTGTGAATTAAATTGTTTGACCCTTTAACTTATCTTTGAAACAGAGTGTAGGTATCTGAACATCCTCTTTTAGCAAGCATCTAAAACACTACTCCTTGTCATCAGTTTTAATAGGCAATAGGTTTAGGGTAACATGAATTTTTTTGGCCCAGATGTTTTCATACCCTAACCAGACCAGTGTTTCAACATTTAGGTATATCAAAGGCTACAGTATGCATTTTATAATGCTAATATTTCAAAGAACTATTAGACCAAAGCTGATACCTCAATTTAAAAAAAATTACAGTAGAGAGGTGGGCTTTGGGGTGTATTGAACATTGCTTTTGACAGTTTTTATCCAAACATCAGTCCTGTTAATTAGGGCTGTTGATTAATTGTGCTTAATCACACTGTTAAGCAATAGAATATCAATTCAAATTTATTAAATATTTTCTTCATGTTCAAATATATTGATTTAAATTAACAGACTACAAAGTGTACAGTGCTCACTTATTTTGATTACTAATACTGGCACTGTAAAAAAAGGTATTTTTCAGTTCACTTCATACAAGTACTGTAGTGCAATGTCTTGCGAATGTGCAACTTACAAATGTAAATTTTTTTTGTTACATACCTGCACTCAAAAACAAAACAATGTAAAACATTAGTGCCTCCGAGTCCACTCAGTCCTACTTCTTGTTCAGCCAATCAAGTTTGTTTACATTTACAGGAGATAATGTTGCCCGCTTCTTATTTACAGTGTCACCTGAAAGTGAGAACAGGTATTTGCATGGCACTTTTATAGCCAGCATTGCAAGGTATTTATGTACTGGATCTACTAAATATTCGTATGCCCCTTCATGCTTTAGCCACCATTCCAGAGGATATGCTTCTAAGCTGATGAAGCTCAGTAAAAAAAATAATACGTTAATTAAATTTGTTAAACATTCCAATGCAGAAACTACAGAACCTGAACCACCAAAAAAGAAAATCAACCTTCTGCTGGTGGCATCTGACTTAGATGATGAAAATGAACATGCGTCGGTCCACATCGCTTTGGATTGTTATCAAGCACAACCATCAGCATGTTCTCACTTTCAAATGACACTGTAAATAAGAAGTGGGCAGCATTATCTCCTGCAAATGTAAACAAACTTGTTTATCTGAGCAATTGGCTGAACAAGTAGCAGCACTGAGTGGACTTACAGGCTGTAAAGTTTTACATTGTTTGTTTTATTTTTTGTAGATAATTATACATTTGTAAGTTCAACTTTCATGATAGAGATTGCACTACAGTACTTGTATTAGGTGAATTAAAAAAAATTTTTACAGTGCAAACCTTGAGGTCTTCAAACTACAATTTGAGGACTTCAGTAACTCAGACATAGGTTAGAGGTTTGTTATTGAAGTGGATGGGTGAGATTCTGTGGCCTGCATTGTGCAGGAGGTCAGACTAGATGATCATAATGGTCTCTTCTGACCTTAAAGTCTGAGTCTATTTGTAATAAAAAACATAAAGTGAGCACTGTACACTTTGTATTGTGTTATAATTGAAATCAATATATATCAATGTAGAAAACATTCAAATATTTAAATAAATGGTATTTAACAGCCTGATTAATTGTGATTAATTTTTTTTAATTGCTTGACACTCCTATTACAGATATGATACTCTGCTGCTTAATAGTACCAGTATAGGAACTTGATACATTCTCTACAACAGGCTTACAGAGGCATCGACTTTGATTGTATGACGTTTAGTCCTTTTGGATATCTGCTGCAGGACTGTAACATCATCTGATGAAGTGCGCTGTAGCCCATGAAAGCTTATGCTCAAATAAATTTGTTAGTCTCTAAGGTGCCACAAGTACTCCTGTTCTATTTTGCGGCTACAGACTAACACGGCTGCTACTCTGAAACATCTCATCACTAGTTCCACTAACCAATACGGAGTAGTGAGGTGACAAATTCCTACTCCCACCCAAAAGTAGAGGTGTTGATGGTTGTTCAGGTGCATGTAGCTTCACTTATAGTGTAAGTTGTATGTAGGACTTTTATTCTATCCTCCATCTTTAGTGTTAGTTGTGTTCATATACTAGATTTGATACAGGAATTGGGTATAGCGACTTGATTTCATTGTAAGGTGCAGTACATGTGAAGAAACAAATAATTAACTTGCAAATAATCAGAAGTGATATCTGATTTGATACATTCCCTGTCCTTCCCCATTTCTGCAACTGTGTAACTTTCCAAATACCTGGCTAGCCTAAATTTCTGACCACCTCTTCTAGCATACACCAGTCACAAATACTCTTCCTAGCCAACTGCTTATATTTTGTTTCTGTAGACTTATGTTGGGGAAAAGAAGAAAGATGACAAACTTTTGGCCCTGGCTAAGTCAAAGCTTCATTATAAAACTTCACATCAAAGGGCCCATAGTAGCTTTGGAGAAATTTATTTACACCATTCAAGTTACATTATACAACAGCTTTTGAAGCTGATCCAATTTTCAATGAAAGTCTCAGCCATGTGTAACTTACTGAATTTCCAAAATTGGACCACATTGATTTTAGAGGTTTATCTTGTAAATTCAAAACAGTGGGAGGCTTTTGGTATGAAATATTACTAAAAGACTATGGTAAATATCTATAAAGTAACATATCAAATGTGGGAGGAAAATCACATAACATGAAATAGTTTTAATATGCTATACACATACAGCAATCTGCAACCTTCTGATCAAATATGTAAACAAATTGGTTTCTAAAATGTCACTGTAAACAAAATGAGTTTATATTTTTTTCCCAGCAATAGCATAAAACATCATGAACAAATCTATTCTGAACTATATTTACATTTCTTCCCCCTGCATATTATTTAGGCTTCCCTTAAAATAAGGGAGCTAAATGCATATATAATAAACCCGTAGGCCACTCCTTCCCCATCACTGCTATACATTTACCTCTTAGCAGAATTCTCAAGTTTTTATTTGAAAAAACATGAATCATAAAAACAAAAGTCAGACATGAAAACATTTCAAGCAACATTTCCCTAAAAAGCTGCTTATAAGATGAAGTTAGCTACTAATGGCTTTGATACTTTGTACCAACATAGTTCCTAGGAAAATAATCTTCAGTTCTGTAGAGTTTAGGCAGGTCATATGTATGCTGTGCTGATGGAGTATGCTTCTGAAATGAAAAAATGGGAGAAAAATTAATTTTACTCTTAAAGAATTTAATTGGTAATATGTTTAGCTGGGCATATGTGGGATGTTGCAATTTGTCAACATTATCTTACATATAACCTCAGAGTGTATTATGTACCAAACACCAGGAGAACATTCCCCCTCCCCCCCACAATGCCTGGGGAAAGACTAAAACTTAAATGGTTTCCAGGAGGTCTGTCCCTCTCTCAGGGAAGAGTGAGAAGGTGTGGCCTGAGCTGGTGCAGCTCCCAGTGAAGTTGTACATCTTGGGTATGTCTAGGTGGTGATAAATACTTAGCACTGAGTCTCAGAACACGGGTCAGCTGACTGGGGCTATAAAACAGCACTCTAGGCAAGGGGGGGCAGGAGCCCAGGCTCCAGACCAAGTCCGAACAGCTACACTGCAATTTTATAGCCCCGTGAGCCCCAGTCGGCTGACCCAGGCCAGCCGTGACCATGCTGCGGTCTTGCAGTGCAGCTCTACCTCATTAAACCACATTTGAATTTGATCCCACATCTTTTGTTTCTCTTGATACTGAAACAGAAATAGTAGCATCAGGCTACTGGTAGGGTACAGGTCATTTTCTGTCACCACGTGTCCCCACCAGAACCCTTTGAATCCCAACACTTTTGTTCTCAAACCTTTAAGACAATCCTTTAAGGCTCTGCCACTACAAATTTTCAGTTCACATTCCATTCTAGATCATTGTGGACACTGATGCCCAGCATTAGAAAGCTCTTAAAAGACTTGGAGACTTTATTCTTTTTCTTGTGTTTTGGGCAGATTATCGTCCGTGCAGTTTTTGGTCAAATTTCCTAGCCTTCATGTCTCATTGTTAGGAGTTAATGTACCATTCATTCAATTTATATCACGTAGAGTCTCCTGGTCTTAAAATGTGCACACAGGGTCCTTATCTGCCATTTTAGTGGATTTGCTCCTTTATTCAAAGCCATTCTCTTGCAGTGATTTGTATTTTCACTATGCCTCTTTTCATTGTTCTACCAAACAGGCCATTCAAAAATAGTCAAAAGCATCTGGAACTAATGTGCAGCAATAGTTAATTTCCACGGGTCTCTACTGCTGCCTATCTTGACTATTCAAATTCCTTCCCTTGCCATTTCTTGCAATCCAGACTGACTTCCAGGGCTCCAAAAAACTGTGATAGCTACACCATATCACCTCCATTGCATGTTCCTTATCTACTACCAAATTGAAGTATCAACCCAACCCATCCATGCACTTACTTCACTCACAGCAACTTACCCTCTGTCCACTCATCCAGCAGGCTTCCTCATAGGTCTGGTCTTGTAACTATTCACTCCTGGGGGTTGTTCTTTCTCTAGTAATCCTACTTCAATCTAGACCACTTTCTCCCACCTCCAAAACCACTTTCTCTCTTTACACGTTAAGGTCTTTTGCCTTCAACTAAAAGCCTGCTGTTAACAATTTTTCAATACTGCATATTTAGAATCATGGAAATGTAGGACTGGAAGGGACCTCAATAGATCATCTAGTCCAGTCGCCTGCGCTGAGGCAGCACTAAATAGTATCTAGACCAGTGAAACTTAAGACGGAGGTTCATGAGCTGCAGGTGTTTCTTTAATATGTCTCCTGCAGCTCTTTGCAGCACACGTTAAAACAAGGTATGATTTAATTATTTACCAATCTAAGTTACTAACCAATCAGAATGCTTTTACTATGTTATTAACCAATTGTAGTTGATAAAATAATACACCTCTACCTTGATATAACGCTGTCTTTGGGTGCCAAAAAATCTTACCGCATTATAGGTGAAACTGTGTTCTATTGAACTTGCTTTGATCCACCAGTGTGTGGTGCCCCCCCGCAGCCCCCAGAGCACTGCTTTACCATGTTATATCCAAATTCGTGTTATATTGGGTGACATTATATCGAGGTAGTGGTGTACTTGGTCTGTCATTTTGCTGTGAGATTTATTTCCCCTGTCATACTGTTAAAATATGAACATATAGTAAATGAAACAATGAATTCACACTACTTTGGCTCTTGTGGGTAACGTTGATCACTAATTTAGCTGCTGAATCACTAAGGTCTGAGTATCACTGATCTACACCATCCCTGAGAGCTGTTTCTCTAACCTGTTCTTAAAAACCTTCAGTGACAGATTTCACAACCTCCCTAGGTAATTTGTTTCAGTGCTTAACTATCCTTAGACATTAGGAAAAACTTAATTGTAACATAAATCTCCCTTACTACAATTTAAGCCCATTACTTCTTGTCTGGTCCTCAGTGGATAAGGAGAACAGTTTATCAGCCTCCTGTTTATAACGGTCTTTTATATATTTGAAGATTTATGTCCCCCCCATCTTCTCTTCACCAGATTAATAAGCCCAGTTTTTTCCAACTTTCCTTGCAGTTCATGGTTTCTAGACCTTTAATCATTTTTGTTGATCTCCTCTACACTTTCTCCAGTTTGTCCACATCTTTCCTAAAGTGTAGTGTCCAGAATGGGACACGGTGCTGTAGCAAGTGAAAAAGTTACTTCATTCCTAAGTGTAGTATTTTGCATTTTTTTTATTGAATTTCATTCTATTTATTTTTAGACCATTTCTCCAGTTGTCAAGATCATTCTGAATTGTAATCTTGTCCTCCAAAATGCTTGCAACCCCTTTCAGCTTGGTATTGTCCCAAACTTTTTAAGTCTATGCCTTTATCAAAAACATTTGACATTATTGACTAGAACCAGACCCAGGACAGATCCCTGCACGTCCCACTCAATCTGCCCTCCCAGCTTGACTGTGAACCGTTGATAACTATTCTGAATACTGTTTTTCAACCAGTTGTGCACCCCTCTTCTACTAGATGCTGATTAGCTCAATGGTCTATATTCAGATGTGCAAAATTTAGCATCCCAGCAAAGCAGGTTCAGCTCTTAGTGCTTAAGAAGTAGATAAAATTAGGAATTACTGCAGGTGGTTGTCTTATAAAACAGTGCCTTGCATAAATGCTAAAGATTCCTTGATACTTTTCATAACGGTTCCCTTTTTTTGGCCAAGGATATCAGAGAAATGAGGTGTATGAGGAGGGAGGGGTCCTGACAGTGAGGATGAGAAGCTTGAACTTGATTCAGTAGAAAACAGAGATCCAAAGGAAAAAAAGGCACATATGGGTGTAGTTAGAGGAATTGGGCAAGGAATATCACGTTAGTAACTGCAGTTTGGATAGACCAAAGGAAAGCAGTGAGGGTGATGAAGGTCTTAATCAGTCTGTAACTGGGAATAATCAGCTAGAGTCTACTTTACAATCACCGCTTAACTGGTGAGTCACAGATAAACACAACATTTCTACAGCAGTTACACCTAAAGGCTACAACGAGGTTGGGCCCATAGTGCTAGGGACAGTGCAGACCCCAATAATAGACAGCCCCTGCCCCAAAGAGCTCACAGTCTAAGACGATGCCATAGCCATCTGACCTCATGAGTGTAAGAGCTTTTTAAAAATTTTGTCTGGTTTCTTCTTAAACAGATTCACATTCACATTCTGACCAGCTCAAGATGACAAAATTGACCAGGGATAAATTTTTCGAAAACACCGAAACAATTTAGATGCTGAAGTTCCATTTTCCAGAGTATCTTAAGCACTTGTATCCATTTTTTCAAAGTCTTTAACTCTGAGAAATCAATGGGAGTTGGGTGCCTAAATACCCTGAAAAATCTGGTCCTTGGGAGCCTAAATCTCTTTGAAAGCCAGTGGGTCTTAGGCTCTTAAAAATCTTACTCTAGAACTAATCAAGTGTACAAACTGCCACTCTTATACAGTGAGGAAAGTTAAACCTACCTGGAATCCCTCTATTCTCAATCTTTTTGGAGAGCACCCTAATCATAGAATATCAGGGTTGGAAGGGACTTCAGGAGTTCATCTAGTCCAACCCCCTGCTCAAAGCAGGGCCAATTCCCAACTAAATCATCCCAGCCAGGGCTTTGTCAAGCCTGACCTTAAAAACCTCTAAGGAAGAAGATTCCACCACCTCCCTAGATAACCCACCCATTACAGTGCTTCACCACCCTCCTAATGAAATAGTTTTTCCTAATATCCAACCTAAACCTCCCCCACTGCAACTTGAGACCATTACGCCTTGTTCTGTCATCTGGTACCACTGAGAACAGTCTAGATCCATCCTCTTTGGAACCCCCTTTCAGGTAGTTGAAAGCAGCTATCAAATCCCCCCTCATTCTTCTCTTCTGCAGACAAAACAATCCCAGTTCCCTCAGCCTGTCCTCATAAGTCCTGTGCTCCAGCCCCCCTAATCATTTTTGTTGCCCTCCGCTGGACTCTTTCCAATTTCTGCACATCCTTCTTGTAGTGTGGGGCCCAAAACTGGACACAGTACTCCAGATGAGGCCTCACAAATGTCAAATAGAGGAGAATGATCATGTCCCTCGATCTGCTGAAAATGCCCCTACTTATATAACCCAAAATTCCGTTAGCCTTCTTGGCAACAAGGATACACTGTTGACTCGTATCCGGCTTCTCGTCCACTGTAACTCCTAGGTCCTTTTCTGCAGAATTGCTGCGTAGCCATTTGGTCCCTAGTCTGTAACAGTGAATGGGATTCTTCCATCCTAAGTGCGGGACTCTGCGCTTGTCCTTGTTGAACCTCATCAGGTTTCTTTTGGCCCAATCCTCTAATTTGTCTAGGTCCCTCTGTATCCTATCCCTACCCTCTAGCATACCTACCACTCCTCCCAGTTTAGTGTCCTCTGCAAACTTGCTGCGAGTGCAGTCTGTGCCATCCTCCAGATCATTAATGAAGATATTGAACAAAACCAGCCCCAGGACAGAGCCTTGGGGTGCTCCGCTTGAAACCAGCTGCCAACTCGACATGGAGCCATTGATCACTACCTGTTGAGCCCAACAATTTAGCTAGCTTTCTATACACCTTATAGTCCCATTCATCCAGCCCATACTTCTTTAACTTGCTGGCAAGAATACTGTGGGAGACCGTATCAAAAGCTTTGCTAAAGTCAAGGAATAACACATCCACAGTGCCAGTTATCTACTCATAGAAGGCAGTTAGGTTAGTCAGGCATGACTTGCCCTTGGTGAATCCATGATGACTCTTCCTGATCACTTTCCTCTCCTCTAAGTGCTTCAGAACTTATGCTCAGCATCAGAAAACAGAGAGAGGTGTGAGGGAAAGTTAACAGAAAGGAATTGCAAACAGAGGTAGTAACATTGCAGAAAATGCCAAAGTAGAGAAGAAATGGTCAAGCTGAAAAAGTAACAATTCGAACAACATAAGAATAAGCTGAGCTACCCATTCTGCAAGGTACCACCCAGGAGACCACACTTGCTTCTCTGCCACAGTGAAGACCTTAACCCCACCCCAAAAACCAAGGTCTCTCAGAGTATATCTATAATGCGTTGTAAACCCAGGTCTGTGGGACAAAGGCTTGTGGACTCAGTGTTTCCAAGCCCGTGCTTGAGCATCCATTGTAAACCTGGATTTACAATTGCTGAACCCACGTGTTTCAACCATGCTAACATGTCCATGCTGCGCTACAGAGGTCTTCTGAGTCGCAAAATGACAGGGCTTGGGCCGAAGTCACAGAGGGACTGGGGCTCTGACCCACCCCCTACCAGGGTCTCCGGATTGGGTCCTGAATGCTTGCTGACCTGAATCAAACGTGTGTGTGTGTGTGGATGAAAGGGTAGCTTGGGCACTAATCGGATTCAGAGGTGGGTTTAGTGTGCAGTGTAGAGACACCAAAACGGGACTGAGTGCCCTCAGCAGCTCACAAAGTCAGGCCCTCAATTAAAGTATTTCAAGGATATAGACTGTTGGTTAGATGAGATCATATCACAACTAGCATGCTCTTGATTAATCTATTTACTTACAGTTAATTGCGGTAGCTCTCTGAAGGAAGCTGTGTGCTTGTTTAGCAGTATGGACAACTTACTACATAATTCCCCAGAGTATCCTTACTCTCTGTCTGCTTCTTGGGGCAATTCAAGGTGTATTGATTTATAAAGCCCTCTATGGCCTAGGTACTGGTTTCTTAAGATGCCCATCCTGCCTCTTTGCCACAGCAGAGGAGATGAGTTGGGGCAGTTCCGCTGACACTCCCTTGGTTTGCACATCTAGGATAAGTGGCAGCACATTCTCAGTGAACTGCCCTCTAAGCCTCTAATCTACAGAGGCTGGAGGAGGGTGATTATAGGAATAGGCCTAGACCAGTAAGCCACTCACATCAGTGATCATGTTGTTTTAGAGTGCGTGTGTGTATACAGACTTGTGAGGGAAGGAGAGATAGGCACCTTTAACACAACAAAAAGTTGCAAAAAATTAAATAAAGTAGTAGAAGAAAAAATAAATGGTGACAGCACAAGCAGATGGTCATCAGTCCCAGCTCTGAATAAGGCCAGGCGGATACTAAACCAGCAAGCCAGGTAGCTCTTGGAACAGTTGCCAGTGACAAGATGCAATAACGCTGCAGAGAAGCAAAAGCAGTAGATGAAGAATGCAGTCCAAGTGGAAAGTTGAGAGTTTTGGTGGTTTTACAGAGAACGTGGATAAAGTTAGAAATAAAAAGAGACAGAAAACACTCTGGCTTTTCAAAGTAAAATCATTTGCCCTTCACTCCAGAGAAATCACTGCCAGTGGCTGATAACACTGATTTAAAACATCTTAAAAGAAACAATACTACCATAAAGGACAGCAGTGAAACTTAAGTTATGAAACTGACAACGGGCCTGAACAGAGGATTTGCCATATCAGATCATTGGCCAACTTAGTTCAGTATCCAGCATCTGACAGTGGCCAATACTAGATACTTAAAAAAGAAAGAATAAGAATAATAATTTATGATGCAGGAGGTTAGTTATGCAGTGCTGTACACTAGGGTGAGAGAAGACTTCCTTCCTAACCCCTGCAGTGATCAACTGATGCCTTGAAGTGTAAGATTTGTATACTTTCTTTCCCTTACCATGCTAAACTACAACTACAATGTTATCCCATCCCCTCCCAATCCCTCTTAATGTATGTTTCTATGACCTCCTGATACAATTAATTCCTTTGGCTGACTAATGTTGTGTACTTGTGCTGTGAATAATTGTAAAAAGGAGTCTCTGTTTTAAATCGACCTGTAATTAACTTTAATCAAGGCTCCCCTCTAGTTCTCAGATGATGATAAAAAAGGATTGTGCTAGTCTGTTCTGAATCTTCTAGTGCAGCTGCAGAGTCCATGCCAACTACTGAGACAAAGAGTACTATCCAGAGGACTGAACTGCTCCTCCTGAAGCACTGAGGAAAGGATTCTTGGACAACTGTACAAATAAGATATGGAGGTAACAGAGATGCCAGAGTATGAGGAATATCTATTCTATGCATGTCACACACTCAAGGGATGAAATGGCTCTTCTGTGGCCAAGCTACAGTGAAACCCAAAGGAAAAGCAATAGCTTCATGCCAAGGGAGGGGGGACTGCGAGAATCTGAATATCCAAAACTACACGAGAAATCAAAAGGGAAAGGTTCAAGTAACAGGATATGGAGCCTTTTGCCCTAGATCACTTGGTTCACATCTGGTGCAGATTAGTAAAGCGCAGAGGATATTGCTGTACCATGGCTGTTTGATGTATTTCAGACTAGGAGCCTTCAGTCCAGTTCCCAGCGGGATGGCATCCATGCCACAAAAGATACCACAAGTGGTGCTGGCCCTGTCAGTATCAGCAGCTAGCCAAAGACCAAGTCAGACTATAAGGTCCTCAAGCCAAGGTTTCTACAGTTCTGTGCATATGTATAGCACTTTATAAGTAACTCCTTGTCACTTCTATTAGTGCTTCCTTAGATAGGGCATAGGGTAGGACAGTAGCTTGCACTGTTTCTGCCTGTACTGTATGAGAATTGTTGGCAGAGGATTTCAGCCTCCTGGGACATCAGTCTCAACCTTTCACCAGCACCGAGCACTTAAAACAAAACAAATCCTTCCACACCAAATCTCAAAACTGAAAATGTAAGGCTATGTAAAGTACTATAAGGCAAGGGAGGTGGCTCACCAGATCAGAGACAGCTGTCTAGGAATGCTAGCAGCATTATTCAGATACATTAAAAGCCCTTCAGACAGTACTCAGCATGACAGTAATAAAGGCACAAAATATACACATAGACTCCAGCTGTAGTCTAGTCATGTGTGATACACTTAAAGAACAGAGAGAGACAGAGTTGCTCTGGAGTTCCTGAAGGAGAACACGGCAAGTGCCATCTGTAGACAGATTTGAAGAGGGATCCACTCCCCATCTCTGCTCCCAATTTAGGGAACTATTAACTTACACCTTTCAGTTGAAAGATCTCATAAACAGTGATTAGCTGAGGAAGTGAAGGATGAAAACGTTAAGGGGAACTCAACGTTCTGTAGCAGGAAACACGGGCCCATATAAACTAGATGGGATACTTACGGTTTGAAACAAAAACATTAGAATTTTAGACCTTTTGCAAACTGAAGCACATGCAGCGTTCTGTACTTACAAGAAAATTCAAAGGAATGGCATGTAGAATCATGCCTGAAGGATTAAAACCTCTGGTGGCAGCTTTAGAGACTTCAGTAAATTAAACCTTATCAGGAGGCCAAGTTATCTAGGGAGAGAAGCTCTGTGGCTTTGTTTTTGAAGCATTGGGGCCCTCTACCTGAGAAATATACCCCAAATACTGTCTTAGATAGCTAAAGGAAACATGAAAGCAACATGAGTGTGACCCACAGATGTGAATTCAGTAGTAGTATTCTTGACAACTGCAACTCAGCACTAGAACAGCATAACTCAGTCATAAGGTGAGCACTTGCAGGTTGTGTGTTCTGCTCAGGAAACTATCCCCTCTGGGAAGCTTAATCCACAATCACTCCGATTTTACTTTTCATCAAATAGGGAGGGGAGAGAAGTACATGCATGTTCCAAAGCCACACTGCATATAGTAAACTTAAGCCAGCCTAAAGAACAGGAGTACTTGTGGCACCGTAGAGACTCTCAAATTTATTTGGGCATAAGCTTTCGAGGACTAAAACCCACTTCATCATAATGACCCAATAACCCACTCAGTCCCCAGGCACAGACTAGGATTCTGCATTTACTGCTGTTACTATAAGGCCTTCCTATCCAATTCCAAACTATTTGTTTTCATAAGTAATTCAAACGTCCAAATGCTGAAAGAACAGGTAGGCCCCGAGAAAAGAGGGAGGAAGAACATATTTCATACAGGGAATGGAAATTAACCATGTAAGCTCCTCCCCATTGGAAATGGAGTTTCCCAGTACACAAGTGAAACTTAAACCAAAGTCTTGCAGCCACCAGTTTTCTTTCTTTGAACCAATCAATCACCACCCCAGATCTGGATTCCTGCAAAGTAGGTTCCCTGTGAGCCTAGCCAATTTCAGGATTTTGTGCCTCATCTCAGGGTACGTCAACACTACCCACCGGATCGGCAGGTAGTGATCGATCTATCGGGGATCGATTTATCGCATGTAGTGTAGACACGATAAATCGATCCCCAATTACTCTCTCGTCGACTGCTGAACTACAGCAGTGCGAGAGGCAGAAGCAATGTAAACGGGCGAGCCGCGGCCATCGATCCAGCGCCGCGAGGACGTGAAGTAAGTAATTTTAATTCAATCTAAGATATGTCGACTTCAGCTACGCTAGCCTCGTAGCTGAAGTTGCGTCTTAGATTGATTCCCCCACACACACACACACCCAAGTGTAGACCAGGCCCAGACGTATTAACAGGAACCATATTGGGTCACTTATCCCTCAGATGTAAAGTTCCTGCCCCACACAACAATTTCAAAGCTAAAAAAGAAGTAACAAAATATCTTGCCCCTAATGCAGATCTATACTAGTTCCTGCTGCTGCCATGGCCTGCAGCACTGCTCATGTTCCCAGAGCTCCTGAACCCATTTACTTTTCATCTATTGGGAGCCCACGCACCTGACTTAGCACTAATGCACCTTCCCCTCAGCCCCCACTGAAGGTTTTGCTCCTGCCTACTACACTAAGAGAAGCCTTCAAAGCCTTCATGGGAGCATCAGCACCATTGCAAGCAGGTACAGAAAACAAAGAGGCTCAGGAACTCTGTTCCAGAGAGACGTGCACCACAGAGGTCTGAACTCCAAGGACATGAGGGACTGGAGGTGACCCACCTAGGAAAAAGAGTAATCTGATATTCAGGTAAGATGACAGGGTCAGCGATATTTGGTGGGGCTAATTATTCCCAGCACTTGATCATTTTCACATGTATTTAATTAAGTACAGCTCTGAGTAGAGCTGGTCAAAAACGAGTTTCTGTCCCATAAGAAATGCTAAAAATTACAAATTGTTATGAATTGGAACGAAATGCTGAAGTTTCTAAATTTCCCACACAATGAAAATTTTGAAAATTTTAAATTCAGAACCACTGAAATATTTCATCTAGATAACATTGAAATACACTTTCCTTATGGAGAGAGATTTTGTAATTATCCACCATAGCGCTGTTTGCACTTTCCCCTGAAGCATCTGGTTCTGGTCACTGTCATATTGAATACTAGACAAGTGGTTGGATGACAACAGGCTTTGCTATAGCACGGGGTAGCCAACCCGTGGCTCACAAGCGACATGTGGCTCTTTAAAGTACGGCCTGCAGCGCCTCTAACGCCCTCTCCTTTCTCCTCCTACCAGACTAGGGAGAGGAGAGCTCAGGGCTTGTGCGCTGCAGTAGGGTGCTGGGGCCAGGGGCTTCTGCCAGAGACGATTGGTGCCTCTTGAGAGTGGGAGCCAGGTAACCCTGGCAAAAATTGGGGGGAGAGGGCATGTGACACCCCCTGACACACACACACATCACCGCTGCTTCTGCCTAGCAGGGAGGAGGGCCCTGAGATCTCCCTCCCCGCAGCGCTGAAACCCTGAGCCCCAGCAGGTGTGCCCTGGCTTTCAAACTTCTGAAGAATGTCATATGTGGCTGAGAGGGTCAGTAAGTATGGCCATCTCTGACTGCAGGCCAGAGTCTGAGGGAACCTCAAGACATTCGGTCCAATTGCCTTCATCAAGCAACAAGGACTCTATGGTATGAATCTTCAACACATCTAAATTTGTCTTCAACACACTGGATTATTATTATTTATTTTAACTAGAGGAATATTTCAGTTGTCCAGATTTCCATTGTCTCTCTCACACACACTTCATCACTGACAAGTTCTGGATAAGAGGAATTCTCATGATCTTTCACCCTGCCTGAAATAATTTGATTTTTCTCTCATCTGTCCCCTTTACCCAGAACACATTATTCTCAATATCAAACACACAATACCAAGATTCTGCAAACTCCCTGGGACAGTCTCTCACTTTATTTAATAAATAAATAAATAAATAAAATAAAAATCGATAGCACTAATGGAATCCTGAGAGAGAGAGTTGAGTTAATATGGCTCCTTTGAAAAGTGTACAAAGGGGTCCTAAATGCAGCAGCACCATGTCTAGAAACACTTCTCCCTAAGTTTGCTTTGACAATAATTTTCATGTCACGGTTATGGAGCTGGCTCCTCAACTATGCCCAGTACCTTTCTCCACACTAGAGGCTAGTGGCACCATAGGGCTTCTGGGTGGAAGGCTACAGCTCCCGCCTCTCCTGAAGACATGGCTTGGAATGTCTCCTAGCATATGGGGGAGAATCCTCAGCTGCCTGATTAAGGCAACTTTACTCCCCTTTGTGCTTCTGGAGCTGCACAAAAGGGATTTAACCAGGGACATGAGTTAATATCCGCAAAGCGCTTTGAAGATTGATACCTACTTGCAGAGGTGGTGTTGGGAAGTACTACAGCCCCCATTTCACAGCTGAGGCAAAAGGGTTAAGTGGTTTGTCCAGACACGAGGAAGTCAGTGGCAGAGCCAAGATAAGAATCCGAACTCACGCCTCCTTCAATTTATTTATTTATTTTTACAGTGCTACAGGCACACACAGCACTTCCTGCTGGTAAATGTAAAGAGAAGGTTCCCTACCACCAGACACTTACAATTAAGACTGAGGAAACAATGAAAGAAAAACACAGAAAGCACGAAGGCAAATAAAAGGAAGGGGATACAGCCCTTGCAGGGCGAAGAGAAAGAGGGAATATATCTGGTGCCATCATAGGTGGCTTCTTAAATTTCTGTAGTGAAATCAAGTTTCAGAGGAAAATTATAGGTTAACAGGCACAGCAGGAAAAGTAAGGTCAAAGCTCTGAATGAGGAAACAGACACTATCACAGCTATGGGGCAAACTGCAAAGACCACAATGAGGAATGAAGAGATGTTTCAGCAGGAGCATGGCTTAAGTTAATGCACGAAGGAAGGTCCAAGCGCTGAGGTATAGGCAGGAACAGAGATGTGCATGGCAAGGATAAGCTTGAATGTAATGGGTAGCCAGCCAAGAGGTTAGAAAAGAGGCGTGACAATGGGTTGCTTTGTCTAATATTTGCAGCCACAGAAATTCAAAGATGAGCACCTGTCAATTCAGACTGTCCCTGGATTATGTGATAAAATGGGGTTGTGCTTCCATTTTTGATTTTGGGAAAATGAACATTTCAAGGGTGGGTTTGCGGAACTGTGACCAGAGACAACGTACCTTTACCTCTTACCTCCAGTGAAGTCTATAATTTGCACCAACCAAGCATACTTTTTTATACATATATTCAAGACGTGGGAGATTAAAAGCAAAGCAGCGTTTATTACATCAGGGCAATTTTGCTGATAACCTTGTTTGAGTTATAGACCCACAGCTTTGCATTTGAAAGAAGCAGAAGGCCATATGCCTGAGGAGCTGTGCAGAAGACGACACCTGGCTTACATGCTCACTTAGGACCACATGCCCTCACAGATATATTGAGACAAGAAACAGCCAACCTAATTTCTCCTTTAGTGGGAGCAAGGAAGCCAAATGACTGAGCATTTGGACTTTGAGCCGAAGTAATAGATTATAGTATAGCTTCACTTTCAAGGCTGTACATAACTCTGCCCCTTGTAAGCTCTCTAGAAGACCACCTCTCAGTACAATGTATAAGCTTCCTTTGCTTCCCACAGTCAGGCACTGGACTCAATCAGGTGATCTGGGTTCTACTCACAGCTCTGCCACTGAATTACTGTTTTAATGCGGATAAGTCACTTTCCTGTACCTCTGTTTCCCCATCTGTAACATATAGACAATGATGCTGACTCTCTTTTATTAAGTGCTTTGAAACTATGCATAAAAGTAGCATAAAAGTGAGCTACATACCATCCCTCTATTTCACAAAAAATAAGACGATCCAAACTTCTGAAAGCGTTCAAGCTGTAAGGTGCACTCTTCTTTGTGAACATAGGAACTGCCAGACTGGATCAGACCTAAGGTCGCTCTAGTCCAGTATCCTGGTCTCTAATTGTGGCCAGAACAAGATGCTTCACAGGAACACGTAAGCACCCCACACAACAGGCAGACATGAAATAATCTGCCCCCCAATATAGGTCTTTCTGGAGCAGTGTCACAATCAAAAGCTAAACAAAATAATAAAACCTATTTGAAATATGAAGCAGCATTACTCAGGAAAGACTCACTTTGACTTAATAGGAGTTGGATCAGCTCCCTAGTAAGTGGCCCAGTGGACAGGCACAGCAAAAGACAGGACTCCTGCATTCTAGTTCTGACTCTGCCAGTGATTCACTTTATGACCTTGAGCAAGACCCCTTCACTTTTCTGTGCCTCAAGTTTGCCATCTGTAAAATGAGGACACTTTGGAAAAGGCTTTAGTATAAAATATGGATTGTATTAATTTACCATCTACATTTTCTAGCGGCCATCTGTGCAGAATATGTGTATGTGTAAAAGTAAAATAAGTAAAAGTAAAATAGATGCCCCTTACAAACACCCCAAAACTAATATTCTGGTATATGTAAGAAGATACGCTATATTCAGACAGATGAGTAAATTATGTCACGCTTATATATAACCTAATTTTTCTCTTGATAAACTAAGAAAAGGGGAAGTGTACAGAGTTTATTTTTAGTAATGTTATATTAAGACATGCTACAGCACAAGACCACGTGTGCGTAATACAACTTAAAAACAGGTTCAAAAACATACTTTAAAAAAAAAAAGTGTTTACAGATTGTACCAGGATTTTATTCCAGTCCCAGGGACATGCCAGAACTTTGTAAAAAATCAGGATTTCTTAGGAACATTTTTGGTTTTCAGATGAATTTCTGATGATGTTCAGGGTTCCAAAAATATTTATAATTATACTAAACTGGGATAGGTTGCCAACAAAACCCAAACCATTGGCTAAGAAATAATATAAAGGGTGATAGGGCACAGTGCAGGGCAATTCACTCAATTCCCACCAAAGGCAATGGGGGTTGGGGGCACTCATGTTCCTTGCAGGATTAAGGCCCCACACTGATCAGAAATGACAGGTCAAAATGAGAAAAATAAGATTCAGCTTGGGAAAAGTCCAATAATACTCTGAACACTGATGGTCAATTGGAGGGAGGTTCTGGATAGCAGTGAGAGAGAGAGACACCTGAGGCAAGAGCAGACACTAAACTGTGTACAAGCTTCTGGTACGACGTGGCAGGAAGTAAAGTGAGTAAAGTGTAAACTTCAAGTCAGTGGCTGTGGCCTGTCCCATGGTAGCATGAGGGGAGATGTGGCAGGTTTTGAGCCCCATCATCTCTGGCCCTGCTGGAATCAGCTGGCATAAAGATGAAAACCCTTCGCCACACCCCTCCTCTGACAGGGAGCACTTTAGAGGTAGCTTGTCTCAACAGTAACAGGCTAATGAAGCCAGTTCTTACCACTCATCCTCCAGCCAGGCCCCCATATCCCATCCGTTTGGGAACGTGGCCTGTTAACTGTGGAGGAGAGGCCTAGATGCAGTGCTGAGGTACTCATGCCTGTCCAGCTGCAATGAGATGGGTGGTCCCATCACAGAGACATTGCTACAAAAAGAAATATAAGTCTTGCCTGGTAAAAATTGATACCAAAGGGTCATTAATGTGGCCTGAAAATCACTGTGGTCAAAAAGCCCCAAACAAACCCATATGCTTACAGGATGGAAGGTGCACTCTGGCAATGAAAGAGTTACAAAAAACCTGGTGATTGGGGAGGTGTTAACTAGACTTTTTGGGAACATTCGATATTAGTGAATAGGGCCTGAAAGTTCCTATTCAATATGGCAAAGTTCTGCCTGCTAATGAAGGATAAAAATAGTCTGTGTATGCCTATGTGAAAGAAAACACACACACACACACACACACACACCATGGAACTGGCACTGCAGTATTGTTGGGGGATGGGCAGCTAGAAGAGAAGCTGCAGTAATCGCGGCGACTCCTGCAGGCTGAGCTCTACTGGGTAAACTACACTGAAACGCTGTGTAACAGCAACTGCCAGAGACATAGCAACTGCAATCAGCTAAACCAGAGAGAAAGGACTAGAATTTTCCAGGCAGACCAGGAAGAATCCTTTATTTCTATTGGCTAAAGGTATATGCGCACACACAAATACACACACACACACACTGTCTCTCTTTTTTTCTGGAGACTACCTTGGTATTTTTGTTGTTGGCAAACCAGACTGCTTCAGAAGCAGCTTTAGAAAGATTTGCAGGTTAGGGTGCATCTGAACAGGAGCAATGTGGCCAAGAGGGATTAACCACCACCAAAGATGAGCTTGCAGCAATACTGCTATTGCAGAAATACAATCGCTACACAATAACTTTTTTCCCCAAGTGTACCAGCTATGCTTCCTAGAGCATTTAGGTGCACAATTGAATTAAAAACCAAGGGCGAATAAATTATTTTTCATGCATTTTCAAACCACATTGACACTTGGACTCTGCGGCAAAATGAACGTTACAAAAAAAAGTGTATATGCACTGAATATATTATGAAATGGCTTTTAAAACTCTGCCCTGGAGAGAGCTTTCTGATTGCCTCCCAATGATGTAAGACATCCATAATACCTGGTAAAATACGGGTTAACTAGTCTAATTTCTGCATATAAATTCCAGCTAATAGTGTATCTGTGACACTCTGGGAAACATATTGCAGATTAATTATAGCGCTTCTCAGGTAGTTAAAGTCATTTGACCTCAGACCCTAACGCCATGCAAGCTTACTATTGTCATGTAGAAATGCACTCACACTGGCCTGTCTTATTGCTTAATTATTCACTGTTTGTTTCTGCTGAGGGAAGCCTTATTTAAGAATATGTTGAATCGTTGTCAAATTTAAGTTATGAAAGATATACACAGGCACATCTTAAGCAACTTAGCTTTGTCTGGTATGGCATTCTGTGTGAAGTCAATGATGAGCTATTAGTGATTCTCAAACTATTTTACTGATGACCGCTTTCACATAGCAAGCCTCTGAGTGCAACCCCCCTTATAAATTAAAAACACTTGTTTATATATGTAACACCATTATAAATGCTGGAGGCAAAGCGGGGTTTGGGATGGAGGTTGACAGCTCGCGACCCCGAGGGTACCTGACCCCCTGTGTGAGAACTCCTGAGCTAGGTACTGTACCTCTTCAAATGTGAAACAGATCCTGTGCATTTTCACTTCTTACTGAATAAAGGTATTATTAAACCAAGCAATGCATTTAAAAAAAAAACAAAAAACCTATGACAAGACAAACCTACACTTTGAGAATCCTACCATAGGAAGGGCTTATGCCAGAGCCATCAATTAAATCTTTTTAAAAACTACTTTTTTTGGGTCCCAAGTGGTCAAATAAAAGTGAATGGCATTAACTCTTTAAATGCAGTGAGGCTTACAGGTTGCTAGTCAATGGACTGTTTAGGAGGACTGTCTGTGATTGCAGCTTCAGGAGTTTGATAGACTGCATATTCCAAGTAGAGATAAGGTGGGTCAGGTAATATCTTTTACTGGACCAACTTCTGTGGGTGAGAGAGAGAAGCTTTCGAGCAACACAGAACTCTTCTTCAGGTCTCTCTAATATTTTGGGATTGACACGACTACACCTACATTGCATATTCCAAGTGCAAACACATTTACATGGTTACTGCATGACTGCAGAATTCCATGTAAAATATTAATCACACAAGGTTTGCGCCAGAGCTTGCAGCCAGTCCTCTTTCTACAATACACGACCCTCAGCTTCCAGATATAAACAGATTTTTTTGTTTCCCAACATGAGTACAACTGCAGAAGAAGGCTTAGATTTTTGTGGTAAGTACATAACAGGTAGCATGTTAGCAAGAAATCTTACACAGAGTCTGGAATATATTGAGTTATATCATGCCCTTCCAAGCACCTTCGCTGCAAAATGCAAGCTAACTTACATGAGACATCTTATTTAATATTTTGCATTCATAGTTCCAAAACAAGAAAACAGGCTACTCAAAAACACAGTTTGTTGCCCAATTTGCTATGCAAAATTGCATTTGTTCTTCAAATCCTTGCCTAAGGCTTATCGACATCCAATACAAATGCAAGAACAAACTCTATAGCATAGGATGGGGTTGCAATGATGCATGGTATCACTTCCAGGTTCATAGCAGCATCACTGAGGTTATTACCTAATAATACTGCTCATTCTGATCGTCTTTTCAGCACCATAGTGAAAATACTAAAATTCAAAGAAAAAAATAGGTCACCCATAATCACAGTGCCTAAAAACACACAACGTTCCTCGATTACTCCTAAAGAATCCCTTTACCTCAGCACATACCATCAAATATTTCAAGTGGAACAAATTCATTAACTTGTAAACATGACTTAACTAACTGAAAGGCACAGAAACCTAGAGCACTGTTAAATCACTTCTAGCAGGCACTGTATTGTGTGTTAATATTTGCCATCTGCTTATGTTGTATCTTTACCACAAGAAAAAATGATGGACGTTGAGGAAAGGCACTTAAAAAAACCCAAACTTGGCCTCTCATCTATTTATTTATTTTACACACACACACACACACACACACACACACACGGAGAAAAGAACCAGGGTGAAACTGTCTTTTCAGCTATTGCTGCTTTATAGTAACTACACAGGAAAATTCAAAAAAGGAGACAGAAAAAGGAAAGCACCCGTGCACGCTTGATACTCCAGACAGCAAGAAATTTGCCTCAGGGAGAAGCACTGTGAAAAAGGGTGGGGGAAGGGCAACTTTCTGGGAGAGACTGTGTGTGTGTATGTGCGCGCGTTGGAGGCGGGGGAGAGAATTGCTAGGCATTAGGACTCCTACAGGCTTAAGCAGAGCAAGCACCTTTCCTGCAACAACATTACATCATAGGCAGAACTGCTTGCAGACCACAGAAAATGGCCATAATCCCCAGCCAAGAGCAGATTCCAGCAGACACAACATTCCTCCTCTCTGGGTGCCTGGAGACTTTAAATAATTTTTCAACTCCTACAATGGGAAACTTTTTTGTTTTTTAAGGAAATAGATCAGTCAAACTTCTTATCCCTATGACACATCAAGGTGCTTGCTCTCTGTAGCATGGGCAAGGACATGGAAAGTATTAGGGTAAGAGTGAATTTTGTTTTAATCTCAACAAAAAATGTCCTTTGACGCTTAATGTACTTTACGTGGACTTCAAAACCTGCATGGAGTGTAGTATCGTCAATACTCTGCCAGGCTGATCTCCCTCTAAAACACTTAGGCAGTTAGGTGCCACAGCGATGGGTGCTATAGAAAAATGATAGATCGGATGCAGAGCTCATCAAGGAGTAAACATTCCTGAAGTTAACTGCCACAAGGAAAGATTCTCATAATGTCTTACGAGCAACAAGATCCTTCGAAACACTCTGATTCCTTCTAAAATCTGTGTATATTAAAGAGTGGCTCATAAAAGTTCTGGACTGACAGTTCTGGAGTCTGAAGTTTTCTATCAGTAGGCCAGGTGCATTATGGGCAGCAGCAGGGTAAACTTCCCCTTATCAATGGGCCATAACCCTGACCTCAAGAGACCACCTCTAAAACATGCCTCTCTGCTGTGGCTGGCTGCCAGTGAGGAGGACAACTACTAGCACAATATATGGTGGTGATTTCTGTGATGTGGATGCTCATCCACTGGAAACTGGATTATGACCCACCAAGCTCCTTTCATGCAGATCACCGAATGACCACTGGAACCAACCCTGGCTCCCACACCAGGGGGCTTCCTCTGGGGATGCTCAACCCCACCTCGGCTCTGCCCCAGCCCCGCCCCCACCCATGCCCCGCCTCTTCTTGCCCCCACTCCACCCTGCCTCTTCCTGCCCAGTTCCACGCCCTCCCCCAAACACACCCCATGCCTGCTCCTCCCCTTCACTCCCAGCGCCTCCTGCATGCCACATAACAGCTGATATGTCAGCGCTTACATCCCACACACTCCCCTGGTTGATAACTCTGACAGACAGGGCAGCTACCTGCAAAATCTATGGGAGACCATATCGTATTAAGAGTATGAATGGTTTATGTATCATTGTGGGCAGGGATTACATGCACTCTGAAAATAAAAGGGAATGATTAAGGCAAATCACTCAGGTTATAGCACTTCCAGAGAGGTAACACTTCCTGGGGAGGCTTGTATGTTCTAGTTCAGAACAGATTCTCCGGAGACCAACAGACAGAGAAGGGATTTTGGGACTTAAACTGATTCGGGGCCTTCATTCTGGTTCCTGATCTGAAAGACTGATATGGCCTTGTAACCACAGGGAAAACCCAACTGTGGGGTTTGAAGGACCGGCACCTACCAGAGCCCTATGCTGGAGTTGAGGGAAACCGGTGGTAAGCTTTTTAGCATACATGTAAGTTCTTTTGTTTTTATATGCCTTTTCTGTGTTAATGCTTTTTACTGTCAGAAAAAATGTGCTTGCTTAGAAAGAGCTGTGTGGTAAATTGTAACTGCTGGCAACATGCTGGTCGTAGCCTTTGGTGAGAGAGCAAAGCACAGGCACTGACCTTTTAGGCAGACTGGCTTGCTGGGGATATCAATATAGATCAGGGAGCTGTAAAGCCTTAAAACCCCCAGTCACAAAGGAGTGAAATGGGGATCTCCATTCAGCAGAGGTGATGGCTGGGAGCCAGAAACCTTTAAGTGGGTGCCCTCAAGGGACCAAGGAAGAGGAAATACAGGTGCCATTATCTTGAAACTGTGACAGTAGTGACAAAGTCACTGCAGGGAATCTGAACCCGTGACCTATGGCTGAAAAACTCTATATCCCATTACCAGTCCTCAGGACCCTACAGGTCTCCAAAAGACTGCAAAGTAACTCAATTTCTATGGTGTTCCATAAACATGATCATTCAAATATTATCCACCACAAAATGAGATGTTGATAAAATGTCATTTATCTGTGATCTTACTCTGAACTACTGGAAAAGTTAATCAAAATAACATCTTGCAAACAAAACAAAACAGTACTCACCAAGATAAGGAAGCAAAAGCCAGCCTATGCAAATGACTAAAAAGAGAAGAGGATAATTTCTGAATGTTATTCATGCTATAATTGCTAGAAAGCAAAGACATTTTTGGAAGTAGAAGAGGCTTCCTATTTCTACACCAGATCACTCAATAACCTTTCTTCTCCACAAATAAAATGTAGGCGTCTCTTGAAGTCGTTTAGAGTGTCCACCATTTCAGTCACCCTCACTGTTGGTGGATTCCAGATGTTTATGAGCTTGAGAGAAGGCATCTTATTTTAGTCCCCTCTTTATTGCCCTCTTCCTCATTTTTAGACTGGCAGAGTTTTCTGAACCCCTTTGCCAGTATTGGGGGAAAAAAGTCTAATTGATTTTGTTATCCCTTTCATAATTTTGAAAATTTACTATGCAAATTGATTGTTCAGCAGGGGACAATTTTGAGTCTAGGAGAAATAAGAAAAGTCAATCAGGACATATTTCATATTATGAAGAGAAAAGTCCTATTTTCAGAAGTACAGTGGGCCAAATTCATCCTAGGTATAACTCCTGATATTAAAGGAGTTACAACAGGGATGATTTTGGCCCAGGTTATAAAGTAAACTAAACCATTCAGTTGCCTATAATCTTTCTTTGCTTTCAGAGTCATTTCATGTTTCATTCTTAACAAGGCTATAGCCTTTACCAGGAAAACTGACTCAAAGAAACAATCACTATGGAACACACGGTGAAAAGCCACTGTTAGGATCTAAACTGCAACAAACATAACAATTACTAAAAAGAACAGCATTCAAATAGTCTGTATGTGTGTATTGAGTGGGGGGAGGTCTGTTTTTTTTTTTTTTTTTCCCCCAACAACTTCAGGAAAGTTTCACCACCACTGGTACTCTGCTTCAGAAAGCAGACAGCACAATATTGTAAAATCACATTTTTAAATGGATTTCCTGTTTGTTTACTTATCTACCTATGCATATTGCACCTTTGTCCTTTTTTCTAATACATCTTACATTCACAGACAAGAACACAACAATTTTCCAAATCTGGGTCCTGAACAAAAATTAAAAGTGATGGAAGCATGAATAAATACAGAAAACCAGGAGCAATTATTCAAGTAATTCAGCAGCAGAGGAGATGCCTGGACCTGAAAAGGAGTCTCTCTGTCTATACCAGAGCCTCCCACTGAGAGCCAGTGACATCAGAAATAAACTGACAAAATGCCTTTGGAAGGGGGTGTGTGCCCAAGAAAAGTCAGAATGTCTAAGTGGTAGCGCTAAGCCACTGGGAAATGGAGGAAATAGTGTGTGGGGAGTTAATTGGACGTGTGTGAGGTAGGGGGAGGGGAGACAGGAAGGTTGTAAAACTCCATAAACCAGACCATGCCACAGGGGTAAAGTAAGAGCCCAGCTTTACTAGGAGCAAAACTATAGAATCCATATTCTCCAGAATGTACCTGCATTGAGATTATATTATTCTTCTATTGGCATAGCTGCCCTCCTTAGCTTAATGTACAAGAAACTCTTGAGGTGGCTGAACTCTGTGTTGTCTGTGTTTTTTATATCCTATCATTGTTTGTCTTTCTGGTCTTGTGATATGCCTGTTTTTGAGAGCGTATGCTTTATAAATCCAATAGTCCTTTCGGAGGGTAACATTATTAGCAAACATAAGACGATAATCACCCTGCATTAATAATGGATCACTGTTACATTCTTTATGGGGACCAGGCTATACATGATTTGTACAGTACTTAATTACAGCTGTGCCCTCTGACTTATATGCTATGTCTTATGTTCATGATATTTAATTATAAAAATATCCATATCAATTACTACTGTGAGAGCTCAAATTTAGAGCCTGATCCTGCAAATAATATGACCTTATGAGTAACTTCATTGGCCCAGCTATACACATATTTAAAGTTATTTTCATTTGAAAGTGTTTATGCAGGATCAGAGTATTATTTTTTCAGGCTTCCCTCATATAGGATTCTTCCTAACGAAACAAAAACCACGCTTCTACCAAGTGGCCAGGGAACATAAACTGATTTACAAAGGAAGTCACTTCTGTTTGCACATCACTTTAGAATAATATAGGCATGTAATTTGGAGGGGGCAGGCAGGCAGGCATTGCCCACCCAAACTGCAAGTCTGAGGCAAGGGCGGAATTTGCCCTCCACCCCGCATGTGGCCTCACTGGCCTGAGTGGAGCTGCCCCCCCAAATACAGAAGTCAAACTACACCTTTAGGATAGTGTCACATAAAACCAGACGTTCCATTTCAACATTATTTCAATGCATCATGCCAAGTCTGAATATAGAAATTATTGTAAATGGAATACTGAGAGTTAGGATCCCCAATTTTATTCTCAGCTTTGCCACTAACTCAGTGTTTTCTAGGGCTTAATCTCAGTTCATTTATAAAATGGGTAGAACATTCACCTGTTTCATTAAGCTCCTGTATTTCGCTTGTTCATTGTTTGTAAAATGTAAGAGATCCTCAGATGAAAAATGCAATATAGTGGGCCAGGCAGACAACAAGCCTCATGAAAGGAGAATCTTGAAACTAACGTACAAGACTGAGATTTATGACATACATGTTTAATTCCAGACTTTGCCATAGATTTTTTGTGACCTGGGGCAAATCGCTTAATCTTTCTGTGCCTCAATTCCTCATCTGCATGGTGGATAACAACATTTCCCTGCTCTCATCTTTTGTCTCTCTGGTCTATTTATATTGTATGCTCTTTGAGGCAGGGACTATCCCTTACTATGGGTTAATAAATACAGTGCCTAACAAAATAGGGCTGCTATCTTGGTTGGGGCCTTTAGGCCCTAGAGTATTAATAAAATTAATAATAATAATAATCTAGAAATATCTAAAGACAGAATCAGTTCAAAAGGGAAAATTTTGTGCCAATTCAGAGTTATGCAAACACCTCCATTGGGCACACTTAAAATTATGCCTTTGTAAGGCAGGGACCACAATTTCTATGCACAGTTCTCTGAGGAAACTCCATTATAAAATGTAACAGGAACTGGTGGAATATTCAATGCTGGGAAGAAAATAACCCACAGAAATATGGTAAAGCAAAGTTTCCATGCAAGTTCACCACTAGCAAGAAAGTCCTCTCAGTGAACAACAATATAATATGTTGGGGTGAAAAAATCTCAGGTGCTATTTGCAGCCTGTTTGTGCATGTCAACAAGACTTCACCAGGATGCAGCTGGCTCCAGGGAAAAGAGTGGAAATTAATGAAGGAAAATGAAATAACCCAAGAGGCCTAGAAATAGTGGATATATACATCCCATTCCAGTACAGCAAAAATACCCATAATTATTTCTGGGAATAACTAAAAAGGGATTCTGTTGATTACTACTACAGGTAATAAATACGTACACACTCTAGCTGATGTCAGTACAGTATAAATTATGCTGCTCAGAGGAGTGAATAAATCACTCCCTAAGCGAAATAAGTTGCACCGACCTAAGCACCATGGTCCGGACAGCTTCTCCCGATGACACAGCTATCGTCGCTTCCCAGGGCATAATGAAGTGGACAGAAGAGCTCTCTGTAGCAGCGCTACTGTGGTGCAGCTGCGCCCCTGCAAGCTCTGTAGCGTAGTCATAGCCTAACTTAACGGCACCTCTTCTCAATATGCTGCTCTCTGCCCTCAGGGAACTCAAACTGAAGACACAGCAGTTCGGTTTAGTTAGGCTGAGTTTTTTAAAGTAAGTAGGGCAGCGCAGGTTTCATGAGTCGGGGACTGAACCATTACAGAAGGAAGAGCTAAGTGAGTATTTTATACATGCAGTTTTAGAATGCAGAGAGTATCTAGCCTATTTAACAATGGAAACAGAGGGTAGATCCCCAGATGAAGAGAGGAAACATAACTGCTAAGAGAAGAGGAATCAGATATAGTTCAAGGCACCACCTTCTGTTTCCCCCAGAAGGCACGCATGTGCACAGCTGAAATGTATAACATGCAGATGCTTAGTCAACAGTGCAGCAGTAGCCACTGCTTGCTGCATTCCTCACAGCAGCAGCCAATAGGAACCCAAGGCAAGGGGGAATATCCACCTCTTACTTTCCCTGGAACAAGCTATGTCTCTTCTCTGCAGCAGCCAATTCACTTTAAGTCTGCACAGAGCAACGTTCTAAGTGGAATTTATAACCCCACAAAAAATTATCATCAAAGCCTAGTAAACCACTCACTGTGAAGCCTATTTAAAGCTCAACAATAAACACCAATAGATTAACTGATACAAAGCACCTCCGGAACTCAATAAGTACAGAGGTGGGGTTTCCACCTTCTGTCACAGATCGTACTTGTTTGTTTGTTTTAATCAGTCTCATAAAAGCTATATATGTAGCCAGAAGTTCAAGATTTTATTGGGTAATACACAAATACAGAGCAGAGCAGGGTGCTAACCAGGATAGCATTCACCTAGATAAGAATTTTCCTACCAGTTTTTATTTATTCATTATATTTCAGTGCCTGCATTTTGCTACAGTAACTGTTCAGGCCTTTAGGTTAAGATTTTCAAAACTAGGAGCCTAAAGCTAAATTTCTAAATCCATATTTAGGCACCTGTCTGCTTTTCAAAAGTGCTGAGCACCCAACACATCCAGTAGGTTCAGTAAGAGCTGATGGCTGCTCAGCATTTTTGAAAGTCAGGCAGGTGCCTAAATATGGACATAGGAGCTTAACTTTAGGGTCCTAGTTTAGAAAATCTTGGCCTTCCTTGCTCTCTCTGTGCCCCTTTCCCCTATGCTATGTAATACAAATGAAGGAAAAAGATTAATCAATACTTAGCCCCTTCCACTCAAAGATCTCCCACGAGATCAGGATCATTATCTTCAGAAATTAAACTAGGGCACAAGAAGTGAAGTGTCTTGCCCCAGGATACCCAGAGAGTCAGTGGCAAAAGCAGAGGTAGAACACGAGTCTCTTGACTCCCAGTCTTAACTTAGACCGTGCCTTCAGTGAGTCTAATATGAAGGGGAAAGGACACTGGAAAATGTGATCTTGACATATATTAAACATATACCATCCAGTTACATTTTAAAGGAGATCTACAAAAATTATGACATGACAAGTACCAAGGAGGTGAAATGTGAGCAACTGATAGGGGAAGGGCTTCTTATTCTGGCAGTTTATAACCTTGTTTTTGTTAATATTAATTCTCCGGAAATCAATGAGAACCTCAGTCCCGTAATGGGGAGAAAGCTCTCCTAGACAGACAGAAGAGCTCAATCTCCTGATCCTTTTGAGCAGTGGCCTTTCTGTTCAAAGAAGCATATTACTGCCACTGGTAACTACCTTTGTGGATACTTGCCAGCCAGAATCTGGACTGAGCCCACCAACCCATTTCACATAGGCAACCACAAAAATAACTGTACCCCTGGAATCTCTATCTTAGACACTTAAATCATTGCAGTGGCAATGGCTCGTAGGCACTAGCAAGGTGGGCTGAGCTTGACCTGATGATGTAGCACAAAGTAAACTTCATCTCCCATTATCAACCCCTGAGCCACTTTTCCAACAATAGCATTTAGAAAACCATTCTCCCTCTCAGGCATCAGACAAAAGTTGGTTAGCCCATCAGTTGAAGAGATGAATGAAGACTAAGTTAATCAGCTCCTGCTCTAAAGATAACATTACAATTCTAATGGAAAGGAAACTGCCTGTTTTATTCTACCCAGTCTAATGAGAAATTCTGATAATTCATAGAAGGAAAGCATCATCAAGAATTATCATGCTCCTGACAACTGGTATAAATATATCTCTAATATTAACTTGAAGCTGTTATTACAAAGAAAATGAAAGAGCATTAATTCCTGCAAGGGATCTGCGCTCACTGCTTGAAAGTGCAATGCAAAGCCAAATACTAATGATGCTGTAGGCATGGAGTTATGAGTAAGTGAGAAGAAAGCAAGGAAAAATAGGAATGTTCCTCTCTGTATATTTTAAAGGGACACTATCAACTAAAGTCAGATAAACATGTTTGCTTACAATGTCATTAACATAACCGTACATTATGACTTGTAAAGGAATATTTTAAATGAGCTTGTGCCTGTTTTGCTTCTTTATGATGGATAATAAAATCCTGAAAGGAGTTTTTAATTTTTTTTTTAAACTTTAGAAATATCATGAATGTCAACTCCAATCTTCCCAGGTTTTAACGGAGGACCTCTGGGATGTTAATGCAGAACTCTTACAGCCTAAAGGGCTCGTGGCCTCAGATCTTTAACAAGAGCTTTATTTATCTAAAATATTAGACACTAGAGTTTAATAGGTCTTAACAAAGTACAATTTTATTGAAATAATTTTTAAAATCCAATTTACTTTCTAATATTTTATGCTTTTTTCCTTTTCTGCATTTGTCTCAGCTTTGACTATGTACATTGATCAAATTAATTTCACTTTCAAAAAAATATATAGTTGGTTTCACTTTCAGATTCCCAATGCTGCAGTATTTGGACACGGAGCATTTACTGGTTTTTTTAAAAGCAACTGTTTCCATGGGATTTAATAAAAAGTCATGGAAATATTTCTATTGGTTTTAAATCTTGTAGACAACAGGGGATGTTGTGATGGCCAGAAATATAACTGGGTTCAAAAAAGAATTAGATAAGTTCATGGAGGGTAGGTCCATCAATGGCCATCAGCCAAGCTGGTCAGGGATGCAACCCCATGCTCTGGGTATCCCTAACTCTCTGACTGCTAGAAGCTGGACATGGATGGAAGAGAATGGATGACTCAATAAATTGCTGTGTTTTGTTCATTCCCTCTGAAGCATCTGGCATTGGCCACTACCGGAAGACAGGACACTGGGCTAGATGGACCACTGGTCTGATCCAGAATGGCTATTCTTATGTTCTTAATTGTTTTACAGTGAAACTGAAGCTGAACAAAAGTTTCCCTTTAAAATGATGTGTTTTGGTTTTCTAAAGTGTGAGTGATAAGGAATTGCATCAAATGCAAATATTGTAGCCAATGGCTTTTACTTTCCTTCAATATATTTTCAAAACCACTTCTATCCTTGTTTCCACATGCTAAATGTGGTTTTGGCTGTGAGTGAAGGAATATATTTTGTATCAAAGCTCAAGCGGCTGTAGCGTGGTTTTGAATTCCCACAGTATTGCTCTGGCAGGCCAGATACTAATGGAATCACACGCTGAAGAGGGTTTTCAGTATTGCTAGCCCCAAACATTCAAAAATAATGAGTCAGGCCATCCCGAATAATTTTGGCTTAAAAACCTGAGATTTTAAAAAATATTAAGTGTTGGCTTCTTTATATTTGCTTACTGAGATATGGGGGGGGGGGCCTTTAGGGTAACAATTTCAAACTTTTCTCTACAACCATAAAAAGTCTCAAAACTTTTTTTTTTTCAATGAAAGCTGTAAAAGTAATTCTCACATAATCAAATGAATTCAGGAGCAAGGGCTTTTAGAAAGACATCAAATACTACAAGATCCTTGATAAAAGTGTAAGAGTTGGCAATACAGGGTTTTGATCCACTGAAAGAAAGAGATGGTATTGATTCTTTATAACCAGAACTCTGACATTTTCTAAAATACAATTCTCCTGTCTCCTCTGGATGGTGGAAGAGACCCATTCAGCCCAGGGCACAGGTGAAATCTTTAGATAAAAGGTATGAAATGTATCAAAAACCAGCAAGTTTCTCCCTTACAGAGCCCAACCTCTACTTTTCTTCTGCAGAGTATATGGACTTCACAAGAGAAGGCATTTCTTTTGCTCTGTAATTTCCAAGTGAGCTCTTTCAGTGTGACATTATATTTTGTAATCTGTCAGTTTTGTACAGCAATGTATATTTATAATTGATGTAAAATCGTTTACACAGTTGCCTGCAAGATATGTTCTATAAATTGCTAAATGAAGAACTATTGAAAATTATATGTAATGGACAGTTTAAAGAAGCAGGAAAAAAGAAGGAATGGGAAACACAAAGAACTAAGAGTACTGCTCAAATAAGAGTGCTGCAAATTTTGGAAGTATTTTAACACGTTCTGAAATCACTAGTAAAACTATTTCCTACACTGTGTGAGAGAGAGAGATTGCACATATACACACAGAGAATGTGGTAGAAGAGGAAAAGAACATGGAGCAAGTTTAACTCCATTTTTGACACAGCCATTGGAGATACTATCCACTCAGAAGAACCTGCACATATAGGACTCCAATATTCCATACAAATACTTAGGGTCACAAATTGCTTCAGATTGTTTTTCTGAAGGTTCATAAAGCAAAAATAAAGAAGCATCTTCTATATTCATCCTGCTTAGAGGGAAGGATTATAATAAATCCTGTAAAACAGTAACAAAAACTAGTATGCAGCCAAACATCTACTGCTCCTAACTCTATGACCAGAGCTCTGTCCTTGTAGAGCTTTTCAGCTTATGGCGACAGAGATGCTTAACAGTTCAGCGAGGCCAGAGCGACACACCTGCAGAGTTCTTACATGCCATACAGGCAAGAACCCAGATTGCTCATTCTTCCCACCTATAAGGAACTCGGGTACAAATTCTTATCTCCCAGCCGTTATTCTCATCCTCCAGCTCCAATCCAGACACAGGTCCCCGTTCCTGGAGAAGAAGGGTAATCTCATGCTTAAGGCACTAGACTGGAACTCCAAAGATCTGGGTTCAATTTCCAGCTGTGCCAGTGTATTCTTGGGAAAGTTACTTAACCTCTCTGTGCAACAGTTCCTAGCCTATGAAATAGGGAAAGTGAGACCTCTCTATTGAACAGTGATGCTGAGAGGATAAATTCATTAATATTTGTGAATGGCTCAAATAATATGGTGACGGGAACCATAAAATCCCTATAAAAAGGGAGAGGAATCTCTATCTCCCACTCCCCCCACTAACTACACAGAAGCTCTGTTCTACCACAGCCAATAGCATCACCCCAGGCAAGTCCCTGTAGTGCAAGTTACATTGCAAAGTGCTGACAATAACATGCATGAAATTAAGACGCTCTCTCACATTTCTGGTGGGGGGGCAGAATACATCAGCAAGTCTCCACCCATTTCCTGCCTAGCCATGCTGCCCTTCCTCTCCAACAACCCATTACATGTGCCTAACATGAGGAGAGAAACGTATTAGTGCCCATTTCTTCCACAGATTTTACACTTTTCTCAACAAGGCCCTGAATAGACAGCTATGGAACTAACCATTCAATGCCCAAAATGCAGAACCACAGATGCAGAAGACCAACAATTTAACAAGTTGCCATGCAGCGAATGGTACCAGTCCTGGAGGGAAGAGCCTAAACTAACAATATGCATGGAGGAACCAAAACCCTGTTACTGCTGCTGCACCTTGGGATACAGTAGCAAAGAGTGAGAAGGAGATTTTTCTTGCACTTTACAGTGTGTATATTTAATTTAAAAGCAGGGAAACAATAGGTGGAATGCACCATCTATTCCAGACCAGAGAAAGAGGAAAAGCCTGATTTTATTTTAGAGAAATTTCGTCAGTGCAACCCCAGCTCTTTTTCTTCATGGGTCTGAGTAAATCTGGGCAGCCTGCCATTCAGAACCAGCCAAACACGTTAAACCTGCCTGTGACATCCACCCACGTTGCAGGATCCCACCTTCTCTATCCTTGAAGGTCTCATCACAGGATTCAGCTACTCAGGATGCTCCCCTGTTGCGCCTTGGCTGCTGTAAAATTCAAGTCTCACTCAGTGTGGGTGTGGGGCTTAGGGAGGTGGTAATCCCAGATCATACACATTTGTCATTCAGTGGCAACAGACTCCCCAGCACAGAGAACTGCCAAATTTGCTGCGTCACTGCAATGGGATCTTCCAGAATGGACAAGAGGGAGTGATGAACCATTGGAAGGTGGCAGAGATACAGGGAGCTGCTAAAGTGCAGGAAGAAGGAAATGGCAGTTTGGAGCCTTGGATTTCAGACAAGGGTTGAAGTGGAAAAAAAAAGTGGTACTCTCTGAAATTCCCACTTGAGACACCAAAACGAGACTCCACCAACAGCTCATCTTCATAGTAAAACAGTCCCTATAATTTCCTGCATGCTTCAATCAAAGTGATTTATTTTATACAGACATGTAAATTACTGACATTAGGATTCAGAGTTAACAACCCATTGAAACCTGTTGTTCCAAACTGTCTGCAAACTCAAGCAGGGTATCACTAAGTCAGTTACACTCACTTCATATTTTGAAAGTCTTCTTTGCAACCACAAGACAGCTAGGGACTTTTCATTTAGAGTATGCTTTCTTTCTTTATTTTTTTAAAGTGCCCAGATAAAAGAACAAGTTCGCCATGACCCAGCCCAGTTTGACTTCTGGATGCAGAAAGAGAGAACCTCAATGTTTTCCCAGCTATGTATATTTTGCTGAATGTTCATGTTTCCCTACAACTAATATCATTATTATAGGTGGAACTGATAGTGTCACCTATAGTTAAGGTTGCTCAACACTTCCCATTATAAGAACTTGTTGCCAGTTGCTTATAATTTACCAAATTTTAACCATTCTGACTGAAATTTTCCAAGCTGTGTTATCTGCATCAGGCTGTTTTTTTCTTTGCTTGTTTTTTTGTGTGTGGGGGGGTAATAATACCAAAAATGGTTCATCCATTTCATCAAATGAAATCAGAGCAAAAGATGTTCCTTCGCCCATGTTAAAAAAACGCTTAGAACCATTGAGAAGCTCTTGTGCCTCCATGTTTTGGAGGAGGGATTTGAAATTTGTCCGGGCAGGCCATGCTGGTGACAGGGATGTTCCAGTGAGAATCTGATCAAGTTATAAGCTTCTGAACAATCACAGTTCACGCATGCTCAGCAGATTTGTTAGAGTTTGGCATGCTCTGTCCCCTGAGAGCTCCCATGTGCTGACCAGACTCTGTACATGCTATTCCCACAGAATGATTGGGCATGCTCCATCCCAGCGTGGCAGGGACTAAGCAGGACTTACCCTGTAACCGCAGGTGCCAGGGGCTGCTGTGGCACTGATCCCAGAAACTGAAAGCAGGCAGACTGTCCCTCTTGTGCTCTCAGTGCTGCCCTGGCTGGCATACAGCCAGCATAGAGGGGGGGAGGGATAGCTCAGTGGTTTGAGCCTTGGCCTGCTAAACCCAGGGTTGTGAGCTCAATCCTTGAGGGGACCATTTAGGGATTTGGTGATTGAATTGAGGATTGGTCCTGCTTTGAGCAGGGGTTTGGATTAGATGACCTGCTGAGGTCCCTTCCAACTCTAATATTCTATGACCTTTCTGCTGGGAACACAAACTGGACCAGGAAGAGAGGTAGATGGAGCAGATTAGGATAAGCAGCCTGATGGAGGAAGACTGGGAGGGCAGGGGATATTGGGACAGGCTGACAAGGAGACTGGCTGCTGGACGGAGGGAACTGGGAGCGTGCAGGACACGAGAGGACAGATCAAATGAGAAGCCAAAGAGGATGGAGATGGCGACTGGAACTAGCAGGGGAAGGAGACTGGGAGCTAGAGGGTGTGGGGTGGGGGGAAGGGAAGACTGGGATGAGGAGCTGGAGCGGGAAGAGGAAAAGAAAGGAACAAGACAGCACTGGCGCACACAGACAGGTTTGGAGGGGAGGGGAGGAGAGAAGAGGGTGCCTGGAAAGGAAATCCAGCTTCCTGAGTCTCAACATTCCTCTGTTGTCAGTAAATATTACTGAAACCCACTGGCAAAGAGCATGTGCCTCATCCCCCTCTACTGCTGGTTCACAGAGGATGACAAGTCTATGGAGAGGATGTAATTTCAACACAAGATGCTTACAGAGCATCTTTCATCCCAAGTGATGTACAAATTCTACAAACTATATGTGTGTGTGTGTGCACGCACACACACAGGGGAATAGTTCCATTCACCCCCCCCCCACCAAATGTGGACATCTCTCAGATTTAACACAAAAGCTATTTAACCCACAGCAACACCACACAACAGCTTAGAAAAGGACTTTTTAGCTACTCAATTTCACAACAAGAAATAATAACAATTGTTCTGTTGTGTTGGTTACTTACAATCAATTATCTAGTGTAATGTTTACAACACTCCCCGGAAATATCAAACCTTCTGTCTAGGCCATGCTGGTGGTGGGAGGGTGGTGTCAAAAATACTCCACTTTCCCCAGGTGCTATAAACAGCTTTTAAACACTCACATTTTTAAAAGACGGTATAGCTGCAAACTGAAGTAGTTTGCGAACAGCATGAGACACAGTGCTGTGGTTCCCCTCCGCTTGAAGCACTTGTTCTTCTAGAAAAGAGACATGGCGTCCAACCATTTTAACAAATGCCTGTGAGAGGGGACAGAAAAAAAATCTAATGAGAATTACTAGCATCTGCACACTGGTTTTCAATACTATCCAGGCTACTGATCCAGAGTCAAATCAATGGCTTCAGCAAGATGTTAGAATGCACTATTATTAATAGGAGTAGCAAAAGGGATGCATTTTCAAACCCGGACTCTAATTTTCAGCCTATAGCCAGTAAGATGAGTAATTACTCATAGGAGCAAATGATTTAGCGTCAATTTTTCCAATACACTTCAAATGCACAATTTTGCTCCTTGTTTGCAAACAGATTAGATGAGCACTTGCATACTGGCTGAAAATCTGACCATAGACATCCAACTACACTATTTGCTTGCACTTGCAAACTGGTGGTCAGAAGACTAATTCATTTGCACTTATAATTGGTTGTGGGTAGAAAACGGCAGAAGCAAAATTATTATTAGTCTTCGTGACTAGACAAAGGTCTCTGAACTTCTGGCCTAAGACATCCTCTGATTTCTTGTTGAATCCAGTTGTAAGAGACGCTGGACACAGGAGTGTTCTAGCTGAATGATCACTACATCCAGATCCATAGTACAGTGAAAGGCCAAATCAATCACAAGCAGAGAAACAGAGTCTCCATCTAGCAAGGACAGCATGAATCCTACTAGACATCCTAGAATGCCAAATCAGGGCAATCAGGATAAAAATAGCTCCCATCAACTATAACATTTTCTTTTTCTTACCTGCAGCCGAGTGACACTCAAAGGTGTGAAATTCTTTTCTATCTTTGTAAACATCAAATAAAATAATACATCACTTCCCATATGATCCTTTCAGCTGAATGCCCGCCATTTGTCAGCACAAGCTTCAGACACACATTGGAACTGGCTTTTGGAAAAAACTGATCCATGTATCCAAATGATCATAATAGAATGATCACTAAAACCCAAATTCCACTGTAATACTCTCCCACGTACACACAAATTGCTATAAGCCAGAGTTTATAGGACTGTCTTAATTGTGAGCTCTCCACAGCAGTACTCTCTTATTTTATCTTTCTACAGAACCCACTTTGTACTTTGCTGAATCAAGGCACTGAAGAGCAGCTCTTGCCTGAAAATAAATCTTGTACAAATGATACCTGTATCCTATGTGTATTTTGAGTTGGATCTTCTCACTTTGCTGGCAAAAGTGAATTTTTTTTCTACTTTTTTACTCTAGTTAGCCTTGCAGAGCTATAGGAGAAAGAGGTGGAGTCTATTTCCTGCTTGTGTATAACCACAGAATTGTAAATTCAGTTCCATTTACCAGGGACAGAATGTGGTCCTGCTACACCTGTGCAAACCCCAGATGGCAAAGTTGTTGCAGAGGTGTCACTGAGGACAGAATCTAGCCTGCAGAATCTTTTAGTACTGGTTATAATATGAGCCAGAAAGACCCTAAATTCATGTGATGAAATGGAAATATTGTTTTATCCCTACTCAGTAGAATCACATAAAATAAGGGGCAGCACAGGTGTAAAATTACTGTCCATCTTGAGAGTGACTGCATCAAATACTCCATTTGGCTTGAAAAGTGTTTTCTAGAACCCAGCTAGCCAAGAAACAAATCTCAGATTGTGGCTGTTGGCAAAAAATAAGAAGTGGTAATCCAAGTTTGTGTTTTAAATAATTTTCAATTCAAATTAAACACTGAAGTAGTAACTATCAATAAAGAAATAGTAGGTGAAAGAGGGTTCTCTTACTGTTAGAGAAAGGGAGTAGGAGTCAGGGGCTCTGCCATTTACTTGCTTATAATTTTAGGCATGTCACTAGAGCAAAGATTTGCTAAAACAGAAGCCCAAATAAACATAAACTGGGATTTTCAAAAGTGCCTAAAGGAATTAGGCACGAGACTCTCACAGTCAGTTTGAGCACCTAAATCCATTAGGGTGTGATTTTCAAAAAGTGCCTAAGTCAATATTCAGGCACCTCCCTGATTTTCAAGTGTTGAGAACCCAATAGGTCTTATTGATGTTGGGATGCTCAGCACTTTTGAAAACTAGGGAGATGCCTAATTGTCTTAGGACCCTAGCGTTAGACTCCTACTTTTGAAAAATTTGCCCTGAAGCTCCATGACTCAGTTACCCCATCTCTAAAATAGGACAATACCTACCAGCTTCACAGTGCTGTAGCTGGATATAAAATACTTCAAGCCCTTGGATGAAAGGTGGCATAAAAGGGCAAAGAAGTTTGCTGTAGAAAATACAATGCTTTAAATACATTAAATCAATTGCCATTCCCGACTTCAACACTAAACCTCATGGGAGGGGAGGGGGCAGGGAGAATTATTTTGCTACTTTGTACAGGGGTTGAGCTCAAAGCTGGAGAACTGCCCACCTGGAATTGATGCCACGAACATTTAGCTTCTTCCACTTCTCCAAGTCAGTTAGAAGTGATATTAAGCATTATGTGATTTATCTTGTCATGTTTTAATTATATTCATCCCAGAGGCAACCTTGCCCTGTGCTGACACTGTAATTTTAATATACTGCTTACTAAATACAGTGAGGACATCATCTTAGTGAGTCGTACTGGCTTCCCTCATTCAGGATACACCAAACACTAAAACACTGCAGAAGAGGGGAGCACAGCAATATCTTTTACACAATTACACAAGACTATTATCAACAAGCTGAAACTGATGGACATGAGACCCGACCTTTTTAATAAAAAAAAACAGTAAACACCATGGCATAAATCCCCCTACAAGTCACAAAGACCTGATCATTATGGATACCTTAAATCTAATACTAGGAGTTGGTGAATCAGAAAATAAATTATTCTTTAAGGCCCCAATCCCGCAAGCACTTAAACAAGTGCTGTATTTTAGGCCACTGATTTAAAACAAACAAGGAAACAAAAAAACATACCGCCTAAGGGAACAAAATTAGTTGCAAATGTGTGAGCACTTCGCACAATTCCAGAGGAAGGGCAACCTCAGAAACACATTTCCCCCCCAAGAATGCAAATCTCAATGTAACAAACCTCTAATTTATCAACTTTGGCATAGATGTTGTGCATTTCTACCACCTTGGCTTTAATGAGCGGAATGGTCTCGTCCAGGATCTGGGATGTATCGCTTCTAATCTGCACAGAAAACAAAAGTATCTCACAGCAGAAAGCATCATCGTGATAAATACGCAGCACCTCAACAGCAACTTTCACCTGACCATTTCAAAGCACAAGCTTTAGCAGGACAAGATGTAATGGGCTTAATCTGCAGCAAGGGAGATTTAGGTTAGATATTAGGAAAAACTTTCTAACTCTAAGGGTAGTTAAATTCTGGAATAGGTTTCCAAGAGAGGTTTTGGAACCCCCATCATTAGAGGTTTTTAAGAATAGGCTGGACAAACACCTATCAGGGATAGTCTAGGACTCTAAATTTACTTGGTCCTGGTTTTCTGCAGAGGGCTGGGCTTGATGACCTATTGACGTTCCTTCCAGCCCTATATTTCTATGATTCTATGATTAATTAGGCAAATTACAAAGCACCCCATTGAAAGAGCTATTATTCTACCCAGGATACAAATAAGGAAACTGAAGTTTTATGATTTTCCCAAGTCGTTCAGGGAGTCAGTGGAAGAACCAGGAGTAGAACCCATGATCCTGAGTGCAAGCCCTTGCCTACTCCCAATCTATCCACTAGACCCCAACTACTTCCCCACAAATCTTTTCTCAAGAGAGCTTTTCATTTTCTGTTCAGCAGTTCTACTGTCAATATAGCTAACCATGGTTAAAAATGTATTTATTTTCCTTCCATCCCATGACTTTGATTTGATCTGAGAGGCGTTGATCCATATTGGGCGGAATTAACAATTTCAAATAGTTTTTTATAAGGATAACCTGTAGTTTAGCCTACAGCTATCAGCCCTGGTAGCCGATGAAACAAACAGGTTGATTCTTAGAGCTTGTCTACAATTAAAACGCTGCGCCACTGCATTGCTTCAGTGCAGACATAACCTACACCGACGGGAGGGGTTCTCCAATTGGCGCAAGTAATCCACCTCCCTGAGACAGAATTCTTCCATTGACCTAGCGCTGTGAACACAGGGAGTTAGGTCAGTTTACCTAAACTATTCAGGGGGGTAGATGTTTCACACCCCTGACAAACGTAAACTGACCTAATTTTCTAGTGTAGACCTCAGTGCCTTAGCCATCAGCAAATCCAATAAGAAAGGCAGAGACCCTTTAAACTTAACTAACATTGTTTGATTTGTGCTGCAGACAGGCACTAAGCACAGAAATGTAGGAACTGTCATCCTGGATCAGACCTGTGGTCCATCTAGTACAGTATTTTGTCTGTAACAGTACGCTGCATCAGATGTTTTAAAGAAGTGAGAATATCCATCATGCATAATTATGGCATAAACTGCATAGAGGAAGTTCCTTCCTAACTCCTGTCAGTAAGTGGTAACTTGTGCCCTGAAGCAGGAGGGTTTATACCCCTTACATACATTTTTATTTTATCTAATGGGAACCGTGGTTGTTTGTATTAACATGATTTGTACTACTGTAGGGACGAGGAGACTCAGCCAGAGATGAGGGGCCCATTGTGTTAGGTGCTGTATAAACACACACAAAAAGATAGAGCCTGCTACAAAGACTTTACTGTCTAAGTATGAAAGATAAGAGACAGCAACTGGATACAGAGAGATGGGAAGTACAAGAAAACGACACAGTATTGGCCATCATGATCAGCAGTGATATCAGTGCACCAGCGGCCTAACCATTTTCAAGTTTTTTGGAGGCATCATCTATATAAATGTCTGATCCTTATTTGGAGTTCTGTGAAGCATGAAGTTAGTGAAAACTGAGTATTACCATTTGGTATATAAACGGCCTTCAGTGATTAGCTTAGTGAGAACCAGTCAGATACCATACCTGTCCTCCAATTTTCGGACCACAAGCAGAACAGAGAATACAAAATTAAGTGAGGGATAAGGCAGGAATTGAGAAACAGCTATTCCTCCTGCTCTTCACTTCTAAGATCTAATGTACCATGACTTTTGACTAGTATATTAGAAAATGAATCTACAAAATTGTACACTGCCCCAAATCATTTATATTATTATGCGGTTGGGGACCTGACCCTGCAGTCCTTACTCAGGCAGAGCCCCCCACACTTTGAACTGTCAACAGTGGGAGTTTTACCTGAGTAAAGACTGCTGAATTGAGCCATTAGAGTGTGGAGGTTTGTACAGGCAGCAGCATATTCTTAAAAGTATGACGCTTGTTTCGTTTTAAAGTATCAGAGCAAACCTGTCCCTCTCTATGTGCTAATGGGTTCTGCCATAAAAAAGATTGCAAGCACTTCCAGACAGGTTGTACAGTAGCAGTGAAGAGGCTGTAATTAGTGCTTCTCTGCTTCTGCTGACTTCTCCCTTCCTAAATTAACAATGGAAGCATCAGAAGTAGCAGCAAAGGAACCAAAAAATGAAGGGCCCAACACAACAAGCGACACCCCAAACTACTGCTGCAAAGCCATTCATTCAAAAGGAAATGGTGCTGTGGAAGAGGACTCTTGATGGGACTCTCTCCAAGCGGCTTTAACTTCTGTCCAGCAAAGAAGTGGCTTCTTTTAAGTGAATGAAGAAATTCAGGCCTTAATTTAACAAAAATAGCAAATCCCATGCAAACAATGAGATTAGATAAACGGTGCACAGTAGGAACACATGAACCAAAGGAACAACAAGGGCGGCTAGGCCTACTTATACAAGGAATCTCATTGGGCCTAAGTGGGATGGAGCAGAGGAAGGTTTACATAACCTGTGGGCTGTCACGGCTCTGCCTAGAATTATAATTGCTTCACTCTAGGACCTCAAGGAAGCCTTCCCCAGGGGCATTTTCTGGCAGATGTTTTGTCCCAGAGGCTGTTGTTTTTTTTTCCCGCTGGCCCTTTTCAGACCACTGGCAAACAAGGTTTTATTGGAACTGACTAGAGTGGAATTGGGGTCTTTCAGCTGAGGTGATAATGGAATGAAGCTGGGCTGGCTGACCCTGCAGGAGTTTGTTGTGCATTTTGAGATTTCCCCAATTTAAACAAGCCCGCAGTAAAGGAATTTACACAGTGCTTTCTGGGGTGATGGATACCAGAAAAAGTTTTAAGTGTAACTATTCTGGAGAAGGGTGTGATTTAACAAAATAGTTATACTGGCACAATTCCTAACATGGACAAATTAAAATCAAGACTTTTCTTTGCATGGATAAACACGTATGCGTGCGATGATCTTACCATTTGGTCTGGTATGATGGTATGCATCCACACACGCACCCTTACGTACGCTCTAGGATAAGAACAACATATTGTGCACATTATATCTGACAGAAAACCAGCTCAGACAGTGAGATCCCCTCAAAAGGGAACCAGATTCTCTCCTTTCCTTTTTTAACAGAAAGGTATTTCTGTTAAACAAATTCACAGAATGGGACAGTTAATACAGAGGAGTCTGGGGATCGTTTGGTTAGCGCCCTTTAGGCCAGGGGCAGACAGAACACTCTGCTACACAATATTTACCAAACACTGATTGGTGACAAGTTTGGAGTAAGTCATTTAATTTGCGTAAGATTGAAAATTGACCCTCACATTATCCAAGATAAGGCAGCAAACCGTGTTGTCCAGTGTTGGTTAAAAAGGAGCTGGGGAGAAACCACTTAGAGACCCTACCACTAGATAACTACAGAACATACAAACACAGTTTGGGGATGTAGCCAAAACAACTAAGAAGTTATTCAGACCATGTACAGTGAGGGCAAAAATTATCACCACAGCAAGGTTAAAGCAGCCATGGAATACAATCTAAATTGTCTTTGAGGGCAAAAACAAACCACTAGCACAAGATGCAGGAGAGCAAAATTTCCAGCAAGCAGTCAGTGATGAAAGGAAATGATATGCAAATATGATTCAAGAAGAGTCATTCTGCAGCCGTCTGCAGAACCACAGCGACAGAAGAGTTCAAGAGGAGTCAGCCCATAACAAAGAAGGGAAGTACTTCTCTTGGTATAGTAACCTTTTTCCAGCCAGAGAAAGCATGATTGGTCTGGAAATTCCACACGATAAAACAAGATTAATTTCCCCTACATGCAATCTGTTATACTTTACTTTATTGAAGATTAAACTGGGTGCTCAGCACAAGTACCAGAGCAGAATGGTCCATAGGAAAAATCTGCATTCCCTTTACTAAGCTTTGCTATGTTAACTTGGAAGATTAAAACATTTTGAGCTGTTTAACAACAATTTGAGTCAGCAAGACAAATCTCAGGGAGGGAATAGGCTGAGAGCAATAGCCTAATACAGAGTAAACCGAGTAATAATGGAGAACTAAGACACAAGCCAGGAACGGCATGCAAGCTCCAAGTAGGACAGATATCCAGATACAGTAAAACCTAATGCTACACATAAAATGGCATACTTGAATGGGAGAGCCTTCTGCATCAAGGTCAAAGCCTTAGAACCAAAACATGCAGCGGACTTCTAGCGGGATCAGTTAAATAAGAACTGTGCCAACATCGGAACCTGAGAACCAAAGCACACGCTGGAGTTTAAATGGTGCCAATTAAACATGGATAGATTTTTGATATATTAATATTTTTAAACAAATTTATAGTTAATAAATGAAGTCATATACAGCACAACAGAATCCATGTGTGTGGCTGAAACAATAACTGGAAGTCAAAGATTATGTCCAAAATCTGGTAGTCACAGAGATATATTTATTTGAAATTAGAAGATATATCTGCAGGTTCCCATCCTCTGCTCTGGGCACCCAAACCATGGGTTAAAACACACGAAATAACGCAAAGGGACTATGCATAAATATAGCCACCCCAGCCCTCAGTTTACTTTCTCCTCAATTGCTGGAAAAAAGAGAGAGCAAAGGTGGGAGGTTGGCAAATGCAGGTTTGGAAAGATCAATGAGGGGAGTGAGTTCTGAAAGAAGTTGCCCCTGCCCTAACAAACAAACACAGAAAGAATGGATTTCCTTTCTTTTAGATCAGGGTTCGTCAACCTTTCAGAAGTGGTGTGCCGAGTCCTCATTTATTCACCCTAATTTAAGGTTTTGCGTGCCAGTAATACATTTTAATGTTTTTAGAAGGTCTCTTTCTCTAAGTCTATAATATAGAACTAAACTATTGTTGTATGTAAAGTAAATAAGGTTTTTTAAATGTTTAAGCAGCTTCATTTAAAATTAAACTAAAATGCAGAGCCCCCAGGACTGGTGGCCAGCACCCAGGCAGTGTGAGTGCCACTGAAAATCTGCTAGCGTGCCGCCTTCAGCACCCATGCCATAGGTTGCCCACCCCTGTTTTAGATCAAAGACATTCCAGCCTGACAGTGTCTGCCAATTTCAAATATGGCTGTAAGTCTTAGGAGGGGAAAAGGGGATCTGTCACAAAACAAGGTCCCAAAACATCTAGGTTTTATAGGCTAAAAACCAATACCCGGCCAGCAAGATTCTAGCTGGAATTCAAGCCTACCTCAAATTCATGCCTAGAGTCTTTGAATCACACACATAATTAGTATGCAGAGTTACCACTGCTGTGCTGCTAAACCAGGTAATTGTGTGCAGCTATGCACAATTAGCCAGTTGCACATGATCTCACAAAATGTATGGGTAACATCATGGTATTGGCATGAACACACCAGACACAAATTGTGAGTGCACAGTTGTGTGCCTAATATGCTTATTAAAAAAACAAAATTAATGACAATTCAACAATGAAAACACAAGTGAAATGGCCAAATAAGATTTTGGTCTTAAGCATCTTTAGTTATAAAATTTTAGCATGTTTTATTGGGGGGGGGGGCATTTATTGAAAAACAAAAGCCAAGATCCTCAAAAATTACACACAATAAACAAAACATCTTACCTCAGCTGGAAACATATTATAGAACTCTGAAAGGTGCTTCTTGATATTAGCTAGATGGATCTGGTATACAGTTAGACAAACACACCTAAAGAAAATGTTTGCTATGGACTGTAATGCAATACTGAACCAATGCACATAATGAGAAAGACAAAAGAATTGCCGATGGAAGTCTGCATCCTTAGAAATGGGTGGGGTGGAGAACAAAGTCAAATGAAATTTGAACAAAATGCAAAGCTGTCTGCAAGAAGAGCCCTGTGAAGAACTCAGGATTTGCACCCAATGAGGGACAAAACTACCCTCAGTAGCACAGAAGCTAAGACAACACTGAAATCTCCTCTAAGCCTGATCCAAAAATCTTCAAGTGCATCGTGCCATTGTGATTTATTCACTTTATTTTTTAACATAACACTTTACATGGCCATTGTCATGTATGAAGGGTTAAACACAGAACAGAGCTGTCCAAAGCAGTGACACTCAGATCTCAGTGGTTCAGCAGCCAAATTAGTGCTCAACATTACCCAAAAGAGCCACAGTAGTGTGAATTCGTTTCATTTAACTTTAATATATTTACATATATTATTCTCACAGCAAAATGACTGACCAAGTATTCTACCATTGCTTAATAACATAGTAAAAGCATCCTGATTGGTTAATAGTTTAGACAGGTTAATAATTAAATCACAGTGTTTTAATATCACGTGCTGCAGAGCCGCAGGAGATATGTTGAAGAGCCACTTGCAGCTCCCAAGCCTCAATCTGAGTATCACTGGTCTAAAAAGACAATAAAATAGGGTGCAATAAAATTGGGAACAGAGACAGCTATAACATCTCACATCTCTTTTGGGGTATTCTGCTTTCAGAGCCTCCCACGTGGTGACATCTCAGTGTCTGTACTTTATTTCTAAGACTATACAGCTCTGGAGGACAGTAATAGATATTCTACTTGATGGGAAATATCCCATTGCAAGAGATTACACCAGCAGAGATTTCCAGGTGTCCATGTATTCCCTTCAAGGATTAAAAATCAGAGCAAAGTTGTGAATTTTCACATATGACTAAGCTGGGGGGGGGGGATTTTTTGTTTTTAAGAGGAGAGAAGGGCAGCGGGTATAAAGACCCCAGCAATTCCAAGAGGAAATGAAGAAAGTAGAATTGCATGGTTTATAGGATATCAACATTTCACCCTTAGATCACTAATTCAGATCTGGACCAACTCAGAACTTGTTAATTATATTTGGCTATCTGTGAAATTAGTGGCTGTTGTGAAATTAATTTGCTGGGTCCAAGTCCATATGCTACAGGACAGTTGTACATTTAAAAAAAAAAACAGCTCCACAACAGGCACCCATGCTGGCAGTCCCAGAGGGAGACCAAAGACTGTCTAACCCTCCACCTAGATGTGTTCAAGGCAGATTTGAAGAACAATAAAGTGTGTGTTTCTTAACTGCGGCCAGCAGCACATTTTTTTTGCTGCCACGACAGCAGCCTCCAAAGCATGAGTGGAGACTGTGGGGGCCAAAGCGGCAGTCTCTCCCTGCAGCACCAAGCTGTTGCTCATAAACAGTTGTTACCAAGGGCAGTGAGATGTGCTGCATTGGTGTTTGTGCTGGCGCTGCCGGCGGGGATTGGTGCCCTGCACCACACAGCCTCCTTGCGGGCTTCCAGATAGCACCTCTGGAGACATGTGGGGCTAGTGTGCACAATGCCAGAGGCAGCTACGGCGTTTGGTCGCTGGGACGCTTCCTGAGGAAGCTCACTCACTCCTGCCTGGCCAGGTCACAGGGAACCTGGGACTCCACAGGTGGCCAGTGAGTTCTTGACCCACCGTCCCTGAGGCAGGCTCTCACTGAAGGGCCACAGGAGGCAAGGACTGCGAGACTGGCCACACTCTGAGACCACCAAAAATGATGTTGTGAGAACCCTGCTCTGCCCATGTTACTTGCTCTACAGATAAATAGAAGAGTTCGGTTTTCTTGGTTAAAGTACTATACCTCCCAAGGTACACCATCTGTGGTCCTAAGATGGAAGCTCTCATAAACTACATCTTCCTGTGGCTGGATCTACTCTTCTTACTACTTTACTATTAGAACCTGTGAGTCAAGAGCATTTATTGGTGAAGACAAGCAGCATGCTCAAAGCAGAAAAAAAAATTACCATTATGTAAGTGGTTTACAGAACACCTGATTGAAACACACAAAAAATTCCCCTTGCCTCTTGTTGGCATGTCAAAAAGCCAAATTATTGCTAAATACAAAAGTTGGAGTAAATCCAAAAATTACATGATAGTTATCAGAGTCTCAGACACTGTTTAATGTGCTGTTGCAAGGAACTTGTCACTGCAGGTACTGCATTGCAAGGCACAAAATCAGCACACGAAGTGCAGCTCTTTGATGTTCCCAGATAAGGTCAATAATCTGTATACAAGCTAATTATTCATAGCCTGCAGGTTGTGGAAAAATGTTTTCATGAGTAAAGCGAAGATGAAACATAGAAACTAGGTTAGTGTTGGCTGTAGAGGAGGTTGGAAAGACGGAAAGTCTCATGGGAGCTCTGAAAGCTCACAGACCCCTCACCTGAGCAAGATATGATTTCCTACAGGATTCAGCCAACAGCGTAAGGTGTGCTCCTGACCAACAGGCAGAAGGATTCAATGCTCACAGAAGCTTTAATGAAAATCCCCCACAGGACAAATCCAGATGAGAGATGGACTATTTCTTTGGCTGTCCTTTATTTCATCTGATATAAAACCACCAGCAGTGCAGAGTCACCGAGTCTAATCACTTGGCTTGAGCAGCTCCTGGCATAGAATTGAAAAAGTCCTCATCTTACAAGAGACCTCAACCGGCTTTTTGGTCCTGAAACCTGAGTGACTTCTCTCAGTGGTCAGAAAATACTACATTTTGGACAGACTATAAATGCCATATTAGAGCATCTTAAACTTATACATAGGTGCCAAGATACTCAGACCTCTGAGTTTCATATGCTCCTTTACAGCTATTTTTGTCAAAAGCAGAATGGAAACAGGACCGTGTGAATGGCCATTAATCCTCAACTGTACTTTCAAGATGTTTCTCCTCTGAACTCCTCAGAAACCCGGGAAGACCTCTCTCTGTTTATCAATATGCAAAGTCTCTTCTTCTGAAAGTAATGATACTTTCTCTTCATGACAAATGGCTATGCCTCTGACACAGCTACATTCATTGTTGAGTGGGAGCAGGAAAAGGAGTGGCAACTGGATACAGTGCTCCAGTGTCCAGTTTGCAGGAAGCTTCGGAAGATTCTCAGTACTAAAGTTTTGAAGTGGGCATTCTCCTCAAGAAGCTTGCTGCCAGGACTGGTCATCCCACTGTGAAAGCAAAGGACCAAATGGTTTGGAGACAGAATTATCCTCTTGCCCTTAGAAATGACATTCCCTCCAGGACAACAGTGAGACTCATGGGCAGGGCAGCAGAAGGAAGTTCACACGCCTGCCTATTGGTATCTGTTTAGGGGGGGCATCGATCAGTGTTCACATCGCACTCCGTGTGAGTACTCGGCCCGGGCCAGGGAAGCTAGTGATCCAACCAACGAACCAAATTCGGGGATGAATCCTGGTTACGTGACACCTGAGACATGTTGTGCATATGCTAAGAAGTGGATAGCAGAGGACTCACTCTGCAAGGTTGTCAGTCCAACCTTCCACTTGCACTTTAAGAAAATATAAATTGGGGAATATCTGCTTTGCAACTGCATAAGCAACCCTGACCTTCTAATTCCCCCCACTCTCCCATAGTCTCTCCTCATTATCACAGGAGATCTTGGATGGTGAGGACTTTTTCCTGCCCCTTTCCATTTATGCTGCATAATTCCCAAGAATCATATAGAGAAACAGTTCCCCAAGCTATGGTTCGTGGAGAATTTGTTGGCTGATCAGATGCAACTGGCTCTCCTCCTGCTTTCCAGCTGCTATGTATCTTTACCAAGATTGTTAAAGGTACATTTATACTTACTCAATATCACTTTCCCATGTAAACAACTGATGTAATTGCCACAGGGATGTATGCAGTAGTGCAGGTGGGTGAGGAGGAATGTGTATGGCTGCTAACAAACAGGGAGATGATCTGCACATTAGTGAATAGGAAGGGGGACAATCCCTCTATTCAGATATGGTCCACACTATAAAACTGTAAGAGAACCCCTGAAATAGTGTCCTACCCTCTAATGTGTAAGGAAGATGCACACTGCAGCTTTGGATTCCCTAGCCAGTTTGAACTCTTCCACATCAGGGGGAGGAAGGAAGAGGTAAAGTTGTCTAAAAAATGACATTGTTTTCTTTATCATGACCACCTCCAAATAGCCTGCATGCAGCCGGATCTCTCAGTGCAGGAGACTACAGAGCAGCAAAGCAACATCTTTCCTTGGTCCAACTGTATCTCATCCATTCTCCTGCTGTTCTCAAGTTCATCACAAATGATTAGGGAATGACAATGGCTGGGGAGCTTGTATGGTACAACCGCTCCTCAACACACAATCATCCCTGTGTTACCTTGTGCTCCCCCGATTTGTCTGTTGCACCCATCCCTGTTGTGTCTCATCTTACACATAGACAGCAAGCTCTTTGGAGCAGGGATTGGTTTTATGTCTGTACAGCACCTAGCACAAAAAGGCCCTAATTCTTGACCAGGACCTCTGGCTGCTACCATAGTGCAAACAGTAAATAATTAATATTAAATAAATGATGCCATTGCCCCCACATCAGCCAGCCTGGCACCACCACCTGGAAGTGATCCAAATATTGAGACACTAGAGCATGGAGTCTTCAAAGAATGTTCCAGAAAACTCCTCTTAAATAAAGGGAAGCTTCCCAAGAAAAATAAAGTCTTCTGAAAAAAAACCCATTCAATTCTATCTCTGGTATGTCATTAGGGTTTATTTTACTATATCTATCAAACTCAGAGGGAAAAATAAAGCACGATACTAACCAAGCTGGGGAAAGGACAAAAAAAAGAAGCAAAATGTAGAAGTTGTGCGTGTTGCACTTTCACATGTACAAATAACAGGAGATCAGGAGATCTCCTAGATGCCTGTACAGTGAACTGTATGGAGCTTGCGAAAGTTAAATATAGTGCTCCATTCTAGGGTCTTAAATATTAGTGCACGGGACTGCCACCTTGTGGCTCAACTGCCACTGCTCTGTGTAATAAAACCATCTCAGGGGAGGGACGAGTTATCAAGATGGCTGCCTCAGGAAATACTTGTGTGTGTTTTTTTCCCCTCCCCACTGCTGACTGCTGCCCTGTTTGAGCAGCATGGTTTCTAAATCACTACCAACATGGCCTCCTCAGAAACCTACTGGAGAGAGCTGATAATAATGTCAGTAGGGTGAATCAGAGTTATAAGCTAAGCACATACCACATCAGTTACGCCACAGAACTCATCCAGCCTTATTAACATCTCTTCTATAGTTTCTTCTACTCCTTTTACCTGAAAAACAAATATATACATATTTATTATATGTATGTATGTATGTATGTATTTAGTTGCTTCTGTGAATTAAAGGCAGCGCAGCCTTGTCAGAATGAATATCAGTGTGAGCCGAATCCTGTTTTGATCAAAAGCTAAGTCTGGGAATGGAAGGAAATGTTTTGATTTCAGGTTATCCATAAGATATGGTACATCGTTCTTTCCCACTCAGAAATATAGAATCTAGGTCAACCTGAGGAATTTTCAAGCAACCACAGTCTAGCCAAATCCAAGAGTTCAAAAACCATGAGTTGGGTGCCCAAAATCATAGGATTGTTTTAAAAATCATGAGATTTTAAATAATTTTAGGTTATTTTTTTATTTGCTTTTGAGCTTTTGGGGTTCATGTTTTCAAACTTACTTCCTCAGTCAGGAGGGCCTGATACTTACCTTGACTTTCACTGATATATATATAAAAAAATAAGATCTCTCGTACAACAAGATTCCAGGAACTAGGGCTTCATGAAAAGCTCCAAAAATCACAAAACTTGAGATAATGACATAAGAGCTGGCAACAATGCAATCAGCCAGATTCTCTTCCAAGCCTGGTATCTTCTAGGTATACCACTATGTAAGATGACTCCATTGCACGTGTAATAGGTGTTTTAAGGTTCTGATCCTGCAATAAGTTCTCTGGATCACCCCGCTGATTTCAATGGCAGTCCACCCAGAGATGGCTCATTGCAGGAACAGCTCTTCCTGTTTAAAAGCTCAGCCTCTGTTTCAAAGACAGAATAAATCACTCCATTCCAAAACCATCACTAACACTTGGATATAAATAATACCAAAGTGTGATTTAAAGCTCAAATACCTGTTATAGCCCATGTTATTTTTACTGACAGAATTTTTTTAAAAAATCCATTAGAAGACCTACATGACATATCTAGAAAAAAAAACACTTTGAATATATTAATGCACAACTCCCTTGAAGAAAAGCCAAAAACTCTTGGAATACATTTTTCGGGAGGGTCGCTTTACTGTTTTCTCATAAATTTATCAAGAATGAAGCAAAAATTCAGAAATACTGCAGATCTCAACAGAAGAGTTACATCTGTGGCTGTCTGAAGCCAAGACACTCAACATACCCTCTGTTCGCAGACAGTCAGGAAACCTGCCGAATTGTTGCTATTTATATGAAATCTGACAGTAAAAAGCTGTGCTCACAGAAGATCTCGGTAAAGTGGTGTGACCTATAAGGCAGACAGAACTATCCATAGCCTGAAAAGTCATTCTGGTAATATTTTCAAAAATAAATTAAATCATCAAGATATTAAAAATAGAGAGATTGTAAACAGAAAAAGTGTTTTTACAATATAATTTGTCCCTAAAATTTAATCAGTTTTTGAATCCTGGATCCAACCTTCTGCCTCTGTCTTGGGACATGCACTGAACAAGTGATTTCTAACTCAGCCTTAGTTCTCCCGTCACAATCCACAGCATGAAAATACTGCAAATGAAGAAAGTTTTACAGATCAAAGGGAAATTATCCCATTTGTTCAGGTTAGTTTGCTTAAATGTTCATTAAGAAAGCCAACTAAAGAGAGAAACAAGAGTAAAGGTGTCTAAGCAGGGTCCTTTATCATTCTAACTCATACTAACAATGATTTGTTCAGCTTTTATCCTAAATTTACTATTATTTTGCCTGGAGAAAAGAAGATTAATTTAAGTTGCCACCATGAGCTTCAGATTGGGTAGATATCAATAGAGCACTCAACAGCGTACTGGTGCCTGACAATACAGATAAGAAAATCCCTGTCCCAGGGAGCTTACATGCTAATATCAGATATTGCATAATAAAGGAAAGGTACACGATGGAAGAGAGGGGGTTGGAGGAAGGATGGGGTAATAACAATGACATTTCTTAGTGAGGGCTAGTGCACAGCATGGTGGAGTACAAACTTTGTTTTTATTAATAGAATAAATTACAGTAGCTTGAACTTGATACGGTGGAGGAGCAGGTGCCAATGGAAGGGGGTGATGTGGTCAGGGAAACAGGCAAGGAAGATGATCTTGGAGGCTAGGTTTTGAATGGACTGAAGGTGGGTTCCATGCCGTGCAATTCATCAGCCAGTTTTACTTTGCAAAATGTCATTTATACGAACAGAATAACCGAAATACTTCATAGTTTGACTCAATATCCGAGCAAAAGGTCAAAGGCCTTCAGAAGCATAAGAGCAATTTGCAGTTGAGATTGATAGTGAAAGTCAGGGCAGCAGAGTGAGGCAGGGAGTCTGTTCCAGACGTCAGGAGTTGCAGAGGAGACAGCTGCTGCACCAACAGTAATAAGATTGCATGGAAGGAGGGGGGAAAGCCTAATGACACAAGTGTGGGGGAGAGGAGGAAAGGAAAGACAAGCGCTGCACAAACATCACCTCCGCATTCTTAGTACTTGGGGAGGAGCTGCCACTGGAAGCAGCCCAAGGAACGACAACAGAACTACATCCATTCATAGAATATCAGAGCTGGAAGGGACCTCAGGAGGTCATCTAGTCCAACCTCCTGCTCAAAGCAGGACCAATCCCCAGACAGATCAGATTTTTGCCCCAGATCCCTAAATGGCCCCCTCAAGGATTGAACTCACAATCCTGGGTTTAGCAGGCCAATGAACAAATCCTCCTTGTAAACTGTGGCCACTAATCCAGACTATGGCCTTCTTGCAGGTTGTAGAGACTGGATTCTATTGCCTCCTAAACCCCCAGGGTTGGGAAGGAAGGGGACATCTGCATTTCACCTCTAGTGAACAAAGGTTCACATTGTTTAAAATACTTGTGAATTAATAGTTTGAGTGATATCCACGGATAGGAAACTTACTTCCTATGGAGTGAGGATGATATTTAGGCAGCACCAGCTCGCTCACTGCACATGTGGATAGGCAAAAGTTAAAAGGTCAACATAACTGTATAATCTTTGCAGCAGAAAATTACAACACACTCTGGATTAAAGATTTTGACCCTATTCACACTAAAAACTACAAATGTGTAAGGCAGGGGTAGGCAACCTGCAGCAAGTGAGCTGATTTTCAGTGGCACTCACACTGCCCAGGTCCCGCCCGGCCACCAGTCTGGGGGGCTCTGCATTTTAATTTAATTTAATTTAATTTTAACTTTAAATGAAGCTTCTTAAACATTTTTAAAACCTCATTTACTTTACATACAACAATAGTTTAGTTAATATATTATAAACTTATAGAAAGAGACCTTCTAAAAACGTTAAAATGTATTACTGGCACGGGAAATCTTAAATTAGAGTGAATAAATGAAGACTTAGCACACCACTTCTGAAAGGTTGCCAACTCCTGGTGTAAGGTAAATTCACTTCCCATGGCTGGGGCTCCTAGGCACTATCGCAAAAGACATAATTAATAAAGCAAACAAATACTACTGCAGTACTTCTCAACCTATTCTATAGTAGGACCCTTCCCATTTAGCAACATGGGAAGGACAGAGTGTCGTGACCCCCCCCTCCATCTGAGAACCGGTGAACTAATGAGAGTCTTCATGCAGCTAGAGCAAGATTACTACAGAAGGCAGGAGCAGATCAGTGGCTAAGGGAAGAGAACGCAGTCTGGATGGAATGCAAGGGTGGCAGCAGCAGCTAAGGAGGAGTAGGAGGGGAAATGTTCAGGAGAGCAACACTCAGAGGCCAGGAAGGGAAAACCATGAAATCACAAAATGGGTGGAGGGGAGGAGCAGAACAAGGCACCAAGCACATGGAGGCAGGAAATGAACCTGACATCTGTTTTCACAAGAGCAGCAACACCACAATAAGCTGCACAAATGGAACAAGATCAATTCAACCTGCAAACACACATTACTAATGCTAATATTTTACACCTCATTGACATCTCACTCTTTGCAAACAATAAGAAATCAAGCTTCAAACCCCACCTCCATTTTACAGATGGTTAAACTGAGCCACAGAGTAGCGGAATGACTTGCCTTAGAGCACACAGTGAGTCTGTGGCACTAAGGCAATAGGACACCTCTCAGGCACCTGCTCAAGCTGATGGAAGGAATCTAAGACTTATACACCTATCCAGTCAGTAAGACCAAACCTTTGGCAAAAGAACTCAGCCATGGCAGTATTACAAGAGGAGGGACGGGATGCAGTGTGTATTTGCACAGGAAATGTATATGTCCCATTTTCTGAGCGGTGTGGGTTCTTGGTCAGATATCGTATATGAAGTTCCGCCAAAAACGTCTTAGTTTTATTTCACTGACCAATGAGGCAAGATTAAAAAAAACGGTGCATGTATAGTCTTGAGAAAAGACAACTGAGAGAGGACCTGATAAAAATCTTCACATATGTTAAGGGCTGTTAAAACTTTCTAATTGTAAGGATAGTTAAGTTCTGGAATAGACTTCCAAGGGAGGTTGTGTAATCCCTATCATTGTAGGTTTTTAAGAACAGGTTGGACAAACATCTGTTAGGTATGGTCTAGATTTATTTGGTCCTGCCTCAGCACAGTCTGGACATAATGACTTGTTGAGGTCTCTTCCAGCCCTACATTTCCATAATTCTGTGAAATAAGTGTATTGTTCATACAACATTATGAACGGGCCTGGCAAAGGAGAGACAGAATCCCTACCTTAGCTTACTTTCTAAGGGCCCTGATTCTCCTCCCATTGGCATCAGTGGAAGTTTTGCCATGGACTTCAACAGGAAGAAGACCAGACCCCATGACATTGCATGACAACAGAAGATAAACATTTGGCAAGTAAGGCCGGGAAAACAAGTGGGACGCGTGCTACTAATAAGATCACGTGCTTCTTTTGTTAGATGCATCTTGGAAGTTCCACAATTGCTTTATTCTTAAGATACTATTGTTTTGAAGGGAAGACTAAAATATAAAGGCCACAACAAATGAGATACACTCTGGTCACAAATATCCCCATATTTTGTAGGTCTTTGATATGCTTAACCTGTAACGTGTCCCTAGAGCTTCCACCTCCTCCATAGACCAAGCACTGTAACAGGAAGGAAGAATGGAAGGAAATGTGGCTATCTTTAGAAAGCCTCAGCAACAGTCAGAAAAGTGACTGTACAAAGGACACAAGTAGCCAGCTGGCTAATGACATCTTGAGGCAGTTGGAGAGACACAATATTTACGTATTTATATATAAAAACCAAATGTACACATAAGCCCGTATGTTTGATTGTATCCCTCCCCTCACCCTCTCTATGTTGCTTGCCTTCTTAGGGCTTGTCTACACTGGAGACTTGCAGCGCTGGTGGTGGGTTTATAGTGCTGCATCTTACTCTGTGTCCACACTTGCAAGGCACAGCCAGTGCTGCAACTCCCTGGCTGCAGCGCTGGCTATACACTGGTCTGCTTGGGGTGTAACGATTCCAGCGCTGGTGATGCAGTGCTGCTCATCAAGTGTGGCCAGCAAAAGCGCTGTTATTGGTCTGGTATTAGGAGGTATCCCAGAATACCTTTTCAACCACTCTGCTCCTCGTTTCGCACTCCACTGCCCTGGGCTGAGGTGACCCGCCCTTTAAATGACCCGGGAATTTTAAAAATCCCCTTCCTGTTTGCTCAGCCAGGTGTGGAGTGTAATCAATCAATCAATCAATCAGTGACCATGCCTCCACGCGCCAAACGAGCCCCAGCATGGAGCACTGGCAAGTTACTGGACCTCATCAGTGTTTGGGGGGAGGAAGCTGTGGAGTCACAGCTGCGCTCCAGCCGTAGGAATTATGATACCTATGGGCAGATATCAAAGTCCATGCTGGAAAGGGGCCATGACTGGGACGTGCTGCAGTGCAGGGTTAAAGTAAAGGAGCTGCGGAGTGCCTATTGCAAAGCCCGTGAGGGAAACCACCGCTCAGGTGCTGCCCCCCAAACCTGCCGTTTTTACAAGGAGCTGGACGCGATACTTGGGGATAACCCCACTGCCAATCCGAGGACCACGATGGACAGTTCAGAGCAGGGAGAAGAGAGGGAGGTGGAGGGGGGTAGAGGAAACTGAGAGTGAGGGTACTAGGGTGGTGGGAGACACCCCTGAGTCCCAGGAGGCATGCAGCCAGGAGCTCTTCTCAAGCCAGGAGGAAGCTAGCCAGTCGCAGCAGCTGGAACTTGTTGGTGAAGAAGAAGCAGAGGAGCGGGTTCCCGGTAAACAGCTTTTATTTTAAGGATGGAAATGTTTTGGGAGAGGAGGGGCGGGGGGTTATGGCTGCATGCACGCATGCCTAGATGTGGAATAGCCCATTGATGTGGTCTATCATGTCTCGGTAATCGGCCTCTGTAATCTCTTCAAAAGTTTCAGCCAGGGCGTGGGCAATGCACTTGCGCAAGTTTATAGGGAGAGCCACTGTGGTCCTTGTCCCAGTCAGCCTAACGCCTCCGTGCCACTGTGCCGTGAAGGGTGGAGGGACCATTGCTGCACATAGGCAAGCTGCATAGGGGCCAGGGCGGAATCCGCATTGCTGGAGAAGACCCTCCCGCTCTTCCCAGGTAATCCGCAGCAGCGAGATATCTGGCAGGATAAAATCCTGTGGAAAAGGTAGGGATAGTGTTCAGTGCAGGTTCCCCCCCCCCCCGCAGCTCTCTGATTTCCCCAATGCACAGAAACCCCAGCGCAGCCCTGACCCAAGCAGTTGCACTTTCCAGGTGAGCCGTGGCAGCAAGATCGCTTCCAGGAGTAACTCCTGTGGCAAATGTAGGGGTAGTGTTCAGTGCAGTTTCCCCCCAGCTGCTCTCTGCCTTCCCCAATGCACAGAAACCCCGGTGCAGCCCTGACCCAAGCAGTTGCCCTTCCCAGGTGAGCTGCGGCAGCGAGATGGCTTCCAGGAGTAACTCCTGTGGCAAATGTAGGGGTAGTGTTCAGTGCAGTTTCCCCCCAGCTGCTCTCTGCCTTCCCCAATGCACAGAAACCCCGGTGCAGCCCTGACCCAAGCAGTTGCCCTTCCCAGGTGAGCTGCGGCAGCGAGATGGCTTCCAGGAGTAACTCCTGTGGCAAATGTAGGGGTAGTGTTCAGTGCAGTTTCCCCCCAGCTGCTCTCTGCCTTCCTCAATGCACAGAAACCCCAGTGCAGCCCTCACCCAAGCAGTTGCCCTTCCCAGGTGAGCCGCGGCAGCGAGATGGCTTCATTAATCACTCATTCCCCATTACTCACCATGTCTGCTATGTGTAAAGGATGCTACAAATGAGACTAAACTCCTTAACTGTGATTATAAACAATGCAGCCTCTGTAATAAATGTTTCTATTTCTGTTTTTTTTCTAACTGAATAGTACCAGTAATCCACCATCCCTATCACAGACTGCTGAAAAGCTACAGAACCTGAGGAGGAAAGCAAGAAAAAGCAAAGATTTGGTGAAAGCAGTTATAAATCAGTCTGCCAGAGAGAGTAAGAGGCTGCAGGACTGGAGAGAAAAAATTCAGCAGTGGAGGGAAACAGAAAGCAGGAGAAAGGAATTGGCTAAGAAAAAAAGCACAAAGCAGCTGATAAGCCTCCTGGCGCACCAAACGGAGTGTATGCAGTCACTCATAGCCATGCAGGCAGAGCACTACCGTGCTGCCTGCCCCCCCATCCCAAAGCTCTCTCCCTTGTGCCCCAATGTCAGCTCAAAACCCCCTTCTCCAGCATCCAGGTTCTTACCACCACCAGCTGCCCCCAACACCTGTACGTTCACCTACCAGCCCGGAGAACTACGACCCTTACCCTCTGCACTCAACCCCCATCACCATGCAGCATTTTCATCCTGAAGTGCAGCAGGCATTGCACAGCACTCCAGGCAGGACATATTCAAACCTCTGATTGTGCAGTTCACCACCCTACCCCCCTGTCCTTTTACTTACTGTCTTTTCAATAAATGATTTCTTGGCTTTTAAAACAGTTTTTATTATTGCAGAAAGTGAAAGATACTGTACCCCAAGGGAAAAACAGGCACTGCAAATCATTGTAACCACTGCACTTCACTCCTGTGCAAGGCACCAAACATTACTGTTGGCTTTCAGCCTCAAATTGTTCCCTTAAGGCATCCCTAATCCTTATAGCCCTGTGCTGGGCTTCTCTAGTAGCCTTGCTCTCTGGCTGTGCAAATTCAGCATCCAGGCGTTGAACCTCGGAGGTCCATTCCTCACTGAATGTTTCACCCTTCCCTTCATAAATATTATGGAGGGTACAGCACGCGGATATAACCGCAGGGATGCTGCTTTCCCCCAAGTCTAGCTTCCCATAAAGACATCTCCAGCATCCTTTTAAACAGCCAAAAGCACACTCCACAGTCATTCTGCACCGGCTCAGCCTGTAGTTGAACCGGTCCTTGCTCCTGTCAAGCTTTTTGTATACGGTTTCATGAGCCAAGGCATTAACGGGTAAGTGGGGTCTCCAAGGATCACAATGGGCATTTCAACGTCCCCTACTGTGATCTTGCAATCTAGGGAAAAAGTCCCAGCCTGCAGCTTCCTGAACAGGCCACTGTTCCGAAAGATACGTGCATCATGCACCTTTCCAGGCCAGCCTGTGTAAATATCAATGAAACGCCCCCGGTGATCCACAAGCGCCTGGAGAACCATAGAGAAATACCCCTTCCGATTAATGTACTCGGATGCCAGGTGGGGTGGTGCCAGAATAGGAATATGCGTCCCATCTATCGCACCTCCACAGTTAGGGAAACCCATTTGTGCAAAGCCATCCAGAATGTCCTACACATTCCCCAGAGTCACGATTCTTCTTAGCAGGATGCGGTTAATGGCCCTGCAAACTTGCATCAACACTATTCCAATGGTCGACTTTCCCACTCCAAACTGGTTTGCGACCAATTGGTAGCTGTCTGGAGTTGCCAGCTTCCAGACTGCAATAGCCACCCACTTCTCCACTGGCAGGGCAGCTCTCAATCTCGTGTCCTTGTGCCACAGGGTGGGGGCGAGCTCAGCACACAGTCCCATGAAAGTGGCTTTTCTCATCCTAAAGTTCTGCAGCCACTGCTCGTCATCCCAGACTTGCAGGACAATGTGATCCCACCACTCAGTGCTTGTTTCCCGAGCCCAAAGGCGGTGTTCCACGGTGCTGAGCATGTCCGTTACTGCCACAAGCAATTTATTGTCACACGTGTCAGGCGAATCGATATCATTGTCGGACTCCTCACTATCACTTTGGAGCTGAAGGAATAGCTCAACTGCCAAACGTGATGTGCTGGCGACATTCATCAGCAAAGTCCTCAGCAGCTCGGGCTCCATTTCCCACAGAAATCGCGCTGCAGACTCGTAATGGCGCCAAACTGCTGGGATGTGAAGCGATGCACCACAGGGCGTTGGGACAGGAAGCGGAATGACCCGCACCCTTCCATCCCCTTCCCATAATGCCAAAATGGGACGAGGTGCTCTGTGGGATAGCTGCCCACAATGCACCACTCCCAACAGCGCTGCAAATGCTGCAAATGTGGCCACACTGCAGCGCTGGTAGCTGTCAGTGTGGCAATAGTGCAGTGCTGTCCCTACACAGCTGTACGAAGACAGCTGTAACTCCCAGCGCTGCACATCTCCAAGTGTAGCCATACCCTCAGAGGGCAAACTCTTTGGGCCTGAAACGATGTCATCTTCTGTGCTTGTACAGCACCTAGGACGAAGGAGTCCTGATTCTGATCAAGGCCTCTAGGTATTACTGCAATATGAACATACAATCAATAAAATAATACAACAGTAGCAGCATCTTGAATGGTCTAAATCATCTCACCAATTTATGTAATGATCAGATTTGCTCAGTTTACAAGTCAGGACAGAAATTTCCTTAGTCTCAGCACTTACAGGCTCAACCTGGTATCTGGAAACCAAGCTGCTTTTTATCCACTTGAGAAAGTGCCACCAGTGATAAAGATCATGGAATCTAAATTCAGCGGGGAATTTTGAGGAAGATACACAAGATTACAGAATGGAGCTTTACCATTCCACAGTCTTGCAGCACTGCCAGCAGCAAAAGCTTGCTCTCCTCATAAGCTAATAACTTGATTCATGAGAGAGGCACCCTGCATTTTCAAAGCACAGAAGGAAATATTTAAGTGCACAACTCCCATTAACATCACATGGCCGTATCTACATGCACATATAAATATGGGCAGAAGGTCTCAGAATTGCACTTGCAGATTTGTACACTTTATTTCCTAATGTGATTTGCATGGTTGTGGATAACAATAATTGAACATGCAAATAGATAAATCAACTGTTTGAGCAATTACCGAATGTGCATAGGAGCACCAGTGATCTGAATACTATGTATAACCCGTATGTGCAAAATATGTTACACTTCCCCACCCGCATTTAGTCTCCTCTCCCTCTCTGAACACCTGTGAAGTTGCTTTCCTCCTGCCCCCTCCCTCCTGGAATGCTTGTGGGATGAATGGGCTTCTTGAACAGATGGAAAATCAGAAGAGCTCCCAGGCAGACAAGGTGTCTGCGACTCTAATTAGGCAATGCTCACACTCCCATTGCATGGACACTGCCTGCACACTGCCCGAGGTGGAATGTAACCAACCAGACGTGGCCAAGTCATCTCTAGTCACAGGCCATGAGGAGCAGGTCCTTAAAATTGAAAGGAGGTCATGTGCTCAAGAGTACACTCACAAGCTTGTACCTCCCGTGAAGACCCTTCGCCCGGACCGTCTGACCAGTGGTTCACTGCATTGCTTTCCATCATGCCTTGGAAGACTTACCTTCATTGCACCATCCATCGCTGTGCTGTGGGACATTTACCTTGAAGAATCCTGACATCTCCAGTGCCGTGCCTGTCCTGGGAGCATGAGTATGCAAGTATGAGTGTGACCTCCCTCACCTTCTTTTGAGCTTAGCTACCAATATAATAAAAGTGCTGCTTTATGCCAAGCTTTGGTGGGTCATTAGTCCTCCCTAAGCTTACTAGCTGGCCCAGTTTTGGGTAACATGCGCTTATCGTTACTACTTGTAAATCTGCAACACAGTCTCATAACATCTCAGTAACCCTTTAAGTACTGTCATGCATCAAGGCCTAGATTATTTTAACTGTGTGTGAAATCTCTATGATGGCATAGGCCATCACACTATTCACACATACAAGTTTTGCCCAAAGAATGCTAAAAACCTGGCCCTAAATATCTAAATGGTAGTTGTCTCAATCAGAAGGATCTTCTGCCCAGCTGCAGACAGAGATTACAAATATTGATATACTAAAGCCTCTCTCTCTTTCCCTTTTGGATAGAAGGAGGCTCTCCAAGAAGAGTCACAGCCCTGTGGACTGAGGAATCATGGTAGATTCCAATAGGACTTATCAATATGCAGTGCAGCCCTGAAGAAGAGCTCTGTGTGGCTCGAAAACTTGTCTCTCACCCCAACAGAAGTTGGTCCAATAAAAAAATACACCTCTACTCCAATATAACGCTGTCCTGGGGAGCCAAAATAAATCTTACCACGTTATGGGAGAAACCGCATTATATCAAACTTGCTTTGATCTGCCAGTGCGCAGCCCCGCCCCCCCCAGAGCACTGCTTTATCACGTTATATTCAAATTCGTGTTATATTGGGGTAGAGGTGTATTACCCCACCCACCTTGTATCTCTAAGACTTACCAGAACAGATTTTCAGCTGCTGTAAACTGGCATAATGATGTCAGGGGAACTATGTCAATTTACACATGCTGATGATCTGGCCCATCATGTCTATCAAAAGGTAAAGATTTTTGCAGTGCAATTCCTTAGCATAATTTTTACCACAATGAGGTGGAACTCTCTATTCCAGAAGAGAGGGGAGAAATGTTTCCCCTTGGCAGATTCTGTGCATGATAGCACTGGAGAAGGCCACTGCTGGGGGGAAAACCACAATGTATTCTCTTCAAATAAAGACTACAGCTGTTCTCTGTGAGCTCACACTACTAAAGGACACATTTAGCACGTGGATATGTGTGCGCATTAATTCCTGAGAATTTTATTTCTTGTAATGAAGCCCTGTAAGGGATTCAAAACAGTCACACTCATCTATTTTTCCCAGCATGCATCCTGTTATAGCTTACCAGGGATGGTGGGGCCACACAATTTCTAGACTGTTTGTAAATAATACATTTTAGAGTATAAGCAGTAAAGGTTTACACCCTAGCAACTGAGACACAGGAGAACCAAAGTAAGTGCCATTCCACCAACTTCAGTGGAAGCTGCATCCATGTACTGAAACTGCATTTGGCCCATTGGCTTCTGTCCTGCTGGGACTAAGGGCAAGTCTACACTATTGTGCTATATCGGTGCCTCTGGTGAAGATGTGCTATGCCGATGGGAGAGCGTTCTCCCGTCAGCATAATTACTCCACCTCTGCAAGAAGCAGAAACTATGTTGGTGTGGACAGCATTTAAGTCGATGTAATTTACGTTGCTCAAGGTGGTGTCTTTTTCAACCCTGAGGGACGTAAGTTACATCAACCTAAGAGGTAGTGTAAACCAGCCCAAAGTCTACCAGGCACACCAGGAGAGGGCTTTTGTCAACATCACTAACCTCCCGTGACTGGCAGTCTTTGGTCACAAGGACTGGAATAAGAAAGGATACAGGACAGGAGTGATGTTTATCAACAGTGATGTTTATGTTCATTAAAAAATAGCTTAAGCCAATTCCAGCCAGAGTGCCATTATTTAATGCCACTCCATATGGCTAAATGCAGTGCCTTGCATGGTGTCAAGTATCAGAGGGGTAGCCGTGTTAGTCTGGATCTGTAAAAGCAGCAAAGAATCCTGTGGCACCTTATAGACTAACAGATGTTTTGGAGCATGAGCTTTCGGTGAATACCTACTTCGTCAGATGCATGTAGTGGAAATTTCCAAGGGCAGGTATATACATGCAAGCAATATAAATTTCCACTACGTGCATCCGACGAAGTGGGTATTCACCCACGAAAGCTCATGCTCCAAAATGTCTGTTAGTCTATAAGGTGCCACAGGATTCTTTGCTGCTTTTACAGATCCAGACTAACACGGCTACCCCTCTGATACTTGACATTATTTAATGCTTTACTGTTAAAAGCATTACTTACCAATGTGCACTCCATAGGAGGACATAATCAAAAAGAGAGAAGAGATACAAACTCTAAGAGATTACTTGACACTGCCTTTTTAAAATACCCCAATAGGATAGCAAAGCAGGCTTAGACAAACCCAACATCCTGTTTTTACACTGGACTCAGCTGCACGTGTTCAACTGTTTCATAGCAATTGTGAAAACAGGAAAAAGTAGACTGAGCCCCTAATTATGTATTTACGGCACTTTCTCTAATTGCTCAGAGGGGCCTATAACAAACTGCAGCATAAATCACACTCATTTTCAACCACCTGTAATTAAGCACTTACTGAGCAGACCATAACAAGCTCCTTTCAGGTGATTATGGAAATTATCACATTTATATGACAGACACCCAAAGCATCTCAGCATTAAGGCCCACTCAGAACTTCAGAGCTATGAAAACAATACAGGGTGGCATTTGATTATTAACTAAGGCACAAGAGCACCAGTTCAGGTTGGCATATTAGTCCGCCTCTGTCCCCTTTCGGGACTGCAGTCATATTTGACTTGAAGTGTTTAATAAATAAAGACCTCTAAAGTTCTCAATGCTTTTTTTGTAAAGAAATAAAAGTGAAATGAAAACAATCACTATTTCACTTCTCAGCCTAAGATAAAAAAAAAAATACATGTGGGGTCTGGCCTTGAGAGGAGTTTTCCTTTCTGCTTATTCCTTCATTCAAAACCACTGACCAAAACACAAGGCCTGAAACATTTTCTGCAACTTGGTTCTCTTTTCTCTGCCCTTCTCCCACCTATTTAAACCCACTTTCCTCTCTTGCCACTCCCCTGTGAACCCCTTCACTGGCTTCCTGTTTCTCACCACATCAAGTTCAAACTCCTCCTCCTCTCCTTCAAAGTCCTATATAATCTCAGCCCTGCCTAAGCATCATTCATTTACTCCCAGGTTCAGCATTATGCCCCTATTCCTCCCTGAACCATTTTCTAGTTCTTGTGCTTCAAGATCCCTCTCTATCTCTTCTTCAAAACACTCTTTCAGGAAGCTGCCTTCCTTGTGCTCCACACCAGTAACCACTCCCTCCTTCACACAAACTGCTGTCCTGGCTCTGGTGTATCTTAGCCTGTAACCACTTCAGGGCAGGGAATGTTTGTAAAATGCCATGTTAATTTACAACAGGCAATATTAATATTCCCTATTGTAAATTAATATTAGTAAGAAACAATATCAAGTTTCTTCTACAAGGTTTTCCTCCAAGCTCTTATCTCCCAGTCAAAAGTTAAACTTCCTTCGTCAGTACCTGAAGGACTCCCTGGTAAGTTAATGGAGACCAAATGAAACAGATGACTCTTCAAAATAATTGAACTGAAGAACTACACATCTCCAAAAAATACTCTAAGTGCACACAGAAACATTCCAATGTTTCTGGAAATTAACTGGTTCTTCAGTAAGATGCCCTCCAAGTCAGGTTCAGGATATTGCAAGAAGAAAACCATGAAGAGGAGGGGAAAAACATTCAAAACAGAACAGGAAACAACTGCACAGAATTGTGTAAATGAGACAAGTAGATTTCTTTAGATCAAAACCAAAAATAAATCAGAGTCTCTTGCAACTCTAGAGGATACATTTGGACCAGATAAAGTTACTTACCCCCATGGAGCATGGGCCCAGCAGTCACACTTCAGAGTCTGATGTAACTTTGAGTTTGTAAAATGCTCTTCTGGACTCCACAATGCCTTTGTCATGCTTCTATAGGTTCCTTCTTCATCAAGCATCATATGTTTCAATTACCATGACCAGTCAATGAACATAATTTAAAGTTGTCTTCACCATGAAGAAGATTGCATATGTTGTACATTAACTTTTCCTTCTAATTTTTTAATAAGTAATAGCATGAGTTTTAGACAGTTGCTGGTGCTTACTGAGTGTTTTGAGTTTAAATTCAAATCTTGCCGATAATGACAGAGCATAGAGCTGAGCTAGCAGGGGCAGACCCCTCTGGAAATAAACATTTAAGAATATCTCACACATGCCATAGTTAATTTGTAAATATGGATTGGATTCTTCTGGCATATCATCTATATTGAACAGGATACAAGAGTGTGCAAGAGCACCCAGAGAACAGTGCTAAAATAAGTGGTTAATTTCACTTGGAGAGGCAGGACGGAAAATTACTTACAAGTAAAAAAGATTGTATGTTGTTTTTATATTCCTACAAGACCAAACAGCCTGGGTGCTCAGCTGCAGTCAATTTCAATGTGGGATAGTCAATATTCTAGTCCAGCAGTTCTCAAACTGTGGGTTGGGACCCCCGAGTGGGTCACAACCTCATTTTAATGGGGTTGCCAGGGCTGGCTTAGACTTGCTGGGGCCAGGGGCCAAAGCCTGAGCCCCACTGTCTGGGGCCGAAGCCTGAGGGCTTCAGCCTTGGGCAGTGGGGCTCAGATTACAGGCCCCTGCCTGGGGCTGAAGCCCTTGGGCTTTGGCTCCTCCTCCCCCCCCCCCCATGGGGCAGTGGGGTTTTGGCTTTGACACCCTCTCCTCCAGAGTGGCAACGCTTGGGCAGGCTCAGACTTCAGTTCCCCCTCCTGGGGTCATGTAGCAATTTTTGCTGTCAGAAGGGGGTTGTGGTGCAATGTATTTTGAGAACCCGCGTTCTAGTCTTACATATTATTAGGGTTTTAGTAAGTATTACTTATGGTGCTTTGCAAGACAGATAAAGATGGCGTTCCTGCTCCAAAGAGTTTACACTCTAAGTAACACTGCAATAAAATTATTTCTGCAAAACCACAAAACACCAAAAGTGGATAGCTAGTCAAGTTTCAGAACTTCTTATTTTACATTTTAGGCAGAATTCCATCCATTGTTGTTTATGTATTTGTAGGTTGTATTATTAAAAATACGCTTTCCCCATGTCCACTTTGAGCTTGAAGAATTCAGCTAATCAAATTCTGAATCTGATAACTGGTCTCAATGGTACAATAAGAGTGGAAATTCTTTGGGGATCTCAGTGACAGGGAAACTGCATGGATTTATCTCCTTGAATAGGTACAGAGGGGAAGCCATGCAAAGATCTCAAAGCTGTGGGCTCAGCTAAGTAGCCTGGTTAAATGCACAGTTCAGAGGAAAACATGTGGGGAGATGAGCAAGAAGAGGGGAGGAGAAGGCAGGGAGTGAAACCAATGGCCACAGGGGAAGTGAAAGGGGATACTACACTTTCTGGCTTGGGAACTGTTTGAACAATTAGAGCAGCGTAAAGAATCCCCTGGCTCCCCACTACTACCTCCAACCTAGATAATAAATAAGCAGGGAACTATACTGCCAACAGAAGAAAGAGGATGAAGAGCTGTCATAAGAGAAGAAATGATCCAGGGGCAGATTTTCCCCTGTCAGGGGACAACTTTAACCATCTTGCCTGGCCTGAGGACAACCTCCAGCACCAATGCACATAAGTGGTTTGAGAATTGGCCTGCTAAGCCCAGAGTTGTGAGTTCAATCCTTGAGGGGTCCATTTAGGGATCTGATGCAAAAATCTGTCTGACGATCAGCCCTGCTTTGAGCAGGGGGTTAGCCTAGTTCAGTGGCCCCCAACCTTTCCGTCTGGGGGGCCGTGGCGGTCGAATATCCGCCGAAATGTTGCCGAATTTCGGCAGCATTTCGGCGGCGACTCCTCTCGATGACATCGCTTGATGCTCGACCGCCGGCCAGGACGCGGGGGCATATAGATGCGGGCACCGCACTGGGGACTCCTGGACTAGATGACCTCCTGAGGTCCCTTCCAACCCTGATTTTCTATTATTCTATTCTAAGAGAGTCACCCCCCCATCACATCCAGACCAGGAAGCGCAGAGGTGGGCAAACTATGGCCCGCAAGCCACATCTGGTCCGTGGGACCATCCTGCCCAGCCCCGAGCTCCTGGCTGGGCAGCTAGCCCCCTCCCCTGTGTCCTCCACAGCCAGGAGGGCAGCACTGCGGGAGGCTGGGCTGCGCAGCACCATGTCTGGCTCCGGCCAGGAGGCACAGCTCCAGACATGCTGCTCTGAGCAGTATGGTAAGGGGGCTCGGTGGGTTGGATATGGAGCAGGAGGTCCTGGGGGATGTGGTAGAGGTTTGGGGGGAGGGGGAGGGAATGGGGAACAGGGGGGACTGGATAGGAGGTGGCGTCCCGGGAGGGGGTGGTCAGGGGACAAGGAGTGGGGGGGTTCTGAGGGGGGGCAGTCAGGGGGCAGAAAGTGGGGAGGGCTCAGATAGGGGGCAGGGGCCAAGGGCCAGGCTGTTTGGGGGCACAACCTTCCCTACGTAGCCCTCCATACCATTTCGCACCCCGATGGGCCAAAAAGTTTGCCCGCCTCTGCGCTAGCGGGTGGGAGGGGAGCTACCCTCAGTCACCTCCGCTCCTCCCACGCCTGCCGCAGAGCTAGTCCCCTCCCTCCGCTGGAAGCGGGGGGCAAAGAAAAGGCGGGGACGTGCTCCCAGCATCCTCCCCGAGCACCTGGGGACCCCTCCATCATCCTCCTACCCCCCCACGTTACCCAGCCCCCTAGTGCCCCCAGCGTGCCGGAGACGCCCCCAATCCCCGCCGGGGCGCCTGCAACCTAACACCCCGCTGCCTCCCCGCCCCGCTGAGACCGCCCGGCCCGCGCCTACCTCCTCCCCAAGGGGCAGGCAGAGGGCGAAGCGCTGAGCCCCGCTCTCCTCCGCCTGGGGCTCCGGTTGCTCCCGGAGCAGCTGCAGCATCGCGGCGGCGGCGGCGGCCCCCTCCTCCTGGCCCCCGCCTGCGCTCATGGCAGCCCCGGCTCCTCCCAGCCCAGGCCCGGCGGCTGCACAGCGAGCGCTTCCCCCCAGCCGCCGCGGCAGCTTCCAGCTGCGGCCGCTCTGCAACCGAGCTCGGGGCGCCACCTAACGGGGCGAGGCGAGAACTGGGGCCGCCGGCTGCGCCTGAGCTACCCCTGGGGGCAGGAGCCCGCTGCCCGCAGGCCTAGAGCTGGGCCCGGGCCCCGGCTAAGGCGAACGTGCCCTTCCCGCGCCTCAGCTTGACACTAGGCTCGGTGGAGACCTCCCCACCCAGGCTGGGCCGCGGCTCTGCTCCAAGGGCAGCCGCCGCCCGCCCCTTTCCCGTGGCCGGGCAGCTCGTTCCGCGCGGCCCCCCCGGCACACAGGCTGGTGCGTTGCCCTGCCGCCGCCCTCCTGCTGCAGCCCCAGGAGCGCCCCCCCCCGCAGCTGGGGGAGGGGGTTGGAAATCTTGGTTGTCTGGCAAAGGGGAGCCCCCGGCGCCCGCCCCCTGCTATCACCCACCCGCGCCCCGCCCGTTGCTAAGGCAAGAATGAGCCTTGCCCTGGAACCAGTCTTCGAGCCCGGCACGTGTGGCGGGAGAGCGGGGACCAGGGCTCCCGTGCCGCTTTCGGACCTGGCTGCCCAGCTGGCAGATTAGTTGCCGTGTGAAAGCATGAAGCGGCTAAGGGAGGGAGGTTCTCTTGCTTCCACTAGACAGTCAGGGCTTGTCCACCTGGGGAGGGCGCTGCGGGCGAGGGCTGGAGCAGCAGTGAAATTACAACGTCAGGAAAACCTAGCTAGGGGAAGGGCCCGGAGTCAGCCACTTTGAGTTGGGGGGAGGATTGACCCTTCTTGAACTCCAAGGCTTAGCGATCCCGCAGGAGACAGAACAGCCTTCCGAAAGGTTCACTCCCAACTTTCCAGTTAAAATGAGACCGAAGACGCACACACCTGGAAAGACCAGACTGGACATACCTGATAGATCTAAGGTATAAGGGTGGCTGGCTTTATATTAAAGATGGTTCGTGTATGGGGAGATATAAAATGTAATACGTCAATATAGATTCATTTCCTGACAAGGCTGTTTTGGCAACCCCCCACAACAATGGACATTTCATTAACGTTTCTGTTTTGTAGAAAGAATAATTTTCTGTCAAAAACATTTCCATGGAAAATGTTCAACCAGCTCTAACGGTGTTTGCCTGGGAGGTGGTGAAAACATTGGTGAAACATCCACTACTTCTATCCAATCCATGACTCATAGCACAAGAAATTTAATCGGGCATCATACAGAAAACCCTGTAGAATTTCTTGCTTTACAGGAATGTGGATAACTAACACAGTATTTCTTGTGTTAGCACAAGGCACAAACACACCATTTCCGTGCTAGTATTTTTTATTTAAATGTAATCCTTTTTTTCTAATAGTATCTCTCCTTTTTAATAGTATAATGTGGCCTGGAGTACCAAGGAGTTAAAATATTCCACATTCAAATCCCTGCCCCACCACCATCTCTGTATTCCCTTAAGCAAGTCATTTTCAAAGGCAGCCCTTGATTAAAGCTGCTTCTTAACCTCTGTTTCAGTTTCCTCACCTGATGAAAGGGGATGATATCTACCACAGAGGAGTGCTTTCAGCATTCAGTTAATATTTCTAACAACACTTTGGGAGGTGTTAAATTGTAATTATTATTAAAGTGCCAGCATAAGGCTATGAATTCCATGACCCCCTACAAATATACTGTCTATTTGATAAAATTTAACATGCACACACTATAAACTAGCTTAAAGCAATGTAACATGAAACTAAATAGAACACTAACACACATCTGTATTATGATCCCTTTCATGATCTCAAAAGATTGTACAGACAGTGTATGCAGGTGGGTTGCCTCATAAAACCCTCCAAAACAGAGTAATATTAAGCTAAATATACAGATAGAGAAACTGAGGCACTACATAGGTAAGTGAGTTGTCTAAGGTCACAGAAAGTCAATGATAGAGACAAAACTAGAAACCATATCTCCTGAGTCTCAGACCTGTGTTTTAAGTCACAAAGCACCCTTTCATCCCTCTTACATCACAGTGAGGGCAAATATAAGAGAATTTCTTTGGAAGCCTGCAATTAACTTGGATTGTTGGAAAAAAATAAAATAAAAATCAAAACAAAACAGAAAAAACAACACTCTCTCTCAGCCTACTGGATGCTCCCATTTCTAAAGAGAACAGTTATTTGTTCACCTTTAAAGGTAAATGCAGTTTTTGCTCACATTGGCATTAGACTCCTTTGAGGTGCAGTCTTGACCTGAAATTCTATCAGCTTGAAGGCTGAAGACTGAGACACAGTTACAAATGTGCCACAAAGAACCACTTACAGGGTGAGCCTGTCCTGCTGTTTTCTCCAACCGCTTTCTCTACATTACATGATGAAAGGAGCACTGTCCATCTGATAATTCAGTATCAGCTGGAACAGTGGTCAGGGGTTAGGAGTACTTAGAATTGGCAATAGGTATGATCAGTTTCAGGTAGTATGTGTTCTGGCAGAGGTCCAAGCACAGCCCTCAATGGGAAGGCATTAGTGAGCCACAAATTTGATACAGTGTGATGCCCTGTCAGTTAAAAAGGACTTAACAGAGGAAAGCATGCAATGTTTCACCAAGTGCTGTGTACTAGTACCGTGCACAGGGCTAGTCTACCTGAGCTAGCACTGGTAACAATAGCAGTAAAGGCAATCTTAGTTAGGGCCTCTAGGTGTTACTGTAGTTCTTTGTCCCATTTTACAGATGTTTCACTTCCAAGGTACACTTGCTAACTCATGTTTACTTGGAGGTACAATTCAGCTGTTAGTGTGTTGAAAGAGACCAGACAGTTTCTGACTTCTGTTGTAGATTGTGCTGCTGTGTAGAATGCAGATGAAATTAGCTTGAAATTAATTTGCATCACCCTTGAGTTTGCCATCTTTTCAAAATGAGAAAAGATCCCCTTTATACGGGCAGCAGCTCTATGAAATGGGGAAACTATGGGCAGCAATTGTGTATGTACTTGTCCAAGACTGATTCTGTCAACTTTGGCTGAGATTTGGAACTGTTAATGGGAAGCTTTAAAAAACACCTAGGGAAATATCGTTTTTTCCTCTGCTGTGAATCTCACAGATTCAGCTCCTAAGTAGCTTTGTGTCATAGCAGCATGTATAAGATAGGAGGAGGAGGTGTTTAGAGGGAAAATAGGAAGACAATTAAAAGAAAAAAAGTCTGAGTATAAGAAAAAGCTTATTAATAGTGACATCTACTAGATTGTGGAGTAGTCCCTCAAGGGAAATTGAAGCCTCACTACTTGAATTATTTAAAGCTATACTGAACAAACACCCTTGACAGTCAACTGTAGGGAACAGTCATGCATTGATAAGATCATCTAATCAGTTTACCTAACAGATCTTCATTTACAACTTCCAGGAGCTTTACTTTTAATGAAAGAAAACCATACCTATCGGGCCCAGCTTTAAGCTCAGTTTCGTGTATATAATAAGAAATATTGACTGGGACAGCACACCAACCAACCATTCTGGCAACCAGGGATCAGTCATTTAGATTGGAAGCATACAATAAGTGACCATCTACATTGCTTTGTATGCTTTTACAATATTTAAAAATCCAAAAGTCAAACTTAGTACCAAGGAGAGAACATCCTTGCCCCCAGAATTCATCTCTGCGTCACACTTTAAGTTCACCATAGTTAGGGTCCTACTAAATTCATGGTCCATTTTGGTCAATTTCATGGTCATGGGATTTTAAAAATAATAAATTTCATGATTTCAGCTATTTAAATCTGAAATTTCATAGTTTCATTGTAGGGGCCCTGACCCAAAAAGGAGTTGGAGGGGTGGAGTACTGCTACCCTTACTTCTGAGCTGTGCTGGCAGTGGCGCTGCCTTCAGAGCTTGGCAGCAGGAGAGCAGTGGCTGCTGGCTGGGAGCCCAGCTCTGAAGGCAGCGCCGTTGCCAGCACAGCACAGAAGGAAGGATGGCATAGTATGGTATTGTCACGCTTACTTCTGTGCTGCTGCCTGCAGAACTGGGCCCTCAGCAGCCGCCATTCTCTGGCTGTCCAGTTCTGAAGGCCACAGCACAGAAGTAAGGATGGCCTGGTATGGTATTACCACCCTTACTTCTGTGCTGCTGCTGGCGGGACACTGTCTTCAGAGCTGGGCAACCAGCTAACAGCTGCCACTATCCAGCTGTCCAGCTTTGAAGGCAGCACAAAAGTAAGGGTAGCAATACCGCAAGCCCCTTAAAATAACTATGTGACACCCCCTCCCGTAACTCTCTTTTGGGTCAAGACCCCCAATTTGAGAAATGCTGGTCTCCCCCATGAAATCTGATCTTTTGTGTGCTTTTACTGTATACTATACAGATTTCACAGCAGACCAGTTTTCATGGTCTGTGACATGTTTTTCATAACTGTGAATTTGGTAGGTCCCTAACCAGAAGACTATCATTCTGGATCAGTTTCTGCTCCTTGCTGATAAAAAGGCTTATGAAGTTTAGGCAGCTGCACTGTGCAGTAAATGTGACCTCATACAACACCACATTCTGCTTGCCTACCCACCCTAGTCACTATCCAGCATAACCTCAGTGCTATTTTAACTGATCCACACGTCGTTCACATCAAGCACATTTCTCTGGACTGATTACTTCCTGCAGCCCGTCACATCTTTCTCTCAGCAGCAAAAGCTTGATCACATGAATAACAGTTGCTTGTGAGAGTAACTCAGTCCTGACTTTTTCTTCTTCTGTAGTGACAGAGCGTGAGCTTGTTGTTGAAGCACAGGACTGAGAGGAAATCTGACTTCTGTTCCCATGTATGTAAGTTACAACCTCCCTGTGTCTCAATTTCCTCTTCTGTAAAACTGGGATATACTTCTACCCTCACTATCACGAGTAATATTTTATTAGTATCTATAAAGCACGATCAAATCCTAGGCTGAAGAACCCTGTGCAGTAGAAGTGCAAAGTGTCATTTTAGTTCAGTGACTGACTTAGTGTAATTTTATTTTGCATATGGGACCTAAACCATCTGTTGTTTTCTATCATACATTGGTCTCATGCAATGACTACCTGAAAAGTTGTTAGTTTCTTTTGAAAAGATGTCAGAATTTTAAGAATACAATTGGATGAGATTTCCCCCCCTTACAGAATAAGTCCAAATTAGTATTTAATAGTTTTAGCTCTAGACTTTTAGAAACAAAATTACATTTAAACGTGCAAAGGGTTATTTGTTTGGATTCTTTGCATTTTTACTTTATGTCATGGAAGAATGTGATCTAAAGGCTAGAACAGAGGACTAGGAGTTAGAACTACTTGGTTCTAGTACCAACTCTCTCATGCACTTATTGTGTGACCTTGGGCAAGTCAGATCAGTCTACCTGCCAGTGCAATGGTTAGTACCTAACTTGCAGATATATATTAAGGTTGGCTAGTCAAGCGCTTTGTGATCCCCATCTGAAGGAGAGGATATAAGTGTGCAGGTTTTGTTAGGACAGCAGAGACAGGAATGGTCAATAATAGATTTGGTAGTTTCTCAGTGTCAGCCGTAGTGGATCTGTTGTGTTCCCCATTATCATCCTTTCCACTATTCTGTTTCCGTCTCACTTTCTTTACTGTTCCACATTTATCTTCTGTTCACTTAGTTTCTCCCATGCCCCCACACTGGCTCAGCCTTCCTGGAGGTCTGAAAGGACACGCCTGCAGGTTTAGCTTTGCTTGGCATTCCTGCCTGTTGGGTATACAAGATTTGCCTGCTACCTAAAAACATTTGATTGATATGGCTGTGTTTTTACTGTGAAGCAATGGCCCTTTCTTTTCTCTCCATTCTCATCACCTCCCATCCCCAGCTCCTTCCCACACCCCCTATTCCCAAAGTGACTGGAGAGGAGAGGAAGAGAGGAATTTCAGTTGTTTGCATATGAGTCATTAGAAGTTTGAGACTATGTAAATGAAGCAAAACAAAACAGTTTTCATAGCAGCAGCTGGGTGTTCAAAAGAAAATATAATAAACACGTCATTACACAGTGCAAGGGAAAGGACAGCAAGTGTTTTCATGTGGAAACCAAACATAGGTGCAATGTATACACTGTGTTATATTAGCTTTGTACTTAAGGTTATGTAGAACATGATCCAGGCCTTAGTCACTATCCAAGCCCCTGAAGAAATGCATGCTATTTCCTTGTGCTTTCAGGCATTGAGGTAACTGCATAGGATCTGGAGGTTATATGGTACTAGTAAAGTTTCTGATGTAGTATGTTATAACTGTATTGGACTAATGAGATAATATACCACTTTTCTAAATCTCAGCACATTTCCAAAGCACTGTACAATCACTGCTCAACCTCAGCCCCCTGCGAGACAGATTTTATCTCCCATTTCACAGATGGGGAACCAAATAAATTACTTGCCCAAGGCTGCATAATAAGGGATTTGAGTTCTGAGGTCTTGGCTAGCATATCATTCTCTAAGCACTCAACTATGCTACCTCATATACCTGGTTATTAATCTACTCCAACTACTAGCCAAGAACATAACATCTTTATTACATAATGAGTCAACAGTGTGATACTGTTGCAAAAAAAGCAAACATGATTCTGGGATGCATTAACAGGTGTGTTGTAAACAAGACACGAGAAGTCATTCTTCCGCTTTACTCTGCGCTGGTTAGGCCTCAACTGGAGTACTGTGTCCAGTTCTGGGCACCGCATTTCAAGAAAGATGTGGAGAAATTGGAGAAGGTCCAGAGAAGAGCAACAAGAATGATTAAAGGTCTTGAGAACATGACCTATGAAGGAAGGCTGAAGGAATTGGGTTTGTTTAGTTTGGAAAAGAGAAGACTGAGAGGGGACATGATAGCAGTTTTCAGGTATCTAAAAGGGTGTCATCAGGAGGAGGGAGAAAACTTGTTCACCTTAGCCTCCAATGATAGAACAAGAAACAATGGGCTTAAACTGCAGCAAAGGAGATTTAGGTTGGACATTAGGAAAAAGTTCCTAACTGTCAGGGTAGTTAAACACTGGAATAGATTGCCTAGGGAAGTTGTGGAATCTCCATCTCTGGAGATATTTAAGAGTAGGTTAGATAAATGTCTATCAGGGATGGTCTAGACAGTATTTGGTCCTGCCATGAGGGCAGGGGACTGGACTCGATGACCTCTCGAGGTCCCTTCCAGTCCTAGAGTCTATGAGTCTATAATGTATTTCTTCATGCTAATATTATAGGCTGACACACATATCTCCCACTGAAGTTAATAGCTCTCCCATTGACTTCAGATGGGAATAGAATTAGGCCAACACGGACAAGTTCTGAAAATCCTAATAAGTTTGCATATCTGCAGACTTACCATATAAAACTCTGAATCCTATATCTCCTTGTGATCATGTTATCTCACACTAAGCCTGGGTGAGTTCAATTGCTATTTGGAGGGAAGAATAAGCAGTAATGGATATTGATGATACAATCATGGAACTCTTCCCTTGAATGGAAGTTTGTCATATGAGATGTAAAATCGACTGTAGGTGCAGAATCTTCACATCCACATGGAGTCATGAGAAGGATGTAGATTTGGGCATCTTAACAGTTAAGGGCTCTTTGTAGAGGGATGGCCCTCTAACCTCATGCTGTAGGGTCTAGAAAAACAGGGGGCTGAGAGACTAATCTCAGCATATATATAAAAGAGAGAGAGATTGACCACTGTCATTGGAAGTATCCTTGTACTGTTTTATAAACAGAGAGGCTTAAATTCCCCCTGCAGTTTTGGTTTGATACTTCCCCCGCCCTTCTCTTAAGTGTTGCTACGTACTCAACAGCTGTGTTCCACCCTAGAGGTGGCTGTAGTGATGAGTGACATACTTTTATCTTCCTTTGGGATTAGGTTTCTCAACCTACATGAAAGAGAGTCAACTATTGTGACTGCAGAAAAAGTACAATTTTTGTTTAATCAGTTCTGCTATATGTATGTGTACAATTCAGCTGCTTCTATGTATCACATTCTGGGGAGTGGATGTTTTTCCCTCCTGGCAAGTGCCTCGGACAAGAATCTAAGAGTGTCTTCACTACAGTTAGCCCAGGAGACGAGCACCCAACAGCCACACTGCAAAGCCATACCCAAATTACTGTGACTTCAATGGTGTTGCACTCAACTCAGTATGTTGCTAGGACTTCTGGGGATAAATGCTATGGTTCCTTGTGCTGCAGAAAGCTGAACCACTGTATGATTCTCTCTTACCAGATTGTGGGAGAATTGCTCTGTCTTTCTGGGAAAACAGACCAGGATGTAGCACGACACTGGAAGACTGTCAGCACCAGAATGATTTAGTCTGCATCCTTACTGCAAAGTAAGCAGATTGCTAGCCTAAGTGAAAGTAGAACTGGGCTCTAACCCATATCCCCAGCCTGGCCAGCTCTCACCACTAAGCCCAGATGAGAGGGCATGTGGATGGGAAGGAGATTGGTTAGAGGCAATATCTGGTTAAGAGGCCAAGCTAACTCTGCAATGAAGATCTCTTGTAGGTGTGGTGCAATGTTTTAATGAGACATGTAACACACGTCTTTGCTCATATTTAATGTTTTAATTTAGTGCAAACAAGTTTTGGTATCATTGGTTATATTAAAATCTTACCTTTCTCTTCCTCGTACATGGACAATCGCTGCTTTGGACATGTGAATTTTTGTAGTGACAATTTCAAGAGAGAATATACTTTTAATAGGTTTGAAAATCTCACACAGTTAAGTAAAACTCCCCAGGTTATTGATCAGGTTTATAGCTAAGAGAGCAATAAATGGACTTCCAAATTTTCAGCAGACTAAGTTTTTCTTCTCTCCCACTTTAATCATCTCTCCTCCCACTTGCTCCCTTCCTTCCACACAAACTGAGTATAAGGTTTTATTGAATCTTGCAGCTGTATCACAAACATCATATGCACTCAGAATCCAGGAATGGACCTTTACTTTACACTCTAAAGTTTATTATGGTCCAATGCTTCTCTTTGATAAGGGGATATTGAACACACATTTTATTCAGCTTGCAACCTTCCATATAAAGGCAAAGCATTGTTGACTAAGTCCAGATTGTGGAATTTACATGAAGGCCATGTTTCACAATATGAATACTTGCTATGGCAGGACACGACAATCAAGTTCTTGCAGGGCCTGAACCAACTGGCTTCAATGGAATCAAGAAAGCCCCCTAGTGATTGTAAAAGGCAGCATTTTTGATAGTTAAGTATTTCCAAATGGCCTTTTATATAGTTTCATAGATTCCAAGGCCAGAGAGGATCATTGTGTTAATAGTCTGACTAGCTGTATAACACAGGCCAGAGAAATTCCTCAAAATAATTCCTACAGCAAATTTTAGAAAAACATCTCATCTTGATTTTAAAAATGGTCACTGATGGAGAGAATCCACTTCAACCCTTTGTAAGTTGATCCAATGGTTAATTACCATATTGCAAATGTACAGCTTATTTTCAGTCTGAATTTATCTAGCTGTAACTTCCACCGTGTTATACCCTTCTCTGCAGATTGAAGAGCCCAATATCAAATATTTGTTCTCCATGTAGGTACTTTTGAAGTGTAATCAAGTCACCCCTTTAAACTTGTCTTTGGAAAGCTAAATAGATTGAACTCTTTGACTACCACTATAAACATGTTTTCTAATCCTTTAATCATTCTTGTGGGTCTTCTCCAAACCCTTTCCAATATAACAACACCCTTCTTGAATTGTAGACACCAGAACCTGACAGTATTCCGGCAGCGATCACACCAGCACCAAATACAGTAACTCCTCACTTAACATTGTAGTCAAAGTTGCATTTTTCAGGAACATAAGTGAAAAGATGTTAAATGAACCCAATTTTCCCGTAAGATATAATGTAAATGCAGGGGGTTAGGTTCCAAGGAAATTTCTGGGAGGTAGTCAAAAGGCATTATATACTGTACAGTACTGTAGTTGGGAGGTACCCCATATAGACAGCCCGCTGTGGGCAAGGACTCTAGGAAGCACCTTGTGCAGCAGCAGCTTCCCCCCCAGAACAGACACTGACTTTGCTGGGGGATGCTCCAGGCCTGCCTCTTCCCATCCCTGCTCCACTCCAGGCCCACCTCTTCCCACCCCCATTCCAGAGCACGCCGCATCCCCACTCCTCCCCCCTTCTTCCCAGCATTTCCCCGCTCCTCTCTCCCTCCCAGAAAGTCCTAAGCACCGCCAAACAGCTGTTTGGTAGCAGGAGAAGCGCTGGGACGGACGGGGAGGAGGTGGAGAAGAGGAACTTGTGCTATGCTCACTTGTAAAGTTGCTGCTCTTCCACAGAATCCTACAAGCAGTGGACAGAGCAAGCAGCCAAACGACATAAGGGAGCATTGCACAACTTTAAATGACCACATTCCCTAATGAAGCAGTGACATAACTTCAAAACAATGTTAAGCAGGAGGACGTTAAGTGAGGACTTACTGTACAGTGCTACTCCAGACAGCCCAGAGCCAAAAACTACAATTGTGCAGCTGACATAAAAAAAAGGAGGGAACCTATATCTATCTGTCTGTCTCAAAAAAAAAAAAAATTCTGATGGGCAACATGCTGATGTTGTCTTAGGCACTAAAATGCACTTCAGTTCTAAGTTATATTGTGGCATTACAATTTGTGTCTCAATTTACAAATATTTATTTCAGTTTTTAAATATAAAAAACCCATCTAGTTGCGCTGCTTTACATATTAAAAGCACAAGACCATCAGAAAATAAAACACAAAAACAGCCAATAATGAGAAAAATCTCCTCCTCTAGAAACCCTATCCCCCCCCCCAAAATCTCCAAACGCATCATCTTCTGACAATTCAAACATCCTCCAAAATTTTCAGGTACATAGGAATTGCAACATTCTGAAGTTTAAAAAATAAGGTTAATTTAGGTATGCAGTGAATTCTAAAGTTGATATCATCATAATTGTGGCAATTGTATCAGCATTGCTCTTGAAAAGAAAGGGGGTATGCATAGACAGGTTCCATGCTAAGTAAAGAAATGTCTTTTCCAACTACCAGGTCTACAAACTTGATCTGGAATCAAAGAGTTAAAACGAGGTTCTTTCCAGCCTGTACATCAATAATAGATACCATCAGCCAAATTTCACCATCAGTTATGCTTGTGAAACCTCATTTTCACATTAAAGGGCTGTGCAGGTGTGAGGGGAATATCTGATGATGCAATTGAAATTAAACATATGACTCAATACAGACATGGGGCAGATCTCTATTAATTGGCTGCAATTTTTGTACAGTAACTTTAAAGAAACAAAACATCTAGTCCCTCCTAAAGCTTTGGAATTGGTTGACACTAGAAGTGGGCCAGTGCCAAGAGTTCAAAAGGAATTTTGTCATTTAGATACTCAATGTTGCCAACATATGGCTAGTACTCACATTCAGCAGAAGCCCTCACACAATTACCATGTGATCATGATGGTAAAGCTTGGCTAAGAGCCTGCTCCTCTCCACTGCCTAGACTCCTTGGGTCTGATGGCTCTAGCTTACCATGAGCAGCACCACCACATCTAGTGGCAGTATTCTAGGTGCTCCATGCATGTTTGTTGTAATTAGTATAATTATAGTGGGCCTGGGCATGTCATGCATGTTCATGTAGAAGTCATAGCTGAGTGAGGACTGTAGCCTTCACTCCTATCTATAAGGTGTCTAAGAGCACTTGTGTGTTCCCCTATAGGTACAGGATATAAATGCAGTCCAGGTGAGGGAAGGTGGACATCTTCTTGCACCTTGGTCAGTTTTCTCCATCCTAACAGGGTTATAAAATTAGCTGATACTCTGGTGGCAAAGAAAAGCATGTACATAGTAACAGTCCTTTGAGAATTGTGCCTGAAATGTATCCATGTTTTAGAACAATACAAATTCTCTTGATTCTCTGACTTGCCAAAGTAATTAAAAAAGCAATTCTATTTCTATAACTATTTATTATTCGTCTGTAAAAATATAAGACTAATATACAACTAAAGCTAGTTTGATTTTGTAAAATCAAAGTTCATTTAGTGAGATATCAATGTACATTATACATTAAAGTTGTAAGAAAAATACTGATATTTGACATTTTAAACAGATTTTCATTTGCATAAAAATCAAGTTGCAAGTAAAATTTAATTAGAAAATACAGAATATTCACAAAAGTACATGTTTCAGACAGTTCATGAGGACACTGTCCTAAATGTATTGAAGCTGTGGAAGAACATATGATTCACAGTTAAGCTTGACTTTTACTGATACCATAACAGAGATCCAAAGTGAATGTATCTTAATTTCAGCAACATTTGCTCTCTTTTCTAATAAGGTGCACTTAAAAGGCTAATCTGTTTTCAGACTGCCAGCAGAGAGGAGGGACAGATTGCTTTTATTGTGCATGTACACATCCGTATAACACTATTCAAAAGGTATTTTTGTATTCCAATGCATTTTGAAATAATTTGGATATAAATTAGTTTATAAAATCTGGATTAAAATATAATTTATATGCATTAGGAAACTGAATACATAAAGAATGTGCATTGACAGCAGCTTGATATTTTCAGTCATGCATAATTTTAGATTTTACAGTTAAAATCAGTACAAAATAGTAAAGCCTTGAATTTTTTTCTCCCCTCAGGGAAAAATTTTGAAAGATGTTAACTGTTAAAAAAAACTAACTTTAAGAGGTAGTATATAAAAGGCGAATATATGTATCATCTTTAAAAATATACTGAACCTAGTACCATTTTATATATAAAGTTAACTAACCATTTATTTCAACAGTTGATTATCCTGGAATAGTGATTTTAAAAATATTTAGTAATAATTTGTCGAGTGGTATGATGCAGATAGAAGATATTTAGAAAGTCTCTCTTATGGTAACTGCACTGTTATGCAATTACATATTGTGCAGTCTGTCATTTTAATTACAAAAACTTCTGTTAATCCTTCATGATGGAAATTTATGAGCACTTACACACTATATGCCCTTTTTAAAATTTCCTTAAGTTCTTAACACCAGTATATATACCCAAATTGCATATGCTATGAGTAAAAAACATTCAAAATTAGGTAATGGACAAAGTTTAGCAGCATACTACCTTGAAGTGTTTGTGTTTAAGCAATAAATTAATATCTTGTAACGTGTTTTCAGGTGCCAGGCTCATATGTAAGTTAATAGCTTATCTTACATCCAAGCCACAACATTACTAATGTACCATATTAGATCCACAAACAGTTCCACTGAAAGTGTTATACCTCTACATAAAAAAAAAAAAAAAAGGTGGGTACTAGTTTATCTTCATCTGTATCTGTGGATCTCATTCTCTTCTCTTAATCCAAGTGCATTTTACCACTTTGATTACTTGCAATACATTCAAGTAAATAAAAAGGCATGGGAATGCAAACTATCATGATACAGGAAAGAAGTCCCATTGCTGAAGGAATAAAAACCAAACCCAGTTTTAGAGTAAGACACATGCCCTAAATAAACAGCAACAGCATGGATAAAAAATAAGAAGTTTTAAAAAATCCATTTTTAAATTTGCATTTACTCCTGGGGGAATTCTGCACTTTTGTCCCCAGCAGATTCTAACAGGGAGGCAAAGGGAAGCTGCAATTACACCTTTCCCTCACCAGGTGGCACCAGGAGAGGGCAGCAGGCTCACAGGCTAGAGCAGCCAGCCATGGAGAGGGAAACTGCCTTCCTCACAGGCTCCTGCTGGCAGGGCCACATGAAGAGGCATGGGGTATGGGGAGAAGGGAGGGGGAGTGGATGGTCAGAGCAGGGTACAGGAGCTAGTGGGGTGACCGCACTGTGCCAGGGGCTGAATGGAAGTGGGGATGCAGGGCCCCATGGAGATGGGGGGGTGGAGGTGGGGGGATGGTGGCTGATTAGGGGTGCAGGGACACATGGAATCGGGAGCAATGCCTGGCTGAACAGGGTGTGGGGGTGCAGGGCTGGATGGGGGAGTGGCTATGTAGGGACACATGGAGACAGGTGAGCTATGCCTGGCTGAGGGAGGGTGCCGGGAAACACGAGGATGCACAGAGATGCCTAACTGAATGGGAAATCGGGGTGCAGGGACACACAAGCCAGATGTGCCTGATTAAATGGGAGAGGCAAGGGGTCAGCCAGCATCTGCATGGGGAAGACCACAACTCCATAAAAATCACCCCCATCCCCACAAAAAAAAAAATCTGTTCCATACTTCTCCCACCCACACCTAACAACCCTCCAGGTTCATTCCCAGGTTCCTTCCTAGCAATTACTTCCCCCTTCAGCTCTTCCATTACCCCTGACACTCCTCAGAAGCAGTGCAAAGGCCTGGGGGCACTGAAATACATTTCTGTATTGTAATTTAAATAAATTGTTACTCAAAGTTCTGTATTAATACTCATGGTAAGGAATCTATTTGTCAAAAAAAATGTCCTGAGCCTTTTTTGTTGTCTATATTGTTAGACATACTTGCTGACAAGTATTTTGAAATAAAATTACCAAAATTGAAACTGCCATGATAGTGTGTTATTTTGATTAGTAAAATATGCAGAATTTTAAAATACTGTGCGAATTTTTTTTTAAAAATTTTTGGTGCAGGATTTCCCCAGGAGTACCTGTTGTTAATTCTTTCTTTTCTTTCTATTTAAAGTCAAACTGTTAAGTGGATGTTTTGTTCTTGTTTCTTTAGAAATCATAGAAATTTGGGCTGGAAAGAATCTCAGGAGGTCAGTTTCCTGACTGTAGAATTTCACATCTTACACAGAAATTTGTTCTGCTAAGAAGCTACATCCTTACTGAGATAAATACAAAACTGATAAGCAAATTGCAAATGCAGCTAACACCACTTTCCATTAGAGTGAAGTTTCACAAGTCAAGAAGGCTGAAGTACTTTAACCAGGCTGTATTCCATCAGGCCTTGCAGTTTGAAGGAACTTAACACCTGAAAATTCCGCCTTCAGAAGGTTATTTTTCAAGATCTTAGCTTGTATGTATAAAAAGTTAACTGTGTTAATGTATTAAAAGTTAATAGATTTTCATTATTAGCAGCTAACTAATTTTGTTTTGAAGACAATTTTATGTCTTAAATTTATTTCTTAAATACCAATACTATTTTAGCCCTTGATGCTGCAAACAAACCACATGAGTAGTTCTACTGAAGTCAATGAACTATTCAGCTATTCATGAGAGTCAATTTACATTCCTGCTTAAGGGTTTGCAGCATTAGGATTTTAGTTTTCAATATTTTGGTTTTTTTCCTATAGCAGTTTTTTAATATTCAAAATAAGATACCCTACCAGGTGTGGCATGTTAAAGAACAGCATTTTATAATTTAGTTCATTATAAATTTTGACGTTGTAATAGCACAAGTTTTCAAGTTAGTTTTACAAAGCCTAAACCTTTTTAAAAAAAAATCAAGTGATAAGTTGCTCTAACCTGTGCTGGATAATAATTTTTTAATATTAAGACAGAAGTGTTCATTGATCATCAATTTCAAATAACTCTCCTCTCATTTGTAAGAATCTTGATCTCTTTTAACATGATCATTTTTGGAGCATGAAACAGGAATCAGGTAAAATGTTATTTTCATCCTATTAATTTTGTATTTGATTTCTTTAGACATTTACATAATGTAATTTACTACAGTTAGTGACTAAGCCCAGCATAAAAGACAACCTTATACAATACTGTAAATTAAGAGAAGAGAACTGGTCCTCAAGGTACAAGAGAAATACTAGTAAGACTTTCACATTAGAATTTTAAGATAATTGTGTCATTAAGGGGTAAACTCACATGACCATAAATTCGGATTAGACATGCAGCTTCACTATCTGATCCACCTCACATGGTAATGGAAATTTACTCTTTAAAACCAGTAGTATAAGTACCTCTGGAAGTAAACATGCGGTCAATACCTCTCAACCATCCTTCATTTTACCGCTGTCCCGTCACAGCCAGGGTCATCTACCTTGTATCTTTACAAAATATTTACATGGAATTACAGAATTATAAAGCTGACATTAATCAGCCCACATAATTTTAAGATTCCTGCATTTACTGTTTTTCCTTACGTTTGTTTGCAGGTCTTAAGGACTGGTAGGTTGAGAGGTATAAATTGCATTACACATCAAGCAAAATTAAAAGTTGTATGGCATCTTCAGTTAATGTAAAATACACCATTGAGGCAGTTTCATAGCGTTATAATTGTCCCATCTTCTAAGGACTTTTTGTCTGGATCATGTATTTCATACTCCATGCTAACGTTGCCTGCTGAATGACATAAGTTTACTTCACTAAAAGGAATGAAACCATTTTGTGTTGAGTCATGAAGGAGTTCAATTTGTGTTAATGATTCCAGACTCTCACTGGTAGGGACAGCTTTTGGAATCTGCTGTGGCTCACCATTATCTTCAATAATGATGTCATCTTCATCACTGTCTTCTTCTTCTGGATGGAAGTTCTGCACAGTGTGTGGTGTGTAACCTGGAAGACTAGTATCAGTAGACTGACCTGAGCTGCCAGAAGTCCTACTGTTCCTAACAACATTATTTCGTTGATTTGCTGGTCTCACTGTAATGATCAGGTTACGGCTATTTGCAATCATCATGTCTGTAACTTGATCAAGACTCTTCCCTGAGACTTCTATTCCATTTACCTCCAGTACTTCATCATTAACAGCCAGTAAGCCTGTACTTTGAGCCAGGCCTCCAGGAACAAGCCTGGATATGAAAATCCCTGGTACCTTCTCCAATCCATGTGGAGTTACTCTGACACTAGAGCCATCCCGTATATAGAATCCAAGTGGTTTGTCAGTTCCATATTTGTAAAGTCGCACCCTGCGATGGGTTTCTGGGAGAATATCCACATCAATAATAGACGACACCGGTCTGAAGTCTCGTGGCATGCTAATGACAATATGTGGTTTCTTTTTGTGGTTATCCGTACGCAACACATTTGATAAGACATTTTTCTTCCTTGTCATAGTATCCGTACCAAAGGCACTGTAGTCTGCATCTTCTGTAAAAAGACACATAGCATATATTGGTAATTAGTACAGTGTGGACTACTCTGTTCTGCATAGCATGGCTATCAGTAAAGAAAGTTTTAGGTTGACAAGGTGCAAAATGTCTAGTAAAAAGTTGTCAGCATGCTGTACCAGCAACAATTTTCTCTGTCAACGAGGTAATTATTCTAACATTAAATCAAGATAGTTTATTTTGTTAATGTCACTTCACTTTACAATCACCAAAGAAAAGCTATTGTAAGTATTTCAAAAAAATTAAGCAAAATTAATAGTGTATTGGAGGAGGCAAGAATGAGAATCCAGCTGTTTTAAAACAAGATGTTTATCAAAAATAGTAGTGTTCTTTCTCTCTCTCTACACACACACACACACACACACACACACACACACACACACACACCCCCCTACTTAAAATTCTTATACAGAAAGCAATTCCATTTATTAAAATTTCTCCCTGCCTCTATGTTTCAGTTCACTGGAACAGAAAGAATGAAAAAGGTTCATTGGCTCCTTTCCCTATTATTGTCAAGTATCTGGATGCTAGCCAAGTGACCTGGATTCAATCTCCAGAAAGTTTAGTTCATTCCACACAATCCCATCTCTGCTCCTACACTGTGTAGGTAAAATTGCTGGTAATAAACTAAAAACAACAGACCCCGCACAGCAGGAAATACTTAAGGCAAGTGATGTAACCAATAGCCAATATTACAGCTTCCATAATTTGGTTTCAGAGGGGTAGCTGTGTTAGTCTGTATCAGTAAAAACCAAAGACTTAGTCTAAGGTGCCACAAGGACTCCTAGTTGTTTTTCCATAATTTGGAGTGACAAGTGTCTGAATAGTTTATATTTGCTCAAGGGTTTTTTCATGGATTTTTTTTGCAGGGGGAGAGTGGGAAGCCTACAAAACATAAGATGCATTAACTGGTTTTTACGGAAAAGAAAATTAGCTAGCTTTAGAACACTAAAATTACTTGTTAGTTCAGAAATACAAATGCAGTGTTCTTGTAGCCGTGTCAGTCCCAGGATATTAGACATACAAGGTGAACGAAGTAAAACATTACCTCACACATTTTTTCCCTCTAACTTTAAACTTCACTAAATATGCATTTCATAGAAAACTTCTTTGGTTAAATCTTCGCATAGCATAATTCTCAGATGTTTTGATTATTCACAACAATCATATTTCACCAGGCTTACTTGGATTAACATTAGCACTTCTTCAATGTTATGCTATCATTTTGCCTCATTTTAAATACAAACATTTTATTCCCTTATAGAAAAAACTGACACCACTACATTGCTTTTCTACTTAGCACATGAACTTCTGGGACTAACTAGCCCTTTGATCCAGGAAGCTGGAATTTCTTGGTGCACGTTCTGGGTGCCCTATCAATTATGCCATATAGTGAGAAGGGTTTCAAAGGCCAAATATTAATCCAAATGGTACGTGAAAATAGTATTTCCATAATTTTGATCAAGTGTAAAATTTGAGTTGACTTTATGAAGTTTCTTCATGGGACTTTGAAAGTAAATAAAGTAAAGAAAAAAATATGTAGTGCAATGCAATGCTCCATATATGGGATTCATAAGATACACATACCAGAAAAACATGTCAGAGTAAACTAGCAAACATCTTCCTCACCCCTTAAAAAGTGAACTGCACTGATTGTGTTTACTTAGAACATTAATAGCTCCACAGGAACCACGGTAGGGCAAGATACTGCAATGTGCTTTGGAAAGCTAAAGACCGAGTTCAGTAACCAAGAACAAAGACGGCAATTCTAAATACTTAACCTAACAACTAATTTCTTTCACATTTAAATACTAAAAATGTAAACATTAAAGTGGCTGTTTGAAAGCAGGAAATATAAAGTGTAATAATGACAGTCTGAAAAAGGGGTTCTGGAATGCAACAGTTGGAAAATACTAAGTGCCCCAGACAAAGAAATCTCAGATGGACCTTCAGCGTTCCAAGCAAAGTGCTTTACAATTTCACAAGATTTGCACATTCAAGCATTATTGACAAAATACCTTTAAATTAAGTGAGACACAAGACCTTAAGTATCCTCTTGGTGACCCATAAATACTATACATCCCATTTAAAGTCCTCTATTGCAGACCTATTGGAGATACAGTAAATCTGAAGCCTATAGTTTTGTCAAATAATGCAGCAGAGGGTTGGGGGCTCAGTGCATGTTTTAGAGAAGGGAAAATAAATGTATAAATCTTACCAGTTGATTATCTGACATGGCTTCAAATAGCAGAGGCAAGTTAATATAAATAATAAATATTTAACAGTAACTGTTCTATGCTGTGTAGGGTTGAGAATTTAAGTGAAAAAGAGATGTAGGAAATTTAAAGTTAGCTGCTATGATAACTAATACACCCCCTTATGTTTATGCACTATTTTATACTACACAAAGAAATCTAATTTACATTAAGGCTGCTCAAGAGCATTTTCAATCGAGACATTAAAAATCTAAGGAAGTCACTAGTTAAATCAATACTTCCATACTATATCCAAAAGTGATCTTCTTGCCTTTATCTTGACTCCTATACAACTCCCACTTGGAAGGCCATGGTATCTTACCAAAATATCCACTCACCCCTCCAATGCCATCTCTTCAACCCCCCCGTAAGTACTGAGGGAGCTATGGTAGGACCACCATGGATAGTCCTGCATACGCCACTGCTTCAGGGCAAATAAAATATTTTCATAGTGCTGCTGCTTGGGGTATGCCAAGTATTTAAATTAGCAATGCCCTGGGGAGTCTCATTCCATGCTTTGACCTCTTCTCTCCTCCCCCTCCCCAACAACTGCCTCCCCAACTTCCCAAGATCAGGAGTGCCAAGAGTTAAAGCAACACAGTTAACAAATCAAGAAGAAACACTGGGAAGTGTAAAAAATGAGAAGGAAGTAAAACAGGGGTGGGCAAACAACTGCCCGCACGCCAGACTGGCCCATCAGGGCTTTGGATCTGACCCGCAGGATTGCCACCCCCGTGGCACCGCAGGCCCCGTGCCACTGCTGGAAGTGACCAGGACCACGTCCCTGCAGCCCCTGGAGGTGGGGTGGAGCAGAGGGCTCTGTGCACTGCCCTCGCCTCCAGGCACTACCCCCCACAGTTCTCATTGGCCGGGAACAGGGAACTGCGGCCAATGGGCGCTTCAGGAGAGGTACCCGCAAGGGAGGGCAGCATGCAGAGCCCTTTGCCCCTCCTCCCCCAGGGGCCGCAGGCATGTTGTGCTGGCCGGGAGCCTGTCTTAGCCCCACTGCACACCGCTGCCACCCTGGAGCCACTCCAGGTAAGCAGCGCCCGGCCGGAGCCCGCACCCTGAACCCCTCCTGCACCCAACCCCCTGCCACACCCCTCCTGCATCCCTGCCTGAGCCCCCAACCCTCTGCTGCAACATGTATCCCTCCTGCATCCCAACCCCTTGCCCTGAGCCCCCTGCTGCACTCCTCCTACACTCTAACCCCCTGCCCTGAGCCCCCTCCCACACTCCGCAACCCCTCTTGCACCCCAATCCCCTGCCCTGAGTGCACTCGTATGCCCAGTACCGCTCCTGCGCTCCAACCCCCTTCCCTGAGCTTCTTCCTGCACACCACACTCCCTCCCACACCCCAACCCTCGGCCCCAGCCTACATTCATGTCCCTGCATGCAATTTCTCCAGCCATATGTGGCCCTCGGGCCAAAAAGTTTGCCCATCCCTGAGCTAGAAGAACTTGACAATTCCACCGGCTACATTTCAGGGAGTTTAGTTAGGTTATAAGAGGGTTCATTTTGTTTTATTTAAAAAAATTAAAAGCAGTCTATTAGAGAAATTTGGAGCTATTGTGGTTCTTTACCTAGAGAACTAAAAAAACGCCAAGAACTGGGGCCAAATTTTTAAAAAACTCAGGTCCAAATAGCAATACGGGCTCTTTAAGTGTTCCCTGTGCTAAATCTTTGTTGTAACCTTTGAAAATCTATTTGCTTCCTGAAGAGTTTCAAATGAAATTTGATGACTAAATTCAACTGCTCAAATTGAAAGATGTATTTTAGTTCACTGAAAATACAAACCTCAAAGCAACACTAACTATGGAGTCACTTCCAATACTTCTAATTACTGTGTTAAATCTGCACAGTGCTTAATTTGTAATGAAAGAGGTGCTGGGGCTCAACCAGTTTTTTTTTTATATTCATAACTGATGCAACAAGCCCAGAAGTGCCGGGGCTGTGAACTGCCAAGGGGCTCAGCCCTGGCACAAATTAAGCATTGTATATAAACAATAAATATGCAACATTCAGACTGCTGTGGATATTGTGTTTTTTCTGCTTAGAGTAAGAGAAAACGTATGCAAAAAATTGATGCAAAGTTAGGAAAATTAAATCTGGGATATATTTGAATATGTAATCTAGGGACAGTACATTCAAAGTCCACAACTGCACTTTTAAGTTCAAGGTTCAGAGTGCAAGGTGCAAAGCGTGTAACTTTAAACTGAATGTGTGAGCCAATGATTACACATTCAACAGGGACAGACAGGGGATGGGAAGGGCCATAGAGATCAAAGTTAAGATGGGCTTGTCAGTCTCAGTCCAATTTGTCCACCCACCATATATCAGATATCCATGAGAACTTAATTTGATACTGCGCAGTCCTAGGAATCAAAAATTTTAAGTTTCATCAAATAAACTGTTATAAAGTCATTTGCAGCATTATTGTAGCAATGTTGGTTCCAGGATATTAGAGAGACAGGGTGGGTGAGGCAGTATCTTTTATTGGACCAAATTCTACTGGGGAAAGACAACCTTGTGAGCTACACAGAGATCTTCAGCTCTTACAAAGTCAAACAGCTGTAGCATAAAATCAACAATCTTCATCGGGAAGATGAGCATGTATTAGTTGAAAAATCAGTAAATAATCGATAAGATGCTGAGTTTATTTTCAGCCTAAAAAGTGGGGATGTGGAGGAGAATCAGGGTTTGGATTTTTAGGATTTGGGCTCACAATTCCATGAATTTACATACCTGAACAATTGACTAAAAGTGGCCATTTGCATGCAATTACAGCAATTGTGGTCTTAAGATTTTGAAAATTCTGGCCTTAAGTAATCATTCTGAATGTTACACACACAAAAAACCAATAATCAATTTTACTTATCCCTTTGGACACTGGTCACTCAGGGAGCATGAACCTTGATCATCATCTAAAAAACTGGCAAGCTCCGAGTCATCCGGCTATTACAAACTTAGGTGCTCCCAATCCTTATGGAGAGTCTACAGGTTAGGTTGCCAGTTTTCTTGAATAGAAAGGTCCCCATTAAATTAAGAGGCCAGCACACACACCACACACAAAACTGACAGGTCCTTCGGAAGGAGATTGAGCATGTTCTAAATAGCACTGTATCTTGATGAAAGTTAAACAGGGAGAAAGGACAGAGCAACAAGTTTGGCCTTTTTCCTGAGCCTGGTAACGTCCACTAGAATGACTACCTTCCAGTACAGTAAAGGCAAGAACTTCCATAGGCCTTGAAGACGGGAAATGTGTGCTGCCATGTAAATTTATTTTTAGTAGGAAACCCAGAATAGCATATACACCGCTACCTCGATATAACGCCACTCGATACAACATACATTTGGATATAACGTGGTAAAGCAATTCTCCAAGGGGGGGGCAGGGGGTTGCGCACTCCGGTGAATCAAAGCAAGGTCAATATAACATGGTTTCACCTATAACGCGGTAAGATTTTTTGGCTCCCAAGGACAGTGTTATATCGAGGTAGAGGTGTATCCTAGAGATCTATAATTACACGATTGGTGCCAAAGACTTAAATCTTAAGTCACCAAGAGGAAAGCCTTTAAATAATTTTAATCAACTTTTCCATTTCTACTTCAGTTATTTTCTTAAAAAGTGCACTCTGATATAACCATTAAAACATGTTGGCTTACATTAAATTACGTATATCATCTTCTAGTTAAGAGGGAGTGCTATAACTACGTACATTTATTTAAGCAATTATTTAACTTCTTTTCAGATTCTCAAGTGTATATTTTAGTAGGTTAGAAAATGATTAATACATTACTTATTTACTAGATAATTAACTTTTGTTCATGATTGTCAAGGTGCATTAGGATAGTAACTGAAATTAAAAACAAAACAATATAGGTTTTTTGTTAAAACAACCTTAAGTGTTTTGGATTCCTAAACTGCTCTTATCAAAAGATGTTTCACATTTAAAACCAAACGATTTATTACAACTGAGGGATGAAATGTAGTCAAAGAATTAAACTAATTTCAGGTCTGCCTGGGAAAACTTTCAAATTACTCCTGGGGGAATTCAGCACCAAAAAAATAAAAATTCTGCACACAATATTTTAAAATTCTGCAAAATTCTGCATATTTAAAACTATGCAACGTAATCACGCTGGTTTCAATTATTTTGGTAATTTATTTAAACTACAATACAATGGATGAAAAATGGGAGTGGGGAGCACTGGAGGAGATGTCCCAAACACCTTCTGTTTAATAGTAATGTAGCTAGTATTGACTCTTTACTTCTGGTTTAGTCAAATATATGCAGCCATATGCTCAGTGTTACATCTAAGGCAACTGAAAAGCAAGTGAGGGCTGGGGACTCAAACTCACAATTTGTATTGGCTACTAACCATCTTCAGAAAGGTCAGCAGCACACAGTTCTTGGAGCAAATTTTGATAGGAAATTTTTTCAGTCCAAAAGTTTATACCAGTTCTAATCACTAAATCATCATAAGCATTTATAAGGCCACACTGTCCTTCACACCACTCTGGTAATGTAAGAAGCCTTAAAATTTTTACACCTGTTTTATACTCCTGTGGGAATTCACTAAGAACAATGGGAACAATTTACTAAGCAGGCAGGCTGCTACATTCTGCTGTGCCTGAGGGGACACGCCTATCTCCCCAGAAACACCCCAAAGCTCCGCCCCTCCATGCCAAGCATGCCACAATAGCGGGAAAAAGGGACAGAGTGTTTCTCTCAAATGCATGACTGCCCAGCCCTCTCGCCCATTCAGTGATTTATGTCTCCACCGGCTGCCCCAGGCGCCTGACCCGACCTGCCTGCATTGCAGGGAGAGCCGTGTGACCACGTTTGCGGCTTCCCTTTACTTCCCCATTAGAAGTCATTTTTCTGTGAGGAAGTAAAGAAATCTGCGGGGGGCACGAATTCTGCACATGCACAGTGATGCAGAATTCCCCCAGGAATATCAAATATGCCTAAGTGAAAGTGACTAGAGTTTAAGTTCCTACTCGTCTAAGTCTCTTGAAAATGAGAGTCTCCTAAAGGGCTCATCTACACTACAAAGTTAAGTTGGCTTAACTACAATGCTCAGGGCTACCAAAAATTGCACACCCTGTGCAACGTAGTTAAGCCAACCTAAACCCCAATGTGTAGACATGGCTAGGTCAATGGAAGACTTCTGTTGACCCTAGCTACCACCTCTAAGAACTACTTTTGTTGCTGTAGTAAGGGTATGTCTACACTACCCGCCGGATTGGTGGGTAGCAATCGATCTATTGGGGAATCGATGTATTGAGATACATTGATCCCTGAACACACTCTCCGTCAACTCCAGAACTCCACCAGGGCGAGAGGCAGAAGCGGGGTTGATGGGGACCGGCGTCTGTCAATCCCGCGCTGCGAGGACGCAAAGTAAATCAATCTAAGATACGTCAACTTCAGCTATGCTATTCTCGTAGCTGAAGTTGCTTATCTTAGATCGATCCCCCCCACAACATAGACCAGGCCTACATGTCTATACTACAGTGCTACAGAGGCTCAGTTGTAGTACTGCAGCTGGGCCGCTGTAGTGTTTCTAGTTTAGATGTACCCTAAGACAAGTTACTTCGGCTGACCTATCATGCCATATTTACAAAGCTTGACCTCAAAAGTTAGAATAATCTTTCTTTGTATAGGAAAAGATTTTATACAGAAACAGTGTCTTTTATTCACTCAAAGTTTTTGATAGAGGCTCATGGATTCAGCATTTTTTAATTTAAATATTTTAAGAGATTACAATAAGTTTAGGCCTTACATTTTATATTCAATTCCATTTCATTTTAAAACAGGTTTATTCTTCCAAAGAAAAAAATCATTTAAAGAAAAATCATATTTTTTTAAAAACAGATTTTTTGCTCATAAACCAGATATTTGTAAACTTTTAAATATCACTATGCATTTTTATCTGAAGCTTTGACATCAATTAAGACCACTAAAAATCACTCCCCTAGAAAAAGTACCTGGAGAAAGAAGTGTCTTTTTCCAGAGATGGCTAAGCCAAACAAGAGTACCACATAGCACCATAAGAATTCGCTACAGCACTAACGGCACTGTAAGCTGAATGTGAAATTTAAACTACGGAAAGAAACATGAACTATGAAAAGCTATCAAAACAGGTCAGAGAATTTTTAACCCCTATAGTTAAAAATCTGTGATTATAAATGCAATTTTTCTGGAGTTTAATTTTAGGCTGAAAGTTCACATGCTGATTTTCAGCGGATACTGATTTAAGTGATAGCAACACAGTTACTGTAGGTAAAGGGAGAAACTGTTATTGTAGGTATAAACAATAGGTTACACAGCCTTGGATATTCGAACCTGTTTTATTAAGAATGTTAGCTGGGGCAAGGGTTATTTTGTATTAGTCATGGGATCTTTAACTCTGCCTCTCTCACTGAGGCCTGGTCTACACTACGCGTTTATACCGATTTCAGCAGCGTTAAACCGATTTATCGCTGCACTCGTCCACACAACAAGGCCCTTTATATTGATATAAAGGGCTCTTTAAACCGGTTTCTGTACTCCTCCCCGACGAGAGGAGTAGCGCTGAAATCGGTATTACCATATCGGATTAGGGTTAGTGTGGCTGCAAACTGACAGTATTGGCCTCCGGGCGGTATCCCACAGTGCACCACTGTGACCGCTCTGGAAAGCAATCTGAACTCAGATGCACTGGTCAGGTAGACAAGAAAAGCCCTGCGAACTTATGAATTGCATTTCCTGTTTGCCCAGCGTGGAGCTCTGATCAGCATGGGTGGCGATGCAGTCCCAAATCCAAGAAGAGCTCCAGCATGGATCGTACGGGAGATACTGGATCTGACTGCTGTAAGGAGAGACAAATCTGTTCTATCAGAGCTCCGTTACAGAAGACGAAATGACAAAGCATTTGAAAAAAATCTCCAGACTATGATACAGAGTCCACAACACAGTGCTGTGTGACAAGCGTAACGGAAAGCCAAAGAATCTAATGGATGCTCATGGAGGAAGGGACGGGGGACTGAGGACTCCAGCTATCCCACAGTCCCTGCAGTCTCTGAAAAGCATTTGCATTCTTGGCTGAGCTCTCAATGCCTGTAGGGTCAAACACATTGTCCGGGGTGCTTCAGGATATATCTCGTCAATTTACTCCCCCTCCCCCCCATGAAAGAAAAGGGGAAAAAATCATTTCTTGACTTTTTTCAATGTCGCCATATGTCTTCTGCATGCTGCTGGTAGACATGGTGCTGGGGCAATGAACAACAGCATCCTCTCCCCTCCCTTCCCCGGTGGAAGACGGTACAGTGCAGTAGGACTGGTACCCGTCCTCATCATCAGCCTGTGAGTGCTCCTGGCTGGCCTCGGGTGAGGTAGGCCGGGGGCGCCTGGGTAAAAATAGGAATGACTCCCTGTTATTCCCAGCAGATGGTACAGAACGGCTGGTAACCATCCTCATCATAGCAACTGGGGGCTGAACTCCATCAGCCCCACCCTCCGCCCCTTTCATGTCTAAAGAAAAGTTTCAGTATTGCCTGGACTATCATACAGGGCTGCCCAGAGGATTCCGGGGGCCTGGGGCCGTCGGCGGCAGGCGGCTCCGGTGGACCTCCTGCAGGTGTGCCTGCGGAGGGTCCGCTGGTGCTGCGGCTCCGGTGGAGCATCCGCAGGCGTGCCTGCGGGAGGTCCACCAGAGCCACAGGACAGGCAAGCGGCAGGGCGCGCCCTGCGCGGCAAAATGTCTAGAGCTGGCCCTGTTTGGCAGCAGGGGGCCCCCGCCGCGGGTCTTCGGGGCACTTCGGCAGTGGGTCCCGGAACGGAAGGGCCCCCCGCCGCCGAATTACCGCCGAAGACCAGGTTGCACTTCAGCGGCAGGTCCCGCTTCGGCGGTAAGTCACTGGTGGGGGGTCCTTCCGCCCTGGAGCGGAAGGATCCCCCCGCCGGCAAAGACCGGGAGTGGAAGAAGCTCCAGGGCCCGGCCCCGCAAGAGTTTTCCAGGCCCCCTGGAGCGAGTGAAGGACCCCGAAAAACTTGTGGGGGCCCCTGCAGAGCCCGGGGCAAATTGCCCCTCTTGGCCCCCCCTCTGGGCGGCCCTGCTATCATAGCTGCGGGAGGCTGCCTCCCCCTCAATTTATCTCACTAAAAAATCAGTGTTTCTTATTCCCGCATTCTTTATTACTTCATCACATAAATGGGGGGACCCTGCAACGGTAGCCCAGAAGGGTTCGGGGAGCAGGGAAGCAATGGGTGGGGTTGTTGCAGGGACACCCCCTAGAATGGCATGCAGCTCATCATTTCTGTGGGATCTGACACGGAGCAGCTGTGCTCTCTGGTTCTCTGATACACTGGTTCTATAGTACACTTGCCCCATATTCTAGGCAGGACTTACTATTTTTAGATACAACATAAAGGAAGGACCTGGGGGGTCATTCCCATTTTTGTCTTTGTGCCCCCGGCCGACCTCAGCGAAGGTCAGCCAGGAGCACCATGACAGCAGCGGATGGTACAGAACGACTGATAACCATCATCTCATCGCCAATTTACAATGGCACAGCAGACGGTACAGAACAACTGGTAACTGTCTCTGCTACCTTGCAAAGGCAAATGACACTGCAGTACCGCCTCTGTCAGCAGCATCCAGTACACATACGGTGACAGTGACAAAAGGCAAAACAGGCTCCATGGTTGCTATGCTATGGCATCTGCCAGGGCAATCCAGGGAAAAAGGGCATGAAATGATTGTCTGCCGTTGCTTTCACGGAGGAAGGAATGAGTGACGACATTTACCCAGAATCACCCGCGACACTGTTTTTGCACCATCATGCATTGGGATCTCAACCCAGAATTCCAATGGGCAGGGGCAACTGCGGGAACTATGGGATAGCTACCCACAGTGCAACGCTCTAGAAATCGACGTTAGCCTCGGTACATGGATGCACGCTGCCAAATTATTGTGCTTTGTGTGGCCGTGTGCACTCGATTTTATACAATCTGTTTTACAAAACCAGTTTATGTAAAATCGGAATAATCCTGTAGTGTAGACGTACCCTGATTGTTTACACAGAAGAGGCCTTGTAATGCTGTAGAAATATTTACAGGGCTTATTGTTACATATAAATAGAAATTTTAAAATTATCTAAATACCTGAGATTTTAGAAGTCTAGTTTTAAGATTGTACAACTAAGGCCAAATTCAGCTAAGCTGGTAAAAGGCAGTGTGTGTCTTCCCATAAGTTCCCTCTGCCCCTTGGAAAGTCCACCCTTGCAGAGGTGATGCAGTGTCATCACCCTTCAAGAGTTTACTACTAGGTATGCGAGAGCATGTAAGAAGGTTTAACTCACTGTTGCTCCAAAGATCTATCAGTGAGGTTTTTTTTTGGTTTGTTCTTTTTTTGGTTTTACTAAAGAGTCACTGAATGCACTCACGAAAGCTCATGCTCCAATACATCTGTTAGTCTATAAGGTGCCACAGGACTCTTTGCTGAATGCACTATGTAAATCTGTCAGGATTCAGACTGTTTTAATGGCCCCTCCTCTGTCAAACCTAAACAGACTTCAGCTTTCATAATATTTATTCCATTTTCTGTAGAGTAGACCCATTTTAAAGCCATTTTTAAGCAAGCATCAGAAGTCAGTTGCACACGCACTCTGTATTTTTGCTTCATCTCTTATTAATAATAAAATTTGGATTGCTGATGACAACGTATCTAGAGTGCTCATTTTATGCAGGTTCCCACTCCAATGCTCATGCTTTCCTTTTAAAATAGTCTCATAACTTTTACTGTCAAAGTAGTTGTAACTTGGTATTTTAATAAAAAAGGTGTGGAAAAATGACCTATTTATTACAGCACTGGTAGTAAATATGGTTGAGAGTAAAATGCTGTCAGTTACAACTCTGTTTCCAGGTGCTCATCACTTTCCAAAGGAAATTTCTTGAGCTGAAACAGTTCTCCTTACTTTGTTGCATTCAAAAGGTGAATTTTCTAGGAAAATCTGAGCCATTTATGATGAGCTGTTTTGTATTTAAAACTACAGAAATAATGTACTTTGTTCTTGAGACTGAAGAAAATTAGCTTTAAGAAGCCTCAGGGGAGAAATTGCACACCCAGCTATCAGACAACAGAGTTTTACAGAGTATTAACAGACATCAGCTAGTCTTTGGCTTACCCAGTGCCCTTTAGGTGTGAAAATAGGACAAGTTGAGAATTTTATTGCTTAGCCTCAGCTTAACTGTTGACTGTAGACTTTGGGGTTATAGTTTTTTTTTCATTAAAAACTGAGAGATAGACAAGAACAGCCATACTGGGTCAGACCAAAGGTCCATCTAGCCCAATATCCTGTCTGCCAACAGCCCAATGCCAGGTGCCCCAGAGAGAATGAACAAAACAGGTAATAATCAAGTGATCCATCCCCTGTCACCCATTCCCAGTTTCTGGCAAACAGAGGCGAGGGACACCATCCCTGCCCATCCTGGATAATAGCCATTGATGGACCTATCCTTCAAAAAAAGAACTAGATAGCTTCATGCACCCTGTTATAGTCTTGGCCTTCACAACATCCTCTGGCAAGGAGTTCCACAGGTTGACTGTGTGTGATGTGAAAAAATACTTCCTTTTGTTTTAAACCGGACGCCTACTATTTTCATTTGGTGGCCCCTAGTTCTTGTGTTATGAGAAGGAGTAAATACCATTTCCTGATTTACTTTCTCCACACCAGTCATGATTTTATAGACCTTTATTCTATCCACCGTCGTTTCTTTTCCAAGCTGAAAAGTCCCGGTCTTTTTAATCTCTCCTCATACAACATCCATACCATACCCTAATTATTTTTGTTGCCCTTTTATGAACCTTTTCTCAAGTCCAGTATATCTTTTTTTGAGATGGGGCGACCACATCTGCATGCACTATTCAAGATGTGGGCATACCATGGCTTTATATAGAAGCAATATTATATTTTCCTATCTTATCTATCCCTTTCTTAACAATTCCCAACATTCTGTTCACTCTTTTGACTGCCGCTGCACATTGAGTGGATGTTTTCGGAGAACTATCCACAATTACTCCAAGATCTCTTTCTTGAGTGGTAACAGCTAATTTAGACCCCATCATTTTATATGTATCGTTGGGATTATGTTTTCCAGTGTGCATTACTTTGCATTTATCACCACTGAATTTCATCTGCCATTTTGTTGCCCAGTCACCCACTTTTGAGAAATCCTTTTGTTACTCTTCGCAGTCTGCCTGGAACTTAACTATCTTGAGTAGTTTTGCAAATTTTGCCACTCCACTCTTTACCCCCTTTTCCAGATCACTTATAAATATGTTGAATAGGACTGGCCCCAGTACAGATCCCTGGGGGACCCCACTATTTACCTCTCTCCATTCTGAAAACTGACCATTTATTCCTACCCTTTGTTTCCTAGCTTTCAACCAGTTACCAATCCATGAGAGAACTTTTCCTCTTATTCCATGGCTGCTTATTTTGCTTAAGAACCTTTGGTGAGGGACCATGCCAAAGGCTTTCTGAAAATCTAAGTACACTATATCCACTTGATCCCCTTTGTCCACATGCTTGTTGACCCCCTCAAAGAATTCTAATAGAGTGGCAAGGCATGATTTCCCTTTACAAAAACCATCTTGACTATTCCTCAATACATTGTGTTCATCTATGTGTGACAATTTTATTCTTTACTATAGTTTCAACCAGTTTGCCCAGTACTGAAGTCAGGCTTACCAGTCTGTAATTGCCAGAGTCACCTCTGGAGCCCTTTTTAAAAATTAGTGTCACATTAGCTATCCTGCAGTCATTTGGTACAGAAGCTGATTAGTAGTCCTGCAATTTTACATGCACGTTCCTTCAGAACTCTTCGGTGACTATCATCTGGTCCTGGTGTCTTATTACTGCTTAGTTTATCAATTTGTTCCAAAACCTCCTCTAATGACACCTCAATCTGGGACAGTTCCTCAGATTTGTCACCTAAAAAGAATGGCTCAGGTTTGGGAATCTCCCTCATATCCTCAACTGTGAAGACTGATGCAAAGAATTTATTTAGTTTCTCCACAATGGCCTTATCGTCCTTGAGTGCTCCTTTAGCATCTCGATCGTCCGGTGGCCCCACTGATTGTTTAGGAGGCTTCCTTCTTCTGATAGCAATTTTTTTTAAAGTGTATTACTTTGAGTCTTTGGCTAGCTGTTCTTCAAATTCTTTGACTTTTCTAATTATATATTTACACTTCATTCGCCAGAGTTTATGCTCCTTTCTATTTTCCTTATTAGGATTTAACTTCCACTTTTTAAAGGATGTCTTTTTGTCTCTCAGTGCTTCTTCTACTTTGCTGTTTAACCACAGAGGCTCTTTTTTGGTTCTCTATGTTTTTTAATTTGGGGTATACATTTAAGTTGAGCCTCTATTATGGTGTCTTTAAAAAGTTTCCATGCAGCTTGCAGGGATTTTACTTTTGGTGCTGTACCTTTTAATTTGTTTAACTAACTTCATTTTTGTGCAGTTGTCCTTTCTGAAATTAAATGCTACAGTACATAAGAACCAAGTATTGCAACATTCAAGAACAGGGGTCGGCGACCTTTCAGCAGTGTTGTGCCGAGTCTTCATTTATACACTCTAATTTAAGGCTTCGCGTGCCAGTAATACACTAACGTTTTTTAGAAGGTCTCTCTATAATATATAACCAAACTACTGTTATATGTTAAGTAAACAAGGTTTTCAATATGTTTCAAAAGCTTTATTTAAAATTAAATTAAAATGCAGATCTTATTAGTTTAGTGAGATCTTTGCCCTTGCTTTTCCTTGCTGAGTTTTCCAATGACTGGTGGCATGTATTTGGATACTTTAAGCTGCACACAGGCTTCGGAGTGATCAGCTGCTGAGGTGAGTGGAGCTGGCAGCTGGTAGGGCTGAGCAGGGCCAGAGGTCTGGACCCTGTCTGGCAGGGGGCCTGCGCTGGAACTCCAATCAGAAGCAAGGCGAGTGGGGCTGTGGCAGGGACTCCACTAGCAAGGGGCCAGCAGCCGGAACCCCAGAGTAGCGGCAGGCTGAGCATCTCCGCCCATCCTCGCTCTAAGGTTTTGGCCGCTGGCTCCTGCCAGCCGGGGTCTCAGCCTGCTGCCAGCCTGGGGTTCCCTCCCCCAGGCCAGCAGTGGGTGCTGAGTGGGACCCCAGCTGGAAAGGGCCCAGCAGCGGGAACCCCAGAGCGGCAGTGGGCTGAGCAACTCAGCCCACCACTGCTCTGGGGTTTCGGCAGCCGACTCCTGCCAGCTGGGGTCTCAACCCGCTGCCAGCCTGGGGTTCCTTCCCCCAGGCCAGCAGCAGGCGCTGAGTGGGACCGGCAGTGGGTCCCTGGCTGGCAAGGGGCCCATCCTGTGTGCCAAGTGGCTCAGCCCGCCCCGCGTGCCATCAAAAATTGGCTCGCGTGCCGTAGGTTGCCAACCCCTGTTCGAGCATATACATTATAAATTAAACAGAAAATGCAAGAGTTAGGACTCTTACAGAAACACCGTACAACTGTAGTATGCACTCCTTTGTTCATTCTTTCCTTGTTAAATGTATACCACAGAACCAAGTTAACATTAAACTTTTGCATTTTCTGATTTTACATTTAAGCTGCAACTTGTATGCAAATTGTGTATGTGCAACATTTTAAGATCTGTAATACCTTGATATAATGGGGTTTGCAAATAGTGTTTAGCAGAACTACTAAGATTCCTTCCGCGTTCTCCCCCCACCCCCAATTTAAGTCAGACTTATTAAAGTCACCATAGGAACCTAAACTCCAATTACAAAAGCAGGGTTCTTAAACTCATTTTTGCAACTAGAACTTAAACACCACCACAAAAAAGACCTCCATTTGAACACATGCCTGAAAATACAAGAAAGGGCCACTGAAGAGAAAAATAAGATTCTGGAAACTGCCTGTTAGAAAAGATCTGAACTTCAAGAGTTTCCGATCCTACAAAATAAAAAACAAACACCCTCCCCCCCACCACCCCAAAACACAGTAAATGTAACTCTCTCAGAAATCTCTATTACTGAGCTGGTGTTTTACCTTTTAAAATTCATTTCTTAAAGCTCAATGATGCACTGTGAAAAAACACAGTATTCCTAAACTTATCAGAATGCTACCACATTTCCAGATCAACAGACTATACAAACCATTGGGTTTTTTTTGGATACTAATTAGCTTTGGATGTTGTCTAAAGACTCTAAACTAGCAGAAAATTTAAGATAGAAAATTAGTTACATTATCTGGGGGAGAAGTAGGCAAAGCTTGAAGAAAACTAATTTCCATAACTCTACCAAGCAGCAAGATTCTGTTTAACCTCTCCTCGATTCCCAAACAAAAATTTTCTAAAGCAATGTCCTTGAGTACAAAGACACCTTTGTACTGACATCTAGCTAATCAGTTTATAGTTACAGTGAAAAATATTTTGGCAGAATGCCAAAGAACAAGGTGTTAACAACAAAGATGTAACGGTGAATGTCAACTTGGTATAAAAACTTCCCATTTTAAGGGTCTCAAACTCACTGGTGATACTAATTTTACGTGTATGTGATGTATTATTTAAAAAAAGTCTACAACAGTTGAAACTGAGTTTCAACCCGATATTCAACACCTGGAATTGCACAATTTGTTGACAAGCCCTCTGATATGCTTCTAAAGGAATGCACTTATTGGTAAAGTTATCCTTCAAGCGTCAAGCTTCCTAAGATAAACAGAACAATCTGAAGACATTTTATAAGAGTACCATAAATCTGGGGGCAAAAAAAATCTTTTTTTTTTTTTTTTTTTTTTAAAAGTCAGCCACACTGAACCTAACATTAGTATTTAACATTTATAAAATGACAGAGAAAAGAATGGAGACCTGAATATTGATTAGAGGCATTTTAAAACTAAATTGGGAAAACTTTTACAGGTATTTCAAAACGCTGGAAGCATGGGAAAACAGAGAGATATTCCTCAAAAAAAGAAAAAGTTTAAAACCCAACTCTTCTTTCATTCCACTAATCATCAAGCAGGACCAAAATTAATTGCATGGAGGATTAATGGGGTGCCAGAAACAATTTGATAGTTTTTCCCCAAACTCTAGTGACTCACTCTCATTTAAAAAAGCAATGGTGAGCATTAGGACTCTTACTGTTTTTGTCTATCCTCAGCATCTCTCTCTCAGCCACCCTGCATCTACTTCTGCAGGAAAGCATTAAGTTGAAGCAAAGTAGTATTACACTTGCAGCTGGTTACATAATGGAAGTGATTAAAATCATACAGTCCTGCTTTGTTGTGGGGTAATTTGTTCATGACATTAGCTCCCTATTAGTCTATGTCCTGAAGCATAAAGATTGATTACATCTGTAAAAACTTATAGCAGGCTATATTTATTATATTATGGAATAGTCATCCACGAGTTAAAAAAAGAAAGCCCTGTACTGCACGATACAAATGCCAGAAAGTGCTGCAATGAACAAGCTTGCATTAGCGAGGAAGGATTAAGTGATTTCTTAAGTCTCTCTCCACCTTTATACATCAAAATTTATTATTTTCACTTTGCTTCTTTAATATTCTGTGACAGTGAGTTCTACATGTTAAGTAAAGTGGTATTAAAAAACCCAGTATTTCCCTACATCTTTTGCTTCATTGAGTACCCTGTGTTCTTATATTGTGGAAGAGGGCAAAAAGATATGACCAGCTGGCCTTCACATTTTTTCATCCGTAGGTCAGGTTTCTCTTGCAGACAGAGAGACTCCCATATATCTTGACTGAATTAAAGCCACATTAATTCAGCCTTTGAATTCCCTTTTACCACTTCCAAGACATCAACAATACCTGTTAATCTGTTATAAAAGGAACTTCAGGATGCAGATAGGAGTGAGCTACTGTGTCTTAACCTAGGTGATAATGTCATGTTTAACCTAGACAATATTCATCTCTGGGGAAATTAACTTTTATTCTAGCACAGCCATAGTATAATGAACTCTTTATAAAGCTAACAAATTAGAAAGAAGTAAAAATAATCAACTCACCCTGCTAGGGTGTGTCCACACTAGGAGAAAAAGTGTTCTCTTACCACATTACCTAGCATAATAAAATCCCAGTGAAGACAAGGCAGTCTCTAGTTTTCACCTGTTCACAAGCTGAGGTAAACATTAGCAGGAACACAATGTTTACCTCAACATGCTAATAGCGTTAAAACTACAAACTCCTTTGCCTTCATTTGAACTTAAACTCATGTTGGTTAACATGTGACCCCAGGCCACCTGTTTTCCTGATGAAGTCAAGGCCTTTGACATTTTATTCTGGGGGTCTAGCTATATCACGGGTATTAATTATATAACATTCAGGATTCTAAAATATACTTATCTACTTACATGTACCTCAGGTTTTGCTATGGATGTGTCCCTCCCTTGCATTCTAGCTTCTCATTTAAAATACACATCAATTTCTAAATAAGCAAAATGCTGGGATTAGACATTTTCAGGTGTCTGAAGACACATCTACTTTTCCTCTCATATTGTGGTGGTCTACTGCTAAGGGTGTTGTCGTTCCCCACTATCTCTGCTTAAGTTATATTGGGTATAAACTTTCCCATTAGAAAAATCTACAGGTTATTTCTGTTAGTCAAGCAATGTAGCAGAAGGTGGTACAAAGGTCTCAAAAAGCGGTGGCAGTACAGAAATCTAATTTTTATTCTGTCCCCTCATCAAATTCTAGTTTCAAGAGTGACAAATTGAAGCAGCCTTGTCAATGGTGAGTATTTCTTCAGCCATACCTTATTTCCACTTCCACTGAAGTGCAGACACAAAAGTTATGCAGCTGAACAGGAAATAAAGTGCAATTACACCTAATTGAGCAATAAAACAAATTAGAAGTTATACTGCCTGGATTTCTAAGTAGTTTTCAGCATCATGAAACTAGGCCTGAGCTGCTAACAACCTTTTTTTTTTTTTTTTTTTTTTTTTTTTTCTTCCAAATAATGGACTGACTATGAAGAAATTAAAGAACTCAGATTTTTTCAATTTGAACAAATTTTAGATTTACATCACCCTTCAGTACAATCTTTTTCAAAGTAATCACACTGGTACAATATAAATATAGGTACTGGCTGTCAGACTGATTTTGAGACCCAGTTTTGGGAACAACTTTGAGCGCTATTTCCTCATCTTCTACAGCTCAGGCATGGAGTCACAGAGCAATAAGACTGGTATCAAAGAGGAGTGGAAAAGGGGAGGAAAGACAATGGCTGGTTGCTACAGTGTTTCCCTCTGACCACTTACGGAAGTCACTTTAAAAATTAAAACTAGTCAGTGCCTAGAACTGAGAAATGTTGTCCCATACTATACCAAAATAATCTACATGTCAATCAATCATGCTTTAAGAATGAATTTTAACATGTGTACAAGGAGTTGCATGTACAACTGTAGTAACAAAACATATGGTGATAAATGCAACCTTAGTAATCTCAATCTGACAAAGTGATTTATCTGCTCTCGTCATATGGCTGCTGAAGGAGCTTACATAGAATCTAGAGACGGAAAAGACTTATTAGGTCATATAGTCCAGCTACCTGCCAATTCAGGATTGAAACAGTCTTTACCTGTTCCATGAACACCTAAAGCAGTAAGATGTATTTGCTGTAAACATGATGGTTCACAAATGACAAATTTTTATTAAGAGTTCTGTTAGGAAAGAGGAAATTCAGCTAAAACATTTTTCTAAAAAGTTCTCTCTTTTCTGAGAAGAAGAATCAGAAATATTTATTTTTGCACTGGGAAAATATCTATTTTATTGATCTTTTAAATAGTAATTACTACAGAGAGCAAAAGCTTTATTCAACATGCAACAAATTATGAATACTTTGAAACAGCACTCAAATGATGGAGTTTAAGGATAAGACCAAAAAAATTCATCTAGAAATTACACCTATTGCTGAAAGAAAGATGTGGGAGAAGACAAATTTCCATTCTGAATAAGAAATAATCATTCCATTGGAACTTCGACAGCTGAAATAAGCAACCCTTCAACATGACACATTAGCAAAATGTAAAATATATCAGGTTATAAGATTAATCTTTAAGCTATACTGATGCCCATTGCTTCAAAGAAGATATCTGTTCAAACCAAGCTTATTTTGTATTTCAATAACATCCTATTGTCCAGTTAGGATATGATGAATGCATGATACTGTTAAGCTTTCAGTGGAAACAAAACCAGACATGAGCAACTGCCTTTAAACAATATACAAAAACATTCACTGGAGAATGCTGATTCAACTTTAATGTTTCTGTCCAATTTGAATAAACTAAGAATTGAAAATGTTCATGAATGAAGACTTCATATAAAAGCAGTATTTCTACTGAAGTGAGGATGGATTTTTCCTGGAGCAAATGAGATTTAAATCAACATATTACAGACATTCCCAAATGTAAAAAGAAAAAAAAAAACAGAGAAAAGTAGCTTAGTAGCAGAGTTATAGGACAGAGTGGAATCTCGAGCCCTACCACAATGGTGCAACATACATTTCCAAACAGCCTGCTGCAAAGGACAGTTGGGAGGTTCCCAGTGAAGATCAGTAAGAAGTCAATACACATCAAGATGGAGAAACAGGATAATGTCTAATTGGGACTTGGGCAAAATATGTGACCGTGTGCATGGGTACTGCTTTGTACACAGTGGACACTTTCAGTACACAAAATTAGTGAACTTACCTTTTCTTTGAATGAAAATCCTGAGCAGAGGATTGGCTGTGGAAACTGCTTTATGATAATTGTCATCATTGTTGATAGGCAGCAGATCTCCATGAATGTCTATATACCCAACTAAAACTTCAACATTGGGGATCTTGTGCACATGCTGCAATAATCCATAAAACTCCTCAAACTTTCCAGGTTTGGTTCTTTCCAGAGAAAACCGTCGAAATTCAGCTCCAAACTACAATAAAGACATCTGATTTTAGTAAGACAGAAATCAATGTACACCAAGGCAACAGGATAACTTGAAAGATACAGGAAGCATTCACCAGGTCAAAAATTTAATTTACAAAAATATAATAAACTTAATGCATAGCCAAAAGGTTCTACAGATTTGAGTGAAAAGGTGACCTTTCAGATGTACTAATGTCAGAGGCCATGCCACATGGTTCAAAATATGTATGCAATTATTTCTGTCTTGAAGTAATCTGCTCCAATGCGAAGTCTTAAATCAGAACGTGATTACTTTTGATTCTATGCAAAGATTTTTGTTCTTACTGTTATATTTAACTCCAGGCCCAAATAACCACATGTAAGGTTAAAGCCTGGTCTACACCTAAAAATTAGATCAACCTAGCTACAATGCTCAGGGCTGTGAAAGATTCTGCACCCTGTGCAATGTAACTACATAAACATATACCCCAACTGTAGATTGGGTTGGTAGTGATTGCACGTCTAACATAGTGAATGCCAGTGAAAATGAGGTAGGATCAGAGGCTAAAATAGGAAAAGAATAAGTTAAAAATTACTTAGACAAGTTAGATGTTTTCAAGTCACTAGGGCCTGATGAAATGCATCCTAGAATACTCAAGGAGCCAACTGAGGAGATGTCTGAGCCACTAGCAATTATTTTTTGAAAAGTAATGGAAGACTGAAGAGCTTCCAGAAGACTGGAAAAGGGCAAATATAGTGCCAATCTACAAAAAGGGAAATAAGGACAACCCGGGGAATTACAGACCAATAAGCTTAATTTCTGTACCAGGAAAGATAATGGAGCAAATAATTAAGTAATCAATTGCAAACATGAAGGTGATAAGTAACAGTCAGCATTGATTTATCAAGAATAAATCTTGACAAACAAACCTGATAACTTTGACAGGGTAAAACGCCTTGCGGATGGGGGAAAGCGGTAGATGTGGTAGATCTTCACTTTACTAAAGCTTTTCCTACTGTCTCACATGACCTTCTTATAATCAAACTAGGGAAATACAACCTAGATGGAGTTACTATAAGGTGGGTGCATAACTAGTTGGAAAACCGTTCCCTGAGAATAGTTATCAGTGGTCCACAGTCATGCTGGAAGGGCATAACAAATGGGGTCCCACAGGGATCAGTTCTGGGTCCAATTGTGTTCAATATCTTCAGCAATAATTTAGATAACGGCATAGAGAGTGTAAGCATACACTTAGAAAGTTTGAGGATACCACCAAGCTAGTAGGGGTTGCAAGTGCTTTGGAGCATACAGTTGTAATTTGAAATGATCTGGACAAACTGGAGAAATGGTTTGAAGTAAATAGGATGAAATTCAATAAGGACAAATGCAAAGTACTCCACTTGGGAAGGAACAAACAGTTGCATGCATACAAAATGGGAAATAACTGCCTAGGAAGGAGTAATGCGAAAAGGGATCTGGGGATCATAGCGGACCACAAGCTAAATGAGTCAGTGTAGATTCATAGATTCTAGGACTGGAAGGGACCTCAAGAGGTCGAGTCCAGTCCCCTGCCCTCATGGCAGGACCAAAAACTGTCTAGACCATCCCTGACAGACATTTATCTAACCTACTCTTAAATATCTCCAGTGATGGAGATTCCACAACCTCCCTAGGCAATTTATTCCATTGTTTAACCACCCTGAGAGTTAGGAACTTTTTCCTAATGTCCAACCTAAACCTCCCTTGCTGCAGTTTAAGCCCATTGCTTCTTGTTCGATCCTTAGAGGCTAAGGTGAACAAGTTTTCTCCCTCCTCCCGATGACACCCTTTTAAATACCTGAAAACTGTTATGTCCCCTCTCAGTCTTCTCTTTTCCAAACTAAACAAACCCAATTCTTTCAGCCTTCCTTCATAGGTCATGTTCTCAAGACCTTTAATCACTCTTGTGGAGAAATTAGACACGGTGCAGAGAGAAGCAACATCTTTCTTGAAATGCGGTGCCCAGAACTGAACACAATACTCCAACTGAGGCCTAACCAGCGCACCGTAGAGCGGAAGAATGACTTCTCGTGTCTTGCTCACAACACACCTGTTAATGCATCCCAGAATCACATTTGCATTTTTTGCAACAGCATCACACTGTTGACTCATATTTAGCTTGTGGTCCATTATAACCCCTAGATCAGGGGTCGGCAACCTTTCAGAAGTGCTGTACCATGTCTTCATTTATTCACTCTAATTTAAGGTTTCGCGTGCCAGTGATACATTTTAACCTTTTTAGAAGGACGCTTTCTATAAGTCTATAATATATAACTAAACTATTGTTGTATGGTAAATAAAGTTTTTAAGAAACTTCATTTAAAGTTAAATTAAAATGCAGAGCCCCCCGGACCGCTGGCCAGGACCCAGGCAGTGCGAGTGCCACTGAAAATCAGCTTGCGTGCCACCTTCGGCACCGTGTAATACTGTTGCAAAAAAAAATTAAAAAATTAAAAAAATTAAAAAAAAAAAAGAGCAAACATCATTCTGGCATGTATTAGCAGAAGCAAGACTCTACTCCGCGCTGATTAGGCCTCAGCTGGAGCAGTTCTGGGCGCCACATTTCAGGAAAGATGTGGACAAACTGGAGAAAGTCCAGAGAAGAGCAACAAATATGATTAAAGGTCTAGAAAACATGACCTATGAAGGAAGATTGAAAACACTGGGGTTGTTTAGTATGGAAAAGAGAAGATGGAGAGGGAATGTGATAACTGCTTTCAAGTACATAAAAGGTTGCTACAAGGAGGAGAAAAATTGTTGTTCTTAACCTCTGAGGATAGGACAAGAAGCGGGGTTTTAGCCCACGAAAGACTTTTGCCAAATAAATTTGTTAGTCTCTAAGGTGCCACAAGGACTCCTTGTTGTTTTTGCTGATACAGACTGACATGGCTACCCCTCTGAAACATATTTCCTGAGTTCATGTTGCATAGTTTAGGTCTAATGTGCCACATAGGAAATGAGACCCTTGCTATTGTCATCATCAATTCTGTGTCTCTCACATTTATTTTCAAAAATATAATCAAAAGTTTTAGTTGCATTCAACTTGGGAGTCTGTGAAAACCCAGCAGAGACAAGGACCCTATCGTTTGCTCATTAGTACCATAATGAGTCAAACAGTTAGCACAACAAATGAAGAATTCTCAATACCTTCTGAACTCCAACACTCCTCCCCACTCTAAAGATGTTTAAATAAAGGAATTCACTGCAAATATCTCTGTTCTATAGATATGCTAACTACACTAACGTTAGTGAACAATAAGGTAGAATGAATCACATTCTGATTTCAGTCACGCCTCTGCATAACAAAGTAAATAAAACCTGCAGGAGGAACTCCCTTCAGTCAAAGAGCAGTGTGGTTTATTATAACATCAATAAGAACTTCTCCTTTGTTTCCATTAACTGTTTCCCCAAGAATTTGAAATATGCAACATCCAAGGAATTTTCCACATATTATGTATATTGCCACTGTTTGTATATTACTTAGAATTAATTTTCCAGTAGTGTAGTTTAATGTGACAGACATCAAATAAAATGTCACGAGCGAAAAAGGACAGCATGTTTGAGGTTACAATATCATAGAATGTCCAGCTTTTCAAAAATAACTGCATATTTTCCTGCATACACTACAAGCACATTTATTGTGTCTCCATGCTTGTGCAGTTAATGCAATCATGCAAGTTACAGTCTCAAAATCTTTTTCCAAAGTAGTGATTGCTGTTTCCATTTCAAAACAATATTCTAATTTCATTGCACTTTGTGTTCTTTCCCAAAACATAATTTTTGCAATGGTACATCACGTATTTACATGGTACTTTACTCTCTTAAAGAGACAGGCTTCACTATGCAAAACACAGGACAAGAAAGTTATGGGAGATTATTCAGACAGGACAGAGTGCTTGAAGAGGTGGACTTCAGAGGGGATGAGAGTATTTATCCAAGAACTGTGGGCCTGTCTACACTGGCACTTTACGGTGCTGCAACTTTCTCGCTCAGGGGTGTGAGCTACTGGAAGCTACACCCTTCATGGAGGTTTTTTTTAGAGCGACTACACAAGCCAAATTAACATTGCTAGTGAAGACGTGCCCTGTAGCACTTCAAAAACATGGATTTTTGAGACCTAGAAGCCTGGGATGAAAAAGGGTTTGTTTTTAAATATACACTCATGTTTTGCTTTGGCTATTTACAATGGAAAAAAAAAGTTAGAATAAAACTTCAGAGCAACTATAGTTTCACTCATGCTTAACTAGTACTTGGAGTCATGGTCAGCAAGTGCCATCACTCTTTAGCTTCTGTCCACACAAATCTTCTGAAATTCTCCCATGGTTCCTCACTTGCTCTAGCACAGGGGTGGGCAAACTATGGTTTGGGGGCCAAATCCAGCCTTCAGACATTTTAATCCAGCAGGGGAGCAGGGTCGGGGGACTGCCCCACTCCGCGTGTGATGTGGCTCCGCGTGGCTCCTGGAAGCAGTGGCATGTCTCCCCTCCAGCTCCTATACACAGGGGAGCCAGGGGGCTCCGCATGCTCCCCCGCCCCAAGTGCAACCCCCCAGCTCCCACTGGCTGAGAACCAGGGCCAATGGGACCTGCAGAGGCGGTGCTTGCGGACGGGGCAGAGGCACCTGGCCACACTGTCGCATTTGGCCAGAAGAGGGACATGCTACTGCTTCCGGGAGCTGCTTGAGGTAAGTACTGCCTGGATCCTGCACCCTCTCCGCCCTCCAAACCCCTCAGTCCCAACCCAGAGCACCCTCCAGAACCCCAACCGTTCATCCCTAGCCCCTCCCCCCCAACCCCCTGCATCAGCCCAGAGCCCTCTCCCACACCCTAAACTCCTCATTTCTGGCCCCATCCAAGAGCCTGCATCCCCAGCCGGAGACCTCACAGCCTCCCACACTCTAACCCCCAATTTTGTGAGCATTCATGGCCCACCATAAAATTTCCATACCCAGATGCGGCCCTCGGGCCAAAAAGTTTGCCCATCCCTGCTCTAGCACCAATACAACCTACAGCAGAAAATGATGGTATATTTTTACCACCATGTCACGTAACTCTTAAAAATGCATATGCCCTGTCCATACTAAAGCTACCAGTTATTGTAAACAAAGATGGAAACTATAGAATGGAAGGACACAGGATTTATTGATTAGGCTTCACACTGGTAAAAATGTTTACAACCAGTCTGCATTACAGCTTCCATCAGTGGAGAAACACACAAGTTTCCCCAATGTATGTGCACTTTTAAATCTCGCCTAGACAAGAGGAAAATGTACTTTTTAGATCAACATGAATTAAACTAAACCAAATTAAGGCCACATTAATTCTGAACAACAGCATCCACGAAGGGATTTAATATCGTTTAACTAACTTCAAATTCACACCTTTAGTTAATTTGGATTAATTTTCCCAGATGTCTCTGTGTAGACAATCCCCAAATTACCTAATTCTATTTATGTATGCAGTGTTGTTGTAGTCATGTTGGTCACAAGACATTAGAGAAGCAAGGTGTGTGAGGCAATATCTTTTATTGGACCAACTTCTGTCACAGAAGAACTCTGTGTAAACTTGACTCTCTCTCCAACAGATGCTGGTCCAATAAAAGATATTACCTCATCCACCTTGTCTCTCTTATTCAAGGTAGGTAAAATGACATGAAACACTCCTTAATACTCAGTTTAGACACAGCAAAGAATCCTGTGGCACCTTATAGACTAACAGACGTTTTGGAGCATGAGCTTTCGTGGGTGAATACCCACTTCTTCAGATGCATGTGGTGGAAATATCCAGGGGCAGGTATATATATGCTAGCAAGCAAGCTAGAGATAACGAGGTCAGTTCAATCAGGGAGGAGGAGGCCCTGTTCTAGCAGTTGAGGTGTGAAAACCAAGAGAGGAGAAACTGGTTCTGTAGTTGGCAAGCCATTCACAGTCTTTGTTCAATCCTGAGCTGATGGTGTCAAATTTGCAGATGAACTGAAGCTCAGCAGTTTCTCTTTGAAGTCTGGTCCTTGAAGTTTTTTTGCTGCAGGATGGCCACCTTAAGGTCTGCTATAGTGTGGCCAGGGAGGTTGAAGTGCTCTCCTACAGGTTTTTGTACATTGCCATTCCTAATGTCTGATGTGTGTCCATTTATCCTTTTCCGTAGAGACTGTCCAGTTTGGCCGATGTACATAGCAGAGGGGCACTGCTGGCATATGATGGCGTATATTACATTGGTGGATGTGTAGGTGAATGAACCAGTGATGGTGTGGCTGATCTGGTTAGGTCCTGTGACGGTGTCGCTGGTGCAGATACATGGGCAGAGCTGGCATCGAGGTTTGTTGCATGGGTTGGTTCCTGAGCTAGAGTTATTATGGTGCGGTGTGCAGTTACTGGTGAGAATATGTTTCAGGTTGGCAGGTTGTCTGTGGGCAAGGACTGGCCTGCCACCCAAGACACAGTTCAACACCTTGACAATTGTGGGTTATATGAGCAGATACAAAGATTCCAGAACTGTTGTACTGCATCTAAATTAGGATCTTGTCTAGACTAGGACAAAAGGTTTGTTTGTTTTTTTCCCAAAAAACATGTTAGCAGGGCAACTTATTTTTGTTCTGTTCACACTAGATCTTTAAATCCTGTTAAAACACGTTAACCATCATGTTTTTAAAAATACACTTTTATCCTAGTCTAGTAAAAAAGCATAGTATTAAGGGCATTTCAAATCATGTTAGCTAGACTGATTTTTTGAAGAGCACCTTTTCTCCCTAGTAATTTTCCCTATATAGTCTGCATTTGTTTTCCTATATATTCTGTTAGTCTATATTCAGTTTCAGGGAGAACCTTCTCAGTCTTGTTTTACACTTCAGTAGAGTAATTTTAGGGAAAGCAGTGTGCCTGCCCAATCAGTAAAGTTATGCTGTAACTTTTGTTAAGACTTATCAAGCTTTGCAGTGGATAATCATTCATAACCTTGTCAGGGATAGAGGGGAAAAAAGTGATGAAGAGTGATCGGACAAGGGGGCTAGTGCTGAGAGGAGGCATCAGGCTACAATAGGGTGACCTGACAACAAGTGTGAAAAATCAGGAAGAGGGTGGAGGGAAATAGGAGCCTATATAAGAAAAAGTCCTGATTTGGGGGGTCTGTCTCTATAAAATCGGGACATCTGGTCACCCTAGGCTACAGGGACAATACCCAGTATTAATTATTACTAGTGTCAACCCTATGGTGATAGCTGTTTGACTAATATAACAAGGCTGTGACACAATACACCAATGGCTCTCAAACCATTTTTTAATGCTGACCCCTTTCACACAGCAAGTCTCTGAGTGCGAGCCCCCCCCCCTTATCAATTAAAAACACTTAATATATATTTAACCCATTATAAATGCTGGAGGCAAAACGGGGTTTGGGGTGGAGGTTGACAGCTCACTACCCCCATTTAATAACTTTGTGACCCCTGAGGGGTCCCAACCCCCCAGTCTGAGAACCCCTGCAATACGCCAATCATCTTGCTCCTAAGCCCTGGTACAGGTACCAAGCAAAAAGAACTGTCTTAGATCCTCTGAAAACCCCAAGAGAGACCCCTCTACCCTTAGGCAACCTGGATCTTCCTTGCAGACACACTCCCTCCCCACCCTGGGAATCTCCCTCTTGGTGCCACCTTCTGCAGGTGAGTCAGCAGCTCTCCCTCCCCCCACACAGTACCCACCTAGTGCAGAACCAGCCCTGGTCTCGGGCCGACAACTCACAGGCAGACCTTGGGTGTACTCCCTAAGGGATTCCCCGAGCCCAGATGCCCCCCTCCCTCAACGCTTCCCTCGGGATAGCCCCAACTTTCACTGAGGCTCGCCCTGCCCCCGGAGGCCCCTCACGGATCGACGCGTCCCCCCTCCCCGCCGCCACTGCCCCTACCCCCCTCATGGATCGACAAGCACCCCCAGCCGCAGCTCCCCCGGCTGCCCCTCGCGGATCGACCCCCTCCCGCCGCCGCTCCCCCCCCCCGGCGGCCCCTCATGGATCGACCCCCCGCAGCCGCCGCTCCCCCCCCCGGCGGCCCCTCATGGATCGACCCCCCGCAGCCGCCGCTCCCCCCCCCCGGCGGCCCCTCATGGATCGACCCCCCGCAGCCGCCGCTCCCCCCCCCCCCGGCGGCCCCTCATGGATCGACCCCCCGCAGCCGCCGCTCCCCCCCCCCGGCGGGCCCTCATGGATCGACACCCCGCAGCCGCCGCTCCCCCCCCCCCGGCGGGCCCTCATGGATCGATCTCCCCCGCAGCCGCTGCTCCCCCCCGGCGGCCCCTCATGGATCGACCCCCCGCAGCCGCCGCTCCCCCCCCGGCGGGCCCTCATGGATCGATCTCCCCCGCAGCCGCTGCTCCCCCCCGGCGGCCCCTCATGGATCGACCCCCCGCAGCCGCCGCTCCCCCCCCCCGGCGGGCCCTCATGGATCGACCCCCCGCAGCCGCCGCTCCCCCCCCCCGGCGGGCCCTCATGGATCGATCTCCCCCGCAGCCGCTGCTCCCCCCCCGGCGGGCCCTCATGGATCGACCCCCCGCAGCCGCCGCTCCCCCTCATAGATCGATCCCCCCCGCCGCTCCTCCTGCCCCCGGCGGCCGCTCACAGATCGACGCCCCCCCCCGCATCCACTTGAGCTCGCCCTGCCCCCGTCGGCCCCTCACGGATCGACATCGCCGCCCTCCCCCTTCTACTAGAGTCACGCCTGCCCCCCCCATCTCTCCTCCTCACTCCAAAGGGTCGCTCCGCCCCCTGCGGCCCCTGACGGATCGTCGCCCTGGGCCCGCTACCCACCTTGCTCTTCACTTCCATGGTGCCGGGGCCCCGGCTGCCCCCAGCGCCGCGGTGGGTCCGGTTCATGCCGCCAGACGGTCTGTGTCCCCGGGCGCGCTGTGGGAGGAGGGGGAGAACCAGGGCAGTTCCGAGCCCAGCCTCCCAGCCACAACCTGCTGCCGACGCCGAGCCGCCTCCTCACACACAGCCAGGAGGGGGGAGGAGCCGCCCCGCAGAACGCCTAGCTGCGCCTGGCACCTGCCGCTCCCGGTTGGGGGCAGGTAGCGCATGCGCGCCGAGGACTCACAGACGGGAGGGGGAGTCTCGGTGCACCTGCGGCGAGCGCGCATGCGTACCTGTCGCCCCGCGAGCGAGAAGGAACGACAGCGTAGGCGCACCTGCAGCCAGTGCGCGTGCGTGCAACGTGAGCACCTGCTCGGCTGCTTTCCGAAGTGGAAGGCGCACGCGCGGCTGGGAACGCGAGGCAGGGGGTTGGGAGGTGTCAGTACCGTACTACTGAGGTTATTGTAGGCAAAGACCCACTTTCAGAACGGATTGTGTGGGGGACACAGCACACCGCCAAATTAATCCTGGCATTGCACAGTAACCCCTCGGTGCTGGGATTGTGGGGTGCACAGTACACCACCCAGTACTGGGATTAAAGAAGGTCTCATCCCCACAATTCTGAGATTATGAGGGCCACAGTACATCACCTAGAGTGGGATTATGGGGTGGGTCAAAGTGCCCCCGTGAGGCTGGGAATATGTGGATGGGATCAGAATACACCTCTTCTTGGTGCTGTGAGACGGTGTTCGAGGAAATAAGGGTGCTGTAGTATCCCACCAAAGATCAGGACTGGCTTCAACTACAAATAAAGATAATCAACTTTGTGAGGCCCTTCATTGTTAGTGATTCCTGCACATAGTTTTCTGGAGTTTATGTCCAGAAAGGACCATTAAACCATCACCATTAAATCCTGCACAAGAGAAGCCATCACATTTCACTCAAATAGTCCTGATGGGCACAATTACTTCAGTCAAACAAAAGCATTTCAGTCCTCAGAAAAATAGACTGTCTTGTGCCACAGGTAGAGAACAGGATGCTGCCAATGCCCTGAGAGGCTCATGCAATGCAGGCAATTGATTAGGTGAGACATGCCAGGATGATCCTAGGAAGTAATCCATGCCCCATGCTGCAGACAAAGGTGAAAAACTCCCAAGATCCCTGCCAATCTGACCTGGGGGTAAATTCCTACCCAGCCCCAAATCTGAGGATCACCTGCACCCTGAGCATGTGAGCGGGACAAACCAGACAGGCATCTAAAACACAATTCCTGATACCACCTTAGATGATCACTGATCTACCCCAACCAATAGCCTTCCTGTCCCAGATTATAATTGTACATTGGGAGGAACAAATCCTTCTCATTCCCTTCAGGCAGCCAGCTGAAGCCCTGAAGTATGAGATTAGTTTATAGTCATTATTACAGAACAGAGCTACATATTTGGAATTTATGAGCCACACTGTCCACTGCAGGACCAGAAAAGGAACCAACTCACAGACTGATCCATCTCTCAAACATCTCAGGGTCATGCAAATTGTGAAACTTTGTATATCGAAAGAAGTTGCACCAGTTTGATTTAAATTGGTTTAAAAATATTTAAACTGATGCAACACACTGGGCATATTTAAAAAGTTCATTTTGTTTTAGAGATATTACCAGATCCAGTAATATTCCCTATACTTAAAAGGGGGAATTCCATTAAAACCAGTAATATCTCCATAAATGGAATGAATTTTGTAAGTGTGCTGACTGTATATTTGGTTTACTTCTGGTTTGCATTTATACTTAGATATAAATCGGGATTAAACCGATAAAAGGGCATCCACACACAAAGTTGCCACAATTTAACTAAATCACTTCAAAATCGCACCTTTAGTGAAACCAGTGCACTTTTGCACGTAGTAGATCAGGTAAATCTAAGTCCAGCCCTACCAAAGGCAAAGAAACTGCAGCTCTCACTCTGGTTCAGCTCAGCAAGATAAGTTGATTAGTACAGACAGAGGTTATTGTCCAGTGAGTATTTGCCAGCAAATCAGTTGGCATCCCGTTCAAGTCTTATGTTTTCTCTGGTCTCTATTTTCTTTACACTGGCAAAAGAGAATGCTTACATGATGTGCTAGTTCTTATCTATGTCTAGAGCTTTTTTCTTCTCTCACATTGATGTAAATAGAAGTCAGTGAAATTTCCATTGTGTGAGCAAGGGTGGATCAAACTTCTAATTCTATCATTTTACTACGTATTACCAAAACTAGAGAAGGGTAGCAGCTCAACCTGTTTTTCCCTGCCATCTTCTACAAGCAAGTTACTCAATTCTGCCAGACCACAGTGAGAAGGTGCAGAGGACAACACAGCCTTCCTAAGGATTTGCAGAGCAGTTGAATTGGCCTTCTTCTGATGTGAAAAAGCCTCCAGGCAGCTCCCAGCACTTGAAACCACCATGCAGGTGATGTTATTGCTACGTATTTATTAGGTTTCTTTTAATGACTTTTTTTTCTTCTCTTGCATTCCTGGAGTTGTTGGAGTTCCTCTGAGTAGGGTGTGGCCTCATGCTTTCTGAGACAGCCATGGTGATATACTCTCAAGTCACTGGAACCAAACTCATAAAAAGGTATTAATCACTAGCTAGCTTACATCACAATGAACTGGTATTGTGTAAGAAAGGAATGTAAGGAACAGTTTGATTTCAGATAAAGGTAAGGAGAGGGGCAGGACTTCCATGCCAGGCAGAGCACAAGATTACAGAGCTATTTTAGTCACAAATTCCATAAAACCTGTGATTCAGACTTACTCAAACTATTCACTGCCCCCAAGGAAAGGAATGTTCAGTACCGACCTATTTACAGCTGGAAGAAATGGTTGTTAATTTTTTGTTGTTTTTTAGCTCCCTCTCACCTACATTTACCACCCAGGTCAGAACTCCAATACCATCAACTATTCTCCCATAATGTAGCTTTCTCATCCCAAGAGTTACTATTTTTTAAATAGTGTGTTATTCCATGCACCCAACACCTGAAAGGTTGCATTGAGGGATAAAATTCAGATTGAAGGGGCAGGAGGAAGGTTTGGCTCATACACTCAATGCTTAGTTACTATGGTGATTGGCACTGTAGAAATACCATATGTAGTTCTTGATTCTGATCACACTTATAGGCCAGGTCTACATTAGAAAAGATTTGCTGACATAGCTAAATTGGTATAGCTATACTGGCAAACTTTCCTTGTGTAACTACGGTACACAGTTTATACCAGCAAAAATGCTTTTACTGGTATAGTTTTTATTGATTCCCCAAGTGAAATAAGCCATACCACAAAAACACTTTTATGCTGGTAAAACTGCAGTTACACTAGACCTTTAGCTGGAATAGAAATCTCATAAATAATCACACTCTTAACTGACATTACAATAACATCAAATGTTTGTAGTGTAGAAGTAGGCCTGTATTTAGCACCATGTTGGTGATTACATCTGAAGAAGTGAGTTTTTTATCCATGAAAGCTTATGCCCAAATAAATCTGTTAGTCTTTAAGATGCCACCGGACTCCTCTTTGTTTTTGTTGACAACAGTGCGGTTCAGACGTGGTAAAATGTTCTATTGTAGACCAAGGCTGGCACTGTTTTTACATTTCAACTAAGTTACTTTTCATTTATATTGTCAGATCAGAATAGGGCCCAGTAGATTAGATAGATTTGGTTCAATCATGAACCCATTGAAACCAATGGTCGTTTTGTTCAATATTAGCAAGTAAGTGGAAAAAAATATCAGTGGGAGTTGTATAGAAAAGAGAAAGATAGACATAGAAGGTCATAAATTAGATTCTTACACTTCCTTTTCATAAAAGGATCTGAAGTTTGCAAACCATCATGTTTCACATCAATAACAGCTTTTATTTGACACATCACCCATTCACCAAAGCTTCTCCCTTCCAAAATTACAATGTTATTATTTATTACTCTTAAAGAGAACAAAAATAAAAGGAATTTAACACCCTCTTTCTCTCTCTCTGGCCACGTCTACACTACAGCATAAAATTGAAATTATTAAAACTGGTTTTATAAAACTGGTTTTATAAAATCGATTTTACGCGTCCACACTAGGGCACATTAATTCGGTGGTGTGCGTCCATGGTCCTAGGCTACCATCGATTTCCGGAGCGGTGCACTCTGGGTAGCTCAGTAAAAGAATGAGACCAATAACTTCGATTTCCGTCCACACTAACCCTAAATCGATATAGTAATATCGATTTTAGGGTTACTCCTCTCGTTGGGGAGGAGTACAGAAATCGATTTTAAGAGCCCTTAAAATTGTTTTAAAGTGCCTTGTGGACGGGTATAGCGTTAAATCGATTTAACGCTGTTTAAATCGATTTAACGCTGTAGTGTGGACCAGGCCTCTGATAAATACAGCTTTGTCAGAACATTACGAAGCTTGTGTGACCAGATTGTTTCCCTCATGCACACATAGTACAGTGATCATACAGATAACCAATACATTTTCTGTGACATTTAATGTTCATGAATGTGAAGAATGTATAGCACTAGCTAAAGGTCCACACATAGGCCTGTAAATGCACTTCATTCCTTTCTTAACATTCCTGTTGCTGTCCATGATATATAAATCTGTATACCACACATTAGATAGAAAATTCTTTAGGGCAAGGACTTTGTTTTATTTTATACCTGTAAAGTATCAGGCAAACTTGTGGTAATATATAAATAATAATATGCCAGCATTGGATTTGTCCCAAGCAAAGCCTGCCAATTAACCCCAATTGCCCAATGATTTGGTTTATGTGCTAATAATAATAATAATATTAAAGCAAATAGCAAGGGCAAATATTTGCTGTGGAATGGGCTGAGATGATAAATCACATTTCTCAATGGCCTAAATCAGATCCAAACAGTTTTCCATCAAAGCTAAAAGTTAAAGTTCCTATCATGCAGTCCCAACTGCCATGGAAGGCTTTTCTTGCATCAGAACTGCAAAATCTGCAAGCCCAGGCTGCTTTACGTGGTTTTTGTACTGATTATTTTCAGTTAGGAGTGTGTGATTTTTTTTACCAAAATAGTTATAGCAATACAACTCCTGCTGGGGATGAGGTATAAAGGTATCTTATACTAGAATACCTTATTGCCTTTCTGTACAGAAATAAGTATAATTGTGTCCACACTTGAAGAGTTGTGCAGATATAACTATACCTCTATATTGAAAGCAGTACAACTTCTGTGCATAGCCAATCCCTAAATGAGCCTACTCCCTCAACTCATGAGCACTACTCCTCTGCCAATTAGCTTTTTACAGTGTTTTTCTATAGGTAACTGGGAAGGTTTAACGAATGTATTTCCATATCCATAAAACTCTTGAAAAGGGAATTTACCAGCTTGTTTGTAAAATCTAAAAGAAGAAATGTAGGGCTCCAAAGATGATGTATTTAAAATTATAGTTTGGTTCAGTAAACCAGTATTGTACATTATCTGTCCAGTCTACTTTTCTTAAGAACACCTATGATCTCACATATGGAAAGATGGCATAGTTTGGAGGAGTGACCAGAGGGATGGGACACAAGAATTCTAACCCTGGTTCTGCCACTGATTCACTGTATGGTCTCCACTCTAGCAAATCATTTATCCTCTGCTTTGGCTGCCCTCACTATAATATGAGGATAACAATATTTATCTACCTACTTGGGATGTTGTGAGAATTAATTAATTAGTAAATGTTTATTTGGTGATTTATAATTTTTATTTATGTGATATTTTCTTTAATAAAATATCATGCTAATTTGCCAGTGAGGTGATTTTTTTGTAACTTATTGATTTTGTCCAGCTTTTAAAAAGTGTAAAGTTGTCTTGACATCATACCAGCTAGTGAATAAATATCTGCTTATGATGTTCTATTAATTATTACCCTAATTTTGCAAATCTTTGCACACATGCTTAAATTTAACCACATGAGCAGTCATGATGAGTTAAAATTAAGCATATGCAGAACTGTTTGCAGGATTGGGGCACAAGTCAAATTCTTGCACATATGTATTTGTCAGAAGACCCAGCAGGGAGAATTGGGAACAGCCGTTTTGTGGTAGTGCCTAGGGGACAGATGTGATGCACATGTTTATGTGAGTGTGTGTCTGGCCTGGCAGTGGTGGGTCTGAAACATGCTTCTGTGATTATTCCTGGGCACAGGCTGCTGTTGGCTAAAATACAGGCTTTTGCATCTAAGCAAGCTTGTTTTGGATGCATCTTCATTATGAGCCTAAAACTGAGCCATGGCCCTAATTTATTGATTTGTTCTATTGGGGGATGTTGCAACTAAATAATACAATCTGGCTTTTTAAAAAATGGTTTTTATCCTGATAACCTTGGACTCTCCCTTGCTTTAAACAACTCTGGATTTGCTTAAAAGGAAAGTAATTAACTGAACTAATCACAGTGCTCTCCTCTCACCTTTGTTTACAACTTAACGATCTATTATCTCTTTTTATTTCTAAATTGGCTTGAAGAAAACAGTTCATAATATTTAACCCTTTCCATCTTCAGAGTACTTTACAAACATTAATTACTTAATCCTTACAGGTGGGTGTGTACTATTATCCCAATTTTACAGGTGGAAAAATTGAGACACAGAGAGATTAAGGCTGTATCTGTACAAGACTTTTTCTCTTAACATTTCCCATTGCTGCAGCTCTACCCGTAGTAGTGCTAGTATGGTCTGGTCATTGGTCAGAACTTCAGTTTTGTCTCATTCCTAAAGACAGAATTGAACCTGAAAACTCCATAGAAAGTTCTTTGATGACTTTGTCTTTGTACCTGCCGGTAAAGCACCTTGCACATTGTTAGCAGTATATAAATAATAATATTCACTCCAGGAGTGCCTTGTTTGGCTGTTCTATAGAACAGCATTAATCCAGAGGAAAGACTGTTAGCTACTGACTCATCAACACTTCTTGCAACTCTCAGCACTTGCTTTCCGGTGAGCAAGAAGCAGGAGATGAGACTCCTGGTAAGTGGCTGTGGCTTGTGCAGTGCGGAGGTGGGTTCAGTGTGTAGAAATGTGGGAGGTTGGCTGTGTTTCTGTGAGCTGGACTTTTACCTGTGTAGCAAACTGGTACGCAGAACAGGGTGTTGATGCATGCCAAGATCTTACGGGAATCCTCCAGCGAGATCTCCAGGAAAGTTTCCTGGAGGTATTCGGTAATCCTCTGCTGAAGGTTCCATGGCAGAGCAGGTCTGTTCCTTCTCTCATTGTAGGAAACTTTCCCTCCCCATTTGGCAATCACTTGTGCAGGGACCAAGGCGTCACATAGGCAAGCAGCATAGGGAGCAGGGCAGAAGCCACAAGCATGGAGTAAATGTACCCTCATTTCCCTGCTTACCCTTAGCAATGAGATGTCTGCTAGAATTACCTCCACCTGTGGAAAAGTGTGGGAGAATTTTAGAATTTGTTCCCTGGAGTGCTGCACCATGACCCTTGCAAAAAGTGTGTGCTCTTTTCCCCACGTAGAGCACCCCCCCCTCACCCTGCCAACGCTCACCATGCTTTGGGTGTTCGCAGAGATGTGTTCATTGCTAAGGTCAGGGAGAAAGTGATGGCAATGTTGCAAAAGGTGTGTTTAACAGAAATGTTTCAGTGCAGTGCATGAATTTAAAAATCCCACTTCTGTGCATTGTCCCCTGTGTTGGACTAGATGTAGACTTCAGGAACACCCCACGCACCCCAGCTGAGCATCTCCATCAGATAAGAAAGCACCCAAGATTCAGCAAATAAGATGTGTTCTGGGAGGTCCTGCAGTGCTCCAATGCAGAAAAAAGGGATAGAAAGGAGAGCTGGGAAGCGGAACGGCAGGACAGACAAGACAATCATGCATTTGTTAAGGATGCTACTCAGCGGATGCTTAAAGTAATGGAGGAGCAAACACAGATGCTGAAGTCCTTAATAATGCTGCAGACTGAGCAGATCAGTGCCCGACCTCCAGTGCAGCACATTCAGAACTCTTTTCAAGGCCCCCCCCAACTCCGCCCACACATTCCTTTCCACCTTCCAGGACTTCTTGGTTTCCCCTTCACTTTACCCCCTTGGACAACTTTCACAATGATAGCTGGACCTACACACAGTTGTGAAAGTCTGCTATTTCTTGTGCAATAAAAGCAAACTTTTATAATGGTAAATCATCTTTAATTTTTTTCTACAAGGTGAGATTACAGGCAACCTCAATACATGCACAGGCATTTTAATCACTTTATTACAGGAATATAAGGCCACAAATGTCACCATTGCCCCCTAGGAAAACTACATGTAACATAACATTGAAGCAACTCAGAATATATGTTACGGGTGGACACTGTCAAAGTGCTGCCTCAAAGCCTGCCTGATTTGAATAGCTCCCCTCTGGGCTCCTTTGACAACGGCCAGGCCACGCCGCCACTGCGCAGCACCTGGAACACTGGGTCAGGCCAAGCTCACAGCCCCTCCGCTTTCCGCAAATCAGCTGTTTGCGCGGGAAGCCTGGGAGGGTGGAGAAGCAAGAGGCGGCTTTGCACTCAGGCCCAGGGAGGCGGAGGCGAAGTGGAAGTGAGTTGGGGCAGGGAGCAGTTCCCCTGCACGCCCCCCAGGGTAACCTGCTGCGGCGCGGGCGGCCCCCCTGCCCCAGCTTACCTCCGCTCGGTCTCTGCCTCCCTGGGCCTGAGCGTGAAGCCGCCGCACTGTTTCTCCACCCTCCCAGGCTTCCCATGCGAACAGCTGATTTGCGGGAAGTGTGGGGGGGGGAGGAGAAGGAGCAGGACGGAGCATTCAGGGGAGGAGGGGGAGGTGAGCTGGGGCCAGGGGGCGGGGAGCTGGAGCCCCCATGGGGGTCGGCGCCTAAGGCGCCACTTTTGGAAAATGTGCTCAGGGGGTGCGGCTGCTCCCACTTCTTCTCCCATAGCTATGTTCCTGGGTCACTTCAACTCACCAGTTGTTAAACTTAGAAGCAACACCATGGAGAATTACCCCTTCCTATTGATGTACTCTGTTGCAAGGTGGTCTGGTGCCAAAACTGAAATATGTGTGCCATCTATCGCCCCATCACAGTTAGGGAAATCCATTTCTGCAAAACCATCCACTACTTCACACACATTTCGCTGAGTAATGGCCCTTTGTAGCAGGATGCCATTTATTGCTCTGCACACTTGCATTAACACAGCCCCAATGGTCGACTTCCCCACTCCAAATTGGTTTGCGACTGACCATTAGCAGTCTGGAGTTGCCAGCTTCCACACAGCAATTGCCACATGCTTCTCTACCGAGAGGGCAGCTCTCATTCTGGTGTCCTTGCGCCGCAGGTCTGGGGCAAGCTCCACATACAGTTGCAGGAAGGTGGCTTTCCACATCTGAAAGTTCTGTAGTCATTACTCATCATCCCACGCCTGCATGATGATATGATCTCACCACTCAGTGCTTGTTTCACAAGCCCAAAAGCGACCGTCTACTCTATGCACCTGCTCTGTGAATGCCAAAAGCAATATAAAGTTGCTCCTATCCATATGCGGAATGTTGGGTGCCTGCGAGTCTTCTTCAGTTATGAGCATCATGATTAACTGCACTGCCATCCATGATGTCTTCATGACAGTCAACAGAGCATATGAGAGCAATGTGAGATGCATCCCTTCTCACAAAGATGTCAGGGTGCACAGCAAAGAAAGGCCATTGAAAAAATGCCACAAAAGAAAGCTGGAAGCCCACAGAGTGCTGGGACAGAAAGCAATGCATCACGGGACATTTAGCACTGTCCCAAGATGTGCCGTGATCCACTCCGTCGTCCCACAACACCTAGCAATAGAAGCACTGTGAGATAAGTACCCACAGTGCATTGCTCATGCTGTTGATGATGGTGCACCTACTGTGGACACGATCTGCCGACAGAGGGAGCACGTATGAACATGAAATTGTGATTTTTAACATTGACTTTTGAGTATCAACATAATTTTTGTCTACACAAATTGGTAGTGTAGACATGGCCCTCATTATCTTGCTGCAAATAGCAATAGGGATGTGTTACCATGGGTCGTAGAAACCTGGCACCCTGGTTACATACACGCATTGCTAACCTGCACTTAAGCCAATGCTGCTGCGTCCTCAGTTCTATTTTTAGTGAGCTAGATATTAAAGCTAGCCTGGCTATGTCTACAGAAGCTGCAAATTACACCCCCACTGGCAGTGTAGATGTAGCCTTAGTTATTCGTTGGAGGTCTATCCAAGTCCTGACCCAACATAGCGTGTGTAGTCTAATAGTATCACAACACAAAGTGTCATGGCTGCTGCCAAGATATATACAAGATATATGCTAGCTCCAGTAGACTCTGTCCTCAGTACTGGTTCCAAGGGATCCAGAGTATGTTGTCAATGAAATATGGATCAAGGCTCCACTATAGCTCGGAAGGGAATATTGTGGGTTATTGTGTCAATCTGCAAATGCTTCATACACTTCCACTGACATTTTATGGCCCCCAGGATCCATTAATAGTATGTATATTAAGAAAAAGAATGGTTCCATTACATTTCCATCACACTGAAGAAGCTGCAAAACTCAAATGTCATTGGTGAAAGATTATATTTTTAGAGATTTTCAAGTAGGCATTAAAGGGGCAAGCAAGGTTGAGAGGTCCAAAGTTTAACCTTCCCTAAAAATAACATATCAAGGCAGACAAATCCAACTTCAAACAAAAGTTACTGCATTGTTAAAATGTCAGCTCCTTTGCTAAGCGACCCACCAACAAACCCAGGGTGTTTGATGGTAACTGCAGGTGTATGCAAGCCAAAACAAAGCTGGGGGATCTAACTTAAGTTTTGATGGAATCTCTGTAAGGAAAGACTGAAAGAAGAAAAATCACAAGGAAAAACATTCATGGTGAAAGGGGATGATCCTGAAATCTTTTGGCAGGCAAAACTCCCTATTAAATCACAAACGCCCAGATCCACAGAAGTATTTAGCCTCATAATTTCCTAATTTCCATTGAAATCAATTGAAATTAGGAGCCTAATTACCCCTGTGAATCTGGACCCTAGTGACCAAGTGAAATTTTCCTAAGTAACTTAGGAGCCTAAATTCCATTTAAAAAATAATGTAGACACTGAGTTTTAGGTGTTGTGCTGCTCAGCTTCGCAAAGTCTGAGTCCCATTTACAAAAGGGGTTTAGGAGCCTAAAACACATCAAAAGGCTCCTAAATCACACAGGCACATTTGAAAAAATTATCTTAGAGCACTGTGGGTGCTTTAGAAGTAATTATAAAAATGATAACATAGCACTTGGACTTCTGCCTCCATACCGCTTGCCTGTTGCATCAAGCCAAAAAGGACTAAATGTGATGGTCCAGATTCTGATCTCAGATACACTGAGAGTAAGTCTGCTGAAGTAAAAAATGAGTTATTAAGATAATAAGGCCAGGATATGCACTCATTTGAGTTACTCTGGATTTGCACCACTGTAACTGAGTTCAGAATCTGACCCTGTATCCTTAAAACAATCTTATATGTCTAAGGTATTACAGTGCATATGTGATATATGAGCTTTCACACAAGATTAAGCATGGAATGTAATAAATCTCATATAAGCCATAGGTCTGAGATTTGTAATGTCTCACTGTAAACACAAAGAAAAATCTTTCTGAATAAGAGGGATATGCTTTTAAACTCCCTTTAAATTAATGCAAAACAAAGGAGTCTCCCTTCAGATTAAATTTGGCAGGTCTGTTTAACATTACTTAAACAATGTCCCCCTCCGCTGCCAATAATATATTATATTGAATTGTACAGGGAATTCAAAAAGTATCCAGTAGAGGGCAATATGCACGTTACTTGTGCATCTGGTATTTTCAAGTAGATTTACTAGGATGAAATCATACATGTAATATATTCAGAATTAATGTTAAACATATTTGGATTATGTGGGGAGTTGTTATGACCGATGTTAAATATAATTTTACTTTGTAATAATAGCATTAACCTGTGTCTATAAAAACAATTGTTTCACAATACAATAACTAATCTTATAATTAAGATTGTTTAGTAATGTATCCTCTTGTTATTTAAATCATAAGGCAAGGAAGCTAATAGCTTTTTAAAAGACTATATAAAACCATGGATTATAAATTTGCCATTCAGATCTGTGAAGATTTTATTTCTCAATATAATTTATAAATATACATCAAAGGTCATATCCCTTTTGAAACAAATGAATTAAATGTGGGAATACACATTTTTACACTGAAATAACAGAACTTTTGCTCTTTACTAACCACTTTGTAACCACAATAAATGTTCTCTTCTCTCCATATGTATCAGTATCTATCTCATACAAGACCAAAAGGACACAATCCCATTTTTCCCTGCAGGTCACTTTTAAGACACATTTAGTTTATGGGAGTTCAGCCATTGTTCCAGCTCCCTTGGGCTTTCAAAAGATGTCCTGACCTTCCCTCTGCTTCAACTTATCCCTTTCCATATAGTCCAACCCCCAATAGATGACATGAGCATATAAAGCCTCCAATTCAAGTAGATACTTAAGCAAATGGGACTTTTCATGTGTTTAAGGTTCTGGATGTGCTTAACTACTTTCTTGGATCTGAAAGTCAAGGGCTTGTCTACACAGAGTTTATGTACTTATTTAAATAATAAATCAACATAGGATACTCTCAGTCTGAAATAAGAGTCCACAGAACAGTTTGTACTGATGTAGCTAAATTGGTTTAGCAACTGAACTAATTAGAAAAGTTCAGTTAAGGTAATTGTCCAGCTGATAATGACAGGTCACTGGTGAGGCTGGGAAGGTGCTCATGTACTGTTATTGCTGACATCCTGCATCTTTTTTCTTTTGAGAGATCTCTATACACTCCTTCCATACTCCTTGGTGGGTGTTATGTGGCTTAGTTAATTAATATTTGTAAAGTGCTTTAAGATCTTTGAAGGAAAAGTACTAACATTTATCACATTAGCGATCCTGAGACGTGTCAGGATTTAAATACTTCCCTTTTCTAACTATAAATATAATAAAAGTGCCAAAGATTAAATATTTGCTTTTTTTCATATGCATGAGAAAAATAAACATATGTTGCTTTTTAAAATGAATTCCAAAAGAATGCACAATCAGCCAGAAACAATAAATTGTAGCCTTGCATCCATTGTTTTCAAGAGTTACATTTTAGAATTCACTTTGAACCCAGGTACCTAATTAGCTGCTCGGAACATCAGTGTTCAATTTGGATAATCTGTAGCCGAGCATTTTATTGGGAGTTTGTGGAAAAGCAAAACGTGAACAAAACCATACAACAAATAGTCCAGAATGCAGTGAAAAATAATGAAAACCAACAACTAACACAAACACACCAGAGGAAGACACAACAAATGAAGATGAGTAAGTAGGCACTTGGAGATTGAAATCAATAGAGCTATTGCCACGTATACTAGCTGAGGGTCTGGTCCATGAAGTTAATATGAACAAGTTCCACGTTTAGGAGGAAATGACAGGCTCTCAGCAGAGATTGTTATCTCAACAAACAGTTATTGTATAGGGCTGACGTGCAGAGATTTATGTATGGAATCTTCTGTGAGGGCCAGATTTTGCCCTTGTTGGCAGAGGGCAGCGGGGGAGTATGGTGTGCACATGGCAAGGCAGCATGTGGGCTGGTTGCATGCATGTGTTTGAAAGAAGAATTGGCATTAAGGGTGGTTATTTTGTTGTATTATTTTGAAGTGAGTGTGGCTGATCATAAAAACTAACAGACTGAGGATAATCAAGAGGACAACTGTTAACAGAATTTCCAATTTTCAGCAATCCCTCTTCCCCTGTATACTGGTGCCTCTATTTCTCTTGCTAGAAATTCTAAAGGAATACTAGTTATTATAACTATTCTGTTCCATGCTATCAGTTGTCTTTTGAATCATATCCAGGATCCCTGTCTTTATGTTCAAGATTTGGTACCATCTCCCCTTCTGCCTACATCTCAGCCCAAATACCTTTCTTTTTCCTACTTTCCATACCCCCTCAGCCCTTGAGCTCTTTTCTCAACCAGAACCTCCTACCTTTTTGCTTTCTCCTCCCATTCTTATTTCTATGGCTTCCCTCATGCATCTCCTTGTGCCTGAAATGCCCTCCATATCCAACTTCACAAGAAGAACCACGCCTCTCCTCTTTCAGTTCCTTCCTCAAAACACACATCTCTCCGCCATAAAGACTGACATGAAGACAGTGTTAATCTTCTCCCCCAGAGAAGCTGGTAAGAAAACAAATAACCTTGTCCTACTAGGTTCTTTTTACTGGGCTTGTCCTCACTAGGTGCTCTGAGAATCTTCCTTGGTGGATTTAAAAAAAATAAATTTTAAAACTCTGAGGGACAGGATGAAACATCTCCTGTTTTTTTCTGGATGGCATGAGCCCACTAGCAGGGCTGAACAAATTAAGAAGGCCCAAACTTGGTAGGTGCTGAGCACTCCCAGCTCCCATTGAAGGCAAGCACCTCACAGGACCAGGACTAGACTCCTGTGGTGACAGTGAGAGGCCTGTTACTTGGCTTCATTGTAAAAATGGTGCAGAAAACCAAGATGAAAGCAAAACTGGGGCTCCAAAGCCTGGGTTGAGACTGGGAGGTGACCTACAAAGAGGGAAATATTGGTCTGTGTGTTTGGATCTGATGTTGATAGAAGGTCTGAAAAGGTTTAGTTAAAAAGAAAAGGGGTGTGTGTTTGTGTAGGGGTGGTCTGGGGGGAAAGGGATTGGAAGGACACTGTTGGTATCCTATAAACTCAGGCTTTTCACCCGGGAAAACTATGAAAGTGTGACATGGCAAAAGACAAGAGCAAAAACTGAGCAAAACTGGCCGGTCTGCAGAAGGAAAGGTGCCTGTTACTGACATTGGGTATGGCAATGGGGGCAGCTGAACCTGCGCCAAACACTGGCTAGCTGCAAGGGTAGCCGAGGGTAAACCAGGTCCAGCACCCTTTCAGCCAGGGGGATTCACATCGGGGGAAAGGGGTGGAGTGGGTCCAGGAGCGGGGAAAAGCGTGAGACTAGGGGAAGAGGAGAAGGAGGTGGGAGAGGCAGTGGCTACGGATCAGGGCCGGAGAAAGGGGAAGAAAAGTTGGGAAAAGGCGGCCCCGGGCAGCGAAAGGCAGGGGCCAGAGGCGAAGGGAAGGTGGGAAGGAAAGGGGTGCGGGCAGGCAGGGAGCGGGTAGTCCGCCAGGGCACAGCCTGTTTGCCATTAGCCTGCAGCATGGTGGGGATTGGCGGAGAGCGCGCCTGGGATGCTTCCTGATGAATAGCAGAGGGTTCGGGCCGTGACCGCAGGCTCAGCTTGTGCTGGAGCCTCGCCGCACTTTCCCAGCCCCCCTGCCAGGATGGGGGGAGGGAGGGAAGGGGAGAGAGGCAGCGAACGGGACAGGGCGATCCGCATTCAGCAGCGCAACCAGCAGCCCGGAGCCGCGGCTTCCAGGAAGCGGAGAGGAGAGGTGGGGACAGGCAGCCGCGATAAGGCGGCGGCTATCTGGGCGCCAGCTGCGGAGCTGGGCAGCAGACGGCGCACGCCCGGCGGAAGGTGCGGGGCCCGGCTCCCTCCCGCGCTGAAGGCAGGTAGGAGACACTGCGTCGCGGAGAAGGGACAGACCCTGCCGGACCCGAGCTCGGGTGGCCAGGGGGCCGCTCGGGGGCAGAGGGGATGCGCTGCCCGCCGCTGATGCACCCCCCCCGTGGGAAGGGGCTAGAGACACCAGAAGGGGGGCAGAAGATGCTTCCGTGGGGGGGTTTCCAGCAGGGGTCTGTGCACCTGCAGGGGGTGTGCACGCTCCCAGGTGGGAAGCCACTCCGAGTGTGCAGGCACCGGGGGGGACAGTCACCAGCCACGCGCATGCATCTATCTGTAGGAGGGACACAGGCACCGGGACTGCATATGCACCCCCGGGGGATGCCCGAGAGGAGCCGGAGGAGGTGGATGACTGTCTGAAGCAGGTGGAAAAAGAGGGCAAAGGCACAGGACACTGCTTCTTCCACTGTGAATTTTGGATGTGTCATTGCCTGGGCTGGTTACATTGCAGAGACTCTTTTTTGACGGCATGGAGATGGTTTTGCAGGTTTGGGGTCTCAGGCCAGTTACATTTTGCCTTTGACAATGTTGCAATTCTCTGTAAAAAAAAGTTTCAATTAAGTTGGGCCATATGGAAATTGCATTGGTCATCAACTAAGGAAGCGCAGTGTTAACTAGGAAAAAATGAAATTTTGTATTTGTGTTGGAGAGCGGATGGGATGGTGGTCAGAGAACAGGGCTGGCATTCAGCACTCCTGGGGCCCATTCTTGGCAACAGAACCAAGTCTTAATCCCTCTGTGCCTCAGTTTCCCCCACTGTAACATGGGGATAATTATCAAACCGATTAATGAGACAATTATTTTGTGTAATGCATTCATGAAAGGCTTTATGGGAATGAAAAGAGGATTATATAGAGGGATAACAAACAATGTAAAGTATCAGAGGGTAGCCGTGTTAGTCTGGATCTGTAAAAGCAGCAAAGAATCCTGTGGCACCTTATAGACTAACAGACGTTTTGGAGCATGAGCTTTCGTGGGTGAATACCCACTTCCTCAGATGCATGTAATGGAAATATCCAGGGGCAGGTATATATATGTGTGCTAGCAAGCAAGCTAGAGATAACGAGGTCAGTTTAATCAGGGAGGATGAGGCCCTGTTCTAGCAGTTGAGGTGTGAAAACCAAGAGAGGAGAAACTGGTTCTGTAATTGGCAAGCCATTCACAGTCTTTGTTCAATCCTGAGCTGATGGTGTCAATGTAAAATTCACCTTGAGAGATATTTGATATTGAACATAGTGATTCATGTCCTAAAAACAGCTAGTTGACAATGATGGCTAATGGAACGTGAATCTGAGAACACCTTGCACACAAATCGAGCCTGGGTGTCACTATTGATTCTCCTCGTGCTATGCTGCCTCTGCTATTCATTTCACTTTGCTGAGTGAGTGACACATGTGCTGCATGCAGAGTAGAGAAGAGGCTGCACAAAACACACCAGGACAGGATAGACCTGATGTTAATGAATGGCAGGTCAAATCCCACTTGTTTGCCTAAGGGATGGGGAAGTGAGTCACTACAGATACACACACCCTGCATATGATGTGACATTGCACAACTGGCCTTGTATACCGTGGAGTCTTATGAAGGATGAAGCATCCAGCCAGCATACCGGATTGGGAGGATTAGTGGACTGCCGTGGGATGACAACTCCAGTATCCCTAGCTTGTGCTCTGCCTTGGAATCAGTTTGTAGCAGAAGCAAAATACTAATATTTCTATGTGGATGACATAGAGCCAAGACCTGGGAATCATAGGCCAAACAGTGGGACGTGTCCTGGGCTTCTCTATGAGTGAATGTAGAGAGGAGAGGATTCCTTTCCATCAAATTAGAGCCCTCTGTGTTCCCTAAAACTTCCCTCCACAGGGCAATGGTTAGTGGATCCTTGTAGCTGCTGTTCTAACAACTCCACCCCATTTCCCCCCTGAAATTTGTCCCTTTGCAAATGCAGGATCTAGTTTCCCAAAAAAGAATCTGGTAGGTGTCCTCTTCTTTTTTGATTGTAAAGCAACTACAAGATCCAGTCTACTTGGAGGGAAGGATGATGGATTACAGGAAATGTGTCCTGTAGACGTGCTTGAAGGGTGAGAGGCTGAAGGTATGGAGAAGAAGGGCAGGATGGGGGCTCCCATCATAGACGGTTGTGTGAAATAAGGCAAGGAGTTAAGTGTGGGAGAAGGACCCAAAGAGAGTCGTTAATTAGGAAGTTTGGGTTAAGCAAAGGAGAGAGGGATTGGAAGGAGAGAAGATATTTTATATATAAAAATGTCAAGAAATAGATATGTAATATTAACTTTAATAAATATTTTAAACTAATGTTTAAATTATCTAATACACAGGTTAAAAAAAGAATTTCCATCCATCTGGGCATAATGCTTAAGTTATCCACAAGTACAAAGTTTGGTTTAAAAAGTCAAAAGGCCAAGAGGAAGTGAATAGGCAGAATGTAATCATCCAAACTGTAGTTTGCCCAGTACTAGATTTTGAATGATGACTGGCTGATGACAACCCAAAGTTACCCACAGAACAACTCTTGCAAAAAGCATCAGCAGACCTTTACTCATTACACATGCTCAGGATCCCGAGTTTAATTTTGATCTGAAGATGCACCTCCAACAGCACAACAGGGACATACAGAACCATTTTTGAAATCCCAATTTTATCCTCTTTTTCTAACTTTCCCGTTTCTGTTGCCAATTTGTTCTCTCTAAGCACTAATATTTAAACCAATATGTCTACAAAGACAGAAGGCCTATAGCCATGATTTCTGTCTAGTACGGCTGCAAGGGGAAAATTGATATTCAGCCAGTCATTGAATTTGATCATTAGTGATGGAGAGAACTCTGTGATGATTTTGTTTACTTCCTCACTGTTGCTGGAAATGCTATAATCATAGTGTACAGATTCAGTTTATCTTTTAATTGAGCAAGAAGTAAGTTCAGCTGTTTCAAGTTAGATGATAAAATCTGTTTCACGGGGAACTTAAAGTGCTATAATGGTCATTGTTTTCATCATGTTTTACTATTGTTACTCCACGCTGAGCACAGAAAGAGAAATGGATTCTGTTCTGGCCCTTGCATTATGAGTTAAGTTCCAACTCCATTAATTTTTTACCTTGAGGTGTCAATCTCAATTGCAGCCTAACTAGATCACTAATGGGCCTCATTGGGTCATATTCATTGCTGATAATGTATTAGCCTGAAAGAACCTAGCTTGCCTTTTAAAACCCAAGCTGAATTTGGAGGTCTGGCTGGTAGTTAGAAAACACCCCCGCTCCCCCATCTCTTTACTTGTTAACTGAGCAAATTTGATCTCAAGGCATTGGGAGACAATGACCTAGAGTCATTGGGATGCAATTGTTAGTGACATTTCAGAGCAGAACTATATGGTGAGTGTGCTTGTTGTGAGGTTTCTTAAGTATAACAACCAACAGGGAAAGAAGATTGGAAAAGATCAGAATAAATATCTCTACCAAGGAAACAGCCTTATGATTAAAGTACATGATTGGGAATCAGGGTTACTGGGTTCTAGTTTTACTTCTGTCCTGTTCTTTCTGTGTAAATTTAAATAAGTTGCTCAGGGTACAACTTCCAAAGTGTTCACCAATTTTGAGTGCCTCAGTTTTTGGTGGCTCAATTTGAGATACACAAGCCATGATTTTTAGTGGTGCTCAATACCTACAACTTCAGCTAACGTCAGTGGGATCTGTGGGTCCTTGGCACCTCAGTAAATCATGCCCTGCAGGTGTTAAGTTAAGCAACCAAAAATAGAGGCACCCAAAATGAATGGCCACTTTTGAAAATTTTGGGCTAAGAAGTGTGTCTCAGGTTTCTCATCTGTGAAATGGTGATAATACTGCAGTGCAGTAATGGTTAGTCCATGTTTAGCCCTTGGAAGAAGATAAGTACTAAGTATTGTTAGGTTCTCCATTATGCAGGAGGACTTTACTCCTGAGGCCATTCTGTGCCCAAAAAATTAAAATTCTGCACCAAAAAATTAAAAATTCTGTGCACAATATTTTAAAATTTTTCAAAATTCTGCAAATTTGATTTCTCAAATAAATGTGGAGGCTCCAGCATGGCACTGGGGAGCACGGGCCACTGGCTGCATGGAAGTGGAAAAGCACTGTGCAGTTCATCCCAGGGCACAGACTCAGCGGTGAGATGGTACCCTGACAGTGCAAGGACCGTGCCTGCGTCAGAAACATCCCAGGGCCCTGCCCCTCCATGCCAGGTGCACCAGATGTGGGCAAGAAGGCTCAGTAAGACAGGATCCAAGTGTGGAGGGACTTAGCATGAGGGGATCCAGATGTGGGTTGAGAAGGGTCTGTGTGGGCCAATCTAGGTGCAGGTGGCTCAGTGGAGGATCCAGATCTGGGGGGGATCTGGATGCACAGGGACTTGTTGGGGGGTTCTGGGTGCAATGGTAATGGGACTCTGCAGTGGGCATCCAGGTGAAGGTGGTTGGGACTTAGTGGGGTGTGTGTGGGTGTAGGAGAGATAGAGCTCGGCAGGAGGGTCTGGGTGTGTGGAGGCTCAGTTGAGGGTCCAGATGCTGTGGGAATGGGGTCAATGGGGGGGGGGGATCCAGGTGCAGCTGGTTGGGACTCAGTGGGATGGGGATCCAGGTGTGAGTGACTTATCAGGGTGGTCCAGGAGCAGGGGGAGTTGGGCTCATCGGGAGTGGGGTTCTGAGTGCAGGGGAGGTAAGGCTTGGTGGGAGGGTCTGGGTATGAGGGGGTCTGGATGGATGGGGGAGCAGCTTCCTGCCCAGGGATCCCTCCCCCTGCAGCTGAGGAGCGATGGGTGCAGGAAGCAGGGAAGGGAGAGTTTGCAGAGCTTCCTGCAGCTGCGGGAGAAATCTGGGGGTGGGTCTGACCTGGCCCTGGATGCCATGCAGGGGAAGGGGAAGTCCTGTCCTCCCCTGGCCAGTGCTGACTAGCAGCTGAGCCCAGCACAGTGTAGGAGCCACCAACCAGGTCTTCCCCAGTCCTGCCCCCTGCCCCACAGTGATTTACCTCTCTGCCAGCTGCCCAGGTCACCCAAAACATACTGCTGGGGAGTGTTGTATGATTGCTCTTATGGTTTCCCTTTGCTTCCCCGTCAGAAAGTCATTTTTCTGCTAGGAAGCAAAGAAATCTGTGGGGACATAAATTCTACACATGAGTAGTGGTGCAGAATTCCCCCAGGAGTAGAGCTTATATCTGTGATCAGGAAGAGATCTTTGTTTCTCTCAGCTGTGAAATAACATGAGAATTTCTCACACACTAAGCAGAAATGGTGATAACTAAACATTCTTCATTTTGTTTAAAAATACAGTCCCAAAGGTTTCTTTCTCCCTCCCCCTCACACCCCAAAGGATGCCAGGGACACTTTCAGGCTTGTTGTTTATAGTGAAGCATGAGAATCAATAGCAAATATTCTATGTTGTGGAGGCAAAAGAGGGTATGTGATCACATGTGTCTGCAGAGCTATCTGTGCTTCACATTCTTGCAGACAACAAACAACAACAACAACATAGCTCACTTCTTCCAAGATAGTTAACATTCTGGCCCAGAGTTACAGTACCAGATGTGTTGCCACAGAAACAATTTAAAGGGAGAAGGACCTTCAAGTGAATAGTCTTTATAGCAGTAAATATAAAAGTTATATACATATTTCAGAGCTGGTAGGGTTTTGTTTGTTTGTTTGTATGTGTGTGTGTATATGTGAGACAGAAAGAGTAGGGGGGAATTGTACTTTTCCTTTCCTACATCTGTTAGCATTTTAAGATTCTCCATACAGGACTGGAAATTGAAGAATACTCTATTAGGGACATGATTTATGCACCTCAGAGACATTTTTATTAAATCCTGACTGGATTTTATAAACTTTTTTTCCTTGAAAAGCTGTGCATTTTGCTAGCTGATTTATTTAGCCCCATTTGCAACGTGCTTTGGAAGTAATTTCAAATAACAGTTGTTTCTTTGAAAGTAAAGAAGCGTATCTGACTACATAGAACTAGACCAGATTTTGATGCTGACAATTACTAGCACATTCTAAACTACAACAGTTGACATGTTGATGAAAAGAGGGAATCGAACTGGGAAATAACTTTGTTTTATCTCACATAGAAAGGCTTGGTATATATGTAACTGAGGCCCAGTAACAGTGGCAGCATGGGAAGGATCAGGAGTATGAAAATGGTGTTGGAGGCAGATGTGTTCGAGCATCTCTGTGGCACTGGATAGCTGCCACAGGCAACATGCCTTCCTCTCTATTGCCACAAAACTCATGTTGCAAAATGTGACATAGGTTACTTAACTCCCACTGCATGGCTTTTGCGTGCCACAAAACGGGTATACGCTTCCAGGAATGGCACACACTGCCTGGGTTAGCACAGCAAGGAAATTAGTCAGGAAGGCCAAATTTACATTAGAAAAGGTTTGCTGATATAGCTATGTCAGCAAGCCATGATAAATGTAGTCACAGCTTATATTGGCAAAAAAAAGTGCTTTTGCAGGTATAGTTTATATATGGTATAGCTTATACTAGTTTCCTGAATGAAATAAACTATATCAGCAAAAGCACTTATATGTCAGTCTGCAGTAGGGCTTTTGCTGATATAGAAATGTCATAAAAAAAAAATCACATCCCTAACTGATGTTACTATACTGGCAAAAGTTTCTAGACCTGTAGGCCTGGCCAAAGAGTCTGGAAAGAATGTAAACAGGGCAAACTCCACAAAATATGGTTCTTTTGTTTTCACATTTCTTTGTCATTCTTGCCATTGAAAGGCCTTGCTCCTTGCCAGCTTTGCAACCCTATTATCCCCACACTGAAGAAGGCAACATCAGTGCTTTCCCCACTGAAAGCATGAGTGAAATCCTTGCGCCATTGATGTTAATGGCAAAACTCCCATTGACCTCAGTAGGAGAAGAATTTCACATTGTGTACTTTTGGTGATAGGACCTCACCTTCTTTGTGTCTGGAAGATATTGGCTGAAAAGCCTTAAACTGAGAATGGTTTATCTCATTTAACAATTACTCTTCCCCCCCATAAAATTTAAAACCTGAATTTACTTTGCTATTATAAACATGTCCCTCAGACAGCTCTATACCTCTTAAATATCAGACATTTTAGTCCTCAGGTTATCTGATTAGACACAATTCTGGTTTTCCCTCACTTTTGTTGTTGAAAATTATTTATGTCAGAAATAAGGAATCAGGAAACAAAAATTGTACTCAGTTATTTATGCTTATGGATAGAATCCTGCATCATTTTAAGTTTTCTGCATGGATAATTTTTTTGGATCTGTCATTTTTGGGACTGTCACATACAGTATCACACATTTAGGCCTAGCCAAATTGAAAGACTGGTATATTACCCTGCATGATCAGCTATAAAGATAAGAAACTGGTCACTACCCTTCATTCCTTATTCAGATAAAAATTCCATTGACTTCTGGGGGAGTTTCAGGTGTGCAGAGAATTTGGATTTGGGCTCACACTTGGTGTCTGCAAGGTAGAAAATGAGTTTGGGGTACAAAATTTGGGTCTAAATCCAGATCTACACTTCTCCATAAATCTGGAGATGTTGGGATTTAGAGCCAGTCATGACGTTAGCAAACAGATCCAAACTTCCCACTAGTTTGTTCATATCTCTTTCATTTGGGCCCTTCAGTAGATGGGATATGTCTTTGTGTATGTGTAGCACATCCTCACTCAGACACTATAATTAAATCTTTCTATTGAAAAATTTCTATTTCAGGTGGTCATCATTTTCTCAGAAATTGTCCTTTGGGTCTGAAATTTCCTGTGGTTGTTTTCAACGCAAAATATAATATGTTTGGAAAATTAGAACAATGTCAGCTCAGTTACTTTTTGAGTTATTCAAATACATTTTAAAAAATGCATGTTTTCCATTTACATGTTTTCTATATTTTTTTTGAATTCACATAACTTTTTGTTTTTAGGATTTAAGTTGTAACACACTTGAAATACATCCCCTCCTCCCAATATGCTTACCCACCCATTCCCCAACACCAGGGCTGGACAGATAAACCAAAGAAGGGAGCAACTGAAAGAGCTCAGTGTGCTAAAGGATTTTCATTTAGTGCTCTAGTGATAACATGAGTAGGTTTACATTTCCATCACTGCAGGCGAAATACAATTTAAATAACCTTTAGCTATGTGTGCTCAAGATTTCTGCAATATTTATATTCTATAATTGAAATAGCACAAAAAAGTTCAAAGAGTCACTCCAAATTATAAGAAAGGATTTGTTTTATGAAATCTGCAGAGTTAAAATGAGAGGCCAGTATTTCTGAAAGATTTAGCACACAATGGTGTGGAAAATGCACATAATGCTGTATGAGCAATTACCACTGTTGTGTGAACAAAATGGGTAATTGTGTGTGCAAATGTGGTTAAGACCTGGCCTACAGACAAAGTTTCACTGGTTTAAGTAAAGGTGTAAAGTTGATGCAACTTTGTGTCTGAACACTGTTACATTGGTTTAAACTTCATTGGTTTAGCTTGTTCCTTTGCTTTATTACAAGTGAAAGGTAAACCAATATATACCCAGTTTAAACCGATGTAAGAACATCCACACACACAGTTGCACCAGATTAACTGCATTGCTTTAATATCAGACCGGAGGCCTGATCTACACCTAAAAATGAGATTGACTTAACTACATCTGTCAAGACTGTGAAAATTTTTTCACCCTGTATGATGCAGTGAGATTGACCTAACCTCCACTATAGACCCAGCTAGCTCAATGGAAGAATTTTTTAGTTGACATAGCTACTACCTCTCATGGAGAGATAGACGTACTACCATAGGTGCCAACTTTCCCCTGCTTCGGTGAGTGCTTGCTCCTCCCCCACCCCAACTCCACCTCTTCCTTGCACCTGCCCTGCCCCCATTCCAACTCCTTCCACAAAGTCTCCGCCCCCTCCCTGACCCTATTGGACCCCTTCCCCAAATCTCTGCCCCAGCCCCACCACTTTCCTGAGCGTGCTGCATTCTCCCTCCTCCCTCCCAGCACTTGCTGCATGAAATAGCTGTTTCATGGCAGCAGGCACTGGGGAGCTAGGGGGAAAATGCATGCATGTGGTGCACTCAGGAGGTGGAGCAGAGGCAAGCTGGGGCAGGGCAGGAAGCTGCCGGTGGGTGCAGAGCACCCATCAATTTTTCTCCATGGGTGCTCCAGCCCTGGTGCACCCACGGAGTTGGTGCCTATGCATACTACAGCAATGGAAGAACTCCTCACGTGGCTGTAGTAAGTATCTGTGCTACAGTGCTACAGCACTTCAGCTGTGCTTCTATAGTGTTTCTAGTGTAGACATGCCCTAAGCTATATGGATATAGGTACTTTTATACCCGTATAACACTGGGAGCAGGAGCTGTAATGTGCAGGGCCCTGACACCTTTCAAAACTACACTTGTATTGTTAAAGAAACAAAACTTTCTACTGTAGACAAGGTTTAAGAATGGATTCTTAGAAAGCCAAACAATGACCATACTGTGAATAACTGTTGGTTGCAGTGAGAGTTTTGAGTGCTGAAAAGAGTTAAGAATTGGGTTTATAGATTGAGAAGGGCTTGGGACAAAGATGCTATCAACTGTGTGCACAAAATTCAAGGCCATTTTGAAGTACGTTCCCTTAATAGTGTATGCTGATGATACCCATAGTAGTTCAAAGTACATTAAAAATAGTTTCAGTTTTTTAAATAAAATGTTTTAAGTGGTTTGATCCTAGTTGGTTCCACAGCTGAAAACACTATATCCATTTGCTGGCAACTTCTGTCCAGCACTACCAGTTATGTTCCTTCCTTCTCTGTAACTTGTGCTTCTCTCTTGTCCTTAGACTCTTCTTAAATTGGGTCTTGGGTGATTTATACAGATAAAACCATTAGAAGAGTCTGACACCACTGTAAACTTTCTATCTCTGACAGTCACCTTGCCACTGGTAGTCACTGATAAGCAGAAGAGTATGTGCTGGCTGATGAGGCACTAGACAGCCAATTCCTTGCTTCCAGTCCAGTTTCCTATCACAGTGGTTAATGACCCCAAGAAAACTAATTCTATCTCCAGTTTACTAGGAATTTTTTTAAATGATAGTTTATGAGGTCAGTTACCATTTCTTTGCTTCTTGTTTGGAAATTGTGCCCTATATTGCTTCTCTTTGATATATAAAGAAGTCCCCCAAAGTTTTTTTGATTAAGTTTTATTTTCCTTTTGTTTTATAACTTTGGAAATATCAGGCACATCAAATCTTGTGTTTCTTGTTTTTATTAGAGGATTCCTTGGAGGACCAGAGAAATAGCATGTGGAACTTTTCTCAGCGCTTACCTGAATATGCAAAGGGTATTGAATCTTTCACAAGGAGATCTTTTTTCCCAACTGTGTGTCAGCTGTTTGAGTGAAATAGATATTAACAAAAACAAAACCTTGCAAAGTATTATAAAAAGACTGACTCCTCACAACTGCTCAGATTTTACTCTTTTGGAGTCTGTAATGTCCTTCCAGAACTAACAGACTAGACAAGACTTGAATTTCTAGTTAAAAATAAAGAACAGAATAAAAACATATTAAAAACAAATCTTTCAGGTCCCTTTACTTCAAAAAGAAACAGACACACATTTTTTAAAATAACTTTTTACCTGATTACTGACCAAACCCAATTCCATTCCTTGCCTCCTGATAGATAATCCTTTAGCAGCTGCTTCCCAAGTCACCATGATTTAAGATCTTGTTAAGTGTACAGTAACTCCCCATTTAACATCCTCTCGCTTAACGTTTTTTTGATCTTAAGTCCCTGCTCAATTACAGAACATGCTCCATTTAAAGTTGTGCAATGCTTTGCTATAACGTCATTTGGCTGTCTGCTTTGTCCACAGCTGGCAGCCCCCATCAGCTCCCCTATGCCCCCTGCCGCGCCTTCCGCCTGCCAGTAGACCCCACAGATCAGCGCCTTCCCCCTCCTCCTCCCACCAACTGCCCGCGGCAATCAGCTGGCTTGCTGTGTTCAGGAGGGAGAAGGGAGGAGCGAGGACTCAGCCCGCAGGCTCCCCCTCCCTCCCCTGCCACCTGAACACCACAAGCCAGCTGATTGCCGTGGGAGGAGGCAGGGGAGGGAGGGGGGAGCCTGTGTGCTGAGTCCTTGCTCCTCCCCCCTCCCTCCTGCCCCCTGTATGTCGTGAACCAGCTGATTCCTGCGGGCAGGAGGGATGGGGGAGAAGTGAGGATGTGGCGCACCTTCCCCCTCCCTCCCCTGCCTCCTGCCCATGGCAATCAGCAGGCTTACCACTTTCGGGAGGCAGGGGAGGGAGGAAGAGCCTGCATGCCGTGTCCTCACTCCTCCCCCCTCCCTCCTGCCTCCTGAATGCTGCAAGCCAGCTGATTACTGCAGGCAGGAGGCCGGGGAGGGAGTGGGGAGGAAGATGTGGCATGTAGAATAAAGGGGGAGAAGGGGTGGAAGAAGAGGCAGGGTAAGGGTGGGGGCTTGGGGGAAGAGGTGGAGTGGGCGGGCTGAGGGTTGAGCCCCCTGCCCCTGGTGCTTGCAGAGTAGGAGAAGCTGCCGCTTCTGCTGCACAACGTGCTTCTCCTAGCCTACAGCACCTTCAGCCTCCTTGCCTGCCTCATTGTCTCCAGTGCCTGTGGGCTGTGCCTGTGTGGGGTAAGGAGGGGGCACTGCCCAACTATTGTACTGTACTGTATGGCAAAAAAAAATTCCCTGGAACTCAACTCTCCCCATTTACACTTATTCTTATGGGGAAATTGGATTCGCTTAACATAATTTCACTTAAAGTCGCATATTTTAGGAACATAGCTACAACGTTAAGTGAGGAGTTATTGTATAACCTTTAAGATATAATTAATTGTATTTCATTTTGTGTGGATTGTTTGCAATTAAGCATTCTTTCAAGTTGGCCTTGTTTAGCGACATCCATCACAAAAATACGCTCTTGGGTAAGGAGTAGAAAAAGGGTCTGAGCCAACCAATGTTTATTTTCATTATTAATCATTTATATTATGGTAGCTCCTAGATGCCCCAATCCAAAACTAGGGCCCCATTGTGCCAGACTCTGTTCCTTTCCCATCCTCCTTCTCCTTCATCCTCACAAAGCTGTATGTTTCTTTTGCTGTTGTTACATTCTAATGGAGCAGGCAATATTTCTTGTCAAAGTCAGTCCCAGTCTGTAGTATTAGTGAACAGGTCAATAAGAAATTTATGAAGGCAGATCCTGGATGGATTTTAGGCAGGCTTTAAACTGTGAATCTGAGGGAAAATGGTGATGCATCTTTTCTATAGAAGCCCATAACTAATGCATTTTTCCAGCATGCAAGCCGAATTATGATTACAGAGATCTTCCATTGAAGTTATGCCAGAGCTCCCAGTGACTTCGATGGGAGCAAAACTGGGCAGACTGGTAGTGATCCTGGAAACCTTACCTGTTGCTATATTAGAAGCAGAAAATACTTTATATTTTAAGTCCAACTGATGCACATGTAAGGGGACTGTGATCCCTTTACTAACATTCAGTGTGGGTGTTTTGGTTGGCTAGCTCCCAGTACTAAAAGGAAAGAGTCGATGGGAAATCAGGCCCCTGAGGCTGACGGTCCCCAGGGGCAATGGGGAGAGGCCCACACTCCAGGTCAGCCTGATTGATAGGGTGGGCAGGCTAATCAAGGAGTCAGGGGGACGGGTCCAGTCCTCAGTGTGAGCTGGAATTGCCTGGGTCAGACAGAGTGGGGCCAAGCTAAGCACTGAGCAGGGGCCCAAGCTAAGCTGCTGGGAGCAGAGCTGCAGCCCCAAAACCAGAGCACAGCCCAGAGAGAGCAGACCTGCCCTGGGAGGAGAGCTACACCAACCAGAGCTAGAGGGGCCAGAAAAGCGCCCAGGGAGAAGGTCAGAGCTGGGAGCAGAGTCACAGAAGCAGCCTGCAGAGTAGATCTGTCCTGGGAGCAGAGCTGCAGCAACCAGAGCCAGAGGGCCCAGAGATGCAGCCCAGGGAGCTGGAGGCAGAGCAGCAGCAGCAGCTGTGCTGAGGCACAGTGGAGCTGGGGCTGAAGCAGTCCGGAGCTGGGTATGGTGAGCAGTTGGGGAGAGTGATGGGGACCCTGGGCAGTGGGCCCAGCACAGGGAGACGCCTCAGCCAAGAGGCTCTGCAGGCCAGACTTGGTGGGGGATCGTAACCCTGACAGGGTGGGGGCAACGCTAGGAAGAAGGGTCCTGCCATCTAGAGCCTGAGAGCGTGTGGGCCACCGCCAGAGCAAGTGTCCAACCCGCAGCATCCCTGCAGCACAGCCAGAGCCTGAGAAGGAAGCCTGGGACCTACAAGAAACAGACTGAGCTGCCCTGACATTCAGAGACACTGTTTGTGATGTTCCCTGCCACAGAGCGGGATGATGTGTTTCCTTTAACCTTTCCCATTTTTCCTTATTCCTTTTTAAACTAATTGTTAATTAAATAAACTGTATTGCTTTAAATCATATGCAATGATCAGTGGGTCAGGAAAGCATCCAGTGCAGAAGAGTACCCCAGAGTGGGGATACCCTAGCCCCTGACCTAGGTGACCACAGCAAGGTTGGGGATCGAGCCCCCAGGAATCCTGGGCCCAGCATGGTTGGAGTTAAAAGGACTCTGCCAGACAGGAGAGTGGAAAGGGAGTCCTCTGGATAAAGGAAGTGGGAGCGAGGACTCAGATCCTTCCGCTAGCCCACTTCACTGGGGTAGTGCAGAAGCCAGGCAAGTTCCCCACAATAGCAGGACCATTCCCCCCACTTACACACAGAAGTAGTTTAAAGAATTTTACGTTTGGCTAGATTTCTACAGCCAGTCAGAGTTTTAGTTGCATCTGACCCTAGATGATCTGCTTTGAAAAATAGGCTTTAGAGTCCTTGTTTTGCCTGCTAAATGCAAACCAGATGCAGGGCCGGATCCTCACCTGGTATAAATCAGTATAGCTTCATTGACTTCAATAAGGCTATGCCAGTTTCATCAGCTGAGGATCTGGCTTACTGAAGTGATATTCTCCATACAAGACCAAGCCTGGCTTCCCTTATTTACATGAAATATGCCAATGGGATACATTTGTAAATTACATAAGAACAGCCGTTCTGTGTCAGACCAAAGGTCCATCTAGTTCAGTATCTCTCTACTGACAGTGGCCAATGCCAGGTGCCCCAGAGGGAGTGAAGCTAACAGGCAATGATCAAGTGATCTCTCTCCTGCCATCCATCTCCATCCTCTGATGAACAGAGGCTAGGGACACCATTTTTTACCCTTCCTGGCTAATAATGGACTTAGCCACCATGAATTTATCCAGTTCCCTTTTAAACATTGTTATAGTCCTAGCCTTCACAACCTCCTCAGGTAAGGAGTTCCACAAGTTGACTGTGTGCTGTATGAAGAAGAGCTTCCTTTTATTTGTTTTAAACCTGCTACCTATTAATTTCATTTGGTGACCCCTAGTTCTTGTATTATGCGAATAAGTAAATAACTTTTCCTTATTGACTTTCTCAACATCACTCATGATTTTATATACCTCTATCATATCCCTCCTTAGTCTCCTCTTTTCCAAGCTGAAGAGGCCTAGCCTCTTTAATCTTTCCTCGTATGGAACCCTCTCCAAACCCCTAATCATTTTAGTTGCCCTTTTCCGAACCTTTTCTAGTGCTAGAATATCTTTTTTGAGGTGAGGAGACCACATCTGTACACAGTATTCGAGATGTGGGCGTACCATGGATTTATATAAGGGCAATAATATATTCTCAGTCTTATTCTCTATCCCCTTTTTAATGATTCCTAACATCTTGTTTGCTTTTTTGACCGCTTCTGCACACTGCGTGGTCATCTTCAGAGAACTATCCATGATGATGCCAAGATCTTTTTCCTGACTCATTGTAGCTAAATTAGCCCCCATCATATTGTATGTATAGTTGGGGTTATTTTCTCCAATGTGCATTACTTTACATTTATCCACATTAAATTTAATTTGCCATTTTGTTGCACAATCACTTAGTTTTGTGAGATCTTTTTGAAGTTCTTCACAATCTGCTTTGGTCTTAACTATCTTGAGTAGTTTAGTATCATTTGCAAACTTTTCCACCTCACTGTTTACCCCTTTCTCCAGATCATTAATGAATAAATTCAATAGGACTGGTCCTAGGACTGACCCTTGGGGAACACCACTAGTTACACCTCTCCTTTCTGAGAATTTACCATTAATTCCTACCCTTTGTTCTTTGTCTTTTAGCCAGTTCTCAATCCATGAAAGGACCTTCCCTTTTATCCCATGACAGCTTAATTTACGTAAGAGCCTTTGGTGAGGGACCTTGTCAAAGGCTTTCTGGAAATCTAAGTACACTATGTCCACTGGATCCCCCTTGTCCACATGTTTGTTGACCCCTTCAAAGAACTCTAATAGATTAGTAAGACACGATTTCCCTTTTCAGAAACCATGTTGACTATTGCTCAACAGTTTATGTTTTTCTATGTGTCTGACAATTTTATTCTTAACTATTGTTTTGACTGATTTGGCCGGTACTGGCGTTAGACTTACTGGTCTGTAATTGCCGGGATCACCTCTAGAGCCCTTTTTAAATCTTGGCGTTACATTAGCTAACTTCCAGTCATTGGGTACCGAAGCCGATTTAAAGGACAGGTTACAAACCTTAGTTAATAGTTCCGCAACTTCACATTTGAGTTCTTTCAGAACTCTTGGGTGAATGCCATCTGGTCCTGGTAACTTGTTAATGTTGAGTTTATTATTTAGGCAAATAGCATTTAGTTCACTGTGGCCGAGTCTGCAGTCTAGTTTAGATGTGATCTAGGACTCAAAGGGGCAGATCATTAAAGTCAGTAGAACTGTAACAGTTTGCACAAGCTGGGGATATGCCACCTAGTCTGGTGGCACCATGCTTGTGCGGCTCTCTGAACAGAACTTTTACTGAATCTGACATGTTCTTTCCAAACTTCTGCCTCATTAGTTCAGCTTAGAGGGGGTAAAACATCTGTTTCTAAGTAGAGCTGTGTGGTTACTGACCAGGTTTTTTCTGCAAAATCTCTACATCTGCCCATTTAAGACCAATGGTTTATAAGAGCTGGAGTGGGGGCATTTGTGAACTTCATCTCATTAAAAACCAAACCAAACCAAATAAAATCAGGGAGTGACAGCATAAGATATTATGGGCTACAAATGGCAGAATCTTGTGTGCCAAGATTGGATAGGAACAGTGCTTTGGTGTGATATAAATGAAAGGGCAAAAAACACAACACACCCTGGTATTGGCAGAGATCCTTATTGTCTCCTGTAAGGAAGGCACCATGGCAGGGGAGCCTTTGTGTGTCAGCAGAGAAAACAGCTTATGCAGAATATAATGGCAGAGATTAGTACTGCGACAGCAATGGCTAGACCTCTCCACTTCTAATTCATTAGAAATCATAACTTTTCAAGGCTTGCCTGTTTATCTTAAGAGAGATTGGGCCAAATTTGTCCCCAGCAAAATTTCCAAAAACAACTAATGATTTGGGGGACCCTTGGCTTCTGGGTGCCTAACTTGACATGGACCTAACTCGCAGAGGGTGGGTTTTCAACACCTACTGAAAATCAGCCCTCTTTAAGGTGCCTCAAGTTGGGCACCCAAAAATCACTTGTAAAAATGTTTACCTCTTTTATGTAACTCCATCACCACTCAGCACTTCACTGGATTGTGCCTTATGGAAATAATTTAGCTTTAGATGTCAACAAAGAAGTTATAGCGTAACACCATTCCCAGTGACCTGATGTTTTGTATTCATTTCCATTTCTCTATCTGCTATGTGCTTCTGGAGACTAACCCTGTTTTATCAGACTCATTTTCTAGGGAGCAAGAGTGGAATGGCAGAATGTACTGTACATCCCACATCTCCCATGGCCCTACTAGTTGCCTATCACATCAAGTGTCCTGGGGTACTTGAGGGATCAAAGCCTGGGTCATGTGGCTGGCATAATGGCTAAGATCTAGATTTTTAAAAGGTACTTAGGTCTTGCTGTGCTCATCATTGCAATGCCTAAATGATTTAGGAGCCTAAGTCTCAATGGCAAAAGGAAACCAAAATCCCATTGACTACTGATGAGATTTAGACTCCAAAGTGCCTGCATTACTTTTGAAAATGAGATTTAGGCTTCTAAATCAGTTAGGTATTAGCGCAACAACACCTAAATAGCTTTAAAAATCTGGACCCGAGTCCTTAGCAAGGGAGGCTAGTTTCATAATGACAAGACTAAATGAGAAGTATAATAGTTCCTTCTTATGTTGCCAGAAGTCTGCCCTGGTAGAAATTCCCATACACTGTGATTTGCAGAGCTGGCCTCTTGGAGATATTTAAAGGCACCTCATGCTGCTGAACATCAAACTTCATTACTGCTTAGGCATACCTATCCACTTTGGCTGCAGTGTGCATGCACATGTATGTAGGTGCCCATGGGACATTACATCACCATGGTTTCCAGCAGGGGTTAAAAAGAAACAGGAGAGTCTGAGCCCTAAAGCTCCAGGGCTTTCATAGTAGAGCTACAGGGGAAGTTTAGCTCTGAGTAAGTAGCAGGCTGTTTTAGTCTCTGGGACCAGCCACTAGAGGGAGACATAATCACATGCACTTAGCCTGTGTATTACATTTGTACAGGCTTGGGTCGGGGGTGCGAGGAAAGGAGAAGTGTGCTACAGGACAGATGTTTGATGGAAATACTCAGGATTTCCCAGTTGACAAAGGAAAGCTTATCTATGGCAGTGGCTGTAGAATTTGGTGCATCAGTGCTAGGCAGACTTTTCTTATCAGAACTAGAAAGGGCTGTTTGTTGCTTGTAAATAGTTCCCTTTCTCAACACCATCTGCTTATTCTCTTGGTAGGAATTTTTTGTAAGTATTCATTAGAATCCATCTAACTTCAGTCTCAGCTTCTGCCAAAGCAGAACAAGCTATGAGTCAGGCTAGCGTGTAGAGCCTGGTGCATTCCAGAATCCCTGGTTCAGGCTTTAAAGTTTGTCATAAAGCTTCAAATTGAAACCAGAGGAGCAAGCAGCAGGAGCTGAGCACGTAAATCAGCTGGTAATGGATGGATTGTTCCCTGCCTTTCCCTGGGGAAGAAAGCAAAACTCAAGGAATGGCACTAGAGCAGCCTCACAGGGACACCTCAGTGCCACGGGCAGAGCCCTGATACAGGCGGGCATGAAGCCACCCCACATACTGCAGGAAGCAACTCAGCATGTGGACGAATGAGCGTGCCACATGCGTATGCCACATACTGGGGAGGGAACTAAACTGCACAGGGCTTGTGGTTAAATCCAAACTGATTCTTGCCATAATATTCCAAAAGCATTTTAAAAATAACAGTGGGATTTACTGTCTATCCTGATTCTGGCAAACAATCTGGCTGGAAGAAGTGGGAGCTTTAGAACCAGCATATGGCCTGTAACTTCTCTTTTCTGCTTCAGCCATCTAATATCCTGCCATTAGGGGGAGAGTCAAAATGAACCTCAAAACTAACAGCTACACCCCACTCCTGAAAAATAATTTCCAGATCATTGTTCGAATATGGGTCAAATCCTCCTGTCAGGGAATGCAGTGTAAATCTGGAGTAATTCCACTGACTCTGGATTCACACCAGTGTCACAGGCAGCAGAATTTGGCTTTATGTGCTTAGACTGAAGCCAGTTAGAAATGCAATGGCATTTTGAATACATTATTTGAAAAGTGGGTCATGTTGTACTTGAGAGGCCGGGCCTGAGATCATGGTTGTGCTTTTTCTCTGCAATAGCTGGTTATTTCACAGATGTCCTATGCAGCCCAGGGATAGCTGTCTGAGGGGGTTGGTTGTGATGCTATGCACTGGTGCAGGGCAAACACAGAGTACTGAATTTGGCTCTCGGAAGTTGTGTAAGGCCCCATCTGCTTGGCCTCAGAGCTGGGTTTAATGTCTGAAGCTAGGCAATGTGGGTGGAGATATGATGCATGATAAACCAGTCTAACGTGTTCTTAAATATGCCTGAGTGAGAGGTTTAAAGGGGAAAGTGATTTCAGATATTTGGTTTAAAAATAGATATTTAAGGGTTAAATATATTTTATGGATAACATTTTCAAAGCTTCCCAAGTCCCATTTGCCAAAGTGAAATAGGCTCTTAGGGGCCCAACTCAAAGTCAATATGATTTAGGCACCTAGCAGTCTAAGTCATTCTGACTTTAAATGACACTTGGGCTTCTACAGACCTAACTCACTTTTGAAAAAGGTATTTAGGCTTCTATGCCTCCTAGGCACTATTGAAAATGTTACCCTGTACCTAGAAGTCTGTTAGGGCCTCAGTGAAACTGTCATGGGACAGCGAGTTCCACAGCAGCAGATGTGTGGGTATGGATGTAAAAACAAAATCTTCCCCCTTACAGGCTGTGGATCTGTAGCAGAATTGCCCTGTATCCACTACTCAGCCTCAGAGCATGAAGGGGTGGTTGGCTTGTGAATCTGTGTAGTCACAGAGCCACTGGATACCTTCTTTCTCCGACCAGCTTTAGCTTGGTCATGCAAAGCTGCTGCCAAGCACAGCTCTGTGACAGGCTCCCCACATCCTGCACAACAGACTGTGCCAGTCCGGCTGCTCATGTCGCATTATGCTCCTGGGGAGTGTGGGGTGGAGAAGGTGCAGAGGGGAAAAAGCAGAATTTGATCCTCAACATGTTAGAGGCAAGATGCAAAACTTTGAATAGATTGGGGTAGGATTTTCTAAAGCTCTCAGGATTGTGCTTTGCTCCCATTAGCTCCAGCAGTTATATCCAAAAACAATAATTAAAAACTGTACATTTTACAAGCTCTTTGTGGAAGTCGTAAGGATGGCTTATCTCCAGCCTTCTTGGAAACCTGGGTTCATGCTTTGCTTGCCAGCCTGAGACAACAAGCTTCAGTGCCAAAATAATGATGTCTGTCAATTAGACCTTCTAGACTAAGGCTGAATGGCATGTGAGCTTTCTGCACTTCCTTATTTCTGTAAGTTTCCAAGTGCAAGTATACATCTGAGGAAAGAGAGTCCATTTGTATGCAGTATACATAATGCTGTGTGAAAATAGCCCTATGAGAAAGGATTAAGAAGATGATGTTCCCATTCCAGGACTTAAAATGGCCTTTCCAGCTCTAGAAAAATAACTAGAGAAAGGTTCTTTAGTTCTGACATTAACAATTTTATTGCCATGACTGGGTAATAATCTAAAAGGAAAGTTGAAAAGTTAAGTTTTTTTAATCATAAATTTGGAATGTTTGTCTAGTAAAGTATCTAGTGAAGGAGACATTGCTACTGAGGTCAGTGGTCTCTCTAAAGAATGCCTGAGAGCAGAGATTACATGTAGCGTGTACTTTCCCAGTGAATTTAACACTATGTTGTATGTAAAATAGAGCCTTAAGTCTTCATTTAGTTTGCTTGCTTTTTATATATCTTCAAAATAACTAATGGCCAAGTTCTGAAGCTGTCATACATCAGTAGACATGGGAATTTAGGTGAAGCTATTCACGAGTCCCAGAACTGCAAGACTGGGCCCTAAAACTAGGAATGTGTATTTAACACCTTATCTGCACCCAATGAAGTCAATGGCAGAGCTCCCCTTAAACTCAATGGTGCAGGATCAGGCCTGTAGTCTCTCTACAAACTGTGCTGGAGTCCATTGCTTCCAAGCTTTTCAATTATTGAGAGGGAGAAAACAATCTTTGATCATATGAATGTGATTAGAGCAAAACGAAGCACTGTTTGCAAAATGAGATGTAAACCAGATCTATACTAGAAACTTTTGACAGTTGAATAATATAGGACAGGGATGTGATTTTTAATGGCATTTTTATACTAGTGAAAGCTTAGTGTACATGCAGTTATTTGGGAGCAAGAGGATGGGGCACAAAGAAACAAAAAAACCAAAAACCCTGTTGCTGGTATAGCTTATTTCATTCTGAGAACTGGTATAAGCTATACCAGCAAAACCACATTTTTGCCAGTAAAACTGCACCTCCAATAGGTAGATTTGCCAGTGTAGCTAGCTATATTGGCAAACCTTTTCTAGGTGTACACTAGATATTTTCAGAAGGTAATTCATTCTCTTTACTTAGTTTTGGTTCCATCTACAGTGGAGATTCAGTTTGGTTAAAGATGGTGTAGAAACCATTCCCGCCAGCACAGTTTGTCTGGCCACCATGCACCAGGCATAAGCCCTGCAGACTGATCCATGTACTGTAGGCAGATTCATGTGAAGCTCCACTGACAGCCACAAAGCTCCAAATGTGCACAGGGATTGGCATATGTGGATCCGATTTCAGAGTCAGGGCCATAGTTCCTTATGTAAGTGCTGGGCACACTTGAGGCTACCGCATTAAAGGATTAAATTGTGATAAGACAAAATACAATAACTCCCTTTGTCTTTCACAAACCTGCAGAAAGGGAGCACCTTGTGTACCCTACCCAGTCAATGCCAGTACTATGCAGCTAAAGCAAAATTATTTATCAGAAATAATAAATAAATAATAGTAGTAATCAAAATACAGAGGGGGAAAGTAAGCATCAAGCAATATATGACACAATTTAGAGTAATCTACGTAGGACCAAAAAATAAAAAAAATAAAAATGGTTTTTGGGTACTGTGTGTCTAACAAAGTCAACATCCAAAGTAAAAGACAAAGTAGACCAGTGACATAACACATCCTCTGCTCAGTCACTTGTGTCTCATGTTACAGCTTTATGGAAGGATGGTACAGTATTTTCTCAATCTATATCTGTTAGGGATCTGAGATGATGTTCAGACTTAAGGCCTGGTATTCATCTTGCACTCAACCTGGCCTCCATTTTTGTGGATAGTGTTTTGCAGCAGTAGATAGCTGAGCCCACATTTTGCTGCATGCAATGAACTGTGGGTGCAAATATGTATTAATTGCATGAGTAGCCATCTGATATGTTGGTACAAATAGGTCAGGAGAGATCTAAGTACTAATATATGTATCCACAATTTATTGCAGGAAGCAAAACTCAAGTACAGTTATTTTCAGACACACACTAAATAGAAGCAAGTGTGTTTGTTTTAATTAATAGAAATGGGATGTTTTACTATTTTATAGAGGCACTAATGCCTTCTCTAGTGATAGCATGAGTACAAATAAATTTCTTGGAGTCATTTAAAAAACCATAACTACTAGTTTAAAAGGACAAAACATCAGCAGAAATATTTGCAAAAAGTCAATGAGTCACATTTTCCTCATAAAATTGTTGAAACTATTGTGCCCAGAAACAAGCAAGTATGTGACTAGGGTTGGAAAAGTTAGGGATAAACACAAACAGAAACCAGGTTTTTGTTTGCGGGGGATGAGGGTGGTTTGGCTTTAGGAATATCCTAATACTAACTAGATTCTGAGTATTGCAGGCAACCTGAGCTGACTTTTAGTACCTATTGCCGAGTATAGTTGAATCGTTGGCCCTATAGCCTGGTTATATGGGAACGGTACAGCACAGTATTAAAGTGTCTTTGTGGCATTGCAAGTTGTTAAAGCTGGGACAAATTAGCTTATTCCTTACATCAAAAAATACAAAATGTATCTTGAGGGAATTAGAATCTCAATCCAGCAAAATCAGACACTTAACATTTGACTGAGTTAATCTCTGACTGTTTGGGAGATTTGCTTAAGCCCCATCAAACTATGGATACTGACTCTCAGTCCCTGTCCTTTTTCCCCTCAGCTCAGCCCTTCTACTGCCCCTAACAATTCCATCGCCCAGAAGCCTGCTCCTTACATTCGCTCTGATGTCTGGTATTTTACGTGTGCTGGGCCCCAGTCAGCCACTGTCATCACATTTTATGGTTTCTGGGACTTCTGGGATTGGGAAAGTACCGCTGAGTCTGACCCCAAGGGTTAACTCCCAAAATTTTGAGATTTGAAGACTCGGACCCACCCAGCGGAGATTACCAGGTTAGAAAACTTCTGAGACTGATTTTCAACTAAGTTTTGCTGGAGGTCCTTGTCTGATTCACTCCTAACCTGAGGGAGGAACTGGCTTGAGATGTGACCAGGTGCTTTTTTTCCCAGGAGCAGTTGTAATGCAGTTCAGCACTTTTATATAGACCACGGGTTGGCAACCTTTCAGCAGTGCTGTGCCGAATCTTCATTCATTCACTCTAATTTAAGGTTTCGCGTGCCAGTAGTACATTTTAACATTTTAGAAGGTCTCTTTCTATAAGTCTATAATATATTATCAAACTATTGTTGTATGTAAAGTAAATAAGGCTTTTAAAATGTTTAAGAAGCTTCATTTAAAGTTAAATTAAAATGCAGAACCCCCCGGACTGGTGGCCAGGACCTGGGCAGTGTGAGTGCCACTGAAAATCAGCTTGCGTGCCGCCTTCGGCACCCGTGTCATAGGTTGCCTACCCCTGATATAGACACACTGGCTTGCAAAACTCTGTGAGCCTCTCTCTAGAGAACTGTGCTTATAAATCCTCCCTGCTAAAAAAAAGATGCTACCATGATATCCTACTTAAGGCCTTGTAGTCAGAAATGTGAACTGAGCTATGAGTCACCACCAAAAATATGTAAATGTTTTTTGTACCAGGAGATAATTTGACTTTATCACAGTTATTTCAAAGTAAATAAAGATATTGCCCCCCCCCCGATGTTTTCTCTGAGGTTATTTCAGTTCCGTTTTATTCTGATGAGAAAAGCTTCTGTTCATGCAAATCCTGCCAGTGAATTTCTTTGAAACATAACCCTAAATGTTGTAACTAAAGGGACATACTCTATCCAGCTGAGAACTGAGCCCACGTGAGTTTAAATAAGTTCAGGGCTGATCATGACAGTCACAAGGCCTGGTTCTCCTCACATTTATATCCATTTTGCACAAGTGTAACTCCTTGGAGTTCAGTAGTGTCACCTGGTTTACACCAGTATAAATGAGAAGAGGCCCAAGGTTTTTAGTTTAGTTACAGCATCAAGTGTGATTTTGGGATCTGTAAGTTTCACACTTCCTAGCCCTTTGAACTTGGGACTCAGCCTGCAAGTCTTTCCTGCATGGGGCCTCTCACAATCTTCCAGCTCCCACAAGCCTCCCTCCTTTTGTCTGTGGTGTATTACCCCCACCCTCAAAGTCTGCGAAACTTCCTTTAAGAGCTCTTCAATGTCCATTACCACATTGGCTTGAGGAGTAAATAAAATAAGGCAAGGTACTCCTCCATCCCACTGTCAGACTCCCAACCCCAAGGGGTGGAAGACTGGACCCAGGACTCCAGTCCAGCTTTCATTGGGTATGCAGGCAATAACCACAAAGCCATTCCTTTTGTTTCTTCCTCTAATGACTTGTTAGGCAATGACATTTTTCAGTAAGTTGCATGTTTATTTCAGCCCAGTGATCACGATAATGGGATGATTGTTCACAGAGTTATGAGCTTCTGAAAACTGCAGGCAAGAATGAAAGCTATAATGCAACCTTAAACACAGTGATGGCCACCAGACACCCACTCACAGCCAAAGAAACCAAAAGCCCCATGCTGTCTGATTAAAGTGTGATTGGGGCACACCTTACAGGGCCACATAGGAGGGTTTCCATTGACTTCACTAGGAGTTGCATCAGACCCTTTGAGATCTTGTGAAGCTAAATGTACTAAGAGAAAAGATACTTAGTGCCCAGGCCCTTTTGTCTTGAGTGGCTGTTGCAAAGTAGATGCTGTTTGGTGCCACAGCCTGACTGTTGGATCTTGTTCTAACACCTTTCAACTGCTTTCCATTGGCTTACTCGTGAACTCCCCAAAGCCTGGACAAGCCAGTGAAACATGCAGGGATCTAGAAGTTAGAACTCAAGTAGTACAGGCAACAATTAGCTGAAAAGCTGCAGGTAAAATGGTCACTTCTCATTCAGGTTCAAATGATCAGATGGAAAAATATACATGGGCATGGTTAGGTGAACTGTTTATATAGTTACTGTTGCTGCAGATAATAATACTTAGAGGCCTTATACTGGGAAGGCCCTTAGCTTAGCCTAGAATTCAGGAGATACGTTCAAAATCTCTCATCCCTCCTGGGAAGCGCAAGTGCTTTACATAGGAGGAGAAGTATCATCCTCCTCATCCACTGGGAAACTGAGGTACAGGGAGGTTGGGTACCATGCCTGTATTTGCACAGCAAGTCACTGGAGGAGCCAAGAATAGAACAATGCTCTCTGGACTCCAAGACTGCTGTGCTGTTAATTGAAGCCATGCTACTGAGGCGAGAGCCAGAGCAGCAGCACACTGAGCTCCAGGGATCCTGGCTCTGGAACTCATTCCACAGTGCAAGGCACATACCTCTCCCCCATGGAGTAATTTGGTCACAATTCCATGAGGACATCCTTGTGGCGTTCTCCTCTCCCGCGGATATTTCTGCAGAAGGGGATGCTCTGGCTCTCACATTTTACTCAAGCAAAAATTCCCCACTGACCTCAATGGGAGTTTTGCGAGAGTAAGAATGGAGAGGAGATGTCAGGGTTTGGCCCTCTTCATGGCCCCATTTCAAAAAAGAAAGCAAAGCTGCTAGCTCTGGTGTTTACATTATACCAGCCTGTGGGGGGCAGGAGGGGAATTCTTCTGTATATTAACTGCCTAGGATGATTTTCTACAGCTGTTTTGTGGATGTGTCTGTTACTTGTATTACAGTATGAATTCTATACATATACAGTGGAGAACATAATTCTCCAGGAAACAAAAGAGTATGACTGATGGGAAACAGAAGTGAGGGATCCCAGGGAAATTAAACTCGCCAGAAGGGGAGAACGAGACTGAGTTTTACTGATGGAAGAAGAGGTTTTGCTGTGGGCTCAAGCACCACAAATGAGGGCTCCGATCCTGCCATTAGATCCACGCTTGTGTGTGTGCGCATGCTTCATCCATGTTGTGCCCCATTGACTTCCGTGGAGCTCTGTATGGATGCAGGGCCCTATTTTCATGTCCTTGATTGCAAGGCTGGGGCCCGAGTACTGTTCTGGTATCCCAGAATGACTTGGGAGTACATGGGTTGCATCAACCTCGGTCTTCGACAGTAGGGCTGTTGCAAATTGTAGGAACTACTGCATGAGGTACTGGCAGCCCTCCAGCCCCACTGGCTTCTGCAGCAGTTGAGGGTGCTTGGCCTCTGATAGGATGAGGTATAGAGTTTGCTAAACAGATCAGCAAATACCTGAGGGCGTGAGTGTGTTTCAGATGACTCCGTTGTTTATTAATTATATTGTGTGACAGAGAAAATGTGTTCAGCAGACAGATCTTTTCTTCTAGCAACTCTAGTGCCTGCTGTATTACTCAGTGGTTTCTCCTCCCTGCAGCGCAGCACTGGCTCAACCTGAACTGCCAAGCAGGTTTAGACTCATCTGTTTTCCTGTTTATTTCAGGAGGCCACAGACTTCCTGACCGGTTATCATGTCAGTGAAATTGACATTTGTCTCTCCCAGTGATGGAGGTGGAATCAGCAGGAGCTGTTCCTTTGCTGGATTCAGCACGGTGCAAAGCAGAAAGTTAGCGTAAGTAGAATAAAAAGTGAAAACAAATACATGCACCCTGAGCAGTCAGATATTAGACACAGGTCAACATTTCTCGCCAACCTAAATCCTCCCTGCATAAGGTGTATCTTACTTTTTTTGTCCTAAATGGATGAGTACTGTTGTTGTGCACTGTTAAACATCTTCTTCACCATGCTCTAGAGATGGCTGCACTTCAGCAGTGGATGAAGCAACCTTTGCGTATAGTTTGCATATCAGTTTTAGGCTACAAACTGCTTTGGGATGGAAGATGCATCTAAAGTACTATTTATCATTGTCATTGTCACCCAACATTTCTGCAGAGTCAAAAGCAGGTCACACTGTATGGATCATTCTTCCATCTGGCAGGAAGAGCACAGCTGAGTTCCCCTGGCATGTTGAGGGCAAAACTGTACTTACCCAGAAATACCTGCAAAATCTATTTTGCAAACTTGCCGCTAGATACTGATTTAAAGGACATGCATGGGAATTAAAAGGGAGCTGCTCACATCTCACACAAGAAGCAGGGTTGTGACAGATCCATGTTTGGATAGGATCTCAAAGAGAACATTGAGTGCTGCAAGCATTGGTGTTAGAGGGAAGAACCCCCCTATCTAAGCTTTGAGTCTGTACCGAAGCAACAACCCTCTCCCAGCAGCGTGGTAGTGACTAGCATGCTTGTGCCAATGCCATCTATGAGAGGAGACGTAAAACTTCCTGACTCCTTATAGTCCTTAAAAATCTCACGGCACTTTTCAGTAGAACAAGGGTGTTAGCTCTAGGTAATTACATTCAGTGCACCTACATTCCTCCTGCAGTTATTTTTATTAAATGGCATCTGGAGACCCCAGATGAGATCAGGATGCCATTATAATAGGGACAGAGAACGTCTCTTGCAGCTGAAATAGACAAGACAGACAAAGGGTGTGTAGAGGCACAGAGAAGATCAAGGGAACTGCCCAAATGTCACACAGCAGTTTAGTGACACAACTGGGACTAGAACCCAGTTTTCTCAGTCCCAGGACCCTGTCAGCAGCGTGACCCAGTAGCCTTCCTTCCTGCTTGTTCTAAAGTATTGTGTAACATTGCTAGGTAGTGTTAAATAGCTGCCACTTCCACCCAAGAGTGGCTTGTGTTTCTATGCTGATTGAAGTGATTCCTAAATAATCTGTTAAATGTTTTTAGGATAATAATGCTATATAAATGGAAGATCAGCAGCAGCTCTGGCTGTCAACATATGCCAGAAAAATACCAAAGGGAACTGATTTGAATCATATACAAGTGCTGAAAAATGTCACTAAAAGTATTCCACTTCTTAAAGCAATCCTTGAGTAACTGCTTGTATCTCAGTAAAACACCTGGCACTTCTTATACAGTTCTTTGTATTTTCAAAGCACTGAACAAACTAATTAACCTTGTCACCAAGCACAGCATTTATAAAATTGTGAGTTGAAATGAGAACCTGACACAGGTTGGTAACCTACTCTGGAAGTCTTTGCACGTGAATTCATGAAATTCATTATGGAACCTGAATAATAGTCCTAGCATAAGTCAGATGTCTAAAGTCACACTGATAACTAAACTGTCGAGAAAAACACAGTAAATTACATAAACGGATTTGAGCTTGACATACATAGTGGGAGTTCTTACAGGGAAGGAGTCTAGCAGAAAAAGAGTTGAACAGCTGTTTCTATAACCAAATCACCTCCAGCAGGCAAAGAAAACTCCAAATAAGCAAGTTTAGATTTCCCCTAAGATTACTCTGTTACTTTCAGCTATAAAGCATTTCTAAACAATCAGTCTTTATGCATTTTTTTCCTATTTGCAAAATCCCATTGCCTCTTAACTCTTTCAATAGAGGAAAGTTTTGCTCAGGGATGAGAACTCAGACATTTAGGGAAGTATTTTGAGATGATGCTAAGTGTTAAGGGCAAGACAGTGCTAGTTGAAACACCAAAGGACTTTCCCCAGCAAAGTGAATGTATTTACTCATTGCCTTTCCCTTCACAATCTCTCGCACTAGCACTTTAGAATGACACAGTAGCAGATCACAGGCAGACTCCCTTCTGAGCATACACTGACCATACATTGCATTTCTACAGCAGCTTCCATCTGAAGCTCTCAAAATGCTTTAGGCACATTAGTTAACTTTCCATCCCAACAGCAAGGGAGATAAATATTGTTATTCTCAACTGTAAAATGGGGAAATTAAGACACAGAAAACCCAGCTCCTTGAAAGAATTTAGGCATCTAACTGAAGGACCTATCCAATGGTCATAGAGAAAGCCTGTGACACAGCTAGAACCAATCCCCAGACCATCCTTCCTCACACCTTGAGTTTCACGCACCTTCTTTATGGTGGCCCATTGTATAATTCATAGGCCAACTCTAGAATTCAGATTTTTGTCATTTCCCCAGGTGTGTCCAATCCAGGATTTACTCAGCACTCAAAAGCTGAGAGAGCCTCAGCTCAACCCAACCCAGCGACACAATCTGAATAGATATCAGGAGTGGGGAATTTCTCTAGATTAACTTTGTCAAATAAAGGCTCAGTTTAAAGGAGGAAGTTAAAAGCAAGTAGAAGGGGGAATTAATCAAACCAGCTAAAAATAATCAGAGTTTATGAGCCTACAAAGAGGGAGGTAAACCAGCCAGGAATCTATCAACGGGAGACAAGTGTCAGCAGTGATTTCAAAGCCTATTCTGGGCTTTGCTTACCCATCACAGGTATATGGCTAAAGACTACAAGTTCTATTGTTCTTCATATTTGCACAGCAGGCCCATTATATAATGACTTTTTATGGGATTTCTGAGCTAAGAGGGATTTGATTTTTAACTGCTTTAAAAAGATGTAATGTGTCTGTCATAGAAAGCCAGGTTGGGTTAGGAAAAAACCTCTTGATTTAAAACAAACAAACACTACTTTATAATCTGGGCCTTGTAGACTTCTGGCATGTTTCAGACACAAAATATAAATGAGTGAATATTTAAACAGGTATTGAAAGCAGCCAAACAGTAGCTATTTCTGAAGTCCTTTTATAACATATCTTTGCTAGACTGCCTAATAGCCCAGAACTGATCTGGTCTGTTAATGTACTTTTAATCGTGTATATGATCCCTTTAGTTGATGAGAGTGGACCATTTGTCAGGGGATTAGTGAAACTTGGAGAACAGCAATGCCCAAGATCTAATCCTGACTCTGATCCCAACTTCTTTCCTGACCTTGAGTAACCCACAAACTCTCTGCCTTAGTTCCTCCATTTTACAAACAGGGATGATAACAATTGGGTCCCAGTTCTACAAACCTACCCTGTATGAATGTGTTTACAGGATCAAGGCATAAGCTATCTTGATCACAAGGATTAATTACTGAGTGTTGAATCGGTAGTACATAAAAAAATCTATTTCTGGTTCCCCCAAATAATGGGGAATTGTGTGCGTAAAATAAACTAACAACAGAAGAGGGGGACTTGACTCCTAGTGGTCTCCCTTGAAACCAGGAAATTCTAAATTAACACTCATAACCTAATCTTCTCTATCTTCCTTTAGCCTCTTGTCCCAATATGCGGTAGCCATTTCTTGGCTTTGATGGGTTAAAGACCAACACTGAACCACTCTCTGTTATGGATCTAATAGAGGTCCTGATCCTGCTTCCCTTACTCATTTAAGAAGTCCCACTGTTTTCAATGCAACTTCTCCTTTGAGTAAAGGTTTGCAGGAGCAGCTCTGTAACTAGGATTGTAGTAGCTATGTGTGAGACTTTCTTCCAGCTCTGAGGTGGTGCTGATTATTTTATTTTTTTTTTCCTCTTCCCTTCCTTACAGAAAGTCTCTCAGCAGGAATTCAGTGAGGTCTAAAATGTCTGTGAAATCCTCCAAAATGTATTCCTCCCTGCAGAGAGGGGCTGTCATCTGGAATCCAAAACCACAGCAGGTGAAGAAAATTTTTGAAGCTTTGAAGAAAGGACTTAAGTAAGGACTTTTCAAATATTAATTTGTTGGAATTTGATTTCTTTAGTGTCTTTGTTACTACCACAACTTTGTTCCTTATGCTCTAGCTTAAGGGTCCAATACAACAACCCTTGTAATCAATGGCAAAGTTCCTATTGTCTTCATTAGATACAGAATTGGGCCCTTAGTAAACACACTACCTAATGGCAAACACATTTATTTGGAACCAAATCCTCCCTCACGCCAAGGATTTTATCCTACTTCTATTAATGGTAATAGTTAAACTCCATGATATCCACGGGTCTAGCATGGAGCTCTAGGAACTTCATTAGGTACCTGGCCATCACCGAGTAGAGACAGAGAGTAAATGGAATCATCATAACCTTTATCTGGCTTTATAATTCCCCTCAGTGCTTCTAATCTGTGGGAACCATGCTGGCATGGAGCTCCTTCAGATACAACATTGGCATCTCCAGGATTTTAATACCATGAGATTTTAAGCTAAGAATATAATGGGGGCGGAGTACTGATATTTTCTGCCATAAATGTAAACACCTCAACTACTTGATTGTGTCTCACATAGTTAACACAGTTGGTTTCCCTCAAGGACTGTAAGGTCTTAGCCTTTTAAAAAGTTGCACCAGTGTCTAGTTAATGGAATTAACAATAAAAATTCTAAACCTAGAAAAAAGTTGACTTGGCTCGAATATTTTGTTAGGGCTTGGGGAGACTAAACTGTCAGATGGATTAGAGAGTTATGGTCCCAATTCTGTGAAGAACATTGCACAGTCAGACTCCTGAGCAACCTCCTTGCAGAACTAAATAACTAATTAAAGTTGTCTGCAGAAAACAGCTGCATCCAATAATTGAAAGGCCAAATTTTAAGCAGATTCAAACTCAATCCATTTGTTCTTGCTGGAATGTTTTTTGTTTTTAGATAGTAACAGCAACTAGCCCTTAAGTCTAATGCCCCTTTTGGGTGCCTCCCCACCAACTGAGCATCTTAAAATGCTGCAAAAACCTAAAATGACTTTAAAAAAAAAAACCCTCTGATTACCGCTGTATTGAGTTATCAGCAAGTGTGGAGAGCAGAAAATTGATTGCTGGAGTCACGTTTTGTGTATTAACAGGAATGTGTTCATAATAGTAAGACAATAAAATACACCAACAGAGTAGTTTTGGAAAAGTGCAGGCTGCTTAATATAAACACATCAAGCTGTTCAGGTTCTGTCTTGTAAAGCAGCATTTTCCAGAAGGTGATTGTCTTCAGCTCTTTAAATACAAAAGGGGAAAATAGACTTACTCATGTCTGTTCTGAATTAAAATGAAGTTGGAAGAGGATCAGCTCAAGAGGAGTTCTGTCTTTTGGGAGCTGCCATGGGGCTCATTGAAGCCAAAAACTGCTGAGCACTCAACACTTTATAGAGTAAGGCCCCTGCTTTTTAATTGGTGTGGAAAAGCAATTGTAGTATCAGGAAGTAACCAATGGCTGCTCTAGGGGACAGCAAAGGTAGCATTCAGCCCCCAGCTGCTCAGATAAACAAAGGGCATATTGAAGAGGTGCTGACTGTTCCTATTGACTTTGGCTGGACTGCAGATGCTCAGCACCTCTGAAAATCAAGCCCAGAGGACTGAAGTGTTCAGTGTTTCAACCCTTTGGCCTTGTGAGCTATAGCTGGCTAATGAGCTGCTCAGTTCTCAGTCAGCTCTGCAGCTCCTCCTTCCCCAAATGGCAGCTTTTGCTCCAGCTGCAAGGGTTAACCAGGAGCATGGAGCTCCAGAACACCACCTTCCCTACCCCAGTGCTCCTCTGGGAAGCTGAGCGGGAAACTAGCAGCGTGGCCCAAAGCCACCTTCCCCCTCTGAGGAGACACAGAGGCTTGGAGACACCTCCCTCTCCCACTTCTTGTTTCCCCACTGTGGATGGCCAAGCACAGGGGAGGTGGCAGGAGAGAATGAGACATGGGAGCAGGCCCAGGCATGAGGGCTCCTCTGAAGGGATTGTGGCTTGTGCAGGTAAAGGGTTGTCCTGAGGGGAAGAAGGTCAATTCAGGAGGTTACTGCTGGGAGGGCAGGGGCACATAGATGTACTATTTTGTTTCCTATGTACAGCACTTTCCAGCATTAGGAGCCTCCTGGGCCCCTGTTCCTCCTTTGGGCAGCCTGTCCCAAGATGGTGCCTGCTGCAGTGTGCTGCATGTTGTGCCTGCTTACTTGCACTTTTACTGTTTCTTGTTTCTCTTAATCTAAAACAAGTCCCTCAGAACGAGGTTCTGGCTGTGTTCTCAGTGTGGGGACAACAGAACATGAAGCTCTTGGAGCTGGGAGGGCACATGAGGAAATATCTGGGGATGAGAGGTAGCAAGAAGGAGGGCAGCAGCTTTTAACCCACGTGAAGCCCATCTTCTTTTCCAGCTGCCATGGCTCCCCTTCCCGTTTCCAACTGTTCCTTCAGCTGCACCAGCTCAGCTCTTCCCAACCTCTGGCTACTTTTGAGTCGGGGGTGCAGAGAATCTTTTTCCCTTCCCCTGGCCCTCTTAAACCTGTTCCTGGGAGTATCCTACTGCACATACTAGAAGAAAATATCACTTCGGGTTTTTTTTTCCCTCTCCAGTGAATACCTGCAAGTGCATCAGGCTGAGTTGGATTATCTGTCTGCTCGACACAAAGATACAAAAAGGAACTCCAGACTGGTAAGATGCTTCTCAGTATTAATCACTTAGATGGTTTAAAAACAATAACTGTCTCTTGCCGTTGGGACTCAGAGGGGCTTTCCATTTGTTAATGCTGAAAGTGAGAGGCTAGTATTATACCTATCTGCTAAATTCACCAAGTAAGTCAACGCTACATGTGGGGAAAGAACCCAGGAGTAGCCTGCTGTGTTCCCTGGCTTGCACTCCTTCCCTTTTGGGACAGTTGCTAACTGCTGATTATTATCTGGCAAGTAATATACGTGTCTGGCTGTGTCTAGAAACTGAGGAGAATTAAGATTACACAAAACTAGTGAAATATTGATTAATAGGTCCTAGCAACTCTGATTCTGCTACATACAAAAATCTCAACTAAACCTTTGCTATTTGTAGTGCTAAGCTGTACAAAGCACTTCAGACTTGGGGCTGTCCTTGGGAACACAAAGTAACCTTCCAAGGCTGGATAAAGGATTCAAAAACCTCCCACCCACCTCCAACCAATTTTCAAATCCTTACTACTTCTGAAAAATCATACTTGAGGTGCCTCGGTTTAGGCACCCAAAAATCAAGACACTGAAACTAAGAGGGTACTTTTGAAAATGTTGGCCTTGCTATCCACCCACTGTATTGCACAATGCTGCTTACAACATTGTAACTCTCTAAAAAGGGACTCTGTGCAGCGTGGGCAGTTGTTCTGGCAGCAGATGTGGAAATGTCTTTAATATGTACAAACGAATTCACAGGCAACTTGTCATATTTGTCTTTCAGGCTTTCTATTATGATCTGGATAAGGTAAGTCCTCATTCTTTTGGAGGGGTAGGGATGGGACGTGTCATAGAAAGCAATGAACAGCGAAGTGGAAGCACTGATGCTATATGCTCACTGAATAATTCAATGCCATATTATGTGAATGTTTGTTTAAATAGCTTTTAATCCTTCTTTCCCTTTCTAAAGCAAATTCGCTCTGTTGAAAGGTATATCAGAAAACTGGAATTTCATATAAGCAAGGTAAGGGGAACACTATTTGGTGTATGGGAGATTTACACTGCTGTATAAAAATTCTGATTAGAAAATACTTTTCAGGATCGCTTGTTTGTGGGGAAGTAACATTGGGACTTCTGAAGGGTGTAACTGCTTTCATTAGAAAAGGAGAGGGTGGTGGTTTTTGTCTGAATGGCTCTATTCAGACTGAATCCTGTGCATAGCCCAGCCTCAGCCTGCAGAACTAGTTTCTATATCCTACCAGCTTACTCAGAAGAAAGGTGCTGTTGGGAGGAGTTGCAGAGGGTGGTTGTTTTTGTTGGTGGGTGTTTTTTGCTTCCTGGAAACCTAGGTGGTGGCACTTAATGGATTCTGCCAATCTCCTGTCTGATTTGAAGGGCTCAAATCTCTCTTACATACATGGATCCATGTGTGTTTCCAACCCAGAATTCAGTGACTGCCCCCTATTTCCTTACTCCACCCCCAAATTAAACCATGTCTCCTTTCACCCTTCATGCCTCATGGCTTAGTAATAGTAGAATGACCCTGCATTCTGGCTATCCCTGATTAGAGTCATGCCTTCACTAAACACACACTTGAGAGCCGTGATGTACCCTACACACCCATCCATTTAGGGCCATTTTACCATGACTTGGATGTAGATAAGGGATTGGTTAGCCTGAGTAAGCAGAAGCCTTTCTCTGGGCTAGCACTGAAGCATCAGTACCATAGGTCTCCCTCTATAGTCACTTTAAGATTAAACAAATAGAGTAGCTCCATCTTTGTCCACCTCAACATGCTTCTGTTGACTCGGAGATGGGAAGGACAGCTCAGTGGTTAGGGCACTAGTCTAGGACCTGGGAAACTGAGATTTGATTCCCTGTTCTGCCACTAACTACTTGTGTGACCTTAAGCAAGTTACTTAGCCTTGCTGTACCTCCATTCACCATTGGTAAAATGGAGATAATAGCATTGCCCTGCCTTACAGGCATGTTGTGAGAAGTGCATTAAAGATTTCAGGGCCCTCCGATACAAGGCTCACGTTACCACACACTAAGTACCTTGGAAAGCTGGACAGAATTGTGGGGCTTCTTATTGTGTCTTGTATCTGTGGTGATGGTTTCCACAGCCTGGTGTTCTAGTTCTTTTGAAGTAATGCTGGAAAAAACATGGCTCTCGGCTCAGATTTTGGAGTCCATGGTAGACAAAACAAAGTGAGGTAGGGTAGCCTGTGTAGCCAAAACAGCAGAAAAACAATATCCCCAAGAAACTATTTACTCATAACCTTCAGTTGATCATTTCTAAGGTATCTGTGGAACAACTAATTAGAGGCTTTCAGGCTTTGGGGTGGGTTAGTAGTTTTGTTGGTGCTGGTGGGAAATGAACTTAAGCGTTTGGCCTCAAACCTGGGACAGACTGTTAACAGTGACAAGTTTCAAGCTTATGTAGGACCTTCTCATTAGCATGCTTTTCTTGTACTGTACAAAACCTCAAAAAATCTTTAGCTGGTGGGATTAATCCTTCACCCACTCTTCCCTCCATATGAAATCTTGGAACCACTTTGTTGAAAAGGCTTCTTATGAGAGTAGGGGGTATGAGTCAGTGCTAGAACGATGGGATCTGCTCTCTTACAAGGGGAAGCATCAAACAAAAATTCCTCATGTAAATGTTACTTCCCTCAACTCACTAAAATTGGAAACCGACACCGGAGTGGTGTAAAAGTCCTGGTTTTTTTCTTCTTTGTTGTTGTCTATTTTTATTTATTATTATAGGTAGAAGAACTATATGAAACCTACTGCATCCAATGCAGACTGCGAGATGGGGCCTCTAATATGAAACATGCCTTCTCCTTGACTCCCTCCACCAAAGCCTCCAGAGAGAGCCTGGTAGAACTTTATAAGAACCTCCAAGAATGCACAGAGGTAGGAGAACTCCTCAAGCATCTGACAAAGAACTGACTCTTCTGGCTAAAATCAAAGCAGTGGATAATGTACCAAGATGTGCTATTGTGAACTGTTGGCTCTCTGATGGCCTGGGCTTAGAACATAATATGTAAAATTTAGATGATGATACATAACATCAGGTACAACTCACAGACAGCAAAATACTTTTGTAGAGGAAGCTAACTTCCCCCTTAATATGCAGTGAAATACACAGGGCAATGCAGTTTTGTTTGCTTACATCCAAATGTGTTCATGAAGGGTGTATAGAAAGCCCCTTGAATTTGATCTGTAATATTAGGGCCGAATCTAGCTTTCATAGGAAGTTATTTGTGGGGTGTATGTCTCTTTGTTGACTTCCAATGGGAGACATAGTTACAAGGGCGGCTCTAGACATTTTGCTGCCGCAAGGGCGGCAGGTAAGCTGCCTTCTGTGGTGTACCTGCGGAGGGTCTGCTGGTCCCACGGCTTGGCATGCTGGGGCCTGGAGCCGCCTCTGCATAGTTAGTAACCTACTGTATGAGTAAGTCAGGGTAGGTCTACACTTTAAGCTGGAGATGTAAATTTCAGTCTGAGGAGACATACTCACATTAGCTCTAATGGTTCTAGTATGTTCAAAATAGCATAGCTGTAACAGCGCAAGCAGTGGGAGGGGCTACCTGTCTAAGTATAGGCCTAGGGTCTTTAGCTGGCTAGGCCATCTTTCTACTTAGACCCTAGCCACAGCAGCCGTTCATCTTTTTTCTTCAAGTGCACTAGCTCCATCAGAACTAGCGCTAATGTCTCCCCAAGCTGGAATTTACTCCTACAGCTCAAAGTGTAGCTGTATCCTCAATGGAGAAGACTGTGGGAAGCATATTACTTAAACAACCTTGCCCCTCTGCAGAGCTGGGATATAATGTCCCATCCTGAAAGTAGCATTTAAAAAAAACTGCCTCAGTATGCAGAAATGAAAAGTATTAATGGTGTGTAAAAATGTATGTTCTCTTGCAAACCGCTCTAAACTGGTCTGATGTGTTTGTCTTCAAGAATGGAGACAAATGGCTGTTACTTTCTCATAGTACCCATTTTACTCCACTCTTCAGTCAATGTAATTGCTTTGTCTTTCTCTTCCAGGATATGTGTCTGATTGAAGGGGCACTGGAGGTGCACTTGGGAGAATTTCACTTGAAAATGAAAGGTAGCCCTTGTACTATTCTACAGCATTCATCACTTGAGCCAAAAGCTCATTGAAGTCTGGGAGCTGGGCTTTGGGTCGGGACCTAAACTGACTCTTAATGAACCTCATTTTTTTTTTTAATCCGCATTGATGTGAAACAAATTTTGTCCCTGCTCTGCAGCATTCTTTTATATAGGAGTGTTGAAGCAGGACTTTCCTCTTCCCTACCCCTATGCAAAGTTTGCAATATTAAATAAGACAAATGCTAACAGCATCTCCACAGGGATTTTGCTGTAAGGGGACGTTAATCAGAGTGTCACCTGGGTGTTTAGTGCAAGCCCAGGTTTGTTAATAGATATTTTGAAACTCTCTCAAGCTACAAACATTGGAAGGGGTTTTTCTTCTCTTTTTAGGGTTGGTGGGCTACGCACGTCTCTGCCCTGGGGACCAGTATGAGGTGCAGTACACAGCAATCCATTTTCTCTTACAACATGCAATTATGGGCTTGCACCTGTAACATGCAGGTGGGGAGTGTGGGGATTTGTAAGCTGGGCAGGAGAAAGAATGCAGGGAAACCAGAAGCTATATGCGTGCTGCACAGCTACAGAGTTATTCCTGCCTCAGCGTGAAGCTGAAGGACTTAGCTAAGTGCCTTGATAGAGGGCAGTGTCCAGGTACCTGGGAGACATAAGTCTTCCAGAAGAACTCCTTTGGGGACCTGTCTGGAGTCTAAAACCACCCTGAAGGAGGGTAGCAGCAATACTGTTGCCTATCCATAGGGTAGATACCAATTGGAACAACTGCCCTGAAAGGCACAGGACTGCATAATTATGTATATAAAGCCTATGGCTTTCATCCCAGTAGTTTCAATTCTAACACGCTTTTCTTCCTGCCACTAACAAAACTCCAAATCACTTTAAAATCTGTCCTGCTCTGATGCAGGACATTACATGTCAGTAACTCTCTGCATTACCACAACATGAATGCTTTGGTATCTGACTTAGCCACCCAAGGACAGGTGGGGCACAGAACTACTCGGCACCTCCACCCCTGCTTCTTAAAAAGCATAGCAATCAAAGGAACAAGCCCGAGCTCTGCAGTATGGGAAGGGAGGGATGGTGCAGTTCCATACACTTGGGATTTGCTGATTCTAGCCTCCTCGTCCCTATGTGGCTTCTAGGTGTTTGTGCGACTGGGACGCCAGAAGTGGAAGCTGAAGGGCAAGATTGAGACGGATGACAGCCAAACATGGGATGAGGAAGAGAAGGTTTTTATACCCAACCTCCATGAGAAGTTTGAAATAAAGGTAGTTGTCTGCAGTGGCTGGATTGGAGCCATTGGTTAGCAAGTAGCTTGCCTTCCGACCCATCTCCCTGCCTAGCACGCTTTAAAAAAAAAAAAACCAAAAACATGAATTTTCACAGCTCCATAGAAACAGCAATTAATCAACGTTCTGCTCGCTAAGCTGGCCTCTGATCTCTGGTTCTGCTTTCTTTCCCAGGGCTCTTGTAATGGCAACTGGGTTAATGCGTCTGCTTTTCCATATATTAGAATGACTCATTTTTAAGATCTGCATCCAAGATTTGGTGGTGGTTAGGGGTCCATGGCTTGGATGGAGTAATTATATTGCATGCAAGATTTTTGGAATTTTCTGACATGCTTTTTGGAGCACGGTAACTCTATGTATGTATATTTTGGGGGTGTGTGTATATAAGCCAAACTTGCCCCTTCCTGGGGTTTCCCTACATGACCTCTTCTGTCTGAGGCCCTAATTTCCTCTGCCCCAGAGATACTCTAAAGCCATATATATCCTATTGGAGCTAATGAGATCCACCTGCCCGTGTGAGCTGGACATAATTATTCAGTATCTTTGGGCAGGATTCTGCCACTTGGCATTAGAGTGGCTGATTGGAGAACTCCTGTATTTTTATTAGTGTCTTAGAATCTGTCTCCCTGCTATCTCATACAGATGCATGATAGGCACTTTATTCTTTCACTTAGGTAAAAGTTGGATCCTCCTGTTACTATTACTACTGCTGCGTCCGCCTGTTTTTCGTTACATCCTGACCTGGCAGCTGCTGCTTAGGAGCAAACTCCTGTTGTGATCTGGAATCCTCTGAAGGCCAGATCCTTTAGTCTCAACTTAGATGGGAGTTGAGACTAAAATAGGTTGCAGGGTTGGGCTGGACCCTACACTATGTGAGTGAAACACATGGTTTTGTAGTGCCAACATAAGGCTTTCAATGCCTGAAAGCCATGCAAAATAGCTATTGCAACATCCCATCCCTTCTGGCAGCATGTGAGTTACATAGGAAAGAATTCCTGACTTCTAGCCAGTAGAGCTTTTAGAAATGTTCTTAAATTTTTTTTCCCCCACTGCACAATGAGAATCAGGAGAGAAGCTAATTCAGATGCATGTTTTCTCGTAATATTTGCAAAAACATGAATTGTTCTGTATGCCAGTGAAGATGAGTCACCTCATAGTTCAAGAGAGAGGTTATATGACTTGGGTTTTATGCCAGTTTATTAAACCTGACTGACTCTGCTTTCCCTTTCCACACAAGCGTGAATTGGGTGAAATTTTCACAAGTGCTGGAGTCCCACCTCCAAAAGTTACTTAGGTTCCTAATTACCATCTCAGATGAGATATATGTGCTTCTGAAAACTTTTCCTACTAAATCTGTCCCCGATCCTAAATATGACAGACCCTTTGATGCACAGAAGTAGTAATATGCTTTTGTCCAACTGCATCTTGGTTGGAAGTTTTCAAGCCCCACTTCCCAGGACTGCAGACAGACTTGAGAACTGGGAAGCTGTTTCTCTGCCATTTCTGGACTCAGCTGTGGCTGAAGAAGCTGTGGGTCAGGCTGCAAAGCATGTGTAATGGGCTACAACTAGGATGAGGTACTGACAAATTAAGGGTGTGCTGCCTGTAAGCCATGAGAGGAGAGATGCTGCAGACCTGTCGGCTTTGATTCTCAGCTGCAGCTGAGATCAGCTTGGCCCAAGAGGGAGTGGTAGACAAGGGCTGTGTCCACGTTCTGGAGATAGTCAGCCTTACATTGATAGGGGTGGCCAACCTGAGCCTGAGAAGGAGCCAGAATTTACCAATGTACATTGCCAAAGAGCCACAGTAATATGTCAGCAGCCCCCTATCAGCTCCCCAACCCTGCTCCCAGTACCTCCCACCCACTGGCAGCCCTGCCAATCAGCGCCTCCCTTTCCCTTCCTTCCCCTCACCTGCCGATCAGCTGTTTTGCGGCATGCAGGAGGGTCTGGGGGGAAGGTGGGAGGAGGAAGGGCACGGCAGGCTCAGGGGAGGGGGTGGAGTGGGGGCAGGGCCTGTAGCAGAGCCAGGAGTTGAGCAGTGAGCACTCCCTGGCGCATTGGAAAGTTGGCACCTGTAACTCCAACCCTGGAGTTGGTACCTATACAAGGAGCTGCATATTAACTTCTGAAGAGCCGCATGTGGCTCTGAGGCCACAGGTTGGCCACCCCTGGACTAGATAATCTAATGGATCTCTACCCTAGATTTTTTTGGGTCAAATCCAGGGAGGGATGAGGCTTGCAGCAAAGTGGGCTCCAGGGTTCAAGGTTGTTTGTCTGATACAGAGTTACTTGAAATACACTAAAACTACAATTTGCAGGGTGCCTAAGTTTAGGGTCCTAAATAAGTGGGATGACTTTCACTTTCAGAAGTGCTAAACACTCCTAGCCCCCTTTGGTGTGAATGGGAGCTGCATATGGCTCAGCATCTGTGGAAAATCAGCCATTGTTATTTGGGCCTAAATGTAGGCACCCAGGCTTGAAGAACTTGGCCTATGGCCTCAAAGAGCTGATCCTAGGCTGCCATGTTCATTGTACACACAAACTGGCCAGTTCCTCAATATGAGTGGTAGAGAATCAGTGTCTCCTGAGCATGAACTGGACTCAGCCACATCCTGTGAGCCTCTCTAAACTCCTCAGCTATGCTTCATGCGTGTCAGGTATCTGGCAAAATGAAAATGCGTTTGTGCCTCTGTAGGTCACAGAGCTGCGGGGACTGACCACAATTCTCGTTGGTGTGGTAACGTGCGACAGCATCGACTTCTTTACAACCAGGCCTCAGGCGATCATTGTGGATATAACTGAGCTAGGCACCATCAAGCTACAGCTGGAGGTCGTCTGGAAGTGAGTACAACTCCAAATGCTAAACGTGGGTGGGGAGAGGACTGTTAACAGGGCCTTAATGCTTGTGATGGGTGCCACTTTAACAGCACTGAACACTACAGTCCTCTTTCTGTTCACAACAGGTGCAGCCTAGGTAGCAGCAGCACAAGCCTCCCCACAGCCAATGTGCCTGACCCCTGATCTGGAGGGACCAATCCCAGGGAGGAGAGGATAGCTGCTCTCTCCATGGCCCTTCAGTTCTTTGCTCTGTGTTGAGGCTGCCAACAATGGAGCCAGCTGTGTCTGGCTTTTAAGTTTTCTGCTTTGTCCAGAGTCCGTGTTCAGTTTGTGGTGTAGGCACATCTCTGAAATGCAAAGAATGGACTTAAAGAAGATGAATGAAGCTGAAAACAGCAGCTCTTAGACACGACCAACCAACGAATATGGTTGAGGTTTAGAGAAATCACTGTGGTTACAGGGACCAAGCACTCCTTTGAAAATGAGGTTTCCTCAAAGGTTTGGCTGCTGTCACACTTCACTTTTTGACATGGTGATCACAGTTGCAGGATCTAGTTTTTTTTGTTTGGGCACAGTTGTGAAACACTAATGATCCCAGTGTGATTTCTTCTGTGGTGCATTGCACACACCCTGCCCCCAAACAGTTAGGTGGTACCTGTGATTTGATGCATTGTTTTACATTTTAGATTTGTAGTTTTTTAGTACTACTATTTTTTACCACTACTATTAAAGGAAAAATTTCATTTTATGGGTGCTGCCTTGAGAGATTTCCTGAATCCTTTTGTGCCAGGTACACCTCAAAATCCTCACTCCAGAAATCTTAACTTGCATCTTGAGCCGCTCCATATTGTACTATCTGTGTGAAGGCTTTATCCTAAGATCTCTGATGCAGGTGTAGATGCCCAGAAGATAGCTGCTGCATTTGGTATTCTCATATGTGGTTGAGGCTGATTTTATACACGATGTGGCCACATGCTGGTGCTGCCTATCTGACTGTAGGATGGCTCTTCAATAGCCATTCTCTCCTGATGTCAATTGCTGGTATATTTCAGTTGTTGTAGCTCCCTTCTGCTGGGGCACAGAGTGGTGGGTGTTTTGTTTTTTTTTCTGGCCATGGTCAGAATTAAATGATTACTCCCTTTTTAAATAGCTGTGACCAGCTATCCTGATAGGGCTGGGGGGGGGTTGGAAAAAGACTTTTTTTGTCACTAATCTATTATGGATTTTTCAGTAGCGCAGGTGCACAGCATAACTCATCTAAACTTGAAATGGAAAACCATCTAAAACTGGTGCCTCCTGCCAATATGAGAAGGAAACGGCTTGCAAAGCAAGCTAAGAAACAGACCGAGTCAGTATTTAACAGAATGTGGCAGAGCTTCAATTTTCTTGAGATGCAGAGGCAACCACTGTCATCCTGTGGATCAACAGTTTGGTGTCTGTAATGAATCAAACTACTTCTGCTAGAAGGCAGCTGTGTGTGTGAGAGAGTCAGTGTCATAATGCATTTCATATTTCAGGGTTTGCAGTATATTGCAAACTCTCTTGTTTTATATTTGCAAAGTGCTGGGTGCCCCTCTGGTACAGCAGAATGCTAACTTACTCTCCATTACCTCAAACCCAGCTATGTTTGTGAAGAACCCAGCCAATCAATGAGAGCAGCACCTTTACTGCTGGCTGTTTTCAGCTCCATCACATTCAGGGCTGGAAAAGGGTCTTGGAATATATTTGGTAACAACTAGAACTAACCTGCAAAGTTCAGATCTGAAGGACTTGTGGGTTTAAGCTCCTTCAGGAATGGGGAACAACCTGACTCTAATCTTGAGTTCTAAAACCCTAGTTCTATTTCTAAGAGTATTTGGGAAACCTAGCTTGACTTCTCTTTTGATACTGTCTTTGGCTACTAACAAGTGAAATATCGTAAAGAGCCTTCCCATGCATCTTCCAACCCCAATGTAGCTAAGTAGCTGAACTTTAAGGTTGCTCTCTGGAACATATAACATTCATGGAGTATCCTACACTGTTTTCCAATGCCTTTTTGCGAGCAGATGTTTCATCACACATCCTGCCATTTTTTCCCACACTTGTTTAGCTCAGTGTTGTTGCAACAAAATATCAGTGTGCTCAAAAGCATCTGAAGTTTTTTTGTTTTCAAACACCTTGAAGTAAATGAAAATACACTTTTATGTATCAGAGCTCAATGCCTGTACCTGTTGTTTATAATGCTCTTTTCTTCTCCTGAAAGCTAGTGTTATGCTCCAATGTATATTATTTTTGGTTGTGTTTTTTGTTTTGGTTTTTTGTTGCAGCTGCTCTGAGGTTTGAGGGCCCTAACATTTCTTCTTTGGAAGCTTGAGCTAGTACTCAGCTCGACAGCAAAGCTGGAACAATTTTTATAGTGGGGGTGCTGATGATAGAAACCCTGGTTTCCCTGTATTTGGTGGTCATTATTACTTCAAGCTAGAGGGGCACCCCCAGCACCCTTACTTCCAGCATCACTAGTCATACCTATGTGTGGATTTACATGCATGCCATTTGCAGTTGTAAGTAAAGGCCATCAGGCTAGAATTGGCCAAGTTTTTTAATGTAATTTTTTTTTTAATGCTGAAAATGTCTTTCCATTTTGACAAACTCGCCTTACCCCCTCAAAAAAGTCCATGGTAAATATCTGATTTGTGTGTGTCGATTTTTGTTAAGGTCTCTACTCAAATACTAAGCCTATTTAGTTTTTAGCAACCCTAAACTAATTTGGGGTGGAGGAGCAGCAGCATGGTATTTTCAGGTTTTCAACAAAAACAGAAACTTGTTGAAGAAAACAATATGCCAACCACTTGCAAATTACTTTGCAAGAACAAACCCATCCCTACATGCTCTACTTCTGGGTTTAAAATGAACACGAAGACTGCATTAGAAAAAGTGATCTGAAACCCTGAGTGCAGTGTTGGAGGTGCTTCTGCTATATTGAATGAGTCTTTAAACCATTTCTTGCCATAGTATCTTTGTTGAAATCTGGAGAGTACTGTACTGAGAGTACCGCCGCAGAGCTGAGCCTGGAAGACATCTCTTCCTATCTAATTTTCCCTCTCACCCACAAGGGCAGACGACTGCCAAGGCTGAACACAGTTGCTTTGCTTTTAAGCCTGCTAGTACTGTTTCTCTAACTGTGTGCGCACAAATTACTGTGCCTCTGTGGGAAGGTAGGGTGGTAATGGACCTTCTTGTTCTGGGATTGTGGGCTAGTCCCTCAACCTTGTGGACTATTTTAAAAACTCCACTAGGCACAGGGCACCTCTGACTGATCTCCCTGGCACACTGTTGCTTCTTTTGGCAGTTAGCAGCAGCTGCAGTGTGTGAATGACATACTAATACCATACTACTCACAAACCCACTCAATTCTGATTAAGGCCAGGTCTATAGTGAGAGCGCTTGGCTAACAGAGCTATACTAGTATTCTGTATTCCTGGCAAAAGAGCAGTTTTGCTGCTATAACCACGTTTGTGCTAGGGACTTTTCCTAGCCTTGCTACGTTGATCAGGGATCATGCCTCTGACTGATGTAGCTATGCTGGCAGAATTTGGTAGCATAGACCTAGCCTAAGACTTTCAGTCTCTCTCTGCTTACGTCAGACAGTATGATGCCTTTGAGGATCAAATAAACCAACCTCTAGGCGACATGAACACAACTGAAATGACTTGAGTTTAAAAACTCAAATGATTTCCTGGTAATCAGTGGTGCAAGTAGAAATCATTTCTTGCTGGTATGCTACACTCATGGGAGGGACACAGAAGTGAGGCATGTGACTTTTCCCTGTGCCCTCTCCTTCATCCACATCCATCCCATGTTACCTGTGGGGGTGTGGAAGCTCTATCCTCCCCCTGCGGCACTGGAGACTTCTGCTGTTCAGACCCCAGGCAGGAGGACTCAGGAGATGCAGCTATGTGGAAGGGCTGGAGTTGATACAGCTGTGCCTGAGGAGCTGTCAGTGTGAGGTCACCTAGCTACCTCCCATTCTGCTCCTCTTGCCACGGCAGTTTCTGAGAGATCAGGGCTCTCTGGAACCACAGCAGCAAAAGGAGCAGAAGAAAATATGGCTGCCGGTCAGCACCTTCCATACAGCTGCTGTACTACACCCAGCCCTGTCCTCAGGCATAGCTACTGTACAGACACCAGGCACCAAGGACTCAGGAGATGCAGCTGTGTGGAAGGGAGGGACTGGGGGCAGGCTCCTCCTGTGTCTTTCTGGTATACTGTACCAGCTATAAATATCTGATTGATATGGTGTACTGGACTGTACCACCATACATGCACCACTGCTGGTAATACTTGGCAGCATTGGTCCAGCGGTGACACTTTTTTGCCTCCAAGAAACAAGAGGTTTTCAACTTGGCAACTGCCCAGCTGGGACCAACGTTAATGGTGACATACATCCCCTGTGAGCTAATCCCCCCCTGAGGACTCTTGATGCTTATCAGAGAATTTCTGCCATATTTCTCTAACATGTAAGGTTTGCACAATACCTTGATATCCCACCAAGCAGCTTCTCCAGAGCACTTGCACATGGAACTGGCTAGCTCCTATTCTCTGACAGATTATCTGCTGAAGCTGTTCATACAGAGGAGTATTTGCACAGTGATAAGATAAGAGTGTTTCCATTTTAAAAAACAAAACCACTCAAAATAACAGCTCTTTTCAGAGCAATAGCAGCTGTTCCCCCTGAAATGATGACTAGCTAATCAAGTCCAGTTGTGACACCCAAACTTCCCTCCTGGGCCAGCTCCCACCCCAGTAGCTGTGATGTGAGAGCTCTAACTGCAACTTGCTTTTTTTGGTTTTAAGCTGTGCATGCTCCCTTAGCCTAGATAGCTCTGATAAACCTCCTTTGCAGACTGCAGTCAGAGGCAGTCATGCCTATGCTAGTTTTAAACAAGCTAGCATGGCTAAACATGGCAGTGAAGCTACATCATTAAGGGCTTCATGATGGGCTGTACTAGCTCACCCAGAACTCTGGGTCAACTCTGAACTCATGTTGCTAGCCCTGGCCAGGATTTGCACCACCTCATCTTCACTGCTACTTGTATCCATACTAGCTAGATTAAAGTTAATGCAGGTATGCCTACCTGAGCTGTGCTCACACCTCCAGCTGTGGCATAGACCTCCCTTAAGAGCTTTGCTTAGGGGAGGAGGGAGGGAAGCTTGGGTGAAACTGATGAAGCACTGGAATAGGTTACCTAGGGAGGTGGTGGAATCTCCTTCCTTAGAGGTTTTTAAGGTCAGGCTTGACAAAGTCTTGGCTGGGATGGTTTAGTTGGGGATTGGTCCTGCTTTGAGCAGGGGATTGGACTAGATGACCTCCTGAGGTCCCTTCCAACCCTAATATTCTATGATTGGGGTGGAGAGGACGTAGATGCTCTGCAGGCTTGGGAACAGGACCTGGTCTCCAGGCCAGCCCAAACAGCAAAGAGAATCACAAAGGGAGGCTACATTCTCCCTCAAGTTTGCACCCCTCACTGTGGTATCATGGCACCATCTGGTCCATGATAATTCTTGTAATGGCTGTACGTTTGTTGGAGTGCGCCCCCCTGGGCTGCCTCACTGTTTGAATGGTGTGAATGCTGTGGGGTGGAGGAGGAATACAACCCTGATGGTATGTTCCAAATGGCAAATGTGGCTGGAAAAGAGAGAATCGGACTGAACCAAGGATCAAAGACACCCAGACAACTGTGGACTTTGGCAAGTAGATGTAAATGTAGCACTGCTTCCCCTGCAAATGGTAATCGTACAGTTTAGTGCTGTGACTGTTTCCGTGCACCTCAGTACTACATGGGAACAACAGGGCTAAAACCCAGATCCTGCTGCTCCAAAAGCTCAGGCTCCTACCACTTGAGCTAAAGAGAAAATCTGACTTGTTTGCAATATAGGGTCTGGCCATAGTTGAGCAGCTCTCATTCTCTCCCATTCAGTCTTGGTCTCTCTCTCACTCACTCACAAGAGCCATGTCATCACTTCACCGTGTTTTCTGGCTGATACCCTGAGATGTACTCCATAAGGGCATATGTCTACACTGCACATTAAACCTGAACCTGTACGACCCAGCCTTATGGACTCTGTGTTTCTAAGCCTGTGCTTGAGAATCCCCAGTGCATTGTAAAGCTGGGTTTACACTTACTGGACCTGGGTCTCTCAGCTGTGCTAATGTGTCCCTACTGCGCTATACAGAGCCTCTGACTCGGGTCTGTAGCTTGCCCTGTGTTCACACTGCAGTATGACAGGGCTTGGACCCAAGTCACAGCAGGACTTGGGCTCTGACCTAACCTCCCAGCAAAGTCCTAGGACCTAAGTCTTGAGTGCTTGCTAACCTGAGTCAGACTGATTTGTGTGTGAACGAAGGGGGGCTGGGCTCAAACCTGAGTCAGAACCTGGTCTTAATGTGCAGTGTAAACATACCCTTAATCTTTTTTCTTTACTATAGGATTATATCAGTTATCACAGGAGGAGAATGGCCTTAGCTTGATATCATTATATCTTTAGTCTGTGTTCTTTATTATTACTGCTTTGTTGCTGTATTAAAAACTAAAACTGAAAATCTTAAACAAAAGGATTCCCCAGCCCCAGCCATCCTCCTTCTAAGAACAAAATGCCATAGATGAAAGCAATTTGCCTCTGTCAGTAAGTCCATGACGTTCTCTGGATAAAGTTCTCTTGCTGTCAGATACCCGATTTAGTTAATTTGCTGCAAAGTGAGAAAGCACAGATGGCTGCTAATCTGACTCCAGGGAACTGGCCTGTTTGACAAACTCCAGCTGCATGACACTAGTTAATTTAGCTAATTGACATGCATTAGGCCAACATTCTGAGAGTGATACTTCCATGGTGGGATGACAACAGCATGTTCCAATGAGGGACACTGCTGTCTGTGCCTGAAATGTTTATATTCAGCCTTCCACCCCTGCAATAAAAGGGAACTAGAACTTGGCTTTGAATTGAGGGCAAAACTCTCCATGTAACTAATTTTGCCCACTATTGTTTGGATCGTTTCAGATCTCTCAGGGGCTCCAGTTGAGTGTAGATGCCTTAGCTTTGTGGTTAGCCTTCATTTAAAATATGGCCTGTGGTAGGGGGACCCGATGTCCCGATTTTATAGGGACAGTCCCAATTTTTGGGTCTTTTTTTTATATAGTCTCCTATTCCCTCCTACCCCCGTCCTGATTTTTCACACTTGCTGTCTGCTCACCCCACTCTGTGGGATCAGAGATAATATGAATGATACATTCCCCTTGTGCACAAAAGCACACATGAGAGGGGAAGTAATTTAATTAAAAATGCCCTAGCACTATCAAGAAGAGGGGGGAGTCCATGAATTTTCCTCTCTTCCTCTGTGTTGGAGTGCGTTGTGGGTGAAGGTTCACTCAGCTTTGCCTTAGTGTGCTTCTCTGAGGAAAGAGGACCCAGCATGTGCATCTGTTGGAAACAGGAAGAGTAGTGACCTTCTCTGGAGTGTTGAGGACAATTGGCAAGTGCTTAGAATAAGGGTTGTTTACAGCACGGGCAGCATCTTACAGGGATAGATGTGTGGAAGCTCCCTTCCCAGCCACAGTTGCATGAACCACATCTCCTGCCGTGCATGACATAACTTCCCTGTGGCAACTACAGCAATTGTGTACACGTGTGTGTAGGATCAAGACTGTATGTAATACCTTTTTATTGGCTTTTCAAGTGATTGTGTTTTGTCCTTTGTGGAAAAAGATAGTTACACACTCCATTTATTCTTCATTTAATATCCCCCGCGCATTTCTGGAGCACGATGCGGCCAATATACCATTCTGCTTGCCACCTGCAAGCATCCTGCTGTTCATGGGCCATAGCTGGGGAACTACTGTGTGGGATATAAGACCGCCCAGAAAGAGAGGGAGCTTTCATCAGACTCTGATCTGATTCTGGGAGAGAAGCCAGCTCAGAGTGCTCTGCATTGATTAGGCTCTCCTGTGATCTCCATGCCTGAAGGATGAGGTTATTCAGTACTTCTCTCCATGCAAAAGGATGATCCCCCACTATTTCCTTCTTGCAGCTCAGGTGTCAAGGGAGTAAGTCAGAGGTGCTACCTGTCTCCCTCTTCTTTTATCCTAGAGCTGAGTATTATTTAATAAACTTCAGGGACCAGAATGATGCTATGGGGCTCAAATCCCAATAGCTGTTCCTATTGCTAAACATCTAAATGCTCCCTTGCCTTTGATAACACTTACACCTTTGTATTCCCTGCTCATAGCCCATTTGACACAGAGAACCTGTTTTTGTCGCCTGGAAGTACTGCCAAGTTTTCTCTGGGTAGTAGGAAAAGCTCCTTATACAGCTGGACTCCGCCAAACACTCCCAGCTTCAGAGAGAAATATTATCTCGTAAGTATGATGGGGGAAGTAAAACACTGGGTCCAAACAGTGAGCTGGGGCTGGGACATCAGATTGTTGCTGAATAGAAATGGACAGACCACAGCCACAGGGCAGTATGGTGATCATTATGGGGTGTTTTTTTTTTTAATTTAACCCCTATTGTTTTCAATCCCATTTTAGAATTTGAAATGCAGAAAAATTTTCCCTGCCAAATATTCCCCATGTGCAGCCAGGCATAAATTAGAGCGGTCTACACTGGGAACTGGCCAATCCCAGGAGCAGTGAACCATAGTGGTGGCTTAAAGGTGGAGTGTAAAGCATCCCCTGCTCTCCTCCCTCTCCCCTGTCTAGTGTCATGTTCTGTTTAGTTGGACCAGACAATCTCCTGTGTTTCTAATGGGGTTTTCACTTAGTGTTACTGCTTGGTTCCGTATGCTCCTGCCTCTTAATAGCACAAGCAATAGGTAGCAGAGGAATGTGTGCATATACGCCCATAACCTCAAGACAGGTTCCCATATCAGCCTGGCAGTCAGGTTTGTGTGCTCCTGCCAAGCCAGCAGAGGGAGTACAAAACATTGCTTGTAGATAGGTCTTCTGCACACAGCAGTGTTATGGGGGTTATCTAGTTATTAAATGAGTGTGCTGTATTTTTTAATAACTAATCATGAAAACATTTCCCAGCCAATTTAATATCATATTGTATTGGGCTGAAGAGGGTTAGAACCAATTTGTTAGGGTCCCTTTGGAATGAAAAATGTGTCAGACAGTGGCATCTTAGACTGTTTTTTTTAACATTCAGTTTAAAGTTCTTTAAATGTGGAGTATTCTCTGTCTGTCTTCAGCTCTTCCCTGAGGCTCTTGGGCTACTGGATCAATGTAAATATTGGGCCCATGCATGGCTTGCCCTGACAGATCCTCCTGCTCTGGTCTGCATGGGGCTCAGAGGTTTTCTCTGTTTGGCCATTATAGCTGTGTCTGTCACCCCGAATCTCTCCAGAGGGGCAACTTGGGGCTGAGGGTCTTTCCTGGGCTCTCCATCTCTGGATAAATCTCATATGTATCAAGTACCTGTACTTAAACTTGAACCTGTTTGCTGCAGTCTGTTTTGCAGCAACGGATGAACCAAGGTGGCATAAACGACGAGGCGCGAGCCCCCTGCATACTGAGCTACTTGGCTGACTGTGACTTCAATGTGCATCTAAGGAATGTCAACCACAGCTCTGCAGAGACTGACTCGTTCAGCTCCCAGGATCAGAAAGGAACAGAAACCAGAAACGTGACTCCAGCATCAGATCACAGGATCCTGTCATTGGTTCTTGTACAGGATGCCTGTGCAGAAGGAAGACAACACAAGTCTCCAAACCACACAACTCTAGATATCCTGAAAGAAACACCCTCCATGGATGGAGCTCCAAATAGCCCATCCAGCCCATGGGACATTAACAAAGATGGCAGAGATTCCATCAGCCAGCACTGGAGTCACCAGCCTGTGGAACAAGAAAATTTCCCGTCTGTTGATCGGAAAAGCATGAACACTGAAGATGACAGAAAACTAGCCGGAAGCGCCAAAGCAGTTGAGAAACTCCTTCAAGACGTGTTAAATTTGCTGAAGTCACAGAATCCAGGGCAAACCCAATTGGAGGAATTGGAGTACCAAGTTTTATGCATCAGGGACAAATTAAAGGTGTGGTATTATTTTCACCTTTATGCAATATGCTGTAGTTTTTGCTGTTCATCCTTTTTCCTCTTACTATTCTAAAGGGCTCAAAACCACATGATGGAGTATCGATGGTTTCAAAATTTTCAGTGGCACATTCTCAAAATGTTGGTTTGGCTATCAGAGCTCAGGCATTTCTCAGAAATGGCTGAAAGTCAAGAGAGCTATCTAAGAGCAACGACATTTCAGTCTGTATAACATCTCTCATGCACTCTATCCCAACATGCTTTGCAGAGGTGAATAACAGAGGGTAGGAGACATTAAAAAGCAGAGTATAATCAAGGACCTGTGTTCTTTGAGCCAAACTGGACGTAAATTCTGTAGTAAGGTCCCTGCATTGTGGGACACTGGTATGGGATTCCACAGTAATTTCATTTAGATAGAAGTTTTAATGGAAAAAAAAATCCAAGAAGATGAATAAGGCAACCAGGATATTAGCCACGGTGTTTTATTTTTATATTAAATTCTACATCTGATGATACATTCTGGGATTAGAGGAAACACATTTCATGGGTTTTTTTCCCTGTTAAAATGATCAACAGTGAAATTGTTGACAATGTTGGCATGTATGTTGTCATCTGTAGGTTTCAGAGCGAACACTGCCTTGATGAATGGGTCAGTCCATCAGAGCTAATGTTTAAGGCCTTCTCCACCCCTCAGAAAGATGACACTTAATCAGATTAAAACTCAGTTTCTGTTTAAGCATGGGCTGTTGGTGGACACTCCATTAGGGAAGGCTAGCCCCTGGCCCCATCCCTTCTGCACGAGGCCCCTTTCTCTCTCCCCTCAGCAGAGCCCTGAGGCCCCCCCCGCTCCCGCCTCCGGCGGCTGCCCCATCCATGCTGGCCACCCTACCCGAACCATGGACCAGCTCAAGCAACCCCGAGCTCCAGTCCAGCCTGAGCTGTCCCAGTTGTGCCAGCTCCAGCAGCCCCAGGGCGGCTTGGGCTGTGCCGGCTGGCCTGAGCAGCCTGGCACTGGCTGGAGAACGGTAAAGGCAGCGCACCTCCCCCAGCTGTCCATCTCTGGAGTCCAGGGAGGTTACTGAGGAACTCGGGAAGCTGAATAGCAGAGACAGCCTCTTCAGCTGCCCCGGAACCTGCATGGCACATAATAATAAGTAAAATCCCGTAAATGGCATCCCGTGGAGGTGGCTATTATACCCGCCATCCATGTGTAAGGATATCTTCACAACCATATGAGCCTAGAAATATTTCCCCCCCTTATATGAAAGATTCTGGAGCACAACTTTGTGGCAAAGGGTGGATTGCACTTGTAGTCCCACAGCTGTGGAATACACGAGGCCCTGTGTGAAGGCAAGAGAGAGAAGACACTGTAAGATTTCAGCTGAGATCTGAGATAAGAATGACACTGACATCACTGACACCGCTTTCTACTCCTAAAGCCTTAGCCCTCAGAAAAATTAAAAGAAAATTAAAAAAACTTAAATACCCCCCAAACCAACCCCTTTCCCAAAACTTCTGCCCCAAGCAGAGAAAGGGGAGAAATGCCAGAGACTCCATGAAGGGATAGGGACTTTGCTATTGAAGTTGCTCAGATACTACAGTGATGGGTGGTAGTATAAAAATGATAGCTCTAGATCTTGAGAAGGAGAAAGACAGGAAAGTTGTACCAAAGGACAGGAGCTGCAGAGAAGAAGGGTATTACACCCACACTGGTGAGGTTGTAGTAAACCCCAGGAGAATTTTAAAATTGGATAAACCTTTTGAACTAGTTCCTGAAATGAATTGGCAAAGTTGTTTCAGGATCGGGGTGATGTGGCTGAAGTGCTTTGTATGTGTGAAAGGACCAGCTCTTCTAGCACGTTGTGGATGGGCTGATGGGAGCAAACTGTCCCATGGTTGAATAGATGGTAATTTGTAAATCATGTCGGTGAACTGCTGGGGAGGACCAGGATCCTTGCAAAGAACAATAGTTTATTTCTTATCTATCAACAGCTGAAGACATCTCATCAGAAACATTCATCCATGGAGAGTCTGATGGTGGAGATGGTGCTGGAAAGCTTTGACTTTTTAAACACGGACTGCAGTGCTGATGAGCTTTCCTTATTTGGAAGCATAAGGACAGACACTACCAGGTGAGCACACCAGTGCATCCCGTTGAAGGGATGAAGGGATTGACAGGAGGAAGATTAGGAGGTAAATGCACTGAACTCAGTTAGGCAATGACTGTGAAGTGTGGAGAAGTTGGTGCCCAGGGTGTGGACACCCAGGAGAGAGAGGAATTGTTTAGGATACTATGAAACTTACAGCTCAGTCAGAGCAATAAATGGGTTGAAATTTGGAAATATTTAGGCTGAATATCTTGAAAAGCCTTCCTCCTACTAGGCTGCAGAATGGGATAGTTGGGATACTTAAAACTAGCCTTCAGAAAACAGATGTAAGGTATGATGGGGAACAGTTTTGCAAGGGAATAGGCCAGGAGCAGCTCACAGGTCTCTTCTACTGGGTTCTCTTTCATATTTTTGACCCTTGCTCATAACACTCAAACTTACCCTTTGGTGTTGTGGGCCTGATCCTGAAAGGTGCTGAGTAGCCCCAGATAGACCAGACTATAGAGCATCCTTGAGCTGGAGTTGCTAGAGAACAAGGTGTTTTTATTTTCCTTCTGCAATACGTCATTTCAAAGGGGGCAGCCAGTCAATACACATTATTGATGTCAGTGTCTTGTTTGTGACGGGTTGGATCACAGAAACCCCCTTGGGGCTGCCAATTGATGTGCCAAGACTAGTTCTGCCCCTGCTTTCCTGCCATGGCAGCTTAGGACTTCACTGTCCTGCCTGGTTTGAGCCAGACATGCTAGCCTGCTGCAAACCCAGACCCAGGGTCTGAACCATGTGTCCTAACAGCTGTAGGCTTAACTGAAAGCAGCTAACAGAGGTGTTCTTGTCTTTAACATGCAGATGCCCAACTCCTAATGGGGTCTAAACCCAAATAAATCTGTTTTGCCCTGTATAAAGCTTATACAGAGTAAACTCATAAATTGTTTGCCCTCTATAACACTGATAGAGAGGTGTCCACAGCTGTTTGCCCCCCCCAGGTATTAACACATACTCTGAGTTAATTAATAAGTAAAAAGTGATTGTATTAAGTACAGAAAGTAGGATGTAAGTGGTTTCAAGTAGTAACAGACAGAACAAAATGAATTACCATGCAAAATAGAATAGAACACGCAAATCTAAGCCTAATACAGTAATACAACTGAGTACAGATTAAAATCTCACCCTGAAAGATGTTTCAGTGAGTCTCTTTCACAGACTGGATGCCTTTCTAGTCTGGGCACAATCCTTTCCCCTGGTACAGCCCTTGTTCCAGCTCAGATAGTAGCCAGGGGATTTCTCATGATGGCTCTCCCTTTTCTCTGTTCCACCACTTATATATCTTGTGCATAAGGCGGGAATCCTTTGTTCCTCTGGGTCCCCTCCCACCCCCTTCTCAATGGAAAAGCACCAGGTTAAAGACAGATTCCAGTTCAGGTGACATGATCACATGTCACTGTAAGACTTCATTACCCACTTGCCAGCACACAGGTGTATAGGAAGACTTACAGGTAAAACAGCCATCTGCAGTCAATTGTCCTGGTTGATGGGAGTCATCAAGATTCCAGACCACCATTAATGGCCCACACTTTGCATAATTACAATAGGCCCTTAGAGTTATATTTCATATTTCTAGTTTCAGAAACAAGGGTGGTACATTTATGCAAATAGGATGATCACACTCAGTAGATTATAAGATTTGTAACGATATCTTACAAGAGACCTTTTGCATGAAGCATATTTCGGTTATATTAGCATCTTTTCATAAAATCAGATAGAGTGCAACGTCACAGTGGTCCGCACAAAAATGAGGTCACAGAATTAGCTGACATACTGTTGCCTCCCTGTCATGAGAATTAGAGATTTAAATCCCCATCTTCACTTTTGTAGGAAGTTTACACACAATCAAGAGAGCAGATTGTTAGCAGGCTTACTGCTCTTATAGAGCATCAGTTACTTGTCAAAAGTGGTGACCGCTTTGGTGAGTTTGGGGATTATTATTGAGAAAACAGGAAGAGAAACTTTCACATTCATTTGTTGAAGATATAGGCGTTAAGGAGGTGCTTTGTGAGTTTTTAAACAATTTTTATTTTTTTCTTGGTGTTTTAGATCCTTTTGCTTTACCGCACACAATGGCTGGTTAACTTTAACTACTTGTTCCCCTTTCTTAACTTCTTGAACAGCACTTACACTGGCAACATACTGGGCTATGACAGGAAAACAGAAACGAAAGAGTTAACCACAGGAAATGATGATTTAGATAAACTTCTGATAGTTCATCTGCAGTTGTGCAAAGCTCTCTTGCAGGTAAGGAATGACGTATGGATGAACCCATTTGCAGTGGATTGATACTGGCCCAGATCCTGGGATGCTGTACAGGCACTTGCCTTGTACAACAGGAACAAAGCTGGCATAGCCAGCAATATGAGAATCCCCCTAGCGCAGGATTCTCTGGTAGCATAATGTGGGAGTAACAGTTTCTATGCCAGACCCTTCTTCTCTGGCTGATGGTGAAGGGGACATGGTTGGAGGGAAAGCTGGCATGGCTGGGACATACTTCTGTCACAGCACTTGCTGCTCTGTTTGCCTCTCACATCCAAAGGCAGCTGGAATAGTTTAGGGCAGCCTTCAGGCTACCATGATTGATGCTGGAAACCAGCCCCTCACTCAGTTGGTGGAGGATCAGGGAGTGCAACACTCATATTTCCCCCCATTCCTGGCCATCATTTATAACCACCAAGCACAGACAGAGCTGGTGATTTATTAGGTTAGGTTATAAGATGGAATGACTGAGAATGGAAATGCAGATGACTTGAGCCAACTTTTCAAACTGCAATGCACAGACATATGCAAAGGGAAATCAGGTGGGGATGCACTTCTTCTGCAAAACTGAACCTTTTTTGCTGGAGTAGGAATTAGTAGCTCTCCACTCAGAGGACTTATGCATCGTGAGCTGGCTATGAATGAAGTATGAATGAACTGCATGGCTGATTGACAAACGACCAATTTTTCAGAGAGAAGATTTGGTATTACTGGAGTAAAATAGCCAGTATCCAGGGTAGGTAATGATGATTTCTCTAGAACAGCGGTTCTCAACCAGGGGTCCAGGGCCCCCATAAGGGACCTTGAGCAGGTTTCAGGGGGGCCTCTGAGCAGGGCCAGCATTACACTCGCTGGGGCCCAGGGCAGAAAGCTGAAGCCCACCCGAGGCTGAAGCAGAAGACCAAGCAATGTAGCTTTGTGGGGGCCCCTGTGGCATGGGGCTCCAGGCAATTGCCCTGCTTGCTACCCCTTAACACCGACTCAGGCTTTTTTATGCAGAAAACCAGTTGTGGCACAGATGGGCCGTGGAGTTTTTATAGCATGTTGGGCGGGGGGGCTCAGAAAGAAAAAGAGCAGAGGTTCTCAGCCTAGAACACCTCTGGGATTCATCGGTGCTGAACAGCCACAATCCCTATTCATTTCACTAGGAGTAGTGGGTGCTCAGCATCAACTAGGATCAGGCCCTGAAACACATTATACAAGGCTTTATACAAGGCATTATACAAGGCATTATACAAGGATTACTCCAGTACATCAACCTCGGACATCTATTGAGCCATGTAATGTTATAACCATTTCAGATGGGAAGAGAAGACTTTCCCATTCAGGGAGAGATGGAAAATATAATCATAGAATTGTAGGACTGGAAGAGACCTTCGAGAGATCATCTAGTCCAGTCTCCTGCACTCAAGGCAGGATTACATATTATCTAGACCATCCCTGACAGGTGTTTGTCTAACCTGCTCTTGAAAATCTCCAACGATGGAGATTCCACAACCTCCCTAGGCAGTTTATTCTAGTGCTTAACCATCCTGACAGTTAAGTAGTTTTTCCTAATGTCCAGTCTAACTAGAGTGACATTTTTTTCCCAAAGGAAAAATGGGACACCTCCTGGGGCCAGCCCGTGGCCCTCCTCTCCCTGCATGCATGGGGCGGCCCAAACCCCCCTGCTACCCACCCATGTGGGACTGGCCTGGCCTGAGCGGCTCTCCTGAACCCTCCCTTCTGCGCGAGGCTGGCATTGCCACTTGGCCCCTGGCATGTTCACCACCGCTAGGGGTCACACCTGCTTTTTTGACAAAACTGGGCATTTGTCCATTTTGCTCTTGCCAAATGATGATCACTTGGCAAGAGCAAACCAGACAAATGCCCAGTTTTGCCAAAAAAGTTGGGATGGCCAGGACAGGGCTTAAGAAAGGGACTATCCCAGCCAAAACAGGGTGCATGGTCACTCTAAACCTAACCCACCCTTCCTTCAATTTGAGCCCATTGCTTCTTGTCTTATCCGCAGAGGTTAAGGAGAACAATTTTTCTCCCTCTCCCTTGTAACGATCTTTTACACACTTAAAAAATGTTGTCATGTCTCCTCTGTCTTCTCTTTTCCAGACTAAACAAACCCAATTTTTTCAATCTTCTTTCATAGGTCATGTTTTCTAGAACTTTAATCATTTTTGTTGTTCCTCTCTGGACTTTCTCCAATCTGTTGACATCTTTCTTGAAATGTGGTGCCCAGAACTGGACACAATACTCCAGTCGAGGCCTAATCAGCATGGAGTAGAGTGGAAGAATTGCTTCTCATGTCTTGCTTACAACACTCCTGCTAATATATCCCAGAATGATGTTTGATTTTTTTTTTCAATGTTGTTATACTGTTGACTCTTAATTTAGCTCATGATCCACTATGACCCCGCAAATCCCTTTCTGCAGTACTCTTTCCTAGGCAGCCATTTCCCATTTTGTATGTGTGCAACTGATTGTGCCTTCCTAAGTGGAGTGCTTTGCATTTGTCCTTATTGAATTTCATCTTATTCACTACAGACAATTTCTCTACTTTGTCCAGATCATTTTGAATTTTAATCTATCCACCAAAGGTCTTGCAACCCTTCCCAGCTTGGTATCGTCTGCAAACTTTATAAGTGTACTTTCTAAGCCATTCTCTAAATCATTGATGAAGGTATTGAACAGAACCGGCCCCAGAACTGATTCCCACGGAACCCCACTTAATATGCCCTTCCAGCTTGACTGTGATCTACTGATGATTACTCTCTGGGAACAGTTTTCCAACCAGTTATGCATCCATCTTATAGTAGCTCAATCTAGGTTATATTTCCTAGTTTGTTTATGAGGCGGTCATGAGAGACCGTTTCAAAAACCTTACTAAAGTCAAGATATACCACATCTACCGCTTTCCCTCTTATCCACAAGGCTTGTTACCCTGTCAAAGAAAGCAATTAGGTTGGTTTGACACAACTTCTTCTCGACAAATCCATGCTGACTGTTACTTATCACCTTACTAATTATTTGCTCCATTATCTTTCCAGGAACTGAAGTAAAGCTAACTAGTCTGCAATTCCCTGGCTTGTCCTTATTTCCCTTTTTATAGATGGGCACTATATTTGCCCTTTTCCAGTCCTCTGGAATCTCTCCCATCTTCCATGACTTTTTGAAGATAATCGCTAATGGTTCAGATATCTCCTCAGTCAGCTCCTTGAGTATTCTAAGAGGGATTGCATCAGGCCCTGGTGACCTGAAGACATCTAGCTTGTCTTAAGTAATTTTTAGCTTATTTTTTCCCTATTTTAGCCTCTCATCCTACCTCAACATTCACTGTTAGACGTCCAATTGCTACTAAACTTTTTGATGAAAACTGAAACAAAAAGATCATTTAGCACTTCTGCCATTTCCACATTTTCTGTTATTGTTCCCCCATTGAGTAATGGGCCTACCCTGTCCTTGGTCTTCCTCTTACTTCTAATGTATTTGTAGGATGTTTTCTTGTTACCCTCTGTCTCTAGCTAGTTTAATCTCATTTTGTGCCTTGGCCTTTCTAATTTGGTCTCTACATATTTGTGTTCATTTGTTTATATTTAACCTTGTAAATTTGACCTACTTTCCACTTTTGGTAGGACTCTTTTTGAGTTTCAGATCATTGTAGGTCTCCTGGTTAAGCCAGGGTGGTCTCTTGCCATACTTCCTATCTTTTCTTATGCAGTGGGATAGTTTCCTCTTGTGCCCTTAATAATGTCTCTTTGAAAAACTGTCAGCTCTCTTGAGTTGTTTCCCCCTTAGACTTGATTCCCATGGGGTCTTACCTACCAACTCTCTGAGTTTGCTAAAGTCTGTCACCTTGAAATCCATTACCTTTATTGTGCTGTTTTCCCTCCTACCATTCCTTAGAATCATGAACTCGACCATTTCATGATCACTTTCACTTATGCTGCCTTCCATTTTCAAATTCTCAACCAGAATCAAATCTAGAACAGCCTCTCCCCTAGTAGCTTTCTCCACCTTCTGAAATAAAATAATTGTCTCCAGTACATTCCAAGAATTTGTTGGATAATCCGTGCCCTGTTGTGTTATTTTCCGCACAGATGTCTGGGTAGTTGAAGTCCCCCATCACCACCAAATCCTGTGCTTTGGATTATTTTGTTAGTTGTTTTAAAAAAAGCCTCATGCACCTCTTCTTCCTGGTTAGATGGTCTGTAGTAGACCCTGCTATGACATCACTCTTGTTTTTTACACGTTTTATCCTTACCCAGAGACTTTCAACAAGTCTGTCTCCTATTTCTATCTCATCCTCTGCCCATCCAAGACATGATGCAAAAAGTGGATTTCTGTGAGAGGCAGTTGTCTTCCCCACTGTCTGTTGGAGAGTTGAGCTCTGAAAGTCAGGGGGTTCAGCACTTCTTGAGTTTGCTCAATGCTTTCATCTCAGTCACTGAGGAAAAGTACTCTTTGTTTCAGAAACTGGTTTCACCAAACATAGCCCGAATTGTCCAGGACAGCCTTTTGGAAGAAGTGTCACGGCAGAAACATGTGCTGGAAACTGTCTCAAAGCTCTGCGTTCTGGAAGTTGGGAACTTCACCTCTGTTGAAGAGGGTGAGTAATGTGGGTGTGATGCCAAGGCATATGTAGGAGACCAGAGAGGGGTAACATGGCTCTCACCTCATATGACAAATCAGGGATGGATTCTAAAGGCTTTAAAATAAATTCCCAGTGAAAGCAGCTTTTATGGGTAGGTTATAAACCCTAACAGCTGGGGCTCAGATCTTTCTTGGTTAGAAAGGAAAGGGTTTTTAGAATTTCTGCCCCAGGCAATAATTAACTTGAACGTTTATGTACCAAGTAAACTACAGAGCTTGTATATTTCATGTAAAGGGGCTTTCCCCACCCCATAAGGAGGGAGCCATAAGTGTTTTGAATTTTGCATTTGAAGGATTTTCAAAAGTGCCCAACACTGGCTTAACTCAACTCCCCTTGAAATGGATAAAACTCCCCCTGAATTCAGGGTGAGCAGCGTTAAGCCAACAGTGAGCACTTCTGAAAATTTTAATCTTTGGCTTCAAGGAAAATGGGTAGTTATTTGGGGTCAGTTTAGGCACCTAAATATGCAGATATGCGTCCAGTAGGATTTTCAAAACAAGGTGTTTCCTCACTCCCAATGCTTTCAATATCGTGGTGTTTTGAAAACCCCACTAGGTGCATATTTGTATTTTTAGGTGCCTAAATGCCTTTAAAAATCTGGCCCTTGGACACCAACATTATCCCTCCCTAGCAAAAGGCAGTGAGTGAAATAGCAACTCAAATGAGATTATTAGATACTGAACTATGCAGGTTTTTATTGTGATGATCCAAATTAAACTGCTGACCAGCCCCCGCAGGCCTGACTCAGAAAAACTCTGATAGAAACCCAGGGGAATTTTGCCTAAGCAAGGACTATAGGATTAGGCTCCACAGTTGGATTTGAGAAGGAATTAGCCCCTAGAGAAGAGGAGCAGGTGGTTTTTTACTTGCCCACTAGAACATGGAGCAAGGCCCGGTGATCATCCTATCACCTAACACGGCACCCTTTTATCTTGCAAAATACTGTAGTAGGTTATTCTGCAATTCTAATAGGTTGATCGTGGTCCAATGAGATAATTTAAGATGCTAGAGATGGGGAATCCCTAGAAGAGCACAGTTCATGTCCCTGCAAAGGCAGGAGCTGGGAGCATGGTAGATGTCTCACTTACATGCTGGTATGACTGCGTAGAGCCCAATCCAAAGCCCATTGAAGTTTATGGAAAGACTCCCATTGGCTTTAGTGGGCTTTGGCTCAGGTCCTCAATGAGTCTTTAACAAACTGGCAATAAAATTAAGTTGTAAAGAAATCCATCTATGGAATGTAAATACAAATGACATTCATACATTTGTTAGACATCCCATCTGGTGTCTCATGTCTCATTTAAAATGCACTCCAGCTCACTTGCTAACTTTTTGTAAAACTTTATTCTACAGTTATTCATAAGGCGAAAAAGCAGAAGGAGTGTCTGAAAATCTGGAGTGAATTCACAGAGCCAGGAAATATCTTGTTCTGTTCAGCAGAAAAATTCCAGAATCCACTGAAATACATATTAATGTTCAAAGTGAAGGAGAAATATCCAGGACACCTAGAAGCAGGTACCAGTCAATTACTAGGAGATAAGGCACCTGATTTTATTTGTACACTGAGTTTAAGGTTGTCCCTGTAGGTTTTTTAAAATGACACAGAACTTGTTCTTGGTAAACTGTATCTAAAATTCCAGCTCCATTCCCTTGATTTATTGCTTATACTATAAAATGACCATGGCGCTCTCCACACGTGGCTTGATGAGGCATTACTTCTCTCCCATGACATTGTGGACTATTCACTTTGTTCTGTAATTATTTTGGGTGGGATTTACCAAATCGCCTACGGGGGTTAGGAGTCGATGGGAGTTAGAAACTTGACTCACTTGGGCACTCTTGACAATCCCTCCCTTCTATTTGATATACCAAAGAGGTATAAAAAATTGTTGGCATTTAATTGCTCAGATAATTATGAATGCTGTGCTGTGTTGTGTTACACACATCTCAGAAAGTCAATATGGAGTTCCTATTATTTCTTGTATTGGCAATGGTGCCCAGAGGCCCCTGTTGGGATGAAAGCTCTGTTTCGCTAGGTGCTGTACAAACATGAGGCAGACGTAGGCCCAGATCTTCAAAGGTATTTAGGTGTCTAACTCCCAGAATCTGGGCCATCATCCATATCCCAAAGAGTTTATCATTTAAATATGTATGTTTGTATCTGTATGTCACTCAGTAGCCTTGTGGTGATGTGTAAACACTGAAAGTAAAGCTCGGTACAGATTCTGCTGCAAAGGGATGTGTGCATGCCCACATGCACAGTGCCCCCATGTAGAAGAGAGAACAAAATTGATAAAAATTGACTAAAAGACTGACACAAACAACATCTGACATTAGGACTTACATATTGGATGACCCCTTTCATTTAGATTTTAATCCCAACACTGAATGCACAATATGGCCAGGAATTCCGTAGGATGATCTTTCTAAACAAAGACATTTCCTTATGCAACCCTATTGTTTCCAAAGGGCTTCTAAACTTGTGCACAGAGTACTGCTTTGTTTTATGTGGTAAAATCATTATCCCCTGCTTTACAGATGGGGAAACTGAGGCCCAGAAAGGTTTAGTGGATCTTTCAGGGTCACACAGCTAGTTGATGGCAGTTAGCATTAAAGGTTGCCAGTTCCTAAGTCCCTGCATTAATCTTCTTAACCAGGCTGCCTTAATTGTCTTTGTTACCAGCTACAGACCTGATTCAAAGTCTGTTAAGTCAATGCAGTAACTCCTCTTGGCTTCTGTGGGTGTTGGATACGGTCTGTTTTGTACTGTAGCTGGAATTATCAGCAGAGTGGGGGCCTGCCTCCTACTGAATTTTAGTGAAATTTAGGCCCTTGCTTCCTTATGTTCCTTTGAAAATTCCAGCCTTCAACTTCTTGTTAAAACTGTAAATGAAATGCATGAGTGCAAAGTGTCCTGCCCCTCAGCAGGCCTTCTTTGTTTGCTCTTCTCTGCATGTCTGTTCAGTGCTGCGAAGACTGCTGGAGCAGATCGTCACCTGCAGTGGGTTGCTCCCCTCCAGGAGCCCCCCTGAAGAACTGCTTACCTTATTCCAGTTTCACAGCTACCTGGAAAAAGAGCGTGTTACCAGCCTGGAGAAGCACTTGGCAGAACTCATCAAAGAAGGTGATAGCAGGCTGCCAGATACTGCACTCAGACAAATAACCCTCAGGCTAGCTAGTTGGCTGCTGGAATGGCTTATGGGGCTGTACCTGTCCCAATCCCAAAGGGATATTTTTTTTAAAGAGTAAGGATACAACTCTATCATAATACAGTTCAACTCTGTTTTCATCCTTTCTCCTCACTATGCCCATGCAGTTTTAATTAGAGCAGGAAAGGCAAAATCAGGCTTCAGAGCTAGACAGGAAAGGAACAGATTTCATGCAAATATTTAGCTCAAGTGTCTGGGTTAGGTCTCAAAGTCTGCAATATAAGGAGAGACTAAACTGGTTGCACAGTAAGCTGCTGTGTTCCGCAGAGGAGTAGATGGTTTACGGTATCGCATGGTCATGACAGTGATGAGAGACAGATCAGTGGCATTAAGATTCCAGCAGTAACTAATATGCATTTGCTGAGAGCACTACTGCTGAAACCCAGTCCACCCAGTACTTTGAAAATCTGAACGTGGCAGATACTGAGGTAGTTTCATTTCCTCTGGGCCATTCAGTGCGTAAACGCAAAGGGGTAGGAAGTTTGTCTGCTATCTCGTGTAGGACTTCAAAAGGACAGTGTGGTGCATTATTTTTAAAACTAGGCATATTATTCTCTCTCCATGGTACACTTCCACTCCTCCTAACCAGTGCAGCCTTATCTTTCACAGATGCTTGTTTTAACATTTTTCAGTTTTCTCTCTTTTTTAGTAATAGTCAAATTATCGCTCTTCCAAAAGGTTTCGCATTCACCGAATGTTTGTATTAATTTAGCATCTATGGGCCTCAGTTAAGGACCAGGGCCCCATTTTGCTAGGCACTGTGCATACATATTGTAAAAACATAGCCCTAGCCTCAGAGAGTTTACAAGCTAGGTTTATGAGGAGATGAAAAGGACAAACTGAGGGAAGAAGGGAGGATAAGAGAATGGTAAAAGGAGCATGTTTTGTGCAGGCCAGCCGTACTTGCATCTCACCTCTTGCCTAGTCATGTACCTCACAAAGTATTTTCTAAGAGACAGCCTTGCTCAGTAGTGATGTTAATAAGGGGCACACATCTGAAGTAGGAGACAAAATTGGAAGGGACTTCTCAGAACCAGCTCTCCATAGACACTGCACTCATTTGTCGCTGAACTGTGATTCTTCCATTTGCAGTGATGCTAATTGAGGAGCTACAGTGTCCCGGGCGACTTAAGAAAATCAAGAAATTAAAAGGGAAGCGACTGAGCCAGCTCCAGCCTCTACCTCAAACTTTACGGCTGCTCGGGATTCTGCAGCTCGATGACAACCGCCTCGTCAGCAAAGCAGCAACGTCCTGTCTCTCCCGGGCGGCAATGAATAAGAATTTCAGGGAGAAGGTATTAACTGAATTGGGCCACTTCATGGTTTCTCACCAGTTTTCAGAGTGAGATGCTACAAGTCAAGGAATCCTACCTCCCTGAGAGCAGCTGTATTTTGGGGGAAGGAGTTATACGCTGCACCCCATTTCTAGGAAGCTTTCAATATCTGCTACCCCAGTGGGTGCAGTGTGAGTTAAGGATCAAAACTGACTGGTTCTATCCTGCACTATTGACTCCTCCCATATTCTATCCCAGAGACTGCTGCCTTTCAGCATCAGAAATTATTCCTGTATGTTATTTGATCAGTTTCAGATAGCTAAAACTGCTCTGCATCTCAGTCCTCTTGGCATTCAGAACACTTGAGAAGTTATTTGTAGGGTAACCAATCACTCAATCTTATTTTCTAGGCTCTGCTTTTTTACACGGATATTTTAGCTGAGTGTGATGCAAAAATACAGCAAGCTGCATGTCTGGCTCTCAAAAACCTCAGAGTAAGTGTGTTTGATTGGGTAACTGGATTTTTATTGGGTGGGGCTGTGTACAGCTGTATGGCCAAAGGTTCATCTTAATTTTTTCTGGTGGGCATTGTTCAGATTTTTCTTTAAATTACCTTATATACGGTACATGAAATGGGGAGTTTCTTTAGCTCTGAATTGTTTTTGCTGCTACTTGAGGCAGCTAGGAGAGAGAGCACTGATCATCTAAACCCTATTAAAACTGGGACGACAGAGAGTAGACACAATGAGTGGTCTTAGTTACTGCGTCCCTGTCAATAGGGAGAATGGTGGGGTTGGAAAACATGTTCAGATTGGAGAGAGAGTACCTTGCTAGAAGCTAAAATAACAATGGAACCAAACACAGAATATAGTTTGTGCTCTTGCTTTAAGATTGGCTGATTTATTGAATACATTTCTAATCCTGTTTTGAGAGTAACTGCTCATCAACAATCCCAGCATGCTAGAGGCTGTCTTGTTTTTTAAAAACATCTGCCCACTTTCTGTCTTAAGTTACCAGCAGACTCCAACACAAATTAGCAGAACTTTTCCTGCGCAGAGGGGAGTCAAATCCTTCCAATAACTTTTATAACCAGTTTGCACATAAGCAATTACTGTCGGCACAACTCATTTTTATAAGGAAATGCAGTCATAAGATAGACCAAGCCATTAACTCTGACTTTTTAGGAATGACTGTTAGAAAGCAGTCTTGGGCCCTGTGTGTCAGCAACCATGTGATAACTTTGCTGACTCAATGCTCTTTGGGCCTGGTTCACCATTGCATTACTTCAGTTTTATGCCAGTGTAACTCCATTGAAACTGCACATACAATACTGGAGTAATGCCTTGGTGAATCATGTCCTGTATCTTCAAAACTTTAATTCTTTGAGACTAAGTTAGGCGGTGGCAAACCTATGCCAATGCTCAGGACCGGCGCTAGGGATTTGAGCGCCCTAGGCGGACAGCAATTTCGCCGCCCCGCGTGCTGGTCCCGCGGCTCCGGTGGAGCTGCCGCAGTGGTGCCTGTGGAGGGTCCGCTGGTCCGCGGTTCCAGTGGAGCTGCTGCAGTCGTGCCTGCAGGAGGTCCACCGGAGCCCCGCGAGGAGCTGACCATCCGCAGGCAACGACTCTGTGGCAGCTCCACCGGAGCTACCTGCCGCCCTCTCCGGCAAAATGCTGCCCACCAATTATTCTGGCGCCCTAGGCGATTGCCTAGGCTGCCTAAATGGTAGCACCGGCCCTGCCCATGCTAAGAAAATCAACCTATAGCTAATTCAGGAGGGGGGGGGAGGGAGGGAATGGGAATGGAGCACAATCATACTAGAATTGAGATACAAGAGATGGCAGTTGAACAGCTGGTGCATGTCTGTGTATTTATGTACAGATAGTACCTTGGTGTTATGGTGGGAAAACTGTTTGAGAGAAACGATCAGGACTGCTTATTAAACAGATAATGCTGCAGTTTTTTCTTCTCCCCAACAGGCCATAGAAAGCATTGAGCAGATTGCCAGCCTGTATCAGTCTGAAGCAGAGGATGTACGGAACGCTGCCAGGGAAACAACGCTGTCATTTGGTAAATCTTTATTGCAGCTTTAAATAAAGATGCTGAAAGGAGAGTGACAGATGAGCGATTAAGAAAACAAAATAGGCCTGAAGTTTTTACCAACACGTTCTTCAGTAAAAGAATATGTTTAAGGCTGAGCTAACAGGTACAGAGATGTTTTGCGACACACTGTCAGAACGTTACAACAATCTTAATGCAACATATGTGCTAAGTCTTTCAAGGCTTTGTATATATACAGGCCCAGAAGACAGCTTGATGCGGGGGAGCTGTACAAACTATTAACCATTGTAAAGGGACAGTGAGCAACAAGATGATTTCATGTAACAAACAAGTCATAAAATTAAAGGTTAAAATTCCAGCATTGCTGTCAATACTACTGTTAGCAATAAAAATATTAGCACTTGGTACTCTCCTCTGGGAGCTGTGTACATAAAAGTCTAATCAGGCTGGTAACTAGGGTGAAATCTTATTGAATCTAAGTAGGATTTGATTTTAAAATATGTAATGTGGACATCACTGTTGTAAATAAAGGGGCCAGTTGCACATATAGGGACTGATTCAATGAAGTGACAGTAGTATAAAACTCGATTGACAGCGAGGGGAGGGAGGGGTCAGGCTCAGAGAGTAACTGCCAAAAATACCAGAGCAAGGGGTGTATTAATGAACTTGCATTTTCCAGAGAGAAATTAAGCTGTGATCCAGCTGCCATCAAGGAACTGAAATTAGGTTGGCAAAGATGGGATCTGATCCTGTGCAATTACTGTCTGAGTGAGGCAGGATGGGAGCATATGTACTTGGAGAGTCTCTTTAGTTACTATACCTTTGGCATAGATAGTACGTATTGGCCTTCCTTTCACTTGTGATACATTTCTTACCACATCTAGATTCGTAGCCAGTGACTAGACAATTGCCCCAGGATAACAAGAATTGTTTCATTTTAAGATGTTCCTTTACAATTCATCTGCATTAAGGCCAGATTTTTCAAACTACTAGTGCTTTTGGGTGCCTCTTTTCTGCTGCCTTAAAGGGGCCTGATTTTCAGCAGGTAGATGCTCAGCCGCTTTTGGAAATGGGGTCCCTTTTAAAGGTATCTGAAGCTGAGTATCCAAAAACACACTAAGGCAATGATTTTCAGGAGTGACTAAACACCCAACTTGTAACAAGGTCATAAGAGGAGGTGCAGAGTTATGGTGAAACTGCAACAGATCCTCACCTCAGAGCTTCTCCCAGATTTCTTGTCCTTACTATGATTTGTCTCTATTTGTAGGTGAAAAAGGACGACTAGCATTTCAAAAAATGGACAGAGTTTGCTGTGAGTTGAGAGACACTGTATACCAAGAAGCTGAAATTGAAATCACAATATTTTAACTAAGGAAATGCTGAATCTGACCTACAGCCCAGGTGGCTAGAGAAGGAGTTGATTTACCACTAGGTGGTTACATTAGCGCACACAGGTATCTAGCAGAAGATTGAGTGGGAGCATCCATTTGGGACAGCTCTTCCAGTTCGGGGTTAGGACTAAAAATCACACAGCAGTTGGCTCAGAATGCATCTGACACTGAGCTAAAATCATGAAGTATCACTAGCTGGTGCTAGAGTAAATCCATCAGCCCCTCTCAGGCTGTCCCCACCAGGAAGCACAAACTTTGAAACAACTCAGTCTGCAGTGCCAACATAGGAGGCAAAGGGTAAATCTGACAAGAGATTTGGTAACATGTTTGTTTTCACTAAGAATCCTGACTCAATTTCAAAAGCTTTCTCCCCTAAAAACCCTCAACTCTCTGCAGTTGGTTTGGGGATTCATGAGTGGGAAGGGAGCAGAGGTAAAGTGTAGTTGTATAACTGACATGTGACAGTACTGCCTCTATCTTACTCAGAGCATTAGCACAAATGAAGCTTAGCACAAATGAAGCTTAGTGTGAAGAGGTGGTGAAGCAGAAAGGAAACATCATGTAGGAACTCTGAACTGATGGCACTGGGCCTGTTGGTTATCCTCCCAAAGTGTTCTCCCCTTCATTTTGAAGTAGTTTGTGCTATAGAAGGATCAGCTCTCAGCTGGTGTGAAAGGAGCCTCTCTCTTTAGGTTACAGCAGCTGAAGAGCTGGTCTTAAATGTAGTTTTGCTACAGGCCATGGAGTTTTGATTTTATGAATACAAGACACTGTGGATGTGGACAGTGTCACTAATGAGCCAGAATGCCTATATAAATTAGGCAATGTATGCTAGATCTGCAGAACACTAGTACAAGCCAGCTCCCATATCAGCATCTATTGCAGTTATAAACCAGCACTTGTTCCGTCAGAAGTCATAGCAGCTGCCATGCACTTTAAAACATCATTTCTACGCTGGTCTGTGCTTTCTTGTAAATTTGAGTAAGAGCTCAAAAGTTCACTAGTTTCTGGAAGCAATGTAAAAATGTGCAGTAAACAAATTGGGATTTCAGTGCTTGATGCAAGAGATGTTTGAAATTAATCTGAAAACAGTGTAAGCGTAGATAGAAGGAAACTATTGAGGCAATGTTTCTTCAGCCTCACTTGTTTAAGAATTCAGAACATGCATATCCTTCACATTTATGGAGTAAGTGTACAGAACTGAGTTGTATATGGACAGCTCCAGGCAGAAGTGTCAAGTTTTTAATTTATACACTTACTCATTTAATCTTAGGCTAAGGTTAAAAAAAGGTACCTGAAGTCAGGCTCCTTAATCCATATTTAAGTACGCAGAAGTGGCCTGATTTTCAGCAGAAGCTGCTGAATGGTCAGCTCTTGAGAATAAGGCCACCCAATCTGAGTATTCAAATATGGGTTGAGGAACCTTACATGAGGCATAATACTTGAACAGTCTTGGTCTATGTATATATTATACAGTATATTGTGCTTTGTACTTTTCTATTCAGTATTTATTTCTATGTTGGTTTACATACAGTTTTCTAAAATTTTAAATAAAACATTAAATACTTGCCTTTTTGCAAACAGTCTGTATGCTGAAAACATTATGGGAGTAACCATTAGTTAATACATTCCTCAGAACAAAACCAGTGAAATAAACCACAGCTGAAATATGGGGGAGGATTTATCACACTTTTAGTTCTATGGTCACTGCTTATGAAATATGAACCTGAATTTAAGTTAGTTTGTTTAGTTACCAGTAGTTACTTTGGAAGCATTCTCAGCTCATTTCAAACTTGACAGTCATTGAAATCAGAGAGCAAAAGTATTTCCTAAGTCTATATAACACCTGCTCTGGCTCTTTTGGGAAAACCAAACAGAATATAAGTCTGGCATTCAAAATCAGGCTGAAACTTTTTGCTCTCAAATAAAACAGGGCTGTTAGGGAGGAGACACGCTGGCTTGAAAAGCATCCTTAGGTTACTGTTCCACTCCCAACATAAAACAGGAGAGCTCTCCCGCAGCAGTACACAGGGCTCCACTTAATTTGCAGACATTTACAAGCAGAGGGCATGCACACAGTTGTAATATTTGCATATATTATAAGTTCATCCTTACAAGAGAACAAGGAATAGCTTATGTTTAAAAGCGAGAGAGGACTGCGGCACAAGAACGAAGCTGATCCAAGCTGCAGTCTGAGCTACGCTTTATGCAGTTACTCTAGTGAGACTCAGGGTCTTCGACACTGGTGTTTCTCTCACGTAATTGTAAGGAGTTACTGGGAATGGCATCTCCAGGCAGCTTTACTTAAATTATATTCAAATACAGAGGAACATGTACAACCACCACTCTACCCATAGATCAACATCTGTTAATCAAAAGGCCTGAAGCTTGTCTCTTTAAAAAAAAGTCTCTGAAAGCACCTGAGAGATGTCATATTTACATCTGCAGCAATCCTTGTTGTACAGACTGCTGCAGCATATAGTCCCACCCTGAAGAACAAATTTAGCAAATCAATCCACAGCTGGTAAACTGTTGTAAAAACAATTACAGTGCTTTAGAGATCTTTAATGTTGCAGGTTGCACCTCAGAGTTTACTGATACGAACCAAACACTACGTATTTAAACTCAGTTGAACATCTATGAGCAGGCCGACGTGTAATGAAAATGCATTTTATTTTATAGCAGACAGCTAGTTACTGACCTGAAAGCAAGTTTTCTGCACTAGTGGAAATATTCTTAACATTTTCTATTAATGTGAGAAATAACAAAATAATCAGTAGGAGGTAAAATCTTGTTGATAACCCAAGGGTCTAAATTTGTTAGTGACTAAATCATCTCTACCTCTGTGATAAAACAGGAAGTGGAAAGACTCATACATCCATTCTTTAAAAAAATTTTATTGTTGCAACTAAAATGAGAACTGAAAACTTGTATGGGAAATTGAAAAACTGTACAGTTACTGAAAACTGTGAGGTCATTGCAGCGCCTTACACAAAAGACAAGATACCTGAAAATGTATTATACCAAAACATTTAGCTTTTGTTTTTTATTTTTTTTATATTTTTTTAAAAAAAAGTTTATTCTATGGCAATCTGTAAAAAAGAAAGACCTGATGAGTAAATATTTGCTTAAGGCATATAGCAGAGCAGCTACTTTTCTAACATGGATATTTGTCCATTTTTCCAAGAACAGATTAATCAATACACCCACTTTGAAACACTACTGTATATACACACACCCAAACTACTACATACATATACAGGACATCAAAACAAAATGCTTACAGTTTAGCATTATAAGCCTTATACACACACCTCACGGCTTACAGGGCATTCCACTGTATGTTCCCACTACAGTACAAGGCCTCCTTGACTTTAAACAGATGAAAGCCAAGTAGTGAAGTTAGCTGGGAGAAAGGGGCATGTTAGCTAGAGTGGCTCTCTCTCTGTATAGCGAAATGTGTTTAAGTTTTTCTTTGTGGAAAAGATTGCAAGTACAGTACAACTGTGGATTCTAAGGAGGGATGCTATGCTTTCATCAACCCCAACTTTTATATTTGTCCAAATCGAGAGAAATACTGCAAGACACATTCAGTTCATGGGCCACTCATTTATTTCACCAGTCTGTTTCTAGAGATCAATTAGGGCTCAATGGCACAAAACACTCACTTGAAACCTTGCTTTATTGGTGACCTTTCCAAAAGCAGAGTTTCCCCAAGTGCAAGTTTCTGAATGCAGCACAGCAAGTCATTCTGAAATTGTTGAGATATTTGCTGCCAAAACTGACTGGAGGTGAGGTGTGAATATGGCTTAACACACACTTTGGAATGTTTGTATTATACTTACTCAGCTGAAATGAACGATGCTAAACAACTGGGTTACATTGAGTATGCAGAAATTCAATAGAAAATCGTGCCAAATATTAGGCAAGTACATGTTACCTGATAACACACCAAATCAATGTATCGCTGAATGAAGACACTTTCAGCAACACCCTTTGAACCACAGCCACTTAAATGATCAGATCATGCAAATATTATCTGGGCACATCAGTAAGCAGAAGTATAAGTTTTTTCATCTTTCAAGCACATGATATTTAATCAGGACACCAGAAGACTTTACATGCATTCTAATACAAAGGGGGTACAAATGTTGCCCTACAACAATATTCTACCAGATGGAGAGAATAATGGGGACAAAGCAATCACATACTGTATCTTAAATACACAAATGATCCATTATATATTATCATTTTCTATACTCAATTTTTCATGTTTCCAATAATATACTAAATACTGACTGCTTACAATATTCCCCCTTTCAAGTACTGGTCTGACCAACAGTCTCACAGGTAAAATTTTAATTCCCAGTACTACCTGAGGATTTATTTATTATTGTACTTTTGAGAAGCCCTTGATGCAAGCTTAACAGTTAAACTCCAAAACAAATAAAAACAACCCTTCCATCCCAACTCAACACCTTATGGATTTAAGGAAAGAGCAAGAGCTACTGGCAGCTTTGAAAAAAATAAATATGGAGTGAAAGGACTGTTACACAATATACTCCATAAAGATGTTTACACTTAGAACAGTGGTTAAGTGCTATACAACTAGAATGCATTTAAAAAGCACTGATTAGTAACATCTGCAGATCAGTCATCATAGTTTAGTTATCACCACTACTGCTTTAAGTAGCAAATTTGCTTCTAATCTCTGCCCTACGAGCAAAGATTTTCTCTATTATTGTTTAAAATGTATGAATTTCGTACTCATGAAAGGAAAAGACTAACAGCATTGATGAGAATTCGGTTTAGTGCAGTGCAAGCTTCCAGTCACAGCTCTGCTAATGCACTCCTAACACTATTCAAGCCCTGGGTCTCTCGAGTTGGCACAACCAACTGAGCCAAGTTGTGTCACCATTGTTTGGTTGTTTTGTCCTAAATTTTACTCTACACCACCCAGCTCTTTTCTCACTTTAAGCTAAGATAGGAACACCCATATCTGCAGAGCTGCCAGGCCTCAGGCACTTATGCCCCTCTACCGCAGTAATCATTTAACAACATAATTTCAAACCAAACTAAAGTCAATATCGAAATCTTTACTAAAAAAATTACACAATCGCTTGCATCATGATAAGCCAACTGGTATGTTCAAAGACCAACATGTCTTCTGTTGATCTTTTAAGTTTGTTAAGGAAGCTGCCATGGCATTAATTGCTCTGGATATATTGAAATGCTTTCCAAATAGTTTCCCACATCACCCTTGAGTATGCTCCTTTTCCCTCTGGTTTGTGCACAAAGCACATTACTCCGTACAAGGCAGATTTAGAGTGAAACTGCATTTTTACATTCCAAATGATGAAGTTTAAAAACTGGTCCTTCTCAACGCCAGCTGAACAGCTGTAAAATGCTGGTGGACATGTTTTGGTTGAATTTCCCTTCCTGCTTCCCTCCTCCCCCACATCCCAGAATATAAAGGTAAAAACAACTTTACAGAGATTGGTACAATGTAAGTAGGCATAGGTGCAAGTAGAGTGCAACAAAAAAAGTCAATGGGGAAATACAATTTTTTCCCCCTTAAACAATGTTTGACATGTTGGGATACCCTGAGCAAATGCAGAAGCCTGTTTTTATAAAGATATGTAAAACAAAAAGCTAGTTAAGAACAGTTATGCCATGATTAAATATATCAATACCACAGGCACTGCCCACAACTCAGTCTTTAATAGATGAAGTGAGACAAAAAAAGAGCCTTCCCCCTTCCAAAAAGTTTACATTCTTCAGATATGTGGATTCTCTCTCTTTTTGGGAACTCAGTAATAATATAAATCATGTATTTGGTTACAACACTTGGAGAGTACAAGCAAGTTTCACTTGTGCCTAGTTTCTTTCTGAAGTAACACAAAGAAAAAGAACTGGCTTTTAAAAAAGGCTAAAAACAACAATGTGTTGTAATTCTATTATTCCATAAAAAAGAAAAAAAAGAAAAAAAAAAAAGACTTATTTGGCATTTTCTCTGCTTACTCCTGAATATTTTAAGGCCCTGAGATTAGAATATTATGTTCTTGGGACCACAGGGCTAAATTAAACCCTAGTGCATCAATTCTCTCTTTAAGCCCTAACCAAAAGTTCCAGCCTTTCAATCTAAGGTCTATTTCCACTGAGACAAGGCTCAGATGCCTCAATTAGATTTCTTTCATAGAAGCGGATTACACACTGGTCAAATTGTTGTTGTTCTCTGCATACTCTATCTTGCAGACATGTCCATCAATGAAAACATACCCTGTAACAAAGGTAAGCTCCTGCTGTGAGGACAGTGAACATGCAGATATTCACTAGAAATGGCTTCCAAGTTGTTGTCATGTTCTCATCATCCTCTTCTATGTTTTCTGACTTCACTGGCTCTTCTTTGTGAGGTGAGGCACACAGATTTTCACCAGTCCTCCTCCTCAGTTCAGTGTCTTGACTAGTGCTGAGGGATGAAGAAATAAATATTCAGTATAGTATTCTTCCAAGGGGGAAGGTGTGTGGACACTGAGGCCCAATCCAGAGACACCTCATGGACACTTACAGATGAAGCTGTAGATCAGTTGTCACCAAAAGATTTTACCCCTGATGCACAAGATGTATCCTTTTATAGTTAGGGCTTTCAATTAGAGGTTTAAGCTGATATTTATTGCCCTGATCAGCTGGGTGTTGCTAGTAAACAAGTTGCTTCTTATCCCAAGTTGATTCCATATCCCTGATGGTGCTCAAGCATCTACCCAGTTCAGATTCTCCACTTCAAGGCCACACATCGGCAATCACTCTTACAAACAGGAATTCCTGACAGTGAATATATTCAAAACTATTCTGTGCCCATAAAAACACACAATCGCTAATGGCACCAAAACGCTGAACGTGTTATCACCAAAGCATGCGCAAGTGTTGGAGCAAGACAGTAGGGATGGAGCTCTGTATAATTATACAGTAAACACACCCCTAAATTAAGGCTGCAAAATCAAGCACTCAAAAGTGAAGACATGCCAGAATTAAGTTTGCTTGTGTAATCTTAATTTGGCCCCCTTGTGTGTATGTATTCGGATACAGTATAATTACAAGATCACATACTATTTTTCTATACCCTTAAACTTCTTGTTTTAATTATATATTTAATTTTGTGCTTGTTTCCTAGATTTTTTTTTTTTTTTTTTAAAGGCAACTCAAAAAATAACCAGAAATTCCATCCTCTGGCATCACACTGACTCCCACATGGGTTATCAGCAGGGGATGCTACTGGGCAAGCATGTCCTTTTATAAACAGAAATAATGATAAAAAATTATGGAGACCAGCTTAAGGTGACGGAAAGAACTACTGAACGTGCCTCATTTCGTGTCAACACTTACAGCTCTCAGGGTCACTCCCCAGCCACTTTCACAAGCGGAGTGGCTTACGGCACTAAGTTTCCCAGCTTTATTTGACAAAGAATATCTCCAGAGCTTTGTAGGAAATGTTGAAAGTTAGATGTGCCTACTCCTAGCATTCCCTTGCAAAACTGGGTGTGTCCCAGGTGTGATCATTTGTTTCATTTGCCTGAGATACCCTTGGAATTCTCCCCTCAACTGTTCTCCTGGGGGCTTCTGATGTCCCCTTGCCCTTTCCTCCGAGAAGGGGTTTTTAGTTGGCTATTTTGGACAGACTGTCAGAAATAGATCAATATCCAGTACATCACAAACTAAGGATTGTTACAGTAGAATCTACTGGAATCTGCTGTAACATCCCATACTATATTTCAGATTTATAGAACAGCAGTGACATCTAGTGGTTAAAACACAAACCCTTAATTTCCCCATCCCCCGAGTTACAGGTTTATGCTTTAGGCCAAACACTTTGGTCTAGCTAGACTGAAAGGGAGAATAAATTTTCTGCTGAAGAATTTTTTTTTTTAAAGGTCATAATTGATTTGACCTGTAGTAGAAAGCAAAAATAGTTCCCCAGCATGAAAGATGCATATGACAAGAGAATTGTAGATTAAAAAAAATTTTTTTTAAATAAGGGATGAACTGCATCTTTAAGGCAAAAAAGTGTTTTGATATTGAATGAAAACTGTCCATTCCTATGTTCTAATATCAGTACTGAACTGACTTAAAAGGACATTTTCAAATGTTGCAGGATCTCTCTGATAAAAGTATGTGGAGCAACAGATACCTGCACTGATTGGTGTGGTTGAAGCTAGCTGGCTTAGCTTCAAGCCAAAGGCCAGACAATCCACCTAACATGTAAAAGAGCCCTGTATAACCAAACCCCTTATGCACCTACATGGGACGCTAAACCATGCAGTCATTGTGCCTCCTCCATCTTTCATCATAGCCTAGCAAGAGCTGTCAGGTCACTCTCGTATCCTTTTCACATCTCACCTAAACAAAGCACATGGGCCTTTGGAAATAAAGGGCTGTAATCCTATTCTAGAAGCACTGTTACACAAAAAGCATCAAGTTCTGTCCAACACGCTTTATAGGTGGTGCTAAGTGGCTCAAACAAGGGAACTTTCTACACACAGCTGTGAATCTACAGCAGGATTTCCTGGAACAGTCAAAAACATCAACGCAAACAACTTGACTGAATTACCTGTCTGTACCCAGCTGCACAAATGTGCCATCAGGTACCGTCTCCTCCACAGCGCTGACTATACATCTTATCTCTTCCTCTACCACCTGGTGGTTAGGGAAAAACTCGGTGTGTTCGTGCATCCGACCATTGTGCATTTCTGACGTTCGCTTTGGTGGCCTTGGGGGTGGGGGAGTATGTTCTGGTGGAGGCTCCAGGTCTTCATTGGAAAGCTCTTTCCACTGCTCCTACACAGAAGAAAGTGCCTATTAAGCTCTGCTATATTATAATGTTTTATATTAAAACCACTGTAATTCTAACATTAACATGGCAGAGGCTTTACACATTAGTCATTGTTTTACTTTCAGGGTCACTGTTCAGATGCATTCACCTCTCCCCCCCACCAACTAAACAGTATGCCCACAGCCCAACCACACATATGGGAAACATTAACTGGAGATTTAATTTTGTGCTTGAAAAGACTCTTTAAGCAGCAACATGAATCCCATTTTGTGCTGTAGTGTTATTTAGCAATAACTTAAACATGCATACTTCAAAGGAGACAACACTGGAAGAATCTACAGCATGTTGGAAAATTGTAAAGGGCCTAAATAGAAGACAGCAAAACAGCATCATGAGGCTCACACAGCAATGGCTATCTCCCAACTGTTTCCCATAGGGTCACAAGGAGAATTTTCCATATGACAGCAGCTACTGTGGGCTATTTGTACTTGTACTTGTACAAACACATCAACATGTGTAAAACAATGCATTAGATCCAAGAGCATTGTGCTCTAAAGTTATTTTACACTGCTCATGTTAAGGATAGTATGTAGTTTGATGATTCATTCAGCCCTCTTAACGTTATTCAACCACACTAACTTCCCTCATAACATTTGCCTAGCTACATGCAATTATGAGGTTTGTGGATCTTAATCTTGATATTGTCGTATGCTGCATTGTAGCTGCATCAATCCCAGAATACGAGACACACAAGGTAGGGGATGTAATATATTTTATTGGCCCAACTCACCCCGCTTCTCTCTGTACAAATGATATGCATTCAATACTCACCTGCACCGAAGCATCTCCCATAATAAATTTTGCTCCTTCAATAACAGCCAAGTAAGAGAAACGAAGTTGATCTGCTGTCTGTATAAGCCCCATTCTGTACTTTCTCATTTCTAAGAGAACTTGCTTAATGTCCACAGAAGAAGGATCTTTCCTTTTGTCCATCTGAAGGTAAAGATTTGAAATTTGCTTTACACAGATACATACATGTGGGACCTTCTATCAGGCCTTCGCTGCTTAACAAAAGATGCAGTTTTACCTCAGGATAATAATGCATATGAGCTATCCCCAAAGTAAAAAAAAAAAAATAAATAAAAAAAAACAGTAAAGACCAAGCACTTTAGTTTTACCGCAAGGTAAATTGGGCAAGGACCACTTTTCTTAGCAGGGAAGACAAAGCCTAACTTTGCGAGTCACTCCAGCTGGAACCAGTGATAGTTTTCTTTCATACTCTCACAATGGCCCATTCAAAGCTCAGTTTGCTTTAGCTTTAAAATGAAAATATATTACCAAAGACAAATATAAAAGTCGAGTAAGAGACAAATGTCTCAGAGGAATGTGTGTCACTATACCACAATTCATGAAAGGTGCCATGGCTCACACAGGCTTCAAATAAGGAATTCCCAGAAGTAACTACACAAAGTTGTAACTCACTCCTTATTCCCATCTAGAGTAAGCGGTTCTTACCAGAAGAAGACATGTATCAACCAAACAAAAAGTTCCCGATCTTCCAATTCCTGCACTGCAATGCACCACAATGGGTCCGTGCTCAGGACTTAGTGAGCCAGACTCTCTCACTTTGAACAGGAAGTTGAGGAACGAAGCAGGAGATTCTGGGACTCCAAAGTCAGGCCATGTGGTATAGTGAAAGTGCAGAATTTCTCTAGTTTCTTGTGCCTGTAAAATATAATGTTTCCAAGCTATAAGAATCTCTAGATACGAGTACTCAAGCACAGCTACTGTCTGCAATAACATACTAATCAGAGGAAGAATACCACTCATCACATTTGTATCCCTAGTAAGTGACTAATTTTCCTAGTATATTCCATTAAAAGGGATTTCCAAGATCAGTCTTGACACTACAAATATACACATCTACATTCTACAATTCATAAGGAAAGGGGCAGGATTTCACTTGTACCACTCCATATTGAATTCATGCCATGCTGCTTTCTCTTTTCAAATCTAACCTTGAAAATGATTCCTTTTAAATTTATGATGGACTAAATCCTACTCACCATTCTATGAACCGCTCAGCAAAAATACTTGCTTGCTCATTTGCTGCTTTCCTCTAATATAACCCAATCCATTTTCCTATGAAGTTCTCCCATTCAGCGTTTAAGAGCTGCTGAACCCAATTCTAAAGCACTATGTGCTTGTAAAGTATTGTGTGTGTCTAAGGACCTATATAATTTATAGATAATTCTCTGACCATAAAAGCCTTGTGATGTTTTGAAAGAAGGACACTAGATAAAACTAAAATTATACAGAATAATTTTACAGTTTATAGCTCAGATGTACATTTTATTCCCATATAAAATGGGCACTACAGCCTTCCAGTAAATGGGCTGGCTGAACTCTTTGGAAAATGAGGCACCTCAAGTTGCAAGAGCAGCTTGGACTTGTCCAAAGCACGGACCTTATATTACCACAGTTTTTTCCTTCACAACCAACAACCTCTACTAAGCTGAAAGCAATCTCAGAAGAGTGTTAAGACTGATACTCTCAGCCTCCTGAAATCTTGAACCAAAGCTTTTGAAGTTTGTCTGTTGCAGACACTGTAACCTGGGATGCTTTTCTGACAACTGCGGAGTTCTTTCTAGTATAGTTTGGCTAGTGAAATTTGTACCTGACAATGGGCCTATTTTCAGCTTCCTGGCAAGAAATTATAGATATTAGGTGCGGGGGATAAGTATTCTCTTCCAATAACAGGCAATACTAGCTTTTAAAAAGCTAACTAAAAAGGCAAACTGGAAACAGCAAAGTAGAACTGAAATTAGCATGTCACTAAAATGTATTTGGTGTTCACTACCTGTCCACATGCACCTGCTCCAACACAGGTTCGAGATGCTCTGTGGACTTTGATTTTCACTAGATGCAGATGTTAGTTTCGATTAGACATGCTCATTGCAGCTGCCCCTTTAGCCAATCTCCTCCAGCATAGTTTCAGTGGCCTGCCCCTCCCTCTGCTGTGAATGATTCTGCTAGGACTCCTCTCTGCTGTATTTATCCATGTGCGCAGTGTATCCTCAGCATTGCTTTGCACTGTTCCCCACTGTAGTGTTTTATTTGGTCACCTCCAAAAATAAACGGTTCCAGAGAGTCCCCTTTTAGCAACTAAGAGCTTGAGCCTCAGTGGGGCTCCATGTGGGCACAGAGTTCCACCTGCGCAGAGCTCATTGCAGGATCCAGGACTAACGCTGCTGGGTGTCGACTTCGTGGGTCTAGCGAAGACCTGCTAAATTGACGGCAGAGCGCTCTCTGGTCGACCCCGGTATTCCACCTCTCCAAGAAGAGTCAGGTAAGTCAACCAGAGAGCATCTCCTGTCAACACAGTGCAGTGAAAACACCAGGGTAAATCGACCTAAGCTACACCGACTCCAGCTACGTTATTCACATATCTGGAGTAGCGTAACTCAGGTCGCTTTAACCTGGTAGTGAAGACAAGCCCTAAGAGAGGAAGACTGCTGATTTCCTTGCTGAAGGTTTTCAGTGTGAAAAGGTGAAGATTTAAGTCAGCGCAGGAGGGATGATGAGACAAATTCCAAGAGAAGGTCTATTCTCAGAAGATGGTTTTTAAAAAGCTCCATGTATATATTCATTAGCAAATTGGTAATGGCCGAGAGCTTGGAAGAGTAATTATTCCAGACAGACATTCCTGTACAGAGGTACTGCACTTTTACACAGTGATGTTATAAAGGTAACACTGCCCTAATGTTCCACATTGACTCTAAGCCTAGGTCTATACTTGCGGCAGCGAGTTCATACACTGCATGTCCCCCTAACATGGGTAAAAACAGCAGTGCAGATAGTGGGACACTGCTTAGACGAATAAAGACACTCCAGAACCTTTGGGTATGTCCTCTACAGGGCTCTATCCTCCCAGAGCAGTGCCTCCTCTATCCACACTGATGTCTTTAGTGGAGTAGTGGCCCACTGCCTCCCTGCTGGCAGAGCCTTTCCACAATGCAATGAAAGAGTCTGGCAGTGGGAAAAGGCTCTGGCAGCTCCCTGCTGTCTCTCCCCAGCCAGCCTCTTTCACTGCCACACACACATACAGTTTGGATGCAGCCTGCTTTTCACTGCAGTGTGCAACTACACATATCCTAAAAGTAGCTGTCACTGTAGATAAGATAATGCTGAAGACTTCGCAATACAATGTCCATTCATTCAAATTATGTTTTGAATTACAACAGTTAACCTCATAAATGTTAATACATATTGATTCTTTACACCTTGGAGTTTAACTTCTATGTTGATGGGGAAAATCAAAGGCTGAAAAATGTTTATCCTCATAACCAGTACAGTCTAGAGCAAACTGCATTGGCATTCACAGACTAGAGCAATGCTAACATATTGAGAACCTCCTATGTCACGGATGGGAATGTTACCCAATTTCAGCATCCAGTCTCTTTGTACTCGGAGCCTTTACAAACCAGGATGAGGAAATACAGCTCATTGACGGGGAATTCAAGGACAACACTATCTGACTGGTATGCTTTCCATACTTACGGTAAGGTTTTCCAATTCTAGCTGTCGTACTGTGTAATATGATTTTATATCTTCAGAAATTAAGGTTAACTTCAAGTTTGTATCCTCAAAGAGCATTTCTTTCTCCTCTTTCTGTGGCCAGTACTGGGCACATTTTATCTAAAAAAGCAAACAGAAGACAAGCACTAGTCACTTGGGTCTATGTTAAAGGTGAGGAAAGAGTAGTGTTCCTTAATCCAGCATTTTTTAAGTTATTAATTACATATATTCATGTGGCACTAAGGAGTCCTGAGGTCTAGTATATTGCAATAAATTCGAACATGCATTTCTAAAAAGAAAGGCTAGTTCTTGCAGGAGGGCCTCCTGCTTCCAGTACATTATTCAAGTACTACCTCAGCACATCTTGGTATCTTTCACACAAAGGCCCAGAGGCTGACCCTCATTGCACCCCTGGAAAATTTTCAGAGCACAACGGTGGCTTAGGGTGGATGTAGCCCTTCTACTCATCCCCTGGGGCACAGGGGTGTGCCGGGGCTGGAGAGGGATCAGGGGCTGTGCAAAGCTGCTGTAAGTCAGAACAGCCCCCCTGGAATCTGGTTAAAAGCACCCCAATATTTTTACTTGGACCCTGCATCAGCAGTCCATATAGTATGAAAAGAGTCAACTGGATCCTATACATTTAAAAGCTTGGGGGCTCAGAAGAACTTCAGAGATCATGATTTTAGGCAGTTTCACTTTGCAACCAACAGGCATAAAAGATGAAGTTGGACTGAACATCTCAAGGAAGGAGATTACTGTTAGAAAATAAGTGTTAATGAAAGACAGCACAATGTAAGTGTGAAAGCTTGTTTATAGAATCCATAATATTCTACATATAGAAAGTTACAGAATTACTAATTTGGAAGTAAAAAATGTCAGATGAGATTTTGGGGTATCCATTCACTCCCCACAAATGTAAAAAAGTATTGAGATCATTGTGATTCCATATGGCACAGTTTAAAAGTTACAAAACTTTAATTGAGCTAAAAAAGGAGTCTGCAAATAGTCCTGCTACCTAGCTTCTGACTGTACATAGTAATTTTCTCAGTAATAATTTTCCAGGAAACCGAAGGTCTGCACCAATAAACTGTTGACATGCGAGAAACTTAAATGAGTCAGCCAAAAATACAAGTATTGCATTTTGCTCTGTACAAAGAGGAAATGACACCAAGCGATCTTGTTAGAAGTATACATAAAGTCTGCAACAATGTCTCTGACCTCTAGACCTATATGGATATTATGAATGCTAACAACTAAACTGATACTTTTCAGAATTTAACACAGCTCCTTCAAAACAGGATTTTGATCAGTGTGCCAAATCTATGTTTGCAGAGGAAATGGATTACTGCACATGGTTAATGCTTCTTATATTAAATTGTAAATGAAGTGGCCTTAATTTGGAGTGGAACAAAGTTGAAATAAGAAAACTCGTTATTACATAGTTTATTACCAATGGAAAGTAAATTATGATGGGATGGTAATAAAATGCGAGAGAGCTGTCATGTGTGTAATGGGAGTTGGGACAAAGAGGATTTTACCTCTCAGGGAAGTTAGACAAACATTTTACAAATGGCATTTCATTTGTAGATAGTGATGGAATCTCAGGACAAATTATCAAGGCCTACAATGCTTCCAATACTGGTTAAAATACTGAGCAGGTGACAATATGAAGCAAGGATACGTTATAATCATCTGCAATTTTTTAAAAATTATCTTAGAAGAGAACAGTTAGCTTCAGGTCTTATTTCTGCACCAAATGGCTCTGCAAATACCATTTTGCTGAGTTCCACTGAAAATCTCTCACTGCTGGATGTTGAGAAGTATTAGTCCTCTGGCCTAGGGGATCTTGATAATTCTTTGCTTTGTTCAAAGTAAAGGGGGGTGGGAGAAGAGAGAAAGAGAAGAGATTGAGAGTGTGTGGTTGGAGAGGAAGGATGATTAAAACAGAATTACTGCAAATCCCCATTGAAGGTTACAGTTCACTATTTCCTTTACTAAAAAAGCAAAAAACTCAAATCAAGGCCAGAGTTAGAACACAGCTCACTGCACAACTATTTTCCATTAGGGGACACAACATGCCCACTTACCCTCCTCTGAAATGGCCTTACAGTCCGCAAAGGAACTAAAAAAATCTCAGTGTACAGTTCTATTCAATCTTCAATTACTTTTTAACAAAATCCGCTCCATTGGCAGACCCACTACTGTGATCACAGTAATGGCAGCTTCCATTAACAAGCAAACTATGGTAACTTCTCCTGAGCCCATGGCTGCAGAACAAGTCCTGGGCCTAGGGATGGATGTCCCCCACCACCTGCCATGGAGCTAAGCCACCCCTCCTCCTCCTCACTCATGCAGTGGATGAAAAGCGGTAAGAGCTATTAGTAGAGCCTGTGCTCCCCCACCTGCTTACAAGAAGGGCTGAACCCCTTTTACAGCACAGGAGGACAAATGGCCAATACGTACAGAAATGGTTGGTGGATTTCCAGATATTTCACTAATTGGTTTCTAGTGATCATTCCCTGTGTCTAACTCCCCTCATTCCCTGTCCCAAGCTACGGGGAAATGTAGGTACGTAAGGGGCAGGGGTGAACTGATCAACATAGGAAATATGCAGATCAGGAGGAGTGAAACAGGAGAGTTTGAAAGAAGCCTGGAAATAAGAAGTTATCTAACACCACCTTGATCGGTTTCTTTACGCATTGCTCTTCTTTCTTTATATTTTGTCTGCCTTTAGATGTAGATTAATGTACTGCCCCAAAGATCTTACAACTACTTTTAAGGCCACTGGATAGTGCCAAAGTAACGTAAGAGTTCTTAATATAAATGGGAATCAGGGCCCCAGTCTCCAGCCATTAACAAAGAGGAACTACCATAAGCATCTAGACCAGCAGGACTGAAGAGAGAAACCCAGTCAGTGTTCCTGGATGGAAAACTCCAGTTGCCCTTAGTTTATCTCAATTCAGAAGAAATTACAATCTGCTATTCTGAACTTGATAATTTTCACATATCCCTCAGAGTTAACCAAGATCCACTTTCAGATACTCAGCTTCTGAATCTTAGATATGCTTTGCTGGACAAAATTCTGTACATGCATCTTTCTGCTACCATTATGTTTTGGTTATTTATTTGTTTTTAAATACACACAGCTAAAAAACACTCATATACTTACTGATCCTTTTTCCATCACTCTGTTGAGCATGACAACACCACGGCTTTTCTGTTCCCAAACCATCTCCCAAAAGTGACCACAAGTATTTGGCAGAGGACCCTGCAAAGACAGAGAATCGTCTAAAATAAGCAACATTTTCTGTGGAAATAGATTAGAGCACTGTACCCTAACTTTACAGCCTAATGCATGCAAGTAACTTCTCATTTTAAGCATCTGAAATACAATAGCTTTAAGTTCCATTTTCCAACTATGAAGTCACCAGCTTAAGTTTCCCCACAGAAAATAGGAAGAGTATTTGCAAGAAGGGAAATGGGAGTGAAAAAACAGAGAATTTGCTCAGAGAGGGCAAAAAAGGAATCTAATGGGGGAAATAATCTCACTCTGACCCAGTCAACGGGATTTAAGAGTAAGTAGTTTGCAGAACTGGGGCCACCGTGATTGACAGTAAATACATGTTCTGTATTACCTGTAATTTGCTAGTAATAATGTGCCAAAGTTACTGACTGTGGCCTGGCAAACAATGGTCAGTCAAAATAACAAGCTAACTATTTTGGACTGCTCAAACACTAAACAAAATGTATTAGTCTTCTTTAATAGCTCCTCTATCAATTGTTCTTTAAGGGGTAGTGCTCTTCACTAGATCCCAAAGCTATCTACTTTCAAAGCACCTTCTCTGTGTGTGTCAAGATTTTCCTTTACCTCTAATCTCTCTGTTAGTTAATCTATGTAGTGGGGAGATATACTACCACCACACATCCTCTTAGGTGGTTGTTTTTTTGTTTGCTTTTTGATAACCTAGACTAACAAAATTGTGCAGCTGTGATTTCTCACATGGCTCAAAGACAAAATGTGGCATGGTCCTTGAAAAGAATAACTGGATTCTCAGCGGCCTCATTTTAAACTGATTAAAGAAACACTGGGTTAGAACTGATATAAGCTATCAGCTAAGTGTACCTCTTACTTCCTTGCCCTGAATAATAAAACAAGTAGATCTGTATCCACAATTGTTTTTCCTAATTTCCTAGGACATCACAGATCCTAATTAACTCATTTTCTTAAAAAAAAATCTACTTCAGTACTACAGATTGGTGCTGATTTTCTGAGAGCTCTTGACTTCTGCTAAAAAATATTAATCCCAGTTTACCATCATCTAAAAAACATAGATGTTTAAAAAAAAAAAAAGCATTACAGATGACTGTTCCCAGGGAACTGAAACATAAATCTCATTGTCTAAACAACATTAAGGCAAACAAGAATTCTGGCACAGGCTTAGAGTTAGCAACTAACAAGTCATGCTAGCAAGGTATAATTCAGTCTGATTACATACAAAGATGCTGAAGTTTAGATTCACAGGAAATGTAACTCAATGGTGCTATTTTTTATATTAAAAAAACTCTTAAATCTGTTTTTCTACACTTTTTTTGCCTCTATATTTTTAAATGAAACTTAAGAGAAAATAGCTCAACAGCCTGATCTGAAGAAGGTTTAAACTAAGAGGTGAGACTCCTCACTACGTCTAAATAGTATGTTGGTGATATAGTCTACTCAGTGGATAAACTACACACTTTTAAACCTCAGCTAGTGGAGAACTACATTGCTGTATTGAGGCAGCTATATTAAAGTTATAGGAAGGATCACTATAGTAACACAATCAGGAATGTGCTGCTGTTTGAGGATGGAGGATTTTAATAGTCTTAAAAGTGTAACTATATTTTATAACTATGAGTATACAGATGACAAAAGGAAAATCCCTTGTGTATCTTTATAGTTTCAGTCCAATTCAATTTAACAGTCATAGACTGCTTAATATCAACTGTGTTTACAATACACTTCCAAAACCTTGGTATTTGATTTGCATTATTTTCTACATGTGTGAACCTGTCTTAATGGGTGAAATTCCCAGAGCCAGCACTGACAATAGGGCTTAATTGGACTTCTGCATAGATTTTGCACTAGCCCTATGCTCAGAGGTAAATTTCATCCATTCAACTATATTTAGACTCTCTTTCAAGACTGGCAAGGATTATGTAAGTAACATTCTATAGATTCCACGGTCTTCAACAATATTTACCATGCCAGCTGCTTCAACTAAACTTTAATTTAGATTGTTTAAAATTGGTGGTGTTTTGAACAAACACATGATGATTGCCTGTTCTGTTCATTCCTCTGCGAAGCACCTGGCATTGGCCACTGTCAAGAAGACAGGATACTGACTAGATGGACCTTTGGTCTGACGCAGTATGGCTGTTCTTATGATATCCTCCCGCAAATATAGCGCTAATAAAGGTTTGCACCACTAGCAGAACATCCCTCTCTACACTGTTCTTTAGCTTATAATTTTCCAGTTTCATCAGTGAAACATTCATTTAAAAAACGAATACAAAAAGGATAGCCTGTATATGCAGGATGCAATTTCAAATATAAATATTGCAAAACCAGAATATTAACTGGTACTACACTTAAGAATATAGGCACCTACAGTTAATATTCCTTGTAATACTGTTGTGTAAAGGAGCATGACAAGTTATCAAAAGGGATGACAAACTGGCAAATATAGCCTGTCAAACTCTTGATGAAACGATTTAGAAAGAGAATGGTCAGAGCACCTGGCTTTTCATTTCCTAATGAATCAGGCTGTCCCAAGTATTTGCATAAAAAACAGAAATTAGTTTGAGGTGTAACAACAGTGGTGGAGTCAAATTGTGAGGAATTTCTGAACTCTCAAGTTAAAACTAAATGAATGTGAAGTTAATTTGTGAGATTTTATATTTTGTGTATGGGTGCCTACTGTTTGATTTATTAAAAACATGGACATGTTACTATGTGGATTTTGGATTTGAGATACAAGTTTCATTTCCTGCCAAACTCTACTTTCCCTGATGTTTCAGATGTCCCTCAAGAGATCCGGATAATCAGGATTTACCACGAGATGGGTTCAGAGTCCAACAGACTTAAGTTTGGCATCTAGAGGATGCTGTCTCTCAAGTGGCAAGAGAGATGCACTATTATCTAATGAAAGATCCTCCATTTAATCCAAAGGCAGATCTGGAAACTGTACTGAGTCAATGTCTAGGAAAACATATCAGGCAAAATCCTGGTCCCATTAAAGTCAATAGTGAAATTCCAATAGACTTCAGTGGAGCCAAAATTTAAAAATGTATTACAATACACACTACTTTCCTAGTGTGGATGGGGATAAAAAGTTACAGGCTAAAAACACAAGAAAGTCAGAATGAACTATTAGAGCCAGGGCTGATGTGCAGTTCAAGTGACAATACAATATTTGCAAAGTCATGTTTAACAAAAGCTCTTGGAGGTGTTGGTTTGAGAAAGAATCATTTTACCCTATCAACTGTTTTGCAGGGGTTTGTTTTTTTTTCCAGTAGTTACCTGGGTAAGGATGTAGCTTCTTTGGGCCTCTTCCATTTTTATCAAGCTGGCATTAATATAGTCATTGTCACCTTTGGTTAGCTTAATTCGACTGTGGTCAACTGTAGCACAGACAATCAGAAAACACAGGTTAATGCCTTCATGCATATGTTATGATCCATGGCCAATTTCATCAAATGCTAGGACTAAAAATGTAACTTACTATTTCACTTTTTGTTCTTTTAGAAACAATTAAGGATTGTTTCTGAATGAAAAGTTCTTTGTACTTGCTGTACTGGGAACAGACAATAATTTGTACTAATTTTATTGTTATAACACAATTAGGACCCAATTAAAAAAAGTTGTAAAGTATAGAGTATTTTGCATATGCAATTATCACAATTGTACATGCAAACTGGATAATTATGCACACAGATTTATATATCAAGCTACTGCTTGTACATGCAATTAGCATGTACAAACTAATTACACAACTGTATGCATGTTTTTGCAGGTCTTTGTCAAAATCAGTTCCTTAAAACCTGGATAAAAGATAAATTTGAACAAAATTGCCTGTATTAGTAAGATAATCACCAAATGGAAACCTTAATCACTCCTTATAGGTCCTAGATACAACTGAAATTTTCCCTAATCTATCTACCCCATTTACTGAACAAAAATTACTTGATGCTTATTTTACTGCACTTCTGTTCTTTCCAAAGCTTGCAGTATTTATGATTCCCCCAATGCATAAGAATTTCCACATTTTACAGGAAAAACCAAACTTACTGAAAGTAATACCATCAAAAGTAAAACAAAATCAACAATTGTCAGCAAGAAAAAAAAATAAGACTCTTGAAACTGATCAGTAAGCAAAGCTATGTGCAACATTATAGTTCCTACTGAATTTCTTGAAAGGCTCAACTGAATTTTAGCCATTATCTGGAAATATTTGTTCAGCTGCAATATGTACAGAAATCCTATGATTGCAGCATACACCACTACTGTTCTTTACGTTTCTTCTATGCAGTGTTAACTACTTATGCTAAACAACCTGCTCCACCTCGTACGTAGCTGTGACACTGAATACATTTCCCTGACCTGAAGAAGAGCCCTGTGTAGCTCAAAACCTTGTCTCTCTCACCAACAGAAGCTGGTCCAATAAAATATATTGCCTCACCCACCTTGTCTCACAAAACAGAGGACATAAATAATACACACTTGGGATGAGGGGAAAGAAGTCACAAAGGTGCATAAGGATTAGGGTTTCTGGTTTATTGAGTTTATTATAATTTAATTTTTCAGGGTTTATTTTATCATTTGAGTTTTGTAAACGTTCAAGCTGGAGTTTTTGGGGGCCTTCTATACATTACTCATTACAGTATATACTATAATAAGTAATCTCTTTGCAATATTCCCTAGTGTATTTTAACATAGTACTCTTTCAAACAGCAATATACTGAAGTGTACTAGGGAACCTCTAATGAACACCAGCAGGACCAATTATTGTGCAAGAAATTAGTGTCCTTTAGTATTTACACCCTTGTAATCCACATTAGCAGTCTGTGTAGACAAGCTCCTGCATACAAATAACCATTTCTGGTGTTTATCCAAGAAATGCTGATTGCATTTTTTGTATTAGGATGTTTTCTCGGCGCTTATCAGTTAAGACTGAAAATCAGATGCCCTAATCATGACCCACTCTGTGCAGGGAGAACAGACTTAGAGAGTTGAATATCTGCTAATTAAACTTTATATATTAGGAAAACATGGAGACCAGAGTTTCTGAAGTGAGTAAGTTAAATGCTAGCTTTCCTGGTTTCTTTGCCTCCTTTTCTCCTCTCAAACTAACTTTCAATTATATTATGTTGGAAAGAGTCCTCCCGTCTCTGTACAGCTACAATCATCCTATATTAACTGGTAGCATGATACACACACACACACACACAAAAGCGTATTTACAGTAATGGAGAGGATAAATGTACATTTAATATTGATAACATTTGTTCTATCCTACCTATTCTTCTTCTCTGTCCCCAGGGATTTGACCATGAGACAACTGCTTTCCCGCAGAGACTTCTGTCCATGAATACTGCAGCTACTGCATACTGCTGCAGTGTAATCCCATAACATACCATACTATGCTGTATTGTGATATATCTTATGTCATTAAGTATATTAATGACAAGATTTCAGTCATCGATGTGTAGCCATCCATTCAAAAATATACAACCAAATGCCTTCTGGAGACAAATTCTTAGAAGTCAGCAGACTGTTACAGATAATTGTGAAGAAAGGATACTTACAGGGGCTGACATCTCTGTACCTGTTCCGGTTTTTGTTTCTGGGATGTTTGGCCACTTTACATGGAAAGTCACTGGCTTCATGCCTGATATCCTAGAACAAAAGAAATTAAGATATTTAAACTTGCCAGCAGTTTGCAAGAAAAGCTTACAGTTCAGTGTGTCTGTGAGGGAGGGGTTGTTGATTTTATTTTATTTTGTAGTCATCTGCAAGTGTCTGCTTGTTACGGCATTTCAATTTGCTTGAGGGTTTTGGACAGCAACTGTTTAGAACAAATGTTTTCCGTTTTAGATTAAATACTGAGGTAAGATTATTTCTTGGAGTGCAAGACACTGACTCATTGTTGGCTACGCTAACAGGCTATCAGCTTTTCACAAAGGAAGTACTGCAACACTTTGTGTAAAAGCACGTCTAACATATTTTACTTGATGTACAGAATATGGCATTACATAAATATTTCCACTAAGTTATTCATCGCACTCAGCTACACATTAAAGAGTTTGCTAAGAAAGATGGTTAGAAATGGCTATTTAGTATTCTACACATCACCATTTCATACGTCTGTATTAACAGCCCAAAACTGCAGTCATGTCTAGTTAAGTTAATTTGGATCCTTATCTCGAGTCATCAGCAAGCTGTTCTGGAGCTGCAAATGACAAAAAGGGTTCTTTGTACTCAGTGCATGCTCTACATAAAAGCACGGATGCCATTCCCCAAGCTGATGCTGACAGAACTATCCAGCTCTTCTGCCAGCCTTTTTTCAGATGTGTCTAACAGCTCCAGCCTCTGAGAGAAACTCAGAAGAAATAAAAAGATGGTTACTCACCTTTGCAACTGTTGTTCTTCGAGATGTGTTGCTCATATCCATTCCAGTTAGGTGTGTGCGCGCGCCGCGTGCACGTTCGGAGATTTTTACCCTAGCAACACTCAGTGGGCCGGCAGGGCGCCCTCTGGAGTGGCGCCGCTATGGTGCCAGATATATACCCCTGCCGGCCCCTCTGCTCCTCAGTTCCTTCTTGCCAGCTACTCCGACAGTGGGGAAGGAGGGCGGGTTTGGAATGGATATGAGCAACACATCTTGAAGAACAATACAGTTACAAAGGTGAGTAACCATCTTTTCTTCTTCGAATGCTTGCTCATATCCATTCCAGTTAGGTGATTCCCAAGCCTTAGCTAGGTGGTGGGGTCAGAGCGAGGCGATGCGGAACGTAAGACCGCTGAGCCAAAGGCGGCATCGTCTCTGGACTGCTGGACCAATGCATAGTGTGATGCAAAGGTGTGGATGGAAGACCAGGTAGCCACGGGACATATTTCCTGGATGGGAACATGGGCCAGGAAAGCGGCAGATGAGGCTTGAGCTTGAATAGAGTGGGTGGTGAGATGGCCAGTCGGAATGTGGGCCAAGTCATAGCATGTCCGGATACAGAATGTCACCCAAGATGAGATCCGCTGGGGGGAGACTGGCATGCCCTTCATGCATTCTGCGACCACTACAAATAGTGGAGGCGAACGTCTGAAAGGTTTGGTACTCTGGATGTAAAAGGCGAGAGCCCGGCGGACATCCAGGGTATGCAGCTGTTGTTCCCAGCACGATGAGTGCGGCTTCGGGAAAAAGACTGGTAGAAAGATGTCTTGATTAACGTGGAAGGCAGAGACCACCTTAGAGAGGAATGCCAGGTGCGGTCGCAGTTGTACCTTGTCCTTGTGGAATACCATATACGGAGGATCCACAATCAAAGCGCGAAGTTCCGATACTTGTCTAGCTGAGGTGATAGCAACGAGGAAGGCTGTCTTCCAGGACAGGTACAGCAGCGAGCATGTGGCTAAAGGCTCAAAGAGGGGGCCCATGAGCCTAGTTAATACGAGGTTGAGATCCCAAGTAGGGGATGGACGCTTGACCTGAGAGTAGAGCCGCTCCAAGCCCTTGAGGAATGTGGAAACTATGGGGTGAGAGAAGATCGAACTGCCAGTTTCCCTAGGATGGAAGGTGGAAATAGCTGCAAGATGCACCCTTATAGAAGAGATTGCAAGGCCCTGCTCCTTGAGGGACCATAAATAGTCCAAGATAATGGGGACCGATACACCTTCGGGAATAAAGTCATGCTGGGCGCACCAGTGGGAGAAGTGCTTCTCCTTGGCAAGATATGTTGCCCGCATGGAATGCTTTCTGCTTCCCAGCAGCACTGTTGCACAGGAGGTGGAACAACGCAATTCAGATTGGTTCAACCAGACAGCCGCCATGCTGTCAGATGAAGGGATTGCAGGTCCGGGTGGTGAAGCCTGCCGAAGTCCTGCGTTATGAGGTCCAGGCAGAGTGGCAGGGGGATCGGGGCTGCCAGAGTGGTCAAGCAGTGGTGTACCAGTGCTGTCTCGGCCATGCCGGAGCGATCAGTATTAGTTGGGCTCTGTACCTGTGGAGTTTCAGTAGAACTCTGTGGATGAGAGGAAAAGGTGGGAAGGGATAAAATAGGTGACCTTTCCAGGGAATTAGGAACGCGTCCGAGAGGGAGCCTGGGGAGCGACCCTGCAGGGAGCAGAACACCTGGCATTTCCTGTTCTCTTGGGAGGCAAAGAGGTCTATCTGGGGAAAGCCCCACTTCCGGAATACAGAATGGAGAATGTCTGGACGGATGGACCACTCGTGAGACAAGAAGGACCTGCTCAGGTGATCCGCGAGAGTGTTCCGGACTCCTGGGAGAAAAGGAGGCTACCAGGTCTATTGAGTGGGCTATGCAGAAGTCCCACAGTTGCATCGCCTCTTGACAAAGGGGGGAGGATCGTGTCCCTCCTGCTTGTTTATGTAATACATGGCCGTCGTGTTGTCTGTGAACACTGCAACAACAGCCCTGTAGATGATGCTGGAAGGTTTGGCACGCCGGTCGGACCGCTCTCAGTTTGTGGACATTGATGTGAAGAGCCAGTTCCCGAGAGGACCAAAGGCCTTGAGTGCGAAGGTGCCCTAGGTCAGCACCCCAGCCGAGAGACGAGGCGTCCATTGTTAGGGACGCGGAGGGCTGCAGTGGATGGAACGGTCGATCCGTACACATAAGGGATGGCATCAGCCACCAGTCGAGGGAGCCCAGAATGCTCGATGGAACTGTGAGTATCATGTCTATAGCGTCCCTGTGAGGATGATAGACTGAGGCGAGCCAAGTTTGAAGTGGACGCATGCGCAGTCTGGCGTGCTTTGTGATGAAAGTGAACGCAGCCATGTGACCGAGGAGGCCAAGGCAAGTGCGGGCAGAGGTTGTTGGGAAGCTTTGTAGTCTTTGTACAAAGGAGACTATAGCCTGAAACCGAGGTGGAGGCAAGCTGGCTGTTGCAAGACTGGAGTCCAGCGTAGCCCCTATGAATTCTATTCTCTGCGTAGGCACCAAAGTGGATTTTTTCAAATTGATTATCAGGCCTAGACGGGTGAATAGGTCCCTGATGACGCTCACATGAGCGGTGACCTGTGCCTCGAAGGTCCCTCGAATAAGCCAGTCATCAAGGTATGGAAAGACATGTATTCAACGACGGTGGAGGGAGGTGGCGATTACCGCCATACACTTTGTGAATACCCGAGGGGCCGAGGAGAGGCCAAAGGGAAGGACCGTAAACTGGTAATGTTGATGACTCACCACAAAGTGTAGATACCGTATGTGCGGGGGGGTAAATAGCGATGTGGAAATATGCGTCCTTCATGTCGAGAGCGGCGTACCAATCTTCGGGATCCAGGGAAGGGATCATGGTTCCCAGGGATACCATGTGGAACTTGAACTTTTTCATGTATTTGTTCAGTCCTCGCAAGTCCAGGCTAGGCCGGAGGCCCCCTTTTGCCTTGGGGATTAGGAAATATCTGGAATAGAACCCCTTGCCTCTTAACTCCTCCGGTACCTCCTCTATAGTTCCCATTGCAAGGAGCCTCCAAACCTCCTGCAAAAGGAGTTGCTCGTGAGGGGGGTCCCTGAAGAGGGACAAGGAGGGGGACTGGGAGGGGGGTTTTGAAATAAACTGAAGATAGTATCCAAACTCCACCGTGCGTAGGACCCAACGGTTCGAGGTTAGTTGGGACCACACAGGGAGAAATGGGGCAAGGCGGTTGTAGAACTGAAAAGGAACCTGGGAGGCCATTGGTACACTGCTCTCGGGCGCACCCTCAAAAGTTTGGTTTGGGTCCCACTGGTGGCTTGGTGGGACCGGAATTGTTACCCCATTGAGTCTCAGACTGACGTCTGCGATTGGGACGACCTCGCCTTCTGGTGAAGTCTTGCCTTGGCCGAGGCGGGGGGTAGGGGCTCTGAGGTTGGGGCTGGAAAGACCGTCTTTGAGTCTGTGGCGTATGCATTCCCAGTGAACGCATAATTACGCAATTGTCTTTTAGACTCTGTAGCCTAGGGTCCGTCTTCTGCGAGAACAGGCCCTGGCCATCAAAAGGTAAGTCTTGTATAGTTTGCTGAAGTTCACATGGCAGGCTTGACACTTGCAGCCATGATATACGTTGCATGGCGATTCCAGGGGCGACCGTTCTAGCTGCCGAATCGGCGGCATCCAGCGAGGCCTGGAGGGAGGTCCTCGCAACTTTCTTCCCTTCCTCCAGGAGTGCTGTGAATTCCTGGCAGGAGTCCTGCGGGACTAGCTCTGTAAACTTCCCTACCACCTCCCAGGTGTTATAGCTGCACCCACTCAGGAGGGCTTGTTGGTTCGCCACCCTGAGTTGGAGGCCTCCTGCGGAATAGATTTTTCTTCCTAACAGATCCATTCGCCTGGCCTCCCTTGATTTAGGTGCAGGGGCTTGCTGGCCATGGAGCTCCCGTTCATTGACGGACTGTACAACCAATGCACAGGGAGGGGGGTGCACATAAAGGTACTCATACCCTTGAGGGCACCATGTATTTCTGTTCAACCCCTCTGGCTGTGGGCAGTATGGATGCTGGGGATTGCCAGATGGTATCCGCTCTAGCCTGAATCGAACGAATGAAGGGGAAGGCCACCCTAGTTGGCGCCTCTGCTGACAGTATACCGATCACCGGGTCCTCCACCTCAGGAACTTCCTCTACCGGTAAGTTGATATTAAGGGCAACACGGCGCAGAAGGTCCTGGTGTGACTTGAGGTCGATTGGAGGTGGTCCTAATGATGACGGCCCCGCCACCGCTTCATCCGGGGAGGAGGAGGAGGAGGAGGATGAAACCCCGGGGACAAGCGGGTCATGGACTGAGTCCTGATCCTGAGGAATGTCCGGAGCCAGTAGATCTTGTGGGTCCGGTACGTGGGCAGGAGATGGCTCCGTACCAGCCGGGGGAGGTCTGCTAACGGTGGCCTCTGGCACTCGGTGTTCGGAAGGGCCAGAGCGCAATGGTATAGGGGGTTCACTCTGGGCTTGGTGATAAGCCCAAGGTGTCCAAAAGGACCACTGATGAGGTCCCTGGTCCGGGCCAAGGGTTCCTTGGGCGAACCTGTTGTGAGTATCCAAATCCCCATAGGATGCACTGTCTGCATGGGAGGAGGTAGATGGATGACGAGAAGGCCATGGAGGGGCAGAGACCGTTTGATGCAGGTCCCTGAGTCCACTCGATCTGTCCCCACACGGTGCCGGAGAACGGTACCGGGAGTCGTACCGGTGCCGGGAACGAGACCGGGACCTGCGACCGGCGCGGTGCCGGGAGATTGACCAGTGCCTTGAATCGCCGTGCCGAGATCGGCTGCGAGAGGTACGGTGCCGCGAGTGGTGTCGGGACCTAGAGCGGTGCTGAGAGTATCTGGTTGTTGACCGGGACCTCGAACGGTGCCGCAAGTACGATCAGTACCTCGATGGGGAGCGGTACCGGGACTGCGAGTGGTGCTGGGACTGGGATCGATGACGAGACCGAGAGTGTCTGCGGGACCTGGATCGGGACTGGCGACATTCAGTGGTACCGGGCGAAGATGGTCTCATGAGGGCCGGCCTGCCTATTGACTGAACAATCCGCACCGGTGGTGCCAGGGGTTGAGGCAGCTCAGGCTCTGTCAAGGCAATCAAGTCCCATGCCGTGGAGAACGTCTCCAGAGTGGAGGGCACGATAAGCTCAACCATGGCGCGTGCTGGGGAGTTGGTAGGCAGGGGACTCGACAGCTCTTGCGAGGCCGGAATCAACGGTGCGGAGGATGTCGGTGCCGCGGCAGTTGTCAGTGCCGGGCGGTCTGACTTAGCTAAGCGCTCAGACTGTGGCATAGATACAGTAGCCGCAGGAGGCTTGTATTTCTTGCTCCTTGGTGAGAGAGCGCGGTGCCGGGCAGGAGCTTGGGCTGGTGATGGCTGATGTCGAGGAGCCTTCACTGTCGGAGTCAGAGCTGCCTCCATCAAGAGTTGCTTCAGGCAAATGTCCCGCTCTTTTTTAGTCCGGGGCTTGAAAGCCTTGCAGGTGCGGCACTTGTCTGTGAAATGGGATTCACCCAAGCACTTGAGACAGGAGTCGTTAGGGTCTCCTATGGGCATTGGCTTATGACAGGCCGAGCACGGTTTGAAGCCCGGTGAACCAGGCATGGGCCCCGGTACTGGGTGAGGGGAAGGGGCTAACCCCCGAGCTCTCTTAACTATATACAATAACTACTACAGAACTAATAACTAAACACTAACTATACTTATAGGAAATCGAACTATATACACAATACAATGGAAACGAGCGAATCGCTAGGGAGGTGGAGGTCAGCTAAGCTGCACTCCACTGTTCCAATGACCGACACAGGCGGCAAGAAGGAACTGAGGAGCGGAGGGGCTGGCAGGGGTATATATCCGGCACCATAGCGGTGCCACTCCAGCGGGCGCCCTGCCGGCCCACCGAGTGTTGCTAGGGTAAAAATCTCCAACGAATGTGCACGCGGCTCGCGCACAACTAACTGGAATGGATATGAGCAAGCACTCGAAGAAGCAGCAGCAAAAATACTGCCCAACTTAAACAAACCCTTATTTATAGAAATCGGGCAGACATGCATATTGTATACCGCATAAGAGTACAACCTGTACGAATGTTGCTACCAGGACCATGGCAGATTTCTCCCCCCACCCACGCTGGAACAAAATCTGCAGGAAATGCACTTCCTGTAGAATTCAGATTTAGCTTTTACAATGAAATTTAAGGAGTCCCAACACAGACATCTTGTATGTGTGTGAAATGTACAGTTTAGCATGGCTCAAAGGCCATCCAAAAATACTAAAGATATTAGGGCAAATTCATCCCTTTCCACTAGGGTTGAATTTGAGACACTATGATTTATTTGGTTAATCAAATTAAACTAAATTTTACATTAAGAAATTTACATTTTTAGGATCATATCCTCAGCTGGTTAAACTGGTGTAGCTCCCTAACATTGGCAGAACAAACATCAATTTATGCCAGCTGAGGATCTGGACCTTCGAATTTGGACCAAATCAGACTGGTACTCTTATGATTTTGCAGAGAAGTAACCTTAGGTATATAGAAAAGTGCTAAATCACAGGAATGTTTTTGTCCAAAGTGCCTGCCAACTGCAAGCATTCAATTCCTTCCCCTCCTTTCCTACTCCTCTCCATAGATTTAGCAGCAATCTCCGAGTATGCTTTACAGACTATATTGCGTGATGAGTTGTATTTTATATCTACTTGCCCCAAATTAGTACAGTGATCTGAAATAGCTCCCTACTCAAGAGGCCTTGACATCAGCTGCTATCTTTTTATAATTTAACACATCGCTGCCAGTACGTCTGATGAGAATGGAGGCTGCCAGTATGGTGAATGTAGTCTCAACTTCAACAGTATAACATCCCAGGAACATGAAGCCCCTGCAACTTACAAATATATATTCATAAATTGGTCATTTTTTATTTTAGTGTTTTTGCTACCATGCCTGAATTGAAGTGTAAAGGCCAAAAAGGGAATGGCAAAAAAAGATGATTTTCTAAATCTACTCCCCAGAGCCTATATAGTCTTTTTAAGTGTAAAGAAAAAGACAAGGTCCATGTGCAAAGAAATCAACATGTAACGTAAGCAAAAAAGTCTATACGGTTTTATTAATTCAAACCAATATATAAAGCAGAGGCACTAACCTGCCTTGTGCCACTGTAAGCCAATAATGGTTCTTAAGTAACTAAACTGCTAACATCAGCTCTTTTTACATTTTACAGAAGAATTACAATGATGCTTCAGTCACACAAAGGAACTTTAATAACTGATAGAAGATACTCTCCACCCTCCCTAAGAACTCATTGCCACAAATATCATTGAAGCCAAGTGTTCAATAAGGTTAAAAAGTGTTACGACATTGATATAGACTATAAGAATATTCATTGATAAGAAAAAATCGTATACAAATGACAAAGTTGCTGCCGCTCGTTGCGGGTCTAAGTTTTTTGTCAGCAGGAGAGCTCTCTCCTGCCTAAAAACAGTAGTTACACTGTGCTCCTTTTAGCAGCACAGCTGCAGTGGCACAGCGGTGTCGTTAAAAGGTGCATAGTGTAGACAAAGTCTTAATAAAGGCAGTGATCTCTTTTCAATCCCCAAGGTAGGAAAATATACTAAATTTGCATTGCCTTAAGAAAGAATACTATTGTAGGAAAGCTAGGTCAAACAGATCAGTTTGCTATTTAGATCTGAAGGCAGGAAGTTAGTGGGCGCTCTTGTTTTGCCTGACTGGGTATGTCTATAGCCCTGGCTGGCCCACGCCAGCTGACTCAGACTCATGGGGCTCAGGCTAAAGGGCTGTTTAATTGCAGTGCGGATATTTGGGTTCAGGCTGCAGCCCAAATGTCTACACCGTAATTAAAAGGCCCTTAAGCCTGAGCCAGCGGGGATGGGTCTGCAATACGTCTAACTGCAGTGTAGACATACCTGTTGTGGTAAAATCACTGTCACGGAGGGGGATACTTTCTCTCAGATAGCTCGAGAAACCCCTGGAGAGCTTTCAAAGTTTGTCCTTAGTTTGAACTGGATTCTACATTAAATGGGGAGCCAGTGCAGTGACTGGAGCACTGCAGTGAAGTGTTCATAGGGGACCTGTGATGCTAATTGTTGTCCTGGAAAAAACCCAATGAGTCATGGGACTTCATTCTAAATATAGCAAATTGCATAAAATAGTCAATCTTGAAAGTATTGAATGCATGGATCTCAGAAGCCAGCTATATTTCTGAAAGAAGTGCGCTCATCTGATGTGTCTGATGATAGTGGTTCTTTTTCTTTATGGTATTTTTTTTGTTTTTTTTTTTGTGCAATGGTAGCTCTTTGTGCAGCCAATGGAAATGAGACGTCCTACAGAAAATGAAGTGACTTAATCATAGCACAGATGCTCTCAGTGGAGGGGGTTATTAAAAGAAAAGTCCTCTGCTGGCAAAGTTATTACATAAAATTGTCCATTCTGGGGTTTCTTGCACTTTCCTCTGAAGCTTCTGGTATTGGCCACTATCAGAGACTAGTTACATTTTGAAATTACCGATCTGGTGTCAGTCCTATGGTAGTATAATCTACGTAGGAAGCCACAGTAAAAGAAAAAACAGTACTCATTCAAAAATTCACACGCAAGTGTCATGTCAGAGTGACTCAAAGTCAATGTCAGTATAGTAAATGAAAGGCTGGTAGATGAATACAGGGATTGATAAGGATAATTAACACTTTCTTGAATTACATTCATATGGTGCCTCTACAGTGTGACTATCAATCATTTAAAAGGGAAGCACAACACAATTTAAAATGTCATGCATTATGAAACTTAATGAGGATTAGAACTGAAAGTCAGTTTTCTGAAGTTAAATCTGGTTTTGAGTATGACTCATTTGATAGCACTCACCTCATGGGTTTAAGTCCTGTACCCACCACAGATATTTCAGGGCAGTAACTTGTAGCTTGGGAAGAGGAAGTCTGTTGAAATGCTGTACTTCAGATGAGACAAATCAATGTTTTTCTGCCCATTTCTGATCTAGATCTATCGTAATGATACAGGTAAAAGTTAAAGATCTTTCTGTGCTTTTCAAGAGGGGAGAGCTGCTCTCAGCTATGTTACGGGCCAAAAGGGCCCAGGACGCGGTAAGTGGAAAAGTCATTTAGACTCAACTTTCCCCTTCCTCCTAAGCTGAGCACACCTTGGTCAGATCAGTGTTTCTGGCCCCCAGTACCACTAGCAGCTTTACAAAGTACCATAAAGCTATGTAGCCCCAAACCCTGAACTAAGTCACTATGTACAAGCAAGTTCTGCTTTTTCATTTTAGTTTTAGGCCAGCTGCTACACTAACTTCTATAGTGCCCTTCATCAGAATATATCAAGAGTGCTCTACATGCATCCTTACTGTATAGGCAGGAAACTGAGCCACAGAAAAATTAAGTTCCACATTCACAGAGGTATTTAGGGTCCTAGCTTCCACGGATTTCAAGTTAGGAGCCTACATACCTCTGTGGATCTGTCAGCAACCATTCAGGTACATTGTATTCATAATCACATGGTGAACATCACCTCCTTGCAAGCATTCATGTGTCAATATTTACAACTCATATTACTGTTTCAGAGGGGGGAAAGAAAGGCTTGATCCAAAGCCCCCCGACTTCAATGGTCTGCATTGGACCGTAAGTCTGTAGATAGCTTGATTAATGGGTAAAATGAAAAATATTTACCCATAAAACCTTTGGGAAAATAATTTCGGGGTAGCATAGGATAAGAGGTCCTATGTTAAACTGTTACTCATTGCCTGCCTATCTCTGGGAAACAGCAGTTGCTAAGACCCTATGATGGGGTTGGCAACCTCTGGCACGTGGCTTGCCAGTGTAAGCATCCTGCCAGGCCGGGCCAGTTTGTTTACCTGCTGTGTCTGCAGATTTAGCCAATCGTGGCTTCCACTGGCCACAGTTCACAGCTCCAGGCCAATGGGGGTGGCAGGAAGCCACGGCCAGAACATCCCTCAGCCTGCGCTGCTTCCCGCAGCCCCCATTGGCCTGTAGCGGCGAACTGCGGCCAGTGGGAGCCTGCTATCGGCTGAACCTGCGGACACGGCAGGTAAACAAACTGGCTCGGCCCTTCAGGGTAAGCACCCTGGCGAGCTGCATGCAAGAGGTTGCTGACCCCTGCCCTATGAGCACAGCTGCAGCGAACTATAGTCTGGTGTACACTGAAATGATCACATTTAACATTTAAAGCTTCCTTAATGCTTTTAGTAATCAGCACAACACTAATCTTAAAATGAATGAATTTTACTTAAATTATCAATGTCCTAATCTCCATTTACTGATACAGGTGCCACGAAGAAGGGCAGCACAATAAAATAAGTCACAATTAGAAGTCAAGGGAAAGCTGCTGCTCTTTGGAATGTTCCTTTGCTAGGTGACTTCATGCAGTTACAAAGCTTTTCCCTCCTGAGACCACAAGAGAAACAAGTGTTGAGAGGTCCTGCAGAAACAAACAGCTGGATTAATTGGAGGGAAAACCTTTTTAGGCTCAAAAGGGAAAAGGCAGGATTTTGCAGAATTGAGCATCAGTGACCCTGGTCCTTCTCTAAAGAGAACACTGGTGAGCCAGAATATGAAGTGAATTATTCTGATAAAGCATTCAGGAACACACTGGATGAAACTGATATTCAACCAGTTGGGGCAACAGGAGTGGCTTTCCCTTTCTATGCAGATGCCTGCCTGATAAACTTGTTAACCAGACTTCAGTAGTCCTGATGTAACATTCTTTCGGGATGTTGTTTTGGACCACATATGCAAGCGGTTCATTAATAGATATTAGGGCCAGAAGGAACCATTATGATCATCTAATCTGACCTGTATAAACACAGCTTATAAAATTCCACCCAGATTCATGAACTAAAGTCTGACAAGCTGTAGAAGTTGTACAACTGAATAAAATGTTCACACCACTTTCTGTGACACTGGTTATGGAGATTTGCTCGTTCACACGTCTGGGAACTAAGTAAGCCTGTGGGTGTGTACTTACATTTCTCAAGAGGACTGTGTAAGGCTGGCTGAGCAAGTGATTGCCCTATGAGGTTAAGAAATTGTAATCACAGACCTGAAACTTGGTTCTCCTAGAAAGCCCCTTGCTGATTCAGTACTATGTGGGCAATTTGAAACAGGCTGTAGTGATGCAGTATAAAGCAGCACTTCCATGTCTACAGTCAGTTGGCTGTGGTTGCTGAAATGCACAGCCACCAGAATGCGCAAGCTAGGCTGGAACATGCCATTAAATTATGTCAGCACGTAGGAAAGGGCTTTAAAGAAACCTATACCCATTTTGATTATCCTAGCAATCAGAAATCCCTAAGCTAGGGCTTTGTTGTGCACCATGAACAAGGTACAACTGGTCTAAAAACAACATAGTCCCAAAATTTAGAGGATCGTAATTTGCAAAACCTGTATTGCCTACTGTGATAGGGTGACTACCCCACATGTGTGGTGAAAGGGTTAATGTAGGCCTGGCCTAATTAATGATGGAATCCATCTGTGAAGGGGCTGGGGGGTGCTATAAACAGAGGACACATGAAGCAGAAAGGGGCTGCAAGGAGAAACTTTCAAGTTACACTCCTGATAGTACAGAGTGGCGAGATCTGTAAGGAACAAGAAGCTTTTACACAGAGTGAGGAGAGAAGTCCAGGGACAGGCAGCATTGGAGGAAGTCCAGGAAGGTGGCAGCAAGAGGGTGTAGTGTAGAGGATGTACCTGGGGTCCCTACCAGCCACTGCTAAGGTGATGGGAAGCTCTTAAGATATGGACTGCTAGAAACTTTGAGAGAAGGTTCCAAAACCCAAGGGAGACAGATTAGTTGGAAGGACCGGGGTATTGATTTATTTATGCTAGACTTTGTCAGCCTGAATGGGGTGCAGCTAAAGCACAAGCCTGAAGAAGAGGTGGACCACTGAGGGACCAGCATGACTCTTGGCAAGGGGTGCTAGACAGGAGAGCTACTACACCACACCTGTGCTTTAAGGATTCACTCTAGCAGTGAGTCTACTCCTCTACACCAAGGACTATGTAAATTAGGTAATTATCTGAATACACATTCTCAATTCTGATCATTTGGGTGTGCACTTATCCACACAAATTTAATTATTTGGGCCAAGATTTATAAGTTGCCATTTGGGAACTTCTAGGTAGGAAGGGCAAGAAGGGGGAAAACAGGACTAACTAGTTGTATAGGAGCCCAATATATGATTGGAAGTTAAACAACAACAAAAAAAACCACCCCACACATAACCCTAAATGTGCAACTTTAAAATGAGGGTAGAAAGAAAGTTATGTGAGCTACCCTAAATCTGGCATTTCCTAACCTTCAAGTGTTTGACTTTGCGACCTAAACAAGATTCTATTTATCTTAAAGAGAAAGTTAAGGAGAGACTTGATCACAATCCAAGTATCTACACAGCGAACAGATATTTCATAATGGGCTCTTCAATCTAGTGGACAAAAAAAATCTAACAAGACCCAGTGCCTACAAGTGGAAGATAGACAAATTCAGACTGGAAATAAGGAACAGTTTTTAACAGTGACGGTAATTAACCATTGGAACAATTTACCAAAGATTTTGGCAGATTTTCCATTACTGGCAATTTTAAAATCAAAATAGGATATTTTTCTAAAAGACATACTCTAGCTCTAATCGGAATTATTTTGGGGAAGTTCTGTGGCCTGTGTTATATAGGCAGTCACACTAGATGATCACACTGATCCCTTCTGGCCTTGGAAACTATGAACACTTAAATGTTTTTTGTATGTAAATATATTAAGCAAAAAGGAAAAAAAGTTGTAAAACTGAAGTCACTGGAGCTATGTGGATTTTACAGAAGCTGAGGATCTGACAATTTGTCAGTCCCTACATATTACAACCTTTCGTATTTCTGACTTTTCAACTTTTTTTTAAATCAATTATGGTTTTGATTACTTGTTGTGAAGGCTCTTTTTTTTTTTTTTTTTTTAAAGAAGACAGCATCAATGAAGGTTTAATATTAGGCTAAAAGTTGTATGGATGTCTTCAAAATTTAAATAAATTAGAAAGTTAAAAGATAAAACTAAGACTAAGAACATAAGTTCACAATAGGTGGCAGGAATACATTGTTACGATATTTCAAAAGGCTCATAACATGATAGCTGAACAGGAAACAAAACTAAAACAGGAGCATCTATATTTTAAAAAAAAAAAAAAAAAACTTGCTTTTTCCCCTCTTCCTCACTTGCACAACTCTGTTTCCTATTCAACAACTCTCTTCACTGCTCCTGAAATGAGTGTGAGGGAAAAATATTGGAGGTGGAGACTGAGAAACAAAATGGCTCTTTGACAAGTATTTTTGCAGAGGAAAAGCTTTTACTATTTACAATATCAAGCAAGAATCAGTGCCAGGAAACAAACCACAGTCTTACTAGAGCGTTGAGATACAAGTCAGTTAATCCACCTCCTGTGCAGTTTAGAGAAGGGAAATGAATCGTGATGATCACACACAGATCTTAAGTTCCCCAAAGATTGGAGGTTTTCAGATCCAGTATTTTGGCTCAGGTTCATCTCTAGTATACTGGGGACATTTGAAAATCCAGATGTCTATTTAGCTCCTGAAGTAGTTTCTGCATCAGTCTGTAGAGCAAATTCAGATGCAGTTTTTGAAAGAAAATTTAGCTTTAACAAATTTTTGCACAGTGGTGTTTGGATTCCACTAACATGTGTTTTTATATGAACTAAAACTTATTTCATTCTCCCTGACCCTTTGGACATTTCAACCTTTTATAGGATGACATTTCAAGAAAGTTGCTACATAACATTTTAACCCCTGGAATGACAAGTGACAGTGTCAACTTCTTACTGACAGCCTTCATTTTTACTTACTTATACAAGGACATGATCAACACCGAATGTTCTCTGATAACATATGTAGCCTTTTTGCAAATCTAAATATTTTTGTGAAAAGTGCTTGAGAAACAAAAATATTAAGCACCTGACAAGAGGCTTCTCCCACACTCTTTAAGACAATGAAACTAGATGGTTCTGGCTGCACACTCAGAGTACAATCATCGAGATAGTAATCTTTCCAGAGCTAGGAAGCTCATTGTATATGGGCTATAACAGAACAGTAGATGGCCCTGGAATGAATACAAAGATGCAATTCAGTGCAGAGGTTCTGATGACATAATTGATGGAAAGGGAACTGTGGAGTGACTTCATCTTTTGTGTTCACCCACGGTCATTATCTTATTACATATGTACCCACAATTACTTTGCACTGAAGTATGTTTTATACACATGAAATTAACCTTAAAGGGTTAAGGGAAAGTAGGAATTAGAGTGCAAGACTCCACTATACCTTTAATATTTTACAATATGTTTAAAATGATATAGAACATGGGTTCTCAACCTTTTTCTTTCTGAGGCCCCCCCAACATGCTATAAAACCTCCACTGCCCAGTTGTGCCACAAACTGTTTTTCTGCATAGAAAAGCCAGAGCCTGCATTAGGGGGTGGCAAAAAGGGTAACTGTTGCTGAGGGCCCGTGTTGCAATCCCGTGTGGTCGGGCTGTGTCTTTCTGCCCTGGGCCCTAGCGAGTCTAACGCTAGCCATGCTTGGTGGACCCCATGAATTCTGTTCACGGCCCCATGGGGAGGGCCCTGGACTGACGGCCCCTGGTTGAGAACCACTGGTATAGAATGTAGCCTCAATTTTATATATACATAGATAATAGTTTGGGACAAACCAGGGTTTAAATTCTTAGATCATTTCCCAGAGCCCCTTCCTCAATCTCCATGCTATTAAAAACCTCTAGTTCAGGGCTCCAGTCTCTGGGCTTCAGGCCCACCAGGGGAGGAGTGGGGGAAGAAGAGGAGCCACCTGGGCTTAGAAAGATTTACCAGAGTTCTGCTCTGGCCGAACTTAAGTCCTGGGACAAACAGATTTTAGTTTTTAAATCAAATAGCTAATTATCCTTTCCAAAAAAAAAAATCAAATAAATTAGCTGAGAAATATGAGAGCAAGTGACCATCTTAAAAACGTGACAAAGCAGGACTGCTCCCCCTCAATGGCTCTGCAGGAACTCAAAAGTTGTGAAAATTGAGCAGATGATATTTTTGATATCAGAAACCTAGAAAAAAATGCACTACTTTTTCAAGTTAGCAAGATGGAGATATTTTATTTGCATTTTGAAACAAGCGTTTTGCACAACTGCATCCAATACTAAAGAGAATAAGCCTGATTTTCAGTAAAGTATACTGGAATCTTAATTCTCACTCTGCAAAAATTTTGAGAACTAACCCAGTCATATTCTGTTTCTCAGCAAAGATTAATAGTGACATAGTGAGGTTCCAAATATGCTTACCAGAACACTACCAACCTAGCAAAATGAAACTACATGGTTCACTTGTTTTGTCAACGGTACGACTTGGGATGTAGTATTTTGTTTGCTAATTTAAAACTCTAATACACAATGGAGGTCTCTAGTGATTTTTCTATTATACATTTTCAAAACTTGGAATTCAAATGCTTTAAGTTCTCCTACATAGGTCTAAACTTTCTAGAACTGAACTGCAGCCTTACAGTATTGATTGCAAAAAAGACATCTGAATTTTGAGTATTAGAAGATTGTAGTTATAAATCCTGAAAAATTTCAGCCTCACATTATAAAGCTATACAGTGGACTACATAGAATATGGTCTCTTTAAAGGTTAGAGATATGATAATCTTGTTCAAATAGTTTCAAGGATTGTTCTAGCGCAAGGGCAGGAGATTGCAAAGTTGAAAAAAATGCTTGATTTGGTCTTGTGCATAGACTTTGCCACTAATCTGTTTACATTAAACAATGCTAGCAAGAATCTCCAACTATTTAAAAATTCTCTTTAAATATAAAAATCTCACTTACTGACATCTTCCTCATATACACAAAAGAATAAAAAGAAAAAACCTCTAACTGTATATTCAAATACACCAGAGTTTGCAGCAGCCAGGGACCAGTTTTTAGCAAGAGTAACAAGAGAATAAATATAGCACCAACACACAAGTATGGGCTTAATCCAAAACCCACCAAAGTTAATGGAAAAAGAGTTGTTTTTCCCCTCAAAGGTTCTATTGATAATGCACTGTCAAACTAGGTTACATGTAAATTGTCATAAGAAATGTGAATTGCAGGTGTCAAATGTTATGCAATGAAAACTGTTTCAAAAGCTACTGAATTACAGAAAAGAAGTTAGCAAACTCTTTAATAGATACTTTCTGAAATCTATGGAAGGAGCCTCAAATTGTGACACCTGCTGCCTTGTTCTGAATTAAAGAAGGGATCTAATTTCTTAAATATGTTGGGGTTATCCGTTCTACTCTGAAATGGCACTAAAAAAGTGGATAACTTTTTAAAAACCTAGAAACTAGGAGATGTTTTACCTGCCTTAAGTTTATTTCATATGAATTGACACTGCTTTTATCAAATCTATTCTCTTGTGCGTACTCAATCAACAACTTACTTCTTTGCAAAGAGGAGAGGGTTATTGGTATTGCCTATAACTCAAACAGAAAATAAGTTCACAAGAATAAAAAAATTCACTTCATGTATTTGTGGTCAATATAGCCATTGTTTCAGTTCCTAGGTTCTTTACAGCTTAAGAACAAAAGGTTTTCCTACGAGGCACATGAGTAGCCTCAAAACTGATCTTTCATCACACTGAAGCAAACCTGAAACTGTAACAGTGTAAGCAAACTACATCAACTTTTGGTGCAAAGAATATTTCAAGGTATTTCAAGTGTCTGGACTGAGTCTGATTCATTAAAACAAGGACCACCACACAATAAGCACTGAACTGTTTTGAAATTCTATTCTATCTGGGTTCTTGCACTGAACTCCATTGCTGAGTGCCTTCCAGAAATGCATTAAGCAACATGACTAAAATCTGTGCTATTTCTCTCATGTTCTCCCTGGGGGAGAAGTGTGTGGACTGTTTTGTTTTGCAATGTTGTACAAGTTTTCTTTTGCTTACACGTTGCCACATGTTTGTTAGAGAAGGCAAGGCCAAAGAAATTCAGTTTGTGCTCAGAGTAGAAGATGGTGAGCTTTGATGGTCCCAAAAATCTGGACATTTATTTTGGTACCCAAGAGGATGCTGAGCTATTCTAAAAATCTGGACTGGATTCTGGGCACTGAGTCCTTTTCAAAATTCTGGCCTAGATAAACAAAAAAACAAAAACCATGGAGTATGCTCATCCCATGTGAACATGAACTAGCTATAATTTAACAGCATAGGAATAATTCTGTACCATTTCTGTTTGGATTCTAATTTCATACTTTTACAAGACTTGATCACAAAGAAATTTAAGAAACTCCCTGAAGGGACTATGTGAAGATGAAAAAATAAAGGAATCACTTACGTTTTGTTAAAATCACAAGTTTCACCTTGGGCAGAAATCAATATGCAGAAAATGAATCACTCTAGTCTGATTTCTTGTAATTGATTTCAGTATATTTGAAACCACTACATACAAGGCTTTGAACCACAAAAAAAAAAAAAAAAAAAAAAAAAAAAAAAAAAAAAAGTGTTCCTGTAAATGAACACAAGCTCAGTAATTAAATCCTGTTTCATGAGCAGTCTTCCCCTTTCACATGCAACTTACTTAAGTTTTAGGTGTACACAGTACTTTACAGATACAAAAACAGTAAAGATCTAACGCAATCATTAGGTTACATGCAAGATAAAAGGTATGTGTGACCCTGTTAAAAAAAAAAAAAAATTATCACACTCCAACGAGTTTCAGAGCCAGGAGTCAAGTGACTCAGGTTCCCACTACATGGCTAAAAATAGCAGTGTAGACATGACTATTTGGGCTCTGAAATCCAGCAAAGGAGGGTGTGTTGTCTCAGAGCCTGAGCTCCAGTCCAAATGGGAATGTCTACACTGCTATTTTCGGTTTGACAGCACAAGACCAAACCAGTTGACTCAGGCTCTGAGACTGGCTTCCACAGGTTTTTCTTTTTTGGGGCGGGGGTGGGGTTAGGAGCAGTGTAGACAAACTCAGTTGAATGTGTTATTCGTAAAGCCGGTTGTGAGACTTTTCTATGTTATCTCATAAAGGAGTGTAGAATTGGGACATTAGCATAGAAGCTCTATTCTTGGGTTGCAACACTTGGGATATTTTATTTCATTAAGGGAATAATTAGCACGTCCCCAGTTTCCTGTAAAGGCTCCTTATTATTGGCATGCAGCATTTAAAACAGTCACCTGCTCCTGCTCACATAGCAATACCTTGGAGACCTGCTGCAAGTTTCCTTCACCTTACTCCTTTCTTCAAACCTGTGATACTCAGACCTCAGTGATTCAGGAGCCAAATTAGCAATTAATATTACCCTAAAGAGCCACAGCAGGGCAAATTCATTGTTTCGTTATTTTATATATGGTTGTCAACCTCAACCTTCCAGGAATACGTCCAACCAGAACTAGCAACTCTCTATATAATTTTATTCTCCTAGCGAAATGACTGACCAACTCTTATTTTATCAACTACAATCTGTTAGCATAGTAAAAGCATCCTGATTGGTTGTTAATTAAATCACACAGTGTTTTAAAATCATGTGCTGCTAAGAGCCACATGAGATACATTAAAAAGCCACTTGCAGCTCCCAAGCCTCAGTCTGAATATCACAGCTTTAAATCCGTTGCTCTACACTGGTTTGCCAAGGTTTTCATCCTGGTAAGTTGGCTCCTCTACCTTGGAAAATCCTGCAGATGGAGGGCCAAGCTAGTTGTCTTTTATTGTTTTTGAATCACATCTTTCCAAATGACACAGCAATTGCCTTAAATTGCAATTGAAGCCCTCTGCTTACCTGCATATTGTAAAGTTAAACCATGGAAACCTGGGTTTTTGCATTATTGTTTTGGAATTTAAAATAGCCCTGGCATATCTATGACAGTAAGACAAATGTGTCTTGTTCCCTCAGTTGATATTTTGGCTCCAAATAGATTCCTGGGATCTGGCTTCCACACCATCTCTGCACTCAGCCTCTTCAACTGAGGAACCTCTCTGCAGTAACATTGTGGACTCTCTCATCTGTAAGTAAAGCAGGAATACTGAAGAGTCCTGCCTCCTCTTTTTTGATCTGAAACACTTCAGAAACTTTCTAGCTGAACAACATGCCTTTACGTAGGTATGCAGCCACTCTCCCAATTTCAAAATCTGTGATGCATGAATATATACAATGACTGGACTCACCTATATTTGAAAGAGTGACAATAACTCCAGCTCTCAATTACAGATGTTGATATCCTCAGATTAAGAGAAAATAAAACCTAGTAAGAGGCTTCAAGGCCATCAGATCCAGAGAATTAGCTTTGTGGTCTCAACTTGTGCCCTCAAATACAACATAGTGCACTCTTAAACTCAGTGTACTTAATGAAACAGACTGAATCCTTGTATTTTACTGTTTCTCAAGCCTCAGTATAAAGATTGCATTTCACACTAGAATATCTGCCTAAAGTTCGGAGAATGGCAAACGAAACTGGTCTGTGGTATCTGTGTTCTTTCACCTTTTCCTGGAAAGTATGTTTGTCTTTTAATCAAGTAGCACAGCAGTTTAACTACATAAACAGCCAAACACTGCAACCATTTACTCAAGACAAATGTTTCAAGAACATTTCTAAAATGTGTTTTAAGTCATTAAAAACAAAACAAAGAAAGGCCACACACACCAGCAACTTCAGCATACATTTCAAAGGAAACATTTCCAACCCTGACTTCCAGACATCCTTTTTGTTTTCAGTTCTTTATGTCCATATTAGTTACCAGTTAGTTTGTCAATCTGATTCAATTTACTCTTATAGTACTTCCTGGAATCAACAGTTTGTAAATTGTAATGAGGAATGGAAGTTACATTACTTCATTCCACAGAAAGGTAGTCAAAGCCCTGCATGCTGAAACCTGTTTATCACTGACTGTATTTTGTTACAGTTTTTAATATGCTTCATTGTAGTTTGCATGCCAAGAGGACACAGGCAGTACATGTGTGTGTACATGAGCTTATACATTTATTGAGGCCTTTACAGAATTTTAGTATAAATTTCAGCATATAACTCATATCCCAAAAATTAAATGGTCTAGTAAGTTTTAAGAGGTAAAAACACAAAAAAACCACGTTAAGTATCTCTGTGCTAGACCTATAAATAAATACATTACACTTGAAGTATAAACACACTGCTATATTTTATGGCTGTTCCTTGGACACCTAAATGTCAATTTTTGGAATACACTGTTACTAGGGTCAAATCTGATTTGAACGTTGATGGTTCAGCAATCTCAGTTCTTTGCTATGAAATTGGACGAGGATGGGGGGAGCACACATTTTGCCATGTAAAAATAACTTATGAAGCAACAGTGACCTTTCTTCTAATTTTGCCAGTTTACAAAAGGCTTTACCATGCAATCATGAGGCTCCTGAATGCATCAGTTCACCAAATCATCTGTGACTGCAGCCAACTGATGCTCCTGGGTTCTTGTTGGCACCATTTGTGCTCTTCAGTTGGATAGAGTTTCATCTGTTATTGTCATTAATTCTGTGATTGAGTTTGCGATCTGGGAGAGGGAGATTTTGATCACCATTACTTTAGGAATCTAGCCACTGTGGAAATGCTCCCTTTGGATGACAGCCGTGCAAGAATAATTGTACCCTTCTTCTGTCAGTAGAAGGAGAGGCATTTCTTGGAGTTTTTTTTGGCTCTTGTAGGATGTGTCTTCCTAGGTCTCTTGGGAAAAATTAAGAGCTTTAGATTTTGTTTTCTTCCTTTCCCTGACCATTAAGATTTATAGAACAGGATTGTCCTTGGCACTGGCTGTCAGAGTAAAGAATGAAAAGGATGTCTGGAAGTCAGGGCTGGAAAAGTTTCCTTTGACGTGCCTGGGGGATGGAGTGAGGAGAGGTCAGGGAGAGCCTAAGAGGTACACTTCTTTAAGATTTTAGGTGCCCCTACATCAGAATCCAAACAAGCAAAACCAAAAGGATTACTGCTCGTGGGAGTCAGAACTGCTTTGTCCTTTGAATATCTCGTTTCCTGGGGCTGCCCTAGAAGTCTACTCCTACCATTACAGAGGTGCGGTCTAGTGTGTTGAGCATGATTAATCTGTAACTAAGGACCTCTGTACCCAATGCCTATTCACTTTTTGGAAGTTGGTCAAATCATATCTGCCATATTCTATAAAAGAGATAATACCTACTTTGCGGCCTATTATGAGGATTGGAGTGAAGTTTAAGTAACACACACTTCAACTAGATCAGTGGTTCTCAAGCTATACACCATTGTGGGCCACATATGCAGCTCTTTATGTGTTACAGGGGCCACATCCACACAGTAGATATACACACTACCTGTATGGCCCTGAGGATGTCACATGGACTGCAACAGTGTGCTGACTGGGCCGCAATCAGCCTTTAGGTTGAGAACCACTGAACCAGATATTCAAAAGTTGCCAGATTCAAGATGACTTCTGGAAAGTAAAGAAGTTTTAGGATATTCTCTCCTATACATTACTAAGGCATGTTAAAACTATACTTAATTTGTAAAAATTCAAATACCTAATATAGCTGAACATGTGAGACAGTACACACACACACACACACAATGATTTATAGAAGCTGGTTTTGATACTCTGTGTGTAAAATATTAAAAGCCAAATATGCCATCAGCTAACCAAGACTACTAAAAATATGTTGTGAATTTATTTTTAATGCTAACTTGCTTCTGACTTGACAGTATCAGGAAACTTGTAAACTCTGTACACAAAGGCTAAATCTCAAATTAAATGCCAAAAGCTTTCCAAGTTTTTAAACTAGTACCGTTATTTTATAACACAGCACCTTAAGACAGCAGAAAAGATGTTCAAATACCAGGATAGGTCATATTTTACTTTGTTTTAAAATGTGTGTGATCACAGCTGATTTAATATTATTCAGCTTAGACGGTAACACTACAGGAAAGCATTTTAAAAATAATGTAAATCATAAGCCTTTTGCACAAGAGGTGTAGGAGTTAAGGTTATCCCATGTTTCAGTTCACTACTCTTGACACATTGTTTTAAAACTTAGCAACATATCACAACACTCCAAATGGTCATAGCCTCCCATCTGAGGCTTTACTAAGCAAGATTAAGTTTAGTGCATTCACTGCTAAGTTCTCCACTAATGTATTTATAATACACATTAAAAAAACCACCTCTCAAAACATTCAGCATAAGGAAAAGCAAATGGGTGCTAAAAATATGTTTAAACAACCTGTTGAAGCAATGCAAGTTTATAAAGGCACTCACTCTATGGTAATAAGCCTGATACAGTGTCTACTCTAGACGTCTTTCCAACATTTGTGTATACCACCAGATGCATATGAGCCATTGATGGAGCAAAGGTATGGTCCCTGCTCCACAGAGCTTGGAGTCTAAACTGACCACGTAACATGAGATTCTTCTCTGATCATTTGCCACTGTTACTGAATATATGCAAAATCATCAAGTGAGGAATCACACCTTTGTGGTTTGGACTTCGCTTGTTCTTTATTATTCTCTGCAAAACTGACTGCTGAACCCACATAAATTTTTTGCTACTGCTGGCACTCTGTGCAATTTATGAAATGAAGTATTTTAAATGCTGACATGGAAACTGAGTAAGAACACAAGAATGGCCATACTGGGTCAGACCAAAGGCCCATCTAGCCCAGGATCCTGTCTTCTGACAGTGGCCAATGCCAGGTGCTTCAGATGGACTGAAAAGAGCATGTAATCAAGTGATCCTTCCCCTGTCGCCCATTTCCAACTTCTGGCAAACAGAGGCTAGGGACACCATCGCTGCCCATCCTGGCTAATAGCTATTGATGGACCTGTTGTCCATGAACTTATCTAGTTCTTTTTTGAAGCCTGTTACAGTCTTGGCTATAGTCTATATAGAATGATGTCAAGGCCATGAATGAAGGGAACAGTAGGTTTGATAAAAACCTACTATATCTGGAAAATTCTTTAGCAACACTTACTCTGACAAATATGCTGTTTATATTACAATTGCGTCCTGCACAAAATTTTAGTTTGCACAATGGTTATTTGAATATTAGTTCCAAAATATAAAATATTCTCCAATCTTCCACTGCTGCCAACTTGTGATATGCAGTAATTTTTTCTAAAAGCTGTAACTCCTGAAGTCATGAAGAATTTCAGCTTTTTTTTTTTAAATCCACCCTAGCAAGGAAACCTGGTTCTGTAGTGAATTGTAATCAGTTTCTTACTGACTACAACACATCTTTCAAAACACCTTTCTGCATAGTGAATTAGTTTTGTTATACAAGTACTTTTCCCTCAAGAAACTTTCATTTTCATCTTGCGTAAATCAGACGTTTTCAGTCACCATGGCCACATAAGTGTTTTGATTTGTGCATGCACTGTTTTGGACTGATAAGTAACAAGCTTGCTGACCTCAAACTTGTCTATTTCTCCCACAGTGATAAATCCTATGGTTATACATTTACACCAATTTTAAAAGGTAACTGTGTAGGTACTGTTGAGAACTAAGGACATTCTAAACTAGCTTAAAATAGCAATTTTAGAGTTCCTAGTTTATTCACGGTAGCCTCTCATTGATTTTCATACTGTAAGAGCTCCAAAAGGTTACTTCCTTCTCATAAGCTTTTAAAAATCTATTATATTACTAAGTTTTCACAGTATGGCACTGTTATCATGTAAAATGCCACAGGGTACTCGGACTTTAAGAGACTGACCACTATTTTTTCTAAAGTGTTTCATTTACAAAGGCTCACATTCTTATCTGACAATGTAAAGTCAATCTTCTCTCTCTGGCACTTTCAGAAGAGCCTGTCTTGAAAGGAAAGAGTTCTGATTCATAGCTATTTGCTTAAGAACATACATTTCTGGTGTAGACCTCTGGTTTGACATGAAAGTGCAAAATTTCAGTAATGTGCACAGAAGAGTTAGCTACTATACATACGTAGCAGCTAAATTATGAAATTGATGGACATGAGCAAACTTTCCATTGCAAAACCATTTAGGATTTGCAGCAAGACTTTCTGCAATCTCTCTCTACATTTCTATAAAGAAAATAAGTTATTTGGAGGTTCGTGGTACTGCATGAGAAACCAAATTACATTCTTTTTAGCCAAACTCCAAATATAAATACTGCATCTGGACCATCTGTCCCAAGTTTCTGCTCAGTAAGCTCTTGCAGATGCCAATACTCATAGGGTGTTATTTTCAAAAGCGCTGTGTGTTGACTTAACTCTCCTTCCATTGAAGTCAACAGCAAAATGTCCATTGGTTTCAGTGGAAGCAGTGTTAGACCAACGCTGAGCACTTGAAAATCCCATCCTAAATTCTTAAGAATGAGTATGAAAATGGAAATATTGGTAGTTCCACATGTACTAGATTCATCCTTTATTACCAACTGTTCTTTTTGCAAAATAAGACAACCCAAGAGAAATGATGCATTATTAAAATCACTTGAAGGCTACTCAATGTAAAAAAAGGTGCTATCACACTGTTGAGCCATCTGGCATCCTCAGAACAGTTTTCCTTTAGTTTAAATGTACTACATCAGTTTATTTTATTAGGGTGTTACCAACAGGGCAGGTGGGAGGGGAGAGAAAATAACCAATACAAACTGCTATACTCTTATCTTAGCCTTTCTGGGTGAATAAAATATATAAAAAATAATACCCACCAATAAAATCTGTGTTAAACCCTTGAAAACAACAAATATTAGGGTCTAGTGAATGCTTGTGGCATAAAAGACTAAGGACTTGTTCAATTTTTCACTCAGACTGACCACTCAATACTCTGAAATACTACACAACTCAAGTCAGAGGTTGAAGGATGAGAATCTTTACACTTACTGCTTAAGCACATGCAAATGTAACTATTCTCATAACTTTAATCCTGAATTGACTAGGCTAGCAATATAGTCTTTGAAGCAGTGGTCCCCAACCTTTTTGTCTGGTGAAGAACCGTGGCAGTGGCGGAGCATCTGCCAAAATGCTGCTGAATTCTCATCTGGTGAATTCTCGGGTTGGGGACCCCAGCTTTGAAGAATAAAATAAGCCATTTAAGTTTAATAGATTTGCACAACTCCTAATATTAACAGGATAAAAATCCTGTCAGTACTAGGTATAGCACACCTAATACTTTATGAATATATCGATGCTAGTAATATCAGTACTATTTTCACACTTGGAACACCACTACAGAACACACCATATATCAAGAATTCCAATTTTCTTTCCTCTTGCATAAAAATCAAGTATCATTAAAGTAAGATGCAGACTTTACAGTTAAAGACTTTTGCACCATACACTGGTCTATTAGTTATCTTACCTAAAAGGGGTGCAGATAATTCAAGTTTTCTACAGATTTGCTTTAAAGACTCAAAAAAAAAACCAAACCCAAAAAAACAAAAAAAACAAAGCCCCAAAGAACACCACACTAATGAAATGTTCTGAATATCAGACAGACAACATTACTCCATCATGCAAGAGGATTTCCCTTTTTTAAACAGTTCATTTCTTCTGGTTGAAATTCTGTGGTATTTTAGTGTTTTACAATCTATGGGGTAAGAGTGCTCTACTGCAAGCTTAACCCTCAGCTAATGTCCAATAGTAAACAGCGGAGGTAGGCCCTATTTGTAGAGACAGAGGTATTGTCACACTTAGTAAAAAAAAATCATAGCATTATTAGGATATTCAAATCCACATTTTAAAAACTGAGTGCATGCACAATTACCGGGATTACACATGCATTTTGTTCACGCACATGCAACAAAACTCACCCTTGCTATCACAACAGACCTAGCAAAGATTGCAAACTTTTACTAGCAGTTTTTCATTACATTCCCAAGATCTGAATTTGCCAGTTTAAGGTAGTTTTTATTTAGGTAACTGCTAACCAATAAACTCAAAGTATTTATTTTTAATCTAGCTTTATCACTCATTTATTGACTGAGCTTAAAGATCAAAGATGGGTGTGTGTGTGTGTGTTAAGAAACCATTACACTGCAAAATGGCATGGACAGTTAAATTTGTTTGTCAATCTATTTTGTAGCATATTTCTGCTGATCGTGAAAAATATGGAGAAACAAGGGCATGCAATTATTACTTAAATATGCAAGTTTGGAAATCAAACTTAAATGCTTGCTGTAGGCAGATTTCAAGTTATTGAATGGTGCCCTCTTTGTTACCAAATCACTTATGCAGTTCACACTAAATCCTCCTGGGAATAAAAAGGACTGCTGGATTGGGTTACTCCCATTTTCCCATTTGTGCCTGTATACTTCTATGTAACAGCATCCAGAAATTTTATATTAGATTAAGGCCTTCATTTAGAATATTATAACAGATAAACTTAAATTGTGTGCACTTGATGAATATTTAGAGTGTTGAAAACTCTGTTCTAAGAAAAATCAATACTTCTTTGTTTCTCCAAGAAACGTAATCACTGAATTCTACAAATGGAGATAAGCACCACAGTTCACATAAGCCTAGCTGAGTGAAGTTCTAGACACACATGCATCTGACAGAAGAGAACTAGCTTCTCTTATATGCTTCTAAATACAATACAAATTTAAGTTCTTAATTTCTTTATGCTAAAATTCTACGCTTTTTTTGCTACACAGAAGAGGCTTTTATTATGCAACGGAAAAAATGTCTCCGTTTGTGAAAATTAGCGTTTGCTAACCATGCACCAAGAAAGTATGCTTATGGAACAAAGACAATTTGAAGGAATTTGATTATGATTGAAAATTAAATATAAATTTCAGTTCTGTATGAGATTAACAGTAGGCTCTGAATACCTTGCTCCATCTATGACAGACAAGCAGTTTAAGGAGTTTCTGTAGAAAGACACAAAACCAGCTACCTCACAAAGGACAATGAAAACAGGCCATATTCTTGCCCCTTATTCTACATTTAATTTAGCATTATTTCTGTAATTTACAAAGTGATAACGAACAACTAGCATACAGAAACCATAGCAAGAATAAGGCAAAGGTACACCTGCTATGGTGATGGCACCATATACAGGCAAGCACACGATCCAATTTTCAGTGGCACTCATGCAGCTCAGGTCCCGACCACCAGTCTTGGGGGCTCTGCATTTTAATTTAATTTTAAATACCTTATTTTCTTTACATAAAACAATAGTTTAGTTATACGTTATCTAGACTTATAGAAAGAGACCTTCTAAAAACATTAACAGGTATTATGGCACACGAAACCTTAAATTAGAGTGAATAAATGAAGGCTTGGCACACAACTTCTGAAAGGTTGCCGACCCGTTATATACAGACAGACCCTATTCATGTAGGGATATGTCTACATTGCTAAGAAAGTGTGTTAATTCAGATTAGCTAACCCAGGTTAAAATAGCAGTGAAGACAAGGAAACTGAGCATTTAACTCTGGCTGAACTGGAGCTGCTAAACCCAGGATCCTCTGTAGACTCTGTCTCAAGCTGCTAACTTGAGTTAAAAGATAAGTTGTTTTATCCTCACTGCTATTTTAACCTGAGTTAGCTAACACAAGCTAAGAACACACTTTTTGGCAATGCAGACATACCCCAAGAGAACGGGGCCTTATGCTTTTCTTTCACCTGAAGAGTTTAAGCAGCCTGGATTGAAAGAATGACTCTCGTGCTAAATAGGGATGTCCTGATGCCAAGAACCGTCTTTCACAAACACACAACTAAATTAGGGCACCATTGTAACACTCCAGTACATTAAAGACAAAAACAGGGCCAGATAAACCAAGCATGCATGGGATTTTTTTTAGTAGTTTTCTTCATGCTAATAATTCAGATTTGTGAGTTGAAAGCAAGTTACACAGGAGAGATAGGATAAACACTTTCTCATTTCATGATCTATTAGTATTGCGTCCAAAGCAATTTACCAAGGAACACCGCTCTGCAAAGGCAAATGACTAGCAAGGACTTGCATCTCTATATTTAGGGAACTCTCTTTGGAAACATACAACTCCTATTACTTCCTTATACTCTTTTACAGTCCAGACCACACTGCCATGCCGATTCCACCACACCCTGCAACTTGACTAGTCTCTTGCTCATAAAATTCCACTTCCTGTCAGCATTGGCAGATATCAGCTCCCAAATTATAAAGCATGTTTAAGCAAGATTACTTCAACCCCTCGTTAGCAGTGCTAGTATTTAAAGAAGCTCACTGAATAAAAAGTATGCAGTACATCCACCTCCAGAAACATCTTACTTAAGAATGCAAACAAGAACAAAAGGGTAAAAATATAGGCCAAAAAAGAAAATGCTTAGACGTTAAATTAAAGACCATCAGGCACACAACAGTGTCTGGATGACTAACTACTAAGCTTGCACATAAGTGCAGTAGCATATTTTGCTAGAAGTGGGGATGGGAGCACTGAGTATTTAATGGTAGATTCAAAGCCTAGAGAACCAAAAGCACAGGAATTTACATATATAAAGGCTCTTAATATGGAGAATGCACACTGTAGAAAAGGTTTTACAATTAAAAGCCCTTACAGGACAGGCAAAAGACCTTAAAATTATGGAGTTCACACAGCACAGGTATAGTGACACCTGAGAAAATTTGGAATTGTTTGTTCTTTTGGATAACTATTGCTGGAAGCACCACTAATCTAAATAGCAGTATCATCTTATTTACTGCTATTAAAGCCATCACAACAATGGCACATAAGCCTCTGCAAGTAGCACAAGTGACTCACCTTTGCCTAGTCCAGAACATAACAGATGCAGTAGAAAAAACTAAGCAACTTGCTTTCCTGTTGAGTCTGGTTTAATCCTGGAAGGGACCATCTTTTCCTGCCTCTGTACAGAGCACAACATAATGGGTCTCTGGTCCATAAATGATACAATATAACTTAGGTTTTGCATTTAGGAAGCTCAGGTATTTTTTTTTCATTAAATATACTCATTCCATAAAAAGATTTTCCTTTGCTCTGCATCCTTCTTGACACACTTTCAAAATACTAGACTACTCATGTAATAACACTTTCTACAATAACAAGCCAACATAATCTGATGAGGTTCAACAAGGAGAATTGCAGAGTCCTGGATTTAGGAAGAAAGAATCCCATGCAACACTACAGGCTGGGGATCAACTGGCTAAGCAGCAGTTCTGCAGAAAAGGACCTGGGGATTACAGTGGCTGAGATGCTGGATATGAGTTAGCAGTGTGCCCTTGCTGCCAAGAAGGCCAATGGCATATTGGGCTGTATTAGTAGGAACGTTTCCAGCAGATCGAGGGAAGTGATTACTCCCCTCTATTCTGCACTGGTGTGGCCACACCTGGAATACTGTGTCCAGTTTTGGTCCCCCCCCACCACAGAAGGGATGTGGACAAATTAGAGAGTCCAGTGGAGGGCAACGAAAATTATTAGGAGGCTAGGGCACATGACTTACAAGGAGAGGCTGAGGGAACTGGGGTAATTTAGTCTGCAGAAGAGAAGAGTGAGGGGGAATTTGATAGCAGCCTTCAACTACCTGAAGGGGGGTTCCAAAGACGATGGAGCTAGGCTGTTCTCAGTGGTGGCAGATGACAGATCAAGTAGTAATGGTCTCAAATTGCAGTGAGGGAAGTCTAGATTGGATATTAGGAAACACTGTTTCAATAGGACGGTGGTGAAGCACTGGAATGGGTTACCTAGGGTGGTGGTGGAATCTCCATCCTTAGAGGTTTTTAAGGTCAGGCTTGACAGAGCCCTGGCTGGGATGATTTAGTTGGTGTTAGTCCTGCTTTGAGCAGGGGATTGGACTAGATGACCTCCTGAGGTCTCTTCCAATCCTAATATTCTATCATTCTATAACCTACCATCAGAAAACATTTAAAATCTTAATCTCCCAAAATATTCCAAATCCTCCATATCCAGGGAAAACATATGGGACTTGCAACACTCCCTTAAAGTTGATAATCTAGGATTACTTCAGACCAGGGACGAGGCAGCAAGTTCAAAAGCTGAGGTGGCTCTCACAAGGTGCCTTGCCATCTTATGAGTGGCATGCCAGCTCTGATGGTTGTGTTGATCTCATCTGCGGCAGCATTAGTTTATTGGTTTGGGGCTTCAGACTGTATCATCATTTCTGTTGTGGGAAGAAGCATTTGACGAACTCTCTCCTTCTCCAATCCCTGGAGCCACTGCTACTTCCACCCCCCTTCTGCCTCAGCATGACACCTCAAGAAACTAGGCACCAACTGAGAAGACACATTCCCACTCTTGTACAGTACACATACCAAATTTCTATGACTTAGCTTTTAGCATCTGAGTTCATGGTTGCAGAGTCTACAACAGCAGCTCTACTAGAGCACATGAGGACTAAGGGCAACCACTGTCATAGGCACACTCTTTTCTTTATACTACTGGCTGGAAACCACCACCTCTTTGTTCCGATTAGTCCTCTTGACAACACTCATTGACAAAGATGAGGACTCAGCAATTGAGTAATACTGGCAGACCACTTGAATCAGAGGGGGCAGCTGCTGGATCACAGCAGATGTTATCCTTCAGATGCTTACTATGCTTGAAGTTTTTTGTTCCGTATGAAACAATCAATAGGAGAAGCCTTGCGCTGCACTTATGTGATGCTTCTGGAGAAGATCAATATTGCTGATTTAACTAGCACAGTTTTCAATCAAGCTCTTCTCTACTTTTTGTGACCCTGGAATGCTATCATCACCACTGACACATGCAAGTAGGCAAATTGCAGCTTCTGTGGAAAACTTCCCTTTATCAAAAGTTTAGCAAACAAATATTGCTCTGTGGTTCAGTCAGCTCTGTAAAGGAGGAGAACAAGGATAGTTTATGGAGACCTTCTAGACTAGTGTAGCAGTCACTGAACTACATTTGTATTGGTCAGTTGTAATATTTTCTTCATTTTGAGGAGCTTTTTTAATTGGAAAAAAAAAGTGCCCATGTTACGCATGTAGTTATGTTTAAGATGCAATTTAGTATTTGTACAAGTCTCCCTCCAACTCCCTCCTCTTGCTATCCCAATTAATCGAGTGTTTTTGCGTCAAAGGCCATAAGCTTATTTTTCCCTCCACTGGCCTGCACCTTGTACAATCACTTACACCTGCCAGAAGTGGGTGTAAAATGCGACCAATCAGAATAGTAGCAATTTATACCCATTTCACACCAACTTTACACAGGTGTAAATGACTGTACGCTGTGTAGGGCAGTGGAAAAATCAGGCCTCATGTAATAGTGGAATTGAGATCATCTGAACCAACATGGGTTATTTTTCTTGCCAGCAAAAGGAAGTAGAATCTTAGTCAAAAGATTCATTTTAAAAATAGATCTTATCTATTTTCCTTGTGATCACACTTAAAGGTCACACTGTGTATAATACTGGAACCTGTTGCTGTGGAATTACAGGATGATATAAACAAGTAATGTTTATTGAAATGTGTACAAGAAAAAAGGGGGTATGAGAACATTACTCTATGTCCACCACTTGCTCCTGTTCTACAAAGAATCTGAAGAACAGAACAGCTTTTAGTTAATGCTGAGAGACAGACATTCTACATTTGGTAAACTAAGCACCTCAGTGCAAACGTGAAGTTCTGAGCTGGAAAGGCAAGAAAAGCATCTGAAAGATCAAGGTCAGAAGAACATTCATTTTAACCTAATCAACCGAAGCATCAACAACTGTGCTTTAAAAATAAGTGAATCCAATGAGGTAGTAAAAAAGATACAATTAAGGGCAGAAAGAAAACTGTCAAATGTCTGGTAAACAGAAAATGTATCTGTGCAGCTCCACTAATATTATTGGGGTTATGTGGTGAAACCAAGGGCAGAATTTGCCTCCAACTTCCACAATTTTTTTAAGAGGATTCAAATTTCTTACACAACAGGGGAAAAAAACTGAGCTACATACTTAACCCTGGTTAAATTACTGATGCCTAGGACCAAATATCCTCTGAGGTGGGACCTTTACCCTCACTGAACTTTTTACCCTTTTGTAGTGAAGGTGCATTTCTTCTTGCATCTCATGGTTTGTGCGTGCAGTGCATTCACCAGAACCAACATCTACAGCTTCAGGTGGTGGGAGTAGCAGTTGTATGCACAGAAGGAAAACAGAGATACTGCTATGGAAGGGAGGAGACAGTTGCTGCGCAGAGCATGCTGCTTACTGTTTTCCATAGCACTATCTCTTGAAGGAAAAATGGAAATGGAAAAAAAAGAAAACAAAGAGATACCTTACTGCCTGGCTCTTCTATTAAAGCAGGAAGCAACTATGAAGAGATAAGATGATGCCCAAATGTTCCAGAGAGGAGGAATACAGCCTTAGTCTGCAAGCATGACAGGCTCTGAAATAAGCTTCATTAATGTAAATACTGACATATTATTAATAGTACTTACCCAGACAAAGCCACAATAGGTACCTCTAAACCAGGTTAAGTTTTCATTACATCCATCTCTTAACCCATTTCTCCTCTCTGTCCCCAAAATAAGTCTGTCCAGCTACATTTAAGAACATGTATCTCAGTTTTTCCATTCAAAGGATTAACTCTTTGGAAACTGCACATAAATGCGCCTTAAACTAGTAATTTCAATAGACTACTCTTAAAAGATTAAGACAGCATTTGGTTTACCATAACTGAGTGGATAGGAACAGATAATAGGTAGTTGGTGAAGAGGCCATAAGCAACTGGTTAAGGTGGAAATGTACTCAGATGAATCTCCATATGAGACACAGAACAGTCAGGAGCAATGACAATGTGTCATGGCACTATTTTTTAAGAGTTAAAATCCATTCTTTTTTCAGATATTAAAAAAGTGATCAATCACAGCCAGCTCAGAGGTTCTGTTAACTTTTCCACAAACTCTGATGCCTTTTACCACCTCACTACTCATGAGTGGAAGGGCAATAATAACTCATGGAAATAATTTGGTCAACATTTGATATTTTAGCACATCAGCCTGTACGAGGTGGAAGATGGAACTAACTTCCCCGAAGTTAAAACAAAAAGGCCTCTCATTTAAAAACTTTTGGGAAGTTCTGTTTGGACTGCATATTGCAAGATCTTTCACTATCTTCTCCCATTCTCCTCCTCAACATGGTAAGATCTGTCATGCCTGTACAAAGAACCTTCTTGTAAGTTGGCTCTCATTCTTGAATTTCCCTGCTTTCCTGGCATATGCTCAAAGTCCACTGCATCCAATTCTATGATCCCATTTCTTAGCATCAGGTTAATCTTACCAATACTGCTTTATAATTTAGTTTTCATGAAGTATCTTCCATAGTTTAGAAAAATAAATACTCCTGTCAACTTAACAATTTATTGGACAATATATTAATCTATATTGATCTTACTACACAGTCCAGTTAGTTGAAAGTGTGGTGTCTGTTAGCATGCTTTCTGTGCTTCTCATTTTAAATGTGACAAAGAACAGATCGCCAAACTCTCATGTGTCAAAATTAATTTTTAGCAGACTCAAAGATCTTTAGATGCCAAATCACTCAAGAGATAGAACTGTGAGGCTATCCTAGCCCTCAAAATTTTTGAATCTCTGATTTCTGTTTTTAAAATCAGAGTAACTAGGTAGTTCATTATGGTGTGGAATCCTTCACCACTGAGCAAGTTAGCTATTTATCAGTTTTCATTTGCTATGCGCATTTTATAAAATCTTACTTCTCTGTGTTTTCAGCCACTATACATTATGAAGTTCAATAGCAAAGACTGAAAATAGTAAATGGCATACAAACTAGTTTGGTGGTTAGTTTTTCCCCCTACATAACTACTTTATGCACAGTCTGCTCTCCTATATTACTTACTATGTTTGGATTTCTGTTAAGTTCAACTTTACTGCAAAGTTCTATTATCTATGCCTGACTGACTTTGTGCAGCTTTGGTGGGTGGGTGGGGATGAGTGAGTGAGAGAGAAAGAAGGGAAAATTAAAATACTTTAAGAAAAGAATACACAAGTAAGCATGGTAATGTCACTGATTTAAAATTAAGCATGGTATAGAAGTCTAAAATTATGTTTTATCAGAATCACAGATACTTCATCTCATGCTCTGCCTATAAAACTATACCTTAAAGTGGCACGTCAAGCAGAATTTTAATTGTTTCGCATTTAATAATTAAAAACATAGATGAACATAACTATTTTGCTCCTCCAAAGCAGTGCAGACTGACTGACGCATGTTCACTATCATCTAAGTCAGCTGCCACCAAAAAAAGGTTGATTTTCTTTTATTGGTGGTTTGGGTACTGTAGTTTCCACATTGGAACATGTGCTGGGTCATCATCCGAGATTCCTTCAACATGAAATATATGGCAGAGCAGGAGATATACTAGTCTCCCCTAAGGAGTTCAGTCAAAATTTAATTAATGCATTATAATTATTATTATTATTATTTTTACGAGCGTCATCAGCATGAACGCAAGTCCTCTGGAATGGTGGCCAAAGCATGAAGGGGCACATGAATGTTTAGCATATCTGGCACTTAAATACCTTAGAATGCCAACTACAAAAGTGCCATGCCAACGCCTGTTCTCACTTTCAGATGACATTGCAAGTAAGAAGCCGGCAGCCTTATCTCCCGTAAATGTAAACAAACTTGCTTGCCTGAGTGATTGGCTGAACAAGACGTAGGACTGAGTGGACCTGTAGGCGCTAAAGTTTTACACTGTTTTGTTTTTGAATGCAGTTATGTAACAAAACAAAACAAAAAATTTACATTTTTAAGTTGTACTTTCACAATAAAGAAATTGCATTATGGTATTTGTATGAGGTGAATTGAAAAATACTATTTCTTTTATCATTTTTACAGTGCAAATATTTGTTATAAAGTAAGCACTGTACACTTTGTATTCTGTGTTAATTAAAATCAATATATTTGAAAATGTAGAAAAAATCCAAAAATATAATACATTTCAATTGGTTTTCTATGGTTTAACAGTGCAATTAATCGTGACTAATTTTTTTTAGCCTCGATTAATTTTGAATTAATTGCGTGAGTTAACTGTGATCAATCAACAGCCCTAGAGAAAAGTGAAATTTAAAGTGGCAAGATCTCTGATCACACTCCAGAAGGGAGATCCACAGTGTTCGACCAGCCATCATGAAAGGCCTGGTCCTCGTCTCTCAAATTTAACCCTTGCAGTTTAAGATTTCATAGTTCATGTAGAATGCTGCTGTTGAGAGAGAATGCGTTCTTAGCTAAGACTAATGTCATGGAATGTGTAAAAACTGTTACACCTGCCAATGACAAGAATAAGTACATTAAGCCACTTTAAAAGTGGTCATCTAGTTCCACTGAAACTAATATTTTCAGAGCTTGCCTTGCACAAAGATTGTTTCAGACTTCTTGCAGAAAGGCTTTTCAATAACTCATGGACATCCTCTACACCTACAGAAGAGAGCAGAAAGGATATTATTTTTCATCTTCCCCAGCTGTCGAAGAACTGGGTACTTTTTCTTTATTAAACCACAATCATACAAACAGTCCTTGAACTTGAAATGACTGAACTTAACAGACACTTGTGTATACGACAGACTAATCAAGGGCGACAGTGGTCAAGTTAAATTTCAGCAGGTTAGTATTTATTTATTTTTAAATTCAAGGGAGATTTTTTCCTGAATATCTTCTCAATCTTCACCTACAGATGAGAGAAATGGTTTCATCTTCCAATCCTGAAGACTTTTTCCCTAAGAACTGCAAACATTTAGGGTAATTGCTGAGCATCTGCTTTCCCATAAGTGACAGGTGTTAGTACACTGCAATTCTCAACAACTATTACATGAACATGTGCTAACAGTTATTTTGAAAATAATGAAGTTTTACATTTATAATTATATAAATATACACATTTAAAATGTTTAGAGATACCAAAAGTCTTTGGACAATCCCCATACACGTTTGCTTTTTTAAGTGTCAGTTTACAGTAATCTCTTTCCTATGAATTAATATACCAAGAAATAGCCCTTTTAAAATTAGCAACATAAAGTAAAACATTAGTATTAAAACACAGGGACATTTAAACTAGCCATTCAAATTATTTTTCAAAAAATGCTTTTAAAAATAACATTCATGCGCCAATGTTTATCAGTCTCCATTTTAATGAGATGTAGCCTCCCACTCAGTCCACATTCTCAAACATTTTCACTCAGTACAGAAAAGCTATTCCTCTGATAGACAAAAAGGCCTCTGTTCTGAGAGAAGGAAACACAGCTGTAAAGCCAGAGATAACGGTCAAAGGAGAAAATCCCTGTATGATGTATAACTTCCACTGTTATAGCAGCTCAGCACTACAAGAGAATGGTGTTAGGCCTCATGATTACTATTTATAAATACCTGATATGTCACTCACTTGCAGATTGCACCTATGGCATTATTATTGTCTTGCTAGTAAATGTTCATGTTTTCTTGGCAAACTTAAAGTACAGTTCTGTACCCACTGAAATCCATGGCCAAACTCCTACTGATTTCAATGGGAGCTGGATCAAGATCTTACTGAAGAGTTGTTTCTTTCCTTCCCACACCACAGTAATTAGGTGTCAAAACACAGGTGCTTTATAAATCAGTTTTACCATGGATATCTAGTTACTAAGTATGATTCCATTTTACAAGTGGAAAAAACAGGAGGTACAGCTGTTAATTTACTTGCCAAAGGACACGAATTCAGTGGCAAAACTGGTGCCAGAACTCAGGTTTCCCAACTTTCAACCCTGTGCCCCTCTCTGGGCCATGCTCTCAACCACCATGAAAACAACATTTTACTTGTACGTAAGAACGGCCACACTAGGTCAGACCAACAGTCCATCTAGCCTAGTATCCGGTCTTTTGACAGCAGCCAGTGCCTGACACTTCAGAGAGAACAACAGAACAGGACAATTATTGAGTGATCATCCCCCGTTGTCCAGTTCGTTACAAATACCCAAGCCTGGTTTGATTTATATGGAGTCCAACATCTCAAAGCATTTTGCAACACCTGGACAGTAACAACTTGCAATCCAGTATCTGAATTTACAACTACTATTCCAAATCATATCCACTATTATACACTAAATCAACATTCATACAAAAGTCGGAACTGACACTCCCAGTTAGAGTAGCCACCTAGAAAGAAGCAACAGTTTCTCAACTTAAGTGCCAAGGACTAGAAGCTTCCAGTTGCACCCAACCTCTGGGACAAGACAACTTCGATTTATAATTCATGTCAGTTTCACGTGCAAGCTCGGTCTTAAGATGGAAAATGAAACTTTTTATTTAAGTTATAAACTTCAGTTTAGTTGCCTAAGGGCCTTAAAACTAGGTAGGTTAAAGGTATTAAAGCCTAAGCAGCATATTTTAAAAGGTACACTGTCAATTAAGAAAGTAATCTGTCCAAAAACTTTTGATTTACCACTGATCCAAGTAACACCTAGGATTCCTATTACTGAAGGATTAATGAAAATATTTCTTTCTGCATTTGACAGCAGGTTGTGTGTAGTCAATTTCACTGTCTCCTCCTTATAACCAGTCTCTTACAGCAAAGGGAGAAAGAAAAGAATGTAAATAAGAAATCATGGAAGTGTGACTGTAAAACCATAAAAAGTAGCATAGGAATTCAGGAGCAGATTAGTATCTGAAACTAATTTTAATTCTTTTTTCTGTTTGTTAGATTTCAAGCAGATGGCACCCCTTTTAAAAGTGAACTGCAATGGAAAGACATCAGGCTTTTTGCCTTTTTGTTTCTTTATTATATGTTTAAATTAGTGGGAGTAACATGTATCTTGTAGTGGGCACACCTGCCAATATTTGAGCATTTCTTTAGACATATATAGCTCTATCAGCTATTGGGGCCTACAAAAGGTCACCCTGCATTTTGAAGGACTACTCCTTGCAGCAATCTCACTAAAATCTTATCTTGTCTATTTTCTTGGAGAACTGTGATGTTTCACTGTCCACTTACTGTTATGGCTGAGTGTCCCCTTTACACACCATACTCCCTCCCTCAACAGCAAACCTAAACTTTGCTTAGCTTCAGGCTTTTGCTCCTTGTTGGGATATCTTCAGAGGGTGAATTCTCTTCATTCCTATTGATCCTTTTGAAGATATTTATGTACTGAACATGTCATTCACCCACCCCTACACCACTTATTTTCAAAATGCATACCTTTGCCACAGTCTCATATTGCAAAGCTCATATTTAAATTTATTGTCTATCCTTGTCCCTAGCTCTTTCTTGAACTTGCTGTTTTTCATGTAGAGGACCCTATTTATATGCACGGTACAAGGCATACTTACATTACTGTAATTGGTCTAGAATGGCTTCTCACTTTATTCAAGTATTTTCTAAGCAAGAGTTTTTCGTATGACACTGGCATAGGACAGAATGAGATTGGGCCCTTTTCCTTGGAAGGATGCCAAAGACAAAAACATCTCATGCTCTACAGTTTTTGCGGCAAACAGAGCTGGTTAAAGTGTTGAGAGGATTTTTTGGTCAAGAAAAATTGAGTGTTTTACAAATGTTTTCCCATTTTTGAGCAATCATTTATGGTGAACCAAAGTAGCTCCACTAAGTACCCAACGTTGGGCCGATTTCTCATCATGTTTTGTAATGTACACACAATATCGAAGTACTTCATTTCAGAAAGATTGTCTTCTTGTGGTTTATTTCTGTTCCTTCACAATGGTTATATTCTCTCAGCTGAGCGTAGTCCCCTCCTATCCCACTGAAAAGGTGCCTGAGTTTTAGTAGTCACTTGGCACCAATGACCAAAGATCTCCTGATCCTGCAGGAGATGACAGATTCCCACTTAGCTTCATCAGCACATATGCTTAGACAGCGGTCAAATGGATATTCCCACCACCTACAATGAGAGTGATCCAAGCTAGCCACGTCCACCACTGCTTTGAGCTCCTTGTAGCATTCAGTATCCCTCACCTATACTAAATGCAATCTGGTCAGGCACCTATGTCCAAGAATATGAGCCAATGAGTCCATTTGTTAATTGCTGTTAAGCTTCATTCAGGGCAGTATGAAATGACATGGTCTACACCCTTCTCCTGGACATTTAGTAATTAGCTTCATATCACCTAGACACTGGAAACTTCTGATAAGGCTAAATGACCTGTTAAAGCTGAGGAAGAATATCAGGAAAAATGTTAACTGTATCCCTCCTGATTGGCAAAGCTACATATGTGTGTCTCACTATAATGCATCAATTTTTGGATGAAGGATGCTATACACAGGAAAGTTGCAATAACAATCCATTAAAGTAATCCAGGGGTAGGCAACCTATGGCATGTGTGCCGAAGGTGGCACATGAGCTGATTTTCAGTGGCACTCACACTGCCTGGGTCCTGGTCACTGGTCCGGGGTAGGGTGGGGTGGAGGGGTTGGTTTTGCATTTTAATTTAATTTTAAATGAAGCTTCTTAAACATTTTTAAAACCTTATTTACTTTACATACAACAACAATAGTTTAGTTATATATTATAGACTCAGAGAAAGAGACCGTATAAAAACATTAAAATGTATTATGGCACGCAAAACCTTAAATTAGAGTGAATAAATGAAGACTCAGCACACCACTTCTGAAAGGCTGCTGACCCCTGAAGTAATCCATTCTCATGACAGTCAAAGTAGGGACTGTAGCAAAGAGCACATGTGAAAAAAAGATGTGCATTCTCCCATCCAAATTAGGTTAGAAAAACATGGCTACTGTTGATATCTGGACATCCAGACGCAACTTGGGCCCCAAAAAGAGACTTAGGTTACGAAGAAAACTATATTAAATTGACCTGAAATGTTCTTTCTTTTTTCCAGTTACATTGCTCAGCCTCCAAGCACCATTTCAGTGTTTCAGGGGTAAATTGAACCTCACTAGACTATGATAGAGCAAGTTATTGAACCACACTGGCCAGGTGAGATGGAATCTAAATTTAAAGCTGACTGTTAGAGGGATAAGTAAAAAGTGTTTCAGTATCCGTTAATGCCCCCTTAGTGACATTAAAACAGGAGAGGATGATAAATTACAACTCGTGAAACCCCCGAAGACTGCTGTCTCAGCAAAAGGGCCATTGCTCATGACTACACTCCAGGATATTTCAGTAAGAAAGGAGGCGAGCTACTAAAGAATCACTTTCCACTCCTGTGGGGGTCTGCAGTCATATCCCCACTAACTCATGGCCAGTGGTACCAAAGACAGATGATAGGCAAAAAGAATCAGCAGACATCCAGCCTTCATCCACATAGGAATAGAGAACACTAACAGAAACTATGGTAGTCTCTGCAGCACGTACATATCACAGGCCGCTTCTTGACCTATCTAGTGAGGACCCCTGCCTAGCCTTGTTTTGTGGTCCCTCAGCCACGAACACACACTGTTACTCTTCCACCATGTGTACCTTTAATTGACTGTTTGCAAAACAGGGCAGGAGTAGCCTTTCACACCACTTGTGTCTTCCACCTAGCTCACCATCTGAGCTTCCTCTTTATTTCCTGTTCCCACCAATTTATATATAATTCCTATTACTAAAGTAATTACCTCATTAGCCCAGCCATTACCACCTGGTATCAGTAAGTCCCATGGAAACAGGTTAAAGTTGCTATAGCATACAGAAGGCTGCAGATGTACTCTGGTCACTGTCTCCAGTTGCTACAGCTAGCACTCTGTCACACATACCTAAGACCCAAATTACTGAGGTCAGTGGACCACACACACAGCTGGAGTGTTGGTGAGGGGTGACAGCCTCATAGCTGTCAACCCTGGAGAGTGAATTCTCTATTTATCCTTCACAAGGGATACAACTGACATTTGTTGTACAAACATCTCCATGCTGCCCAGCCAACATGCTCCTACTCTGATCCTATACTTAAATTTAATGGACTTGCTGAGACTGCCAGCAAAAGGTGCCAGTGTTCTTCAGTGACACATGCACAGGAACAAGAACATGACCCACCACTAACTCATTTCACAAAAGTCAAATGGCAATCAGATTATCTCTTCTGATCACTGCCAATTCAAATTCAGTACAAGCTGGTAACTAAAGGAGCTCAACTTAAAAAGCTATGAACATCCACAGCATCCCTTTCAAGGCTGCTTCTACAGCCCAAATCAAGCAACTGCTTGCAAATACTGTGGCTGTTACAGCATAATCCTATATTCCCTATTGTGTAAGAACTTCAGTTTGATGATGCAAGTTAAAAGTGATGCAGCAGCTACAATTGAATTTCTGCTGTCATAATCCACAACCTTAACATTAGACCAACTTTGTAATTCATTAGTCAAAGTTGTTTCCTGAACACTGGGTCTATGACACATCAAATGTTTCAAGAACTGATTAGAAAAAAAACCCTAATGACTTTCAATGGACATCAAATTTAGAATGCTGCAGGATGCAAAATACTCAGACCAGTAGAAGATCTTCCCAGAAGTGGAACCCAGAACTGGGTGTTCTTTCAACTCTTCATCTCTAATTCTGTGAAACAAACATCTGCCCCATAGCACTTCAAAATGTTCCATTAAAGATTTTTCTACACTCTGCATATTGTGGATATGAAACAAACTCAATTGTGCCACTTCTGTAAAACTCTATGGTGAAGAAAGTTCAGAGTGAATGGGCAGAGGAGCCCGATTTCACATATTGATCCATTCTGTAGATCATAGCAACCTGGCAGCATATCAACTAAAACACTGTCAAAACACCCGTTAAAGGATCTTACAAAACATCAGCTTAAAAAAAATTTTTTTAAGAGGCTTGGGAAGAGATAACCCAGTCACATACAATAAAGCCTTTGTAGAGAAACTAGACAGCAAGATACATTAACAGCAAAAACATTGTTACTTTATAATAATGCCACCTGATCTCAACATATTAGGATCTTGGGTTTATGAACCTAGCTGTAAGTGTTCTTTATCCCCTCTCACAGCCTGTTTATTTTGGGGATAAACTGTCAAGGGAGCTTGTTAAAAATACAGGCAATGTAAATTATGAACATTCAAAACCCACCACACTACCAGTGAAGTAACAAACGTATCTTTTTCTAAAGTCTGCCATTATGAAATTGAAATATTTCTGGGTAAAATATAATAAAACAATTTTAAGATATTTTATGTAATACCATTATTGACAAATAGCCTCTTCCCTGGGGAAACCACAATTGTATACAAATCTATACCTAACTAATTTTACAGCCTTTGTATTATTAGAATGATTCAAAAGCCACATACATGCAACAGCCACCCCGCCATCACTCCACTGGGAAAGTGGGATGAGGTGTGAATATATGACTTCATACCCCTCAGGGCTTAAAAAGAGGTTAAAAGGCAGAGAAGGGAATTTATTGCTGCTCCTTAGGTGGGGTGGGGGGTTGTGGTGATGGTACAAGGATGGTTGAGAAAACATGTACCACAAAGTCCTTCCCCCATCCACCCTGAGACTGGAGGGGGAGGGATTATAAGGGTATCAGTTCTCTGTTCTGTGCATTGTGGGGGAAAATATATGCATCACTAAATTCCCCCTCCAGGGCCCATTGCAGGGAGCTGTGTGGTAGAGATATATCAACGAAAGAGGGCAGAAAAGCTCACCTTAGGGCTTTGTACAGAGGACTGGTTGGGGGCACACCATTCCCCCGAGCCTTGCAATAGGTGGGGGTTGGGAGGGAGGAGGAGGACAAGTTTCCTTACAGCCCAGTGCAGAAAGCTGTGCAAGGGGGGGGGGAGGGGGCAGAACTAAGGACCGTCATCCAGGAGTCATATATGGAGGCTGGTTTTGGAAAGAAGCTGGAAGAAAAGGGACGGACCGCGCTCCCACAGGGCCCTCTACAACGGCTGGCCACTTGCGGGGGAAGAAGATTGCAGCGCTCCCCGTAGAGACCCATGACACGGGAAGGAAACTTCCGAACAGGGCAAGGCGGGGGAGCAGAGCTCGTTCCCCAGAGCCCTACACAGGGCGCAGAGCTTCCCCGCTACAAGACCCTGAGAAAGGAGCGGGGGGGGGGGCAGACATGTCCAGAGGGAGAAGGGGGCGGAGGTCCCCGGAGAGCCCTGAGCAGGACGGTGGTGGGGGAGATAAATGACGGACCTGGAGAGCAGAGTTCCCCCACCAGGGCCCAGAGCCAGCGGCTATGCAGAGAACAGCGCTCCCCTCCTCCCCCGCGGTCGGGGGCCCCGGCCCGGAGGGGCGGTCAGGGGCCGCAGCTCCCACCCCCCACCTGGGGCCCCGGCCCGGAGTGGGGGTCAGGGGGCTGCAGCTCCTCCCCAGCCGGGGCCCGGGGGCGGCAGAGCTCCCCGCCGGCGCTGGGGAAGCCGGCCCGGCCCCTCACCTGGTAGATGAGGGCCCAGCTGGCGGCCTGGTCGAGCCGGTGGAACTCCTTCTCGATCTCCATGGTGGGGGCCCCCCGGGCCTGGCCCCCCGCCGCCGCCTCGGCTCCCTGCTCCTCCGGCTCCAGCTGCTCGCGGGGCCGCCGCTGCCTGCTCTGCATGTCACCCCCTCCCCGGCCACAGGAACTACGCTGCCAGGCCGGCCACGCCGCTTCCGGGCCCGCCCCCGCTAGGGGAGGGGCGGCCTGAGAGACAGACAGGGGAGTCGTGTCCCCGCCCCAGGCCTGGGGACTGACTGACAGGGGAGTCGTGCCCCCACCCCAGGCCTGGGAACTGACACAGACAGACAGGCAGGGGAGTCATGACCCCAACCCCAGGCCTGGGGACGGACTGACAGACAGGGGAGCTGTGCCCCCCACCCCAGGCCTGGGGACTGACAGACAAACAGGAGAGCTGGGCCCCCTCGCCCCAGGCCTGGGGACTGACAGACAGACAGGAGAGTTGTGCTCTCGCCCCAGGCCTGGGGACTAACACAGACAGACAGGGGAGTCGTGCCCCCACCCCAGGCCTGGGAACTGACAGACAGGGGAGTCGTGCCCCCACCCCAGGCCTGGGAACTGACAGACAGGGGAGTCGTGCCCCCACCCCAGGCCTGGGGACTGACACAGACAGACAGGCAGGGGAGTCATGACCCCAACCCCAGGCCTGGGGACGGACTGACAGACAGGGGAGCTGTGCCCCCCACCCCAGGCCTGGGGACTCACAGACAGGGGACCTGTGTTCCCCTCCAATGACAGAGACAGGGTAGTCGTGCCTCCCTCCCCAGCCTGAGGACTGACAGGGGAGCTATGCCCCCACCCCAGGCCTGAGGACTGACAGATGGGTGGTACCTGTGCCTTTTTCTCAGGCCCAGAGACAGATGGACAAATTTGGTGACATTGCCAACTCTGTTCACATATCTATTCAAGGGACACCATCATAAGACCTAATCATGTTAGCCACACCATCAGGGGCTCGTTCACCTGCACATCTACCAATGTGGTATATGCCATCATGTGCCAGCAGTGCTCCTCTGCCATGTAATTGACCAAACTAGAGAGTCTCTATGCAAAAGAATAAATGGACACAAATTAGACGTCAAGAATTATAACATTCAAAAACCAGTTGGTGAACACTTTAACCTCCCTGGTCACTCAGTTACAGACCTAAAAGTTGCAATTTTCCGACAAAAAAACACTTCAAAAATAGACTCCAATCAGAAACTGCAGAATTGGAATTAATTTGCAAACTGGACACCATTAAATTAGGCTTGAATAAAGACTGGGAGTGGATGGGTCATTACACAAAGTAAAAACTATTTCCCCATGGTAATTTTTCGCCTACTGTTAATCACACCTTCTTGTCAACTGTTTGAAATGGGCTATCCTGATTATCACTACAAAAGTTTTTTTTTCTTCTGATAATAGCCCACCTTAATTGATTAATCTCATTAGAGTTGGTATGGCAACACCCATTTTTTCATGTTCTCTATATGTATATCTATATCTCTTTCTATCTTCCTACTGTATTTTCCACTGCATGTGTCTGATGAAGTGGGTTTTAGCCCACAAAAGCTTATGCCTAAATAAATTTATTAGTCTCTAAGGTGCCACAAGTACTCCTCATTCTTTTTACTCTTACCTTAGTTATGTCTAATTATACCTGGGCCTGCACAGATGGGTGGAGTGAGGATGGGTTTTCCCTATTCCATTCCTGGTCTCTGGAATCCATCTGCCAGCTCAGACACATAGTTCACTCTGCCACTCTCGCCACTCCTCCCCTTGCTAGGTGAACCTGTCTATCATTCATTATATGTACTGTGCATACCACTTCATGAGCATAATTCATTTTCAAAAGGGTTAACATTCTCCCAGCCCCAATGAACTATGCTTGCTGCCCCCAACCTCAAACAAAATCTAATCAAAATGTCACTGAGACATTTCAGACTCAGACATTTTGAAGCTACGCTACTGGGACATGAACATCACCATTTTGTGATGCACAGATCTTTTTCCTGTGAGAGAATGTCCAGGTGGCAGCTCTTAATCCATAGGATCCTTCTTAAAGTCAGTCCAGTCAGGCACTGGCAGTTTAGCCAATTACAGTAGTTTACATCTCTCTACCATTTTTAATCTTGAAGGATTGCTTCACATATGCTTTGCAGATTATATCCATTGGGTAGGTTCCACTGAAATGCAACTGACCCTGTAATGAAAGGCAGCAGCTTTCAACAGCACACACTGAACATCATTCTGGGCTTTGATTCCATTTAGTCACCAGTAACAGTTACTGCAACACATAGATAGCCCTTGGACATTTCCCTTCCAAATACAGGCCTACTTAAGCCAGGATCAAAGCCCATGATGCTATGACTGCAGGCAATTGAATTACTGCAGTACAAAAGCTTTTCATAAGGAAAGTTAGCATACAGACTTGTGCATTCATGTCACCTGCTCTGACTGGATAGATGAAATCAGTGCAGACTCGTCAGTCAAGGATAGTTGCCCCAGGTCACTAAGAGCCATATGCTGCCCTGGAGAATTTGGGGGTCTGCCACAGACTGAAGACAGCATTCTTGGTGTAAAATGAGCTCAGGTAAGAAAAAGAAAGAGTTCTAAAAAATCACTAAGTACTGTATGGACACATTAAAGAGTATATACAAATATACACATCTGTAATAGCTCAGATTACTTGATAAATACGTAACAATGGGAGTTTTAAACATATACTGTCAGGTACTTATGAAGTAAATGAGGTTAAATGCATGTTAATTAAATGTATAGTTCCATTAACGATTTGCTAAAATCACCGGGAATTTTTTGTTCTGGGGATTCAGCATTAATTTATTGGTATAAATTGGATTCTAAAGATTCTCAAACATTTACATGTATATAAATGATAATGTCTTTGGATGGGGGATAACAATCACTGCAGTGGTGCAATCTTGTCCCAAATTTTCAGAAAATGCACATCTAAATTGTACTTTCAGTCACTGTAATTGCATGTACTGCTGTGCTGTTTTGGCATTAAAACGTGTGCACAATATTAAAAACATGGACCAAGTGCATGTGCAATTAAGGTCCAGGCATTAGATTTGCAAAAGGTTAGATGTGCAAATACATGTATAATAGCCTGTGTACTTTCCACATGTAATTACACTTGCAAATTGGATAATTTAGACACTTTTTAGGTAGACACAGCAATGGCAAATGCATTAAAAAAATTAAAATACTTTGTATACAAATGCAATAGTACTTCTAGTGTTTTAAAATCTGAGCCCAGATTTTTAGAATTTTATGCACATAATTTCTAAAAGCAGTTGCAACAACTGTTTGCACAATTTTAACTGTGGGCACAAATGACCATTTAGATGTCAAGAAGCTGGTGACTTCTACCTGCAACAACCAGAATGGTTCTTTAAATTTCTAAAAATCTGGGCTCAGTATGTTAAAATATAGGCATAGGCACCAGTCTACATTAAAGGCAAATGGCCAGATTCATAGCCCTCGTTAAGTCCCCCTTGTGTTGCTGGAAGAGTGGAAAGGGCCCTTAAAGCACCTTATGCCGCCATCAAAGGTATTCCCTGAGCAGGAGAATCCTTGGATTTCTCCTGGTGTAAGCATAGGGCCTCTGATTTTAGGTTTAATTTATAAACACTGATAAAACATCCTGATACCAAAAAAACCCAAAACAAACAAAACAACCCCCCAAAAAACAATTAAACCAGCGTTTAGCAAATAAATCCTTGGAAAACACCAGAAATCGTAATTTTATTTAAGGATTGTATACACAGTGCAGTAATGCTGACTATAGGGGTGCGCTTTCTAAAACGCACTAATGCATTGCACATTAATTGGTCCGTGAAGACCCTGCTGGTGTGCACTAAAGGTTCCCTAGTGCATTTTAGGGAAACATTACAAAAAGATTACTCATTACAGTATATACAAAAAGAAAGCCCCGAAAAACCCTGATTTTTAGATATCTACATAAAACTCAAAAATTGCTAAAAATAAACTCTGAAAAACGAAATAAATAAACTCCCAAAACCAGACACCCTAGCTATGTGTCAGGAAGTGGTGAGGACAGAGTACACAGAACTCTGCCTAATCTTTGGCCTGCACTACAGTAGTTAGGGGTCCCGGATTAACTTTTACATCTCCCATGACATAGACTGAACTCGAAGCACCTGCAAAATTTCATTTTTTTAAATGAATCTCTTTCTGAGTTATATCAATTTTAAAAAAGGATTTGGAAAAGAGCAAAACAATTGACCAAAACATAAAGAACATGCTATTTTTTCACCAGTTTGAGATCCAAAAAATGACTTACTCCATTTCAGCCACTAGATACAAATTTGCATCTGTGGTCACAATATTTCAAATGTCAAGATGACCAAGTTTAAAACAGCCAAGAAAAAAGTCTGTAAATAAGATACATGATGTTCCTGCGCTGTGGCATTGTGAATCTAACTCTACAATTATGTTTAATAATAAGTAAACAGTTCCAGCAGGCTGGATGTCCATTTACAATTAGAAAGGTTGTCATTCACATTCAGCACCCTTCACACTATCAAGCTGCACACAATTTTCCCATGATTCCACATTAAAACCTCAGATTTATTTACCAGAAAGACAGATGATACTCTATTGGCAGCTTCCGAGATGCTCTTTGGGTCTTGAGCCTCAGACATTCTTTGACCTTATTTACTTACTAACTGGTGATAGTAAGTTAGGCATTCCGAGCATTCACTGTGAAGACCCAACACAGTTCAGTCTTGATTTCCCCCACAGCAATGCGACAGTGTCAAATGAGGCACACACACTGCGGTGAGAAAGAGCCAGACACTAGGAGCTGAGAGTCCAGAATCTCTCAGCACCTGCAGGAGCAAGAACAAAATCTAAAAGAATCAGACAACTGTGCCTTAAGTTTACATAATACTGCATGGGCACAAATTCCTAGAACTAGAAAGCAATTTGATGTTAATTAATGGGCTGTTTTGCTTCTTTTTATAAAGGGAATCTGGTAAAGAATTAAGGACAGAATCACTTTTTTCCTAACACTGAACAAGAACATTTATTAAAATAAGGGAAACTGTACTATCCATACTTAATTTACAGCTTCTACTTTCTCCAGCCCTGCTCCTACTTAGACACTTGCCAGACCTCCTAATGACCTGGTGTAGTGCAGCTAGCTACAGCTTAGAAAACACAGCAGGTGTCCTCATATCACCTCTTCTCCTTTTTCAGTATAAAACAAGAATTAATATTTAACAATAAATTATAGATGCAGATGAGTCATTGACTTCACTACTTTCCCAGATCTAGACATCTTTTGTGTTTTGTTCCATTCGTTCACTTGCATTTTCAAACCCCAAAGGTGTAGAGTCCTCTTCAATAATATTAAGATTCTTCTCAACAATAATAGGACTCTCTTCACATATACTGCCTGTTCCTTCTTTATGGAGTACCTAGGTAGGTCTCAAGCAGGTATGATTTTGGGATGCAACTACATCCAGTGGCAGTAGCTGATGTTGTCTAATAGGTTTCTTCATCCATTTTTATCGTGACTGAATCAGCTGGTTTAAGCTTGAGTCAAGTCAGACTATTAAAAGAGGTGAGGCTCATGGGTACTTTCTTCTTTAAGCAAGGCCTGTGAGACTTATCTCAGAGATTGACCGTGTTGTTCTGCTCTATGAACCTGGTGTCTAAGGGGCTGCCCCATAGCTCTTCAGGGCAGCTCTTTTTTATTGTAGCCATCTCTATCGTTTTCTCCACCATCCCTTTCTGTTCTGAGGGAGAGGGGATGGGAAATATGCTTGAAATCACTTTGTAGCCCACAAGTTTGACATTCAGTGCCAACAAACGGTACCCCAAGGTTAGTTACTATGTCTTTGAGAACTCCAGAATGTGAGGGGGGAAAAATCTGTACCTTGTGGGGGCACATGCACAGAGCCCAGTATGTCTGCTACAGCCCTTGCTGGAGTTGCAGTTTCCAGAGAGAGCACATGATGGTGATGAGTCAGTTAAACAAGCATCATATGCTAGAAGCCATGGCTGCACAGAGACTTTTCTGGGCCATGGGCAAAACCTGAAATGGAGTTCTTCCACCATTCCAAAACAATTACTATTGAGGGGAGGTCTGGGAGATCGGGAGCTCCAGAGTGAGTCTGCCCTGCATTCACCCCACACCGGCAGCTGCTGTCCTGCAGAGCTATACCAGCTTCCAGCTCTGAGCATTGCTACTTGGCATGCAGGATCACAGCATCATTCACTCAAATTTGGCCCAGCCATCCCTTCATTGTGACAGAGGAGCAGCCAGGCCAAACCTGAGTGCTACAGCAACTCCACAAGCCAGTCTGGGCTCTTCTCAAAGGAGAGGGCTGGGTCAAAGTGACCCTTTTGCAGCCCACCTCTGGGCAGCCTTGCTGGAAGGATGCCAGCTTAGTCTCAGGAAAATGAGAGATGAGGAAAAATTCTAAGGTAAGGAAAGGTCCTTCATGGGACTCTAGTATGTGGTTTGAGCAATGGCTGGGAAAGGCTACCTAGGATGTGGTCTGTCTCTTCCCAGCTTGTGGAAAGGAGGAGGGGCCTTTGTTACTCAGTGTTGTTGTTATTTTAAGACATTTGCATATTCTGTTTATTAATAAAGGTGGCCTGGAAGAAAGAGCTGAATTTGGGAGTTTGGATTTTATTTTGACTACCTTGGCTAGCGAATACTCTAAGTTTTCTATGACCTGTTGACCTGTGGGACAAGTGAGGAACAGGATTTCTTCAAACCTGGAGAAACAGTCAATAACTAGAGATGGGTATGTCCCTCTTCTTCACCTACGCTTAGTGTTTGCTATCTGGAAGGCTCTCATGATTCCCCCTTGTGTTTTAGGTCTTGCTCGAGGCCATGCCACCACACTGGCATTTGGACTTGCTTATAATCGTTTGTGAGGTGCTGGTTTATTCTTTCTGATATATTGTCCTTCAGTGACTGGGACCACAATATGATTACTATAGGTCATCAAACCAGTATCAGTGACTACATAGAAATCATGAGGTGGATGGATGTGGGACCTCAGACAAGCAACTGGGTCAACCATGCCTTTTACAAAACTTGGATAGAATTTGCAGTTGTATATATCAGTGGCTGTTTTAATTAGTCTAATTTATGTGGCAAGGCAAGCAACACACTCACCGAGAAAGCCACCGGAGTTTCTATATCATCCTTGAAAAGAACAGGAGTACTTGTGGCACCTTAGAGACTAATAAATTTATTTGAGCATAAGCTTTTGTGGGCTACAGCCCACTTCATTGGATGCGTCCACAGCAGGAAGATATATATATACACAGAGAACATGAAACGATGTGTGTTACCATACATACTCTAACGAGAGTGATCAGTTAAGGTGAGCTATTACCAGCAGGAGAGAAAAAAACTTTTTGTAGTGGTAATCAAAATGGTCAATTTGCAGCAGTTGACAGGAAGGTGTGAGGAACAGCAGGGGGGAAATAAACATGGGGAAATAGTTTTACTTTGTGTGATGGCCCATCCACTCCCAGTCTTTATTCAAGCCTAATTTAATCGTGTCCATTTTGCAAATTAATTCCAATTCAGCAGTCTCTCGTTGGAGTCTGGTTTTGAAGTTTAAAACAGCTAATACAGCTTGCCTGGTTTCCTTGTGCACGACTGGTAGTCTGAGTTTCAGGGTCTATAGCTCTGGGGAAGCCCTGCCATCAGGACTTCCTTGGTACTGGCCCAGGGACCTCAGATTACCAAGCTTCCTCCTGTGGACTGGGAGTCTAGCAGCCCTGCTATTCCCTATAGGCGCCTAGCTCCATGGCAGGGACCAAGCCAGCCCGGGGCAGGGCTGATGAGAGACAGGAAAAGGGTGGACAATTGTTCCAGGGTGCCAAGCTCATGGCACCCCTAAAATGTTTGCAATGTGTGTGTAAATGAAGTGGAATCGGGGAGCGGGGAGGAGGTGACAAACATGGTATACTAGGGCCCAAAATTTCTCTCTATGGGCCTCCTTCAGGAACCCTGTCTGGAGTCAGGGCTCATAGGGCCCTGCTGTGTAGTGGAGAGTCTAGAAGTCCTGGCTTTAGGGCAGCTGAGACAGGCCAAAGCTTCCAGACTCCCTGCTTGGACAGCCTGAAAGTCTTATGACCAGGTTACAGGATTCGTGGGTCTGGGGTAGCCCCTCCGTGTGGACTGCCCTGACTTTTGTCCATCTCTAAGTGAGAGGTGACTTGATTTCTTCGTATAGATACTTACACATGGACAAGATACTTGATAGTGGGAGGCTGCGATGGAGCATGTTTCCCCTCAGAGTTAATGAAACAGTTAACTGGCAACAGAGAGCAATTAGTGTACTGGGTTGCACCTGGCGCGTGGGCCAGGCCCAACTGAAGATGAAGCTCTCTTGGGGAGGAGCTGGGTAGTGAGCACAAAGGGAAGAAACCCAGACAAAGAGGAGGTTGTAGGTAGATATTGTAGGTGGTTGCCAAAGAGTAGAAAAAAAGGCCTACAAAGATAGGCAGATGTATAGTAAGCCCATGGAGGGGCAGTGGGAGGCACTCGAAGGAAGGCCAAGAGAGCAAAAAGTCTAGGGAAGCAAAAGGAGTCTGAGGGAATGGACCTTAGTTGCTCATAATAGGGTCTCTGAACTGGAAACCAGAGCAGAGGCTGAATCTGGGTTCCCCTATGGGTCTACCAGGAAAGGGGGTGCAGAAACCCCCTGGCACAAGGAGGGGAAGGACTACTGAGTTTGGAGCTGGGCCTCCAGAAAGAAATCTCTGCAAAAGAGCAGGATGCCCCTGCAGAGCCTGGGAAGGGGTGAAGAATCTGTAGATGTGTAAGTCCAGCTGAAGGGGCAAGGAGTTATGGTTTTTTGAGTTGGACTCTTTGCCAACCCTGGAAGGGATGTCTCTAACAATGACCTAGCTGGAGGGTCATGTCACGAGATGAGAAAGATCATCAGTGGGCTGGAGCAGCTGTCAGCATAAGGTGCTAAAGAAGGAGAGCCCACTATGCTACATCCAGCCACAAGGAGATGCATCAGAGGTGAGCTCACTCCTTGACTCTGGCTTTTCAGTGTGTCTGACAAAGATGTAACCTTGCAGGGGCTGGAAGCTGAAGTTAGACAATTCCACCTTGAAATAAAATGCAGTTTCCTAGCAGTAAGGGTGATTAAACAGTGGAACAATATACCAGGGAGTTTGGGGAATTGCCATTGCTTGGTGCCTTTAAAATAAGATTAGCCGTCTCTCCAAAAGATATGTTCTAATCCAGTTTCTGGGAGAGAATGTGTAGCCTGTGTATACAGGGGCTCAGTCTGGATGGTTGTGGTAGCATCCTCTCTGGCCTTGGAATCTGTGACTCTATGAATTCCTTGTTCTTTATCTTTCTGCTTGGGCCATGGGGGAATAGGAAGCTCTCCATTGTCCTCAATGTGCTTATGGTGCTTGCAGCTTTGCATTTAGACAGTGAATATAAGATAATCTCATGCGTCAGGGCTTCAGACAGTCACTTGCAGGGATCAGGAAGGAATTCTTTTTCTTGATGCATACTTGGACAGATATGTTGTGGGGTTTTTTTGTTTTGTTTAAACCTTCCTCTAAAGATGGGACCAGGGCTTTGAAGTGGTGTAGAGAATCATCTCACTTGGATGCATGACTGTTTTCTTATATGCTCAGGGTCACACTCATTGTCAGATTCAGGGTTGGTAAGGAATTTTCCCTCAGGTTAAATTGACAGGAACTTTTAAGGTTTTTTTTTTTTGTCTTTCTCTGCGGCATGATGTGTGTTTGCCTGCTAGAGTCATCTATGTCCTGCTGTCTGGAATGGCCTATGACTGTATGTGCCAATCTCAGGGCAGACTCTCAAAAAGCAGGGCAGACACCAACAACATTCAGGTTACTCCTAGACCCAAAGGACTGGTTACTTGTACTCAGATCTCAAATCAAAGATAATGGCAGTACCCAGTCCTGTAATTAACTAAGGATAAATTTAATTAAGAAAATAAATGTTATTTAACAAGGTTAAAACAGGAAACATAAACACACAAATGTGTTTGTCTTAGATTTAAAAAGGTAACATATAGACCTGCTTAGTACAGAACCTTATGTCCTTCAAGGCTGACCCATGTCAGGTATTCTGGGGATCTATTGCTTATGTTTAGGAATCTTTGCCCCTCAGAGTCCAGACAGCATAAAGAGACCAAGTTTCAACTTGTCAGGGATTTTTATCTCCTTCATCTCAGAATCCAGGCTGATGGGATGAATTCATGCTCAGGCCTCCATTTCCTGGGGGAACTAAGGAATGCATTCAACAAGATTTCTGTCCTTCGATACTGCACAATGCCTCATTTGCCTTCAATGGGCCATCTTATGTGCAGGGTCGCACTTTATTTTAATAAATACTTCTTTTCCTGTTTGCATTGTAAATCTCTGTAATTGTGTAACTCAAATGCCCAACATAACTTAATACTACAGATAAAGATATGAGCAGAATTAATATGTGCAGCATTCTTCAAGCATTCCATAAAGTCTAAATATAGTATATCCTTATAACACTATTTTAACCATACTAACCCACAGGTAAGCCAGACTGGTTTCCAGCTATGCATTTGTCAGTGTTAATGAGGCCTGGGGCCTTGGCATGAACTAGTACCTGATCTGCCTGCATCACAATCTGGACATGTCATCTAATCAATTCCCTGCCATTGCAGGAGCCTCTGGCATCACTGGCAGTGTGGTTTCTCCTGTTGTGTGTCACAGACAGAGAACAGCTTAGTATTCAGAAGACTAAAATTCTTTGGTCTAACTAAAGTAACTGGGCTTAATATAGGGTATCTGTATGAAATGTAATGGCCTGTGATATACAGGGGTTTAGACTAGATGACCTAATGATCCTGTTTGGCCTTAAATTCTATGACTGGTATAATGTGTTGGTAACAGAGACATGGACCTTTTTTTATTACTAGTTTTGTATTGACAAAGTCACTTTAATGAATGCAAATAGGTGGCTTGCTATGGATAAAGTTCTACATTTAGGCACAGCTCTAAGCAATGGCTGTGCCACATCAGGGGTAGTGCTGGGAAGCACGTTGCCTCACAGATACACCTCTCAGTCACAATGCCTCCATACCCCCTACATGCTTTGGGGGAAAGAAGGCGTTTATATCAACAGTAGCAGCTAATTATAGCAATCCCTTCCCACCTGCTCAGCTCAGCAGCACAGATCCCATTCACTGGTGAAATACACAGGCATTCAGTGCCCACTTAACCCGGGTGTGCCAGAATTCTTGGTCTGGGTAGCACATGCAGTGGCATAGGGTTTGTTTACACTGGCAATTTACAGCGCTGCAACTTTCTTGCTCAGGGGTGTGAACCCCCACCCTCACCCCAAGTGCAGCAAGTTTCAGTGCTGCAAAGCACCAGTATAGACAGTGCACCAGCACTGGGAGCCACGCCTCTCATGGACGTGGGTTTTTTAGATTGCTGGGAGACCTCTCTCTCCCAGCGCTCCGCCGCCACCACACAAACCACGTTAAAGTGCTGCCGCACATTGCCAGTGTAGACTAGCCCTTAAAGGTTTTTTGTTTCATTTTGTGTGTTCCTATATGGATTGCAATGATACTGTGCTGGCATGTTGAGACCTGCTGCCCATCTGCTAATCTGTTGGTGCTATTGTCTTCAATGTCAAGAAATGAGACAGTTCCTCTCCTACTGAACGGTCAGAATATAAGACTTTGATCTGTGTATCATAGGGTTGTCTTCTGGAATTATTATTATTTACATCATGTCTGCGACATAGAAGGAATTTAATTCAACACAGGGTTATTTAAGTTACAGACTCTGTTCTCACACTAGTGTAACTTTGCTTACTTGGAAGTCAGAAGTAATTCCATCAGCTACAGTAAGAAAGATCAGACTTGGTGTGTGAGTGGGTTTTTGTTGGTGGTGGTGGTTTAAGTCCGTGTGATTTTCCTCCCCTCTCCTCCCCCCATTGAAAAGCTATTTATCTTTTGTAGCACCAAGGACCTCCAGCTGAGAGTGGGGCTCTGCCCAGACATGCAGTAAGACAAGTTTGCAAACTAAATAGACAAGGCAGAGACAAAAGGCTGAAGGGGGGAAAAAGAGGTGAAGTGATTTGCCCATGGTCTCACAGCAGGTTAGTGGCAGACTTACAGTTACAGCTGAGTAGTTCTGGCACGCAGGCCAGCACTTCACATACTAAACCACACTGCTCCCCCAACATACAAGGATTCTTTTCTGGCTGACTTTCTTGTTGTTGTCTCTGTTTTGATGTTGGCACAGGAAAGGCAAACAGATGCCAGGAAGAGGGCAGAACATTGAAACAAGCTGTTACAAATAACCTGGTCATAGAGAAGGTAAATAACAAAGGTAAACTAATAAATGGAGCTCAGCAAAGAAAGTGGCTCTGTGATGCTGCAAGAAGGTGTTTGCTAGTGCTAGGTTCTCAAATCAGAAAAGGAACAGCAGGTGTGGTTGATAAAAGCTTTTTTAAATGTGGCGTGGAAAGAAAACAAGAGTCAGACCCCTGTTGTCAACCTACAACACTAAATAAATCTCATGGAGAGAAGCCCAACTGTAAGTGAATGGGCAGGGATGGGGGGAAGCAGGCCACTAAATTCTCTGGCTTTACTGGGTCAGTGGACACTGAATTCTGGCTTGGCTTCAACCCATGAGGAAGTCAATGGGAAATGCCTGGAAGTTGTCTTCTCTGAAGTCAAGGAAGCAGGCAGAATTATTTCTGCAACCATCACCAGTATCCTACTGTCCTTTTGTAGTGAAGCCTTCAAATGATTTCCTGGTTTGAAGGTTTCTTCTAGCCAGGAACTAAGCTTTAGGATTAAAGGTGATAAACAATTGTAAAATACTGTTAGGTTACATTAGTAATCTATAGCGTGAGAGACCTGTGCCAAGAATATTTTCCCTCTGTAGATTCCCAAATGCACCAGTGAAATGCTCTTTGACTTGAGCTTGTTTTCTTATACTTTCTTTACTGCATATTTTTAGAGAGAAGTTGATAAACTATTTAAATATGAGGGTGATTCAGTGTGTGGGAGTGGGAATAAGGCTCTTTTTTTCCCTCTTAATTGAAGTGCAGTGCTGGAGCTGTTGTGGAAAATGTAAAGCATTCTTTTAAACAGGACAGCTTGTTTCTAAAACATTTCAGAAGAGAAGACACGGCTGTGCAGCAGACTAAGCCCTTCTGAGTTCTTATCCATTGAAGGGACACTGTTCACTTGATCTTGTCCAGTAATGAATGCAACTGCTACTGTGAAGATGGGGAATTCCATTAGAGGAGATAGATGGAGGTTAGTGAGAGTATAAAGAGTAGTAGATAGAAAACTGACTACTGCAGACACAGAAGCTAGAATTTGCTATCTGGTGTTTGAATACTGGAATCCCTTGCTGCAATGCAAACAAAGCATTTAAGGGTAGGAATCCTGGGACCATACTTGGGCCCATTGTAGCGGGGTGATCACTCTGCTCCGGAGAGAAAGGGGTTAAAACCAGCTCTGGGAAAGGGCTGCCCCGAGGAGCCAATCAGGGGAAGGCAGGTAGCAGCCAATCCAGGCCCGGTAGGGCTGGTATAAAGAGGGCTGTGAGCTAGGAGGCAGGCAGTCTCACTCCAGCCCTGGGACTGGGACTGGGACTGGGACTGGGACTGGGACTGGGACTGGGACTGGGACTGGGACTGGGACTGGGACTGGAGGGTACCTTCAATAAAGCAGTGCTGGGGAAGGGGCAGACTGAGGTAGGGAGCTCAGGCCTGGTGACCTCCCAGGCTGAGGCCTGACGGGAAGGCCTAAGGAGGTACTGGGGCTGCGGGGAAAGGCAGCAGGTTCAACCCCCTAGCCAATGATGCATGGCCACTTCAGACTGCAGTTTGCCCCTGAGTAAAGGGGCTAGATTAGGACTGGCAGTGGGTCACTGAGGTGAGGTGGGCTCAGGGGAGTGGGGTTCCCTGGATGATGGACAGCACCCCAAGGTAAGGGGCATTGTGGTCCAGGACTGACGTGGGACCTATACGTTGTGGAGATAAAGGGACTGCAGTGGGGTAGGTAACAGAGGGTGAGACACCGGCCCATAGAGGGTACTCTGGGGCAGAGAGAGCCAGCTGGAAGTGCCATGCTTGTGAGTCAGTGCTCTGCTACACCCATAATATAGAGAAATCACTGCAAGTGGATGTGGGGTGTGTGGAGACAAAGAAATGCTGAACCACACAAGGGAGGACCCCGGTGGAAAGAGGACCCACTCCATAGGAGTGCAAGACCATGGTTGGACCGAAGATAGAAGGACAGCGCACAGTTTCACAAACTCTCCAGATCCACACAGAAAATTGTCCTAATCATTAAATGTCCCTCTGTAGCACCTTCCAGTCTAGATTCTCAAAGTTTTTTGCAAATGTGAAGTAACTAGAGTTGCCAACTCTGACTGAAACTATTCTGGAACATGACATAATGTCATTTTTCTTAAAATATCCTATTAAAATGTCCCAGATTGCTTTCAATAGTCTCTAGGAGAGGAATGCTGATTCCGGGAGACTCCAGGCCAATCCTGGCAGCTCTAGAAGTAACTATGCCTTATAACCCCTTGCACCCCACCCCTGAGCTCACTAATATCTTGTGAGATAGGTGTGCATTGTCCCCATTGTACAGACATAAAATTCATCACAGTGAGACTGGATTAATTGTCTAAGGTCGTAAGCCCAGGTTTCCTGATTCACATTCCTGCTTTAACTAAGACCACCATTATCTGGGGATGGAGGGAGAATAGCAGGCTAATGTGGTGGTGAGAGTTGGGGATAGTCTTATTTCTAATTTGAAAACAAATTAAATCATTTTAAAGAGCACTTTTTGACAAAAATAAAACCAGTTATCAGAGGATTTCACATTTGGTGGTGAATATTTTGGACAGCGCCATCCACTGGCAGCTAACAGATAAGATGTTTTCTGTTTATCTCCAGTGGCAAAGGCCTATATTCTCAGAGCAGAAGGTCACAGCGGGTTCTATCTCTGATACCACATGTTTGTGGTTTAGCTGATGACGACTGTGTTGTTTTGTTCAGTTTGTGGCCGTGGATCATTTCAGCACCCAATTAGCTTTGGAAGTGTAGCTCTCAAATCCTACTAAATGATTCCTAAATTTCTCCAAACTCCCCACCCCCTCCTCCAATTGACTTTAAGCTAACTAGTCTATAACGGCTTCCTGGCTTTCCCTAAATTATGGCACTGCTCTTACCACTTTTCAGACCTTGGCAATTTAACTTGGCCTTGGAAAATAATTCTAATGAATTGCTGCTCTGACTGGTGAAAATGACTATAGTAAAAGACATAGTGAGTGAGGTAATATCTCTTATTGGACCAACTTCTGCTGATGGGTGAGACAAGTTTCCAACAGAAGATGGTCCAATAAAAGATATTACCTCACCTATCTTGTGTCCCTTTCTAATGTCCTGAGATTGATATGTCTACAACAACACTGCATATGGGAAAAGACAGCAAGCAAAAGTAGAAATAACCACTTGGTGTCACTCTTTTCAAGCTGTTAAAGGTGCACAAGATGGAAAAACACAGAAAGCTGTCTTGTTTTCTCAGCTGGTATCTTGTTGAGTAAATATTGTAGTAGAATTGACTAGGAAATGTTCAGCCTGTTAAACATCTAGCCCTTCTCCACTTCTGCTTTGAAATGAGAATGCTATAGAACAGTTCTTAATACAGTTTCTTTTATGCTAATTTTAGATACCTGTATTACATTGGACAGTCTGAGTTTCTACCTCATTCTCAGCAGATCACATAGTCACCCTTTCTGGGGTTTGGCTTCATTGGTAACTCAATCAATAGCTAGCTAGCTATTTATATTTTTGTTTATGTTTATATTGTAGTAACTCTTAGGAGCTCCAGTCATGGATCAGGCCCCACAAACCTAGAACAGATGCTCACTGACCCAAGAGCTTAAACTTATTCTTTCAATAGCATCTTCTTCCTGAGATTGGCCATCCCTACAATTTCATTCCTGTACCTCCTCTCACCTAGGTATTTAGAGGCCAGGCTTGCAAAGGTATTTAGGTGCCTACAGATGCAGATAGAAGCCTAGTGGGGTTTTCAGAAGTGCCTAAGGAGTTAGGTATCTAAGCACCTTTGCCAACTTGGTCCTTACATCCCTCTGTTTCAAGAAAACCACTTTAGTTCCATCCTAAATATACAGGAGGTCAAATTTCAGTGGCTTTATGCAGGTTTCTTACACCTGCTGAAAGAGTTGGAACTTGGTCAGCTGAAGAACTTCCCCGTTACTTATACACATTGTAGCAGTGATGTAGGATTTTTAAAACTTACTTGTTCATTTATCTAATAACTTGATATACAAGGAGAACTTTTTGTGAGAAAGCACAGTTCTAGAAGCTTTGCATGACTCATTCTCTCTCTCTCATACATGTGTATGCACAGATATAAGAATATAGTATAACAGGGAAAAATAGTAACTACTTCTTATGAAGAGCTGTAAATGATCTGCAGAAACTTCTTATCAGCTTTAATTTGTTTATTTCTCACTGAAATCATAAACCAAGCCAGTCCTTCAATATGAAAACTATCACCGATAAACCCAAGCATCACAATAATTTAAATGAGGATTTAGGATGGGAAGCAGGGAAACTTATTTGTCTTACCTGTCAATGGAAGTACTTCATAAAGGCCTGGGGTGTTCTCTGTGGTCTTGACTCAATGGGCTAGTTGTCTGTTTGTGTTAGCCTCAGTAAACAAAACCCTACAAACTTCTGCCCTGGATTTTTCTGAATTGCCAAATCCAAAGATTTTAAAAAGATCATGAGACTATAAAACATAATGAATTTTGGAGTTTGTCTTGCTTTTGTTGTTTGAGCCTTAAGAATTCCTGTTTTCAAGATTTTTCTCCAAACTACGAGAGCTAGAAATTTACTGCTTTTCTTAAGTGTAAACTAAGTCTCATGTAATCACATGACTCCAATAGCTGGGACTTTAAGACAAAAATCCAGATATAATGAGTTGACAACATCATATGTAGGTTTTCAATTTATTTGGCCCCAAAGAATCAGAGTTCTGTGCGAATATAACAGAATTTTTCTCTCTAGAAAAATTTTTCTCTCTTTATCAAAAAATGGCCTTAATGTCAATTTTTCAGGAAACATTTCATTTTTGAATTTTGAAACAATCAATTTTCCACATTTTGTGAAACCTTTCATAGTATTTGTAACTAATGTTTTAATCAGTCACTTTCAAAACTGTTGCAGAAATTTACTATGCACCATATTTTCTTATAGAAGAAAACTGGTTGTTTAACTGGCTGTTCTGATAACTAAAAAAACTTGTAAATGATTTTGAAAAACTTGGTTAAAAATATTAATATAAGAAATCACAATTTTGTGAAGAGAGTCAATTTTGTACCCTGTGAAGTGGAAACAAATTCACAAAACACATTGAAATTTTGAAATAGTTTTACCATTTTCTGATTAGCTTAATTTTATAAATGTTTTGACCATAATTGCTCTCTAAGGAGGCTGGATGGCTTATAGCCTTGGAAATGGCATGGAAGCTTTCTATTACTAGACCACTAATTCAGATTCACACTGGGTAAAATTTTTCAGAAGCAACTACATGATTTAGAAACCTAAGTCTCATTTCCAAAAAAGTGTCCTTGAGACTCAGGAGTACAAGATCCATTGACTTTCATTGAGACTTAAGCTCCTTATTGCCCAAACTCCCTTTTGAAAATGAGACATAGGCTCCTAAATCACGTAGGTGTTTTGAAAATTTTACTCCAGATCAAAAGATTGAAAGTTACTAACATCTAATACTTGTTGGGTGACTGCATATACAGCTTTACCACGAAAATGCACTCCTCTCACAGGCAAAATATTTTAGAGTGAGATGTTTCTCCTTGTAAATTTGACCCTTGCCCATCTTGGCTTGTTTGTGAACGTTTAATGTTTTTCTTGCTGGTATCTGATTTACCTCCTCACTCCCATCCCTGAAGTCTGTGTTCATGCCATCTTGAGCTAGCACTAGCACAAATGAAGAGGAAAAATCCCTCCCCCATACCCTTAGCTGAGATTGAAAGACTAGTGATTTCATGGGGAAGCCTAATCTTTTGAGGCCAGGTTTGAGAAGGGGACCTGCAGTATGGGCTCTCGTGCTGTGCAGGAGCTAGTTTGGAAGGGTGATGGGCTAGAATTTCTTCATCTTGCTCCATGTCTGGGGTCCCTAAACCTGTCAAAGGAGTGGGAGCAACATTTCTTTGCCTAGGACATTAATCTGTTGAAAAGTGGTCTTAGGGAATGGTCTGTCATAAGACTGCTAGCTTCTGGGGAAATGAAACTGGCAATATCCATCCATTTATAATATTTATAGGGTTCCAATCACCAGTAGCAAGGTGCCAGATTGTTCACGTGTGTGTAATTTATTTCTCTGGGGTTTGTTGCTGCTTTTTGAGACTTCTGATCTTAACGTTGGACACAGCAGAGGGAGGTAGAGCATTCAGTGGCAAGTTTTTTCTTCAGAAGAACATCTTACCACTGGGTGGTGCTCTAGTCCATAGTACCCCACAGTCTATTTGTGCTGTGTAGGCTGAATAGTTTGACTCCTAATAGAAGCTTTAGGTCAAGCACCAAATAATAAAGAATAGTAACTAGAGTGATATATATTGCTAGTGGAAAGCAGTGGGAAGTAGTAGAAAATCACACTTATTCTTAAAGGGTTGTCTCTGTTTTTGAGCATCAGATTTTAGGAACCTCGTGTTCAAATTCTGTCAACGTTGATTCAGTTTTTGAGGTAGAGAAAAGAAGCCCCTTGCAGTTTGATGTTCTCAGTTGGGGGCATTAATGATCCCAGAGCATGTTAGGAAACTTACCCCAATGTCCTTGACTACACTTCTGTTCCCTTCCCTGCAACTGATGCAAGTGTGCTGTAGGCTGGTGGTTTGCTACTCTACCCTCCAGAGGGGGCTGCATTTAAGACGTACTATATGAAGAACCCCTGAGGAGATAAAATATTATGGGTGCTCCCTTCCATCCTCCTCTTCTCACTGTTCCTCCCAGCAGTGATGGCTAATTTGTATATGAAATCCTCTTCGCTGTATTCCTGAAAAATACACATGATGGCTGAATCTGCAGAAAGGGTGAGTTTTTCAACCTGCCCGTATAACTGGGCCTTTTCTCTTGCAGGTGCAAATATTTCAGCCTGCAGCTGAGGTCAGGTGGATGTTTGTCCCGCACTGTTTTCACATGTCAGTGACTAGAACATCTCTGGACTACAGTAAATGATAGGTGCACACAGAAATAGGGCCACATTTCTTGAGAGGTTTGTGCCACACGTGTGTGTGCATGCAGCCATCAGCCATTTGTGTGTACAGTGTCCTGAGGTGCATGTGCAGTGATAGTAATGCATGTGAATCATAGAACTGGAAGGGACCCTTGAGAGGTCATCTAGTCCAGTCCCCTGCACTCAAGGCAGGACTACATATTATCTAGACCATCCCTGACAGGTGTTTGTCCAACCTGCTCTTAAAAATCTCCAATGATGGAGATTCCACAACCTCCCTAGGCAATTTATTCCAGCGCTTAACTACCCTGACAGTTAGAAAGTTTTTCCTAATGTCCAACCTAAACCTCACTTGCAGCAATTTAAGCCCATTGCATCTTGACCTATCCTCAGAGCTTAACAAGAACAATTTATCTCCCTCCTCCTTATAACAACATTTTATGTACTTGAAAACTGTTATGTCCCCTCTCATTCTCTTCTCCAGACCAAACAAACCCAATTTTTTCAATCTTCCCTCATAGGCCATGTTTTCTAGACCATCAGTCATTTTTGTAGTTCTTCTCTGGACTTTCTCCAATTTGTCCACATCTTTCCTGAAATGTGGTGCCCAGAATTGGACACAATACTCCAGTTGAGGCCTAATTAACACAAAGTAGAGCGGAAAAATTACTTCTCATGTCTTGCTTACAATACTCCTGCTAATACATCCCAGAAGCCTTACTAAAATCAAGATATACCACATCTACTGCTTCTCCCTTAACCCATCCACAAGGCTTGTTACCCTGTCAAAGAAAGCTATCAGGTTGGTTTAACATGATTTGTTCTTGACAAATCCATGCTGACTGTTATTTATCACCTTATTATCTTCTAGGTGTTTGCAAATTGATTGCTTAATAATTTGCTCCATTATATTTCTGGGTACAGAAGTTAAGCTGATTGGTCTTTAATTCCCCTGGTTGTCTTTATTTCCCTTTTTATAGATGGGCACAATATTTGCCCTTTTCCAGTTTTCTGGAATGTCTCCTGTCTTCCATGACTTCTCAAAGATAATTGCTAATGGCCTAGTTGCAGACCTAGTTGCACAATTGTATTCACTCAAGCCTCTCTTTAAAAATGTGGAACTTCTTATAATGAAGTATTGAAAAATCATATAAGCAGGCTTATTTTATGGGGTGGAACTGGCCTTGTAGTGAACTCACATGCAGTGCAACTCCAGTTACAGGCAGTGGAATGAGTCTTCGGCAGCTTCAATGCACCATGATGTCCTAGTTGTAGGTAAACCTCTATGTAGAGTGGAGTTAGTGTATGAGAATAAAGATGTCACCATAACAGGATCCCAACTTAATTGCACTCAGCTTTCTTGTATAGATGGCCAACTGCCTAGGACAGGGGAAGGGGGGCTCTGTCCCTTGGAGAATTTTTAAAGTGTGTGGATCTTCCACTACTCTGTTTCCCCCATTATTTCCCCTCCTGAGTCCAGTCTGACCTTTCCTTTAGTCCAAGAAGGGCTGGATGTGACTCCTTTCGAGTCTAACACGCCTCTGGGTTGGCAGGAGGTAGACTCACTCAAGAGCAATGTGTAATGCTCTCCCCCACATTCCTCCCAGCAGCTGTGGGTGCTCCACCATACTATGTAGCCTCTCATCCCCCTCCAGGATCTAAGCAGGAATCCTCAATGCCAAAGATTTTTAATGTTCTTCCTAATCGGTGATCTAGCTTTAACAGTTTGGTGAACAGGCAAGCAGAGCAATGCTGCTGCAGTTAAAAGAAACGTCAACCCTCGCTTAGCTTCACTCATTGCTGCCTGCCAGGAACCAGTCTTCTCCCTGGGAACTGTGTAACTGTCTCTGAATGCATCACCTGGATCTTATCAACTCAAACACTTCAGAGTTCAGGCAAAGAAGCCAAAGTCAATTTTTGCTCACTGTTTAAACCCAAAAATAAACAGAGCAAGGGAAAGGAACAGTTGAGGGTGGGGTGGAGCAAGGGATAAGTACTGTAGTGGGGGTGGAGGGTGTATTGCTAAGCTCCATACTGGTTTAGGGATAAAGTCCCTGGAGGATCAACTCACCACCTGAACAGGTAGGGGTGAAGTTATGCAATACAGAGATGTTGTGGGGGAGGGTGGCAGGCAGGCTGCTGCCAACATACAGGGGCAGATGTTCTATCGGACCTTAAGGGACACATATTCCAACAGCTGGTATAAAGCCGCCAAGATACCAGTAGGGGGACCAGATGTCCTGATTTTGTAGGGACAGTCCCAATATTTGGGGCTTTGTCTTATATAGGCTTCTATTACCCCCACCCCTACCTCCATCCCGATTTTTCACACTTGCTGTCTGGTCACCCTAGATACCAGCCAGAAGAAATTGGGTAACACAGCTGTATCCAGCTCTGACTCCACAGGGCCTGAAAAAATGGCTATGAGGTGTATGAAGCATGAACTGAACTTCTAAGATTATGTGCTACGAACATTCAAAAAAAATAAACTTGCTCTGCCCCCTCCCACCCCAACTCTGCTCAGCCTTCAGTACTCACAAGCCCTCGGTGTCTTCTGGGCCACTGGTCGCCTCCATCCCAATACCCCAGCAGTCTCTGTTACCATTAGGGCTCTCTGAGCCATTGCCTCGAACAAGTATTGAGCTCTCTACTATGCATTGGCTGACAGTATCTCCTTTACATGTGCCCTTCCCCACCCCCAATAGCTGATGAAGCAGCTGATTTCTTCCCCTACTCCTGACCAGTGTAGTGCGTACTCATCTGAGCCACCAGACCAGCTCAGAATTGGGATTTCAAACAGATATAGAAATATTTCATCTGTTTAAAAAAATTTTTGTTCCATTAATTAGCTCCTTGTGTATCATGTCATTGTTTATAAAATCTTCTGTGGCTAATCCCTTGCAGACACATTTCGCCATTTAGATGTTGGTCTGTGATAGTGGTGATTCAGAGCTGCATTGCCCCAAGAGGAGCTCCAGGAAGGACTGTGCCTCAAGAGATGCAATCCCTCCCCAGCTCCGTAGCACATCGGCAGAGCATGTATTGTGCAGCATCATCCTTTACGATGGTGCAGCCTGTCCCTAGGCCTGCTCTGTCGTCAAGCAAGGGAGACGGAAGGTAGGTGCAACTGCTATACCTCCTGTCTTCAAAATCTTGATGAATTAGAGAATTCATCTGAAATCAACAAGATGACAGTCAATAAAGACAAGCACTTGGGAAGGAAAAATCACATGAACAAATACAAACCAGCAAGTAACTAGCTTGTTTGTAATACTGCCAAAAAGGGTCTAATGTCTATAGTGGATCACACTGCTGTTGTGAGAATGGCATGTCATTCTGGAGTCCATAGGTGCCAGCTTTCTCATTTCCCTGGGGGGAACTCAACCCCCAACTCTGCCCCAGGCCCCGCCCCCACTTCTCCCCTTCCCTAAGACCCCGCCCCTCCCCTGAGCACACTCTGCCTCTTCCTGCCCCTGCTCCTCCCCCCAGCACCTCCTGCCTGCTGCTGAACAGCTGATCCTGTGTAGGCGGGGCCCATGGATGGGAGGAGCTGGTGGGCAGGGCCTGCCAGTGGGTGCTGAGCACCTGCTACTCAGCCCCGGAGCACCCATGCAGTCATACTTCAGCATAGGTGCCATTAACAGGATTATCATATGTAAGAAATGGGAAGCAGTTATTCTGTTCTATTCAACAGTGGTGAGGCCTCAGCTAGAATACTGTGTCCAGGTTTGGGCACTGCTCTGAAGAAAGGTGTTGGCAAATGGGAGAGAATCCAGAGCAGAGTAACAAAAAGAAGAGGTATAGAAAACATCACCTGTGAGGAAAGGTTAAAAGAATTGGTCATCTTACTTCTAGAGAAGAGGCTGCTGAAGGAGGACCTGACAAGTGTTCCTATAGGTAATAATGGGTTGTTATAAAGAGGATAGAGATCAACTTTTCTTGTCCACCAAAGGTAGAACAAGAAGTAATCTGCTTAGTTTGCTGCAAGGGAGATTAGAGTAGATATTCGACAATGCTTTTGAGCTATAAGGATAGCTTAAGCACTGGAAGAAGGTACCTAGGGAGGTTGTAGAATTTCCATCCTTCAAGGTGTTAAGAACAAGTTAGACAAAACATTTGTCAGGGATGGTCTTGAGGTACACTTAAGCCTGCCTCTTATGGGGAGCAGGCAGAAATGGGCTAGATCAGTGCTTCTCAAACTATCTGATGTCTTCGCCTGCATCAGCGATGATTGTCACTAAGTTGTGAAATATGTCATAACAATCTCTTGATACTCGACTCGTCCATGCTTTTAGCTTTCTTTTCTGTCTGTCGATCTTGTCTGCCATTGTAAGACACAAACGCATCCTTCCCTGCATGGAAGTGTTGAGATCATTAAAGATGGCAAAGATCTCAGCCAAATAAGCCAGGTTGGCTATTCAATCCACATCTCAGAACAATTGTGACCAATTTGGTTTTTTGTCCTGAAGAAACTCAGCAAGCTTGTTTCGGAACTCAATACTCTTGACAGAACTTTCCCCCTCGATAACCAACATACATCGGCATGCAATAGGAGCTGTTTATGTTCAGCTCCCATATCATCACATAATGCAGCGAATAGTCTCAAATTTAAAGCATTCACCTTTACATGGTTCACAATTTTTATGACCTCGCTGAGCGCACTGTTTAGTTCTGTTGACATTTTTTTTGTTGCAAGACTTTCTCGGTGAAAGATGCAGTGCGTCGAATTGCATTTGGGTGCAAGCGCCTTAATCTGGGTACCACTCCAGAATGCCGTCCTGTCATTGCGGCAGCACCATCAGAACACGCACCTACACAAAACTTGAAATCCAACCCACATTTGTTAATGATATAGTCACTCACAGTCTTGAACACCTCAGAACTAGTTGTTTTCGTTGGTAGTGAAGCAGAAAACAAAAACTCTTCCTTCAAATCACTCTCATGTTCAAAGCACATATACACCAGCAGAATTGCTATATTAGCAATGTCTGTACATTTGTCAAGATGCAAAGAAAAGTACTTTGCTGATTTAATCTGTCCTATGAGCTGATCTTCCATATCGGGAGCCAGATCATGAATTTGTCAAGATATAGTGTCCTTTGGAAGTGGCACCTGAGCCACTTTCTTTGCTGCCGGCTCGCCCAGCGTTTCCATGCAGACATCTTTAATACAGCCTATCACTAGCGTCTCACTGACTGTATGACTTTTTAGTTTTAGCAACACAAAACACTACTTTACAAGAAGCTCACAAAGCACAAGTATTTATGTGTGACACTTCAAAGATCTGTTTCTGACAGCCTTTTAAATCAATGTGCTCTCTTTTGAAGAACTCTTCTGGCTTTGAACTAATTTAATTAAGTTTTGTTTTTAAATATCTCTTGAGCTTTGACAGCTTTAACCAACACATGGCCACAAACAATGCACTGCAGTTTTGGCACTCCACCATCATTTGCGGCTACAAAACTGAACTGAAAGTATGAGGAGTCATATTTCAGAGTAGAGCTAGTACGAATTCTTTTTGTTGACAATAGTATGGTTTCATTTACATTGCCGTCATCTGATTCAGAATTACTTGTGTGTTCAGCAACCGGATGTCTCTGCTTGATAAATATGTCAATTGGGCCTCGCTAAACCATCTGTAAATTAGGCATAAAAATAATTAATATAAATTCCATTACCCTGGGTAGATACTTAATTTATGATATTAGGATGAAAGCCGAATAAATGCAGTGGAAATGCTTTTATTGAGAAATTTGTGTGGGAGAACATTGATTAATAGGGTAAGTAGTGTTAGGATAAGAAGATGATAATATAAATTTTAAAATTAAATTGCAAACAGGATAATAATTGGAAAGTTAAGATGGTTTGAACATATAGAAAGAATTAATAATGAACATCAAAAGTAAGATTTACCTATCTGAAAGATATGGAGTGAGAAAGCGAGGAATTTTGAGAGTTTCCAGGCAGGAACATGTAGGTTTGATTCTAGAAGAGAGGAAGCATATAAGTAAGAACAATGAGAGGTGTATGAAACAATATGTGGATATGGAGGAAGTGAGGATGTTATGCTCATACAAAGCACATGGGATCTTTTCAGGGGGAACAGTCTCTCTCTCACAGGCTACATCTAGACTACCAGCCATATCGGCGGGTTAAAATCGATTGCTCGGGGATCAATATATCGCGTCTCATCTAGACGCGATGTATCGATCCCCGAGCGCGCTTATATCAATTCCGGAACTCCACCAACCCCAACGGAGTTGCGGAATCGACAGGGATTCACGTAGCTGAAGTTGCGTATCTAAGATCGATTTCCCCCCGTAGTGTAGACCAGCCCACACACACACGCACTCCTGCCAGATAATGTTTACAATTGCCAGTCTGTTGTAGCTCGAGTCAATCTAATGGCTAGTTAGATTGAGCACGAGTGAGAAGCTGATGCTCCGAGGCTTTGCAGGACTGAACCCAGAGTTCCATGGCAAAACACCCCAGTTTTATAGTTGTAAATTCCCATTTGAGTCCATGCATTTTGCAATGTCATCCTGTAATCATTAGTCCTTATGTAGTGTTAATCTTGGTTTTTTTTGCTGTTATCATTTGATGGTTATTGTCGGGCTTCCCATCATTATCTCCTATTTGTTGTCTCGCCTTCGGGGGTGCCTGCCTCACCTCTGAGGTCATCAGTGCTGCTAACATGTTTAGCATCTGATACAATGGATGTTTTCCGATTGTCTCTTGGTCTTTCCAAGTCTCTCTCTTTTTCTTGACCATCTGGACACTTATGATGGCTTTCACACCTTAACTTTTCCTGGTGCATTCGTTCCTCATTCACACAAACAGTCTCTCACAGACATCTTCAAAGGTATACAGACAGCAGTGTTTTATATGCAGCAGAATGCATTATAAATCAAGCTTTGCTAAATCTTATAACTAAAGTAATTCACATTGGGGCTTCAGGTCCTCAACATTTCTCTAACCTATTTATCATAGACACAATACAAAATCCTGTCTCTTACTAACTAAACTTTATAACAGGTCCTAATTGTAATGCATATTGGAAACAGGATCCCAGTCTCAGACGGTCATTCCTTTATGTTATTCCAAAAAGGGTGGCTGGCAGAATGAAATCAAAGTTTACATCAATTCTTGTAGTACAATTATAAAATCCTGCTCCTACAAGGACTGTCTATTTGGCTATAGGTGTGTGGTGCTCAGTTGTCTCTATCTACTTCGTAAGGGATACGGCAGGATAGGATAGAAAATAATTATTAAAATATATAATATTATTAGTACTTACATTCTCAGTAGGTTCAGACAGGGTCCCAAATGACAAACATGCAGAGATCTGTATGACACTCTCTATTCAACTTCTCGATGGTAACTGCCGGTGGGGCAGGGTCTTTATATGCGAAAGAGTGAGGTAAGCCTGCACTCACATGTCTCATGCAAAACATGCTGTAGCGCTACGGCATAATTATCAATATTATAATATGTGCTTCTGAAAACGTAGTATTATTTAATATCGTCGACTTTTATCTACTGATGATTATTCTTGGTGGAATTCCGGTGCGATTTTAAAATTATAGTATTATTTCTCTCTTTCTTGGAAACTCGCCGCAGACCAGCAGCCAATAGCTCGTGGACCGGCACCGGTCCACGGACCACCACTTTGAGTAGCACCACTTGGTCTACACTACATACTTTGGTAGAACTATGTTGCTCAGAGTTGTTAAAAATCTACACCCCTGAGAGATGTAGTTATACCGACATACTCCCTCCCCCATACACACGTGTAGACCGTGCTATGTTGGCCAGAAAGCTTCTCCTGACAACATAGCTATTGGCTTTTGCCAGGACCAGTGCTAGTGTTTTTAGCGCCCTAGGAGCATGGCCATTTCACCGCCCCGCACGCTGGTCCCATGGCTCCGGTGGAGCTGCCACAACCGTGCCTGCGGGAGGTCCACTGGAGCCACGGGAGCAGCAGACCGTCTGCAGGAATGCCTGCGGCAGCTCCACTGGAGCAGCGGGACCAGGGGACCCTCTGCAGGCACGATTGTGGCAGGTCCACCGGGGCCGCCTGCCACCCCCCCTCCCCAGCAAAATGCTGCCCCCCCAATAATCCTGGCACCCTAGGCGATTGCCTAGGCCACCTAAATGGAAGCGCTGGCCCTGGCTCTTGCAAAGGTGGAGTTATTAAGCCGACAAGAGGGCTCTCTCCCATCAGCTTAGGGCATCTTCACCAGACGCACTCAAGTGGCTCAGCTGAACCAGTGCAGATGCACTCATGTAAATTTGTAGACCTGCCCTTAGTCAAAACGCATGATTAAAATATGTTCATAGATTTTCAGCCCATAGATATTTTTCCTGTGTTCAGTAATGAACATTTTGTGCCTACTTAGTTAGGCAGGCAGATGCATGTGAATCAATTTTGCATGTACAGTTACCACGCTTGTGCAAATGAATCCATAAGCTGCATGTGCACATGGCTAACAAGGCAATAAGCAAGGACATGTGCCAGGCTATCACAAAAGATGTGGAGCAGAATTACTCAATTTGCATGTGCAGGCGTGGTAATAAGGAGTGGGCAGGTGTGTGCACATTTTTCCAATCAAGCCAAACATGCAAATCTGTGTGCAAATCAGTCTGTCTGGCCATGGCATTAATAAAAGAGGACACGGTGTGTGAATCGCTTATGAATGCTTCCTGCTAGATGATTAAATTGAAAGATCTCTTTATTTTTAAATGTGGGAAGCTCTGCGCAGCAACAGTGAATCAATCAGTGGCATTTCTTTGTAGTTTATTATTCCTGTTGACATTGTATAAAAACAGGAGGAAGATTAGTCAAAATTATATACTCTGATTACTGAGAAAAATGTCACATAAAAATAACGGCTTTTACAAAATGCTGAAGCATTCCACTCCTTTCCGCACGGAGATCAGTGTGAACAGGTCACAGTGTGAACAGGTCACTGTAACCTTTTTGAAGGGCAGGTCTGAATGACAACAAAATTAATATGTATTTAGGGCCCACTTCTGCAAACCCTTATTCACATGAGTATTCTTTGCTCAGACTGGGATGATTCACATGAGAAGTCCTTCATAACCAGGCCCTGTTAATGTGGATTTCTTTTAACTTTGTGTAATAGGGGATGAGAAGCAGGTTTCCATCAATGCAGGCAGAAGACCTCATACCCCAACCATATCTTATTTGGAGGCATTTATTCTGCCTTGCTTGTCAATTTCACTTCACTTTTATTTGAAGTGAAATATTTTAATATGACAATTCTTAAACATTAAGGGACAACGTAGAACAGGAAACCTAATGTTATGCACAATACCACTACTTTGTACACAACTGCAACAAATTTATGCGCAAATGTCAAGCTTCCAGTAAAATTTTCAAAAGCAACTATGTCCCATTTGCCAGAGGCATTTAACTTTAAGCGCAAATTAGGTACTTCTGAATATTTTACCCTAGATAAATCAAGGTAACTGTGTATGCTTTTATGTGCAAAATACTGAAAATCTAGGCCGTCACCAAGTCACAACTGAGTGCTAAAAGACTGGAAAGTCCTTAAGGCGTCATTGTCCTGCCTGCAGTCTGACAGAGCTCTTGCTGCCCAGATAGACACTCCAATAATGTGTGTCAGATTGCATGAGTGCTGTGATCTGTTAAAGTGTTTGGCACTTCAGGAAAGGTCTATACTTTCCTCTGGAGGAGGAAAGAGGCTCAAGGCACCTTTCAGAGTAGACGATTCAATGAAATGGCAGCATCAGAAGAGAAATCAGTACTAGGGAGCTCAACATTCTGCCCGCACCCTTTGGGATTACAATTACAGACCTGCAAGTGTCAAAGCAGTTCAGATGTGAATTGATCAAGCTTAAGGTATTTTGCAAAGATTTTGTCCCTTTGTGGTTTTAAGCAGTTTCATAGTAATGGAGTTTCCCTTGCTACCCATTTCACCTGCTTCCGCGAAACACTGATGTGCTTAACATTACTCACATGAGTAATCCCCTTGAGTTATATATGTACTTAAGTGTTGTTGAATTGAGGGGGAGAAGAAGGTGTCACAATCCTGAAAAGCTGGCTGTGTATTTATTTAAAAATGTAGGAAGTGATACAGTCCTGTGAAAGTTCTCCTAGACACTATCTGCCATGCTTTTCTATTACACATTAGGATGTGTTACGTTTGCTAGACTTCACAGTTAAAGCTGCTATAAAATAAAAACTGAAGGCAGACTGACTTGTGTTTCTTCACATAGTGGTTCTAGTGATTGAATACAGTGCAGTGCTGTGCATTCCTCGTATACGACATTATAATCTAATTCCCCACCAGATTTACTGTTGGTGGTGAACTCCATCAAGCTTAGTGACCTGAAGATGTACGTGAGGCACAAATCTGGCCAAACGTTGGAACTGTCAATCTGGATTGTTTTGAGCAGTTCCCATAGAGCATCTTTCAGTCAATGAACCCAAAGTGCTTAACAAACATTAACTAGTTTCTGTGCTGAAGAAGAATTCCAAGTGATCATCTGAGATCCTTCCTGTCCCATGAGCAAAGGAAGACAGAAGGCGGAGTCTGGAAGTGAACAGCTGGCTAGAGAAGTGGTGGAGGGTTTTGGTTTTTGTGGAACATTGGTTCACCATTTATGGGGAGAAGGGGCTGTATAGTTTGGATGGCCTCCACCTCAGTAGAAGGGGACTCAATCTTCTCAATGACAAGCTGGCTAGAATGGTCAGAAGGATGTTTACCTCTCCCCTTTTGTAATTAGCTTAAGATATGCACACTCAGCACAGAATGGAGAAGTTGAGAACAAAATGAATCAAAAACCAAAGGACACAAAGTGAAGAAATTCTTTTATTGGCTACACACCATGCAAGTAGCTTGGTTCCAAACAAGAGAAGCAGAAATTGTTCATTTCATGAGCATAAATTTGATTTAGTTGGTATTCTTGAAACTTAGTTGGATGATTCCCATGACTGTAATGTCCTAATCAATGGTTATAATCTATTTAGGAAGGTTTGAGTGGGCAAAGGGGGAGAGGGAGTGGCACTCTGTCAAAAATGGTATTCACTGTTTCCAAGTCACTGACAATTCAGAAGAAAATGACAAAGCACAAGATGGGGCAGGGGTATTAGCTGGTGTTTGCTACAGCAGTGGTTCTCAAATCCGGTCCGCTGCTTGTTCAGGGAAAGCCCCTGGCAGGCTGGGCCGATTTGTTTACGTGCTGTGTCTGGAGGTTCGGCCGATCGCGGCTCCCACTGACTGCGGTTTGCCGCTCCAGGCCATCAGGGACTGCAGGAAGTGGCGTGGGCCGAGGGATGTCCTGGACTCCCTTCCCGCAGCCCTCTTTGGCCTGGAGTGGCGAACTGCTGCCAGTGGGAGCTGCAACTGGCCGAACCTGCGGACATGTAGGTAAACAAGCTGGCCCGGCCCGCCAGGGGCTTTCCCTGAACAAGTGGCGGTCCGGCTTTGAGAACCATTCTGCTACAGGACACCATATCACACTGGGGAACAGGATGATAAGTTCCTTATGCACCCACCTATAACATGTAGGGGGAAAAGCTGTGCGGTTGTGGAGGACTTCAGTTTGAGTGACACATGCTGGAGCTTTCATGCTGCCAATACTAAAACATCCTTGGGATTTCTAAATATTAGATGACAATTTCCTAATTCCAAGAATTGTATCCAACACAGGGGAATTTTATATTAGACCTTGTCTTGACAGATAAAGAGGAACTGATCACAGAACTAAAAATTAATGGTAACTTAGATATAAGCGATCATGATTTGATCACATTTATAATGTGCAAGCAAAAAAATCCAGACCAGCGATACTGGTCTTCTAAAGGTCCAAAGATGAAAATAATTGAGCCAAATCAGCCAGAAAGAAGAATTAATCAGAAGTTTGACTAATTGGGAATTGTTTAAGAATACTTTACTACATGTCTAGAAAGCCCACAATCAAAGAAGAAGGCCATATTGGTTTTTAAAAAAACCCAGCTTGGTTTAGAAGTGAAGTGAAGGCAGCTATAGAAACTGAAAGAAAGGAGAGGTTGATAGTAATGAATATAATCCAGAAGTTAGGAATTGTAGGAAAGCAAAAGAAGAGCAAAAGGAGAAATCTATGGCCAGAAGACTTAGGTAGTTTTTTTTTTTTTAAATATATTAGGAACATAAAGAATCTTGACAATGGTATTAGTCCATTACTAGATAGGCATGGCAAATTATTATTTACTGAACATGTCTACCTTTTCTGCAGTAATATTTCTGTTCTGCATTTGGGAAAAAACAGAACACTTTCCCTTTCACTGATGTCTCAGGAGGATGTTAAACAGCAGCTACTAAAGTTAAACTATTTTTTAAATTAGTAGGTCCAGCTCACTTCCATCCAATTTTGAAAGAGGTGGGTGAGGCACTCTCTGGGCCGTAACTTTGATTTTCATCAATTTTGGAACACTAGGGAAATTCCAGAAGACTGGAGGAAAGCTAACGTTGTGCCCATATTTAAAAATGGTAAATGGGATGATCTGGGTAATTATAGGCCTGTCAGTCTGACATCAGTCTCAGGTAAGTTAATGGAGGAGCTGATATGGGACTTGATTGATTGAAGAAACAAATGAAGGTAATATAATCAATGCGGATCAGCATGGGTTTATGGAAAATAGAGCCTGTCTAACTTTATCTCATCAAAAAATATTACATGTTTAGTTGATAAAGCGAAGTGTTGATATAATATACTTAGACTTCAGTAAGGCATTTGACGTGGTATCATATGATATTTTGATTAGGTCTGTCAATCACAGTTAACTCATACAATTAACTAAAAAAAGTTAACCGTGATTTAAAAAAAATTCTGTTAAACAATAGAATACCAATTGAAATTTATTAAATATTTTGGATGCTTTTCTACATTTTTTGAATATTAGTTTTTAATTTACAACACATAATACAAAGTGCATAGTGCTCACTTTATATTTTTTATTACAAATGTTTGCACTGTAAAAATGATAAACACAAGAAATAGTATTTTTCAATTCACCTCATAGAAGTACTGTAGTGCAATCTCTTTATCGTGAAAGTGCAACTTAAAAATGTAGATTTTTTTGGTTACATACGTGTATTAAAAATAAAACAATGTAAAAGTTTTAGCACCTACAAGTCCACTAAGTCCTACTTCTTGTTCAGCCAATCGCTAAGACCAACAAGTTTGTTTAACTTTATGGAGATAATGCTGCTGACTTCTTACTTGCAATGTCATCTGAAAGTGAGAACAGGCGTTGGCATAGCATCGTTGTACCTGGCGTTGCTAGATATTTACGTGCCAGGTGTGCTAAACATTCGTATGACCCTGCATGCTTTGTCCACCATTCCAGAAGACATGCTTTCATGCCAATGACGCTCGCTAAAAATAATGTATTAATTAAATTTGAGACTGAACTCCTGCTCCGTTTTACCTGCATTCTGCCGTATATTTTGTGTTATGTCAGTCTCAGATGAGGACCCTGTATGTGTTGTTTGATTGAAGAACACTTTCACTGCAGACTTGACATAATGAAAAGACGGTACCAATGTGAGATGTCTAAAGATAGCTACAGCACTCGACCCAAGGGTTAAAAATCTGAAGTGCCTTCCAAAACCTGAGAGGGATGAGGTGTGGAGCATGTTTTCAGAAGTCTTAAAAGAGCAACACTCAGATGCGGAAACTACAGAACCTGAACCACCAAAAAAAAAACCACAACTTTTTGTTGGCGGCATCTGACTCAAATGATGAAAATGAATGTGCGTCAGTGCGCACTGCTGTGGCTTGTTATCAAGCAGAACCCATCATCAGCATGGAAGTATGTCCTCTGGGATGATGGGTGAAGCATGAAGGGAAGTATTAATTTTTACCACATCTGGCACGTCAATATCTTGCAGTGCTGGCTGCAACAGTCCCATGCGAATGCCTGTTCTCTCTTTCAGGTGACATTGTTTTATTTTTGAATGCAGTTATTTCTTTGTACATAATTCTACATTTGTAAGTTTAACTTTCATGATAAAGAGATTGCACCACAGTATTTGTAGTAGGTGAATTGAAAAATAGTATTTATTTTCTTTTTTACAGTGCAAATATTTGTAATATAAATAAATATAAAGTGAGCACTGTACTTTGTATTCTGTGTCATTGGAATCAATATATTTGAAAATGTAGAAAACATCCAAAAATATTTAAATAAATGGCTTTCCATTGTTTGAGCGATAATCGTGATTTTTTTAAAAAATCATTTAGCCCTAATTTTGATTTAACTTCCCCACCGCCTGTAAAACTATACAAAATTAATACAGCACACATTAAATGCATTAAAAACTGGCTAATTGATAAGTCTGAATGTAATTTTAAAGAAGAGAAATCATCATAAAGCAGGTGTGTTTCTAGTGGAGTGCTGCAGCAATTGGTTCTTGGCCCCACACTATTTAAAATCTTGCTTAATGAGCTGGAAGAAATCATAAAATCATCACTGAAGGTTTGCAGAAGACCCCAATTAAAAGAGTAGGAAATAGTGAAGACATGTCACTGATACATAGTGATATGGATTGCTTGGTAAAGTGGGCTAAGCAAACAATGTGTTTTTTATATAGCTAATGGTATACGTCTAGGAACAAATAATGTAGGCCATACTTACAGGATGGGGGACCCTATCCTTGGGAAGCAGTGACTTTGAAAAAGAGATGGGGGATCATATGGACAATCAGCTGAACATGAGCTCCCAGTGTGACGGTGTGGCCTAAAGAGTTAATGCGATCCTTGGATGCTTAAACAGGGGCACCTCAAGTAGGAGTAGCTTATTTTACCTCTGTATTTGGCCCTGGTGTGACTGCTGCTGGAATACTGTGTCCAGTTCTGGTGTCTACAATTCAAGAACGATGGGGGGAAAAACTGAAGAGGGTTCAGAGAAGAGCCATAAGAATGGTAGTTATGAGAAAATCTGCCTTATAACAGATTCAAGGAGCTCAATCTACTTATCTGACCAAAGAGAAGGTTAAGGAGTGTCTTGATCACCCTTTATATGTAGCTACATGGGGAACATGATAATGGGCTTTCAGTCTAGCTGAGAAAAGTATAATGGGATCCGATGACTGGAAGTTGAGCCTGGACGAATTCTGATTGAAAGTTAGGTGCACATTTTTAATAGCGAGTAATTAACCATTGGAACAACTGACCAAAGTCCTGGTGGATTCTTCATCACTGAACTTTTAAATCAAGATTGGATGTTTTTCTAACAGATCTGCTCTAGGAATTATTTTGGGAAGTTCTCTGGCCTGTTATACAGGAGGTAAGACTAGATCACAATGGGTCCTTCTGGCTCTGGAATGTATGAATAGCGAATAGCCTGGTGGGTAAGGCAGTCATATAGGAAGCAAGAGTCCCTGCTCCAAATCCGACAGGGGTTGAACCTGGGTCTCCCGTGCCAGGTGAGAGTCCTACCCACCTGGCTATTCTGTGTGTGTCTGACTATGGCTTTGACTAGAAATTCTATCCCCACAGAAAGTTACACACAATTGACATGTTTCATCAAAATGAAGCTTTTTTCCTTTCTTTTCAGAATCAGTCTTTTTGACTAACTCCACTCAAGGGTTCTGGCTTCTAGTCCTCGACACTGACCACTAGACCACACTTACAGTAGTGGGGTTAGATTTTCTGTTTGATAGGTAACAAAGTAGCATGTCCCTTCCAGAGATGAGCTTGTTAGACAAAACCTGGATATGCATGTAGACAGATACTGTTAACTTGTGATATGATGAAGTATTTGAATGCTTGGAGAAAATGGTAACTTGAATGCAGATAAAAGCCATATTTTAGTTGGATAATATTCAGACCCTCTAACAGAGAGCAGAAACATGTGGTGTAATCCTTACCCCACAGGAAGCTCCAGGGCCGCATAATGCAGAAGTGATGGTGGCAACCCCGCAACTGCCCTACAACACCAGTTGTGACTCCCCCACACACGATCCCCTTTTGGGTTGGGCCCCCACAGTTACAACACCATGAAATTTCAGATGTAAACATCTGGAAATGGGAAATGTGACTAATTGTCAAATCCTATGGCCCTGAAACTGACCAGAATGGACCGTGAATTTGGTAGGGCCCTAATTATAGGATTGGGGACAGCCACACAAACAGTGACAAGGGGAGGCTTAATACCTCTGGGGGAGCATGCTCAGTAATAGTCCTTGCTACACCTACAGAAAAGCTGTGGCTTGTGCTCCCCAAGCACTGGCCTCTGAGTCTGAGTTTGTGGCCATGATCTCAGCATCCCTTGACTTCCCCCTGGGGACTGGAGAGCACTTCTAGCCGTGTTACTCTGCCAGCTGGTTAGTCTTCCATCCCTGTGGTCAAACTGCTGTTACAGGTACTTGGGGGTAGGAGACAGGCTGGGGAGCAGATGTATTGCATTCCCTACATAATATTCCTGTGGCATGGATTGTCTCAGTCTATCATTCAGGAACACACTTTCAGATGGGGACTTTCTATATTGCCTGCACTTCTGTTGCAGCAAACATTCTTGTTTTCCCACACAGAAATCATTCTGGTAGTTCCTGTTTTGTGCACATAAATGCATGATTTGATCCATCCAGCACGCAAAAGTGCTGGGATAAATTAATACTTTGAAAATATGGCCCTTAATATTCAAATTATTGCAAATGAAACCCCAAAAGCTGCCCTCAGAGCATTGTGCTTGTGATTTAAGTCAGAGAGGTCAGGAAAGTTGGATTTCCAATTCCTATGACACCCTTAACTCTCTCCAGTTGAGAGGATGACCTAATGATAGGACACAGCGTTCTTCAGGACAAGATCTTGAAACACCAGGCAGCGTCATCTACTTTCAGCCACTCTGTTTTTTAATTTTATTTAGGAAGATTTAACAAGTTTACTAATTGTTGCCATGTAAACATCACAAGCAAAACAATCGTAGAACCATTAGCTTTTGTTTAAAGAGACATACAAGAATATAGTGATCAATCTCTCTCTTTAACAAGATTTTACTGTATTACAGTGAGCATTGTCACAACACCTATAATATGTCATTTCTACAGACTTTATTAAATTGAGTGAAAGCTCTATATACATATTTAACAGACCAGCCATGTCTTTCAAATGTCCAATTTCTCAAAAAAATTGGACAGGTGTCCTTTTTTTGTAGGTGAATATCTTTTGAATGAGTTGAATAAAAGGTAACCCACTGGATTTTAATAAATCTGAATTCTCTGTAGAGACATTCTATGGAGTCACTCTCAATTAACTGGTTATACAGGTAAAATCACATACGAGAGATTCCTAGGACACTAGTGCCCCAGTTTACAATTCCCATGGGGTTGCTTTCTGTGCCACTTTGAGCAGGGTTTTTTCCATGCAGGAGTGGGGTATATTATTCCCCATATTTGTCTAATTTCAGCCCGACTAGTTCCTCTGTGTTGTGTTTTATTGGAATCTGGAACTTTTTCCTGCACGTGTGTGTGTGATGGCTGCAAACGCTCAACTTTATAGGGATTTTGGACTCTGCTTACTAATGCTGTGAGTCTGATGGTCATAAGCTGTGCCAAGAAGGCATGGTCTTGTGACTGATAAAACCACAGGCTTCTGGAATGTATGCCTCTGCATGATCGCCTTTTGGCTCCACTTTGCAGAGGTATGTGTGAAGCTCTTTCCCAGACCCCCTTCCTCTTTTGAACTGAACAGGAACTCTGAGAAACTCCTGCCCTCAAAGAAACACAGAATTGCTTAGGGCCAGACCTGAAGCACCTGAAATCCCTTGGCTTCAAAAGAGGTTGAGTGTTCTCAGCACCTTCCTGGAGGAGGCCAGCAGCTCCTAGGATCAGTTCCTTTGTCTGGAACAAGAAGTTGTGCAGACACATCCTGAAGATGCTTCTTTGGGGACTGCTGTATCAGAGAAGCCAATTCACTGATGTTAGCTTTAGAACGACCCCTCTGGAAATTGTATTTCCAGCAATGGGGTCACACTATATGGAAAGGGAAAATGCAAGATATGTGGCTTATTTTTGATTATTCTCAAAAATTCGAAAGAGTCCATGCCAAATAATAAAGCGTGGTTGCCTCAAGTTACATGCCTAAGGCACCTAGGGAGTTAGGCACTCAGATCCATTGAAAATTAATGAGATTTGAGTGCACAGCTCCCCTAGGTGCCACTGGAGAGCTCAGTCTGAATCCATATGGGAGGACCTAAATAAGTAATCTTATTTGTGAGGCCTTGTGCCCTCCCAGTTTCCAATGAAGTTACTTGGAAGTCCCCAGCTCTACCTTCTTTATCACCCTGGGGCTGCCCAGACTCAACACCAAATTTTCTGTTACACTGTGGAAGGCTGGATCTGCTGCCTAGAACCTTCACTGCATTCTCTAGTGCTGCTATTCAGAATCCACACTTCATTTTCCTCTCTGGTGAGCCCTGTGAAAAGCATACCAGCCTGCAAAATGAGTATCTGCATCAGGTTCCAAATGCATTTTGCACTGCTATGAACAATTTTATAGCCTGTAGCACCAATGGTGTTCAGGGTGGCTTGTTGGACTGGGGACTAGGGTGGCTGTTTGGATGCAAGGGGATGCTTAATGTCTTCAGGGCACAAAGATGCACACTCCCAGTATCCTAATATACACTGGACAGATGTTTCAAAGTTGAGTGCCTAAATCTAGGCACCTAGACCCACACTTCCAAATCTAAATAATTGGCCTGATTTACAGAGACGTTGAACATCTATTGACTTTGGTGCTGGGTTTGGGCAACAGACCCAATGACTTCAGAGTGACAGGAAATAGAGAATTAAGTAAGGGTAGCAGTGGTGGTGACATCAGGGCAATAAAGAATGGATAGGCAACCTGGGAACTTTGCAGGGTTCTTTAATATTAATAATAATAATCTGCATTTTAAAACAGAATTGTGCATCTGATGTCCCTGAAGTTTTTAGATCCTGCTTCTGAAGGTTTCTTTGTGGACTTCAGGAATCAGATCTATTTCTGAACTTCACAGGTGTGTTACTTATGCAGCCCTTTTAGGGCATCTTCTAGACCTGCTGCTTTGTAGGTTGAGAATAATAGAATCATAGAATATCAGGACTGGAAGGGATCTCAGGAGGTCATCTAGTCCAACCCCCTGCTCAAAGCAGGGCCAATCCCCAGACAGATTTTTGCCCTAGATCCTAAATGGCTCCTTCAAGGATTGAACTCCCAACACTGGGTTTAGCAGGCCAATAGGTAAACTTGATGTGGAACACACATGGGTGGAAATAAGCAAAGCTGAAGGCTGTTGTTGGAGGGATTACTTGGGCAGGATGGAAAATGTCACTGCAGTGTCTGGAACAAAACGGTTTTAGTAAGTGAAGCAATTGCAGTCAACAGCGAATGGCAAAACCTGGTTCTTTGGGGCTTCTTGATGGTTCTTGGGACTGGTAATTGGAAATAGAGGTGGTGACAGTGGGCCTCATTTCTCTGATATCTGGGCCTGGCTTGGTCACTGGTGCAATTTAGCCGCACAGCTGCTCTAATTTGCACCAACTGATAACACCTGCTGGGGCAGCGTTTCTCAAACTGGGGCCGCCGCTTGTGTCGGGGAAGCCCCTGGTGGGCCGGGCTGGTTTGTTTACCTGCTGTGGCTGCAGGTCCAACCGATCGTGGCTCCCACTGGGTGTAGTTCGCCGCTGCAGGCCCATGGGAACTGCTGGAGGTGGCGGCCAGTACGTCGCTTGGCCCGCTCTGCTTCCAGCAGCTCCCACTGGCCTGGAGGAGCAAACTGTGGCCAGTGGGAGCCGCGATCGGCTGGACCTGCGGATGGGGCAAGTAAACAAACAGGCCCGGCCTGCCAGGGGCTTTCCCGACACAAGCAGCGGCCCCAGTTTGAGGAAACACTGTACTAGGGAGTGCCAGAGGACAGTGTTTCTCTGGGCATGCCTCTCCCACTCTGCTGGGCTAGTTCCTAGAACTCCCCACCCCCACAGAATCAGTACCTGTGTGGGGGCATCCTTAGAAACAGATTTACGGCTGCTCTGCTGGAGCTATCCAGAAGGGACTGTTTCAGAGCCAATCCCACCAGCTAGTCACTGGTTCAATCCTAGCCTAGAGTCATAGTAACTGAAAGTGTTTACCATGTAACAGCTTAGCGATGTGGGTGCCAGAAGAGCGTGGTGGGTCTCAGTCCCGTTCCCAATTTTCGTATCACAAAAATGGCACCAACAATGTATACATACCTCTTACATAGCACTTTTCATCAGTAGATGTCAAAATGGTTTACAAAAAAGGTCATCATTGGCCCCACTTTACAGACGGGGAAACTGAGGTGCAGAGGTGCAATGACTTGTCTAAGATTACACAGTAGGCTAGAGGCTGAGTTGGGCATTGAACTCAGGTCACCTGAGTGCTAGTGCACTGCTCTATCCACTAGGCCACACTGCTCTGAAAATAAACCATTAAATGATACCTTTTTTGCAGTCTCGGCAGTGAAGCCAAGCCCTGATCTCTCTTACCAGTCACGGGGGAAGCTTGCACTTGCCAAAATCCATGTTGAGTTTGTGGGTAGTCACACTGGTGTCCTAAAGTCTCATCACCACCCAACTATTTCTTCATCCTTTCTGCCCACTTTCAGTATTTATTTTTTCTCCCCTGCTAGGAGTACCTTAGGGACGAAGTACTCTGTGGCTTTTTTTCCCTAACAGCCACTAATTGCAGCTGTGAAAAAGGGACCATAGAAGGGTTATTTTTCCCATCTTCAAACCGGCTTTACAGCATTAATTCCGGGCTGCAGAGACTGGGTTTTCCCCTCTCTCCTCCCACAAAATCCAGTTAATTTTTAACCCCAATGACCAGAACTTAAAGAGCAGCTACTGCGTAAGGAAAAAAAAATGCTCTGGGAATACTTGGTTTGAAACAGTTCAAAGAAAAAAGGAATGAAAGAATTGGGCCTTTTCCTTATTAGCTTACTAAACACAGCAAGGAGCAAACAGTGCTTTAAGTAAGCAACTTTCCATTGTTTTGACTGTGCTAGTGTTACAACGTTGGCACTTACCACAAAGTCCTGAGGCTTTAATGTGTGTAACTGACATAAGTGCTCACAGTAAAATGAAAGTGCCTCCCCCTGTGGGTTTTGATAGATAAAGTTTTTCACTTTCTGCCAATCTGCCCCCAACTCCTTTTCTCCGTTTAGCTCCCTCTCCCCTGGCTTCTCTGATATGTTTCAACTTGTTACTGTGTTTTTCCATAATAAACGTTTGTCCCAGTGCCAGTACATTATGTTCTTGGTTAAGACGGTGACGTCAAATGGTAGCTGGCTCTGGGCCAAGGAATGTTGCTGGGAAGAAATGAATGAATGGGTGGATTTTTTTTTTTCTTCAGTTCACATTGTAGTCGTCTTCTTTGGAGCCAGGAATCTTCTCTTAATATTCAGCCCATTGGGGAATCAAAGTCCAGAATGTTTGCTCATCCAATTAGAAGGGGAGTCTAGGAGGGAGATCGTGCTATTGAAAGCTGTTCAGGACAAAAAATGTAATTTATCATTTAAGGTTTAAGTTCAGAATTGTATGAAGAATAGTCATAATTGTGACAGAAGCAAGACGTGATGCAACACATGACGGATGGTGCCTTGTAAATATAATAAGAGAAAGTTTGCTGAGCCTAGAACTGGTGCTATCCAGTGTTCAGTAATCAAAAGGAAGAAAAACCAAACACAAAATGTTAGTGACTTGGCTCACTTAAGAGATCTTGTTTGTTTCTGATGGTCAAAAAAAAAAAAAAGAACCCAGATTAAAACCCACACAAACCCCTTGGATTTGAGCACTCACAAACCTGAGAGATCAAAATTGGGATTCAAAATTCACATTTGAATCCATGTTTTCAATGGGAAGTTCAAAGCACAAACTTAGATTCAACCCCGTCATCCCAATCTGGGCTCCTTTCTCTGGCCCATCTCTAGCAAAAATGCTGCACTAAAAAGTTTGCCTATAGCTCAAGAGCTTATGTTTAGTTACTGCCTATTCTTCTTGATGATTTCTTGACATTAGAATCATCATCCCAGAAGGACTGAGAATAGGGGATGTTTATAGCATTCCCTGTTCTACTTACAGTCCATGCAATGACAGATAATCCATTTAGTGTCTCATCCTATCCCTAACATAAAGTTAGAGTTACCATATTTCAAGTTTCCCAAAAGAGAACACAGCAGGAAGGGTGCAGTTGGGTGGGTTGTGCCGGATGGGTATGTGTACTGGGAGGGGTATTTGGGGATGCTGGAGGGGGCATTTGGGGGTACAGGAAGGGGTACCTGCAGCAAACGTACTAATTGGAGGTGGGGGACAGTGTTGCTCCCTGTCATGGTGGTAGGGCAGCTAGTGCAAGCCCAGGACCCAGTGCCAGTGGTCAGTCAGTGCCTCCCTGCAGGCCTCTCCCCCTCCCCATGGTTGGGAGTTGGGGGGTGAGGGTGGGATCTCGGCAGCTGTGGCTGCAGGGAAATGGACCAATCAGCTGTGGATGCAGAGGAGGGGCCCAATTGGGAAGTGGACCAATCGGGACTTTTTTGGAGCTGCAATGTCTGCTCTGCAAAAACCCCGGACATTGTGTTTTATTTGAAAAATGGAGGGCGGAGGGTCAAAAAAGAGGCAATGTCTGGGGAATACCAAGATGTATGGTAACACTATGCAAAGTGCAAAATCCTAGGTGTAACTGGTTAACTTTCAGTACATGGCATAGGAGACAACCTAAGGATTTTCACTGAATCTACTCACAGGTCTCAGCCACTTAGTTCCCTTCAGACGCTACATTCCCCTTCCAATATTTCTTTAGAACAGCCACATACAATAATGTCCAAAGCTCAGCAACTCATATCCCAAGTGTAATTTAAGAAGGATGAAGTATTCCTTTCATTTCTTCAGGAGTTTGCACAGCATTGCACAAATGCCCACTTATAATTTTATTTCTAAAGAAGAATAAGGAAAACGGTTAATCGAGTAATGATTGGATTTATGAAAAGAGCAAATGTGGGATTTATGCTCCTAACTGCTTTTGGCACTTCTGAAAATTCCACCCTCTACGTATATAGCCTAAAGGAAAGCTGCTAAAATCAGACCAGTCTACTAGATACCTTGAAACCTACGTGTGGGAAAACTGAAGTAGATATTAGGAAAACATTGCTAACTGTGACAAAAAAATCAATTAGACAATGGGATAATTTGCTCAAGGAGGCCAGCAGAAGAGTTAAAGAGATTCACTAGAACAGATAAAATTTGCCTTCAACCACTTTGAATGAGGACTAACATCTTGGGAAGGGTCATGGGTGACCTTAGTAGGTCCTGTCATCTATTACATGAGTTGCTGTCTTTCTGCCCAGTGAACACCACATGAATGGGGAAATGCCATATATTGTCACTTTCAGTTTTATTGCACAGAATCTTTCAACACAGAAGTAGAAGAAGGAAAAAATCCCCAAGCTTAGATTGGCAATGTGGGAAACAAACTGGCCTAATGTATGGAATTGATTAGATGGCACCGCAAGGCTCTTTGGTTTATTACTTTCACTATATACTTAACACACATGGACAGAAGATATCGTATCAATGAATTATGTCAAAGATCTGTAGACCAAAAGCCCTCGGGGAGGAAGCAATGACATACTACACCTGATAGGTTCTACAGGAGGCATTGTGGTTTATAGAGGCAAATTTCAGGATTAAAAGCTGTCTAGTACTTAGCGCTCTTACACAAAGCACACTGTGGGGTATTATTAAATGTCCTAATCCCTAATATACAACATGCAAATACACAGAGAACACTGGTAAGAAATAATTTATTCTAGTTCAGAAATTAAAAATACATATCTGTTTTTAAAAGAAATTTATGAATTTTAATTAAAAAAAATCTTACTAATTGATACTGCCACTGGATGAAGGTAAAGAAATCTGGAGCACTTGTTACTGTTCCGCTTGGTAAGGGAAAGCACCAATGATCTTGGCATCCATATGATCCATAAGGCTTTTTATAAGGGAAACAAAACTATCCTGTTGGCCAGTAGCAAAAGATTGGATTCCTGGATGAATTTACTTATTTCATTGAAAAGCCACAGTTTACGGTCCTGAGCATTTGTTTATTTATTTCAGATGTTGTCTGTTCCTTGAGCTTATAGCTTCTGTAAGAAGGTTTATTCATTAGTTTCAATAGTTTGATTGCCAAAGGACAAACCTGAATTAAATAAGTCCTGCAATGTTATTGCTAGTGTTTAATAACAGGAGGAGAGATGACTTCCAGTTTGTACTTGGGCAACTAAGATAGTCTTTCTATCTGTGTCATATGTGGAATAACTTGCCTGAATATCCATTGAGGAAACTTCTCTTTCTGGCTTCCTCTTTTGTTTCACTCACTCTCAGAAGATGAGTTGTTGTATAAAATGCCAAATGTTTTGATGACCTATTTTAGGTTAAAGGAAGCTTAAGTTGCATGAAGCAAACTGCAACATTTCAAACGGGGAGAATTATAGATATTTCCTTTGGACAAGTGTACTGAATATTTTGCAAAATACATTGCACAGAAAATTTAAACTGTCCTGTCAGGAATCATGCCACATACAGAGACTAAATTCAGCCATTTAAGCACTGATCCTGCAAACACTTATGCATGTGCTTAACTCTAGTCCTGGGGGTAATCCAGCACTAGTAAAGTTAAGCACATGCATAAATCTTTGAAGACTGAGGCCTAGAGGGTGAAAATTAGTCTTACTTTAGGTGTAAAGCTAATATTATCTTAGCTATGCAGTTGCTACCCATGCCTCTCTAATATGCCTGGGTTACAAAGGTGGGAGGAGGGGGTATGGGATCATTTGACTCTGTTATGATTTGAGTAGTAATAAAATAAAGTCTAGACAACAATAACAGCACCAGCTCTGTCAGCCTCTCTGGCATCCAGTAATACCTGTTTGGCACCTTCTTTGGAAAACACTTGAGAGATGAGGTAGATGTTTTCTTGAGACCAAGCCTTTTCTGAGCCATCACGATCATTTGAAGTTCATTCTCCTACTTAAGTTTACCTTCACTGATTTCAATAGTAGGTCTAACAACGCGTATATTTTCTCTGGTGCTAAGTGATCCAGGTGCTCCTCCTGAGCTGGCTGTTGTCTTGGGTACCAATCTGCATGGAGATGGACTGTATTAATGTTCACTGCTCAACGTGCAAAACTAAACATCGGATGGTGGTAATGAAACTCTGAGCCATTTGGGAACACATAAATAGCATTAAATGATCTCTGGCAGTAAGGTAGCTCAACCTGAAAAGAAATGGTCTGTTTAGCCTTTTAAATCAGTAAGATTTAATGCTGTATTAGTGCAGATCAATGCTGGTAAAAGGAGCTGGATTATTAACAGCCCTGGAGAATGCAAACCTCTGCGCAACGAACAGGTGCAGTACGGGGCAGGAGCAGCAGGTCAAGCTTCCTTTACATTGACCCAGTCCTCTTCTGAGGTGACCACTGCCAGAGCTGAGTGGGGAGTTCAGCCTCCAAGGGCCCATTCAATCCTTGGCCTCTGATGCCACCAGCAAAAGTGCAAGTTAATAGGACCTGTGTTGAAGTCTTCTGTGATGTCTTTGGATGTACTTTATCCCCCTGACGACGCACAGGGCACCTGGGGCAGCAGAATCAGCAGTAGCATCCTCCTCTAGCTCAGGTTTGTTGAACCAGGGGAACCTGCTGAGCTTGTCAGGCTGGGATGCACAGGAAGGGCCAAGTCTATCTCTTTTGCTTACCCGCTCCCTCTTTTTCATGAGGTTTGATGCCTGCGTTTTGTTACAAACAACTGACTCCCTCAGCTGGCTGGGGTGTGGTGAGCCTTCACAGTGACATGGGCCAAACCCAAAGGAGGTGAATTATGGAAATGAGGAGCACATTCCAGCGGCTGTGGCTTGCTGATGTAGCTGACTATGAAGCAGTGAAAGGAAACTGGGGCATACGGTGCTCCAATAAAAAGAACAGGAGTACTCGTGGCACCTTAGAGACTAACAAATTTATTTCAGCATGAGCTTTCGTGAGCTACAGCTCACTTCTTCGGATGCATGCCTATCCTAGACATTGCCAACAGATTTCTCTCTCCCACAGAACTAAATGGCTCTTCTAGTTATTAGTGCACCAGTAGGTGTTGGAACCTAGCGATAGGTGGACTTGAAAGCTTCAGAGATTTGGTTCAGACTGGCCCCCCAGAATTTCCATCTTGCTAACCCAAACTGTCCAAGTCTCTTCAGCCTACAAAAAGAATCAAAGGGAAAAAAAGTATGGCTTGTATTTGACACTTTGCAGTTCTGGCAGAGCCTACATGCCAAAGTGGTGAATAATGACAAGAAATTAAATGGACTCCTCAAAAGGTACCTTTTTATTCAAAGGCAAGGGTTCAGAGCAACTCCTAGTTTTCCTTTTGAACCACTTCACTCATCCCTAAATGAAACCAGCTGCAGACAGTGTCCAATGTACATAGCCCCAGGCACTGCAAAACATTCAGTTGAAAAGACTTTTCTTTCTCTTATTTATTCACTTGAAGCTAAAGAAACCTGCTAAAATTCCACTCCAACTCTTCACACATTTTACCTCAGGCATAAATTTACCATTTTCTCTGCCACAAAGGGTGTTTTTTGTTTGTGTGAGTTTTTTTTTCCTTCTGCTTCTCATAATTGTCTTTTCTGCGTTGAGGGGAGAAAAACAGCAACCAACCACAGGTGAAACCATAACATGTCTTTGTTTTCATGCAACCAGCACAGATCTTTTTCTCTCAAGCATCAGTACACACCAAAGATGGCTAGAAACAGTAAATTATGGTGGCCTTTAGACAATGAGGAGCCAGGAAAAGAATGAATATAAGTGCTTGCAACATGTGCTGAGGAACAGAGCCCAAGACGGTGACAGACTCCTTCATTAATCCTCTGTCTGTGCATAAGTAACTAATGGTAGTAATTAAATAAATTCTACTTGGCACTCACTATTTTGCTTTTCATTGGTAGATCCCAAAGCACTTTAGAAGAGTGAATAAGTGACATGATCCCCATTTTACAGATGTATGTTATTGCAAAAATGGCAAAGAAAAAGAAAGAAATGGAAATTAAGACTTTTTTTTTCTTCTTTCAGAAGGGCTCATCTTTGGCCTAATTTTGCTTCCCCTGAAGTCAGTGGGTTAAATTCTGCTCCCTTGAAGTCAGCTATTGATTTCAAAGAGAGCAGTGTGGGGCCAATGCTGAAAATATTACCCTTCATGTTAAGTTGGGACTTTCAAAAGCTCCAAAGAATTAGGCATTCAAATCCCACTTAAATTCAATAGGATTTAGGTAAGTAACCTCCTTAGAATCAGTTAGTTCCAACCAAAAAACAAGCTGGCCTACCTCAACAGCTAGCAACTAAATAAGCTATCCAGCAGCAATGGGTTGTTGGATAAGAAAGAGGGTCTCTTGCACAGTGCCATCCAGGTGGATTTCCTTTCATGTTGCAAAGCAGCATGAACCAGGATGTTTCTTTCGTAATCTTCCAAGGCAAGAAGGAATGTCAGCTTGCTCAAGTGTCTATGTATTATGCTGCCATCTGGTAGGTAGCTACACTGCCAGATCAGTGTAAAAGAGGCCATAGAGTAAATGAGAATTAGGCCCATATGGGTGACATAAACGTACCTTGTGATGGAGTCACCCTCCTTGGAAAGTTTCAAGTTGGATGAGATTATTTAGGGGTAGCAGAATGCTGACACAGTGCAAACAGATGGAGTAGATGTTTCTCGAGTGGTAGGGCATGATCTGGAAGTGGGTTGCACCTATCAGCAGAGTGTTGGTGTAGGGGGGAAATCAGAAGAATCCAAGGGCTAGTAGGACTCAGTTGGAGTCCAGAGAGGGCAGGAAAGGAGCAAATTGCTCTCTCCACTTCCTGCTTCTGTCATCCTGCCTCTGCCTCACCACCTCCTGCTTTCAAACCCAATCACATTAGAGCTCTTTCCATTCTGCCCACACTCTAACAGTTACTAGTTCAAATGAATTTTATGTAACTCATCTTGGCAAGTCCTATGAAAGGCTGCAGCGTGAAATGGGCTGTGCTCTGCCTTAACAACCCCTGTGGGGAGAGAGAAAGTCAGTAGATATAGGAGCAATTACTTGTATTGCAGGACATCTACTTGCTTTGTTCCTGTGGGTGGTTCCTTTGAGCAGAGGCCAGTGGGGAAACTGGGCATTCACCAAGCTAAGATTTGTTCTTGAGAGACCAAATGCTAAAAGATGCTCAGAAAGATCTGCTTGGATCTTAGATAGATTAATTTATTTCTCATACCCCTCAACTATGATCACTTTGGTTCTCCTTGTTGAAATCAGGATGATCCTGGGGGGTGGGTGGGGAAGGATGGGTTAACTCTGAATACACAAATAATGTTAGGCAATCATGCAAGGTCATGTGTTATGAAGCTTATATTCTCCCTCTAAAGCTTCCTGTTCTAAACAAATGATGCATATTTGATGCCATACCTGAGCCTTTATGGGTTTATTAGAAATTTTTATTAATTAAAAAAGCTCCTGTGAAACTCCTGTTCCTAAGTAAGGACTGAGTAATTAAGAATACAAGATTTGGCCTACACACAGGGACACGGAAAAACAGCAGGAATCAGGTGGACAAGGACACTGCTGAAAATTGTCCTATTTAGAGTGACGCTTTGACTTCATGTTGTATTTGGAAAAGTCTACAGTGGTCAGAGGGGCTGACCGTGAAAGCTGATAACTTATGTAAATACAGCATTTTTGGCTTTAGAACATCATACGTGTGAGCCCAGTGCTGTAGCACGCAGATTTGGAATTGGCATTTGGTTGAGTGTTTGTAATCTCCCACTCTACAATGCATTTAAAGCAAATATATGTATATATTGGTGTAAAACAGCCCTACATTGCCTGATTTAAGTTTTTAGAGTTTATGATGAAAGAACATTAATCCAAATTCATAGTTCAGATTTTCACAGCTGCACAATAGCTGGATTAAAAACTGTCTCTGACAGGTCTCAAAATGTAATTTTAAACAGGGAGTCATCGTTGAGTGGGTGTGTTTCTATTGGGCTTCCATAGGGATCGGCTCTGACCCTACACTGGTTGTGATTTTTATCAACATAAAATCAGTACTGATTAAAGTTTGCAGATGACCCAAAGATTGGGGAATGGTAAATAATGAAGAGGTCAGGTCACTGATACAGAGTTATGTGGATCACTTGGTAAGCTGAGCACTGGCAAACAATATGCATTTTAATATGGCCAAGTGTGAAGTCATGCTTCTAGGAACAAAGAATGCAGGCCTTACTTACAGAATCGAGGATGCTATCCTGGGAAGCAGTCACTCTGGAAAGGACTTGGGGTTCATGGTGGATAATCAGGGGAACACGAGTTCCTAGTGAGATGCTGTAGCCAAAAAGGCTAGCACAGTCCTTGGATCTCAAGGAAGGGTATGGATATTATATTACCACTGTATTTGGCACTGGTGAAATCAGTACTGTAATATTGTATACAATTCTGGGTCAACAATTCAAGAAGGATATTGTTAAACTGGAGTGGGTTCAGAGAGGAGCAATGAGGATTATTAAAAGATTGGAAAACATGGCTTAAAGTGAAAGACTTAAGGAGTTCAATCGGTTTAACAAAGAGAAGGTTAAAGGGTGACTTGATCCTACTTTATAAGCACTTACATAGGAACAGAATTTGATTCTAAGGGCTCTTCCATGTATTAGGCAAATATATAACAAGATCCAGAGGCTGGAAGTTGAAGCTAAACAAATTTAGACCAGAAATGAGGTGTAATTTTTTTAACAGTGAGGATAATTAGCCCTTGGAATAACTGAACAAGAGTTGTGATAGATTCTCCATCATTGGGAATTCACAAATCCAGAGAGGATGTTTTTGTACAAAAGAGACTCCAGTTCAAATAGGAACTAATTTAGGGAAGTCCTGTAGCTAGTGGTTTACAGAAGGTCAAACTAGATGATTATAATGGTCCTTTCTGGCCTTATAATATTTGAATGTATATGCACAGAATTAGGGTGGGCAATTATCAGGATTGCATGTGCAATCATCGTAGCTATTCACAAAATGGATCAGTTACACATCTAACTGGTCACATGTATGTAAAAATACCAGGAATGCATGTTGGAGCACAGTAACTGTATGGTTAAATTACACCTGCATTTTCGCATGTGCAGCTATGAAAGTCTGGCCTGAATTTTGCAAAACTAGAAGTCAGCTAAAGCAGTTAATAGTAGGCAGTCATGTAGGAGGTAGGAATCTAGCCAGTCAAGCAAAGATAGCATTTCAAAACAATGAAAACTAAAAATATCAAATTCCTGTTCTTTCAGGAAATGTTTTGTTGATAAATACGACATACTGTTGACTTCAACACGTGCAGGTTATGGACCTATAATATTAAGGAAGTGCTGTTGTTTTTATTGATATAAGAATACTTTTTTCTTTTCCTAGTTTTGCTTTGTTTAGTTATATGTATGTACAGTAGGAAGTAGTGTCTAGCAATCAGAGCGGGTGGCTGGTAGTCAGAACTCTGAGGTTCTTATTTCCAGCTCTGTCACCATCTTGCTTTGTGAACTTGGGCAAGCCATTTAGGCCTTGATTCAGCACAGCGGTTAAGCATATGCTTAACTCTACGCAGGTTACTTCAGTTTAGATTAATAACTTGCTTAAGTGAAGCACTGAGTGTTCTGCTGAATCCAAGACTAACCTCCCTGTGCCAGTTTACCCTGCCGCAAAAGGAGTATAATACCTACCTCAGAGATGGGTATGTGAGTCTCTCTGGCCTTGAGAACCACAGCTGATTCTATACGCGTTCAGAAAAGATTTTCCTGGTTATTATGTTTTGTTTACTCCCCCCCACACCTTACGACCTCTTTAAAATGTTCTTTTGTTTCAGTTTAAAATACATTTTGATATACCAGATACTCGTATTGGTGCCAGTAGAATCATTTCTGCAATGATGATTTAAAAAGTCTTGCAGAATATGCTCCATCAAACCCCCCCCCCCCCACACACACACTGTATGTCTACACAGTAACTGGGAGGGCACTTCCTGATGTGGGTAGTCAGACAGGCACTAGCTTGGCTCGAGCTTGCACTAAAAATAGTTATGTGGCCACAATGGCGTGGGGTGGCAGCTTGGGCTAGCTGCCAGAGTACATACCCCGAGGATTGGGTGGGTTTATACTTTATAGTTTATACAACTAGCACAGGAGGTGGCTTGGGCTACTGCAGCCACACTGATATTTTCAGTGCAGTAGCATGAGCAGAGCTAGCACAAGCTAGCCTGCCAGCTCTGGGAAGTACCCTCCCCTCTGCTGTGTAGACGTAGCCACAGTGAGTACCCAGGCTGCACTGGAGAAAGCACTGTGAACTGTCAGGATCTTGAGTGAGACAGGAGCTTGGACAAACCGAGGGGCATAGGCGCCGACTTCGTGGGTGCTCCAGGGCTGGAGCACCCATGGGGAAAAATTGGTGGGTGCTCTGCATCCACTGGCAGCTCCACAACCCATCCCTCCTCCCCAGCTCACCTCCGCCTCCACTCCACCTCTGCCTTCTCCCCTGAGCACGCTGCCAAGTCCTGCTTCTCCTCCCTCCCTCCCAGCCCTTGCGCCATGAAACAGCTGTTTTGTGCAGCAAGTGATGGGAGGGAGGTGGAGAAGGAGGAGGAGGAACATGGAGTGCTCAGGGAAGAGACGGGGCTGGGGATTTGGGGAGGGGTCCAGTAGGGTTAGGAAGGGGGCAGAGTTGGGGTGCGGACAGGGGTGAGGTGGGTGGCGCGAGCACCCACTGGCGCCAAGGACAGTTGGTGCCTGTGCCCAGGGGAGACTGCTATGGAGTGTCAAGGAGAGTGTTTGGTTTTTTTTCCCCCCTCTTCTCTGCTTGCCCTGCTGTCCTTTGTGATACCTTATGTCATGTCACATGCTTTGACTTACAGATGCAGCAGAACTTATCTTTGCAGAAGCAGAGTGAAAAGAGTTGTAAGCATGTTACTGTTCAAAAGCATTGCTAATGATCTTTTGGGTTGCCAGTGTCCATGCAGTGAAAAATCATGTGTGGATGATAGCACTTCATGTGGCTTCTCTCCAGATCCTTTTTATACTTGCTTTAACACCTCTTTTTGAGTGTGCAGCGATCGACAGATTGCCATACCAGCCACAACAAAGAGCCATGAGAACACTTTTATAAAGCGGCCAATGGCCTCCTTCTAGGAAACCAGGTCACTGGCATTTGCAGTGATTTTTTTTTTTCATTCATCAATGAGGAACCAAATATAGTTTTGATGTTTTGGGGTTTTGTACTTCGCTGACTAGACATTTCATGTGCACTAGCTGCAAAAGCACCACAGCTGGAAACTCAGTGCAACTCAGCCTCAATCAAGGGCACAAAGGCAGTGAGACTTCCATGGCCATCTGCTGAGCTACCATCTTTTGCTGTCATTAATGGATTGTGAAGGTCCACTGTCCTCAGTAGCCATGTGTGGCACATAATATGGAGCCACTACTCAGAGGACTGTGGGAGCACATTCTGAGAGTACTCTGATACCCACTGGAAGGTGTTCCAAACAATCCAAAGGAACAAAATCTACTTGTAAATGAGCTATTGCAGTAACAAAGGTTTTCTCTGAAACCGTACTTATTTCCAGAACCAATCTGTTATACCAGCCGTTCTGCTTATTTACTGGCCAAAATCCTGAAGGCCTTCCTCTATTCCCATGGAGTCACATGACTTCAGTGAAATTTTTAACTAGGTAAACACTGAATAAGAACTCCAGGACTTGGCTTCTTATACTTAGGGGCAGAGGTTTAAAAAAGTGTTGCTTCCCAGGTGCAAAAGGTCTTTAAAATGTCAAAGAACTCAACTTGCATGCACCAATACCCAATTTATACCCACAATTGGGATAATTGTGAGTGCAAATTTAGGTGCACAAATATACATGGATTGCTGGCCCCTTTTCAATACAATCTGTGTCTTGGAGTCTAATAACATAGCTCATTCATTGGTCAATTATGTTACATAAGAGTTCTGATAATTATAATAATGAGGATCTGATTTAAAAACTCCATAGCCAGAAAATTCAGAATTAAAACTAAAGCTTGGACTTTTAACTAGGGCTTTGTGAAGTTTTTTACTCTGAAAGACAGAGCAGTGATTTGGGATCCAGGAGGTCTAGGTTCTATTTCTGAGTCTACTAAACTGCAGTGTGACTTTGGGCAAGTTACTTCATCCTTCTGTTTCTCTTCACACCTTTTGCCCAAATATCTGTTTGTTTGGAGCAAGGGCTGTCTCCCATTATGTGTTTATACTCTGCTTGGTACAATGGGGCCTCTAAGTGCTTTATTTTGTGTATCCAGTTTTGAGAGTTCAGTCTTAATCTTTCCCTGTTTGCTGTACAGGATGTTGATCAGGTGGTTTTGCAGTTTCTTGGAGAGTGTGTGGCACAATCTCTGATACAGACTAACACGGATGCTACTCTGAAACCTTTACTTTGTGTGTGTGTGTGTGTGTGTGTGTGTGTGTGTGTGTGTGTGTGTGTGTGTGTGTGTGTGTGTATACTAATAAAAGGCACATGGTTCAAATATGAACTGTAACTGCAAACTAGCAGTATTTGCTGATGTTTTGGCCCAGATCCTTACAGTTATTTAAGTGCCAACCCCTGCTGATTTTGATGAGCGTTAGGTGTCTAAATCTGGGGGCTAGATCTGGGGCTTTGTCCATATCTGAACTGTCCACAGAGGCTTTCAGTGAACTGTTTTTGCTCTGTCTGAAGAGCTGCAAAATGTTAGTTAGGCTATTGTTTGAGGTATGTTTTCAAGTTCTGACCAATTTCATTGGGATAGGTCTAATGGAGAAGTCAGATGATATCTTCTGTTCCCACTTGGCTGAGCCTTTACCATGGAGGACTTCAATTACCAAGACATCTGTTGGGAAAATAACACAAGCAGGACACGGATTATCCAACAAGTTCTTGGAATGTATTGGAGATAATTTTTTTTATTTCAGAAGGTGACGAAAGCTACTGGGGAGAGGCTGTTCTAGATTTGATTTTGACAAATAGGGAGGAACTGGTTGAGAATTTGAAATTTGAAGGCAGCTTAGGTTACAGTGATCATGAAATGGTAGAGTTCATGATTCTAAGGAACGGTAGGAGGGACAACAGCACAATAAAAGTAATGGATTTCAAGAAGGCAGACTTTAGCAAACTCAGGGAGTTCATAGGTAAGATCCAATGGGAAGCAAGTCTAAGAGGGAAAACAGTTCAAGAGAGCCGATAGTATTTCAAAGAGACATTATTAAGGTCACAAGATCAAACTATTCCACTGCATAGGAAAGATAGGAAGTATGGCAAGAGACCACCCTGGTTTACCCAGTATATCTTCAATGGTCTAAAACTCAAAAAAGAGTCCTACTAAAAGTGGAAACTAGGTCAAATTAAAAAGGATGAATATAAACAAATACAAGTATGTAGAGACCAAATTAGAAAGGCCAAGGCACAAAATGAGATTAAACTAGCTAGAGACTTAAAGGTAGGCGTACCCCTGCCAGAGAACCACTGCTCTAGGCCTCTGGGTTGCTGAGTCAAACAGACATGAGGGCTAGGAGGATTTGTTTTGTTTCATTTTCCCAGTTGGATCAAAGAACCAAAGAAAAAGAAGACTCTCCTGCCAAGAAAAAAAATCTTCTGCAGAGCTGAACAAAGACAGGTTCAGCCAATTAGAAATAAAGGAGAACTATCACATAGAATCACAGGAGTGTAAGACTGGAAGGGACCTCAAGAGGTCATCTAGTCCAGTCCCCTGCACTCAAGGCAGGACGAAGTATTATCTAGACCATCCCTGACAGGTATTGGTCTAACTTGCTCTTAACAATCTTCAATGATGGAATTCCAGAACCTCCCTAGGCAATTTATTCCAATGCTTAACTACTTGGACAGTTAGGAAGTTTTTCCTAGCGTCCAACCTAAACTGCTGCAATTTAAGCCAATTGCTTCTTGTCCTATTCTCAGAGGTTAAGAACTATTTTTCTCCCTCTTCTTTATAACAACCTTTTATGTACTTGAAAACTGTTTTGTCGTCTCTCAGTCTTCTCTCTCCAGATTAAACAAACTCAATATTTTCAGTCTTCCCCTCATATGTTTTCCAGACCTCCATCTCCTGTTGTTTGGTCTCCCCTCCTTTCCCTCCCTCACTCATTTTCACCAGGCTGGGGCAGGAGGTTGGGGTGTGGGAGGGGTGCGGGCTCTGGAGTGAGTCCAGGGATAAATAGTTTGGGGTGCGGGAGGGGCTCCAGGATGGGGGGTAGGGCTGAGGGGTTCAGGGTGCGGGAGGGGGCTCCAGAGTGGGCCCATAAATGAAGGGTTCAGGGTGTGGGAGGGAGTTCTGGGTTTGGTTGGGGGTTGGGGTGAAGGGCTCCAGCTGCAGGTACGGGCTCTGGGGTGGTCCCTGGGGCCGAGGGGTTTGGGGTGCAGGAGGAGCCTCCAGGCTGGTGTCCAGGAGAGGGTACAAAGTGCAGGCTCCAGATAGCACTTACCTTAAGTGGCTCCAGGAAGCAGCCAGCTCCTACGTTCAGCTGCCACTAGGTGCCGCCTCTGCCTGCAGGTGCTGCCCCTGCAGCTCCCATTGGCCACGGTTCCCAGCCAATGGGAGCTGCAGAGCCGCACTCAAGGCAGGGGCAACATGCAGAGTTCCCATGGCCACCTGTGCCCCTAGGAGTCAAACGGACATGTGGCCACTTCTGGGAGTCACACAGAGATGGACAGGCTGCCTGCGTGCCCTGCTGCAGGTGGGTGACTGGACTTTTAGTGGTCTGATCACAGGTGATTACTGGAGCCACCAGGGTTCCTTTTCAACTGGGCATTCTGGTTGAAAACCAGATGCCTGGCAACCCTAGGCACAATGCTCCAGTTGAGGCCTAATCAGCACAGAGTAGAGCAAAAGAATTACTTCTCAGGTCTTACTTACAATACTCCTGCTAATACATCCCAGGATGCCGTTTTCCCTCTTTTTTTTGGTTTCTTTTTGTGCAACAGGGTTACACTGTTGACTCTCATTTAGCTTGTGATCCACTATAACCCCCAGATCCCTTTCTGCAGTACTCCTTCCTAGGCAGTCAGTTCCCATTTTGTAGAAGTCTTCTATGGGGAACCTCAACTCATCTAGATATTTGCCTACTTTTACAACAGGCTACATAAAAAGCACTAGTGAAGTCAGTGCAAACTAAAATTTCAAACAGATGACTTGCTTATACTGCTCTATATACTATACACTGAAATAGAAGCATAATATTTATATTTCAATTGATTTATAATTATATGGTAGCAATGAGAAAGTAAGCAATTTTTCAGTAAGTGTGCTGTGACACTTTTCTATTTGTCTGATTTTGTAAGCAAGTAGTTTTTAAGTCAGATGGAACTTGGGGTACGCTAGACAAATCAGACTCCTGAAAGGTTGAAAAGGTTGAGAGCCCCGGCTTAAAGCATTATTACCCTCTGCAGCTCTCCAGTTATCAGGAACTGTCTCATTATTTTACATTTTGATATCTAATTGAACCCAGTTTTAGAAGTTTGGGATTTGAGTCCCCTTGTTGCATCATAGTAAAGGTCTAGAAAGACGGGGGTGGGGGGAAGAAGGCAAAAAATGATCAAAATTAAAATTCTACATTACAATATCAATTATGTTAGGGACCCACTTACCACATGGCTGTCCCGGAAATAGTTGAAAACTCAGTTCCATCTTGCAATGTAAATGGGACCTGACTGTTTAGAACCGTGAAACATGACATACTTGTTGCATGTTTTACTGCTCGCAAGCTCTGCTTCAAGATAAGAAACCTAATCATATGTGGTCTACTGAGTCAGAAACACCCAAGCAAAACAATCCTATGACTCCTGATACAATTATTAGAAGCTGTGGTTCCAATGCAAGTAGCTGAGATGTCTCAGGAGTGGTACGGGGTGGGAACATTACTGCTAGACAGGTCATTCCATGCAGGTGCTTAATAATAGAGCACAGAATTGTTAAGGATGCACATGAACTCATTTGTCTATCCACAAACGTGTCCAAAATAACTCTCCTGAACTGTCAAACCTAGGAGAAGCAGTACATCCTGTACCCGGAGAGCTCAGGCACACAGTGCTTTGGGGCTGTTTACTTTGCATCTCCGAGTTCTGCAGGTGTATGGCCTGTGGCCTATGGGAAGATAAAAAGGGGTGGGGAGGGAATACTTAACAAGTAAGAAGATAATGAGCACAGTGCTGAGTTCAGGGGATTTGACTGAACTGTAGGTGGAGGATGATTTCAAAGGGCAGACTTATCTAATTACCCTGTGGATGTGCCGTGCAGTAAAGAACAATCTGTTTAGTTTGAGGGCAGTCATCAGGCCCAGGCTTAACAACAGAGATGTTTAAGCATTGGCATTCTTTTCCAGCCTGGGAATGTGGCAGTTTACTGTGTTTCTGCTCAGGGTTGGATTTTGGAAACTGCCCTAGCTACCCCAACTCCCCTGCGGCTTTGTGGCTATCAGCGAGTCTCTGAAAATGCAGCTTTTGGACAATCTGTGCAGTGAACACCTGCCTGAGTGAGGGAGAATTGATAGCTTGTGCATGGTGAAGTGAGCCAAGCTAGTCTTAACCAACCACAGTTGTGTTGCTTAAACTGCCAGGTATGCAGGGAAAAACATATTGTCCAGGCTGCTTTGTATGTCTGCCCTTTCTTCTGAAGTGCCTGCATTACAACAAGAGAAGAGCCCAAACCAAAATCCTGGCTCAAAACTCTCGTTGGATTTGGAGGAATCCGGCTGCACACGCTGAGACTGGCCTTGTGCCTATAATGGCCAAAGCCAGACCCTGGGCTGGAACACCCCAAAACTCTGGGGCAGGCTTGGTTGCAGATCTACATAGAGTCCTAGAATGTAAGGCAAGCAGGGACCATCACATCTAGTCTGACTCCCACAGACCACCAGTGCCAGCTACATCTTGCAGCAGTTGTAACAGCTGGCACATTGGACCTCACCGAGAGGGTGTGTCCAGCAGCACCGGAGGGTAGCCTGCTCGCATCTGACGGCAGACACTGCTAGGGAGCACATAGTGCTTCATTCAACAGCATGTAGATAGAACAGCAAACAGCCCGCGCCTGACGGTGTTCTGCCTGCATCTGCCTTAGCTGGACAGAATGTCTTGGAACATTTTGCCCAGACCAGTACAGTTCCAAACTCCACCCCAGAGTGCCTCACGTGGGATCAAGGACACAGCGTAGTTAAAAGGATGCAGAGAATTATATGTATTTACTTTCTCCACAGAACATATTAGAGATAAAGAAAGCTCTTCATCAAAGAGAGAGGAGGTGGGGAAGAATCGTCTTGTTCTACCAGCGAATGTAGAGCACATTCTTCTAACCCTTTATACAAAGCAAGATGCTTTACAGAGACGTGATTTACCCCTTAACATTCTACTGGCAACTGAGTGTTGCAAGGTGTGAACAACCCCCACTGTTCCTCATTAAGTTCTAATTTCCATACCAACATGGTTAATTGCAGGTCTGTTTCTACAGTGTTGTATTGTGAGGTTAAACTGCACCAACATCAAAAAATCAGAATGATCATTGCACTTTATATGTTTTATTAAAAATAATTATAGGAAAGTAATGAATAACCAATCAGGCTGCCCTCTGAGAGCTGTGGAGGACTTAGGTAAACAATAAACTGATTATTTTGGAGTGTACCTGTTAGTCATTTGATAAGAACAGGCTAATTTTCCCAGGAGCATGGAGTTGCCAAAAGTGGTTGTTTTAAATCCTATTTTTAATACCAGAATGGAATTCTTCACCATGCAATGACTTTATCTGCTAACTTTTTCCAAGAACTGTCTAAAGTATTCAGTACCAGCCACTGCGTTCTCAGTTTCAAGGAATCAGAGATATTTCCTCTTCCCAAGAACCCAAGCAGTGAAGGTTAGGGAGGGGTTTTGAATTTCTCTATCAGGTTGGGACGCTACTGTCTGAATATTCAGCAGATCTCTTTGGTTCTTCCCACACCATTTTCATTCAGTTAATTTCATGTGATCAGCTAAGATTTGCCTGACCTGTGCTGCTTTGATTAGATGGTCACACTTTTAAAGTATTCTGGTGCTAATAAATTAGCTGCACTGATCAACCAGGTCAAGATGTGTCTTGCAAAGGAAAGCTAGCTTTGAAGCTCATCTCACACTAAACATAAATATGGTGCCTTTCCTCCTTTAGTTTCCCTTAAGTATCCTGCATGCAGGTTGCAGTTAAACTTTCAGTGCATATGTCAAAGTGATTCTATGCTTTTGAGCACTGTACACGCTGTGATAAACTCACAGGTCTTCACTATAGCACAGAAGAGATGTTAAGTGGTACCGGCAGCTAGCAACCCCCTAAAATCTAATCCAACCTGTAATTTGCAATGTGACCTTGACTGACTCTCTGAGCCTCTCTGCCTCAGTTTCACAATGTTGCTGGGCATGGGACGTTTCTGTGAATAGCCCAGTATGCAATGTAATATACTCTGATGCAAGGACGGCAGTTGGATCACTGGTGGTTACTACTGCTTTGCCACCATGCAAAGGCTAAAGAGACATTTCACTGGGAAGCATTCAAATGGGTGGAAGTCACTGCATGGCAGGATCTGATGTACGGTGGTAATGATTCTGTGGTGGATCTCAAGTCAAGAGGTCCTCAGCGACCTTGAAAACGGAGACTGACATAAATATCTGGGTGAAGCAGTGATCTATCATGCCTGACTCTTGTACATTTCTTCTCTAAGAGATTTACAAACAAGGGAATAAGCTCCCCCTGCAAAACAATCCTGAGAGTGGAGATTTGTGTTAATATCTCCGGTTTTGAAATTACCACCTAAGTGGGGCAGGTGTACAGGATGAAACCCATGTCCAGGATGAAAATTGATTGCAGAGACCCAGAAGGAGTTTTGTGTTGTGTTGAGAAGGGTGGTCTGGCATTTATGAACTAGTCTGGGACTTGGGAGACCTGCACTTAAGTTCCTATTCTGCAACAAACTTCCTGTGTGACCTTGGGCAAGTCACTTAGCCTCTCTGTGCCTCAGTTCCCCATCTGTAAAATGAGGGTAAAAGCACTGCCCTCTCTCACAGGGTGTTGAGAGAATGAATACTCTAAAGATTGTGAGCTGCTCTGATGTTATGGTGGTGGAGGGGTGTAGTGGTCCCTTGCTCTGAAGTAGGGAGACAGGCCACTCTGCCTCACTGTATCAGTCAAATAACCCTCAGGCTTGGGCCTCACTGGCGAGGCCAAGCTGTGTAAAGTCTCTAGTTCTGTAGCCACCTCTCAGAGGCAAACGAGCAGGAACAATCTGGTGCCTCCGCCCCTTTGAGCAGGGCAAAGCAGTGATCAGGCTCTAGCCCGTGGCTGGGGTGGGTAGTAATTAACAGTCTGAAGTTCTGGCCCTTTGGGTGGGGCAGAGCAGGGCGCAGGCTTCAGCCCACAGGGTCTTGGTCTGGGCTGACAACAAGTACAAGTTTAGCACGCCCCAGCCCTCAGACAGGGCAGAGCAAAAAAATGTCTGGTGTCTTAACTCGGGCAGACTATAGTCAAAGGTAGGCCTCTTGGCCTACAGGGGGGAAGCTGCCACTCCCCAGGGGAGTGGTAGGGGGACTTGGGCCCACCTGACTCCACCGCATCCCAGCCTAGGGCCATAACAGTGGGGAAGTGGTGTGGGGGAGAGGTGTCCAGCCGAAACACATTGACTCATGCTCCGGTAACACAATCAGAATACAGTCTGGTTTCCCTGGGCTACTTCCTACCACAGTCTGGGTGGGGTGGTGTGTAGTCCACAGCTCCTCTGTATACACAGCAGACAGCAGTCCCGGCAACTCCTTTCCAGGATCAGTCTTCTCCAGGGGCAGGGCGCTGCATAGCACAGGTTCAGCTCCAAGGCACCACAGAAAAGTGGAGATGTCCATCTCCTCCCTGGGTTCCCACTCGGTTGAGCAACAGAGCCCTCCCTTTATACTTCTTGTCCAGCCCTGGCACTTCCAGCTAGGGGAACGGGGCAGGTTCAGCTCTACCTGCCAGGGGGAGCGAGCTGGTCCCTTGCTCTCAAGTCTGGAGAGAGGCCACTCCACCTCACTACATGGGCCATATAAATACTAAAACTAAATAGAAAAGAAGGCTGAGCCAAAAGGTAAATTACCATTCACTCTGCATCATGATGAAACACAAGTCACAGAAGGAGTATTTCAGGGCACCATAATAGCTATCTCCTCTGTAGAAACCCTTTGACATGCACCCCACCCCACCCCCACTTTCCCCTTGTCATGGAAATGCAAAGTTGTTGCTGGCTTCTTCAACTCCTCAGAAATTGGCAACCAGCCGAACTCAAAGTGCCCCAAATTCTGCTGGACAGGAAGGGGCCCAGTCATTGTCTCTACCAGGGGCTGCTCTATGTATTTTGCTGCCCCAAGCATGGCAGTCAGGCGGCTTTTGGCAGCATGCCTGCGGGAGGTCCGCTGGTAACGCGGATTTGGCAGCATGCCTGCGGGAGGTCCGCTGGTCCCACACCTTCGGCGTACCCACTGCTGAATCGCCGCCAAACCCGTGGGACTGGTGGACCTCCTGTAGGGGTGCTGCCGAAGGCAGCCTGACTGCCGCCCTCACATCGACCAGCAGGCTGCCCCCCATGGCTTGCCGCCCCAGGTACATGCTTGGTGTGCTGGTGCCTGGAGCTGCCCCTGGTCTCTACACAAATATTTTGGCCCCCAAAAAGCTAGTAGAAAGCCTTTGACATAAGCTTTGCTCAGAGCACCAGTCTGTTTTGTAGATTCTGGGGGAGAAATGTCTCCCCAAACACAACAACCAAGACTTCTTCAGAGCCTTAATAAAAAGGTATCACCTCCTGCAGCCCCAAACAAAAAAATGCTCCATTTATCAGGCTGGAAGATAAACCTCTCTTTCTGTCAGTGAAACATCAGCATGGTTCCAGGCTTTGCTTCGGCTGTGTGCTAGGAGTGAGTGTTGGCTGCATTCTGCTGTAATGGGCTTATCTAGAAAAAATGAATTGAAGGGAAAGAAAATGTACCTTAGGTGTTGGGTTCATTCTGAGTGACATTCCAGTGAGATCAATAAGAATAATGCCAGGGATGCATTTAGGCTGCTGCACTGCATCAGATCTGCAGGAGGTGTGTGTTTAAGGACTAGGAGTTGATAGCAAAACTTAATTACACTTGAAAGCAATTAATACCAATGCAGCTATTTGCTCCCAGGCTCGCAGCCAGATGTTTCAGAGGAAATGGATCACTGGGATTAGTTGTGCTGTACAGGCACAGCCCAGCATAGTGTAGTGCTGCACTGCCCCTGAAGAAGCTCAGGGAAGACTCCTCGCTCAGAGTCTGCTGCTCATGTTCTACAGCAGTGGTTCTCAACCAGGGGTACACAGAGGCCTTCCAGGGGGAACAACTTCTACTTGTCTAGTTTTACAACAGGCTACATAAAAAGCACTTGTGAAGTCTGTACCAACTAAAATTTCACACAGACAATGACTTGTTTATAATGCTCTATATACTATAGACTGAAATGTAAACACAATATTTATATTCCAGTTGATTTTACAATTATATGATAAGGAGAAAGTCAGCAAATTTTCAGTCATAGTGTGCTGTGACATTTTTGTATTTTTATGTCCAATTTTTGTAAGCAAGGAGTTTTGAAGTGAGGTAAAACTTGGGGGTACGCAGGACACAAGGCCGGCTCTACTGTTTTTTCTGCCCTAAGCAGCACGCCAAATTGCCTCGCAAGGCGGGAGCAGTCCCTGTGCCCTTAGGGCGGCACGCGCATTTCCGCGGCGGTGGCTATTCAGAGGCAGCTTCTCTCTTCAGCGGGAAGACAGAAGCTGCACCACAGGGGACAGCTGAACATAGAAGCTGCTGCCGTATTGTAGCCACCGCGGAAACACGCGAGCCGCCCTAAAGGCACATGGACTGCCCCTGCCCTCTGCGGCTGCAATTCGTGCACTGCTTGGGGGCAAAAACACAGGGACTGCTGTCTCTTGCAGATTGCCGCCCCAAGCACCTGCTTCGGATGCTGGTGCCTGGAGCCGGCCCTGGCAGGACAGCTCAGACTCCTGAAAGGGGGACAGTAGTTTGGAAAGGCTGAGAATCCCTGTTCTATAGGGTTTGCTGCTTATTGCCCCCACACAGTACAGTCTGGATTTGTGGGCTGCTACAGATAGGACATGGGACCACTAACCTGCCCCTCCTTGCTCCCTTTGGGAGTATGGGTGGAAGCTGTCCCTGTGTTCATTTAAGCTTAGGAATCTCAGTTAAGTCTAATCTTTATTCAGGCCCTTCTGCCTTCTTTATACTGCACATCTGTGTTCAAGCCAAGACATTATTCTTATTTGGCATTATACTGTAGCACCTACAAGCCTGGCTATGGACTAGGACCCCATTCAGGTAGGTACCGTACAAACATGAAGTGTACTCTGGTCCTTGGTCGCCTGGTTTCTTGAGTTTGTCTTAGCTATTCCCCCGTACATTCAAGCCCTATGAGGAACAGCTATTCCAACTGGACATGTGGACCCTCTTTTTTCCATGCTCTTATTCCCCATGGAAGTGGACTAACCTAAATGCAGTGTGGAATCAAAGTATCCAAGTAAGGAGTTAGTGTGGAATAGCTATTGTGCTTTCAGTTGACATTCTAGTTTATTTCACATTAACCTCCTGTGCTTCTGAACAGCCCTTAGTGTCCTCTCCTTTTTGAATCCTCCTTGGGTGAGAATTCTTCAAGGGAGACCTCCACTCAGCATATCTATTTTTGTCATTCCTTGCTGTGCCATTACATAGCGGGCAGCTTTGCATCATGAACTAAAAGGATATAAAATGGACTCGAGCAATTTAGTGGCAGGAGTGCAGGAATAACCACCAGGGGGAAAGGCAAAATGGCATAAAATTGGCAAGGGTTGTGAAATGTCATGCACCATCTCTGGAGAGAAACCTTTGATCAGAGACAGATTTTCAGCCTCTAAGAGTTGAAGTGAGGTGGTATGTTGTTCACAGGAAGATGGAGGGAGGTTAATGAGCAGAAGAAAGTGACTCCTAGGAGAAGGGTTAAACATAGCACTGCTAAGCTCTGGCATTATTTTTAGACTAAAGTAAAGCAAAACTGACTTAGCTCTTTTTGCTAACTCCAGCATGCACATTAGGCATCCCTAACCCTGATGAGAAAGTAGGTCACGATGCAGCTGGACACACAACAGAGGATGAGGCTTCTATTTAGCTGTGTATTGTGAGCATCTGCATTTATGACTATTTATAGTTGCATGGAAGAAATGGCAATTAAAATCTGGTGCAAACATTGGACTGAACTTTTTGACAGCTCATAAATGCATGTGATGGAACCTTTTTTCTGAACAAAATCAAAGTGCTAAATAAACTGTTCAGTCATCTGAATGTTTCCATTTTGGATGCAGAATAAAGTCTCTTGTTTCCAGCTCATGACAGTTTTTATTGGCACTTAATGAATTTAGCATAAACATGGACCAGTTCTGAAATCAGCCAGGGCACAACTTGAATAACAGAGAGGTTACTTTCTGCATCAATAGTGTACTTAGCAAGACTTCTGTGTTCTCTGTCTCTCTCTGTCTCTCTCATATGAAAGTAGGGTGACCAGATGTCCTGATTTTATAGAGATAGTCCTGATGTTTGGGTCTTTTTCGTATATAGGCTCCTATTTTCTTTTCACATTTGCTGTCTGGTCACCCTATATGAAAGCCTACTTACTGCTGAGCACCACTTATCTGAGGAAGCAGTGCTTATGACTTCCACACTTCGGGAATCTTTGGAGAAATAAACAAGATGGGTTTTCATCTCTGAAGAAACAATATTGCACTTAAATACCCATCACCTGCTTCTACTACAAGTGCCCCAAAATCCCACCTGATCTCCTTCTTTGAGAAGGTGACGGATTACTTAGATAAAGGAAATGCGGTAGATATAATTTACCTAGATTTCAGTAAGGCGTTCGACACGGTTCCGCACAGGGAGCTGTTAGTTAAATTGGAAAAGATGGGAGTGAATATGAAAGTTGTAAGGTGGATAAGGAACTGGTTAAAGGGGAGACTCCAGAGGGTCGTATTGAAAGGTGAACTGTCGGGCTGGAAGGAGGTCACCAGTGGAGTCCCTCAAGGATCGGTTTTGGGACTGATCTTATTTAACCTTTTTATTACTGACCTTGGCACAAAGAGCGGGAATGTGCTACTAAAGTTTGCGGATGACACGAAGCTGGGGGGTATTGCTAACACGGAGAAGGACAGGGATACTATTCAGGAAGATCTGAACCACCTTGTAAACTGGAGTAATAGAAATAGGATGAAATACCACAGTGAAAAGTGCAAGGTCATGCATTTAGGAATTAATAATAAGAATTTTGGATATACGTTGGGGGCGCATCAGTTGGAAGCGACGGAGGAGGAGAAGGACCTTGGGGTACTGGTTGACAGCAGGATGACTATGAGTCGCCAATGTGATTCAGCTGTTAAAAAAGCAAATGCGATTTTGGGATGCATCAGGCGGGGTATTTCCTGCAAGGACAAGGAGGTGTTAGTACCGTTATATAAGGCATTGGTGAGACCCCATCTGGAATACTGTGTGCAGTTCTGGTGTCCCATGTTCAAGAAGGATGAATTCAAACTGGAACAGGTTCAGAGACGGGCTACGAGGATGATCCGAGGAATGGAAAAACTGCCTTATGAAAGGAGACTCAAAGAGCTTGGCTTGTTTAGCCTGGCCAAAAGAAGGCTGAGGGGGGATATGCTCGCTCTATATAAATATATCAAGGGGGTTAACGTTAGGGAGGGAGAGGAATTATTTAAGTTTAGTACTAATGTAGACACGAGGACGAATGGGTATAAACTGGATATTAGGAAGTTTAGACTTGAAATTAGATGAAGGTTTCTGACCATTAGGGGAGTGAAGTTCTGGAATAGCCTTCCGAAGGAAGTAGTAGGGGCAAAAGACTTTCCTGGCTTTAAGACAAAGCTTGATAAGTATATGGAGGGGATGTTATGATAGGATCGTTAATTTGGGCAATTGATCTTGAATTACCACCAGACAGGTCTGCTCAATGGTCTGCGGGGAGATGTTGGATGCGATGGGTACTGAGTTGCTGCGGAGAATTCCTTCTTGGGTGCTGGCTGGTGACTCTTGCCCACATGCTCAGGGTTTAGCTGATCGCCATATTTGGGGTCGGGAAGGAATTTTCCTCCAGGGCGGATTGGCAGGTGCCCTGGAGGTTTTTCGCCTTCCCCTGCAGCGTGGGGCACGGGTCACTTGCTGGTGGTTTCCCTGCAGCTTGAGGTCTTCAAACCATTTTTGAGGATTTCAATAACTCGGTCCTGGGATAGGGGTTGTTATAAAATTGGATGGGTGGGGTTCTGTGGCCTGCCTTGTGCAGGAGGTCAGACTAGATGATCAGATTGGTCCCTTCTGACCTATGAGTCTATGAGTCTATGAGTCTATGTACGTGATCTATAACTTTTCAATATCTAGAAGAAGAATCTAGCACTAGCAAATGACCAGCTGGTATGGATTGAATCATTCACATAAGAAACTGATGTTTTAGACACTTACCTTCAATAATGGGCAAGCTTCTCTCTCTCTAGTTACTTATATGTCCTTCATCTCTGACTGTATCTGAGTATGCTGAGCCTATACTATTATCTCTATAATGCTACCTGACTGTCACTCTGTAATATGGTTATTTAGGTGTAGCTTATGTGCATAAATACATGTAATGCTACTGGTGAAACCAACCATTTCAGAAGAGGTGACAACACATAATCAACAGCCATAATCATTACCACACTCCCATTTTCCTTTTCATCCAGTCCTATTGTACAGAACCTGGGCTGACTCGTGGGTCCAAAGATCTCCTTGTAGAACCGTTCCTCTTTGTGAGCCCTGGTGAGTGCTTCTTAGATAACGTCTTTGTGCTCTTAAACTTGCATGACTAATACTTCAGGTTGGGATTTTCAAAGGTGCCTAAGGGAGTTGAGTGCCCTACTCCCATGATTTTCTATAGAAGTAGGGCTCCTCACTCCATTATGAACCTTTGGAAAATACCAGCCTTTAAGCTTTTTTGCCTCTCCTCCTTTAAACATTATTAACATGCATACAGATGACTAATTAACTGATGTTTAAAGCATTGTACAAACAAGTGAAATGCTGTATGAGTGCAACAATTTTTAATGACTGGCTAATTCCTAAACTTTCTACTTAGTGTGTACTCAGGCAAAACACTATAGCTTTAATGGGAACATTGCATGGAGTGCAAATGTCAATTTGGCTTGTTACTATTCTGCAGCTACTAGTGGATAAATCAGAATGGACTGAGAAGGAGAAATCCTTTGTCACCTCATCTTTGACAATCAAGTGGAAAGAAGGAAACAAAAAAGAAGTGAAAAAATAACTTTTGATTGTCTGGATTGCATCAGCATTACAAGCACACAGCAGGGCTGTTACACAAAACTAAACAGAAAATCACACAAAACAATTAACAGATCATTGACACATTCTGAGGGATTAAGTTTTGCTCAATAGTTTTCACTTTGTAATATAATTAGTGCATAGAAATTCAGCCTAGCAGGTGAGCAATAGTATGTTACATCATATCACATTAATGGAAGGAAGTCTGATCCAATGAGCATTGTCCACATTTGCAGCTAGCAGTGCGAAAAACCAAACCAAACCAAGCCCCAAACCCAACCAACCAACCAACCAAAGCCCCATCCCATTCCTAGGTCTAGGGTATTTGTTTGAATTAATATGTTTTGGCCAGTTTGCACTCTTTGAGTGTCATTTTCCCGTAAGTATTTATTCCACTGAGTTTCACTTGCACAAATGCTTTTGGAAATCAAAATTTAACTTGGCTCACTCATGTCTCGATCCTGCATGATGCTGAGCTCTCAGACCCTGATTCTGCAAAGCATTTAAACGTGTGCTTAAAGTGGGTAATCTCATTGACCTTAGATATCTCCAACATGGGACATTTGCGCAAACCTGGCCAGCTACTATGTCTTTAACAAGGGATATATTTTTAAAATTTAGTTTAACGTATACATCTAACTTAGATGTAAATGTACATATATAACCATTTACAGGGAGCCATCACAAGTTTTAAAGGAGAGATGTATGATGCAAAATGACCTCTACCATGTTCAGACTTCGTAGGCTAAATCAGCCAAGAGCAAATTTTTTACACTTGATTTCAAGCCCTTGAAATGGAAATGTCACCAGATTATGAACTCTTATAATGCTGAGTCTAAGCAAATGTACGCTGTGAAGTACAAGGTAAAAATGTATAAGGAATGCTGAGGGGTTTCAACTGTTTGAATTCCATGCAAAGTGCAGGCAACATTCAATGTCCTGATTGAATAGTAGAAAAAAAAGGCTATTGTGCCTGAATGAAACATCTGGAAATAAAGTTTGGTGCCAGCAAATGCGCCCCCTGCCCTCCCAAGAGATTGTAAAGCTACATTCTTTCAGGGTTAGGTGATTTTTAGGAATGTTCTAACTGAATGTTCCAACCCTTCTAAATACATAGCTCCACATTACATAGAAATATAGGCATTCTGAAACCAACAGACACTTGAGTTCTAGGGTCATATCCGCAGCTGTGCTGAGTTTGTTTGATACAGCTGAGGAGAATTGGGGGGTAGGGGGGAGGTACTAGATCACCTTTTCATGGCCTTGGGATAGTCAGGGCCAAAACAGCCCTTGTTGTAATTTAGAGTACCCTAAGCTGCAGAGATATCATCAGGAGTGTTTGTGCTGGGAAACGTTCTAGTGAGCACTGTGTGCTCCACCATGCTCCTGTTGCAACTGGTCCCAATATACCCTCTATGTGCAAGGCAGAAAGAAGCCAGTGATGTAAAACCAGCGAGGTTGGCTCTGTCACCCAAGGTCTCCTTTGTGTTAGGGACAATCCTGAGTTGCTCCAAGGGCAGATCTCCAAGTGCTTTATACTGCTCCAGCAGCCTGACCCAGGGATGACAGTCTAGCCCAAAATGTGGGGTTCTCTCTTGTGCTCTCTGACTATAGACACACTCATTGTAGAAAGCTAGGCCTTTGGCACCTTGCAGGCGTAAGCCCTGCATACTCATTTTGCAAGCGGTGAAATAGCTACTCCTCAAACATTCACTCTGAAACTCTGTCCCCCTGGCTGTAGGTCAAAACGTGGGAGCAAATGTTGTGGGAACAATTTTTGCAGGCGAAAGGAAAAGCACCCTTTTGAAAATGTAGCCCTAAATGAATGTTGAAAAATATTTGTTCATGGAAAAGATGGTTTAAAAATATTTTTTAATACACCTCTACCTCGATATAACGCTGTCCTTGGGAGCCAAAAAATCTTACCGCATTGTAGGTGAAACTGCATTATATCGAACTTGCTTTGATCCACTGGAGTGCACAGCCTGCCTTCCCCCCCCCCCGGAGCACTGCTTTACTGTGTTATATCTGAATTCATGTTATTATTGGGTCACATTATATCGGGCTACAGGTGTATGTGCAATTTAGAAGGAATCCCCTTTCTTTTGGTTTATTTTAATTACTTTTTAATCCAGTAAAAAAATTCCTCTGTGTGTGTGTGTGCGTGCTAGCTATTATACTTAATGATTGATAAAAAGCATATGTTACATTTGCACACCTATGTGTGGTGAGTGGATGCACAAAATGAGACTTCAGATAAGGGACCTGAACACTCAAAAGTGCTTTATTAGCTATTTGTATTGGCAATAACTGCACCTGTTTTGTGCACACAATTGCCTTTGAGCTTAACCAGAAACTATTTAATTTAGCTATTTCTGGGAACTGAAAAGAACAGAAGAACTAATTCTGATCATGACAAAGAGAGGATAAGATTACCTGACAGGTCATGAGGAGGAGGAACATTTTTATGCAAAGTCATCACATTATCTGAAATGTTTTAAAAATGGGAAGTATTCATTTAAAAAAACCTCTTTGCTTCCTCAATGCCTCCCCCCATACACCACTTTTAAAAGAATCCAAGAATAATGCTTTTCTCCCACAAGCAGAGTATTCTAATCCATACTCCAGATCAGTGGCTCTCAACCTATCCCGACTACTGTAACCCTTTCAGGAGTCTGATTTGTCTTGCGTACCCCAAGTTTCACCTCACTTAAAAACTACTCGCTGACAAATTCAGACATAAATACAAAAAGGGCACAGCCACACTATTACTGACAAATTGCTGACTTTCTCGTTTCTACCATATAATTATAAAATAAATCGTTTTATAAATATTGTACTTACATTTCAGTGTATATAGAGCAGTATAAACAAGTCATTGTCTGTATGAAATTTTAGATTGTACTGACTTCTCTAGTGCTTTTTATGCAGCCTGTTTGTTAAACTAGGCCAATATCTAGATGAGTTGATGTATCTCCTGGAAGACCTCTGTGTATTCTCAGGGGTACATGTACCCCTGGTTGAGAACCACTGCTCTGGAAGAATGCTCAGGTTCTCAAAGCCTCTCTGTTTTTCAAGGGATATCTGTACTAGTACACAAATGCAGCTATGCTGCTATAACGTCCCCCTCCCCTTTCTGTGGTGCAAAATGGGGCTTCAAAGTGGGGTAAGTCACAGGAGGGCCCGCCATCTTCATTGGGGGTTTATCTCTGGGTGAGCTACAAATATCTCTAGAACAGACAGGCCCTCTGATCTCACGGGGTTGGTAATAGATTAAGAAACTAAACCGACCAGAATAGGGATTTCCCCCTTCAGCTGATCTGCCAGAGCTGTTTTGCCTCCTTCAGTCAGCTAGATACATTACTGAGGAACATGTGGCCTTGTGTTATACTCTTATCAAAATAAGCCATGTGTGTTTGAACTGTATTAATTCATGATGGTGTGAGACGAACTCTGGCATGTCTAAATGTTATACAGGTACCAGGTTGTAAGGAGATAGTTGAGATCTGAGAACAACTTTTTTATTTGATCATCAAGACATTCATTTTATTACCTACCTTTTCACGTCTGTAGTGACTAGTGCCTGCTTTACCTGGACATAGGAGAACCAAGAAAAACTATAGCAGTACAAGAACAGTGCCTTTCCCGGAGTCACTATGCAATCAGTTCTCATGCCTTCTTCAACTGGCTTGACTTTTCTTCAGTTTTCTGCCTATCATTTCCCACCTCTGCTTCTATTTTTGGCTGCTTGTTGCTGGTACTGAATGGCAGGCTAAGTATTCCAAGCTAGCTGCCCACAGAGCAAGCCCGGAAAAGCGTCCCATTCTCTGCATGCCTAGTACGAGGGAAATAATGCAGTATCAGCATGGAACAAAGCCAGACTCTCCTACTCTGCATTTTTCCTCTCTCCAGGAGACCACTACTCCCAAAGGAGAAAACTCCTTTACTTGTGCAAGAAATTTGGACACTTGCCATTCACAAAGTGACTGCTAAAGTAATGAGCTGTATCTGGCAGAGCCAGTGACCTCCCTGTACAGATGAAAATGCCACCAACGAAAGAGATGAGGTGGGAGAGATAATATCTTTTATTGGAAGAAGAGCTCCCTGTAGCTAAAAGTTTGTCTCTTTCACCTGCAGAAGCTGCTCCAATAAAAGATATTACCTCATCCACCTTGTCTTTCTATCCTGGGACCAAGACAGCTACAACAACTCTACAAACCCCAAAGAAAGAAGCAAGTGCTGGTAATATTGCTTTGAAATTCTATTTTGAAAACGAAGTACGGGATAGTAATATAGAGCTCAGTCCTGCAGTTGTTACTTGCCCAAAACTCCCATCAGAGGCAATGGACCAAATCCTGCAGGGTCTGATGCTGCGGAGCTTACTCAGGCTAAACTTCTACTGCAACCACTGGGAACCGCACTAAAGGCTACATAATCAAGCCCCCCCACCAATTCTTATTCAGGTAACATTCCCATTGGCTTTAGTTGCAGCTGATGGCAATCAGTACTGAAGAAGGCACTTACCATCTTGCAAAATCAGGCTCTCTTTAACTTAAGGACTGCAGAATTTGGCCCCGGCTCGCTACATTCAAGCACAGTATGGATAAATAGCTTGCATGGGTTTGTGGGTATAGTTATGAAGAGACATCATTTCTGGTCTATTTAAGGCCTTGTCCACACTGGGATTTCAGCCACGGGTGCAGCTGGCCCTATTGTAGACAGGGTAAACCTCTATAAACTGAGATTTGCACTGAGGCAAACTGCACCAGTGCAAGTCATGCTGCATTGGTGTCGATTGTCTGTGCTAAGTGTTTGCATGGGTGCAGCTACAAGCAGGTCTGAAATTCTAATGTAGACAAGGCCTATGTGTATTCAGCTGTCATGTTATGGGAAATAGGACACTGCAGAGAATAAACCAAACAAGCTAACTTCAAAGTGCCATGTTGTAGAGCTGGTAGTGTGATCTGAAACTTAAAACCACAAGGAACGTTTCACTAAGCTTCCTGTTCAGAAGGGAGTGTGTGTTTGACAGTTACTTTCTTTCGAGTCAGACATTCAGTGTAAGCTCTCAGTTATCTCAGCCCAGGAGCTGAGCATCAGGTGTGGGAGAAGGTAAGAAGAAGGAAATATTAGATTGCTCTCTCTAGTGAAATGCTACCTTGTCATGAAAGGAGATGATGTGGTTTAGGGGAGACTAAACAGACCCTTCTGCTATCTCAGATGCCAAGTGTTTAGCCTGGATTTGAAGTCTACCATTTAATTTTTTTAATTAAAGACAATTTTATGGTCTGTTTGCAAATTTCCCTCTTCTGACTATAGTGGTTTCAGTTCATGTGTGAGAATTTCCATAAAAAGCTTTTAGGCATGAGAGATTCTTTATGGAATAAATCACTGTTTCTCAAACTGGGGTTGCTGCTTGTGCAGGGAAAGCCCCTGGCGGGCTGGGCCGGTTTGTTTACCTGCCCCGTCCTCAGGGCTGGCCAATCGCGGCTCCCACTGGCTGCGGTTCACCATTGCAGGCCAATGGGAGCTGCTGGAAGTGGTGGCCAGTATGTGCCTCGGCCCGTGCTGCTTCCAGCAGTCCCCATTGGCCCAGAGCAGTGAATCACGGCCAGTAGGAGCCGTGATTGGCTGGACCTGCAGACGGGGCAGGTAAACAAACTGGCCTGGCCCTCCAGGGGCTTTCTCTACACAAGCAGTGACCCTAGTTTGAGAAACACTGAAATAAATCAAATCTTTATTAAAAGCTAGCATTCCTGAGGGATTGGATGGCTCAGTGGGCTTGGTAATAGGACACAGATCTTTTTGCAGCTAGATCATGGGTTCTAATCCAGCTGGTGGGTATTGACTAAGTGGTAGTCATTGCCACTTGCTGGCTATTCTGTGGCCTACTAAAAGGGGAATTATGGGTTCTTGGTTCTGTTCACTGGGGTCAAGTGAGTCCATGTTACATAAATCGCTGTTTCTATTATGTCTACCTAGCTAGCTTCCTATATGGCCTGCATCCCAGTGATATCTGATGGCCTTCCCAAATTATGGCCTGATTTTCATGAACCTAAGAGTACCCACAACCTCTCTTCCCTGTAGGCAGTGGACTTTATGGGTGAAATCCTGGTCCCACTGAAGTCAATGGCAGTTTTGCTATTGGCTTCAGTGGGGCCAAGGTATCATCCTGTGTATTTTAAATGGGGGGTGTCTTTAAAATGTGGTGTTAAAGTGGGAAGGGCAGGTCAAAGGAGTAGGTTTAATATTTTGCTCACAGGAACTGGGGCCTGTACTATCAGTCTGGGAATGAAGAGGCCTGGGAATGAATGGGTGCTGACTGCCCCCTCACTTATACAACAGCATGCAACAAATGGAAAAAAGAGGATGTGGATAGCTATTGAATATAAACTAGAAGCTAAAAACTAATAAAGGAAGCCAAAGGACAAAAAGAGAAATCTGTGACCAGAAACGGCAGAAGGGTTCAATAAATATTTCTCTTCAGTATTTGGGTGAAAAAGCCAGATGATGTAATCCTAGCATATATGATGATGAAATACTTTCCGTTCCAACAGTAGCCGAGGCTGCTGTCTAACAGCAGCTAGAAAAATTAAACATTTTAAAATCAGCAGGTCTGGAAAACTTGCTTCCAAGTGTTTTTAAAAGAGGTGGCATAGGAGCTCCCTTGGACCATCGGTCTTCATTTTTAATAAGACTTGGAACACTGGGGAGGTTCCAGAGGACTAGAAGAAATCTAATGCTGTGCCAATATTTTAAAAAGGGTAAATGAGAGTATCTGGGTAATTACAGGCCTGTGAGCCTGTCACTGATCCTGGAAAAAATAATGGAGGGGCTGAAATGGGACTTGCTTAATCAAGAATTTAAGGAGGGTATTTTTGGTTAATACCAATCAACATGGTTTTATAGAAAATAGATCTTGTGACATTAACATTGATATCAATGTTTGATGAGCTTACAAGTTCGATTGATAAAGGTAATAACTAGTATTGATGTAATTTTGGGGAAGTTCTCTGGCCTGGTTATACAGGAGATCAGACTAGATGATCACAGTGGTCTCTTCTGGCCTTGGAATCTATGAATATACTTTGACTTCTGTGAGGCATTTTACATGGTGCTGTACAACGTTTTTACTGGAACTTTATAAAATATGGCACATGTGAACTGGATGATCAACTAGCTAACAGAGTTCTCAAAATATTGCAAACAGGGAATTGCAACTGAGAAGGTATGTTTCAGTGGGGTCTCACAAGGATTGGTTCTAGGCCCTACACTAGATGATTTTTTTGGTGGCCTAAAAGAAGATATAAAACCATAACTCAGAAAATTTTCAGCTGAGACACAGATTGGAGGAGTGATCGCTGATATGAAGTGATCTTGACTCCTTGGTAAACTGACAGGTTTCAGAGTAGCTGTCGTATTAGTCTGTATCTGCAAAAAGAACAGGAGTACTTGTGGCACCTTAGAGACTAACAAATTTATTTGAGCATAAGCATATTTATTTGGTAAACTCAGTACAAGCAAACAGACTTCCATTACAGCCAACGTAGGGTCAGACATCTAGGAGCAAAGAATGTAGGCCACACTTATAGGATGGGGAAATCTATCCTGGGAAGCAGTGACTCTGAAAAAGAGTTGCAAGCCATGCTGGATAATCAGCTGACCATGAGCTTCCAGCATGAAGCTGTTGCTAAAAGGGCTTATGCATTCCTTGGATGTATAAACAGGAGACTACTGAGTAACAGCAGGGAGTTATATTACCGCTGCATTTGGTACTGGTGTCACGCCTATGGAATACTGTGTCCAGTTCTGGTGTCCATGCTTCAAAAAGGATGTTGAAAAATTGGAGAGAGTTCAGAGAGGAGTCATGGAACTGATTAAAGGACTGGAAAACATGCCTCAGAGAGAGACTCAAGGAGCTCAATTTATTTAGCTTATCAAAGAGAAAGTTCAGGGTGACTGGATCCCAGTCTGTAAGTACCTACATGGGGAACAGCCCTCTGTTATCAAGCAGACAAAAATATAACAAGATCCAATAGTTGGTAGTTGAAGCTAGACAAACTTAGGTTAGAAATAAGGAGTACATGGGTAATTAACTGAACGACTTGCCAAGGGTTCTGGTTGATTTTCCATCACTGGTAACTTAAACTGAGACTGGATGTTTTCCAAAAATATCTGCTCTAGTTCAGCCTATTGAATTGAAGCAGGAATTACTTCAGGGATGTCCTGTGGCTGGGTTATACAGGAATCAGACTAGATGATCATAATGGTCCCTTCTAGAGCAGTGGTTCTCAAAGCCCATCCGCCACTTGTTCAGGGAAAGCCCCTGGTGGGCTGGGCTGGTTTGCATACCTGCTGCATCTGCAGGTTTGGCCAACTGTGGCTTCCACTGGCTGAGGTTCACCGTCCCAGGCCAATGGAGGCTGTGGGAAGGGTAGCCAGCACATCCCTCAGCCCACGCCGCTTTCCACAGCCCCCAATGGCCTGGAGCAGCGAACTGTGGCCAGTGGGAGCCGCGATTGGCCAAACCTGCAGACACGGCAGGTAAACAAACCGACCCAGCCCGCCAAGGGCTTTCCCTGAACAAACAGCGGACCGGCTTTGAGAACCACTGTTCTAGAGGCTTTTTCATGGATTTTAAGGACAGAAGTGGTTTCTTCCTATTCAGGATTTTTTTGGTCTGCTTACTGTTTTTTTTTTAATTATTATTTTATTTGGGGTATACATATAGTCTGAGCCTCTATTACGATCTTTTTTAAAAGTTCCCATGCAGACATTGCAGCTTACAGGCATTTAATACTTGTGACTGTTCCTTTTAATTTCCATTTATCTAGCCTCCTCATTTTTGTGTTGTTCCCCTTTTTGAAGTTAAAAGCTACTGTGGTGGGTTTGTTTGGTATTTCCTCCCCTCCAAAGATATTAAATTTAATTTCATTATGGTCACTACTACTGGGCAGTTCTGCTATATTCATGTCTTGGACCAGATCCTGTGCACCACTTAGGATTAAATCAAGAATTGCTTCTCCCCTTGTGAGTTCCAGTACTAGCTGCTCCAAGATGCAGTCATTAATGGTGTCTAGAAATTTTATCTCTGCAGCCTGTCCTGAGGTGACATGTTCCCAGTTAATAAGGTGATAGTTGAAATCCCCCATTATTATTGGGTTTTCTGCATTTGTAGCCCCTCTAATCTGTGAGAACAAGTACTAACTTCCACTGTTTTCATGTATAGGTGCTCAGATTCCAAGGTGATGCGTTTGGTATGAAAACCTACTGAGAGTAAAGAACAGAGTGGTGAAGCTATGTAGAATTGGTGTCTAGAAAGCTCCAAATCTGCATTATTCTTCTTCGAGTGCTTGCTCATATCGATTCCAATTAGGTGTGCGCACACCGTGTGCATGTTCGTCGAAAGATTTTTACCCTAGCAACACTCGGTGGGTAGGCTGGGTCGCCCCCTGGCTTGGCGCCGGATATATACCCCGGCCGACCCAACAGCCCTTCAGTTCCTTCTTACCGCCCGTGATGGTCGTTGGAACTGTGGAGCACGGCTTTGCTAATCTCCACGTCCCTAGCTACTGTTTATTGTGTGTATAGTTTGAGTTCTTGTAGTTATAGTTAGTATTAATTGTTGTATTTATAGTTAGTGTATATAGTTTCCGGGGGGATCGGGGATTAGCCCCCTTTCCTCCACCCCAGTACAGGCCCATGCCCAAGGCACCGGGATTCAAACTGTGCTCGGCGTGCCAAAAAATGATGCCAATAGGGGATCCCCATGACTCCTGCCTCAAGTGCCTAGGGGAATCCCACCTTACCGATAAATGCCGCATCTGCAAGTCGTTTAAACCAAGGACGAAGAAGGAGCAGGACTTTCGATTGAAACAGCTTCTCATGGAGTCCGCACTTAGTCCTGCAGCATCGGCCCAACAGACTGCTTCTGTAAGGAGCGCCCCTTTGGCCCCTGACCGCTCCGGTACCGAGAAGGAGCCCCGGCACCGACCCCTACCGGCACCAACATCTGCTCGGCAGAGCTCCCCGAGACCCAGGAAGCAACATAGCGCTCCAGCTGCTTCAGCTCCACAGAAGGAACGCTCTTCGAAGACAGTTCGTCCGGCACCATCCTCTGCTGCGGCACCGTCGACTGTGGTACCACCGATTGCGGCTCCACTGAGCGCGACACGGTCAATTCCGGTCCCACAAGGGCCGTTGAGTCCGGTGCCTGACAGCTCCCCGGCTCATGCTGTGGTTGAGCTTGCCCTCCCTTCTACACCAGAGACCTTCTCCACGGCAAGGGAGCTCATCGCCATAAAGGAGTCGACACGGCCTCAACCCCTGGCACTGCCGGAGCTGGTCATACAATACATCGGAAAACCGGCCCTGGTACGGCCACCTTCCATTGTTCCAACAGAGAGACATCATTCAAGATTACGGTCTCACAGACACTCTCGATCATGAAGTTCCTGCTCCCAGTGCCGCTCGCAGTCCCGGCATTGCTCTCCATCACGGTACCAGTCACATTCACGGCATTGTTCGACATCTCATTTGCCGGCTGGATACTCCCGGTACTGATCCGACTCACGGCACCACTCTCAGCACCATGTATCCCGCAGTCACTCCCAGAGAGCCAGAGCCATGAGCAAGAGTCTCATCACTGGTCCTTCTCGACAATGTGGTCATACCACCAGGCCTAGGTGCTCCCATCAATGGCTCCACGATCGGCTCCGTCAGAACACCGGGTACCAGAGGCGACAGTAAGCTGCACCCCCCACAGGCACGGATGAGGCTCTGATACCATCTGCAGACACCCAGGTTCCACCTGACACAGATGATGCTCCTCAAGTGCAGGAGCCCCCACAGGACCCCCTGGTCCCGGGCCTCTCCTCCTCCTCCTTGCCTGACAAGGCGGTGATGGGAAAGTCCTCCTCAGGCCCTCCACCAATTGATCTCAGGGCCCATCAAGACCTTTTGAGATGAGTGGCTCAGAATATGAACTTACAGGTGGAGGAGGTCCCTGAAATAGAAGACCCTGTCGTGGACATCCTATTGGCTGATGCACCTACTAGAGTGGCTCTTCCATTTATGCGCACCATACAGGCTAATGCGGATACCATTTGGCAATCTCCAGCCTCGATTCCACCTACAGCAAGGGGAGTAGAGAGAAAATATATGGTCCTCTCAAAGGGGTATGAATATCTCTACATTCACCCACCTCCTTGCTCTTTAGTGGTGCAATCGGTGAACGAGAGGGAGCGTCATGGCCAGCAAGCCCCGGCTCCTAAGTCAAAGGAGGCTAGACGCATGGACCTCCTAGGCCGCAAAATATACTCGGCTGGGGACCTCCAAGTTAGGGTGGCAAACCAACAAGCCCTCCTAAGTAGATATAACTTTAACACGTGGGTGTCCTTGGGGAAGTTTACGGAGCTTCTTCCCCAGGAATCCCGTCAAGAATTTACGGACCTACTTGAGGAGGGTAAAAAGGTAGCAAGAACCTCCCTCCAAGCCTCTCTGGATGCGGCAGACTCTGCAGCCAGAACTCTGGCATCAGGAGTGACGATGAGGCGTATCTCCTGGCTCCAGGTATCAGGCCTTTACCCTGAATTACAACAAACTATTCAGGATTTGCCCTTCGAAGGCCAGGGCCTGTTCTCAGATAAAAACTGACCCCAGACTGCAAAGTCTGAAAGACAATCATGCTATAATGCGCTTGCTGGGTATGCACATGCCAGTGACCCAACACAGGACCTTCCGGCCCCAGCCACACCGCCCTAGCACCTCGCCTAGGCCGCATCAGGACTTTAGCAGAAGGCGTGGTAGAGGGAATTGTCGGAGACAGTCTGGCCCTTAGGGAGGTCAAAATCAGGCGCATCCTAAACCACCAGCGGGGTCTAAGCAGAACTTTTGATGGGTTGCCCGAGGGTGGCCCACCAGTTGCTCTACCGGATCCTTTCCTCCCTTTTTCAACTGCCTCTCCCACAATTCCTCCCTGCCTGGTCCCAGCTAACTTCAGATCGTTGGGTCCTGCGCACGGTGGAAGTGGGATACTACCTCCAGTTTGTTTCAACCCCGCCTTCCCACCCTCCCTCCCCATCCCTCTTCAGGGACCCCTCTCACGAGCAATTCCTCTTACAAGAGGTCCAGTCACTCCTAGCCATGGGAGCCATAGAGGAGGTGTCAAAAGACATGAGGGGCAAGGGGTTTTATTCTCGCTACTTCCTAATCCCCAAGGCAAAGGGAGGTCTACGACCAATCCTAGACCTGTGAGAGCTCAACAAATTCATGATAAAGCTGAAGTTCTGCATGGTAACCCTGGGGACCATTATCCCATCCCTGGATCTGGGAGACTGGTATGCTGCCCTCGATATGAAGGAAGCGTATTTCCACATCGCAATTTACCCACCACACAGATGGTACCTCCATTTTGTGGTCAACCATCAACACTTTCAGTTCACTGTACTTCCATTTGGCCTTTCTACAGCCCTGTGTGTGTTCACAAAATGCATGGCTGTAGTCACCGCCTCCCTCCGACGTCGTCAGGTACACGTCTAATCGTATCTTGACAATTGGCTCATTCGAGGGACTTCCCAGTTACAAGTGTCACAGCACCTGCGCATCGTCAAAGACCTCTTCGGGAGCCTGGGCCTGATGATCAACACAGAGAAGTCTACTCTGACACCCACGCAGAGAATAGACTTCATAGGAGCGATTCTGGACTCCAATCTGGCCAGATCCTGCCTCCCGCAGTCACGTTTTCAAGCAATGGCTTCAATTATTCGAGGTGTTCAAACCTTCCCGACAACGTCGGTGTGCACCTGCCTCAGCCTAGTAGGTCACATGGCCTCCTGCACCTTCATAACCAAGCATGCAAGGCTACGCCTCCGTCCCTTTCAAACCTGGCTTGCTTCAATATACCAACCACACAGAGACAGCCTGGACTCGGTGCTCACTATTCCCCAGAAGGTTCTGAGCTCCCTAACCTGGTGGCTAAACCCCACTCTAGTCTGTGCAGGGATGCCATTCCGCCCACCACAACCCTCGATGGCCCTAACCACGGACGTGTCATCTCTGGGTTGGGGTTGAAAGAACAGGGCCCAGTGGTCTCTTCCATAAAGGTGCATCTGGCAGCCATCTCCGCCTTCCACCCAGAAGAAAATGGCCGATCAATCTTCTCTCACCCCATAGTTTCAAGATTCTTCAAGGGATTGGAACCTTTGTACCCGCAAGTCAGACGCCCGACCCCTACCTGGGATCTCAACCTTATGGCTGCTCCTTTGGGTTTCAGTGAGGATAAACCCAGGACCCACAGCATTAAAACTGAAGCCCTACATCTTAATCTAGAAAGGTAGCAGGGATTTGTGGGTCTTGGAGCTCAAATTTGTGGCATCCTCAGGGCTGATAAACATGAGAGTCTGTCAGTACTTCTCCATGGATTAAATTAGAGAATGACACTTCAATGGGCCTTGAACTTCCATGGACCTCAGACTGGGGTGGAGTCTTCCCCTAGCTAGTGGCTGCCCCACAGCTAAGTAGCAAGCTGTCCCTAGTTGAGTCTTGAGCTTTTGGTGCTGAAAGATCCACTAACAACCATGGTGTCTGTATGTACCATATGCAGCCACAGATTCCTTACACCAGTCTCCCTTGAAACCACTGCCAGGTTCGCTTGAAAGGTTTTTGAACCTTATCAAGCCTTTTTGACAAAGCCGATCTGATTTTCAAGGTTGTAATGGAAATCAGGTGATTTTTCCACAGTTGTACTCATGTATCATTTCTATTTGCTAACTATTACAAGGATTATTATGGTAACATTCAAAGGCCGCAGTCTGAAATGGGCTCCCATTTTTATGGGTACCATACGAATATATATATGTGTAGTGTGTCCCTACCTCAAAGAACTTAGAATCAAAGCAGGTTCCTTAAAGTCCAGTTTCTGCCATAGTTTTGTCAATAAACAATATTAACAGATGCTGGTTCAAACCACAATGTTTAAATCTGGGTTCAGATTTCAAACATCCCCAAAGCATGGGGCTATTTGAAATCTGGGGGTGTAGCAGGGTAGTCCACCGGCTCCTGCCCTGAAGGGCTTAAAACAGCCCAGGAGAGGCTGGGGCTGTGGCTGGGGCAAGAAGCCTGGGTTGATTGGGGAAAGTAGGCTCAGCTGTGGCCATGCTCCAATCAGGCCCAGATGGCCCCTATAAGAGGCTGTGAGCCAGAAGCTCAGATAGTCTTTCTCTGTTTGTAGAGGGAGAAGGGCCTGGCTGCAGGGAGCAAAAGACAAGATACGTGAGTGAAGTAAGGCTGGGGAAAGGCACAGGAGCCAGGGAGTTCCAGCATTGAAAGCCCCAGGCTGTGGCCTAGCAGAAGGCAAATAGGTACCAGGCGTTGCAGAGGGCAGCCAAGGGGTAGGCAAAGGCAGCAGGTCCAAACCCAACCTTGGCAGTGATGAGTAGGCTGATACTGCAGTCTGCCCCAGGGGATGGGGGCTAGACAATGACTGGGAGTATCTGTATACTGAGGTGGGGATAGTGGGTGGGGGTTCCCTGGGGAGGGGAGAACCTAAGACTGAGGGGTTACTGTTATGGGGAAGCACCCCAAATGGAGGGACACGAAGGCCAAGAGGCAGCGGGACACTGGCCTGTGGAGGGTGCTCTGGAGGCTGGAGAGCTAATTTCCAGAAGACACCAGCAGGAGGTGCCACAGGGGTGAGTCTCACATGCTTACAAGGGGTTTTGATTCAGATCCCCTTCCAGTTAACATCAGGCTGAATCTTGAGGTCCTTGACTTCAATCAGAGTGTATCAGAGTAGGACCTAAGAGAAACCTGAGTAAGAAAGTTCCACTAACAACCATGTGTGTATATAAGCCATATGCAAATCCACAAGGCTTGACCCATAGTGCTTTAACATAATAACTTGAAAATAACTCTACTATTGTTAGTAAAGTCAGTGCTATGGGAAAAGAGGTACAATCATGGGGTACAGTGGAAGTAACAGTAAGAGAGGAAAATGCTCTTCCCAGCCCCAGCTCTCTGATCTGGGCTAGGGGGCCATGAATATCAGCAACCTTGCCATGGGATAGGGCCAGAAATCCCACTGATTTCAGTGGCCTATGCCACATGACTATCATTCCTATAAGTATCTTGGAACTTGGTGGCTAGATGGTGCATCTGCTTAAGGTCACAACTGATACCAAAAACCAGAAAAAGTTCAGGCAGGTCCTTCTTCTATCCAAGCCACTGCATGACCTGACGTGCTTGGCACTTTTTAAAAGATCACTTTGATAAGAGTTGCCCTAACCTGCACTTGTTGGTTTAATATCAATCATTAACATTGACGTGATGCTATGAGAAAGGGAGAAGCTGGGGAAAAGCCAAGGCAAGGAGAAGGTTCATCCACTAGAGAATACCATGGCCCAAGTGTCTATGGCTGACTATGCACAGAGCCAACCAACGAGGCAGCTGTCTCTCGCTGAGCTTTTCCTTTGCAGCCTGGTTGGAAACCCCTGGTGTTCCCTTTTGCTACTGTGATAGCAAGTGACATACAACTTGTCACGAGAGGCTGTTACCTGCCGAGCTGGCATGCCAGTAGTGATTAACTCAACCCAGGTCCCCCTGTTATAAGGGCAGTGAACAGAGTGGTATTTCCATGCTCCTTCTCGCTGACTTCAGCAAAACTGAATGCTACAGTGCATGGCACAAAGCCCCCAGTAGGTTCAAGGAGTTACTTTCATACATTTCCCCCCAGTTCCTGGGCTGCCTTTTCTCCTATGATACTCTTCTCACCTGCAACTAGGAAGAAGAAACAAGCCTCCTCTTCTAAAATGTTTGCTGTCTCAGTCTTATCCCTGGTGAGACGTGTACCCTTTTGTGCACACAACAGAAAAAAACACTATGCCATTTTGCATAGACTTAAAGGTGTGTGGTCAGGCAGAGCTGGAGTGCACTAGAGAGCTGTCAGGAAAAGGTGCCTCAGCCAGGAGAGCTGTTCTTTCACATTTCTGAGTTCTACATTCATTTAATAAAAGAAAACAAATATGAATTCCTTTCCAATAGAGAATTACCGATGCGTTTCTATGGATCTAACACTGACCCTAGCTTGCAATGCACATGCTGTACAATGGAACATTTCTATACAGAACTATACAAAATGCTTCACTGTGGCTTCTGTTTGCATTGGTCATGAGCCACTGATGGAAGCTCTGATTGTAACTTTGGGACACAGCCCTGGTACAAGTCAGCACGAAGCTGCACACTCCCAGTGAGAACCCTGGGATGCATTTTGGAGCACTCCAGCCTGAAGGGGGGAGGGATGCATGCTTGCCACTCTGTCTGATCCCAGTGCAGATGGGGATTGGTTGGTCATGGCCCCACCTCCTCCTCTCCCTTTTTGATAGCCTCAGTGACTGGCCCCCTCAGAGGGGAGGGGGACACAGAATGAAGCAAGGCATCTTGCATGTTCTCTCCCTTGTGGAAAAATCCTGTACGGGTGCAATCTTTTATAGCCACCTTCAGAATTGACTGACCTGAACTGCAGGGATCAAGGGTCCATGGCAGTGTTTGAACTGGATGAACATTGCTGTCAGCAGTCACAAGACTGCCATTGATTAAGTTCAGCTATACAGTACAGTTGGTCACTGTCCCTTGCTCCACAAAGTAGGAGATACAGCTGCTTGCTCTCTCTCTGGTTTAAAGACCTTTTCTCCACAAAGGCATGAGTAGAAATAATAATTATGTACACGGCTGTTTAAGCACCATGACTGATCCTTCCTAAAGGCAGGGCCGCCTCCTGAGTGCCAGTCTCTCTAACTCCACCAGCTGAGAATCTGGCCCTATATTTTAGATGACAGGACTTTCTGAAATTAAAAACTGCTTCATAATAGTTTTCAGCCAGAATTTCCTCCTCTTTTCTCCTGGACTGTGAGAGGGGGGTGTTTGGGCAGTGCCTATGACAGTGGGCCTGAGTCCTGGTCAAGGCCCTTGAGCTATATAAATAACACTGACCCAAACTACAGCTGGGATACACAATAACTACATCTGGCTCTGAAATATGGCAGCCTGTGGGGTGGAAATGCTCGGCAGCCATTCTGCACCTGCAACTCCACACAGCATTTTTGGGAGGAAGTGGATATTATCAGAGCCAGTGGAAACTACAAGACAAATTTAAGGAGGCAGAATATAAATATCTATATTGAGGTGAACAATCTATCCTTGTGAAATATGCCAAAGAATCTTTAATAGTCATAAGTAGCCAGTGCATTGGATTACCTTCTAATACTAAAAGGCACTTGAATAACAGCACTCCCTAACACCATACTGGGGTGAGGGCGCAGCACCTACTGACTGACAGAGGGGAAAATGCTGTCTATGGAGCCACCAACACCATTTCTTACAGCACCTTGCGTCTTTGAGAGCTTCTCATTCTCCAGACTTCAACCTACTTAGTTTGGAGATCTGATTACATCCTAGGGCATAGTCAATTCTGGGGCAATGAATGGGCAATAATAATATTAATATCTTACATTTGTACAGAACCTTGCCAGCCAAAGCATCCAAAGCTGTTTAGGGACCATCAGGCATCGCTTCCCTTGCCAGATTGAAATAGCGCCACATCTCTGGTGGGAGATGGCAACTGTTTAATAGGGTGGGGCAGAACAATGAAAGAATGATGCCCCTTTTAGACCTGAGCATCTAGCCAACATCCAGGCTCTGGGGATGTTCCAATTGGGAGGAGAAACTGATGCAATTGAGGTTTTTCTTTGATGCAGTTTTGTTTATTTACAAAGAAAGTACAAAGTCCTGTGTCTCGGAACCCAGGAGGAATCAAATAGCGGGAAACTGCTTCTTTTGCTAGCAGCACCAACTTTTTCCTCCTGCACTCCTGGCCCAAAAATGTTTCCCCAGGTTTCTTCCAGGCCGGAGTAAACACAGTACTTTCAGCTGCTCCTTCCAGCTACGTGTGTTTGTGTTCTTGTCTGTTCTGTTCTGTGTTCTGCCTTTGCTCCTTCTTCCTCCCTCTCCCAAAAAACAGTACTCAGCAAAACCCCTCTGCCCATGCAGTCCAAAAACTCCTGGGCAGGTTCACAACCCTCTTTTTTCTCAGAGATGGGGCGGTCTGATTAATTTATCCTGACAGTTATGTTAACTGAAGGGTCCATTCACACTCTGGCTCAGAGGTTTATGATCTAAGAAGTTGCCAATACCTCTCAGCGTAACACAAGGAAGATGAAGAGGACTTGGAATAGCTTGCAAACAAAGAGCCAAATTCTCTTCCTGCAAAGCCTGACCTAATGAGGCCTCAGGCAGAGGAGGCAGTTATAACACAGCAGAGTAAATGCAACCCCTCTCTAGTCATTGCTGCTGCCTGAGGACTGTAATAGCAGCCATGGCCTGTTCCCTGCCCAGACACACAGGGCTCGGGGATAGTGAGCCAGTTGTGGTTCATACGCTGGCCCCACACCTTCCTGCCTCTCCTGCCACCACCTGTGCCTGTTTTCCCTGGCCTACATCTTATGCAGTAGACTGAGGGTCAGCAACCGATTTTTACTGGCACGCTGCTACCAGCCAGCGTTCTGGCCGCCGGAACCCTAGGCCTGCAGCAGGCTGAATGGGGATGGTGGCTGGGACCCTGGCTGGCAGGAGCTGGTGGAACCCCAGACAGGCATCGGGTAAGCCGCTGCCAGTCTGGGGTTCTGTCCGCCACCCCGCTCAGCCTGCTGATGGTCTGGGGTTCTGGCCACCGGCCCCTTGCCAGAAGGGGTCCTGGCCATTGGCCCTGCTCAGCCTGCTGCCAGCCTGAGATACTAGCCACCAGCCCTGCTCACTTCACTGCTGATCTGGGGTTCCAGCTGTCCAGTCCTCTGCCAGCCAGGCTCCAGGCCTCCGGCCCTGCTCAGCCCGCTGTCAGCTTGGGGTACCGGCAGCCAGCCTAGGGCTCTGCTCCTGGACTGGGCCCAGTGCTCTGCAGCCGCCTGGGGTACTGACAGCCAGCCCAGGGCTTTGCTTCTGGCCTGGGCCCAGCGCTCTGCAGCTGCCCTGGGCTACCAGCAGCCAGCTCAGGGTTCTGCTCCTGGCCTGGGCCCAGCACCCCATGTTAAGAATCACTGTACTAAACTGATAAGATCTGCATTTTAATTTAATTTTAAATGAAGCTTCTTAAACATTTTAAAAACCTTGTTTACTTTACATACAACAATAGTTTAGTTATATAATATAGACTTATAGAGAGAGACCTTCTAAAAATGTTAAAATGTATTACTGGCACACAAAACCTTAAATTAGAGAGGATGAATGAAGACTTGGCACACTACTTCTGAAAGGTTGCCAACCTCTGCAGTAGACTCAAGGTGGCTCCACAAGTGTTCAGGCCTTGCTTGCGTGCAGAAGAGGCTGAGTGGAAGCTGGATTTTTCCCTTAAATGATCACATGTATTATATGAATGCAGCTTGTATGCAATGAGGTTGTGCGTTTGGCAGGTTTCTACAATATTGCAAAACAGCACTGTCACACTGGGTGCAAGTGGAGCTTTATAGTTGGCTGCTGGTGAAGTCACACTCATGGCATAGTTACTAAGCGTCACACACACTGTTCTCACTTCATTCCTTCTTTTTTTTAAATCGCATTTTGCAATAAGATGCTCCTGACAACACCACCCAAGGCATGTTGATAATAGCCCAGAAATGCAATTTGCCTGTCATGTGCTATTGCTTAATTATTTATCTTGCTAATTAGCAATATGGATAATCTAACATAATCTGCTGGGGCATTAAGATAAAGGCAACAACGCCCTGCATTAAGTCACGAGAACACATGATAAATCCAGAAAAATATAAAAAGTGACAAAGAGTTCTGTGGCACCTCATCGGGTATGCATCACCCACGAAAGCTTACGCTCCAATACGTCTGTTAGTCTATAAGATGCCACAGGACTCTTTGTCGCTTTTTACAGATTCATGGCTACCCCTCTGTACTTGACACCAGAAAAATATGTAAGTCTATCTAAGAGGGAGCCCCTGAATGCTGTGGAAGTGCTTCCATTCTTTTTTGTTTTTCAGGTACTGTTAGCTATTTCCTTACCTTCCCATTCATAGGGAAGAGAAATGGCAAGATACTAGCATCTTTACAAGTTCAGTTGCATTACCATCATTATTCCATTGGGCCAAATTAATCTATGGTAAATGTCCAGTGATATATTTTTTTAAGTGTTCAAGCTACAATGGAACCATGGCTGTAACTGGGCTCAATGTCTCTCTCTGTGTGTTTATGTGTGTATGTGGGGGAGGGGATTTAAAGGGCAAACCCTGCTCGGAAGACCTGAGCCAAGACATTTCTGGCCAGAGTAAAGAACTATCTATTGTTTCTGAGGGCTGGGGTAAATGAAGTCACAATAAAGGTGCTTGGGCATTCCAATTCAGGATAATCCAGGTAGAAACAGACAACATCAGCAGAGGAAGGTTTTAATATGGCCAAGAATCACTTCAGAATTCAAGATGGTTGGGATTCAAATAATCTTCTCAGAGGACCTACCAGTGTCATGTGGCGATTGTACATTTATAAATACTGGTGTGTTTAAGCATGTGTAGTCCTTAAAAACCATAAATTAGGCACTCATGCAGTTGTGCTCTAGGTTATACCATGTAGTTTCATAGTCATTCCACTGGACTCTGGATTTACAAGGGGACAACTCAGACCAACTCGGACCCTGAACTCTGAGGGAAACTGAGAGGTGGGTATGTGGCATATGACGGCTGGGACACACCTGATGGTGTAGCAATTATCTTGCTGGTCCATGCTACGTGATACTCAGGACTAACATTTGGAAGTTAGCACACAAGTAAAAATCTAGCTCAGATGGCTTGAGATTTTTTTAAAAATCCTACTTAGACTCTGAAGATTTTAATGAAGAAACATTGACCCATACTAGAATACTGGGCCCCGTTCTGGTGCCCACCTTTTGAAAAGGAGTTGAAAAATTGGAGATGGTGCAGAGAAGAGCCACAAACATGATCCAAAGGCTGGTGAAAACGAGATGCTTGTAGATCAATTTGTTTCGATCATCAAAAAGAAGGTAAAGCGGTGATGGATTACAGTGCATAAACACTTGATAGGAAGAAAATCCTGGATACTAAGCGGCTCTTTAGCCTAGCAAAGAAAGGCATAACAAGAACCAAAGCCTGGAAGCTAAAGCCAGTCGAATTCAAATTTGTTCATAACAAGGCACAAATTTTTATCAGTGAGCGTGATTGGTCCAGTGCTTAAACTACCAGGTGAAGTGCTGGATTCTCCATCTCTTGATGTCTTCAGATCAAGACTCAATGTCTTTCTGGAAGGTATGATGTAACTAAACACAAGTTATGCTTTAGTCAAACACAACTGATGGGCCTCAGTGTGGGGGTAACTGGATGACATTTAATGGCCTATGATATACCGAAGGTCAGGCTAGACAATCTGATGGCTCCTTCGGGCCTTAAACACGACAAATCTCTGAATTTAGCCCAGCCTGGCATTTGTTCATATCAACCCAATCCAAACCTGTAGAGAGATTTACCCACTGTACTACAGAAGTGTAAGTGAGGTGAACATCAATGTGTATCTAAGGAAGTCATACTTGAAAGGGCCACTCAGAGGGCAAGTCACTAGTGGAAATAAATCCAAATTAAATCTATAGGGCCTTTTAGTGAATAAATGGGTGAATAAGAACAGCAACGTATTTAATGATTAGCTGGAATTATAACTGCAAGTGCAAGCAAGCCAAATTCTTATAAATCTCCATTAGCAATTCTCCATCTCCAAATTTCCTTGGCATGGTATTAGCATTCTCTGGGATTATCTATCAGATATAGATTGAACCTGGCATAAATACTGTACCACTGAAGAGGCAGGGAGCTAAGTCTAATAATGAAGAGGAAGAGGAAGAGGAACAGGGCAAATCCCAAAGTACCTTCCCATAAACCACTGGAAGAACTTGTCTCACAAGCCTTGACTATTTGTTGTTCTGTCAGTACCATTGTGTGTATGTGTGTGTGCCCGCACACGGGGAAAAAAAAATCCTTGCCTGGGTCTGCTAGTAGCATGGAGAGCAAATCACCTGGGAAGCAACAGACTATTCATGCACCAGCACCAGTGTAGCCAAACCCATGAATTCAAAAAGCATGAGCTGGGCATCCCAAAATCCCGAGACTGGTGATAAATCATAAGATTTTTAAATAATAAATATTGGAGGGGGGGGGTCTAATATTCATCTTGTGGCTTTAGGATTCACCTTTTCAAACTTTTTATCTGCATTCATGAAGGCTAGACATTACTGTTTTTTAAATGAAAGTTGAGATTCTCATGTTCTTTTTTGTGTGTTTGTTCAGCATCTAGCACAATGGAGTCCTGGTCCATGACTAAGACACCCAGATGCAACCACAAGACAACTAATCATGTAATCAGTGGACTCCAGGAGCTAGGTCTTTAAGACAAACAGCACAATATTGCTAGACTATGATAAAATCGTGATAGCTGACAACATGAGCATCTCACTAGAGCTAGGTGAATAATATTTCAGAGAGTTTATCTGACTAATTTGTTTCCATCACATGGTAATTTGTGAACTGAGGTTTTGACTGTTCATCTGGCTCTATTGCTGGTTCAATAATAGTCATTATATGTATTTTTTGACAGTCAGTGAATAATATATTGCAAGTAATTTTTTTGGTCAGCACTACATTTCACACTGGTAGAACCAGTGATGATGAAATCGCCCTGGCGGCTACTCTAGCTCATATTTGAAATAAAAAGTCACTTTTGAGATTCAACACCAATGTGGTTTATAACTGAGTCCTAGCCCAAGGGATGACAATTAATATAATTTCTACTGCTCCTGAAAACCCATGTACAGCGCAGGAGAAAGTGAAATTAGACACAGTTATGCAGAATGCATTTTCCTGCTGTACTTTATTGGATGGTGTCACTATTAGGCCAAAAAATATCACAAGCAATCGGGAGTTAGGATCAGATTCTGTTCTCAGTTACACTGAATTTTGGTGTATTTTCTCTGAATTTCCACTAGTTTAAAAGAGAGCAGAATCTGTGACTTAGAGAATATAGGAGAGTCAAAAGTATCATAGATTTCTGGAGCCCCATTGGAAATATTTCTCGGTATGGGTTATAAAGCAGATGAATGGGCTTTAGCCACTTTCTGTGTGCTTGTACCATGCCTGGCACAAGGGGGCCCTGATCTCATTTGGGGTCTTGAGATGATACTATAATAAAAAGACTATGCACATGGCTTGAAACAGTGCTAGCTTACATGGTTTGGGTTCTACATTAGATATGGCCTAAATGATAGCCTATACAAAATTACTGACAATGGGCTCCTTACAACTGTAGGGACCCTTCTCTTCCTTCTGCAACAGAAAATAAGCTTCTGTAATAGGAGCTGGCAGAAAAAGACTTTCAGGTGAAATCCTGGCTTATGGGAAATTATCCTCAAACTACTGTATGTGGCATCTAGCAACTTAAAATGAGCTGAAGCAAGCAGCAGTGAGCAAAACAAGTATTATAATCAAAAGGCAGACAAGTTACTGCACTGGCCTAATTGATGAAAGACTCAGGTTCAAATTCCTTCTCCCCCAGTTTGGTGTTTTGGGATGAAAAATTTGGTTCTGACTCAGGTTGAGCAAGGACTTGGACTTGGGTATCCCATATCCCTGCTGTGCCCCAACACATCTATCTGACTCAAAAAGCTCAGGTTTAATTGAAAAATGGACTTTTTGACACAATTACATTTTTTGTGAAAAAGTTTGACAGGTTTTGTTTTCATTCCAGTGGGGAATGAAAACAAATTTTGAAACCTCAAAAGCTGGCCCTAGCCAGAATTGTCCTTCAGTCGGCACTAGACAGCTCACTTGGGGACAACTGGTACTTTATTTGTAGCTCTTGTTTTCTGACCCATGCTGTAGAATCCAGCCACAGAAATTTGACTTTAAGAGCCTGATTCTGCCAGCTGCTGAGCACCCTTAACTCCCAATAACTTAGCAGGTGCTCAGGATAGTCAGCACTTTACAGGTTTATGTTCCAAATGCCACAGAATTGTAGGGCCTAGTGATAACAATATCTTACACTCCACATCACAAAGGCTCCAGAAATTCTGTATAGGTTATCTGCAAAGGAATCACTTTACCCACCACTGAAATGCAGCCAACTTTCGGCAGCAGCTGTTTAGCTGTTGGAACACAAAGTCAAAATGAATATTGTGCCCAATTGAAACTGCAGAGGGGGATTTAAGGAGGCAGAGTGTAATTCCCCAGACTGGAAGTTGGCCAGGACACTAAGCTAGGGACTCGCTTTTCATTCTTCTGAAAAATGCCTTCTCGGCTCCAGCTTAGCTTTTTCTGTAGTACGCTTCACCCCAGCATTTAAGCCCATGGATCCTTAATGAGTGCAAATAGTCAGAAGGGACGTTGGCTTTGAGAAGATGATAACCTCAGAGCCTAATATTAAGCATCTCTGCGTGTGGAAATTTTGCTTCATTAAAACACAATTAAATATGAAAGTTTCCATCTGCTGTCATTAGGTTCAGGAATCGGGAATACCTATTAAGTGTTTGATGCTCAGAGCTGACTCACCATTTTGCTGAGTTAACCCTTGCTCTAATTAGTTTTTTCCTAAATTGGGATATGATGATGAAACTCTTTCTCACACATTTAAAAGGGCTGCTGTGTGCATCTCTGCTTTGCTTTGGGCCTGGGGCCTTATGGCTCAGCACACACCTGGGTGGTGGCTGAATGAAACTCTTTGTCAAAATAAAATAAGGCAGAAAATATTTATATTTTTCCCTTAAGGTGGCAATTCGAGCCTTCCCCCGCACCACATCGAAAGTAAGGGGCACTCCTCCAGGGTGGAGCAACTCCTGTGAGCACCTTCTGAAACCCAACCATCTCCATGTCTTGTATGCAGGGATTTGGGACCATTTAGGCTGAGATTTTCAAAGGGGCCTAAAGGAGTTAGGTAGCCAACTGCTCTTGAAAGTCAATGGAATTAGGGTGCCTAACTAATTTAGTCCCCTCTGCAAATACTCACCCTAATCCATGTAGTAGTGAATCCCCTGGTAGGCCATAAACTCTGAGCACCAGCATATTCTATTCAGACAGCCTTCCTCACGCCATCTGAAGTTATTCCATTCTGTACACCTTCTAGCCATGCTGCCATCAGGCATTTCCATTAAGTGCATTAAGTGGAGCAGAGAGTGGGAGTGGTGCACTGAGGAGTATTTTCCCTAAATGTTGACAATAATAGTTAAATAGAGATCTTTTGGAAGTGACAAGGCGGTTGAGATACTATCTTGTAGTGGACCAACTTCTGGAAGTATCATTTTGTCCTACATTATTTACCATTAGCCCGAGAAGCCAAAACCCAAACCCTACGTGGGTCAGGGTGTGTGTTACTGACTCAAATCCCTGATGTGGAATGTACCTTAAACCTGGTGCTTTATGGTTGGAGGTTGGCTCCAAAACCAGCTCCATGATCCTTGTGTGCCATGGCATTGTTCCATGGCTGCTCTCTTTATAGAAACATGGGTGAGGGATTTGGAAGGGGACGAGGAAGACCAGGGTTGTGGCCGGTGGGCCCACAAACTATCAGACTACTTAGATCCACCAGCTGAAATTCTTGTCTCGCAGTCTCAGAGTGACTGTTTGTGGCACTTCTATGCACAGCCTATTTACTCAGCTTTGCTCAAAGGATGAACATTTGTTTGTGTTTTAAAAGTTTGGACATAAACTCTAGGTCAGTATGTTTTAGCTGGTAGGACAATTTTCTGCATGCTGTGCCTTTACATTTCTAAGCAGTCCGTCTGCCTGTTTCCACTTTCCCTTTTGCAGAGCAGGTTCATATCAAGTGGGCAGTGTATTACAAGTGAGACAGCCACACTGTGCTGTCTCTCTTCCTCTGTCTAATGGAGAATTTGTATTTGTTCGTTCTTCTTTTGTCGTTTCCCTTAATCTAAAAAAGGAAAGTAATGCAGACTGAAGCTATGAGGATGCTCTTTGTGTGTGGAAGAACCTATTGCACAAACCTTAAAATTACCCAAACCACTGAGTAATTTAGGGGGTTGTACAAGCAAAGAAATGAGAACTGTGAGTATTGTTGTGATGCGGTGAAATGGGCACGAGTCAGGGGAAAGTAACATCAACTTGAAACTAAAATCGTTTAAAACGGGATAATCAGATTTCCTGCAGTATGTCACAAAGAGTGTATAATCTAGATGTCATTGCTAAGAGGTAAGGAAAGAGTTAATGAACATGTAGCGCACTGTACACATAAGAACCCTGACAGCTTAATTGCTGGGCTGACGGTGCTTGCTGTTTGGCTGCTTTGATGGTATTTTCCTCTTTAAAGTGTGTACCAAGTTACAGCAGTGGCTGAGACCAGAGGCACTCCCTTTTAACACACCTGCTGGCAGACAGGATGCGTGTAGGTGGCTTGATTGGTCAGAGGACAAGGAACAAAGAGTAACAAGCTGACGTACCTATCAGATAGTCCAAATCCTTGTGATTCACGAGAGAGAGGGGATCAGGCCGGGATTTCAGAGTATGTGAGATATAGGGTAAAGTACAAAGGGTAATTGTACATTTCATAAAGGAGAAAAATAAAACAGTTAATCAACTCATCTTAGATTTCCTTCTTTCAGAAACAGCTTAAGTTCTTGGCACACTTTAACCTTTGTTGTTCAGAAATTACAGGCATTCAGGGGAAAAATCCTGAACTGGTGTAAATCTGCTCCAATGATGGGCCTGACCTGTGGTGTACTTTAATTTTCTATAGTAAGAGAATTGGCCCATGTGTTCATTTAAGCTTTTATTTAACTTTATATTGAAATTATTCAGGTTCATAGTAACAGAACAAGCAAATACTGAAACACAGGGCTGTTTTTTGTTTTTAATGGTGCATCGTAAACCTAACAGAGACATTTATAACAGAAATTCACAGTGAGACCCCCCCTTAAGGGCCTGATCCAAAGCCTACTGATGTCAAAGTGGAATTTTTCCATTGGCTCAGTGGGCTTTGGGTCAGGCCATAACTGTCCAAAAAAATCTAGTGGGACTTCACCCAAGAGTGAAGCAGCAGAATGCTCAGCTTTGTACTCAGTTCATTTAGGATTGCTGGAATGTGGTCTCTTCAAACAGAAGGTTGCCTAGTTCAGATGGACCCAGATCCACAAAGGAGTTTAGGTTCCTAACTTTCATTGCTTTCAAAGGAATTAAATCAATGGAAGTTAGGAGAGTAAGTACCTTTGTGGTTCTGGGCCATGGTGGTACTGGTATAGGCTAAACAGGGTGCCATTAGCACTATTTTTCTAATCTAATTTGTGTGAATGAAAGAGATTTTTCAACAGCATCCAGTGTTGGCCTGTCTCTGCTCCTACTGAAGTCAAAGAATGTTTTTGAGAATAATATTAATAATAATAAGACTCATAATATTTTTGGAATTTAGTACATATATCATGATATGATATAATGAGGGATCAGAAAGAATCTTCAAATAGAAAGGAAGCAGACGACAAATTAGTAAAGGAACATGGGTATGTTTCTGGTATAGTCCATTAATAGCTTCTTCACCTGCATATTTGAAATGATACCAACCTGCTTATTGTCTTGCATAAGCCATCACACTTTTTTTATGCTGGTATTTTGAATGCAGCTGTGTTCAATTGCTTCTACAGCTGAATGCTGTAGAATCATTTTGTCTGGCGTAAAAATGCAGAGGAATCCCAAAATATCAACACAACACCATTTATGGTTTAAAAATTGCAACTGGGGGGAAGAGGGTATCAAATCAGTATCTTTGATGTCTGCATACAAATGCGAGAAGTATGGGGAATAAGCAGGAAGAACTCGTAATGCTAGTAAAAAACCACAACTATGATATAGTTGGCATCACAGAGACCTGATGGGATAATAAACATGACTGGAATGTTGGTATAGAAGGATACAGCTTGCTCAGAGGATCGGCAAGGAAAAAAGGGAGGAGGTGTTGCCTTGTATATTAAAAATGTATACACTTGCACTAAGATTGAGATGGAAATAAGAGACAGACTTGTTGAAAGTCTCTGGGTAAGGAAAAAAGGGGTAAAAAACAAGGGTGAGGTCATGGTAGGGGTCTATTACAGACCACCAAACCAGGAAGAAGAGGTGGATGAGGCTTTTTTTAAACAGCTAAAAAAATCATCCTAAGTACAGGACTTGGTGGTGATGGGGGATTTCAACTACCCAGACATCTGTTGGGAAAATAACACAGCAGGGCACAGATTATCCAACAAATTATTGGAATATATTGGAGACCATTTTTTATTTCAGAAAGTGGAGACAGCTAGCGGGGAGAGGCTGTTGTAGATTTGATTTTGACAAATAGGGAGGAGCTGGTTGAGAATTTGAAAGTGGAAGGCAGCTTGGGTGAAAGTGATCATGGAATGATAGAGTTCATGATTCTAAGGAATGGTAGGAGAGAGAACAGCAAAATAAAGACAATGGACTTCATGGCAGCAGACTTCAGCAAACTCAGGGAGCTGGTAGGTAAGATTCCATGGGACGCAAGTCTAAGGGGAAAAACAATAGGAGACAGTTGGATGTTTTTCAAAGAGACGTTATTAAGGGCACAAGATGAAACTATCCCACTGGGTAGGAAAAATAGAAGTATGGCAGGAGACCACCCTGGCTTACTAACGAGATCTTCAAGGATCTGAAAATCAAAAGAGAGTCCTATAAAAACTGGAAACTAGGTCAAATTACAAAGGATGGATATACAGAAGCTCCCCGACTTATGCAAGCATTCTGTTCCGGAATGCCTGCATAAGTTGAATTTTGCATAAGTTGGGAACGTATCTCCAACAATTATGCACAACGCCCCCCCCCCCAAAAAAAAGCCCAAACACACCTCTTTTCCGTAAGTCCGGCTTTCCGTAAGTCGGGGTTTGCGTAACCTGGGGAGCTTCTGTAAACAAATAACAGAAGTATGTAGGGACAAAATTAGAAAAGCCAAGGCACAAAATGAGCTCAAACTAGCCGGAGACGTAAAGGGTAACAAGAAAACATTCTACAGATACATTAGAAGCAAGAAGAAGGTCAAGGACAGAGTAGGCTTGTTACTCAATGAGAGGGGAGGAATAACAGAAAATGTGGAAATGGCAGAGGTGCTTAATGACATCTTTTTTTCAATTTTCACCAAGAACGTTGGTGGAGATTGGATGTCTAACGTAGTGAATGCCAGTGAAAATGAGGTAGGATCAGAAGCAAGGCCGGATCCAGGTTTTCTGCTACCCCAAGCGGCTCAAAAAAAAAGAAAATGCCGCAGCAGCGCGATCGCGCCACTCCACTCTTTGGTGGCAGGTCTTTCATTCCGACAGGGACTGAGGGACCCGCCACTGAATTGCCACTGAAGATCCGCCCCAGTAGCGGATATGGGCCGCCCCAACCACCTGCTTCCTTAGCTGGTGCCTGGAGCTGGCCCTGATCAGAAGAAGCTAAAATAGGGAAAGAACAAGGTAGAAATTGCTTGGACAAGTTAGATGTCTTCAAGTCACCAGAGCCTAATGAAATGCAACCTAGAATACTCAAAGAGCTGACTGAGGAGATATCTGAGCCATTAGCAATTATCTTTGAGAAGCCATGGAAGACAGGAGAGATTCCAGAAGACTGGAAAAGGACAAATATAGTGCCCATCTATAAAAAGGAAAATAAGGACAACCCAGGAAATTACAGACCAGTCATCTTAACTTCTGAACCTGGAAACATAATGAAGCAAATAATTAAGCAATCAATTTGCAAACATCTCAACGATAATAAGGTGATAAGTAACAGTCAGCATGGATTTGTCAAAAACAAATCGTGTCAGACTAACCTGATAGCTTTCTTTGACAGGGTAACAAGCCTTGTGTATAGGGGGGTAGCAGTAGATGTGGTATATCTTGACTTTAGTAAAGCTTTTAATACTATCCCTCATGACCTTCTCATAAACAAACTAGGGAAATGCAACCTAGGTGGAGTTACTATAAGATGGGTGTAAAACTAGTTGGAAAACCATTCCCAGAGAGTAGTTATCAGCAGTTCACAGTCAGACTGGAAGGGCATAAGGAATGGGGTCCTGCAGGGATCAGTTCTGGGTGTGGTTCTGTTCAATATCTTCATCAATGGTTTAGATAACGGCATAGAGAATACACTTATAAAGTTTGTAGATGATACCAAGCTGGGAGGGGTTGCAAGTGCTTTGGAGGGTAGGATTAAAATTCAAAATGATCAGGACAAACTGGAGTAATGGTCTGAAGTAAATAGGATGAAATTCAATAAGGACTACTGTTGCAAAAAAAGAGAACATCATTCTGCGATGTATTAGCAGGAGTGTCATAAGCGAGGCATGAGAAGTAATTCTTCCACTCTACTCCGTTCTGATTAGGCCTCAACTGGAGTATTGTGTCCAGTTCTGGGCACCACATTTTAGAAACGATGTGAACAAATTGGAGAGAGTCCAGGGAAGAGCAATAAAAATGATTAAAGGTCTAGAAAACATGACCTATTAAGGAAGACTGAAAAAATTGAGTTTGTTTAGTCTGGAAAAGAGAAGACCGAGAGGGGACATAACAGTTTTATAGTATATAAAAGGTTGTTACAAGGAAGAGAAAGAAAAATTGTTTTTCTTAACCTCTGAGGATATAATAAGAAGCAATGGGCTTAAATTGCAGCAAGGGAGGTTTAGGTTGGACATTAAGAAAAACTTCATAATTGTCAGGGTATTTAACCTGCCTAGTGAGGTTGTGGAATCTCCATCATTGGAGATTTTTAAGAGCAGGTTAGACAAACACCTGTCAGAGATGGTCTAGATAATGAATCCTGCTTTGAGTGCAGGGGATTGGACTAGATGACCTCTCGAGATCCCTTCCAGTTCTATAATTCTATGTTAATAAGATCCACCTTAAGACACCCACCTGTAGAAATGAGATTCTCCTTCACTGAAAGGATGAAGCTCACTTCAGTCGAGTGATTTTACTTGGAAGTTTTGTTTTGATTCTGCTCCACTTCCCTTAAAGATGTAGAACCATTTGCAGACTGTGGGTGTAGCAGCAGCTGGGATTTCCAAATGCTGGCTTTGCACTAACATGTAAGAGAAGTCTCATTCTCATGAGTGAGGAGGTAGGGCCTGAACCCGCTAACACTGTCAGGAGTAGTGCTCATTGCTGGAAGTAGTCCCATTGTAGTAATAATAATACTAATTAATAAGAAGTCCCTAGGCCCTTCCCCTTCAGTTTTCAATTTGTTTCCCATTTCCCAGGAATTTATTGGTGTTTATTACAAAAATGAATAACAGGTAAAAATTGGTTCAAAAATTAACTTCACAGTTTTCTGGGTAAATATCGAGGATTAAAACTGGGGGATGGGACAACAGAAAAAAGCAACAAATAGAGAAAAGTAAAAGTATTGAAAGTAAAAGCAGTTTAATGCTGTGGTTTATTTAATGAACCGTGTTTAGCTGCATAATCCATAGAGCCGTTAGTACATACGCACACACTTCCATAAAGACAAAACCAAGGCAAGCAGGAATTCTGACTAGTGCAAGAAATCCAGGAGAGCTTGAACAATCATGCATCTATCCAGATGACACCACCTCAACATTTTCTACATCAAACGTATCACCAAGAGTGTGAGCAACTTTCAGGCAGCTGTGGGAGCTGGCAAAGAAACACCATGGTGAAGAGCTTTTGTGTCACAGGCAGCCAACCAGTCGTCTTAGTCTATGACGCGCAATGTGACTCAGGTGGTATGTGACCAGGATCCATCACAGATTTAATCCACTGGTTGGATCTTTAGCTTCCCTGACTCAGGCCAGGCACTGATGGGGAGTGTGACGTGAACGCTGATCCATGCCCCCAGCTAACAGAGATGCTCTACGGAGCCTTCAACCCTTAAAGAAACACAGGTTTTAAAAAAGCACCACAGCAGGACCTCAGAGGCATAGTATATTAGATGAGCTGATAGTGTGATCCGTTTTTTTTCTCGTGCTAAAAAAAACCAACAACAAAAAAAACCCATGAGTTGGTTTCACTATTAGTCCATGTACACTAAAGGGCGTGATGGTAATTGATACCATCTAGTGTCTAATATCCTTCACCAGCAGAAGTAGTGTCCTTTCCATGCAGCTTGCCCTGTTGGGTTGTTTGTGAGAACAGGCTGCACTGGTTATAATTTGTCTTTTCCCTGGTGTGGTCTTTGGTGGTTCTCCCTGAACATTCAAAGTGAAACTTCAGTGAATAAAAAGAGTCAATAAGAATTTCAACAAATGTGGTTTTGGGGTATTCTTAGTAACCTACCCGTAAGAGGCAGATCATAGGCTTCTCATTCAGAATGCAGAAATGCTCTTCAATAAGTTGTTTGTTGCAGAAAGGAAATGTGGTGTGATTTTTCATAATCTCTCTATGCTGGCCATCTCACCACCAGGTGGCTCTAGACATTTCGCTGCCCCAAGCATGGCGGCATGCCGTGGGGTGTGCTCTGCCGGTCGCCGGTCCCACAGCTCTGGTGGACCTCCCGCGGGAGGTCCACCGGAGCCGTGGGACCAGCGGACCCTCCGCAGACATGCTGCTGAAGGCTGCCTGCTTGCTGCCCTCCCGGCGACTGGCAGAGCGCCCCCCGCGGCATGCCGCCCAAAGCACGTGCTTGGCGTGCTGGGGCCTGGAGCCACCCCTGCTCACCACACACACTATCCTTGCAGAGGTCAGTTTTAAAGATCCAGAGTCAAATCAAACTGTAGTGTAACTCCATGGACCTCTGCCATTGGCTGAATCCTTTATGGTCAGCGCAGTAGGAAGCAGGGTGTGAGTCAATGGATATTAATATAACTTTAACAGCATCATCACACCTGATGGGAAATCCTCTGGGTGTGGAGGAGACTATGCCCACCCATAACATAGTCTCCTTCTATTGTACATTCAATCTTGGTTGCTTTAGTGAACTATTTGCTCCAGTAAGCCTGGATGGAGGATTCCCATAGGTATTCATGGAAGGAGAGCGTTCTGTGAGGCTGAGCTCCCCCACCCCTTGCCAACAGCTGCAATACTAGAGTTTTGTTTCATGTCTGCTTGTGGGGTTGGTAGGGGAACCAAGTAGAGTGCACGATCAGGCTTCATGGAGGCAGGACACTTTCTGAGGAACAGGAAGGGGCTATGGACATCAACCCACCAGCCAAGCTATTGGCCACTCAAAAAGAAAGTTGAAAGTTGTGAAAGATAAAATGGAGGGTGTGAGCTCACCCAGTCTCTACTCACATTTTCCAGGCTCAGTATTTTCAGCTTTTAGAGATGGAAAATGTTTAAATGTTGATGTCTATGTCATAAAAACCACTGTCTCTATTCTGTGGACAGAGGTCTTCTCTCTCTCCCTGCTGTCAGACTGGTACCTTCAGTGCTGTCATTCAGATTTTAGAATTCTTTTGTATGAATTTTTCTTCAGGGTCAACTTCAGAGGGAATTTTGCACAGGAAAGTGTCTTTTTGTTACTCTAAGCCTCAGATTTGCCCCATCATGCCCACTTGCTGTGCTTTACAACACAGGACAAATATATGTGGGGCAGTGTGTCATGCTGCTCACTTGTTAATCCCACAAAACACATTTGCTAAAAACAGCCTTCATTTCCCCTGTAGAAAATGGTTTTGCTTTCAGATTGTGCTGACTGTTAGTACCAAGAGAGAAAAACCATTGAAGATAACCTACCTCGGTATATCCACAGGACCCTTACTCTGCCCATAATTAAGCCCTATAACTGCAATTCTGTCTGATTCTTGCATTAAAATTGCATTGGTGGTTCACCCTCCCTTAACCTCTGTCTGCTTGTCTGTCTGTCGTTACACTGAGAGTTACTCAGGACATTTTTCTGAGTGCCTGGAAAGCACTAGCACATCCTGGGCACCTTTACGTTTTAGTCATGGGCATTTTTAGTAAAAGTCATGGACAGGTCACTGGCAGTAAACAGAAATTCATGGCCCTTGACCTGTCCATGACTTTTACTATATATCCCTAACTAAAACTTAGGCCGGGGGGCTGTGGATGCTCTGGGGACAGAGGGGGTATTCTGGGGGTGCTGTGGGTGGTGGTCAGGGACCCCTGCTGGTGCTGGTGGGGGGAGGGTTAGCGGAGCTGGCAGGCTTCCTACCTGGCTCTGACCAGTGTGTCCCTGCAGCTCCTAGGGGATGGGCAGCCAGGGAGACTCTGCACACTGCTCCCACCACAGCCTGGGCTCTGCAGCTCCCATTGGCCAGGAACAACAGTGCCAGATGTTTCTTCAGCATCAACTCTCCTTGGTGTACTTAATCCTGCCTTAATGTGGGGGATGGACTAGATGATCTCTCAAAGTCCCTTCCAGCCCTACATTTCTATGATTCTGGGATTCATTCAATAAGCTGGTTTGGGACAGGATGGACTAGCTAAAAGCCAAAGCATATATCTTACATTGTGGCATCCTTGCCAAATATCGGACTTGTGTGGTGCCAGCGGAAAAAAGCAGTCCATTAGAGGGGACTTTTCTGTCTCTGAGTTACAGCCACTTGGGACCTGGATTAAAGTCTGAGTGGACAGGGTGGCTATTCCATTGAGGTGTTCCTGTCCAGGGCAGAGTGTCTTGGACAAAGAGGCCTTGGATTGACCAGCGCTTCAAAGTAAAAGCTAATGGGGAGAGTCAATGCTCCAAGCAATACCTAAGTTGTCCTGAAAGTTCCCCACCATATTCCTAGTTGTGATTTGGGAATAACCAAAGTAGCAAGAGCCTTTGAACAATCCATCCTTGATTTTTTCATTCATAGACTTTTAGATGAGAAGAGACTATTAGATCACCTAGTCTGACCTCCTTTATATAACAGGGCATTAAATTTCACCCAGTTTCCTCTACACTGAGCCCGATATCTTTTGTTTAAATAAAACATACCTTCTAGAGAAGCATCCAGTCTTTATATGAAGACAACAAGAGATGAAGAATGCATCACTTCCCTTGATAGTTTGTTCCAATGGCTAGTTACCCTCCCTGTTTAAAAAAAAAATTATGGTTTATTTCTAATTTGAATTTGTCTGGCTTCAACTTCCTGCCATTGGTTCTTGTTATGCCTTCTCAGCTGATTTCAAGAGTATTTCATGAAAGACTTAATGGACATAGGGCATGTTTTAAGCAGCTCTATGTTGACTTCCATCGTAGCTGCAGGCACTGAATAGAGATACTAGTTCCTCATCTTAATATTGAGTCTTAGGGCTACATATTCAAAGGTCCAAACCTCAGTTTCCCTCCTTTGAATTGATTTTGAACCCCTCATATTGTCTGGATTTTGAACTGATTTGTGGGTTCAGATCAGAATCTCTAATTACGTGATTCCCATCCATAAGCATATAGTTTAAGATTGAATTGTGATGGAAACTGAACCCACTGAAAAGGAGGCTTCATTTTTGGAACTAAGGCCTATACATAGTTAGTCAGTTAAATGCCCCCAAGTAATTGACATAAAAGGACCCTGTTTTGTTTTGTTTTTAAAGTAACCTACTGTAAAGATATCAGACAGGAACATCATGGCTGTCACTCTGCTGTACCCCAAAACCACAGAGCAGCAGAGATAGAACTCAGCTCTTCCTGCTCCAGAACGACAGGACTCCTTTGATTTCCATGGGAGCCTACCTGAGGGCTTGCTCCTACATTTATTGACATTAATTAGAATTTTGCTGGTGACTTCAGTGTGCGTAAGAGCTGAAGTAACATCCTTAACATTTGTTCCATAGCTGTTTGTAATTCATACAAGGCTTTGTTTTCATTAATCACATCTTTCCCTATCCCCTTGCACCTCACTATGCCCACAATGATCTGTAAGCAAATGCTACCAGTTGATTTGAAGATCCTATCTAACATTTTAAAAGCACTCTCAGTTACACATAGCACTACCAAAATCCCACCACTGGTTTTCTTTTTTCTGTTCTTGTTTGTTTGTTTCTTTCTCTTTTTTCCTTGTGATCCTTAGTGTATTTTCTCTCCAATTTCTCTTGCACCTTAACTTTTTCTTAGAGAATATTGTTGTTTGTCACTTCTTATTAAACAAATAGAACTAGTTTTACTTATTGCTGAGTCGACATGAATAGAACAAGTGGTTGGTTATATTGCTTACAGGTACTCGGGCACTGTGTTGATGAGTGCAGTCTAAACATTTAGGTTAGATGAATAAATAGATGCACAGAGAGAGAAAGGGAGAGAGCTTTGCACCCCACTGTGCCCCTTTTTGCCATGTTCTCCAGCTTATCTCAACAGTCCATCGAATTGGTTTAGCTAGTGAAAATTATTATATTCTAAGTACCGTTACATTCAACAGTAGTTTCATCCATGCATATCTAAAAAGCAGAAGACTATCCTGTGAACCAAGGGTTCTTTTGGGTTGAGCCCTTGATTTTAGTGAAGCTCAATCTGTTGCAAACATACGTAAAGCAAAGCTGCTTTCTGTAACTGCAAAGATTTGATTTCCCATCAAGATGGATCTGACTTCTGGAAACATCTGCAGCAGAGGAAGTGACCTGCTGCTTTTGCCCAACAGTGTGACCCAGGCAATACGAGACCGCAAGAGTCATGCAGAAGGAAGAAGAGGAAACTTGTTATGCACATTTCAGTAGTGCCAGACATATATTATTTAAGCTAATAAGAGTGCCTCTGGGCCATTAACATCTGCCTTGGCTATGTTGAGCGTCAAGAACTGAGCACACAGTGACTTCAGCTCTCCAGGAAATATATTAATGGCCTATTAGTAATTCCCCTAAAAGCCTAATAGCTATGACATTCCAGACTCTTTATCTTAACATAACCTCTTAGAGTGAGATAAGAAATACAAGATCCAAATCTCGATGTCCTTCCTCAGGCAAAACTTTGAGTAAAGTCAAGGGGCCACTGTGTGAGAGGCTGAGATCAATGGGAGGGGCAGAGTTAGGGTTAGTGCAGATGCTCAGTGCCTTACAGGATTTTGTCCAATGAGTGTTTTGCCTGAGAAAAACTATTTGGCCCTTTATATGTAGAAATATTAGATTGTTCAGCTCTCAGAATTATCAAGATTTTTCAAAGTTAATTTATTATTGTGCCCTAGTATGTGTAGGAGGAGTCAGACAAGCAGTTGTTCAGGCTCTCCTTGAGCCAATTCCCTTGCAACACTGAGGAAACTTATGAGGGGGAGGGATAGCTCAGTGGTTTGAGTGTTGGTCTCCTAAACCCAGGGTTGTGAGTTCCATCCTTGAGGGGGCCATTTGGGGAACTGGGCTAAAAATCTGGGGATTGGTCCTGCTTTCAGCAGGGGGTTGGACTAGATGACCTCCTGAGGTCCGTATGATCCTAGCTTAGAACATATTATCTAAGGCCCCATTTGTTGCTTGAGAACCAGCTAGGCACACCCTGGTTTTCAATGCAGGGTTGGGGTCTATGTGATGAAGATCAGCTAAACAATGGGTGATCACCAGCAGAAGATGCAATGGTCAAATAAAGCTCCTACTGCATTGTTTGAGTACCCTAAAGAACAGCCACCCTGGTGCTGTTTGCTGAAAGAATCTGTAAAAAATTTAAGATTTTGCAATCTTTTTCTGTTGAAAACTGGGGTTTTCCAACACAATATGCTCATACATCACTCACAGGTTCTAGACTAGCCAGAACCAAGGGATTAGCCTATTTTTTCTTGTCACATGAGGACTAGGAGCGCATTTTTGCCTTAAATCTTTTTCCCAGAAAGCAGCTGGGTGAATGTTTAACACATAAGGATTAATAACTCTGATTTGGTGTATGCCCTGGGTTGGGAGACACCCAGTCCCCACTCAGCTATTGTGCTCTTATTGCTAATCTTCTATCAAGATTATATAGATGGCCAGATGTATTAGCTATTTCTTTTGGACTTGATTGTCACAGTCCTCACTTAACTGCTCAGGAGAGCAAGAAGGAGAGACTTTACTATGTGCTGATGCTTAAAAGCACAGAATTTGTACAAGACACAGAACCAGCATGGTCCTTGCTCATAATGAGGTGCTCATAATAGGCTAGAAGGTAACTGTACAATCTGCCCTGAGTAAGGAGTGGTCTCTCATTGACTTAAAAGTCAGGAAAGTTATGAAGAGGACAGGGCTTAGTTAACTGGTAGCTCTGAGGATAGAACAAGATGCAGTGGACCTTGAGCAGGGAACATTTTGGTTATATATTAAACTATTCTGGGACAAAAATTCAACCTGATGTAAGTAACCCAAATTAAGTCAATCAAATTACACGAAGGCAGAAGGCAGAATTGCACCAGTAACTACAACCCAGATCCTGCTCCCATAGCTGTTTGGCCATTGACTTGTTGCTCAGCTGCGAGCTCTCTGGGTAGCCACTCTAAGCTGACTGGAGAGAGCTCTCCCGTTGGCTTAATTACTTCAGCCCCCCTGCCCCCTGGCAGCAGCAGCTATGTCGTTGGGAGAAGCTCTCTGACACTTAAGTCGTCATAAATTACGTTGCTCAAAGGGGTGGCTAATTCATACACCTGAGTGATGCAGCTTATGTCGACTTAAGCTCTAGTGTGGCCATAGCCTTAGTGTCAGTAATTGTGCTATGGTATCTCCTAGAACTCCCAGCTGAAATCAGGACCATTGTGCTAGTCACTGTACAAACATAAGAGAAACTCTCTGCCTTGAAGAGCTAACAACCTAAACAGACAAGACAGACTCCTGGTAGGAGGGGAAATAGAGGAACAGACTGGGGAAGAGACTTGTCCAAGGTCACACAGTCTATCAATGGCAGAACTGAGAATAGATGCAGGTCTCCTGACTCCTAGTCTGGTGTCCTATGCACTATATCACACCTTCTAACCCCTAGTCTTGCTTCTATCTAAATCTGACCTGTTTAGAAAACATACCAGGAAATCAGAGCAGCTGGAAAATTGGAAGAGATGGGATATTGTAATAATCACTAGAACTACCCTCTCAGGCTCTGGCCTAGATTTCCAATGAGAGCTTCTTAAGAGAATGGCCAGCTTCCAAATGGATTCTCAAATATGATGTGCCTCAATGCTGACCACTTGGATGTCCCATTGAACACCTGCGAGCTTTACAGTTTCCATGGACATTCCCATTTTAACATAGAGTTCCGTAGGTTCTTCTAAACAGAAGAGAACCTAGGCTTCTTCAGAGCCTTTTACAGAGTCCAGTACACTGATGGTACTTAACCAGGGCCAGACTGTGCCACCTTCACTCATGTTGACTACTCTCTTACTTTTCAAATAGCCCCATTGTTTTCAATAGGACTTCTTGAGGGAATCAGGTTTCACCCAAGATAGGTAAGGGTGACTGGATCTGGCCCCAAGTAAATAAATAAAATAGTATTTTTTTTTATTTTCCACATGAACTAATCTTTTTCATTCTCTTAAAAAAATCAGAACTGCATCTACGCTAATCTCTGTTTATCTGTATGTCCAATCTAGGTACTGAGTTACATGTGGGGCCAAGTATCAGAGGGGTAGCCGTGTTAGTCTGGATCTGTAAAAGCAGCAAAGAATCCTGTGGCACCTTATAGACTAACAGACGTTTTGGAGCATGAGCTTTCGTGGGTGAATACCCACTTCGTCAGATGCATGTAGTGGAAATCTCCAGGGGCAGGTATATATATGCAGGCAAGTTAGAGATATTGAGGTAGTTCAATCAGGGAGGATGAGGCCCTGTTCTAGCAGTTGAGGTGTGAAAACCAAGGGAGGAGAAACTGGTTCTGTAATTGGCAAGCCATTCACAGTCTTTGTTTAATCCTGAGCTGATGGTGTCAAATTTGCAGATGAACTGAAGCTCAGCAGTTTCTCTTTGAAGTCTGGTCCTGAAGTTTTTTTTGCTGCAGGATGGCCACCTTAAGGTCTGCTATAGTGTGGCCAGGGAGGTTGAAGTGGGGCCAGCTAATTCTCTTCCTTCTCCTGCTCTCACTCTTTTGCTGGCCTGGGAAAGGACAGAAATCCAGCTACACCATTGGGGACTGATACGCCCATGCAGCCCCACTGATGCTACTGGACCAGGGCACCTAGAGTCCTTCCATGACCATTCCGTTTCCATCTAAATCTATATTTAATATCTTAAAAAAGAGAGATACAGTTTTATCAAAGTCCTATGAAATATACGATCATGACATGCATCCCAAACCATTTATTAGAAACTCAGAGCTGCTTAATCCTCCTGTGTAGCCACATGGATGGCATAGTCTGGAGCCAAGCTGGTACTGTTGATTCTATTGTTGAGCCGGGAACATGGCAGGATTATATATTCCGCACATCCAATAATGACAAGAATTGTGATCTGTCAGCCAGGTGAGGACAGCTTTCAGGGAAATTCCACAACATCCTCTCACTATGGAAATTTTGGTTACTTGTATTTTGGAAGTTATAACTTGCTTATCTTCTGTTTTTAATTCTGTCACTCAGTTATCCAAGTCTGGAAGAAAATATTTATCATGCAAACATACAGTGGGGCTGCCGTTTAAAGTCTCCCAAAGTAATGCGTTTTTTAATTTTGGTATATGTAATACCAATGTACTGTCTGTGGGTTTGGACCTCCAAAGTCCTGAGCACTCCAAGTTTCCTCTGAATTCTTCTTTGTTTTGAAGTAGCATTTAGAGGCCTCAGTCTGAGATCAAGACTCCCACTGTACAAGGTGCTGTACATACACATATATTCATATAATAAAAAACAGCTTCTTCCCCCAAGAAATTTATAATCTAACCATAGAACGAGAGATGGGAGCTGAGGATGAATGTTCCAGTATCAGGCCTTTTTGAGGCTTGGTGCTTCTGGGTTGTTTCTTCTCTGGCACATCTGGAGGAGCTTTAATCTGCAAAGACATAGCCATATAACTAGTCCTTATTCACCTGAGTAGTGCCTTAATGGGCCTAGCCACACAAGGACTTCTTGTGTGAGTAAGGATTTGCAGAATGGGCTGTACTTATTTGCACATGAAATTGTTTCTCAGTTGACTGAAGCTGCCTTCTTTTGGAGCTCATAAGTGATTAGGGGGCTCTTCCACTGCGTTTAGGAAAGAACACATCAGTTCTTCTTGGAGAGAGAAAACAGAGTATAGGAATCTCATGTGAGGTTTGAGCTAATGGGCAACAGTGCTGCACTGCAAACAATCTCATCCTTTGGGCCAGGCCCAGTAGGGGTTCCCCCTGCAGAACCTCCAGGGAAGTCAGTGGGAGTTCTCTGCGCAGGGGAGCTGTAGAACTGAGCCTTTTCTCAGCACAACACACAGGAGCTGACAGAATTTCGAAGGAGGGATGCTACAGATTTTTTCTTTGCATTGGGAAGGTCAGTACAACATTTTCATGTTGTTGCTTCTTATACTCTCACAGCCTAAATCCCCCCACTTCCATGAGAGGAGTTCTGGAAATGCCAGTTCAGCAGTAATGGAGTTTCTTTTCTCCCCAATAGACTAAATCTTGAGGTCTTGGTAAGTGCTCAGCTGCTCCATGGGTGTGCACAGAGGCAGAAGGAAGAATGCAAGTAGCTCCCCCCTCTTGCAACCTTAGAGTTGTGGTATCTGCACCCCTGGAGAGCAGGGATTCTTCCCTCCGAGCACTTGTGGGATGAAAGACACCAAAAATGGAGTAGAGAGGGTGGGGACTAGGCAAGACCCTGCACCCACCAGCTCTGCATGCAATGACTAGGCTGATATGCTGTGCAGAGCCTGCTGCTTTCTGTGATGGCATAAGCAGGGGCTGGTGGACAAGTTCTCTTACTGCCTCATTCGTGCATTGGGTATGTGTGTGTGTACGCACAGAGCCATGTTCTCTATGTGATTTCAGAAGGCACTTTGAAAAACATGGCCATAAAGTGCATTGTATATAGCATGGTTAAAGGCCTTTTGGAATTATCCAGGTTTGTCCATTGACAACAATCCAATTGTCCTCATTGCAATTGCAGCAGGGTGACTGTGGCATGCAGAGGGTTAAGTCAAATGAGAACAGAGCCCATCCATCAAGCTGCTGCTCACACTCTGAGTGTAGAAGCACCTGCCCCTCCTCTTTTCTAGTGAGGTATAATAGGACTTTGTTTGTGGATGAATCAAGGGCTTCATTGTATAGGCTGACAAGGTCTAACTGGGAAAAATCTGGCAAGTATTATTTGTCAGTTTTATGGTATGATGCTTCCTGTCATGCTTTCACCCCAAGGAACTGGACAGCATCCAAGAGGGATCGTTCCTTCTTTGGCTTTTTCATGAAGAGCCCCTTGTTCACAGGAAAAAAACCTCAACCCCTTGTAGTGGGGTGGTTACCCCACTCCTGCCCTGAAGGGCTTAAAACAGCCTGGGAGAGGGCTGTGTCAGGGGAAAAGCTGGTCTGACTGGGAAAGCAGCCACAGCTGTAGCCATTGCAATCAGGGCCCAGCTGGCCCTTATAAGAGGGTGGTGGGCCAGAGCAGGGCTGCCCAGAGGGGGGTCAAGGGGGGCAATTTGCCCCAGGCCCTGGGTCCCGCAGGGGCCCCCACAAGAGTTTTTTGGGGCCCCTGGAGCAGGGTCCTTCACTCGCTCCGAGGGCCCCCGAAAACTCTTGTGGGACCTGGGCCCCCGGAGCGTCTTCCTCTCTGGGTCTTCGGTGGCGGGGGGTCTTTCCACTCTGGGACCGACCTCCGAAGTGCCCTGAAGACCCGTGGAGGGGGTCCTTCCACCCTGGGACCTGCCACCGAAGTACTGGGTCTTTGACGGCAATTCAGCAGTGGGGGCCCCCTGACGCCACAGACCCCAGACCCCCGAACTCTCTGGGCAGCCCTGGGACAGAGGACAAAGAGACACTCTTTTCAGCTTCCTAGAGAGGGAAGGACCTTGTTGCCTGGGAGCTGAGCAGGGTACCTGAGGTGGAACAGTGCTGGGGAAGGGCAGAGGGAGCCGGGGAGCTCCAACCTAGCAAAACCCCAGGCTGCAGGCCTAGTTAAAGGCCTACAAAGGTACTGGGGCTGCAGAGGAGCAGCCCAGAGAAAGGCAGAGGGCAGATGGTCCAACCCCTTGCGGATGATGAGTGATTTATACACTGCAGTCTGCCCCAGAGAGCGGGGGCTAGATGATGACTGGTAGTAGCCCCTGAGGCAAGGTGGGGATAGGGGGTTGGGTGGGGATACCCAGATTATGGGTTACTGTGGGGGCAGAACCCTGACACAGAAGAGCATTGGGGTCAGGGAGGGACATGGGGGCCAGTGGCAGGTGAGACACGGACCTGCAGCGGGCTCGCCGGGCTGGAAAGTGCTAATTCCCAAGAAAACCAGCAGGAGGAGCCATGCCAGTGAGTCGGTGCCCCACCACATCCGCCAAAACAACTCCATTTAAATAAAGTGAAAAATCTGATTTAAACACGTAGTGGCAGGGAAATTCTGAACCTTCTTCTTATGCCTTCAGTTTAACTTGTGCTGTTATGCTCAGTCTTACCAACCCAATCAGCAGCTACTTCACAGAGAGCATCCTAAGTTACCAGGCATGTCCACCTGCTGTTGTGAGTCAGGCTAACTGGTTGTCCATATTAAAAAAAAAAGTGAGTTATGGGAACAGCCTAGATACAAGTCTCTCTTAATCAGCCAGCTTGAAGGGGATCATGGCCTTTCAGCATCACTGAGTAGACAACAAATGAGTTTGAATGGAGGGATGAAGACGGTGGAACAAACTTATGAGTCAGTTCGTTTCCTGAAACAAGAGATCCGAGCTGCTAAAATCAAAATTAAAATTGGGTGCTGCAATGTGAAAATCACGTGAGACACTGAGAAACTGAGTTAAGTAGAGACATGACTCAGTTCAATATTAGTGTTCTCAGAGTGAGCAAAGTGAGATGGACTGGATGCGGAAAACTCCATTCAGACATTTTCCCTCAGGAAGGCAGGATGATAGTCATGTAGAACATTCCTCGACAAGACGGCAGCACAAGCTCTACAGGAATGGGAACCAGCAGACTCACGAACGATAAGAGTACATTTTGTTACAAATCATAATAAAATACCTATCATCCAGTGTTATTTGTCAGTGATCATGATGACCAAGCAAAAGATGCAGTCTGTAGTATGTTGCAAGCCATACTAAATCAGGTTTATGCTTGTGATATCAATTTGGTTATGGCTGATATGAATGTCCAAGTTGGTAAAGACAACCTCAGAGATGGGCGTTTCATGGGTAAACATAGAATTGAGGAACAGACAGACAATGGTGAAAGAATAATTGAGCTGTGCAGAACGTATAAACTGTGCATGGGGGGAGGACACTCTTCCTTCATCCCAGAAAACACAAACTAACATGGAAGTCAAATCATGGAATTACTTAGAAACTGTATTACATTGCCATAAGTAGACAGGAGAGAAGATCCCTGTTAGAGACACCATCTTTTACAAAGGCTGAGGTAGGCAGCAACCCCTATATTGTCATCTGAACAGTTAGAAAATAGCTAAAAAGACAAGCTAACCAAAAAAAAAAGAGAGAGAGAGATGCATTTGATGGGAAGAAACTGTCTAATATAGGAATCGGGAGGGATTTTAAACTCCAGTACTTGAACAGATTTCAAGAGCAATGGGTAATGAATGATGATAAAGAAGAACTCAGTCTAAAGATGTCTGCTGGGGAGTTGCCACAACTTCGCTTGGACCAAGAGGATCAAGGAAAGACGAGTAAGATGCAGGCACACACATATAGAAATTGACTGAGAAAAGAAAAGTCTTAGAGAGGCCTGCAGTGGCAAAAGGACAAGAAGAAGAACACACGCTGCAATGGGAGTATACCAAGAAAGAAAAGGCAGTAAAGAAGTTCTGTCCAAAAGTTATGAGAAAATGACTTGACAAAAAAGTGAGAGAAGGTGAAGAAGCATCAGTGAGAGAGGTGATGCTAAGAAGCCGCTTCGGGTGTAAGCAATTGTCATCACAGAGTCACAGTGGTGTAATAAAAGCAAAAAAATGGAAAATTGTTAATGACAAGCAGAACAAAAGGGACAATGATGAGAACATTTTAATGAAATACTCAACCAACCAAAGCCAACAATTCCAATTGATGGAGGCAAAGAAGGTGAAGATATAAACATTTTGCAGCTAAAATTTTCAGAAGCAGAAACAGAGAAAGCAATTACACAGCTAAAAATTGTCAAAGTGCCTGTTCAAGATAAGATCACTGCTGAAATGCTTAAAGCTGATGAGGATGTGGTAGTATATGAACGACATAAAGTTTTTGTAATTTAGTTTGGGAGAAAGAACTACCCAGAGGATTGGAAGAAACGTGTAATCTGTAAATTATCAGAGAAAGGCAACCAGCTAATGTGCAATAATTGGCGAGGAATAACATTATTTTCAGTACCTGGAAAAGTGTTCTGCAGTATACTATTGAACAGAGTCAAGATGGAAAAGCTGTGTAATGAGCAAGCAGGTTTTAGACTGAAAAGATTGTGCGTAGATCACATCTTTACCCTGAGATGAGTGATTGAGAAAGGGCTCACCCACTAGAAAAGATTAATCTTTAACTTCATGGATTTCACCAAAAGCTTTTGCATGCATTCATAGAGAGTTGTTATGGAAGATATTATGACAATATGGGCTTCCTAGAAAGATAGTGTCACTGGTCAAAATGCCGTATGAAGGTTCAAAATGCTGTGTAAGGACAAATGATTGGTTTGATATCATCACAGGAGTGTGGCAAAATTGCATCTTATTACCCCTTCTTTTCTGCGTTATGACAAATTGTGATGTGAAGAGCAACATCAGGGGAAGATACAGGAGTTATGTGGAGCAGAAGAGAACTTCAAGATCTTGATTTTGCAGATATTGTTCTGTTGGACACCGATGATGGTGCCATGAAAAAGACCACTGTCAATGTCAAATGTGAGGCTGCCAAAGTGGGATTAAGAGTCAGCCAGAAGAAAATGAAAGTCATCATCATTGACAGAGGAGTCAGCAATGATGGTGTGTATGTGATAGATAGTGAAGAATATGGCATGGTTAATGAGTCTGTATATCTTGGAAGCAAAATCAGTGCAGATGGCCAACTTCAGAAGGAGGTGGAAGCAAAAATTGGGAAGGCAAGTGGAGCTATTTTGAGACTGGCAAATATTTGGAAAATATGGAGATTCATATAAGAACCAAAATAAAGTTATATAATGTTATTGTGATACCCAAACTATTATGTGCTTCTGAAATCTGGCAAGTGTTAGAAACCCGCAACAGGAAACTTACTGCACTGCATCAGAGTTGCTTGTGGAGAATATTTGGTGTTCACTGATGGGATTAAGTAACTAACACTCAAAGGTTACAAAGGACTGGCCAACAGACAGTAGGGACAACGATTCAAGAAAGAAGGTGGGAATATTGTCTGATTGTCAAAAAACTGTATTCCTTGATTAGATGCCACTTGGTGGGAGATGGGGAAAAATGGAGAACAACAGATGACACATACAAAAATAATTGAAAAATATGTTGTTATCATGAAAACAGACAACAATGGAGGAGGAAGTGTGGCAGATGGAAGTGAAAATACTGGGTTGCCTCACATCTAATAATAATAATAATAATTAATAATAATGTACCTCAAAGAAGCCAATGTTACTGAGGGAGCTGTATTTTGCCACCCCAAGCATGGCAGTCAGGAGGCTTTTGGCGGCATGGCTGTGGGAGGTCCGCCAGTCCCGTGCCTTCAGAGTCCCCACTGCTGAATTACCACTGAAACCGTGGGACCGGCGGACCTCCCGCAGGCATGCCGCCAAAAGCCACCTAACTGCCACCCTCATGGAGACCATCAGGCCACCCCCCGTGGTTTGCTGTCCCAGGCACACGCTTGGTGAGCTGGTGCCTGGAGCTGCCCCAGCAGTAGCTGGGAGTTTTTCAGCAGGAGCTCAGAGCTACCATGTTTTCTAGGCTGAAACTGATTGGTTCAGAAGAGTGGGTAGCTCAAAGGGAGTTAAAAAATGCCCTGTGGTTGGGACAGACCACATAGCTGTATTGGAGCCATGTCTGGCCTGCCTACTCTTCTGGGCATTTATACAGCTCCAGTCTCTGTGGTATCTGTGGCCAGCCAGTAATTTCATTGTGGGGTTTATGACGGATTTATTGATTGTCCCATTTGATTTAAAAAAAAAAACAATAAAAACGGGCGGCAGAATCAGCTGAGCAGAATCGTTGGAATTTTAGTGTTGCAGGATCTCAGATCTGTGTGTCTCTTTTTATCCAAACCTCCAAACATCCCTGGGGAAGTCTGGGGGATTAGGGGATGGCCTGGGGTGAGGGAGTCAGATGAAAGGTTTATTGCCTTAACTCTAGTCGCAGAGAAGTAAGCCAAACACCCCCTTTTCCGTGTCTGCCTCTGACAGGTGGAAATCCAATAACCAAAGGGATGCAAACAGTGGCCCCACCCCCAACAGCAGGAAAATCAATGAAGGTGCTGCATGCAACATGTGATGCTGCCTTCCCCGGAGCCCCATCGTCCATTACTGGTAATGATTTCCTTTAAAATACCATTACAAAGCACTGCCTTGACAGGGGCTGTCAAGTCGCAGAAATGCTGTCAAGACCGAAAGGTGAAAATCCTTGTTTTGGCAATGTAAAAACCTCCTGCTTCTGTGCTGACCTAAAATCAGCTCCCCCTTCTCCATTTCCACCTCACTCCACCTTTGCTATTCCTTAGCCACCTGGAGTGGTGACTCACTGTTGACCAATCCACCTCCTCCCTAGAAGCTGAGCACATTTCCTTCATAGCATTCCCACTGTGCTGTTCTAAGGGAAGAAGAAGAGACAGGAGTGGGACGTAATCCAGTTTTCTGAGTACTATACCCTAATGCTCTGGGCTGGCTTCCTTATTCCCACTAGCCCAGCTGCTTCGGGTGGTGGGGCACAAACCCTTATCTCCTGCATGACACTGTTCCTTAGGGTTTTAGACTGGCTTCCAGAGCACTCTGTCTCTGCTGCTCCTGGGCAGGTGGGGGGCAATTTAACTTAGTTCTCCTGCATGGCAGAGCACTCAGCTGTACATAAGCTCTATTAATTCCCTTAGGAACGTTCCATCAACATGTTTTCCATTTCAGTAACACGAGGCTACAAAATTGGAAAAAAACAGGAATATTTTATTGTTGTTTATTTTAATGACATTAATACATTTCAAGGTGAAAGCTCCTGGAGCTTGTCAAGTCAGGGCACTCATTGACCTACAGTTGGTCCTAGCATGAAGCAATGTTTATGTGATTTTATTTGAACTTTCACAGACGGAAGGGAACATTCTTAATATACATTCTTTGCATCTATCTATTTTGTTTTATCAGTTAATGTCATAGGAGTGGAATGTGGACAATCTGCTATGTCTCAACTATTTATGATGAGGCTGAACTAACATGCAAATCTCTTTTTTTATGACAGTGACAAAGTGAGGTTCTGCTCTCCTTATGTCTGATCAGTGGCTGTCCGTATAGTCCAAGGTGTGTGTAACAGTCCCATCCCCTCCCACTGGTCATCAGCAGCTTTTGAATCCAGGACCTTCAGCCCTATACTGAGTGAGTTAAAGTAATGACTCCATTAGCTGGTAGCAGTAGCAAGCTTTGATCCTTCAGTAGGGCAGCCACATTAGTGAGGGGCACAGCACACCCTTTGACAGTGTCACGTGTACAACTGTGTGCCTAATTTGAACATACAATTACCTTGCTTCTGTATGTAAATTAGGTAGTTTGTATATGCCAGGGACCAGAATTAGCTATTTGCATGCTCATTTGGTATGTACAATCATAATAATTGCGTGCCCCACAAATTAGGTATGCAATTGTGCATGTGAAATTGAACTTCTAGGCCTATAACTTATAATCTTTTTGCAGATGTTTCTGATGTCAATATTAACCATTGGTAAGGCTTTTGTAGCCTACAGTTTTGTCAAATCTGCTTGGTAAATTTCTGAAGAAAACTGATCTGTTATCAGTGCACTTTGAGGATAATCAATTGAACTCAGAATGTGCATTAAAACGAAAAACCTCACAAGGATCAGTCAGAAAGAGGACATTTACCAAAACCTGCTTCTTGCTTTTAAAGCACATGTCTTGCCCAAACTCCTTCCACAATCTGCGCTGATGATGACAGAGAAATTGTCAGAAGTAGGTGTTTGGAAGGACAGAGGACCACCAGCATAAAACAACCTTTTTTTTATGTTGTTGAAGTGGTTTTAATGTTGGTGGAAAAGTGCCAGGGAAAATGGTGCTGCAGACTGAACTGTAGCCATCGTAGTAAGTATTTATATTGTGGGAGCTCTCAAAGATCCCAAAACAGATCTGGCCCTGTTCTGCTGGGTGCTATACAAACATATAAAAGAGGCAATCCTTGCCCTGAAGGGTTTACAGGTACAGCAAAAAAAGTGGCAGTGAAACCTTACCCTGCATTATTCTCTGCTTTGTCCATTTGTGAATCACAGAGATTATTACACTGAATAATATGGGAAAAGAAGAATGAAAAAGGAAGTCAGGGAAAGGACAGGAGAGGGCAGTAGTGGCACTTTCCCTGCAGCAGAGAAAGAGCTGAGATCTAACTGGAGTCAGACACTATACCCAGGGTGGTAGGATTTCTGAATAATCAGTGATTCCAAGGTTGATAACGAGCCACTCCCCAGTAACAGCCATGATTGGACAAGGACAGTGAGCTGTTCCTTATGCCAGGTACTCACCTCTTGCTATCCCAGCCTGCTCAGTGAAGCCTGGCTTTTCCTATCTGTTAAACTTACCATTTGCACTTCTCAAATTACGAATGTTAGCAGCAGTGATTAACAACAATAATGGAGAGTTTTGTCTCACACTACACAACAGAAAGCATCAGGTCCCTGGTTTCCTCCTACCCGTCTTTTTTTGATGAGCTATTAGGAAGAAGATCAGAAGAACAGGAAACATTGAACATTAAGAAGGAAGATAATAAAGGCCCCAAAGTGTTACAGACTGGAGCTGAAGTAAGAGGAAAGTAGGATTAAGTAACAAACTTGTGTTGGGGAGATGGGTGTTGGAGAAAGGGAAGTGGATGTAGGTGCAAAGATTGGGGTCAGTTTGGATACGCATTCAAAAGCTCAAATGCCTTATACAACTGTCCAATCTTGTGGATCAAATTTGTAAAGGGGCCTCAGACTGGCATCCATTTGTGCAGCTGCCTGTGCCAATCACATGCATTATCACTTGTCAGCACAAATGCACATGCAAAACCCCATTTGACTGTGCTCAGTTTATCATTGTGAATGTATTCTCCCATCTGTGCACACAAGCAACAGTGCACAGAGTGAGGCCATGGGCTGGACATTTTAGTTCCTTAAATCAGCAACATTTAGCCAGAAATCTCTCAAGAACAGGCACTGGTGAAATTTCTGGGATCCTCTCTTTCTGATTAGGATTTAATTACTATGAGAAGAATCTACCTCCGATCTTCCCAGAACTTTCAAATCTGGCCCTAGCTGAGAAAAGAAACTGCAGAGGCAAATGTCAATTAAGGCTATTGTTGTTTATTATTGTATTTTGGTAGTGTCAAGGGACCTAACTCAAGATTGGAGCCCTGCTGTGCTGAGTGCTGCGCAAACACAAAGTGAGTGATTGTCCCTGATCCAAAAAGCTTAAAGTCCAAATGAAAAGTGCCAAACATTTCTGAGCTTTCCAACCTGGTCAGTGCAACTCAAGCTCTAAAAATGGTCTGGATTTTGTTATTGCCTATAACTGTGTGAGGAAAAACACCAATCACAGCAGAACGAGACCAAGGGGAGAGAGCCAAGGAATAAAGAGGATTTCAGCTATTTTGTTGATTATTTAGTTCTTTAAAACAGACTTTTTTTAAGCCTAGGAGGTGACTTGCTTAGCGGTTACTGGTTGCTCACTCTCTGTCTTTGATAAGAGTTCCCATGGGACATGCAGTTCTTTCCAGCTTCTCCTGCGTGAGTTTATCTGGGAACATCAGTACAAAGCAAAGGGGAAAGAGGCCAAGTAGGTTTGTTTAATCTATGCTGTGACTAATAATGGTGTGCCGGGCTGGCTGCTTTATAGCACAACGTGGTACAAACAATCTGACAGGCCCTTTGCAAGATCCTTGGAGGAGGAATGATACTGATAATTGGCCAGACCAGCCCGTGATTTTAAGTGCAAGCCTCAAATAAGTTTTATTAGCACCAGGCTGTGAAAGGTGCAGAGTTGTGTGCTATCCAGTTAACAGTGCTACGGGGCCTCCTTGGTTCGATAGCTACTGACACCGTGTACAGTTCCCCCTTCTTAAGCAGTGGCAGAGTTTTGAAAGGCCCAGTAGGAGCAAGATTCTTCTCCCAAGGCTCTGTTCTATTCAGTTTCTTATGCTGCCTTCATCACCCTAGTAGCCAAGCCCCTTCCAGTGGCCTGGCCCATGAAGTGATGTAACTAACGTGTCCTATAGCATTAGGAGTGGGACCCTCTTTCCTGAGTGCAGGGATGGGCATGTATCTTATGGCAAGCGAAGACAGCTGTGCACCCCAGAGTAGTGACTCTGATTGTCCTAGTCCAGGCGGCTGTGGCACACTTCCAGGGCATTTAAGAATACTTATCTTTCATCCAAAGATCTCAAAGCTCTTTACAAAGCTGGTGAGGCAGTTTATCACACTGAACATAGTCACTGTGAGTCCCTCCATCTGCTTGTTGTACATGCCTTCTGGGTCCCTCATATTGAGGGATTGTCTACATTGAGGATGGTACAGCTGCACACCTACAGCCTCTGTAATGCAATAGTATGGACTCTTCCTACAGTGACGAAAGGGATTTTTCCATCGCTGTAGGTAATCCACCTCCCCAAGCAGCAGTAGCAGCAGCTGGGTTGATAGAAGCATTCTTCTAGCCATGTTTACCCTAGGGTTAGGTTGGCGTAGTAGATACAGTGTTCAGGGGTGTGAATTTTTCATTCCCTTCACCACTGTAGGTTTGCCAGCCTAATTTTTAAGTATAGGCCAGGCCTAAGATTGTAAGCTCTTCGGGGCATGGGCCACCTTTTTGCACATGTCCAGTGCCAAGCACAATGGAGTTAAGATCTCTAACCGCTACTACAGTACAAATAATAAAGACGGGTGGGCATTATTAGTTCTGTTTAAATGGGAAAACTAAGGCCAAGAGGGCTTAAACTGACTCATCCCGGATCAGGCAGGCAATTAGCAACTGAGGAGTGGGGAATTGAACCAAAGTCTCCTGGACCCTGTCCTGTGTGTTAACCACTGGAGTTCAACATTGCCCCTCCTTGTCTTCTGCAATCTCAGAAATGAAAGTGTCAGTGCAAGTGAAATTAAAGTGTTAGTTAGAAATGAAAGTGAAATGACAGTGTCTGTCTGTCAGGCCAGGGCAGCAAGACCGATAAGTGCCCTGTCCCCCCAAATGCTTCAGTAAAGAAGTAAAAGGATTCAGGTGGTACAAATCTCTGCAATAGGGTCTATCCCTCTACCTGCCCCCTCCCCCTACTGAAGGACAATTAAATCCTTGTAATTTCTAATAGGGATTTGAAGGACCCTGAAGCCCAATCCCCCATGAGGACAGAATAGGTGGGTTAGGCTGCAGTAACAATGTAGCTATGCAGGTGTAACTATGTAGCCATGCAGAAAGAGATAAAATGCTCTACAAAATGAGGTCTGGCGCTGGTGGTTCCTGCAGCACTCAATGACCCATTTCTCTCACCCTAATTACAGCACAGTCTCTCTGTGGGCTGGATTGTGACAGGCCCTTATGCAGGAGATGGTGGGGATAGCAGAAGGATCCTCTCCAGCCTTGTACTTTCCACATGAAAGCCTCCCAGAACTGCAGTCCCTATGCTAGGGTTACACAGGGAATGCACTCTGGGCTCAGAGGACTTCTGTGTAGATAGGAATTCAAGTGTTGATACCCTGGGTTGGCTGGATGTCAGGAAAGCAGGGCCGGCTCCAGGCCCCAGTACAGCAAGTGCGTGCTTGGGGCGGCATGCCGAGGGGGGCGCTCTTCTGGTTGCTGGGAGGGTGGCAAGCGGCTCTGGTGGACCTCCTGCAGGCGTGTCTGCGGAGGGTCCACTGGTCCTGTGGCTCCGGTGGAGCATCCGCAGGCACACCTGTGGGAGGTCCACTGGAGCTGCAGGACCAGCCGACCCTCCGCAGCCACGTCTGTGGGAGATCCACCGGAGCCGCGGGACCGGAGAGCGGCAGACCGCCCCCCACAGCGTGCCGCCGTGCTTGGGGCGGTGAAATGGCTAGAGCCAGCCCTGCAGGAAAGTTGACACTGTGTTGTCAATTCTTGCCAGATATTTTGTTTTTCATGAAGCCCCAGCTCCTGGAGTCATTGTGATTACAAGAATCATTTTCTTTTAGAGTCACTAGCCCTCATGGTTGCAGAGAAAAGCTTGAAAATGTGAACCCTAAAGGCTCAAACCCAGCTGGAGATGAACTGAGTACAAAGTTTCTAGGCTGTGGATCAAAAAGTTTGTCCCAAGTGGGTACAGAATAATTTAAATTCCAAATTTTTCAAACAGCTTTTGTGTTGAGTTACTTAGTCCCCCACACATAAGGAATAATCAGATATCAGAAGTGGCTCACTTATTTCCTGCTTTCAGGATCCATGCTCGGCCAGTGAGATTTGATTCTGCAATGCTTCTCTTGCTTTTCTCATTAGCTGAATATGTTGTCACTCAGTATGCTGCTGGGGAGCTGTATGGCCAGATGTCTTGGACACAAAAGATTGAGCCTGCTCCTTTAGTTTGAATTCAGTTTGGATGAATTATTAATGAAAGCAGATGTTTGATTCTTTTTCCTTAACCGTACTCCAGACTCTGTTTTGTTCACTCCAAACAGCAGGAGGGCTGCCTGGTCCAGCCACAAAATTGTGGCCTGGATTTTTCCTGAGGTTCAGGGCTTCTCCGATCCAAGGGTGGGTCTTGTTTTATGCAGAGAGGGAGTCACAAGAGTAAGATATGAATCTGGGTTTCGATTCTAGCTCCCACAAAACTTCTTGGGAATTCATAGCTGGGGTCTTGTTTCAGGCCAACCTCCACTCTTAGCACAAGACTAGAATTCTGGTCTGAAATGATCATTAGTCAGGCAAGAAGTCTGAGGAGTCCTGGGATTGGGGAAGGAAACCAGGGGCTGAGAATAGGAGTAATAATGAGGAGAGGGAAGGAAGCTAGAGGATGAGGTACAGAATCAGCAATAAGAACAGGAGTACTTGTGGCACTTTAGAGACTAAAAAATTTATTTCAGCATTCTGCACGCCGTTCTCACCAGCTCTCCTCTCCAGTCAACGTAGGTCACTGTTTTTATTTTTAACTGTGTCATTGATTCATTGAAAAGGCATGATTATGAAATGTTGGAATCTTCCACCAGGAAGTGGAACCTCCTGCAGTGAGTGACTGTCTGAAATCCTAGACAGGGAAGGGGTTAATGCTTGTGCAGCTTACAGCTGGGAATTGCCAGTAACCAGGAAACAACACAGAATGTAGAAACCATGGGACCAGCTGGAGCCTGCTGGAATTCCATTCATTTGGGCAAAAGTGCCTGTGGTCTCTGGCTCTGACGTCACTCCTTTGTGCATCACAGAGGAATGCCTCAGCCTTGTCTCTTTTTCTATTTTTTTTTCCTTTCTCCTTTCAGTCAGCTCAGTGACGAACTCAGTGCTGTGAGCGCTGAAAAGCGGTGAGCAGTGTTTCCTGTGCCACATGCTCTGTGATAACATGAGAGGACACTATGTTTCTAAAGCTAAACTCTCTCTTTATTAAGAACTATTTACAAGGGTGCAGCACCTGCAGCTAGCATTCTAGCCATGTGCACACAGACTGCCTTTCTGGTGCTTTTTCCAAACTCTTGGCAACCTATGCTGCTCTCTTTGAGTTCCATGCAAATCGCTACAAGCTGGGGCAGTTTGCACACACACACAGGGCTTGGTGCACTTCTCCATTGCATCGGCGTCAATGGTAAGGAAATCCACTGAAGCTGATTGCGTTACACCAGTCTAAGACTTTCAGTATGAGGGGATACCCAAGACCAGGAAGTGAAATATTTCTGTTGTTGCCCTGAAGTAGCACAAGGTACCTCTGAAGAGGTAACCCACTGTGCTGAACTCACATGAGGAAGCATGGTCCTGGGGTTAACATACTGGATTGTGATTCTGAAGAGCTGGATTCAATGCCCAGCCCGGTCACAAGCTTCCTGTGTTATCTACTTACCTCTGTTGTCTCTTTTGCTCTTTACACAACAGAACAATGAGAAGAAACCACATGGGCACAGTTGGTCCTAAATAATGTTGGTCACTAAATATGTACAACATGCAAGGTCTGGCTACATACATATTATGGCTCTGACTGGTTTCTGGCAGCTTCTAAAACACAGGGACAGCAGTAGAGGTCTCACAAGCTATTTACAGTGATACTACCCTATTCCTATATCCTACATTCTGTCCATCCGTTTTCTCCTGCTGTAAAATGGGGATAATAATACTTACATTCTTCTGCCTTTAGTCTGTCTTGTCTGTTTATATAATAAGAAATACTGCCTCTTGCTCTATGTGTATGTGTACAGTACCTAGCACATTAGGCCCTGACCTCAACAGAAGTCTCTAGGTGCAACTATGACACAAAAAAATAATGAAAATGGCTATTTCCCCCTGTTTTTGGTACATCTACAGAGTTCCCCAGTTAAGTCTTAAGCATACTTTTAATTGAATGAGGAACAGTGTGACAATTTGAGGACTCTTTTTGTACAGTGTATGAATTCTGGTTGATATGAAGTTGTCATGAAAATTGTTGAATAGGAGAATGCTCTGTGTGTATGTGGAATCCACCATTTGTTGACATAGGTAAGAGCACCTTGTCTCTTCCAGACTAGATACAAAGGAGAGTCATTAACCTTAATGACTATGTCCTGGATGGAACAATTGCTATGCTAAGGACTTGGAGGTTGTGTGGAGCTGCGAGAAGCTTGTCTTCAAGGGGTTGGTGAAATGTAGAATGAAAAAATGCCAGCAAGGGAATAAAAGAATCAAGTGTTGACAGGGTGAAATGTATACTTGAGAGACTCATAGGAAGAGAATGCTTTGGGGATGAGAGAGCAAGAGATGGACAGACTTTCATAGGGGAGAGTGTGATTTAACTGCAGGACCAATCCAGGTCAGAGAAGGCTAGCTGGGTTAGAGAAGGCTCCATGTTTCAGAAAAGAAGTCTTGGGCTGCAAGAGATGGATCCAGGGCACCCTGGAGGATTCTGTCTATGCCCAAAGAACTCTCCAGGGTGGTGAGGAAACTAGATCTGTGTATCTCTTGTGCTTCTAAGTAAAAAACAAATGATGTTTTACAGTCCTGCACTGAATCTGTTTGCGTGTCTGTTGGCTTTCACTATTGCATGCCCCTGAAGAGGTGAACTGTAAACCAGAAGGCTCACACTTTCAGTGGGTTTCTGGGGAACGTGAAGAGTGGCTGGTGAGGCTTGGTGGAGATAGCACTAGTTTCAGGGCTGAAGCCGTTGGATGCGGGGTGCGTCTCCCCTGCCAAGAGGGGTGTTGGATACAAGGTCTGCACCTGGACTGCACGCCTACAGGCCCAAAGCCAGGCACAGTGCCTAAACTTTTCCCAGCCCAGCCCAACAAGAAGAATACGAGGAATTCAGCTATTTGATCCCTCACATCAGTCTGGTGAGTGAGCTCAACTATAGCTAGGACAATCGGTGCCTAATCTGATGTAACTGAAAACTTCTATAATTTCTTGTTCTAAATGGGTTGTGTGTGTGGGTTTTTTTTTTTTTTTTTTTAAATTCTCTCCATAAGTTTCATGGGATATGCACAGCCGCCAAGAGTAGAGTTGCCACCTTTCTAATGGCTGGTAACCAGATCCCCAAGGCCCCACCCCTGCTCTGCCTCCTTCTCCACTCCACCCTCCTGAGATTACAAAAAAAATTACATCTGGGCTTGTCAAATGGCACAGAGACGCACAAGCCGAAAACTGGATGGGTGGCAACCCTAGCCAAGAGTCCCCCCAATCCCACCTCCAAACTAATGGGGTAATGCATTGTTATTAGTATTCACTGGTTATTAACTGATTCTCAGATACATGGGCATGAGGTATGGTTGAGTAAACTGTGTCTCTAACCCCAGTCAGTCATGGTAAAATGCTGCTGTGCGGATGGAACCATCACGGGAAGCAGCTGTAGCCTGCAACAGTGTCAGAAATGAATGAATGGAAAATGGCTTTTGCAGAATTTTGCATTGCCTGTCACTGAGCTAATTTGGGAATAGCCAGAATATTAGATGTCTGCAGTAGTACTCTGCCTTGATATGCAAATGTTAGCCAGAGACGTAATCTATAAGGTGGTTTTTATGCAGATTTTTCTATAATTATTTAATCTCAATTTTTCAGAGTGCCTTTCTAATTAGTTCAAAGATTCTCCCTTTCTTTATTTATGTATACACATGCATATACACCCACACACAAGCTTTATCTATATAGAAATAAACCATGCATATGCCCATAGCCTCATTAGCAGACCCTAGGAAGGTTTCCATGCCTATGAAATCCCCAGTAGTGTGTGCACATAGAAATGTGGATACGTCTAGCCATGTGATAGTGAAAATCAGAGTGTTATGGCTGGGTGACCTGACAGCAAATGTGAAAAACTGAGACAGGGGGTGGGGGGTAATAGGAGCCTATATAAGAAAAAGACCCAAAAATCGGGACTGTCCCTATAAAATCGGGACATCCTACCTTGATCACTCTACCTTACGGACACCTACAGAGCTGCTGGGACAGCACAGTAATAGTCTGTGAAATGTGTAGTTGATCTATTCCATGTTTGCCCCTTCAATATGGTTTAATGTGGTACAACCAGCAGATCACAAAGCCTACTGAGGACAGCAGGAAAGGGAAGGCAAATACCAGCACAGCTTGGAATGTATAACAATGCTATCATGAATACTGTGGCACATAGGCCGGATTTTCAGCAAAGCCCAGCTCAGCACTCAGCATATATTCAACGTGCTGAGCTCTTGTGAAACTCTGTCCTTTAGTGGCAAAGTCCTAAGCAAGCTAACAGTGTTAAACTAATAAAACCATTAGACACCTTAGAACAACGGGATTAAGAAACAACATTTTTCAACCTAAGTGCTTAAGATCCTAAAGAAGTGGCCTGATTTTTAGGGATTTGAAGCACTCACATCCGTCATTGAGTTGACTGGGAGCTGCTGGGTGATTGGCCACTTATTTAGGTACCTGCCATTAAGTACACAGAGCCTGAAGATGTTGGTCTTGGTTTTTAAGGTTTGTAAGCGAGTGGCTCCTCATTTCGCTGGGCCTCTTTCTGGAGCAGGAGGAGGTGGGTTTTGTCCCTGCTGATATCCTGAAATTCCAAATGGCCTTGGGGGTGCAGCCCAAGGACAGCAGTGACGTTCCTAAATGGCCATGAACTTCAGTCAGGAGGCAGTTGGTAGACTTTGTCTTTGCAAATCGCTTTGGGATCCTCATTGGCTGCCCCAGACCTTAGACCACAGCTCAACGGGTGCAAATTGGCAGAACTCCATTTGTGTCAATGGCATGGTACCAATTTACACCAGCTGAGGTTCTGGTCCTTGTTTTTGGGTGTCTGGCGTGAGAGGAAAAAATGAAAGCAACAGAAGAAAAGGGACCAAGTGCAGAAGGGACGGCAGCTGTCTGTGTTTGTACAGCACCTGCCACATTGGGGTCCTGGTCTGTGACTAGGGCTCCTAGGTGCTACTGCCAATAGAAATAATAAATAGTGCTGGGTTTGCCTCCCTAGTCACAGATTTTGCCATCTTGCATTGGACAGGGGTGTGCTACCCAAGGGAGAAGCATTGTCATCATAGGAGCTAGAACTGGGGAAAAGACTCATTACCTGTGCAACTTCAGGAACTGGGTCTCAGGCATAAGTACATCGTTTAGAAATCCAGAACATCTTCACAGCTGGTGTATGTTCTCAAATAGGCTATTTAAGGTGGATGGAACAGACACCTCCTACCTCTGCTGTCAGTTTAGCTTTAAAAAAAAAAAGTCTTCACGTTTATACACTGTTCCCTTCTGCCCTCTCCTTGGTGTGGTATGAAGGAAGCCACAGCCACTGAAGAATGTCTTTAACGTCAAGCAGGGGCGGATCAAAAGGCATCTCCACCCTCCTTCTCATGGTTTGGATGTGTCATCTGGACAATAAATATTGGCCACAACTAGTCCATGGGATTTTTTTTATTAACATTAGTTAAAGGCTGATTTGTCCTTTTCTCCCTTCAAGACCTTTCCCTGTTTATCTCTCTGTTCATAATCCACTCATACAGGAAAAGTGAGGATTATTCCAGCCCCTCAAGTCATCCAGAGTTCTGATGCTTTCCTGCCTTCTCTCCCATCCTCTCTCTCTCTCTCTTCTCCCCTCTTCTGTCAAAACTTTCCCCTATGACAAACGGCTTTCACAGCTACAGTCTTGATGTTCTGTTTTAAATTCCAGCACTAACTTAGACCAAAATTTTCCCCAGGGGCTACAGCTTACAGCTACTAAGTCATGTATGGCTAGCTCTGTGTATGAGATTTAGCATTTAAGGAATGTTTGTGGATATCCTCAAGAGTGCAGATGGCAAATGATTGAATGCATATTAATTCTGTGGAGCAACAGAACAAACTACTTACCGATTAGGGGTCGGTCCAGCAATCATTACGTGCACAGGACTCCCATCAAAGTCAATGGGAAGCCTGTAGGATCACGTGTTAACCTTTGTTTATTTTCAAACACAAACCTGTTGAGTTATTGCACCTGTTGTTAACACCCCAATCTGGTGTGGCAACAGAATATCCAATAAACCATTGGCTATAAATGTTCAAACTTGAGCGCCCAAAATTAAGCATCTAAATAAAAGTAGCTTAATTTTACAGTCAAGGAGGTGCTATAAGAACTCAGTTTGTGTTTGAAAATGAGTTGTGTTATACAAGTAAAAGCTTCTAGCAGTTCCCTCAACTGCTAGGAGAGGGCCTCATCCTCCCTGATTGAACTAACCTTGTTATCTCTAGACTGATTCTTGCCTGTATATTTATACCTGCCTCTGGAAATTTCCACCACGTGTGTCTGATGAAGTGGGTATTCACCCACGAAAGCTTATGCTCCAATACTTCCGTTAGTCTATAAGGTACCACAGGACTCTTTGTCGCTTTTAACCTCCTTGTCAGCTTCATCCCACTCTTCTATCTCACTTTCATGAAGTTTGTTGACTGGGTGTGAAGAAGGAAGTCCTTCACCATTTCAAGAATTTGTGGTAATGTTTTTTTTTCTAACTCTTACTTTAAAGCCCTCAAATTCATCTTCATCAGAAGACATTTCTGCAAACTTAGCACTAGGCCACAGTTTTATCCAAGCTCTCCTTCATGTTTCACTTTTAACAGAATTCCAGGCACAAGCCACTTTAAAAATTGCATCTTTTATGTTATAACGAGAATGAAAATTCTGTTCTGTGCTTTCATGTTTGATCAGTTTTCTCAGGGAATCTCTTTTGTAATAACATTTCATATTCTGGATGATGCCCTGGTCCACAGGTTGAATCAATGAAGTAATGTTGGCAGGCAGGAAGATGGTAAAAATATTACCAGACACTAACTCTGGTTCATGAGGGTGAGCTCTACAATTGCCTAGTAATAGAATAGCTTTTCTATCTTCAAGGAAGTCTGTTTGTCTAAAATGTTCTTTCACTGCAGGTAGAAAAACATGATGAAACCAATCATAATTTTTTTCTGTCCATCCGTGAATTACCTTGCACTTTGTGAACAACAGGTAAATGTGCAACACCTTTGAAAGCTCTAGGACGATTATATTTTCCAATCACCAAAAATTTTATTTTATGCGAGTCTGCAGCATTAGCACATGTAAGAACAGTTAGTCTGCCTTTATTCTGCTTCAAACCAGCAGCCCTAGATTCACTTGCAGCTGCTAGGGTAAAATTTGGCAAGCATGGCCAAAATAGACCAGTTTCATCAACATTATAAATTTGTTCAGGGGATAGATCATGTTCAGCCATTAAATTTCTAAAAAATTCACAATATATTTCTGCAGCTTCTTGGGGTCAGCTGATTTTTGTTCACCAGATGCATCTAGCTTTCTAATGCCATGACGAAGTTTAAAACACAAAAGCCATCCATCAATCAATTGCATTTGCTTATAAAAAATCTTTTTGCCTTTTCAATGAGCATTGGGCCAGAGATAGGGGCATCTTCTGATTGTTTCAATGAAAACTATTCATATAAAACACCATCTAGCTGCTCTGATTTAGGCATATGCAGAGTACGGCATTGTTCAACACTTTTATTTGACTCACAACTATCAAAAAATGTGAGCAATTGTCCTTTCTGAGCCTTGATGTCATATATCGTGAACGAGCCAACATTGTACTCTTGTGTCAAAACATTTCTATCCTCGCTCTTTTCAAGACATGTACAGATATCTATTTTCTGTTTTAATGTCAACACAACTCTCTTACATTTCTCTCCTTTGCTGTTCGCAGGTATTTTGGATATCATGACGGTAGGGTGGTGTTGATATTTTACGATAAACACAGGACAATACACTGAGTAATAAACCGACTGATCACAATGGTGGATACAAACAGAAAGAACAGCCTACTTGACCATAGTCCAACTGCTCTCCAAAATACTCGGGTCCTGAATAGCTTTGGCATGGATTCTGGTTAGCTTCAGCATCGGTCCCGGTTACTAGATTGACGATTTGTATTGGGAGATATCAGAAATGCTAGTTTCTAGAGCTTTCTGGTTGGCAAAGTGCCGAATAACACAGTTTTTACTGTATTATCACTTCAGATATCTGTGTACAGTTTGCATATTGCTCCTTTGCCTCATCTTGTCCATTCAGTAGGAAGTGCTTGTCACCTTGCCTCGTTATTTAATAATATTAATAATTTGTCTTACAGTAGGAGCTAGAGGCCCTGACCAAGATCAGAGTGGAAACAGAGGCACAGAGAAATGATGTGTTTAGCCCAAGGTCACCCAGCAGGTCAGGAGGGAGGCTTTTAAAATCCAAATCAATGAATATCTATCATATTATTCCTGACATCAGAATAATGTTAAAAAAAATCCTAACACAAACACTTACCATGACATTTCAGACAAGGCTACAAAGGCTATATGCAGGAGCTACTGGTGGTAATTGTGTGACCACGCATTTTGAAGTAAGTCCTAGAGGAATATAATGTAGCTGAATGATGACAGAAAACTCTGGCATATCACAGCTTCCCATCTACCTTCTCAAAGTCAAGAATGAATGGCCTGTTGTGATCATGCAGTCACACTGGGTTAGGGTTGTTCCCTGCATTTGCTCCAATTGTTTCTCCTTTGTTGTTTCTTAGGAGACTCTTAAAACGTTAAAACACAATAAGAAATAATAATAGTGAAAAAGAAAAACCAACCCTTTGTGTTATGTGGGAAATAACAGATCCACACAATGATCAGAGAGTATCCTGGGGAATAACATTTACAAATCTACAGCCCCTGAGTCCTATGGAGCAATCTGAGGTCTGGTCCACACTTAAAAATTTTGCTTTCATAGCTGTGTAGGTTTGGAGTCTGACAAATCCAAGCCCTCACTGACTTAGCCATTTTGGCAAAAGCTCTAGTGTAGATGCAGTTTATACTAGAAAAAAAGTGCTTTTGTAGAGCTTATTTAGTTCAGGGAACTGGTATAAGCTATACTTTACTGGTACATGTTGTGTCTCTACTAGGAGGGTTTGCTTGTGTAGCTATACTTTTAGTTGTACTGGCAAACCCTTTCTAGTGTAGACAAGGCCTGATCATGTTTGCAGCAATAGCTGTAACATGCACTGGTAAGAGCTGCTGTTGCTATTGCAAGTAATTTCTGAAAGAGTGTTTATATGCACGGGACACTGGGCAAGGTGTTATGATAGCTTCTTAACAGGGGCCGTTATAGTCCAGTAGTATGCTCATGTATAGGGTAATATCTAGGAACATAGACACTGCTACTTTCAGGAAATGCTTGATGGGAGAGGACAATATATATATGGAGGAAGGAATAAAGCCTGAATGTTGCACGGTCTTGGCTCTCCATTGAATACGAGGGTTTAAAGCTGTGTTGTTAAACGTTAGCTAACATGTTTTAAACGTTTAGTTTAGACAAGATATACAGCGTTTAGCATGTGCTAAGCCGGTCACATTAGGCCACGTCTACACTAAGAAAAAGGGTATTTTTTTAACATGGGTTAGCTGGCCAAGTAAGCCCTAAGAAGAGCTTAGAATTTAACCAGCTACATTTGTTAAAACTACAGTTTACCTTGTCTACACTAGGATTTTAACATGTTAGCCAACACCAGTTAAAAATGCACCTTTTTTTCCCTAGTAAAGACAAGACCTTAAAGGGGGGAGCCTAGGTTTTAATTTGACCAGTTTTGCATATATTGAAGCCTACATTACTGTGTTTCCACTGTTTTTTTTAAGACTTTGTGTACACTTGTGGCAGCATGTAGGGTACATGTAGCTACATGTGACAGTGGCAGTGAAAGGCAGGCTACATCCACACTTGCTGCGATGTGTAGCTACACGTGGCAGAGAAAGGCTCCAGCTGTGGGGAGACTACGCTACTGAAAATAGCAGTGTAAATGTGGCCTTGTAGGATATAGACCTAGGATTCAGGTGTGTAAGGCACTATACTCTATTTGCCTAAGCAGTGCCTCACTGCTTACACTGCTATTTATACCTGTGTTAACTGGGCATGCAGTGTCTGTGCCCTCCAAGACCCCTTAAATGTAGACTTATCCTAAATATGTTAGCTAATATGTGCTAACTCCACACCTTTAAATCCTAGCCTAGACGAAGCCTGGGAAGAAAAACAAGTTTCCAAATCTGCAAACAGGAGTAGTCCCACTGAAGTCTGTGGGAAAAGGGCTTGATTCTGTAAAGTGCTGCTGGCCTCCAATGCACTGGTTGATGAGGGCACTCGGCACGTTATCAGCCTAAATCCTGAAGCCACACTGGATTCTATTCAGTCCGTTCTTTGGGAAAACTCCCTTTGGCTTTATTGGGAGTTTTACCTGAGTAAAAACAGTAAGGGCTTCAGGATTTCATAGAATATATGGGTTGGAAGAGACCTCAGGAGGTCATCTAGTTCAACTCCCTGTTCAAAGCAGGACTAATCCCAGGATAGATTTTCACCCCAGTTTCCTAAATGGCCCCCTCAAGGACTGAACTCACAACTCTAGGTTTAACAGGCCAATACTCAAAGCTCTGAGCTATCCCTCCCCAGTCAGAGCCTCTCCTAGACCAAATGGTGCCCCAGGTGAGGGGCATCTTCAGCATCCCCCACCTCCATTTTTTTCACTTTTGATTTCCTTATTTTTATTGCATTTGTAGCCCATTTCTCAACTTTGATGCCTGAGTTGCATGCGTGATTTGAAGGGGACGCATTCAAAGAAAAGCAAAGTCTTAAGGCTCTGTTCATGTAGTGGACTTAACCTTAAGGGTGAAACCACCAAATCTGTCCCTGTGTGTGTTCTAAAATGAGTTGGAACCCCAGCCTCCAGATACCAGGGTATCATGTCTGTGTTATTGTAACCACACTCATTCTCTGATTTCTAAATCCCAGTCTGAGCATTGTTATTATTACTGGCCATTTCATTTATTTTTTAATTTTCTCTAGTTTTGCTTTTAATTCCCCCTTGAATTTATGTGGCTCTAATGAACTTTGGAAGCCTGTTGGCTTGGGCCTGGGAGAGCCAAGAGTACTTGGATAGAAGTCTTCCTTGTGGAGCTGAGATGACAGACAGACTGTGCTATTCATGAGAGCCTCAAAGCGGGAAAACAATAGTTAAACATTGTGCTTGCTGTTTGATTGCTGGCTTCAAGCCCACAAGGTGGGGACACTGCACTGACTGTTGTGATTTCACTTATTTTTACATGCATGGAATTTAAGAGACAAAATAAAATGTGAAGATCTTCTCTAGATGTGTTTTGTGTTTACCACGGATATCCAGAAATACCACGGATGTGTCTGTGCCCACATCTACAGGTATTTCACATTTATTAATTTTCAGATATCGGAAAGTGTCAAAAATAGTTTATTGGCAAACAAAGCCTTCACTACTCCTCTTTTTAATCTGTGCCAGCTGGCTGTTTGCCACTAACTCTTTCCAAGTGCTCTGTGCCAAAGTCATCAGAGCCCAAGGAAAATGAGATACTTAAAGGAGAAAGCCAAACTCAGCATTCGGCTTGGAAATTATTTTTAGCTAAATATTACTTTATTTAGGTTATACCAAGATGATACAACCCCCCCATACACATCCACATCCTACAATAGTCCTTGCACACACCCTGATCCAGTGCATGCACAGTACAAGATATACCAGATACATAGCCAAAAACACACATTGTCCACAACACACACACACATACATACGTACGTACACAAGCATGTGGACACATGGTATTAGGGGTAGAGGAAATTTTCCAGGGCCCCATCACTCCCACAGAGCTCATTTCCTTATTTGCCTTGCTACCCAGCCTGCCTTCCTTGCTCTTTGGGGGGCATATGTGCAGGAATAGAGAGGCAGCATCAGAAAACAACTGTAGCAGGTGGATCTGAGCACTTCCTTCGGCCCACCCTGGTGTAACTCAATTAGATTTTCCTGAATTGAGGGGAACAATCTTTATTTGTTCAGTCTGAAGTTTCAATAGCAGCCTGTGTCTGAGGTACTGATATTATTGATATCTGTATGTATGTGTGAGAGAGCGCTTTGGTGTTCACGGTGTGACTATACTTGCTTAGCAAGAGGAATTCAAAGAAGAGTGACAAAATGGCAACATTTTAAAATGGTTTCTCTGCAAAAAGTGAGCAAATGCTTTACTGAAAAAAAAATGCCATAGAACATTGACTTGCCCCTTCAAGAGTTTCAAAGCTCTATTGTGTAAATCAGAGAGATTTTGGGCTTTCAATTATGGAGCCCCGATTGACAACCCACTTGTAAAGATTGTGCTTTGCTTTCCTCTGAAAGCAGAACCGAAATCCTTCTGCTCTTTGCTTTCATGACTGAGTTTAATTTGCAGACTTGGCGTGCAATGAAATGGTGAGCCCGTGCTCGCACGCGCACACACACATGCTCAGGGTTACTGAGAAGGATGGGTGAACCTCTCAGAGTTAAAAGATTTGCTGGCCTCTTCAATTCCTTGTATATTAACTAGCTTGGAAACCCTACGCCATATCTTTTTGCCCTCTGTGATTTAAATCCTTCTTTTCCCTGAGGGTGATTCAGTTTAAACATATGCACACGCACCAAATAAACAAACATATTACTGGAGCTAAGAGAAAGCATGTGTTATGGATTAGGGAGAGAAGCACACTTTGAAAGCTCAGCTGGCCCTGTACATGGTAACTATTCTGAGTTAATTTTTCCATGAGATTGCCATTGTTTTCATCTCTGCTATTTTCTCAAGTTGGTCTGTCTCTCTTTTTCTCTCTGCGTCACTCTTTGTTCCATTTTTCATTCTCTTTGTCATTAGATGTTTTTCTCCTAGGTGCCAGCTCCATGGCTGCTCCAGGGTGCTCAGCACCTGCAGTGCTGGATTATTCTTTTGTGGACCCCTGCCCCTGAACCATGGCCCCACCCCCACTCTGCTCTCGCTCTGCCCTGAGGCCCCACCCACCGCTTGCACGGCAGGGGGGAAGGGGGTGGAGAGGAGCCCCCACCAGCAAAGCCAAAAGTCAGCTCTTGTGGTATTTCTCCCTCCTAAGCCTTGTGTAGACTAGGGTTTGGAACTTAATATGTGTTAACACCCTAGAGTACATCTATATTTTGAGCTGGAGGTGTAAATCTCCACTACCTCGATCAGAGCTAGTTCGCTAATAATAGAAGTGTAGCTGTGGCAATGCGAGTGGTGGGAGGGGCTTGCTGCCCCAAGCATGTGCCTGGTGTCTTAGACAGGTACATACTATGGGTGTGTCCCCCGTTCTGCTGCCTGTGCTCTCTCACCCATACTCTGTTTTTAGCCTGATCAGAGCCAACGCAGGTATGTCTCCTCAAGCTGGAATTTACACCTCAAGGGCAAAGTGTAGACAAGGCAGTGGGCCTTTAACACATGTTGAACTGGTTGCATTAAAGCCAAGGGCTTGTCTACATTGCCCCACTGTTCTGATGATGGGGGTGTGAATAGCAGTACCAATGTGCTGCTTGATATACACCATGTGGATGCTACAGGCATGAATGAAAAGGTTCTTACTTCGCATTGATGTAGTCCTGTTTCAAGTCACGTTACCAAGAATGTGGAACCTTTGAGTTCACACTCGCAGCATCCATATGGGGGAGTTACAGCACAGCACTGCAATGCAAGCTGCCATTCAGACCCTCAGAGTCCATATTGAGGGGCAGTGTAGACATAGCCTGGGAAACACCTTCCAAGTCCCTAGATAAGCCTGTCGTTTCTCATACGTGGAATATTTACCGCACTCCATTTGACCTAAGCTCTCCTCTTCTATATAGGTTCTTATACCACCCCTATTACCACAGCACTTATGCACCTTTCAGTAGTACATTGAGAGATGTGACTAATATCTGTTGTGTGGTTCATTCTGTCTCTCTAATCCTCTTCCCAGGGAGAGAATTGGGTGTGCAATGTAGTGTTTTGGTCGCAGTTTTTTAGGTTTTCTTAAATGTACCCTCTGCTGTATGTTTACGATAGAGAAGGCAGGTTCAAGAAGCATGTGGCAGTGAGGTTTGTGATGGTCTTAACGTTCCTGTAGGAGTTCATTGCGCCGTCTCGGCCCAGCACCAGAGATAGCTCTGTCTCCTGCACAGATGAGTTTTACCTGAACTGGATATTTGAACCCATGATGTTTGGCTTGTTTAGTCTAACAATAAGAAGTTTGAGGGGAGATATGATCGCTCTCTATAAATACATCAGCGGGACAAATATCAGGGAGGGAGAGGCGTTATTTAAGTTAAGTGCCAGTGTGGACACAAGAACGAATGAATGTAAATTGGCCATCGACACGTTTAGGCTCGAAATTAGGCAAAGGTTTCTAACCATCAGAAGAGCGAAGTTCTGGAACAGCCTCCCAAGGGGAGCAATGGGGGCAAAAAACCTAACTGACTTTAAGACCGAGCTTGATAAGTTTATGGAGGAGATGGTATGATGGTATGTGGCCCATTAGCGATTGCCAGTAGCAAAAATCCCCAGCGGCTGGAGATGGGACACTAAATGGGGAGGGCTCTGAGTTACTACAGTGAATTATTTCCCCTGTGTGTCTGCCTGGTGGGTCTTGCCCATGTGTTCAGGGTCTAACTCTTCACAATATTTGGAGTTGGGAAGGAATTTTTCCCCTGGGGCAGATTGGCGGAGACCCTGGGGGTTTATCAACTTCCTCTGCAGCATGTGGCATAGGTCACTTGCAGGTTTGAACTAGTGTAAATGGTGAATCTCTGTAACTCAAAGTCTTTAAACCATGATTTGAGAACTTCAGAAACTCAGCCAGAAGTTGTGGGTCTATTACAGGAGTGGGTGGGTGAGGTTCTGTGGCCTGCAATGTGCAGGAGGTCAGACTAAATGATCACAATGGTCCCTTCTCGCCTTAAAGTCTATGACACTGGGGGGAAAAGAATTTACCCTTCCCTAGTGTGAATACCCTGGAGAGGACAGAGAGAGGTGGGCAAAGAGAAGCTGGGGGTGGGAATGAAGGAGAGCAAGAAGGTCATTGATTGATTTTATTTACCCTTTTCCGCATCCCAGGAGCTACGTTTTCTTTCCTCCTCCCCCGATCCCCAGCATGTTATAACTCTAGTGAAATCAAAGTGATTAGAAAAGCAAGGAATTGAATAGGGGCTAAATTCTGTGTGTGTGTGTGTGTGTGTGTGTGTGTGTGTGTGTGTGCTTACATACATCTACAATTCCTTCTGGGACTAACAGGAGATATGCATGTGTAACAAAGGGCAGAATTTGGCCCTTGGAGTGTAGCAACTGTTTGAATCAATTCAGCAGTCATTCTGGTATAATTGGCAGTAGCTCACACGCAGCCATACCCAGCGGAACCTGGTTAATTGCATGAGGAACGTTCCGCTGGACACAGGGTTACCCTTGACTTAAAAAAAAAAGAAGAAAAAAGCATCATGGAAATTTTTAATTTCCACTAAGAGTATCCCCAGAGCCAGGCAGGTGCAGTCTGTGGTGATTCTGAGTGGGGGCAGGATGTACCTGAAACCAGCTCCAGCTTTGCCCCCTTTAGAAGCTGGGACTCAACTTCCCTTCAAAATTCCGTGGCTGTGTTCAGCTATCCTGAGAAGAGGTGACTGAATAGGAGTGTGCTAGGGGGAGGCGAGAGGGCTGGGGGAGTGGCAGGGAAGAAGCCAGAGACACTCAGTAAGTGCTGAAACAGGCCAGAGGGGGAGAAGAAGAGTTGGAGAGGCCTCCAGGTTAAAATCCAAAGATTTCCAGTCAAAAGCCAGGAAGGCTATACACATAAATGTGTGGGTGGATAGAGCAGAGCAGCCCTGTGTTCAGAGGTCCTCCAATTCACTGCCCCATGTTAATACTGAACTTGTGCTTTTTAATCCACAGCTGGCTAGCAAGGGAGGTTTTCAGTGTAAACAACAGTGGGATCTGAATCTAGAAGCTGGAATGGAACCTCAAGCCACATGTCGGTACTGTACTTGTTCTCACCGAACGTCAGCTAGAGGCAGACCTTTTTGATCATGTTCTGCGCACTGTACTGTATTCTGATGATTCACTTCCTGCCTTTGCCCTTTTTGCTTGCTGCTGCTTCACGGAAGCACTGCTCCAAGACTGGATCCTGCAGCCCCAGCTGAAATGTTTATGTGCGCTGTGCTCTGTCCTGGCGCCTGCTTTAACGTGAAGGGCGGCTGCTGTGTGTCTAAACTGCTGTGTCATATTCAGTTATTAATGACCAAAGAGCCACATGATACAAAGTTCTGGGAAACTCAGGGCAGATTCCAGGAAAGGGGTCAACAAGTTCAGTAAACAGATTTTGTTAGAACTTGAACGGAGACCAAAAAAAAAGCTTCACTGGGATTCTTTTACTCTGTGAGCGTTACTGAGTCTCAAAAGGTCTATGAATGGCAGAAAGAGCGAAGCATTTCTCCCAGAGGATCATCTTTCCCCCCCCCATTGAATTTTATGTCATTGCTCATTTTCAAGGCTGTGCTTAATAATACTCCCCAGGAACTTTATTCATTTGTATTCTTCAGTTAGTTTTGCTGTTTGCTGCTGAGCAGCTGCAGTGTTCTATCCCAGAAGTGGCTGCATTTCAGTTGTGGTTCAGTGTATGGAGGGTCAAATTCTGCATTCAGTTACGTTGGTGTAAATTCAGAATGCTGGATTTACAGCGGTGTGTATTACACAATGCTGAGCACATTGTTGGCGTTTCACACATCATCATTAGTAACCTAATGTAGTGATAGAATCTGGCCCATATTTTGTATCTGAGCTTGCTTAATTTATAAAAGCCCTTGGGGATGTTTCAGAATACAAGATGCTATATACATTCAGGATGTTACTGTTAGAATAGATTGGAAATTCTGTGTGTATCGGTGCAGAAGAATCAGCGGGTTTTGTTACCAGCTGAGGGCCGTTTTGGTGTTCTGTATGAAAGGAGCTGGTTTAGTCTCAACAGACAGGGGGCCACATTGCAGTAGTAACTCATGGCAAGTGGCACTAAGCAGTAATGAGCCCAAGGACTGAATTGTCTGGTACTCAATAAAAAATATTATTTTCAGTAAATTGTTTCTCCTAAAGTAATTGATTTTACATTCACTCTTCTGCACTTGAGTGAAGACCCAGCTACAGCTCTCTCTCTCATTGATCGTGCTTTTCTGTGCTGTGGCTGGCTTTATTTCTTTTTACTCCAATACTCCCAGTTGCCTGGCACTAGATCCGATATAAAGTGATTGATCAATGTGCTGGTCCGTTGGTTTAGATGTGTTGAAAGAAAAGAGAAATTTGAACACATCTCTCTTTGAAACTGACCATTATGATACATATTAATGATACTTAGCTGGGTATGTGTCTTTATGCCCATTTTAAAAATGGAGAAACTAAGGCACAGTGGTTAACGGCCCAAGCCAACTCCCACAGAAGTCAAAGGAAAGACATCCACTGAGTCCTGGATCAGGTTTTAAGTGACTTGCCCAAGATCACATGGCATATCAGTGCCAGGGCCGGAAACAGAACCCAGGACCTCTGCCTCCTCATCAGCGGACCTAAACACTGGCCCATATTTACAGGCTATTATAGAAGCTCCATCTCCCCTTCTAACGTTGGTTAGCCTTTTACCATGGAATGCTGCACCATGTGATAATGTGTAACAGTCTTTACACATGGTTGGCACCTTCCACCTAACAGAGTCCAAAGTACTTCATGGATTTTATTGATTGCCCCAAGTGTTGTCATTCGTTCCACTAGATTGCAGCTACTTCTGGAGTGAAACACAGCAAATGGTCAACAGAACACAGCAGTCTTTCAGTGGGGGAAGTGAAGAACATTGCATCTGTTTGAAACTAGTAGGGGAATTTTAGAAAGGCAGAGTGGAATTACCCAGTCTGGAATCTGACTTCAGTACAGACATTAACTCTTGCAAAAGGAGCCACAGGATTTTTAAATGACCTCACTGGTCAGGAGTTCAGTTTTGCATCCCATCCTCAAGATGGCATTCCCAGCACCACAGTGCCTCCTATCGCCATGCATGGGGATTGACTCTCTGCTGACTCAAAGGGTCATCACATTAACACCATTCCCAGCAGCACCTAGGTATAATCCTAGTGCTCAGAACTCAGCTTTCTAAATGGCTGCTCCCAGGTTACCAGTGCAAACCTTTCCAAGGACCTCTGTTCAGCATAGCCAGCCTACTGAACACTCCTTGGCAAAGGCAACATTCTTTAGCAGTTCTGTGGTAGCGAGTATCAGTAGTTCTAGGGTGACCAGACAGCAAGTGTGAAAAATCAGGACAGGGGATGGGAGGTAATAGGAGTCTATATAAGAAAAAGACCCAAAAATCAGGACTGTCCCTATAAAATCGGGACATCTGGTCACCCTAAATAGTTCTGGTCTAATGCAGATTCATTGCAGATACTCTTCAGGTTTTGTAGTTCATGCCAGTATGGAAGATTCTTTAGTCTTTGTTTCATGTCAGAACTGCATATAGGCAAAGAGCCTTCATCTCCACCTCACATTTACATACCACACAGGTTGCCTCTAAGTGCTTGTCTGTACCAAAACTTAGTGCACAGCAAGCTGGGATGTAAATCTACTCCACACTATTGTGCCCTGCAAGCAGTATCCATCGGGACGCTGCTGCCCTGCGCTAGAAGTTCTCTAGTGCATATTAATGCACTAGATCAAAGGTAGGCCTGGAAGTGTTCGGTTTCTATGATAAATGCCAATGAACATCGATTTCTCCATACTGACACAAACCACCTAATAATATTTCCATCGGTGAAAACTGAAATTTACAGATGGGCAAAGTTTAAAAAAATAAAATTAAAAAAAGGCTGCTTGAGAACTTGAAATGAGAGTTTGATTTAAGGTATATTTTGACATGCGCTGTTCACGGCTTGTGTTTTAATGGTTATAAAGCTTTTACTTTTTGACTCTGAACACCTGTCATTGAATAATTATTCTCTGACACCCCGCCCCCCATTGTCTGACCTCCGGATAGTTTCCTGCAGCTGTGAAAATTAAAAAAAATAGAAATTATTAAAACAAAAAAAATTGTAATTCTGTCAAGCCTAGTCACTGCACACTAGGGTACTTTCAGTGGATAGCAGCAGGGTCCACACGGACAGGTAGAATGCAGCAGGCTAGTGCAGGGTAGATTTATACCCCAGCTTGACACAAAATAAATGTTCCTTTAGATAGACCATTTGTAACAATTGCCAAATTGGCTCATGAAACATACAAGCTTCCCTGAACTATTCAATTTTCTCTCTCATACAAAGGAAACAGACACATTCAGTCAGCACAGTCCTTGTTTAGAAGAAGGGAACAACAAAAACAGAAAGAATAGAAATAAATGCCTTATAAGTGGAACTGGACAAAAAAAATTTGGCAAACAGTAAATTTGGTGAAAAATGATTTTTTCAGGCCACCAAAACTATTCACAAATTTGGGTTAAATTTGGTGAAAAGACGAGGGAAAAAAACCAGATCTCCGGCCCCCCCCAAAATAACTAAATATTTTGAATTTTGGTTTCAAAACATCTAGTTTTAAAACCAAACAAATGAAAAAGCTGAAAAAAAATCCAAAAAATTACCCCAAACTAAAAAATCTGAAAAAAATAATATTAATTTGGAGTTGAACTAAATTTCTCTTGAAACTAATTTTCTTTTTTCAGTTTTGTGTTGCAATGAGAAAAACAGGAAAAAATAACAGGTTTCAGAGTCGCAGCCGTGTTAGTCTGTATCCGCAAAAAGAACAGGAGTACTTGTGGCACCTTAGAGACTAATAAATTTGTTAGTCTCTAAGGTGCCACAAGTACTCCTGTTCTTTTTGAGGAAAAAAAACAGTTTCAGTTTGAACTGAAATGAATTTTATTTTTATTTTTTGGTTTGGTCCACAGAAAGCTATTTGCTCACACCTCTTTACTTATGAAAATAGTGTCTGTCTGTCCGTCCGTCTGTCCACTGTGGTAGGCTGCGCTGCACTGAACTGAGCACAAAATGACTCCCCAGCTTAGCAGACAGCAGAGTCTTCCGACATTTAAAGGTGCAGTACACTGTAAACAAAAGCATAAATTAAGGAACTATCTAAATACATCACACTCTTCCCCTCCAGAACTTGAATTAAACTTTAACCAAACCTTTCTGGTGTTTGGGGGGAAAAAAAGACTAGTAGGTTCCGAGTTTCAGCTGGCTCTTTAAGGGGAAGTGCCAAGATATCATGAGAGGCTGCTCCTGCTGGAATTCCTGGCTTGTTTGAAACAAGAAACAGCAGAGGTCCAGTGAGAGAGACCCTCATCTCTCAAGACCGCCAGCAAATGCGAAGGGGCTGGAGATAGAACTAACTGGAAAATGGGGGAGGGGAAAGGGTGTTCCATGACAAATTTTCAAACAAAAACACCAAAATTTGTGACTGAAAACTAGTTTTTGGCCAACCCAGTTTTCAGTTAAATCTCAAAATTTCTGGTGAAAAGCACATACTTTTCATAAACAAACAACCCCCCTTGTTTTTCTATTTAAAAAAAAATAAATCCAGTTCTCGGGAAAATGAAGATTATGGAATGAATTTCCGTGATTTGGGGCTATAGTGAAAAAAATATGCAGAAGTGATCCAAGCAACTGCGTCCTGTTTATATCTTGTGGTCTTATGAGTAACCAAGTGGAAAAAAACTAGAATGAAAAGATAGCAGTTATGATGAAATTAAATTAAATAAGCCAGTGACTCATTACAGGGCAATAAAAACAAAAACAAGATATTTTAGGGCTGAATAATGACAGCAAAATTAAGAGAAATAACAAATCAGAAATGGCTAGATTAGTATTGCGGTGTAAATAACTTCAATGGGATGATTAAAATGAGGGAACTGAACATGGCGATATTCAATGAAAGGTGGTTGAATTCAGAATGTGGTGTTCACAACATATCTGCCGTGCTCTGGGAAAAACACTGACTTCAGTGGGACCCTAATTTGACACTAGATCCTTTGTAGGATCAGATTCTGCTCCTATATAAGTCAACACAGTTATACACCAGAGTAACTGATGGTGGTATTTATCTTACAGTAATTCAGTGTTTTGTCCAAACAGGATTAAATCCTACATATTACACTGGTTCTGGACCACAACCCCTGTAGATTCATCTGTGCCCTGAATCCTAACTTTTTAACACAAAAACCTTACTGAGCTTTAAAGAGATGTTTGCAAACCTCCCCTGCTTTAGTGTTTTGTTACAAATTCGGCGTTCACCCCATGGGCAGGGATAGTAGATTAAGGCTCACAAATCTTTTGAGCAAACCAGAGACCAGTTTTGTATGACCCATCTGGGGCAATTTGTGGTTGTGCATTAAGATCATGTGAAATGTGACATGAAACTCATGGGCTTTGACTGAGTTGTGCTTGAGATTTTTTTTATCTCCTTTGCATTCAAGGGCTTGTCTACATGCGGACATTTCAGGAAAGTTAATCTGAATTAACTAAAGATGTGAATTTAAAGTGGGTTAGTTAAACTGCATTAAGCTGTTGTGTGAATGCTCTCATTCAGAATTAAAGTGGCCTTAATTCGGTGTTTCTTAATCCACTTTTGAGCTAAGGACTTCTCTATTTGAACAAATAGTTTGTGGCAAGCTGGGGTATGAATCTACCTTCCTCCCCCCTGGCCCCCAGCCTCTTTGAAACAGCACAAGATCGAAGCACGTTCTTCTTCTTCTTGTTAGTCTATGCGCAACATGCCTCAGGTGGCACGTGACCAGGATTCATCACCAAATTTGGTCTGCTGGTTAGAAACTGGAAAAGCACATTAGCAGATTCCACACACAGATAGTTAGTCCGTGGCAGACTAGTGTGGGGTAGATTCATACCCCAGGTTGCTGTGAACTAAATGTTCACGTAGACAAACCCTATACAGTAAGTTCTCACTTAAAGTCGTCCTGGTTAACGTTGTTTTGTTATTACGTTTCTGATCAATTAGAGAACATGCTTGTTTAAAGTTATGCAATGCTCCCCTATAACATTGTTTGACAGCCTGCTTTGTCCACTGCTTGCAGAAAGAGCAGCCCATTGGAGCTAGCTGGTGGGGGCTTTGAACCTAGGTGAACTGGCAGCCCTGCCATCAGCTCCCTTCTCCCCTAAATTCCCTGTGCGACAGCAGCCCAGCAGGCAATCAATTGCTGGCAGTTCAGCTGTCCCTCCCCCCCACAGCCATGTGCTATTCCTGGGAGCATCCTGCTTGCTGTGCAGGGCAGGGGAAGAGGGAGACTAATGTCAGAGTGCCCCTCTCCCCCCACCAGCTCCTGCCCCCCACTTACCCCATCGCCATAGAGTGTGGGGGACACAACAGGGCTCAGGACAGAGGGAGCTTGTTCCTAGCAACTGCTGTCTCAACTTGCTGATCTACTTAAAAAGGCAATGTACTGAAAGTGCGGTCAGCGTACTTAAAGGGGCAATGCACATCTCGCTCTCTCTCACACAGGGTGTGTGTCTCTGTCTCTGTCTGTCATGCTGTTTCCGCTCCCTCCATTTGTGCTGCCTTGTAGAGTGTGAGGCTACATTAACAACCGTGTGTTAACCCATGAGGGCTCAGCTGTTCTAGTTCATCATTTAGCAGTAAGGCATTCCCTGGGAAATAGCCCACCCTCTGACTTCACCACCTCAACCAGCTTCACAATCAGCATTGCTGTGCACAGTATTAAATTGTTTGTTTAAAACTTATACTGTGTGTGTGTGTGTGTGTGTGTGTGTGTGTGTGTGTGTGTGTGTATATATATATATATATAAATAGTCTTTTGTCTGGTGAAAAAATTTCCCTGGAACCTAATGGGGAAATTGGATTCGCTTAATGTCGTTTTGCTTAAAGTCACATTTTTCAAGAACATAACTACAACGTTAAGAGAGGACTTACTGTACTGAACCGAACTAAGGCCATTTTAAGACTGAATGAGAGTATCCACATGGTGTAATGCAGTTTAAATAATCCACTTTACAGTCACACCTTTAGTTAATTAAGATTAATTTTCCTGAATGTCCCTGTGTAGACAAGCCCCAGACTCAAGGGAGTTGGGAACACAAGCCCAACCAGAATGTCTCAGAATTATTTGCACAAGCGCCTCTTCAGAGAAAATGCCATTTTCCTCACATTGTGCTTTGAAGCAGCTGTGGATTTCACTTATTTTTTTTCTATTGCGATTGTTGAAAGTTTCCCTCCATACTTTCCAAAATAACAAACCCCAATCAACCCAGAACAGCATTCTTGCAGTGAAGCAGGTATAATTTAAGCACTTTGAACCTTTCGGATACCCAGTGTTGTCTGGGTTACAGAATTATTTCCAGCATGGTATGAAGCTGTTACCATCTGCTGGTTGTTGGGCAGACTATATGCAATGAGGTGGTGGTCTCCGTTCTAAAGATAGGCCCAACCAAGTTTAAATATAAGTGGGTGGGAATAGGATTTTGAAATTCCCATTCACATGGAATCTATTAAACAACAATCAATCTGCTTAATTTTGTTGAGAGGTGCAATTGTTGTCTCTGTAATTGATGCAAAATACATCTAACAAGCAAAGTGATAGGTAATGAGCTCCTGCACCACTGTTCTTTAGCTGTGCATTAAGTCATAACTATAATGAATGTGATCACCCACTCATCACAGCATGCATCTATGACACTTGGGAATCTCTGTTGAGGAGAAGACTGATATTGGAATAGCATTTAGGTTGTTGCAAGTTACGACTGAGCTATGTTGGCAGGGCTATGTGGGAAAGCTCACATTGTTCCTGGCTGTAATACACATGATTGTAGGCAGGGCTCATACTCTCTCATTCCTACGTGCGATATACAATTCCTTCTTTCCTGTTCCTTCCACTTTATTCCTTCACATGGGTTTGGTGTTACTGCTTGTGACTAAGGTCAGGTCTACACTTCAGACCTATATCAGTATAACTACATCATTCCAGGGTATGAAAAATCTACACCCCTGAGCGACGTAGTTATACTGATTTAACCCCCACCTCCTGTGTAGACAGAGCCAAGTCGAGGGGAGAGCTGCTCCTGTCAGCATAATTACTGCTTCTTCCTACTCTGTTCCATTCCCTTGCTCCTCCCCTCTCTCCCCAGAGCCTCCTGCCTGTTTGCAGTGAAACAGCTGATTGCGGCAGGCAGGAGGCGCTGGGGGGGCGGTAATGGGGGAGCTGCTGGTGGGAACTCAGCACCTAACATTTTCCCTGTGGGTGCTCCAGCCCTGGATCACCCATGGAGTCAGCACCTATGCTGACAAGAGAAGCTCTCTCAGTGCAGGAGCATCTTCGCTAAAGTGCTCCAGCAGCGTAGCTGTCACAGTGCACAAAGACAAGCCCTAAGAAAACAAAAGTTTTGAAGAATTTATTGCATGGTGGAAACATACCATATAAATAAGCTACCTAGACTTGAAAAGCAAAACTTCCAGGGTAGATTTTCTTTTGAGGCCTCCCAGCCTGCACCCTTTTAAATACTGAGATGGACTCAAGCTTCAAAATTCATATCAGAATATAAAGATCACAAAGTCTGGGGATTCTTGGATAGGAAGTTTTAGTTAATCCCTGGATAAAATTAATCTCGTTCTCTCTCGAGCCACATGTTTCCAACATATCTTCCAGGGTAGCTCATGACAGATCAGAAGATAAGGGTCAGGCCTTTATAATGTGAACGCCTCTACGGTTTGAACCAGAGATGAACACAATGTGAACGGGCTCTTTGAACAATTTTCCAGGTGTTGGTGAGAGGCTCTCTACTCCTGCTGCTTCCATGCATAAAAGAGACTGGCCTGATCTGCTCTCAAAGCTTTAGAAATGGTGAGGAATTGCATGCTATTTTGTTCTGCGTTAGCACTGCTGTCCAGGATCTCAAAGCACCATAGAAACATGAACAAACTAACCCTCCTAGCGCCTCTGAAGTAGCAATGTTATCCCCATTTATGAAGATGGGGAAAGTGAGGCGCAGAGCAGTTAAGTGACTTCCTCTTGGTCACAGAGAGACCCTGTAGCAGAATAAGGAACAGAATCCAAATCTCCTGCTTGCCAGTCCTGTTTAGCCTTGGGACCATCCCTCCTCTGACAGATACTGATTTCTAGCGTGTGCGTATTGTTTTTCTGCACAGATAGTAAATCCTTCCGCAGAGTAAACAGCCTGAAAAGGGAACAGCTGCAGATGTCTCTTTGACAAGCTCCTTGCCTGGCACAGTCTGTGTGGAAGATTTCTACATGTCAGATATGTTACACTGTTCCAAGCCTAGATTGTGTGCTGTTGTTTACAGCTCAGTCCCCTGGAAGTCAAAGCACTTCACAGAACTAGTCTTTCAATTTCTGGAGAGATATGACATACAAATGTGTTTAACTTTCTCACAGTCAGGTTTCTAAGGGTATGTCTACACTACAAAATTAGGTCAATTTAATAGAAGTCGATTTTTTAGAAATTGATTTGATTCAGTCGATTGTGTGTGTCCCCACTCAGGGTTGGTGCAAGGAAGTTTCGTGCCCTAGGCGAAACTTCCACCTTGCACCCCCCACCCAGCTAACCCCGCCCCCCCACGGCAGCTAACTCAGCCCCCTACCCGGGGAACCCGCCCGCAGCAGCTACCCCCCCTACCGCGACAGCTAACCCCTCTCTCCCCCATCCCCTCACGGCACCTAACCCCACCCAGGGAGACTCCCCCTGTCTGCCCATGGCAGCTAACCCTACCTGGGGAGACTCCCCCCCCCCAGACACGGCAGCTAACCCTACCCGGGGAGACTCCCCTCCCCCAGCCACAGCAGCTAACCCTGCCTGGGGAGACTTCCCACCTCTCCCCACCACCCCCCGCCACAGCAGCTAACCCTGCCTGGGGAGACTGCCCTCCGCAGAAGCTAACCCTGCCTGGGTAGCTCGCCCCAGCTCACCTCGGCTTCGCCTCCTCCACTGAGCACGTTGGTGCTGCTCTAATTCTCCTCCCCGCCCAGGCTTGTGGCGCTGACTGGAGGAGACTTAGAGCTGGGCTGTGTGTTCAGCGGTGGAGGCAGAATGGAGGTAAGCTGGGGCGGGGAGCTGTTGCCCTCTGCTCCCCCTCCCATTACTGCGGGCAGCCCTCCCCGCGCGACCCCCCCCTCAGCTCACCTCCACTCCACCTCCTCTCCTGAGGGGACTTTCAGGTGCCCCCAACCACTAGGCGCCCTAGGTGGCCGCCTAGTTTCCCTAAATGGTTGCACCGGCCCTGTCCCCACTAAGCACATTAAGTCAATGGTGTGTGTCCACAGTACCAAAGCTAGTGTTGACTTTTGGATCGTTGCACTGTGGTAGCTATCCTATAGTTCCCGCAGTCTCCACCACCCATTGGAATTCTGGATTGAGCTTCCAGTGCCTGATGGGGCAAAAACATTGTCGCAGGTGGTTCTGGGTACATATCATCAGGCCCCCTTCCCTCCGTCCCTCCATGAAAGCAATGGCAAAAAATCATTTCTTGCCTGAGTTACCCATGCAGACAACATACCATGGCAAGCATGGAGCCTGCTCAGCTCACTGTCATTGTATGTCTCCTGAGTGCTGCTGGCAGAGGCTACACAGCAGCATCCCCTTGCCTTGCGGATGGCAGACGGTGCAATACAACTGCTAGTTGTCATCCTGCGGGTGCTCCTGGCTGACCTCCGTTAGGTCGGTTGGGGGTGCCTGGACAAAAATGGGAATGACTCCAAGTCATTCTCTTCTTTAAGTTTTGTATAATGGAGATTCATTCCTGCCTGGAATATCATGCCATCTGGAGGCTTCTGCCTCATGCTGCTCTCCCAGTCGGCAGCACAGTGCGGTCACACCTACCCCAGTCTACTTGTCCCCATGGCTCATGAAGCCTGGACGTTAATCAAGAGCTGTTCAACTATAGGCTGAGCAAGTGCATAATGGTGGTAGAATGTGCCTTTGGACTTTTAAAAGCTTCCTGGTGCAGTTTACTGACTTGGTTAGACCTCAGCAAAACCAATATTTCCATCAAAAAGAACAGGAGTACTTGTGGTACCTTAGAGACTAAAAAATTTATTTGAGCATAAGCTTTCGTGGGCTACAGCCCACTTCATCTGATGCATAGAATGGAACATATAGTAAGAAGATATTTACACATACAGAGAACATGAAAAGGTGGAAGTACCCATACCAACTGTGAGAGGCTAATTAATTAAGACAAGCTATTATCAGCAAGAGAGAAAAACTTTTGAAGTGATAATCAAGATGGCCCATTTTGGATAGTTGACATGAAGGTGTGAGGATACTTTAACATGGGGAAATAGATTCAATTTGTGCAGGGGTCCCCAACGCGGAGCCTGCAGGCGCCATGGTGCCCGAGGGGCCACCTAAATGCACCCGCATCCTGGCCGGCAGTCGAGCGTCCGGCAGAATTCGGCAGCATTTCAGCGGTGATGCCTCTCAATGACGCCGCTTGCCGCCGACAAGCAACGTCATTGAGAGGTGTCGCTGCCAAGATGCTGCTGAAATTCGGTGGCATTTCGGCGGATGCTCGACTGCCACTACGGTCCTTCATCTGGCGCCCGCCAGACAAAAAGGTTGGGGTCACTGCATAGTGTAATGACCAAGCCATTCCCAGTCTCTGTTCAAACCTACGTTAATGGTATCTAATTTGCATATTAATTCAAGTTCAGCAGCTTCTCGTTGGAGTCTGTTTTTGAGGCTTTTCTGTTGCAAAATTGCCACCTTAATGTCTGTCACTGAGTGATTAGAGAGGTTGAAGTGTTCTACTAGTTTTTGAATGTTATGATTCCTGATGTCAGATTTGTGTCCGTTTATTTTTTTGGCATAAAGACTGTCCAGTTTGGCCAATGTACATGGCAAAGGGGCATTGCATTCTATGCATCCGATGAAGTGGGCTGTAGCCCACGAAAGCTTATGCTCAAATAAATTTGTTAGGCTCTAAGGTGCCACAAGTGCTCCTGTTCTTTTTGCTGATACAAACTAACAGTGCTGCTACTCTGAAACCTGCCAATATTCCCATCTTTATTACTGCTTGCTGTGTGCTCCACAATATCTGTGAGAGTAAGGGGGAGCCATTTGTGGCGGGGTGGGAGGTTGAGGCAAATCTTCTGGCCACTGATTACGCACAGTCAGACACCAGGGCGGTTAGAAGAGCACAGCAGGGCGCACTGTGCATAAGAGAAGCTTTGAAAACCAGTTTCATGACTGGCCAGGCTATGGTGTGAAAGTTCTGTTTGTTTCTCCTTGATGAAAACCCGCCCTCTTGGTTCACTCTACTTCCGTATAAGTCAACCGCCCTCCCCTCTCCCCTTTGATCTCCTCTTGCAGAGGCAATAAAGTCATTGTTATTTCAAATTCATGCATTCTTTATTAATTCATCACACAAATGGGGGGATAACTGCAAAGGTAGCCTGAGGAGCGGGGGAGAAAGGAAGCACAGGGACGGGGTAGTTGTAGAGACACCCCCTAGAATGGCATGCAGCTCATCATAGAAGCGGCATGTCTGGCGATCTGACCTGGAGTGGCCGTTTGCCTCTCTGGTTCTTTGGTAGGCTTCATGTGGCACTGCTGCGGGTCCCTGTTATAACCTCTGTCCTTCATGTCCTTGGACATTTTTTTATATTCTGGCATTTTGTCTTTTGGAATGGAGTTCGGATAGCGCGGATTCGTCTCCTCTTACAGGGATCAGATCCTGTACCTCTTGTTCAGCCCATGCTGGAGCTCTTTTACGATTCTGGGACTCCATGGTCACCTGTGCTGATCAGCTCGCTACACTGGGCAAACAGGAAATGAAATTCAAAAGTTCACGGGGCTTTTCCTGTCTACCTGGCCAGTGGATCTGAGTTGAGAGTGCTGTCCAGAGCGGTCACAAAGGAGCACTCTGGGATAGCCACCGGAGGCCAATACCATCGAATTGCATCCACACTATCCCAAATTTGACCCAGCAGGGTTGATTTCAGCACTAATCCCCTTATTGGGGAAGAGTATAGAAATCCATTTTAAGAGCCCTTTAAGTCGACAAAAGTGGTTTCGTCGTGTGGACAGGTGCAGGGTTAAATCGATCTAATGCTGCTAAATTTGACCTAAGCTCATAGCGTAGACCAGGGCTTAGGCTATCCACTATGTGGCTGTTCTCTGCTACCATTTGTATGTATTGAGCAATCATCCACGGCCAGGTGGCTAATGCTGGGCTGGATGAGTCTCCCCTTCTCTTACTGAGCCATCCATTTCAAAGCTCACAGGATTTCAACCATGTTCCTCACAGGACAACATTCAAAGCCCTTTCACCGCTAGGCTGGACTCTGCTTAAATGATACCATGTGATGGTAGTCCACCTCCAGCCTTTCTGTATTGTATCAATGGACTTTCTTTTAGAGAAGAAGCTGTCTCATCAGCCAAGTTAGATTGTATTAATCCTTGCCTCTGGCAATCACAGTTCTCATGGCCAGCTGAGGAATATCACAATGTTCATTCAGATGACATGAATAGGTTTGTACTCAGTGTGCCTCTTTTTCACTCCTGCTCCAAAAGGCCAGTTTGCATGGTCCACACTGTTCCTGTGGTTCTGATGACGATGCCATGAGCTTTTTACATGTGTTGTGAAGTGCTGACCATCCACCTGGATCAGTAGGCCATCCCCACATAGGGTGACCAGATAGCAAGTGTGAAAAATCAGGACAAGGTGGCAAATAATAGGATCCTGTAAAGACAAAGCCACTAATATTGGGACAGTCCCGATAATAATGGGATGTCTGGTCATCCTACCTCCACAGCAGATGCCAACAGCCAAGCTGACAAGCCAGGTCACTGTCTATCCTTCAGAGGGGTCCTTCAGAGGGGTCGCCTCTGTAGCAAAATGTGCCACATCTTTCTAAATGATAACCCAGGGGATGTAGCTCCTTAGAGTCAGGTGGAATGCAAGGCCCTAGGCCTGCTTTGGGTTGTGTTCAAGGTTGTTGTTGTCATTTATTTAGAGCTTATTTATTTGGTGATGTACTTGGTGCCATACAAGACACACACAATGGAGCCAGTCCCCTCTCTGAAGAGATTACAATCTAAAAGATGGAACAGAGGAAAAACGATGAACTGAGGAATCCAAAGCAGAGGTGTTTACCGGGAGGCTGTTGGGAACACACATCAAAGCACTGAGGTGCAAGCTAGCAGCTGCAGCACTCCTAGCATGCAGTAGGCTAGTATAAACAGATTATCAGGGCCAGCCTCTTCCCTGGTTGTTCCAAAGTCCTGGCTGGGAAGCTGGAAGGGCTGTCACCAGGACTTGGCACAAGGCACAGCGGATAGGATTGCAGGCTGTCACAAGATGGAGAGCATCTGACAGAAGAGAAAGAATGTTCTAATAGGACTTCCAGTCTCTGACTTCTGTGATCCTAAGGGAAACAAACTGTCCTGCATCAGGCAGAACATGTCATGTTTGGAGTATGAGTAGTCTCTGAATGGAATGCAGAGGGCAAGCACGAGGGAGACAAAAATACCCATCAGGCTGGGAGATGAAACAGTGGCACCAGTGTGGATGAAGCAGGGGGATGCCTGGGTCTCGAGGAACTGAGGGGAAGATGCCTGTGACCTGGGTGAACTGACAGAGAATCTCCTCAGACAGGTGAACTGAGGACACTGGGCAACAGAGTGAAATATCTCCTGCTGTGATTCCATTGTGACTAGGGAGCAGCTGGGAATGCAAGACTGTGAGGGGAGAAGAGAACATCTTAGGCCTAGGCTAAGCTAGAAAAGGTTTGCTGGCATAGCTGTACTGGGACATACAGCTTGGCAAACCCATAGTGTGGATGAGGCTTATACCAAGAAAAAATATGCTTCTGTGAGTATAGCTAATATCAGTTCCCTGAGCAAAATAAATGACATTGGCAAAAGCACTTTTATTCTGATATAACTGCGTCTACACTAGGGCTTTTATCAGCATAGAAAGGTCATAAAAATCATAACCCTAAAGGACATTACTGCCAAAAGGTTTAAGTGTAGACCTGGCCTTAGAGTGAGAGCAAATATTCCTGAGCCCTGCAGGATGCAGGGGTGTCAGAGAAACCCCCAATGAACTCCCAGGGCTGGTCTACACTGGGTGGGGGGGATCGATCTAAGATACGCAATTTCAGCTACGTGAATAGCTACGTGAATTGTCCGGGGCTCCCCCTGTCAACTTCGCTACTGCCGTTCGCGTTGGTGGAGTTCCGGAGCGCGTTCAGGGATCAATATATCGCGTCTAGATGAGACGTGCTATATCAGTCCCCGAGAAATCGATTGCTACCCGCCAATATGGCCGGTAGTGAAGACATACCCTCGGTCATTTCTCAATGGCCCATGGGGAGCCAGAGTAGTTTGTGACAGAACTAACTTTTGTTTCCTGCAAGGAGGGAGGGGTAGAAGCTGCAGGCGCACATCAAGTGGTCTTTAAGTAGCTAGCCCCTGCCAAGGGAAGATAAGGGGAAATGAATTAGCTACTCTGGAACCAACTCCATTTCTTGTCAAATCGCCTCGGCTTTGTGCCTAGTTAAAGCGCATCCTTGCTTTGAACGCCTTGTTTCCATTCCATGTCGATTTTCCGGTGTAAAACTAATTTGCTGAGGCTTTGCTAATGTATCTTCCAGAGGAGCTTCTATACATCTTATCTCTATTTACTTGGAAACATCAGAACCAAGCTTCCCCCATCCCTCCAAATTATTTTCAGCGTCATTCCCTATGCATCCCAGAAAGTCACTTCCTATATGGTGAAACATCTTAGTGAGAGTTCAACAAAAACTAAGGGATAATGTCTTCTGCTCATGTTGCACAATTAGATCACAGGCACTGCCAGCTGGTAACCCTGGGTGCATTTCCAAAGGTATGGCAATCAGTATGCTGCAATGTCTCTAGCACGATAAAGCAGCACAAGAATACAGATTCATCAGAAGCTTCCCCGTAACATTAGTGCCAACTGAGCTCACACCTGTGTGGCTTAAACAGATTCACCTCTGAGCTTTACTGATTGTATCTGAGCTGCCTGGGTGTCCATGCAGCACCAATTAAACCCCCAAGTCCTAGCGAGCATGGGGCTTATCTGGGGTGGATTCTCTGGGGTCAAGCTCTTCTTTGGTTCTTCCAAGCCCCGATCAGGAATCTGGAGAAGGCATGGCAACCCCTTTCTCAGCTGAGGCAGCTGCAAGTTTTGCAAACTGGTAGGACAAACCTTGCTGCAGCTGGCTGCTTGTCTGTGTTTAATTTGAGATAATGTTCAAGATCCAGATCATCAGGTGGATTTAATCTATGCCAGTGTCTGGCCACTGTAAAGACGTGTCCCTTTAAGGCTGCTCTATCAATTCCTTATCATTACAAGAGTGTGTTACAAGGATTGCCCACAAGCCCCAGTTAGGATTGGGACTCCTTTGTACAGGGTGCTGAACATATGCTTGGTAAGAAACAATCCCTCCCCTAGTCTAGATAACAGCTCTAAACTGACTACTACTGATAACATCCGTCACCCTGGAGCTGGAGCCCGAATAGGAACTGATCTGAAGTCTGCTTTTTGTTTAATCTCTTCACAAAAGCAGAAGTGGCCTTTGTTTTGATGCCCTGAATAACTGCAATGGGAAGAAAAGGATCTGCTGGTGAAGCCCCATCTAATGATATGCTGTAGGCAGGACTATTGTACAGAGACCCCAGATCCAACTACCTCAAGGCTTGAGGTCTCTGAAGCTTGTCACTGTGGCTAGCTGTCAAACCCCTAACCCATGATCGTACAACTAAAGCGCTGCCCAGCTCTCCTCAGGTTTGCCCACTTTGCTTATGAATCCTTCATATTTCACTCCCTCCATTCCTTCCCTCCTTAAGGCCCCATCCATGCTGGGCTGTCTCCACAGCTTGCTGTGTTTGGCTGAAGGAGGTTACTTGAGAGCTAAAGGGATGATCAAGGGGCTGAGTAAGCAGGCTCCCTAGGATAATAATGTGGGTAATCTTCTCCTCCAGGGCTGAGCGCAATGGTCCCTTGTCAGGTGAAGTGCTCCCTCCCAGGATTTGAGCATAATGCTGCTCCTAGATAAGGATGCAGGGTCCTCCTACCCCAGGGATTGAATGTTCTGTCTGCAACATAGTGGTGACAGAGAGCCCCTGTCCCGTAAGGATGGAGGATGCTCCCCTCCCCTCCAAAGTTTACTGCCTCTCCCTTTTCCCTACCCCTTTGCCTCAATCATTTACTGTACTTGTAGATACTTAGTCACCAACAGCCTATCCCATTAGTCACCTGTCCAGATGTGATCAGACGCATTATGCCCAACACCGCAAAAATTCCTTCTGTTTCATTCTCTCTTTGAAAGCAGCACATGGTTGGTTTTATTACAGGCTTCCCTGATCGTCCTGTTAAATCTAATTTAATTAAAAATTAATTTGTAATCACGAGCTCTTGGCTGATGTTAAAAGAGAACGTGAAGGCTCTGGAAGCACAGCTGACTCCCCAGGAGTCTCAATGCAACATGGTGCTGATGCCACCCTTTGAAAGTAGGACTTGGACTGCAACAAGCAAGTGGCTAATGGGCAAGGATTTGTCTTTCTTGCTGCTGCTGTCCTGTGGTGCTGCTCCCAGTCTTGGCCAATAGGGGCCACTGCAGATGCTGGCAAAGGGAGGTTAAGGAGAAGTTAAAGTGTGGAATATTAACAGGCAAAGATTGAAACATGAGCATGAAATGCCACTTGCAATTGAATCATTCACTTTTCTCAGCCTATCATTAATACACACACAAAATCAAAGCAAAAATGAGAAGTACAACAAAAAGGAGTAAGGATTGCAAAGAGATCGGCAAACATTAGTTAAGCCACACATCGTCTTTGTGAAGGTGTTACCCTTCTTTTCCAGATGGAGAGATTGAGGCAAAGGGAGGTGAACTGGCTTCCCCAATGATAAAATGGTGAGTTACTGGCAGGACCGAGGAATCCTGACTGCCATTCCCCCTGCTGTAAGCACTAGACACACTCCTACTCAGGAACAGAATCCAAGTGTACTGTTTGTTTCCAATTTCCTTCTCTAGCAGACCACACGGCTCATCAGCTGAGCTGTTTTCTCTTTCATTGTTTTAATGATCAGTGAAGTGGCCACCCTCTAGCCAAACAGTAATATCGATACTTGAATTATTATGTGTTTGGTTTACCATGGTACCCAGAGGTCCCAATCGAGAAGAGTTTACACTATAAATAGATAAGACAAAGAGCAGGAGGGGAAACAGACATGACATAGTTTGCCCGGAATCATACAGCAGCTCACCAGCAAAGTCAGGAGCAGATCCAGATCTCCTGAGCCAGTACTCAGTCCACTAGATAACACTGTTCCCTTCCTTAGTGCATCAGGACAAATTTATTTATCCACAAGTTATAATGACAAATTACAAATTTAAGATTTTTTTTACAAGCTTCATATTTGAGCCATTTAGACTAGGTAGGCTGCTGTATGGTGTCCCAGCACAGTATAGCAGAGAGCCATATGCTGCACTATTAGATGAAGTCACTTGTCCCATCAGCACTTGGATGGAAAGTCAAAATATTTCCCCTTTTTGGGATAGTGGAGGAAGAAGGGGCTGAAAAAACACTCCTTTACATCAGAATTCTGACAGTCTAAGGCCATATCTACAATCCTGAATGATGTTGCTCTAAGTTCCATCGGCATACAGCCGCCACAATTATTACATTGCTTGTGCGTGTCGTGTGCATAGTTGGCTCCTTGTGTCGGCAGTGCACATCCTCATCTGGAGCACTTGTATCGATGGAGAGTGCAGTGCACCATGGATCAGTATTCTGCTGTGCAACGTGCCACGTTCCAGTGTAGGGTCTCTTGGAAAGTTCTTGCAATACCTGGTGGGGCCAAAAGGAGCAGGGCCAGCTCTGGCTTTTTTGCCGCCCCAAGCGGAAAAAAAACAGGGTGCAAACTTTCAGTGCCACTTACTTGGCGGCTCGCAGCTGCCTTCTCCGACTGCGCTGGTGAGCCTCTGGGCACGTGACGGCTGCAGTCTGGCTAGTGGGACTCCCTGCGCTGCAGACATGCCCTAGGTAGCAGAGTGTGCACCCTGGCTAGCAGAGGGGAGGAAACGAGGGAGAAGAGAGAGAAGGGGGGCGGCCAGGGCTTCCTTCAGCCGGGGTGATCGCCACTCAGCCCCTCCCACCGCGCAGCCTGCCGGGAGGGCTCCGCGCCACTCCCGGCAGGCTGAATTGAAAGTTGTTGGTCGGCGGGGAGAGAAGGACGCAGTCTGCCAGGCTTGCTGCAGACTTGGCACTGGCTGGGGCAGACAGAGTGCGCAGCCTGCTCCCAGCAGGGCGCTCCCATCCTTCGTGCAGCCCCCCCCTACAGTGGCGCACTGAAAGTCTTTGGCGAAACAAAAGAAAAAACAAACAAACAACCAAAAAACACCAGGACGCAGGGCAGCTGGAGCAGCGAAAAGAAAAGAAAAGAAAAGAAAAGAAAAGAAAAGAAAAGAAAAGAAAAGAAAAGGCAGATGTGCCATCCTAGGATTGGATGGAATGCACCCCCTTAGAATCTGCCACCCCAAGCACGAGCTTGCTCAGCTGATGCCTGGAGCCGGCCCTGAAAATGAGTCACACTGGGGTGACTGGGAGCATGGGGTGAACTTCTCATAATGCAGTCTTCTCCAGCCCATAATTTCATCAGCATCCCATAATTTTCATGACTTTTTTTCAAAATTCCACAAACCCGTGTGTTCTTCCTTGCTGTCAGCCCTCTCTGACAGAAGCATGGAATCTGCGCAACTCTGCACTATTGTCATGAGTACTGCAAGCACAGAGTGCATGATCCTGCAGTATTTGCAGAGCTACTAGAGGAGCTGCAGGGAACATGATGATTCCTTGGAGGCTAGATTGCTGAGGGACAGAGAAAGAAACAATTAAAGGTTATTGGTGGCTTTCACAGAGCAGCTGGAGATGGTGGAGCACTGGCTCTGGGCCTGAGAAACAAGCACTGATTGGTGAGATGGCATTGTCATACAGGTTTGGAATAATGAGAAGCAGCTGCAGAACATTTGGATGCACAAGATCACATTCCTGGATCTGTGTGCAGAGTTTGCCCCAGACCTATAGTGCAGGGACATCAAAATTAGAGCCATACTGACAGTTGAGAAGTAAGGGGCAATTGCACAGTAGAAACTTGCAACACCAAATTGCTACTGGTCAGTCGGGAATCAATTTGGAGTCGGGAAATCCATTTCAAGGACTGTTGTCATGCAAGTGTGCAGGACCATTAATCACCTCCTGCTATTCAGGACTGTGACTCTGGGCAATGTGCAGGACATTGTGGATGGTTTTTCAGCAATGGGCTTCCCAAACTGCGGTAGAGCAACAGATGGCACACAAATCCCTATTTTTGCACCAGACCACCTTGCCATAGAGTACATCAACAGAAAGGGCTATTTTTCTCTGGTTATACAAGTGCTGGTAGATCACTGGGGATGCTTTACTGACATCAATGTGGCTGGCCAGGGAAGCATCTTTAAGAACATAGGACTGTTCAGAAAGCTGCAAGCAGGGACTTTGTTTCCTGACCAGTGGATTATCTTTGGGAATGTTGAAATGCCAATAATGATTCTGGGCAATCCAGCCTGCCCCTTATTCCCCTGATTTATGAAGCCGTACTCCAGCCACCTTGACAGCATCAAGGGGCATTTCAACTACAGGCTCAGAAGGTGCAGAATGACAGTTGAATGTGCCTTGGTCGTTTGAAGAGACACTGGTATTGTTTCCTTACAAGATTAGGCCTCAGTGAGAAAAATATCCCAATGATTATAACTGCCTGCTGTGTCCTGCATAATATCAATGAAGCAAAGGGGGAAAAGTTTCCTTTGAGGTGAGGGCGGGAATGGAGTGGCTGTCTGCTGAATTTGAACAGCCAAGTATGAGGGCTATTAGAATAGCTCAGCAGGGCCGCCCAGAGGGGGAGTCAAGAGGTGCAATTTGCCCCAGGCCCCGGGCTCCGCAGGGGCTCCCACGAGAGTTTTTCAGGGCCCCTGGAGCGGGGTCCTTCACTCGCTCGAGGGTCCCAGAAAACTCTTGCGGGGCTGGGTCCCGGAGCTTCTTCCGCTCCCGGTCTTCGCTGGTGGGGGAGTACTTCCGCTCCGGGGCGGAAGGACCCCCCGCCAGCGAATTACTGCTGAAGCAGGACCTGCCGCCGAAGTGCAACCTGGTCTTCGGCGGTAATTCGGCGGCGGGGGGCCCTTCCATTCAGGGACCCGCTGCTGAAGTGCCCTGAAGACCCGCGGCGGGGGCCCCCCACCACCAAGTTACCGCCGAAGAGCGGGCTGCACTTCGGCGGCGGGTCCCACTTCTGCGGTAATTCGCCGGCGGGGGGCCCCCGTCGCAGGTCTTCGGGGCACTTCAGCGGCTGGTCCCAGAACGGAAGGGCCCCCCGCCGCCGAACAGGGCTGGCTTTAGACATATCGCCGCGTGGGGGGCCCCCTGCCACTTGCTGGTCCCACGGCTCCGGTGGACCTCCCGCAGGCGTGCCTGCGGAGAGTCCGCTGGTCCTGCGGCTCCGGTGGACCTCCCACAGGCGTGCCTGCGGATGCTCCACCGGAGCCGCGGGACCAGCGGACCCTCCGCAGGCACGCCTGCGGGAGGTCCACTGGAGCTGCCTCCCGCTGACGGCCCCAGGCCCCCGGAATCCTCTGGGCGGCCCTGTAGCTCAGCGCAGAGGTATGTGGCTCAGGGAGGCTTTTAAAGAACATTTTAATAGTGAGCTTCAGTAGTAGGTGTTTCTGTAGTGTGCTCTACCTAGCCTTGCTGTTTTAGGGCCTAGTTTGAATCTTGTAGTGATTGCTGTGTGTGTAGGAATATAACATTGTCAATGCACCAATGAATATTATCTGAGTGATGTGATGGGTGCTGTGACATAGTGAAGTAACAGGAAATGAGCAGGTCTAACAGCCCCCAAGCACCAGCCAGCATATGTTATGAAGTAGTAAATTAAGGGAACAGAACTTAAGAAGGGGAAAGAATACACACTTCCATTTCAGGTACACATACACTGAACAGTGAAAGCAGCTGTTAGTGTATGTGAAGCTCTGATTGTCTTTAATCCCCTCCCTCCTCCGGGTGGAGTGGTAAGAGAGTGCACTGACCCCTGATGCCACATGGAATGTTGAGGGACGTATAGGGACGTCCTGATATTGAGTTCCCTATGGGCTACAGCTTGAGGCAAGCACAGGTTTGCTGAACCTGCAGGTCTGCAGCATCTCTGTTTCATGTCTGAGAGACACAAGCATCTCCTGCTGCACATCCCTCTCCTTGGGTGAAAATCAGGAGGGGGTGGGGGGTAACAGGAGCCTATATAAGAAAAAGACCCAAAAATTGGGACTGTCTCTATAATATTAGGACATCTGGTCACCCTACCTGCGCCTTTCTCCTCTCCCCTCTCTCCTTCTCTATGCTGTCTGCAAGGGTGATCCTCTGGGTCCTGTGCTCATTCTCTGAGGGAGCACTGGCTTGTAGGATCTCATGGAACATGTCATCCCATGTCCTCTTCTTTTTCCTCCTTATCTGGCTCAAGTGTTCTGTGGCTGTGGAGGGGGAGACCCTGAAGGCCACAGTGCCAGCAGCTGATGATACAACACACAGAGGTACCCGTGTCAGCGTATACATGACAGAAATCAAAGCTTAAGATACTGAACTCACTCCACTTGATCCATCCACGTTGTAAGCACTACATTCTCACTTCTGCTTGGGATTGATACTGCATGGTGCTAGTCACAGCACCAGTCATGGTGAATATGGCTCTCTGGGAGGTTCGGAAAATGAGGAGGAATAGTTCGCTTGCATGATTCTAGTAATATATGTCAATGGAACTGAATACTGGAACTGTTTTCCACAGGGAACAGTGATTTGAGCTGACATCTCACTCCTGAGGGTAGCAGGGGCAGAGAGAGCACTGTGGCTGCTGGCATTCCGATGCCGCCAGGGCCTGTACACTGCTAGTAATCTCTGAGTGGCATGGGAAAGTGTCCTCCACAGATGGCTTGCAGATCTTTGTAAGACTAGCAGGTCTACAGCTCAGCAGCAGATTGATTGTTGACCTCCTTGGCCTTCTGGTGTGCCTCCTTGCCTTTCCTGCAGCATTGCTGCTGGTCTCTGTTGTAGCCCTTCTCCTGTATCCCCCAAGCAATCTGTTCATAGATGTCTATGTTTCTATGGCTGGATCAGAGCTGTGCCTGCACAGCCTCTTCTCTCCACAGACCCAGAAGATCCAATATCTCCTGTCTACTCCATGCAGGAGCATGTCTGGAGTGTGTAGCTGGGCAGTTGCACTTAACAGTGGAGAGTGACTAGGTGTGCTCACCAAGCCAGGCAACCAGGAAAAAGAATTTCAAAAATTCACAGGGCTTTAAAGGGGAGGGATGGCTTCCTGTCAACTAACCCTAGGCAACAGAGTTCACAACCGTGACCAGAGAGGCCAGGGTGGGGCATTGTGGGACAGCTCCTGGAGGTCAGTAACAGTCATTGAAAACAATGCAGTGTCCACGCTGTCACTGCATTGGCCTAACAACAACTATGACTCTCTGCCGCTCGGGGAGGCGGTGTTTTTAAGTCGGCATAGCGGGGCACTTATGTTGGTGGGAGCCAAATGTAAATGAAGACACATCCATAGCTAGGTTGACATAAGTATGGATGTGAACAGCTGTGCTGCTGCAGCACTTCAGTGCAGACACTACCTACGCCAATGGCGGGGTTCTCCTGTCGCCATAGATAATCAACCTCCCCAAGAGGAGGTAGCTAGGGTGATAGAGGAATTCTTCCATCGACATACCACAGTCTACATGGGGACATAGGTTGACTTAACACCACCACTGAGGGGTGTGGATTTTTCACACCTCTGACCAACATAGATAAACCGATCTAATGTTCTAGTGTAGCCCAGGCCTCAGTCTTGGCATTTCAAAGAACTAATCTGCTATTATGCTCTGATTTTAACAGAAGTGTTATTCATATAACCTTGGCGTGCTTTCCTTTATGGTGTTTCGCATGTTAGAGAAACAGTAATGAACTCTGTTATTCAATATTATTCCTTCAGCTCCCATCACATGGCTACCAGCCAGCACAGTATCTCTATTGTTGGGCTGTGTCATGCTCACACAAGTGCCATGTCCCTACAGGGCTCCGATGTGGGAAAGCAAGGAGAGATTGTTCTTTGTCCTGTCAGAGGCTGGTTGAGTGGTGGCATAATATATTTATACAAAGGACAATGAGGATTGTAAACCTGTCAGATGGAGACAGAATTAAGAGCAAAGAATCTACTTTCTTGAAAACAATGGCAATAAAGACCCATTCTCACCTCCTATATAGAAGGATCCTCCCTACAATAAAATATTGAGGCAGCATCAGAATCAAGCCCACAAATCCTGCCTCCACCAGTGGCAGCCCACACATCACATGTATGCACTCTTGTGTGAGGCCCCCTCCCTGGGCAAGAGTCAAGAAGTTTTTGCCCAGCAACACTCTGTTCCTGGAGTTAGCTCTGCAGTGAGGTAATCAGCAGGTTTCTACACGGGCAATCCCAGTGCTTTGAACTGTACCAAACTTCCTTTTATCCAATACGCCTTTGAGTCGTTCAGACTAATACAGTGGTCCCCAACTTTTTTGGCTGGCGGGTGGTGTGGCGGTGGAGCACCCACCAAAATGCCGCTGAATTTCGGCGGCATTTCGGCGGTGAAGCCTCTCGATGAAGTTGCTTGCCGTCAACAAGCGACGTCATTGAGAGGCGTCCCCGATGAAATTTGGGGCCCAGCTCTTCCAGCCAGGGGCAGCTCTAACCTTTTTGTGGCCCCAAGCACGGCAGGCAAGTTGCCTTCAGCGGCTTGCCTGCGGGAGGTCTGCTGGTCCCGCTGCTTTGGCGTACCTGCTGCCAAATTGCCGCCGAATCCGCAGGACCGGGGACCTCCCGCAGGCAAGCCACCGAAGGTTGCCTGACTGCCGCCCTCACAGGGACCAGCAGGGTGCCCTCCACAGCTTGCCGCCCCAGGCACGCACTTGGAGCTGCTTCCAGCAAGCTGCTGCATGACCATAGGTAACTCAGTCTGATTTTGTGCCTCTGTTTCCCCTGCCTTTACTTGTTTAATCTGTTTAGATTGTGAGCCCTTTAGAGCAGGAACTCTTTCTGGTTGTATAGCACTTGGCCCAACAGAGCAGGAATTAGATTGGGGCTTCTAGGTGCTACTATAAAATGGTGATATGGAGAAAATCAGCACATATGTAGCTGGTTACTCTAGAACATTTATGATATATATATGCCCTGATCCTGCAAACAGGTACTCCTGTTCTTAACTTTATGCATGGGAGAAGTCCTTGAAAACCAACAGGACTTCTCCCACAGGTAGACTATGCACATACACTACTGTAGGATTGGAGCCTACTTAGTACCAATGGTTTTGAAGTAATAAATATTTGAGGTGCTGAGTTTACAAACATGGGGGAGGGATAGCTTGGTGGTTTGAGTATTGGCCTCTTAAACCCAAGGTTGTAAGCTCAATCCTTGAGGAGGCCATTTAGGGAACTGGGGTAAAATTTTGTCTGGGGATTGGTCCTGCTTTGAGCAGGGGGTGGGACTAGATGACCTTCTAAGGTCCCCTCCAACCCTGATATTCTATGAAATATTTATGCATATGGTTAACTTGACCTCTATGAATAATCCCATTGACATAGCATGCTGAAGATTAAGCATGTGCTTAAATCTTTGTAGGATCAGGGCCCCAGACTGTAAGCCCTCTGGGGCACTTGCCCTGCACATTGCCTACCACAATGGGGGCTTTGATCATTGATTGGAGCCCCAAGTGCTACTGGAATACAAAGAATAATGAGTAGGAGTCAGTGAAGAATCTTCTTGCCTTTGCTCCCAAAGCCTGTTTCAAATCTCCTGCCAAGCCTTAGAGCTCAAACCCCATACATAGAGAGAGACAAATGGGTTTTTCCCACCGGCTTCATCAGACTACAGCTATTCTGTGGTTCCATTTTATAAACTCTCCACAGAAACCAATTATTGCTGGTGGAGAGCTAAACACCTTAGGCATATGTGAAAACTTGGCTTACTTCTGGTTCTGTATGCAGACTGGATTGAAGGTTTGCAAAATCCAGACCAGAGATAGTTTTGATGGATCCCCTCCCTCCCCTCACCCCTTCCTCAGTTTCCAGGGGTGGCAGAGAAATCGAGTAAATGGTTCTGTTTCTGCTCATCTGAATAAATTAAAACTTTCCATTTTCTTCATTAAAGAAATGGCAAGTGTGTTGTTCTGTACCTTTTCCCTGCTTCTGTCACCTCCAGAAAAGCTCTTACCCAATACCAGGCACTATTTGAGGAAGCAGAGATTAAGTAAGAGGCAGCAGCTGGGGACATATGATGCTGCATTTAGAAACTGCCTCTCTAGTTGACAGCAACTCCCGTAAATGACCCCCATGTACGAGGGGAACATCAGATCCCTCCCTCTCTGAAGTTCCCTTGCAAAAGCTTGCACCATTCACTTTTTGTGTCTACAATGCTGCTTCTTGCGCAACAGCAGAGGAATGGAGAGGAGGAAGGAACAGGCTGGGCAGTGAGATCTGGGGGCGGGGTGGACTAAGGTATCCAAGTAAGTGACAGGAGACTCTCTTTGCAGCTTGTGCAACCAATGTGTGTGCCAAGAGATCACAGTGCCCGGGCTCAGGATGGAAGCAGCTTTCCTGTTAGCTACATGCCATGAGAAGGAAAGGAGAAGTGAAGACATTGAGGAGAAGGCAACGCCCAGCCCAGGCTGCACAGGCCCTGCCCTTTCCCCTCATTGGATGCACCTGCTGCATTGCGTGTCTCTGTCACAAAGAGCTTGCAGTCATCTACCACAGGGCTAATGACTGGTGTCTATGTCTCAAGTGAGGCAGTCTCAAGATGCATTCTTGAGTGCCTTACCCAGCAGCCCAGGAGCAATTCCAGAGGCCAGTTTCTCAACCCAGGTGCAGCTATTATTTTTTTAAATGAGTCTAATAAAGTAATAATTAAGTTCATGTTGAACAATGGCAGGAGATAAAGAGGCAGGCAGAGCCCCCTCTAAATCTTTATTCCCATTGCATCAAAGATGGCCTGAATTTAGTGCAAGGGAAAGATCTTGATCCATTGCCCGCTGTGATATTTCCATTGACTTCAGTGGGCACTAGATCAGGTCCTTAATCTTTGATCTCTGCTGTCAGCAAGGAAGCCAGTTATTGCCAGCTGAGCTGGTGGATGTAGTGATGTGTGATACTCATCCCCTAGGGAATGGATGGAGATCAGCCAACGCTTGTCATATGTGCCACTGAACAGCCGTCATGGGGTAAAACTTGTTGTCTACCAAATGCAGGCATGTTTCTGGAAATCTGCCTGTATGCCTGCAATTGGATGTGCAAAATGTCCATCCAATTTTCACACAGAATTTGTGCTCATTGCTGCAGTTGTGGTTGTGAATGGATAAATAAATGCATTTGGGTATTCAGTGACTCGATATACAGTCATCGTCATATTTTTGGCACATACTTTTAAGCACCCTAAGCACTATGAATATCAGGCCCAAAATGTGCCATCCCTTCACTAGTTTATGATGTACCACATTGAGGTTTAAAGTGGACTTGCTCAACATTTTGGGGATAGGACTAGGGTGACCAGATGTCCCAATTTTATAGGGACAGTCCCAATATTTGAGGCTTTTCCTTATATAGGCACCTATTACCCCCCACCTCCCTCCCGATTTTTCACACTTGCTATCTGGTCAGCCTAGATAGGACCGCAGGGCTGACATCGAGACGAAAAATGACAAACCTCATTGTCACTTTTCTAGATGTTTCCTCAAGTCTTTTAAATACAGCAATTCTCCTCCATTTAGTGGGCACTTATGAGCCTCCTTGGGTATCTAATTGTCATTGACAGATGTGATCTCCAGGCCTGAAGGAGCACCCCTGTCATTCATGGAGCAGACTGGGATGTCTTGCTTGAGCTGAGTGTGTGTGCGTGTGTGTGTGTTTTCTGAAAGGGGCATGGCCTGAAATCAACTCATCAGCTGCTGAGCAAATGCCTGCAACATAGGGTACCTTCAACTCCCTTTAAGTGGCTGGATGTTGAGAGCACTCAGCCCCTCACAGGAGTACTCAGATGTTGCAGGTTTGAGCTCCAAAAAAGCTGATTCCATTGCTGTGGCTGGACAATCTATAACATTCCCTCTTAGCCCATGGCTGCACAGGCACATTATTATGATTTATTAATTTGTGTTACCATAGTGCAGTGGCTCTCAAAGTTTTGTATTGGTAATCCCTTTCACATAACAAGCCTCTGAGTGCAACCCCCCCTCGCTTTATAAATTAAAAACACTTTTTATATATTTAACACCATTATAAATGCTGGAGGCAAAGTGGAGTTTGGGGTGGAGGTTGACAGCTTGCAACCTCCATGTAATAAGCTCGCGACCCCGAGTTTGAGAACCCTGGCAAAGTGCCTGTTTTCACAATACATGAAGTGCAGGCTGTTTCTGAATGTGTCGGCACCAGCATTGCGATGTGACTGAGTCAAACATACAGACCCAGTGGCTGGATTTTTTGCAGAAGTCTTGGCTAATTTTTAGACCATTAGTAACATGTAGCCGTAGAAGATAAGATGATGAACAGGGCAATCAAACCTCATGCTGCAGGGTGCAAAGAGTTCATCTGCCCATCTTAAGACAGAATTCTTTTCCCTATGTGCAGGTTGAACAATGACAGAGGTGCATTATTGAGGGGGCATTTGAAGTGGCAGGTGTGGGTCACTGCAGGAAGCAAGATATCAGACTTGACAGACCCATGGTTTGACCCAGATGAGAATGGCAAATACTTTGTTCCGGTATTTTATAAAAGGAAATTATATAATTATCCTGCAAACAGCAGCCTCACCACTCGTTTACACAAATTTCCACCAAGAGTATCAAGGGGGAAATCATAGTCTAGTAGTTTATAGCACAAGACTAACAGCCAGCATTCTATTCCCAGCTCTCTGTGCCTCAGTTTCACCATTTGTACGCAGCATGCCAACATTTTTATGGCTGACTTAGAACAACGCTTCCTCAGCTCTCATCCCCTAACGCCCCTACTCTACTTGTGCTACATTGATGACATCTTCATCACCTGGACCCATGGGAAAGAGGCCCTTGAGGAATTCCACTAGGATTTCAACAATTTCCACCCCACCATCAACCTCAGCCTGGACCAGTCCACACAAGAGATCCACTTCCTAGACACTACAGTGCTAATGGCAATGGTCACATAAACACCACCCCATACCAGAAACCAACTGACTGCTATACTTACCTACATGCCTCCAGCTTTCATCCAGACTGCATCACACGATCTATTGTCTACTGCCAAGCTCTAAGATACAACCGCATTTGCTCCAATCCCTCAGACAGAGACAAGCACCTACAAGATCTCTATCAAGTATTCTTAAAACTCTCGTGAAGTGAAGAAACAGATTGACAGAGCCAGAAGGGTACCCAGAAGTCACTTACTACAGGACAGACCCAACAAAGAAAATAACAGAACGCCACTAGCCATCATCTTCAGCCTCCAACTAAAACCTCTCCAGAGCATCATCAAGGATCTACAACCTATCCTGAAGGATGATCCCTCACTCTCTCAGACCTTTGGAGACAGGCCAGTCGTCGCTTACAGACAGCTCCCCAGCCTGAAGCAAATACTCACCAGCAACTAAACACCACACAACAAAAACACTGACCCAGGAACCTATCCCTGCAACAAACCCCGTTGCCAACTCTGTCCGCATATCTATTCAAGGGACACCATCATAGAACCTAACCACATCAGCCACACCATCAGGGGCTTTTTCACCTGCACATTTACCAATGTGATATATGCCATCATGTGCCACCAGTGCCCCTCTGCCATGTACATTGGCCAAATCAGACAGTCTCTGTGCAAAAGAATAAATGGACACAAATCAGACATCAAGAATTATAACAGGGGTTGGCTACCTTTCAGAAGTGGTGTGCCGAGTATTCATTTATTCACTCTAGTTTAAGGTTTTGCATGCCAGTAATGCATTTTAACGGTTTTAGAAGGTCTCTTTCTATAAGTCTATAATATATAACTAAACTGTTGTTGTATGTAAAGTAAATAAGGTTTTAAAAGTGTTTAAGAAGCTTCATTTAAAATTAAATTAAAATGCAGAGCCCCCTGGACCGGTGGCCAGGACCCAGGCAGTGCAAGTGCCACTGAAAATCAGCTCGCATGCTGTTTTTGGCACGCAGGCCATAGGTTGCCTACCGTTGATCTAAATGGACGGTCCCTATAGATTTTGCCCTTTCTGGCTTCCATCTCTCCCTGCAATATTGATCCATGCAAACACCCCAGATACTTTTCAAGTTCAGAAGACGGTAGCATGTGCATTTAAGAGGAAAAGCAGCGACTGTACCAGCAACAGGGCGGCGGGGAAAGGGGGACACTGCTACCACAAAAAGGAGCATTAGGAGGTTCTTTCAAATGAACCTGTGCACCGAATACTCTTATTGACACAGTGCCCAGCTTCTCCTTTTCGGTGATGCCAGTGGCTCAGAGAAGCAGCTCAGCTGCAACTCCTGACATGAAACTGACACAGCAGGGACTGGAGCTCTCAGAAGCAGTCCTGAAGACCCGGGTCCCTGCTGCCCAAAAAACTCATATGGCTGCTTCTAGGGACCACTGCACTCCCCACTGCCTTCCCCTTTGAGATGCAGATCCACTGTGATGCAAGACCTACCCAGATCACTCTGCAGTTTGCACATTTTAAACCTGAACTCTACTGGGGGCTGAAAGCTGCCCAGACGAGGGGCCACTCTCGCCCAAGCTGAAGTGCCACTGTGTGAGGATGCACAGGCACATCAAGAGCCTCCCTGTCTCCACCTGCTCTTTCCAGAGGCTGCAAAACCCTTCCAGCCCCACCGCTGCCCGGCTGGTTCAGGGGCGCTGGGGGCACAGCCCCCTCCTGGGCTGATGCAGTGCCAGAGAAGGGGAAAGGAGAGTGGGAGCATGAGGCGGCAGCGGGGCCATGCAAAGACGGGGGCCAGCTGCGACTCGCGGTGCCTTGCACCAGTCCAGGCTCCTCTTTTAATGTCCAGGGGCCAGGAGAGAGTCGCACAAGCCACTCATGCAGCATCTGGGAGCCCTAATGCACCTGCTTCCTAGATCCCAGTCTCCCCAGTGCTCCCTGAGCCCTGTGGGCAGGGGCTTTGGAACTCACATCCAAGATCACCGAGATGCCTTTCCGGTGCCCCATGGGAAAGAATCCCTGGCTGGTGGCTGCTTACCCTTCCTGGAGGAACTCCCTGTTGGAGAGCAGCAGGCTGAGTGAGGCCGGTAGCCGGGACCCCAGACCAGCAGTGGGCTGAGCCGCTCAGCCCGCAGCTGCTCTGGGGTCCTGGTCACCGGCACCACTCAGCCCACTGCTGGCCTGGGGTCCCGGCCACTGGCCCTGCTCTGCTCGCTGCTGGCCTGGGGTTTCTTTCACCCAGGCCAGCAGCAGGCTCAGCGGGACCAGCAGCCAGGATCTCAGCTGGCAGCAGCGTGCTATTAAAAATTGGCTTGCGTGCCACCTTTGGCATGCATGCCATAGTTTGCCAACGCCTGAATTATAACGTTAAAAAACCAGTCGGAGAACATTTCAGTCTCCCTGGACACTCAATAACAGACTTAAAAGTGGCAATTCTTCAACAAAAAACTTCAAAAACAGACTCCAGTGAGAAACTGCGGAACTGGAATTAATTTGAAAACTGGACACAAACAAATTAGGTCTGAATAAAAGACTGGGAGTGGACGGGTCACTACAAAAAGTACTTTCCCCATACTAATTTCCTCCTACTGTTACTCACTCCTTGTCAACTGTTTGAAATGGGCCCTGATTACATTGGCCTCATTACCACTACAAATGTGATTTTTCCTCCCTTGGTATTCTACTGTTGAGAATAGCCCGCTTCCACTTTAATTGAATTGTCTCATTAGCACTGACCCCCGCTACTTGGTAAGGCAACTCTCATCTTTTCATGTACTGTGTATTTATACCTACCTACTGTATTTTCCACTCTGTGCTAGGGCTGCCCAGAGGATTGAGGGGGCCTGGGGCAAAGTAATTTCGGGGGGCCCTTCCATAAAAAAAAAAGTTGTAATACTATAGAATACTATGTTCTTGTGGTGGCCCCTGTGGGGTCCAGGGCCTGGGGCAAATTGCCCCACTTGCCCCTCCCCGCCCCCGGGCGGCCCTGCTCCATGCATCTGATGAAGTGGGTTTTAGCCCACGAAAGCTTATGCCCAAATACATTTGTTAGTCTCTAAGGTGCCGCAGGTACTCCTTGTTGTTTATACTGTTCTTGTTAGTTTTGCAGAGGTGTTTTGAAGCATAATTAAGATTTGTGATTTTCAGATGGGAGGCACTAGAGAAGGACAAAGGTGGTAGTAGTATTATGAACATGATTGCTTAATAGTAGGATGTACATGGATCAACCATAACAGTTAAAAGAGGGGAGCTTTTCCTCAGCGGTCTTTGGAGGATCAGGCTATCTGATGAAACAGGTGGTCTTCTCATTTTGGCCTCCTTAAACATAACATTGGGAGTCAGTTTCAGAGTCAGGCAAAACTAAACAATCATGGATACAAGTGAAAAGTACAGAAAGCTCTTTGCTATATTTCCTATTCAGTCTTTAGGCATTTGCCTCTTAATATGTGTGTGCTTATTAGCTGGCGATGGGAATTAACATGCATGATTGTGAGATATTTCCCTAGAGAGTAAAAATGATGTCATCTACCTTTGAAATAATCGTACCAGACAGAAGGTGAAGCTGTATTTTGCAAAATTAGGCCCTATTTAGTAAATGTTGTGGGTCAGTATTTTTAAAGCAGCCACCATCCAGACTCTACATTTGTGTCTACAATTTTTTGTACATGCAAAGCCCACATTTGCGCGCACAATCCAGGCCCATATTTTCAGCATAGTGCATACACAAGGGTTTAGACATTTGTTTACACTGCTCCCAGTTTTGCTTGCAATCTAGTAATAGCCCACCAAAGTGACTTGGGTTGGAGGAGCAGGGGCCTGCTGGGAGCAGGACTTCAGGACGACACCATGTCTGGGAGACTGTGGTCCAAAGCCATTTTTGCTGGCTATAAGCGTGGCCTCCGAAACCAGAGAGAGCACGCTGCCCTTCTGAAAATTGACGGAGTTTATGCCCGTGATGAGACTGAATGCAAATTACTAGTCATGCAAGTGCACACCATTACTCGATTTGTACATGACACTGCAGTAATTGCATATGCAAATCAGATGCACAAATACATGCATATAGTTCTGAAAACTTGGGCCTACATTTTTATGTGCAAGCGAATATAAAATGTGAGGTTTGCCCACATAAAGATGCATGTGAACATTTGAAAATGTGCCTCTTTACAGTTGCTGTGTATGATTGCCTTCAGTCTAGGAGTCAATATACGTCAGTCTGATTTGAGAAGCACTCCTTGAAAATCAGGACTAATTTTTCCATTGCTCATTAACCATGCTAGGGTTAGGTGAACAATCCACAATAAACAATTTGTTAGGTGCTTTAACCCTTTTCCTCTTTACAAACGGAGCTGGATTGTGGAATCTCACAGTGCTCCTATGCAGGCTCTGCCACCTGTCAAACTACTCACCCAATTTTTCACTAATTAGTTCCCATAGCCGGGTGGTTACCCCGCTCCGGCCCTGAAGGGCTTAAAACAGCCCTAGGAGAGGGCTCTGGCAGGGGAAAAGCTGGGCTGATTGGGAAAGTAGCCACACCTGTAGCCAGTGCAATCAGGGCCCAGCTGGCCCTTATAATAAGGGCGGTGAGCCAAAAGGAAAAGACATTTTCCCTTCAGCTTCAGAGGGTGAAGGACTTAGCTGCCTGGGAGCTGAGGGTGCAGGCAACAGAGCAGGGCTGGGGAAAGGTGAGAGGAGCTGGGGAGCTCCTGCCTGGCAACTGTGCAGACTCTGTGCAAGGCTAAACCAGGTATGAGGGTTGCAGAGGCTGCAGCCCAGGGGTTAGGCAAAGGCAGCAGGTCTAAACCCGCCTTTGCCAATGATGAATGGCTTGTACACTACAGTCTGCCCCAGTGAGCGGGGGCCTAGATGGTGACTGGCAGTAACCATAGACTGAGGTGAGGTGGGGATAGAGGGTTGGGGGTTCCCCTGGGAGGGGAGACTCAGATTTGCAGGGGTACTGCCAGAGGACAGCACCCCCAAGATAGAGGGGCACTGGAGTCTGGGAGGGACACAAGGCCAGTGGCAGGTGAGACACCAGCTGCAAAGGGTGCTCCAAAGGCTGGAAACACTAATTCCCTGGATGACCAGCAGGAGGCACTGTGCCAGTGAGTTGTCACATTGCTACAGTTCCCTATTCAGGATGACTCAATGAATGGATTTCGGCCTCTCTGGATCACCTGTGAACCCATCATCTTGAGTACCCTTAATATTGGATATTCAATAATTCAGCAGTGTGACTGGTCATCTATAGCGTATTGTATTGTTTCAGGTTCACTGATTTGATGATCTAACCTTAAATGATTTCCACTTCTGCACAAAAAGAATTTTTTGTTTCATCCATTTGTTTTGTGTTGAAACAAATCTCAGGCTCAAAATTTCCTTTCCACTATCAAAACTTTGTTTGTGGAAAAACAAATACAAAGTGCAGCAAGCACACTCAAAGCAAAGCCACAAGGAGAAGTTGTGCAAAATATTGGAATAAAGTTTCTGTGACACCTCCGAGCTCTAAGCCATTCCAGGGCTGGATGTGAGTGACGCACTCAATGAGAGCAGCAGGTTGCTGTTGAAGGTATTTACTGTACAAGGCCATACATGCCAGATCAGCGGGGATATTACAAGTGTTAAGACACTGTTTTGTTTTTGAAAGTCGGGACTCAAAGCAGCTGGGAAAAGCTATGCAGCACTGACTGCCAGCTTGCAATGTAGGTCAATTGAATGCAAAAGTGAAAGCAAATGTAGATCTTCAGGTTCCCACACCAAAAAGTGATTCAGGTGGGGGGATGGTGAGGTTCAGTCTGCATGAGTGTGGAAACCAAGACTCATGTGTCACTAGCATTTTGGGGCAGAAATGAAAATCTAGCTTGGTGGTGCATGTGAGTGGCTTTTGCATCTGAGCCAGTGCTTGAGTGGCTGGGTATATGTATGAGTGTGTGAAAGTAATGACTGTGCATATATATGTATGAGAGTTACTTGTGAGCAAATGTGTGGTGAGAGTGGCTGTGGTGTGTATGTTTGTTTGCAAATGGCTGTTTGTGTGTCTATGACGATATGAGGTATGCAAGCCAAAGGCGACACGTGTCAGGGAAGGGGGCAGGTGGGGTCACATTAGGGTGACCAGGCAGCAAATGTGAAACGGGGGTGGGGGGTAATAGGAGCTTGTATAAGAAAAAGACCCAAAAATCGGGACTGTCCCTATAAAATGGGGACATCTGGTCACCCTAGGTCACATGCATCCCCAGATTGCTCAATCACATGGTGCAGCAGGGAGCTGCTTTGAGCAGGGAGAAGCAGAGGCATAAGGAACAGCTGGAAGCTGCAGGGAGGGGCTGCTGCTTTCTGGGAGGCAGAGACTGCAGGGAGGGGGGGTGTGACACGTGAGCTGTTCCAGGGTTGTCCATCCCCCGCCTCCATATCAGCATGCACAGGTCGTCTCCGATGCGAGCAGCTGCGCGTATGTGCATTTGGAGGGGGTATCTATGTTGGTCTGTGTGCTTGAACTACTGAACTCCACAGAGAGTTTTGCACTCTGATTTGGGGTTAATCTCTGAAATTAGAAGCAGTGCTACCTACACAATACCAGGACAGAAGAGCTGTGGTAGAGCGTGGGCCCTCATACTTTGCTGTGCTGTCTGTGGTGTAACAGAGCCGTCCTATCCAAGAGCCAGTGGAAGGACAGCAACAACAGGGCTTGTAAGGCTGCAGATTTTCAAAACTTGGATCTCCTCCCTGGGCTGCCTCTTTCCTTGTGGTTACTCTGGTGATCCATGCTTCCCTCTCCCGCCACTCCAATGTTCAGCCTGGTGGGGGAAAGAGCTCTAGTCCACTGCTGACCTTCGGCTCCATTCTCAGGGTGGTGGGCGCATTTCTGGGGCAGGGGGAGACAGACTCCAATGACATCTCTTCCCTTCCACTCCCCAACCAGTGCCAGTGAGTCTGAGCTGCCTGGTTTGTTCCTGGGCTGGCCTTCCTGGGTCTGATGAAGGTGGGATATTTCCCTGCACATCTCTCACTGGAAACGGTGTGGCAGCAGCTCGAAAAAACTAAAGCTTCCAGAGTTGGCCAGGCCCCGGGATCAGATTACAGGGAGTTACTCGTACAGCTTTAATTATGTGATGCAGTTTCAGTTACTAACAGACTTAATTGCAGTAACAGTAAGGAGCTTGAACAGTCAGAGTCATGTGTTTCTGGTTACAAGAAGCTGAGTAGTGCTCCGGCGAGGGAAATCCCCTCAAAAGACCACTGCGCGGTTCTGCGCACTGCACTGCGGCTGGGCTTTTCCTGTGTGTGAACGAGCTTGTCATTGGCGTCCGCAGAGTAGGCTCAGTGCTGACACGCTGCCTGGGGTGGAGCTGCACGGCAGTAAAGCCAGTTCTGCAATGTTTCTCTGCTCTCACCAAACAACTTCTGACATAGGCGCAGCGCCTGCTTTAACTCCTTCACTGCTGCCCAGTTACTGCACAGGCCCAGCAGAGCTCATGTGGTGACTTTAGCTGAAATCCTCCATAGGCCACAAGTAAACTTGAGAGTAGTGGGTTTGTCCTTGTCTCTGCTCCCTCCCCCTCCACTCCGTGGATGCAAACAACTGGCCTGCACATCCTGGGATTGGCACACAAGGGGGTGCTGCAGTGTAGACCTGGACTGGCAGGGCTCTGCTGGTGGAGTCCTGGACTGGAACAGCAAGGAGAGGGGTAGGTCAAGACTGCCATTGTCAAAGCTGTGTGGCGGCCTGGGCTGAGGATCCACAGCTGGGGCTGGGGAGGGGCTGAAATAGCAGGACACTGAGGTAGCTAAGCTGTGCATGAGGAGCCCAGGACTGGGAGAGCAAGGGCTGCTGTAGGGCTGGATTGAATTGCATTGAGTGGAAGTTCGCACTACTCCTGAGCACGCTGTGCTCGCCTGCCCCACAAAAATTCAGTGGGCATCCCAGTTTCTGAGGATTGAAGTTACCTGAAAAATTAATTTGGAAAAAAGTCTCTTCTCCTGTGGCTGAGTGTAATTCCCGCAGTGCTCCTGGGGCCATGGCAGCGGAGGAATGGGGTGTCTGAAATCTCAGGTCACCCCAGGACACCCTGAATGTCAAAGCGTTCTTGCCATTAAGCCAGGGAAGTAGATCTTATTACAGACTGCTTGTAGGCCTGTGTAAAGTGCTATTAAAAATTCCTGAGGGGGAGACTAGAGAATCTTTATTAAGAAGCTCAGTTCAACTGCATGGGCAGGAAGGAACGAACTCCAGTTCAGTCCAGTTCTATATGTTCTCCACACACACAACTTTCCTAGCGGGGTCACAAGGGGCAATGTGCTAAACCAGTGACATAAACAGGAGGCATTACCCCAGCAGAGCAAGCTGTCATTGGCTGATCAGTGATTCCAGCAGATTCAGGCAGGAGGTTGATACCTAGCGAATTCTGATGGAGGATTTCTCCCTTTCAGAATACTTAAAAGCTATCAGAGCATATTATGGACTCAGTCATGGTTTGCCAAAGTTTTTTTTTAAATAAGTTGACTTTGAATTCCACAACATGATTTAAAATATGTGAATCTCCTAGACTGATCCTCAGCTGGCTTCCGTGTTGAAGCCCACGGATTACACCAGCTGAAGAGCTGGCCTTTGTGTTAGATTATATTACACTAGTGTCACTTCAAAATATTCCAGCAATTTTTAAAAAAACCTTATTAAACAATTGGAGGGGCTGGATTGTGCACCGAGCCGGGCCTACAGTTTTCAGCATCTCAGGCAAGAGTGGAACATGTGACCAGCAATTGCCATATAGGACTGGACCGCATATCGAAAAGTGGCCAATACTAGATGCTTCTGGGAAATGTTCAAGAAACCCCATAATGGGACTTACCTGCCTATAAGGGAAGTTTCTTCCTAGCTCTCGAGCTGTGCCCTGAAGCAGAAGAGTTTAAAGCTCTTATACATTTTAAATCCTCTCTACTGTCATCAGGGATGTACCCATTACTTGTATATATTTGTCCAATCCTTGAATACTATCAAGCTCTGGGCCTCAATACTATCTCCTGGGAGATAGATCAGGCCAGTCTGAGCGTTACAGTCCATAATGGGTTCTCAAAGCCACAGGCTGTTGCTTGCATTACTTGGACTCAAGGCAAGCCCCAATCAAGACTGACTGATGATGGGTTATGGAGCTTTTCCCTTCTGCTGTAGTTCGATGGTTCCAGTCTGATCAACGTCAATAGGGACAAATAGTGTCTAGCATCAAGCAACAGTTTAGTGACTAGCGTGACTGAGTTTGTGGTCTCAGTCCAGTTGCTCGCAGAGATGGATGCAAATATATTACTTGCCTGTGGTTGGTAGCTAACTCTGAAACCACAAACTGTGGGGAGGGGAAGGTGTGAGTCCATTACAAGGAAAGTGGGTGTAATTCTCTCCCAACTCCCACCACCCATCAGATGCCTGTGAGGTGCATGTGATATCTAAATGGACAGCTGAGACCAGTGTCATACAGTCCCCATGATTCAACCACTTCCTAATGCTGAGGTTGTGTAAGCGAAATCTTACGTAGCAGTGAGTGGCAATAATCCACTGCAGCAGTGACTCAAAGAAGAAATTGACTTGGACGTGACCGAGGAAACAGAACCTGAGCCCCCCTGGGATTACTGAATGCCGCTCTGCAGAGTCACTCAGCTAATGACTAAGACCTCATGGATTTTTACCAAAGACAAGGCCTAATCTTGGTGTGTGTGGGGGCGAGGGGGGAAGCTACATTGGTGCATCTGAGCCTTATCCATACAAGCAGGTTTTGATGTTGCCTGTGTCGTTGCAATCCCTTAGCACACATGAAACACACACAACACACAAAAGTCCATGCAATAGTGCAACAATGTGCACACAGCCTTTGTGCTTATTCTTTAGTGAGCAAGGCTAAGAGCCACGTGCTCTGCCACCCTGTCCCCTCTGCACTGTTGCAGTGCCAGCGTACACAGCAAGAGCTGTGATCTCAGCTGCAACAGCGCAATTAGTCCTTTAAGTGGGGTGCGCATAGGTCTGACTGCAGCCGAGCTTGCTTGGCCTCTCTCCTGGCCTGCAACCATGAAAGGTCATGAGGCAGTACAGCTAATGGAAAGGAGAAGGAGGGAAGTTCCTCGGCATGGCTACACACCTATGGCGTTTCCCTTTGCATGCCTGAACCTCATGCCTCATGGTGGAGTGGGGAGCTAAGGGTCAATGGCCTTTTGCACTCACCACTACAGGAGCAGGAACAGTCCCATTGTGCTTGGTCGGGTTTACATAGCCACTTGGGATGGTGCTGAGAGTGCAGGGAGTTTATTGGGCAGGAGGAACAAAACTGCCAAGAACCTGGTCTTGGGGGTACTGCTGTGAATCAAGAGAGATGCTGCTGACTTCCTCATCGTAGCCCAGAATTTGCCCCTTCTTTTGGAACCAGACACTCATGGGCACTGTGTGGCATTTTATTTTCAATCAGACAAAGGGAGGCATAAGAAGGAAAAGCAGCCACAGCAAGGGGCAGGAATGATCCCAAGCCCTTGTAACCACAATCACAGCTAGAGCTGGGAGAATGGTACATACCCACCATTGCTCAGCCAGATGCAACCCATGTGTATATCACAAACCCACTAGTGGTATCACCCAGCAAGACATCCTATTGTTTTATTCAGACAATAATATGTTTAAGGAACCTTTCAGCATCCTTTTTCAGGTGGTGATGTCCATTCCTTTGGGCACCATGCTAGCACAGCGTAGCCAGAGCCATGACCTACCCACCCCCTCATGCACCAATAGTGCTGGGAGACTTCCCTGGAGGGAACCCAATCTGTGCCTGTTACACAGATGTTGTATCTGGAACAGTTAAGCTTGTTCCCTCCAGCATCCCTGGAGGAATTATCACTGCTCATTATGCAGGGAAAACACCTCCAGCTGCCACTGCTTGGGGAATGTGGTACCTCCTCCTTCCCTGAGCATGGCTCCAGCTCCTGGAGCCATCACTGAGCCTCTAGTATTTACTGCTCTGCTGCAAATGCCATTCTGGGCTATCTCCTACTCTAAATACTACCAAATACCTGGGGACACATTCTTCTGTCTCCTATTTTAAGATACCTATCAATATCTTGGGCCCGAATGCAGGCCAGCAAGTGCAGATGCAATGAGCACCAGGGTGCACAGTTGCTCATGTACATGGCTAATTAGGCACATGGTGTGTGCTGTTACCCGCTTTCTGAACATGTCTGTTTGAAAATCTTTCTCCTGGGAAGTGTAAATACTGAGCTTTCAGCAGCATCAGAAGAGTCTGGATGAAGCTTTATGAAACTTAGGGCTTTCACTGCCTTTTTCTGGTTCATGCAAATGTTTCCATTCGCTATGGTCCTTATGGTTTCCCACCACCACACCTCCGGTCCTGTTGCCTCCAGCCACCTAAGATTTGCTTTAAGTTCAATTTTCTGGTGAATTCAAAATTTCAAAGCAAACCTAATGGAAACTTGAGACTGGCACGCAAACCACAAGATGGTATTTCCCTCAGGTCAGATTGGGAGTAAGTTTGGGGGGTTTTTGTTTTTATTTTTGCTGCCTTCTGCAGTGTGTGGGTGTGGGTCACTTGCCAGGATTATCTGGGGATATCTCACTGAATCATTTCCCTGCCATTGTGGAAGTCTCAGGCACTGGTGCACCTCAGTCCCTCCTATTCCCTCTGCCTGTGGCACATAATAGTCTAGTCTCCTGTGGCTTGTAATATTTTGGTGTCATGTCTATGTGTATGGGTGCTGAGACGTGCTGGTGCCCTGTGATACAGAGGAGGTCAGACTAGAGCAGTGGTTCTCAAACTGTGGATTGGGACCCTAAAGTGGGTCACGACCCCATTTTAATGAGATCACCAGGGCTGGCATTAGATTTGCTGGGGCCAGGGACTTCGGCTTCAGCCCTGGGCAGTGGGGCTTGGTCTTCAGCTTCAGCTCCCCTGCCTGCGGCTGAAGCCCTTGGAATTCAGCTTTGCCCACCGTCCTCTGGCCCGGGGCAGCAGCTCTTGGGCTGGCTCAGGTTTCGGTCCCCCATCCTGGGGGCGTGTAGTAATTTTTGTCGTCAGACGAGGGTCCTGGTGCAATGAAGTTTGAGAACCCGTGGACTAGATGATCTGGTGGTCCCTTCTGACCTTAAACTGTATGACTTCTATGATGGAGATGTTTCCTCAAAAAACCCATCCTGTCCCAGGTGTCCAGACTCTGAACCATGGTCTTGTCAAGAACAAGTCGAATCTCAGCCCATTCACAGCCCTGAAATTTGATTCCGTAGCAAGACCCCAAAAGCGGGTGAGTTTTATGTGGTTTGGAGCTTTGCTGCAAACATTTAACCTTGCTCCCACCCTGGTGAGTCCCACGTTTATATTTTGGGGGCATGCCAGAGGTGACACCACAAAACACCACTAAATATGAAACCCTCCTGCCCCCTCTCCCGTGCCATTGTGTTGTTTTGTGTGAAGAGACAGCTGACTTTTTCTTGTTCTGTTTTTTTTTCTTTCTTCTGTTTAGCTTAAAAATATGTTGTTGTCATTTTCACAAGGCATGACCCAGCCTGAGGCCCTCTCACTTCTTTGTTTTGCTCTGGACTGGAGCCATGATTTCCCCTTTCCAGCACTGCTCTGCTCTCCCAGTCTTGGCTTCGGGCGTCTCAGATGAGAGGAGGTTGCTGACTGGATTTGTTTGTGCAGCTCACCCTCTTGAAAGCTGTTTGTTTTAGCTCTGGAGACACCGATAACAGATTTGTCCCCATCTTCCTTCTTTGCTGCCCTGTCAACACCCCGGATTGTGACTTTTAGGCCCACCGGCCAATACACTGCTCTACCCCGAAACAGCACCAAATTTCTTGCTTGTTGATGTTTCTTTTTTAACTTGTTTTTCAGGTAGTTCCTACCCTTCATACTCTGGCATTGCCCAGACTGTTAGACAAACAAATACTTGGAAGGGAGGGAAAGGAAGAAACCTCAACCCAGCCTGGGAACTTGCCCTCACAGTTTGCGTGCACATCATTTGTGGGCAGAGAGGGGGTATGATTTTCTGAACTGCCTAAGAGAGTTAGGTACCTGTCCCATTGACTCTCCATAGGAGTTGCGCACCTCACCTCTTTGGGCCTTTTGGATCAGGCCACTCCCAGTTTGACCATGTACCTTTCTTGTCGCCCACAGATAGGGCTTTTTGAGAAAACCTGGCCCTTTGCCACCCCCAGAAATGGCAGGAAAATGGGGACTTTCAATCTTAGGGTTAACTTTGCTTTTGAAAACCTGGCAGAATGTCATGGCAGTGTCCAGCTTTGCAAAATTGATCCTGTCTTGCAGCTCTGCACAGAGCACCAGGGGGACAAAGTGTGCTGCACTTTGTCTAATGCCTGCGGTTTCCTCCGCCTTTTTGTGTAGAACAGGTGAAATTGACTGGGATTCTTTTACTGGTGCTTTATTGTTGCTGAAATTATGGGACGCTGGTGAAATTCCAGCTCTTTTGAGAGAAGTCATGTAGTAAGCAACAGAATATGGTAAACTCGCTATAGGTTTTTTGAAGCTTCTTCTAGAATTGAATAGGAAATTATGCCTGGGATTTCCAGAAGAGCCTAAAGCTATGTCCACACTACAATTAGAGGTGTGATTGCAACTCAGGTAGGCATACCTGTGCTAGCTTTAATTTAGCTAGAAGTAGCAATGATGATGAAGCAGCATGGACCCCAGTGTGGGCCATACAAGATGAGACAAAGCAGGAATGTTCTTAATGTTTTCTCTGAATACTGTGTGGGTGCCTCAGTTTCCTCTATGATACTACCCCCCGATACTAGTTTCCCCTATGCCTTTCTTAAGTATCTAGGTGGTGGGATAAGGGTGTGTGATTGTTGCAGAACCCTCCAGGGCCAGTGTGATGCTATCTGCACAGAGAATGGCCGACACCCTGTCTCCTGGCAACTGATGGCCTGGGCTCCTCCTCTGCAAAGGTGCCAACTGAAGGTGTTGGGAACAAAGACCAAGTGGCCTCCTAGCCCCAGGAAAGAGACAAAGGCCAGAGGATGGGCTGGAGGGGGCTTCAGTTTAGAACTGGCTGGGGAAATGGAAGGAGGCCCAGATCTGGGTTCTGGCTCCCTAGCCCCCTCTCCCCCCTACAAGGTGGACCTGACTGAGGGGTCCTGTTCTCTGTACCTACAAGCTCTGTTTTAGACCATGTTCCTGTCATCTAATAAACCTTCTGTTTTACTGGCTGGCTGAGAGTCACGTTGCCATGCAGGGCCCTCTGGTTTCCCCAGGAGCCCTGCCTGTGCGGACTCGCTGTGGGAAGTGCATGGTATGGAAGGGGATGCTGAATGCTCCGAGGTCAGGCCCAGGAAGGTTGAAGCGGTGTAAGGTTCTTGCCCTGGAGACAGTATGCTCACAGAGAGGATGCCTGTAACCCCAGATTCCTGACTGGCTTTGTATGGAGTAGTTCCAGAGCATTGCCCTGTGACTCTGTGACACAAGCCCACCTGGAACCCTGGGTATGTACTTGTGTTGCTAGCCCACACTATATCCCATGCTACCACCTCTTCACTGCTATTTTTAAGCCATGCTAGCTAGATCAAAGATAGCCTGGGTATTGCCAGGATCATGACTGGGTCACAGTCTGGCAGCCCCTGCCAGGATTAGCTGTGTCCAGTGTGTTGCTGGGAGACTGAGCCTGATGCAATTGGCTTCCTCATAGGTAAATACCTACCTGAGTTGCAGTCACACCATTGTGGTGATGACATACCCTGGGTGAGTTAGGCCTCCGCATCCCACTGAAATACAATTGAAGTAGGGCATTGAACTCCCCTACACTTAGGGTGACCAGAGGGCAAGTGTGAAAAATTGGGGTGGGGGTGGGGAGTAATAGGCGCCTATATAAGACAAAGCCCCAAATATCGGGACTGTCCCTATAAAATTGGGACATCTGGTCACCCTACCTAGACTCCTTTGCAAATAGAAGCCTATATCCCTTTAGAAAAGATATCTTCCTCTACTAAATTCTATAGGTCTTTAGGGCCATTTCTATAGAGCCTTCCTGGTTTCATCCCTGTTACATTTTGTAGCAGCGGTCTATAAGAGACTGAAGATATTCATAAATGCCAGATGGCTTGGTAGTATGGGTACTTGTATGTGGAGGCCCTGGACCCTTGATTTAAAATCAGATGGAATCTGGAGTCCAAGAAGCATCCCCCATGTTAGGATGTGATGGCATGAGCTCGCTTCCTAGTCACTGACCATTGAACTGTGAGCATTTGAATAGCTACCAGAACTGCTTGAAATGAGAGAAGGGGAGATTATAATATATTCCCCTCCTCCCACTCCACCTGAAATGGCAGAAGACTTTAGCTGGCTTTACAGACACAGCTTTCCAGAGTCTCTGGCAGCTTGTTCCAGTGTGCCCATGTTGGAAAGGCTGCTAGGAGGGAGTTTGTGGTATAACAACCTTCTCTGCACCTGGACCCTGCCAGCATTTGGCACAGCCCGCAGAGTGGGCAGTGCTAGCTGGTGAGGGGACATGACTGATTCAGCACGTCCTCAACAGTCCCCCACTAGAGGGGCTCCTATGGAACCTCTTGCCACAACCTAAAACTGCTTCCTCCCACTAGGAACACCAAGGAAGCGGGGAGAGGCAGGTAGTGGCAACATGCCATGTCTCCCACTGTCCTTTGCAGTGAGTCCCCCTGAGAAAAATCCTTTTTTACACAATGCGTAATTAAACTGTGGAACTCATTGCCAAGGGAGGCTGCTGAGGCCAAGTATTCAGCAAGATTCAAGAGGGATTGGATATCTATAGGGATAACAAGAATATCTAGAATTAATAGTTAATTGCTAACTAAAAGGTTTGGGAAGAGAGCTAAAATCTCAGGCTTCCAGTCTTAAACTAATTTCCTTCTATAAGAAATCAGGATAATATGTTCATGGGTGGGCAGATTATCTCACATCTGCCTGCTGTGGGATTCTTGTACCTTCCTCTGAAGTATCTGGTGCTGGTCACTGTTGGAGACAGGAGGCTGGACTAGATGGACCTTGGGTTTGAATCAGTGTGGCAATTCATCTGTGCCTATGAGACCTAGAGGTCTGGGATGGGGCATGGAGCCATGAATCATTTCCTGTTCATTGACACTGCTGTGATTTCACTTCTGCATGTGGATATTTAGTAGCAATTTGGTTGGTCTCCACCCAACAGATCAGGGCCAGCTTTAGGAAGTGCAGGGCCCAATTTGAATAGCCAGTGGTGGTCCGGGTCTTTGGCAGCACTTAAGCAGCAGGTCCTTCACTTGCTCCGAGTCTTCTGTGGCACTGAAGGACCCGCTGCCAAAATGCTGCTGAAGACCCTGAGTGAGTGAAGGACGTGCCACCGAAGACCCGGACTGCTGCTGAGTGAGTAAAAATTAAAAAGTTAGGTGCTCCTCTTTAGGGCGTGGGGCCCTGTTAGGCATGGGGCCCGATTCGAGGGAATCAGCCTAAAGCTGGCCCTGCAACAGATCATACTGCTTGCTCACTCAGGCTAACACTGGCCTTGACAGAGTTGTAGAGTGGATTGGAAAGAAGGGAGGTTGGCTGCTCAGATAGATACTGGGGTCTTTAAATGAGTTGGAATGAAAGCTGAAACCGGGCAGACACAGAAATGCAGTACTGGACATACCTGTGGGAAATGGCTGAGAAGATTTAAACAAAAAAAAAAAAACCACTGGAAACCTCTTGTGCTGAGAGAGACTGAGTTTCTTTTCAAAGCAGTTTTTCATGTTAGCGGAAAGTTCTGTATCAACAAATAGAGCAGGGAGGGGCTTTTTGCTGGGCTATACAGATGGGTAACATCTGGCCCCTGGACAGAATCTGAGCAATGGCTCATTGGTTGGATTTTTATCCTACGAGGGAAGAGCACTCGTCTTAGGGCCACCTTTAGCCAAAGATCTGTTCTGTTTAAACCTGGTAGTGAAATGCTCTCCACCATGGCAGGGAACTTGCAGAAGTAGACGGTAGCAAAGTTTACCAAGCCATCCAGTAGGAACTTGAAATGCTGTTACCTTCATACCCTGTCCTGCTGATGACACAAGTGCATTCTCTGGGTAACTGCCTACCCAGATTCATTTGAGCCACAGGCACATACCTACAGGCACTGCAGACATTAGCTAACTCCTGGGTCATCGAACTCATAACCTTCAGCTCTAGTATGACAAACATCTCTGTCTGGTAAGTGAAAGGAGCAGCTAGTTCAGCCTGGAAAGGGAACCTGCATTCACAGCTGAGTAGCTCTGAATAATCCACCCAGCCCCAGTGAAGGAAAGGGTTGTACCCCCATGCATGAGCCATGGAGGGAAGTAACGTACCCCCCAAGGGGCTGTGGTGCCCCAGTGTGGTAGAAAGCAGGGGTACAGATGAGGCTATCAGACCCCAGCCCAAGATTGAGCTACAAGGACAGCAAGCACTGCCAGCTGTTTTATGGCACGGGGGCTCAAAGGATGCTGCTCAGGGGAGCCAAGCAGAGGTGGGACACAATCTTTTTGGCATCTGGTTTAGGTATGGTGAATAGTATTTCTCAGGCAGCTGTGCTGAGAGAGGTGAGGCTGGCTCTTCCAGAAAGATCGTAATTCTTGTATTGCTACGAAGACCCACAAGATCTAGGGTGACTTAGGGCCTAAATAAACAAATTTGTGCTAACAAGGCTCAAACTAGGCACTAAAAATAGTGGCCCAGGTGTTGCAGTTCTAGCAGCAAGTCAGGCTAGACACCTGAACTCAGGCCTAGGGAGTCAGGTGGGTTTGAGCTCGGGTCACTAGCCTGAGCCTCCACCAGAGCCGCAGTGTCCACACAGGTATTTTTAGTGTGCTATCTTGACCTCCACGAGCATGAGTCTGTGTACCTGGACTGGAAGGCTTGCTCCCAGCTGTAGTGTAGACATACCCTTATGGGCTGTGTTTAAATCAGCATTGCTGTCCTTTGACCCTGGGGCCTGTTAGTCCCTAGTATAAACCAGAGCAGTCCTATGGGGTCATTCCAGCAGCCGGAAATGAGCTTGGTGTAGGAAAACACCAACCACGTTTCCCTCCCCTGCTGTGGTCTGAGAGAGCCCTGGTCTGCTGACTCCATGGGCATGTTGTGAGGTTCCCATGGTTCTCAGGCTTTTGCCTATGTGGAGAACCTGTGAGGATGGCATTTGATCTCAGTGCTGCAGGGTGGGGAGGGGCGGCTTCTTTATTGACCCTCTTCTTAGTTAATGTAAGCTGTGGTTTTATAAATTCCTGTACATGTGCTCAGACTGTGGGCAGACCACAGTGTTAGGAAAACAAATCCTGGAGGCTGATTTCTTTGCTTTCCCATCCTCTCTACCTAAGTCTGGACAGACATCCAGCATGCGGCCCTGGAGGAGCAGCGGGTGGAGGGGGAAGCATGGCCTCCCTGCACCTTGTGGAAGAGATCACTTTTTCAGTAAAATCAAGGGAAAATCTGAGCTTTGCTGGGCACAGGCAAGGATAAAGCACTTTATTCAGCACGTTTCTCTTTGATAGAACCTGCTCTCCATCCTCCACCAACTGCAGGCAGAAATCGACTGCTCTGAATGCTGTTTTCTGACATACTCACTTGATTTGTAACCTGATTTGTGGGGGTTTAAGACAATGGGTTATTTAAGAAGTTCGTAGGTGAGACTGGAGGGGTAGCCACAGATCTCAAACCTGTGGACCAGTACATAGAGCAAGTTAATCTATTGAACAATATTTTACACTTACAGGGCACCTTTCATCCAAAGATCTTCATGTGCTTTATAGAGAGCAAAGCATTTTACAGATGGGGAAAGCGAGGCACGAAGTCAGTAAGTGACTTGCCCAGGAAGGCAGAGATGGTGTTGTGGCAAGAACCCACAACTTCTGACTTCCATCTTGCACAGGAACTTCTAAGCAATGTTGTCTCCCAAATAATGATGCAAACAGGGGTGGCTCCAGGCCCCAGCACGCCAAGCGTGTGCTTGGGGCGGCATGCCGCGGGGGGCGCTCTGCCGGTCGTTGGGAAGCAGCCTTCGGCGGCATGCCAGCGGAGGGTCCGCTGGTCCCGCAGATCCGGTGGCGGGAGGTCCACTGGAGTCGAGGGACCAGCAACCGGCAGAGTGCCCCCCGCGGCTTGGGGCGGCGAAATGTCTAGAGCCACCCCTGGATGCAAACCCCCAGAAATATATAGAAAAGAGTAGATCCATTCCCTGGCTGGAATGTTACTGAAAGATGAGAACCAAGGAACAGTTAAAGGTCATTTTAGCTGGGTAAGGGGAATTTCCCAGACTCTCCCCTGTAAATAGATGAGTTTAAGTGCAGTGTGCAGTACGTGTATCATCTGGAGTTTATCGCTTTCTCCTTCCCTCTCCTCCCAAATCCTTAGATTAGTTGGTCTAATTTGCATGAGTCTGTTCCTCATGCTCAGAGCATTCATCAGCAGTTCTGGTCTCTTTGTCTCTTGTTAGCTTTGCATGTGGTTAGTGTGCTGATTCCTTGTAACCTGCAGCCACGCACCTTTATTTGACACCACAAAGTGTAACACTTGGGGAGTCTGGGGACAGAGAGTCCATGATACAAGAGGGGGTGGGGATGGTATACACTTAGCATATGGTGAACAGCTCCTCACCTCCTTGCCTCTCCTGCCAATAACGTTTGTGGTTTCATTGTTTCATTCTGGCAAAACTCCAAGGGTGTAAAATAAACACAGGCCAGGGAGCTGGCAGATGGCATGGATGGTCAAGGACAGAGGTTGGCTGTGTCTTTATTTTGTCTGCTGAAAGATGACGATTTTGTCCCTCTTTTCCAAGCCAACCACCACTAAGCTAACCCACTCTCCAACTCCTGATTGCATCATGCGTCCAGGAAAGCTGATGTTTAAAGTATCCTGTTGCCAGGGGGCATTTGACAGGAAGTTGTCCATCGTGAAATTCAGTATTGCCATAGGCAGGGGCAGCTCTAGGCACCAGCAAAGCAAGCAGCTGCTTGGGGCAGCCCATTTGCAGGGGCGGCAGCTGGCAGGGATCGTGCCTAGAAGCTGAGAACCAACAGGGGGCCCTGAGAGCGGTAGTTCCTTGGTTAGCTCCCTGCCTGTAGAGCCAGTCCGGGAGCAGGAAAAGAACTACATTTCCCAGCATTCCTTTTGCCGCTATCAACAGGAAAGGGTTGGGGAGGGAGTATGGTAGCTGAAACCTCATGCTGCAGCTTGCTGTGAATGCACTGCTAGAGCGGGGTGGCACCAGGGGCGGCTCCAGGCACCAGCACACCAAGCGCATGCTTGGGGCAGCAAGCCACAGAGGGCGCTCTGCCAGTTGCTGCGAGGGCAGCAGGCAGCTTGCCTTCGGTGGCATGCCTGAGGAAGGTCTGCTGGTCCCACGGCTTCGGCGGACCTCCTGCAGACTCGCCGCCGAATCCACAGGACCAGGGACCTCCTGCTGGCAAGCCACCGAAGGCAGCCTGCCTGCTGTGCTTGGGGCGGCAAAATACCTAGAGCTGTCCCTGGCCGTAGGCATTTTCAGCTGCTTTTATGACCTGCTTTAATAGATGAACTTCAGGGAAAGGGTGCAACCCCAAACAGGCTAATCTGACAGCTGTATGTTTGTGGAGTGCCCAGGACAATGGGGCCTAACCTGGTTGGGCCCTAACCTGGTTGAGGCCTTTAGCCACTACTGTAATATAGAAATGTCAAATAATACTTATAATAATAGCACCTGCTAATAGGATACAAAAGTGTTTGTGCATGGAGGGGCCTGATTTTTTCAAATGCTCCCATTCCGAATGAGAGAGGTACTGACAGCATAACCTGCTACAGTGCGGTCAGAGGAGATCTCCCAGTGATAACTTTTTATCCCAAGTGAACAGTGCATCTCAGGCCCTGTAGGTGTTTTTGTCCTAAAACGATGGTTCTCATTCTTTTCCATACTGGGAACCCTTTCTCCATATTAAACCCCCCGAGGGTTCCCCTCCTACCTAGCCAGGCTCTCCTTCCAGTTAGCAATATGAAAAGGACACACTGGTCGTTACTGAGAACCCTGTTCTAATGTGTTCTCTATGACTAGCTGAGCAAGCCCCCTCCCTCCCCGCCCCCGCACTTATCTCTGAATTCTCTAGGTGCAGGGATACAATAAGGGGTCCCGTTCTAAATGCGATAGTAGGTTCCTGGATCCTTCCCTTAAGTCTTTGGACCCAGAGAACTCCTGATCCTAGTGTCTCCAGCAGCACCTTGATCCTCGTTTTCTGGACAAGTAGGGGTGGATGATCATCATTCAAACCCTTGATGTGTGACAGTGGCAGTTTCAGGAGCCTCAGCCTGAACACACTGAGTTGTAGGAGTTTTTCCATGCTGCCCTGAGACTGGCCAGTCCCTGAGCATTATGAGCCCAAACCAATGCTCCATGAGAGTTGATCTGTGGATTTCAGTGGGTGTCAGGTCAGGCCCTAAACAATGGGAATCTGCTGTTTATTTTGAATCTCACTACAGAACTCTCTGTTTCAGTGCAGCTCAGGAAGGTGGGATCGTAGATGCATATTTCTGAAGTCTTTTTGCTGAATACAGGGCTGCTATTGCATCAAAAATGAACTCATTAGAGGAGTAACTGGGGTGTAATTCCATGAGTCTGTTATATAGGAGGTAGGACTGGATGACCTCATAGGTTCCTTCCGGCCTTAAAATCACCAAATCTGTGAAAATCTACAGCAGAGAAAAAAAGATACATGGTACATGGATACAAATGAAGGGCCCTCTTCCGTGGCATGCTCAGCGACTGGCAGGATTGGGCCCCACCATAAAAAACAAAGGGTGTTCATTTTTAAGTATTGAATAAACTGAAACAATTCTGGGCTGCGCTGTATCTTGGGAATTGGGATTGCAATTTTCCAGCAGGAATAAGCAATTAAAAAAGACTAGACAAGGGACTTGTGGGAAAAATGAGCACCAATACCCCTTTTTTGGATTTTTTTTTCTTTATTTCTCTAAGAGCCTAGTTATTTGTGCAGACGGCTAGTGCGGCCATTTGATCCTCTGGACTCGGTGGCGGTTTTGCTCCCTTTCTGCAGCGTCACTCCTTTGTATGTACGCACATGACTGCTTGTGCGTTTTCAAAGATTACTCTCCCTTTTCAAATAGAAAGCAGTGACTGAATAAACATGGAGCATTGTCTTCAAGAAGGGCCCAGGGCGCCGTGCATGTTTCTTGTAAAAGTTAAAGCTATTGTGGTCTTTTCTGCAGGTAGAAGATAACTTACTCTGAGGTTTCAAAACCTCCTTTATGGGGTTAGGCCAGAGAGAAAATAGAAAAATTGGTCAGTCACATGCTCTTTCTTTTTTGATTACCCTTGTCTTGTGAGTGCTTTGCATGGAAACCTCACTGAACAGGGATCAAGTCCCTCTAGTGAGTGGCGTGGAACCCTGCGTTAAGATTGTATTTGCTTGTGTCTGTTCTGTAAAGCCATCCCTTGAAACTTGAGTGCCTAAGGCTAGGCACCTAAGTCTACATAGAGGCACCCTAAAGAAGTGGCCTGATTTGCAGCTGGGGAACCATTGAAAGACTTGCCAGAAACAGACAGGAATGGAGGAGCTTCATCACTGCCCTAAACGCCAGAGGCATAATAGGAACACGATGATGAAGATCTTATATAGAGAGTGGTGGGAGCTGAGCACATCTGAATAGTAGGCTCCCTGCTTACCTAGGACACTTGTGAACCTAGCAGCAAAGTTTTCAATGCCAGAGGCTGAGCGGCTGGTCTGCTCTTGTTGCCAGGTTCTCAATAGAGCGACGTTCTCCTTAGATAACTGTCCAGGTGACAGCAAGACCTGTAGGGAAAGCTGAGTATGACTAAGAAGTCCTTCCCACTGGGTGGAGGGAAGGGGCTTTCAAGGAATTATTCTGGGCTGTTTTTCTTTGTAATAACTAGTGTGAGGATATTAGTAATACATTGCTTCGTGGAGTGAAGTAAGTCTGTGCCTGCCAAAAAGCCATGTGGTGAGTGGCTTGCTACTCTGTAGCCAAATGCTATAGTGTGCAATGGTACTTTACTGAGACTATAGATAAATCCCCCAAAAGACTGGCTTGACAACTAAAGAGCAGGTACTCCATCTGTCTCCCTTCTCAGGTGCAAGTAATGACAGGTGAATGACACACACAGCCATTCAAAGCAGAGCTGGTTGGATATTTTTGGACAGAACCTTGTTCTGTTGGAGAATGTCGATTTGCCAGTGTTGAAACGTTCTGCGAGAACATGTCAATGCTGAGGAAATTCCCATGAAAGCCAGGCAGATTTCTGATGGAGCACCACCTGCAAAGCAGGAACCAGCCTCATTCTCTGCCAGCTCACCCGGTTGGTTTCTTGCAGGCTGACAGGGAGCCAAGAGCTTGGAAGTCTTAGGAGCCCTACTCCCAGGCTTGCAGATCCTCGGCAGACTCCTAGGGCTCCCAAACCCTTGGCTCTGGAACAGCCTGCTAGGTGGACTGGCTCCTAGGACTGTCAAGGTCCCCAGATCTAGGGCAGCCCACCAGGCAAGCCCTGGCTCCCAAGCTTCTCATAAGAATGGCCACACTGGGTCAAACCAAAGGTCCACCTAGCCCAGTATTCTGTCATCAGACAGTGGCCAATGCCGAGTGCTTCAGAGGGAATGAACAGAACAGGGCACTTATTGTGTGATCCATCCCGCATCATCCAGTCCCAGCTTCTGGCGGGCTAAGGTTTAGGGACACCCACAGCATGGGGATGGATCCATGACCATCTTGGCTAATAGCCATTGATGGACCTACCCTCCATGAAATTATCTAATTCTTTTTTGCACCCAGTTATATTTTTGGCTTTACAACATCCTCTAGCAAGGAGTTCCACAGGTTGATTTTGCACTGTGTGAAGAAATACTCTGCAACTCACTTGACAGGTTTCCCAGGACCCCCTGCTCCCCTTAACTCCTGGATCCTTTGGGAGTCAGGCAACTATTTCCCCAGCTGACTGGTTCCCCTTGGATTTGGGTGGCTGGTTCCCAGCTATCCAGCTCTGCCTGGGAGGCTTTCCTGGTGGGCAGATGGGTGAGCTGCCCAGCTCCCTGGCTACTGGCCAGGTGGCTGAGCAGCCATTCTGTGAAAAATTCAGAGAATGATTTCCTGCCCACTAGATCATGGAATTTTTCATAGAATGGAAAATCCGGTTCCAGCTCAGCTCTAGTTCCAAGTAAACCATGTTGATCCTTTCAAGAGTGCAAACTTGACCAGTGGGATATGTCACCAAAATAACCCAGATGACAGAGGAGTGTCTTCCAGGTTGCAGTGACCTTATGATGTAATGTGGCACCCAGAAAAGGCATCATTTGGAAAAGGCAGCTTTCCCACAAGCTGGAAACATCTCAGAGTTTCTCTGTATCATAAACCACAATGAGAGGGCAACAGTGCTAGCACAGATGAAGTTCCCATAATTCACACCACCTTGGCTGATTCATCTGGAGCGGAACAACTTCTGTGAAAGACTCTAATAAGGAAGCCAGGTTTCAGGGAAATGCAAGCTATTGTCACCTCATACGTGTCAGTTCCAGGTTCGTGGACATTTCCTGATGGAGACCCCTGGAGACCAAAGTCCTCTGCTTATTTGCTGAGTAGGCATAGCATAGGCAGCAGGAGTATAAGCTTTCCCACAAGCCCCTCACAATATGCTGCAAGAGCCAGGTGGTGGAAAGCTCCGGGAACCACGACCAATGCATCAATGAGCCCATGTCTGAGATCTTTTTAACAGCTAATAAGGCTATTGACAGCTGAAACTCTCAGGTGCTAGAGAGCTTTCAGAGTGGGAGCTGGGTGGCTCTAGCTTTTACTAAGCAAACGCTTTTAGTAACTTGTCTTAATAGGAAAGTCCGGTGGTGGCTGTTGAACTCTGGAATGTGCTGTATGGAGGCATTGGGAGATTAGCATGTGTGGCTAATCAAATAAATCTGCTTCACTTTGCACTGGGGCTCAATCTGCCCTAGATTCACAACCAGAATTCTCATTGCCCTGATAGGGAGCTGCATGTGTGGACTGACCCTTGGTTTGCTGAGTTTCCCTGCAGGGCGGATTCTGCCAGGACAACACTCTACTTCTCAGGAACAGAGCTGTAAAAAGCATTCTGATGACACTGACTTGCAAATAACAGAGGCGTTTGCTAGGGCTGAATTCTCCCCCCATTATTGGAAATGGGAGCTGAGGACCCAATAACTCCAAAATTCACAGTGGTTGGGAAATCCTGTCTTTGTATTTGTGGTTGGTTTTTGTTTTGTCAGCAGTGAAAAAGGGCCATAAATTCTAGGATAAACAACAAATTGGGAAGCTCCTCTCTGGCTCTACACTATCTACCCTTACAGCTTTCACACAGGGGACATGTAAGCAGCAGCTCCAGCAATGCTCTTGGGAGCTGTTATTTGTCAATGCAAATTAAAGCAGCCTTGAGGTTGTTCTTACTTGTGCCGGGGGCCAGATTGGTCCTGTTTAGTCCCAAGATCAGGGGGAGGGGGTCAGAAAGATGCCAATAACCCACCTTGGCTCCTGCACTAAGCTGGACTTGACCAGACCTCGAGGATCAGAGCCCAGACATGCAGAAATATTTTAAACACCAAAACATGCAGAACTTCTAACTCCCATGCACGTCCCTGTGGTACGAAGTCTTTTAAAATGCAGCCCTCTGCAGTCTTTTACTACAACTACCAACTGACTTCTTATCACTCTCATTCTATCAACATGAAACTGGTCAGAAAAGAAAAAAGTACTCAACCCATACTCCTTGTTGTTATCTAAGCTACACCCAATCTGCTTTCTGCTTGGGGACATATGCAACAAACTGCAGTAACTGTATGTCAGAAGGTTAAAGAATACAGCCAGGGGACAACTGTACAAATAACTAGCAGGGGCTTGATGCATTTTAAGTTAAGGCAGATTTTAAAAGCCTCTTAGTAACGAGGATGCCTCTCTATGTAGGGCCCTAGCAAATTCACAGCCATGAAAAAACGCATCACGGACCGTGAAATCTGGTCTCCCTCTGTGAAATCTGGTCTTTTGTGAGCTTTTACCCTATACAATACAGATTTTGAAGGGGAGACCAGAGTTTCTCAAACTGGGGGTCCTGACCCGAAAGGGAGTTGCAGGGGGGTTGCACTATTTTGGGGGGGTCACGTATTGCCTCCCTTACTTCTGTGCTGCCTTCAGAGTTGTGCGGCTGAAGAGCGGCAGCTGTTGGCTGGGCCCCCAGCTCAGAAGGCAGCACCCCACCAGCAGCAGTGCAGAAGGGTGGCAATACCATGCCATGCCACCCTTACTTCTGCATTGCTGCCTTCAGAGCTGGGCGGCAGGAGAGTGGCGGCTGCTGACCAAGGGCCCAGCTCTGCAGGCAGCACTGCAGAAGTAAGAGTGGCAGTACCATACTATGCCATCCTTACTTCTGTGCTGTGCTGGCAGCAACTCTATCTTCAGAGCTGGGCTCCCGGCCAGCAGCCACTGCTCTCCAGCTGCCCAGGTGCCCACCAGCAGCACAGACGTAAAGGTAGCAGTACTGCATACACACACACCCAAAAACTTTGTGACATCCCCCCCACAACTCCTTTTTGGGTGAGGACCCCTATAATTACAGCTCCATGAAATTTCAGATTTAAATAGCTGAACTCATGTGATTTACAAGTTTTAAAATCTTATGACCATGAAATTGACCAAAATGGACCGTGAATTTGGTAGGGCCCTATCTATGTGAAAATTAGCCCTTTTGTTAGTGTTCCTGGCTTCTCTCAAAGCTTCTTACTCACTGGAATGTTTGTCATTAAAACCATTACATGAAAATAACAGAGCATAGAATGAAGGTGAGCAAGATGTTTCTTCATTGTGAAAAAACCTTAAACCCTGTAACTGTATTTTGCAGGTGTGTCTCATGCATACACCAGGGCAAAATGGTTTCAGATACTTTTTATTTGTCAAATAAAAGTTGTTTATTTGATTTTGCTCTTAATTTCCCTTCATTAATAGTAATTCAAATCTTGAATGACTTACTGAGAGCTCAGATGCTCCAGTGCTGGGGCCATATAAAATTTAGGCACAGATAGAGTATGACTGATAGATTGATAGCTAGAGAGGTTGATAAATACATACTTGCAAAAAAAGTTCATAATTTTTAATATTTTAAATGATACTAAACTGCTACCAGCCGCTCAAGATACGCTGCATCCGTGTTCTCAACACCAAGCCTTCAGTCTCCCTCTGGCGCCTCCTCTTGGGAGAGATTGTGGTCTCCAGAGAGAGGCCAGCCTGGTGCAGCACAAGGATGGTAACACACCTGTGCCATCCCCAGCTATGGGGAAAGAAGGACCTAGATATGACTTGGCATAAGAGGGAAAATATGCATCATTTTCCACTCTCCTGAAAGCAGGGTGGGAGGTAACAGCATCCCATGTGCCTACTCTCAAGGCATTTTTGACTAGCTGAAACAGATGGCACAAATTCTCTCCTGCATCCCTTCCCTCTGACCGTGGGGTTGCTCTAAACCTCGGCAATCTGATTACCAGTGTTAATCTGATTATATTAGTGCATTAAGCATATTGTTTGAAGAACATGCAGGTCCTGTTAGCTCGAATATGTGCTGGGCTTTGCAAATTAAACAGAGTAATGAATTTGGAAACTGGTGCATTTCAATAATCTATTTATAAAGAGGGTAAGGAGCATCCCAGGTAGACTTATCAGGAGCATCAGTTTAGACTGAATGTGTTCAGAGTAATCTTCCCTCCCTAGATTATGAAATTAACTAGTTCCTGTCCACTCGGGTTTGGGGGCTGCCCTAGAAAACCACAATAAGTGTTTGAAAAGGAAAGATGGTCTTGTGGCTTCGGCACTGGCCTGCAAGCTGGGACTTCTGGTGCTTGAATCTTTCCTGGTCCTGACATCTTTTTCCTGGGCCTGCCACAGACTCAGTGTTACCTTGGGCAAGTCATCAATCTTCAGAAAACAAGAGGCTCATTTATTTTGCCTACTTTGCATATTTAATTGCTACTGTTTCATTTCCAGTCCCAGAGATCCGTGTTTACAAAAGGCAGGTTACACATCTAACTGTGTGTGAAATTACAGTGTCTGAATGTGCTGATGTGTATCTGTAATTTTCAGAATACTTAGGCCTTGCTAATCCGTCTTTGCCTCAGTTTCTGTATCTAGAAAATGAAGATAATGACACTTACTTACAGCCCAGGAGGGGTAGGTGAGAAGCTAAATCCACTAATTTTTTACCATGATTTGAGCTCCCTGAATGCAAGGCACACCGGGAGAGTAGTGCATTATTATTATGAAGTCTTGTGCACTTTTTGTACATGGTAAGTAAGGACTCCAGCTTTATTGTACTTGATACAAATCCATGATCAAGTGGCCAGTCAGCCAGCTGAAGCCTGCTCGGATGCTGCTGCGTTTCTGAATCTTGAGGATGAACACTGAACAGGCTATCAGGACACAGCTCAGTACTGTAGGTGGTAAATCTGCTAATCATCCAGCCTCCCGCCAAAAGAGCCCAAGGCCAAATCCTGCTCACTTTACTCATGAGTAACCTCACTGCAGTCAAGATGTGACTAAAGCATGTGGGATTCAACCCTAAATGTAAAAAGATCTAGGAGGTGCTTATCTGTGAAAAGAAATAATTGGAAAAATTACAGAAACTGATCACAGGCATTGACCAGGTTTCAGTCAGGAAATATGTTGACATGAAAACAGCAACCACAGAATCTATCTGACTCTTACCCACCCTTCCTTCCCATGTACTGAGGACACCTCTCTCTCTCTCTCTGAGATGTATTTTAATATACATTTACTGAGAAAATAATTGCCTCTATAAATTTGCAAATGGTGAATGCTTTAAGAGCTCGTATAGGCACAAGGAGAAGAAAGACAGACAGACAGACCTAGAGATCAGTTCTGGATTTACAATGGCTCCAGTGGCCCCATGCTCGGAAGGGGCCCCGGCCTGCTCTGCTTGCACTGCGCCCTGAGACCCCTCTGGCTCCCCACCACCACCACTTGTTCCTCTTGGCCTTCTGCCTCCTCGGCCCCACCCCCCTGTTCCTCTCTGCCCCCTGGCCGGACCCCAGTGCACCTCCAGCTCTGGGCAGTCTCTGATTTCCACTACCTGTCTCCCCGGAGCTGAACTGACTGGGATTGGTGCAGAAGCCTGGCCAGTGTCAGCCAGGGTTGGAGGTGTGGGGGAAGGGGACAGTGCGGAGAGCTTGGCTGGGCCCCTCCAGAGGAAGTGCGTCTTGAGGGAGCCTGGCCGGGGCAGGCCCTGGTCTGGCTGATCACATCACTCCCGAGGGACTGGAGCAATTCCCCATCCCAGGACCAGCTCTGGCTGCACTGCCGCTAACCCTGGCAGACATTGCTGCCTCCCAGCAGGACCAGTGAGTGTGGCTGGGAAGCAGGGCGTGGGGGAGTGGGTTTCTTGTGTGTGGGGGGGGGGGCGGATGCTGAGCTGTGAGGGTCAGGGAAGATGTGTATGTTGGGGCACTAAGGAGTGGGGGTTCTGTGAGGGGTGCTGGGCAGTTGTGGTGGGGCTGTGGGCAGGGGGGCGCTGGACAGGGATGTTGTTGTGCAGGGCGCTGTGCATTTGTGTGGAGAGGGTTGGGGGGGTGCTGGCCATAGGGAGTTGGGAGGCTGTGGGGGTGGGCTGAGTGGCACGGCATGGGCCTGCCCCCCAAGAGGAAGGGGCATGTTGGCTGCACAGGGCTAGGTGAGCCACTGTGCATCTGGCAACTGTAAATAGTGCCCTGGCACTGGGCTAGGTGAAGCAGGGCTGCCCCTGCCATGCCATGCCCTTGGCTGACCCCTCAGTCTGGGGACTGACCTCCCCGCACCATGCTCCATTGCCCCTATTGGGGGTCACAAATAAGTTTGGTGCCGGGCCCACAAAAGGTTAATCCGGCCCTGATAGAGATGAAAGATACACAGAAAGGAGAGATCTTAAACATGAAAGACTTGGCTGTTTAGAAATGAAAGGATGCTGAATTCCAAATCTTTCTGGAGCTGCTGCTTTTCAACCCTGACAGCATTAATAACAAGGCTCCTTAGGGTATTCTACACAGCATTTCCGTGCGAGTGCGAGAGAGCCTCCCAGCCTGTGTCAGGACTCATGCTGGCACTCTAAAAATACCTGTGTAGACAGTGCTTTGAAGTTGTGGCTTGGGCGCTGAAGCCTAGGGAGGGGGTGGGCTGCAGAGCCCTGGCTCCAGCCCAAGCATGCGTTCTTCTAGCCCATGTGTGTTGACCCCTTTGGGAGGCTCGCTTCCAATTGCTCCAAAATACTGTGTAGACATACAAAGGTCTACATTTGAAACACAGACTCTGGAAGAGCTCTCAGTTGAGTCCCATGGTTTGTGACGGGTAAAGCTAAGAAGCAATTTCTTTGTTGGCATATTGATCAGGAATTCAGGGAGCCATTGGGGGATTATTGTACATTAAAGGAAGGCAACATCAGAGGAAATCAATTGTATTTGTTACATATAGTGATCTCTATGGGAGTTTTGCCTAAGGAAGGATGGTTGGAATTGGTGGTGTATGTTCCTAGATGAGAGATACAGCAAAGGCATAGGGGAGATGCAGCATGCACTACAGGGTAAGGAGAGGGTATGGCACTGGGAATCAGAAGATGTGGATTCTCCTGCTAGCTCTGTCACTGACTTGCTACAAGAACGTGAGCAAGTCACTTTATCTTTCAGTGCCTGGTGTCTCCAGCTGCAAAATGCAGGTGACGCATATGGACAAGTCTGTGCCTTTGTAAGGCACTCTGAGCTCCACAGATGGCAATAAGTATAAAAGCCTTCTTACTATAGAGGAGGACTATCTGTAGCACAATATGTACATCCAGATGTGTTTGGAACAATAGCTTTGGAGGGTGGGGGAGGATATTGATTCTATACTAGAAGTGAGAGCAACCTTTACTAAACAAAACCACAAACTTTTGAATAAGAACCTCAGGAGGTCATCTAGTCCAACCCACTGCTCAAAGCAGGATTAATCCTGACAGATTTTTGCCCTAGATGGCCCCCTTGAAGATTGAACTCCTAACCCTGGGTTTAAGCAAACTGATGCTCAAACCACTGAGCTATTCTTCCACCCAGCAGGCTGTTTCTAGCTGGGCCTTTTACTTTATTTTTTCTCACTGTCTCTAGTTATATAATTATTTCCCTTCTTTATATCACAAAAACTCACCAGCTCGATGCAGGTGTGCCTATGTGTCAGTGCTGAGGATATTTAGATTTCGCAAACACTCAAACTATCTCCACGTAAATCACTGTTTGACAAGGAATTTTCAGCCTGCATAGCAACCAGTAACATTCACTTGGACTAGCTAGCTGTGTACTCACTTCCCTTCTAGTGGTTAAGTTAGTGGTTGGCTTGCCTCTAATACAGCCATGGGAAGTACATCTTAGCAGTGTGTTACTCGAAAATCCCATAGAATTGTTAAAGGTTTTTCCTCTTATTCAGTATTATGAAACTTTTGTGGGAAGCTACTGAACTCTGACAAATCATAGAAGATTAGGGACAGGGCCGGCTTTAGGAAGTGCGGGGACCAATTCGAACAGTTTTGATGGGGCCCCGGCAGGGAAGAAAAAAACGTAAAAAAAAACACGTGGGGCTTGTACTCACCAGGCGGTGCTCCGAGTCTTCGGCAGCATGTCCTTCACTCGCTGCAGCTCTTTGGTGGCACTGAAGGACCTGCCGCCAAAGTGCTGCCGAAGACCCAGAACAAGCGAAGGACCCACCGCCAAAGTGCTGATGAAGACCCAGAGTGCCGCCAGGTGAGTAAGAATTAAGAAGGTGCTTCCAGTCAGGGAAGAGATTCTCACTGGGTGCAGGCCCTTTTAGGTGTGGGGCCTGATTCAGGGAATTGATCTAAAGCTGGCTCTGATGAGGGACCTCAGGAGGTCATCTAGTCCAACCCCCTGCTTAAACAGGACCAATCCCAGGACAGATTTTTACCCCGGTTCCCTAAATGGCTCCCTCAAGGATTGAACTCACAACCATGGGTTTAGCAGACTAATGCACAAACCACTGAGCTATCCCCCCTGCAGTATGGCTCATGTATTAATAGTAATAGCAGCCTATGGTATATATCACACCTTTTCTTCAATGATCTTAGGGTTCTGTAGATACAAATGAAAGAAGCATCACAACTGCTCAGTGAGCTGGGTATGTATGTGGTATTATCACCATTCTACAGATGGAGAAACAATGACACAAAGGTTGAAATTCTGGCCTCATTGAAGTCAATGGCAAAGCTCCCTTTGACTTCAGAACAACCAAGGTTTCATCCAGAGACTCTAAGGCGCTGATCCTACAAAGACTCATACATGAGCATAATGTCATCCATATGCACTATTTATGGATTAATTTGTATTGCAGTAATGCCCCGTGGCACAAATCAGGATCAGTGTCCTATCATGCTCTGCACAATATAAATATATGGGAAGGCACATCCTTGTCCTGAAGAGCTTATACAGGCTAAGGGTGTTTTACCACTTTAATGATAGAAACTAATGAAGTTAAAGCTGAGCTCCACTTTGCTGTGCCCACAGTTGTATTGAGGTCAAGGTATGTATATCACAGTAGCTTACTTTAGTAGGTTGATTTAGGCCTTGTATACACAGTTTTTGTACTGATATAACTATGTCCATTAGGGGATATGATTTTTTTACCAGTCTAGTTATACCAGTACAACCCCTAGTGTGACTGCAGTTATACTGGTAAAAGGTGCCTTAAATTGGTATAGATTATTCCCCTTCCTGTATGGGAATAGCTCTAGCAATAAAAAGCCCTTTTATACCAATATAACTGCATCCGCACTAGGACACTACTGTAACTGAATGGGTATAGTTAAAGCAGTACAACTTTTGCATGCAGACAAGGCCCTAGTTAAAGCAGTATTAAAACTGTGTGTTGTTAACCCCATGAAACTGTTTACGTTTATCAGGCTGGGACAGTCGTCCCTCCAACCAGAGAAGGCAGCTGCATACAAACTGCCTGCATCCCAGACCGGTCCTGACAACCTTCCACTTCTGAAATCACGGCAAGATTTTGGGGCAACTGAGGTGAAGAAAAAGCCAAATGAGGATTAGGTGCTAAACTGTTACATTCCAGCTTTAATTAGGTCTTCCTCATATCGGCTCTGATGTGAGTTAGGAGCCCTTTGCATGGGTTTTTTGAGACTATGCCAGAACCCTGAGCTTGTGTGGTGGTATGGAGCTTGGAAACACTGCCCAGTCAGTGGACACTCCCGCAGAGAGCTGTGTTAGGTGCTGCTCGAGCTTCAGTCATGAAGCAGAGGCCTAGTTAACAAACCAACCTGACCCTCAGGTTTGTAAAGGAATATTTATTAGCATTTATTGTGAAAGGAATGTCCAGAAAACCCCGAGAGGTGAAAGGCCGTGATCAGCCGCCCATACCTTTTGTATCATTTACACACAGTCACTGCAAAAACAAACAAACAAGACACAACTGGCTTTCCCAAGGTGACTGTGGATATTGGTTCAAAGAAGCCCAGTGCCCTGGCTGTAAACAAATGTTAAAATATATCAACTGGCAACTTAAACAGATTGATGCAAAGAGCTCTGTGTAAATAAAGGATTAATGGGAGGAGGAGCAGCAGGCAGGGTGCACAGCTCAGTACTTCTGGAATGTGTATGCGGTGGGAATTGGATGATTGTATGCTGTGTGTGTGCGTGTGTGTGCGCGTGCGTGCGTGCAGCACTGCTGCTGCTGAATGTGAGCATGTGCCCACAAGTGTATGCATACAGGGATATGAATGAGTGTACGTATACGCAAGAATGAATGTTTATAGGCATGTGTGAGCATGCTGCATTGATAACCTGTCTGTGAGTGTGCTGGTTACATGTGTGTGTATAAACCTATATGTCAGTGTATGTGCCCGTCTGTGTGTGCATGTCCCTCTGTGTGTATGCTCTGTGGCTAAACGTGAGTGTATATGTGTTTATGGGCACGTATGTTGATGTGTCTGTTCAAGCACAGTGTTCATGAGTGCATGGGAATTGTGTGTGCATATGGGAGTGTGCGACTCTATGTGTGCACGTGTGTGCATCTGTGCACAGATATATGACGTTAGTGATACTCCATGACAGTATGTGCTGGACCATTGTCCGCAGACCAGTAGCAAAATAATGATGAGAATACTGAATGAAAAGCCTGTGCAAATCCCAGCTATTGACATGAGTGGATGAGTTGAATGTGATAGCAGGGGCTTGCTCCATTCTCTCTATTGGCACTTCTCCTGCCTTTACCTAACTCCCTGCGTAAGTGCAAGGTGGCAATCTTGATTCCATCCACTTTGGATTCACTTTATCTGCTCTAATACAAAATCGAATGAACTCCCTTTGGATACAATTAACCCTGAGGACTTTAGTTGAGGATATGTCTTTTCTGCACTGTTTATAAGAGCCCTGTTTACAGAAACTCATTGGCTCAAAGACACAGGGCAGGCAATCCCAGAGTAGGAAGAAGGCGGGTGCTGATTCCACTTGGAAACGAAAGCACGCACAATTGGAGCACCTTCTCATATAGTCAACACCATCTGGGATGTGGACATGGAAAATTCTCAAGCTCCACTAGAGTAGCAAACATACAAACAACGACTGAGCCCTGAAGGGGTTTGATACTTTTTAAACAGTCACATGTCTCAACTCATCCATCTTTTGTCTTATAACTGATTGCGTAATTGTAATGCCCTGGATATTCTCTCCCTTTTGACACCTTCGTCATGTCTGTTCGCTGCTTAGACTGCTAAAGAAAATCTTACATTGAAAAACAGTTAATTTTTAAAGCAGAACCCTCCCTGTGGCTGGCAAAACTGCTCTCCCCTTTGGACAATGCTGTGTTATAGCTGAGTGTTCTTTTATCCAGGCTTGGCAGTGCCCTATTGTACCTGAGCGGTTCTGTGTGTTTGGACAATGCTGAGCTGCCCAGGAAATGGGGGGTTGTGGTATCCAATTGGTCTGTTGTACCTGATAAGTGCTGTGCTGTCTTCTGTTTGGGTTGTGAAGTGCTATATTGTCATCGATTGATCTTCTGCCATGGCACTGCAGTGTTATGTGCCATTCTGTCCTGACAGCTCAGTGTTCCAATGAGTTTTATCCAAAGGGTCAGGGCCCTGGTGTAACCAGTGGGATTTTATCCAAATGTTAAAGTGTTTTTTGTAGCAGAGGATTCCTCTACTTGGGCAATTCAGTGCTGAGTTTTAATGTAACAGTGCACAGTGTAACATTGTGCTGTATTCTCTCTGGCCCATTGAGTCCCATGTTGTCTCTGAGAATCCTTCTAACCAAGGAGCACAGTGATGCTATATTGTTCCTAGCTTTCTAGGAACCATCTCTAATTTCTCTGTAGCCATGAAGAAATCTTCCTTAATTTACCTGGGCAATAAAATGACATGGATGCTCAAACTAGCTGCACAAGATAATTGCCTAGGACTGCATTGCATGCACTGTCAATTTTTAATTGGCATTAGAGCCCGTGAGTGTGTATTTTTTATTTTCAGATCTAAGGCACCCATCCCTTTTGAAGTAAATTATGGAATTATATACATGGAACCTAATAAATGACGCTGATGTGCAGTATCTTTCGTATATAATTTAATTGCATCATAACTTGGTTCATCTCTTACCTGACTATTAAAGCATGCCAACTATCGTTAAATATTTTTAAGTATAATTGACCTGGCCATAACAGTCTAAGTTCACACTGGTTTCTGAATAGGGCCTGATTCTAAAACAAAGTAGATGCAGAAAAATGCATGTGCATCTTGTTGCCCAAGTTGCGTGCACAATGACCATGACTGCACATGCTGTGCACACTAATTACCCAATGTGTATGAACAGTTGCATGCACAAATTAAGTGCACTGTCACACTCATGTTATTGTGGTCCTCAGTTGCCTGTTTATTTAGTGAACCGAGCTGGCACAAAAAGTTCCAGACCGTCAGCTCTGAAGGTTGAAGTCTTTGATTTGCCGACAGGATAGACAGTGTACGAGCACATGCTGCTATACAGTATACCTCCTAACTGACCTGAAGGGACAAGTTCGGGGGGCAGATTGGAGTTTATTCTCCAGGGCATATTCAGACTCTGACAGCTCATCAACAAGGGGACTGATGAGTGTTGAGCCCCGTGGAGATTTAGTGATAGGATCATATGTCCCTAAGTACAGACCGGGTCTATTTCTAAACGGTTTAGTATCGGTTCCGGTACGTGCTCTGTGGTAGGTGGCTACAGCCCGCACTGGCAGAGGTATGTCCTAGGTGACCTCTTAGACCATTTTCATCTCTGTCTCCTGATGCGTGCTCTGAGCCACTCCCGTGCGTTATTCGAGCTGTTTACCTGCTACCTTTAGCCCGTATTTTGTTCAGTTCTCTCATGACGTTTATTGCTCCTCTAGTCTAACATAGTCAGTACTTTTCCTCTCTCTAGCCGGAAGGGCTTTGTTCATACTAACAACTCATTGACTCTTGACCTGGCCTGTCACAAACACAGCACAGTAATCAAAGTCAAATGAAATCATAGGGTTTTTCTCCCATGCTAATAATCATTCCCTAGACAGCTGTGTGCACCATGTGCACCCCGCTCATTGAATACCTCTTCTGTGTGTAGGTAACGTGCATTGTTTTTCATCTCCGGATGATGCCCATTTGTACCGAGGTCATTTTGGATGCCTGCTTATCCCATCTGCCTATAGTCTTTTCCTTTTGTGAGCAGTGAAGCGTTAATGTGTATATATATATTTAAAGATTTGAAGATAAGCCCTGTGATGGTCTGAATTCTCCTTCAGATCTTCGTCTTGTTCTTTTCTAAGCTGCAACCCACAGGGGGTTAGCTCAGGCCCTTAATGACCCCTTTTTTACCTATCTCTGTCAAATGTAAATCTCAGACCAGTGTGTTCCTAATGGGACATAAACCCAAGGTCCCGATCACCTGTGCAAGCTCTTTTGCAAGACGAGAGCTGTTAGCCTCAGTGCACTGCCCAAATGCCAGCTCAGGTAATTTCCTAACTACCTAAAATCCTGCCTGCAGTTTCAGTTTGGTACAAAGCACTCTTCAATTCCTCTCCTAGACTGTTGTGTGAATTCGCTGTGTAGTATGAAACCACGGTTCTACCACTGAGGTGGCTACATTTCAGCAGTGGATATGCATATGTAGCTGTAAAGCGATTTGGGATCCATTGAGATGAAATCCCGCTCTAAAATTGTAAAGTATTATTATTTACTTTGGCCATTTTTGCCCTTCTCCCCTCTGCCCCCGAAATAGATGTTCACCTTGTCCTTTCTCTTTCTATTTTCCTTTGTGTATTTTAAAGACATTAGTTTTGTTCAGAAAATAATATGTCCAGGATTTAAATGATTGGACAGCCATGGAAATATTTTCTCTGTTAGTTAACTCAAGTGCAGGATATCTTCAGAGGGCACAGTTGTATGTGCTGGTGCAGTCTGGTTGTATTTGTGCAGAACTCTTGATGAGAGTCTGCTCTGGTAACACCAGACGAGGGTGACCAGATGTCCCGATTTTATAGGGACGGTCCCGATTTTTGGGTCTTTTTCTTATATAGGCTCATATTACCCCCTACCCCCTGTCCCAATTTTTCACATTTGCTGTCTGGTCACCCTACCCCAGATTGATTCTGTTTCTGCACAGGTGTTGTTAGCGTGTTGTCTCAGAAACTTTGCACCAACAGCCCTGACCTTCTGCTTTTGGCCCCAAATTCAAATCAAACCTGGAATCTTGAATCAAGAATGCAGGGATCTCTGGTGCCAGTGTAATGCCAACAGACTGCAGTCATTGGTGGGTAGGATTGAATCTGAGACCTCTGGAGGTTAGTGTATGAGCCTCTACAGCAGGGGTGGACAAACTTTTTGGCCCAAGGGCCACATTGGGGTTGCAAAACGGTATGACGGGCTGGATAGGGAAGGCTGTGCCTCCCCAAACAGCCTTGTCCCCACCCCCTCCCCTTCCCCCTCCCCCTCCCACTTCCCATCCCCTGACTGCCCCCTCAGAACCCCCGACCCATCCAACCCCCCTGCTCCTTGTCCCCTAACCACCCCCTCCTGGGACTCTCTGCCCCTAACTGGCCCCTGGGACCTCACCCTCTATCCATCAGCCACTGCTCCCTGTCCCCTGACTATCCCGACCCCTATCCACACCCTGCCCTTTGACAGGTCCCCTGGGACTCCCATGCTTATCCAACCCCCCTCCCCAGTTCCCCATCCCCTGACTGCCTCCCCAGAACCTCTGCCCCATACAACTGCCCCCCGTCCCCCTGGACTCCCTGCCCCTTATCCAACCCCCTGGCCCCCTTACCATGCTGCTCAGAGCAGCATGTCTGGCCACCACGCTGCCTGGCTGAAGCCAGACACGCTGCCGCACAGCCATGCAGCCCCACCGCCCAGAGCACTGACTGCGTGGCAGCGTGGCTGTGGGGAAGGGGAGACAGCAGGGAAAGGGCTGTGGGCTAGCCTCTCCTGCCGGGAGCTCAAGGGCCGGGCAGGATGGTCCCACAGGCCGGATGTGGCCCGCAGGTCATAGTTTGCCCACCTCTGCTCTACTGCATGAGCTAAAAGCCGCATGGGTCTTAGTAAAGGCTGCAGCAGACTCATTAATCTCTAAGTAGTCTCAGTGCCACTAGAGGGGACAGAACAACACACGCCTTCTGGGTGTGTGGGTAACACCAGCAGGGTGCTTAATGGGTTAGGGTGTGCGATCACAAAGCGATCTCCCACATCCATCTGGGACAAGATGGCAGAAGGCGGTTATTTGCCTGGGAGAAGGATGGAGCTGCATAGTCTCTCCAACCTTGAGGTCAAGCCTAAGGTTTGCAGCAAGTCCGTAATTTGGGGTGGTTGGTGTAGCAATTGCATTCACCACTGGAGCTTGCAGCAATTACTCACCCCTCGCTAGAACAAAACTCCCACTGACCTTTGTCTGTTGATGACTGGCCCATCCCTGCTCTCTTTGGTTAAGCTCCTGCTCCCACCAGCATCTCCCACAGGGAAAGATTGTTCTCAGGGAGTGGAAGGATCAGGAGTGTGATTATCCCTTGCACAGGGACAAAGGGGAACTTCTTATACCTTCCACTCCACTAGCAAACCTGCTCCGACCTTGTCCTACCTGTCTATTGACCCCCAGCTTCTTACTCTGGACAGCAGCGACAATGCCCACCTGTCAGTTGTCCATATGCAGCCACCCTCCTCCCTGCTTGTCACTGGCATTACACTTACACCTGCATGCTAGGAACACACAGATATTAAATGACAAAGAAATTCCAACAGCCCAGTTCAGTGGGGACAGTGTGAACTGTGAGGCCCAGGCCGTGGATCCAGGAGGGGCAAGGTGTGTTGTGGTGTTGATACACACTGTCCTAGGCGTAGGGTTTGCCATTTGTCTCCTCACCACAGTGTCCGGTGAGTCATGGGACAGTGCTGTAGGTGACAGTTGTGAAAGAAGCCAGCAAGGGAAGGCAATGCAAGAATAGAAGAAGTCATTCCAAAGAGGCAAGCAGCAGACAAGTTGCCTGTGGCTGGGAATGTGAAAGAAAGACACCCTTGTAGGAGGTGCACTTGCTGCTTGGCCTTGTCAAGCAATGACTCCAGCTCCAGGTTACTAATTTCAACAGCAAAAAGGTATTTTTCTCTCACCTCCAGCCCTGCAAACTTACTCTGGGCTCTGCAAGCCAAGCTCTGCCCTTTCTGTCTCACACAATGTGATGCTTCCCGGGGGCACCCAGAGTTGTGAGGCAACTCACCACCGCTGTGCCTGCCGTGGGGGCAGTTCCGAGCACTATCAGCCTCGGGCAACACAAGCACTGCCTCCCAGGTCTCTGCAGCCTGGCTAAGGATCCGGACACTCCAAACTCCCTCTGCCCCCAGCCCTCTGAGCATTCCTGGGGAGTACCTGGCACCTGTTCCACTGGACACAGACAGAATTCACAAATCTGCTACTTCCAAAGCTTCCCAGCCACACCTCAGGGTCAGGGCTCCATTCCACATGCAGCACTTAGGTATGTGTATTTACCAAGGAACAGAGATTGGAGAAGAAGCAAGTCGATGGAAGTATTGGAAACAAAGGGTTCCATCTGAAATATAATCATAACACACATTCTAGTATTGCTCACTAGTGTTTTTCCATGAGGTAGGCGGTGATCCGTCCCAACCTCATGACACAAGCCATGCTCTCAGCTTGTCCCCTCAGTAAAGAATGCAGGGTGTAGATCTCTCTGCATAGTTATAGTCCAAATATGTATTGTCCTCAACTGCAAACAAGGCTCCCTCCTGCTGGTTTATTTGTTCCTGTAAATTCCCCCTCTTGAAGATCTCACAATCCCTCCATTAGCATTCAGCTCAAACTGTAAATGGACATCCATTGTGAACCATACAACACAATACTCCATTTATATGTAGCCACCCCTCTATATAAAGATCTCTTGCCTGAAAGAAACCTGGTTCTCACTTTTTGGTGACCAGCCCCAAGTCACAGACCTTAAGAGTATAATTTTCAGTATATATACATAATTCCTTACATATTATTTGTACATGCGTTTTGCAGTGATTATGAGAACCAGCGTGACACTTTCAGTGGAAACCTTACAGGACACTCTTTGGCAAACTATTATGTAAATACCAGATGCAGGAGATCCCTGAACCCTTATGCACCCATGTGCCCTTTGCCAGTTGGCACCCAGAAGTCTCTGGGTCACACACATACTATCACAAGGAATACAGATTCTGCAACTAGAATTTAGTGAACACATCTGTGAATTAAGCACAAACCAGGACAGAATTCAGCACTGCCTCCCAGAGCTGTTTTAGCTCTGTAGAAATAGCAAATAGCAGAGGGGTACATGCTCCAGAAAGGTCAGCAGATCTAAGTAACCACAGAGGGTGGATCCTTGAGTAAGATGATCTCATTTTTACCCTAACTATTCACGTTTCTGCCCATAACTGCACTTTCAAACAGGCCAAAGAAACACGAGCCCAGTTTGCACAGGGCAGACCAAGGTTGCTCAGTATAGTCACAGTATTCTAGTCCTTTTTCTTGGGTATGAGTTTGATGTGGGAAGTCCTTAAAAGACCAATCTACATTACAGACTTCTGTTACCATAGTGATGTCAGTCAGGGGTATGAAGAGGTATGATCGCTGACCAACAAAGTTAGGCCATCAAAAGCTCCTAGTGTAGATGTAATTATACCATCGAAAGTTTAGTTTTGCTGGTATAAGCTGTGTCTGCACTAGATGCGCTTTGCCAGTGCGGTGTACGCATGTACCCAGTGTACCCAGCCAGGCCCAACAGTGTCTGAATCAGATGTCATGGGTTTCTTTGCAAAATGAATAACCCAAAATGGCTTTGCCTGTCCATTGCAGTCAAGAAAAAGGCACCTGGTAAATGGAATCATTTATTACTATCTTGTATATCAGTTTCTCACCATCAAAGTCTGGCCTAGCAGTTTATTTACCAGGACTCTGACCATGATCTAATGCTGAGAGTACTTAGATACCAAGGTGATAGGCACCTCCGAAATGCCTAAGGCATAAATAAACAGAACACAATTGTATTGAGTGAAATGCGCAGAACTGCCTGGCCCCTTCACAAATATCCTGGGTAAACAATAGCGATCTTTGTACTTGGGCTGTAGGCGTGTTGTCAAGGTGAATGAGACCTGGAAGAGGGCTCCATTGTCTCCTTTTCCACAACTCATTAAGATTTACTTGTGTTATCATCAATGAGTGTAATAACCAGAGCTCTGATCATGTCACAAGGCCACCTCACTGCTGGTGATTCATGTAACAGAGATTATGTTAGTCACCACAAGGATCTTCTCAGCTCTTGCCTCTTGTAAGTGTAGGAGCTGGGGGCAGCTTCTTGAGTTTAGTCTGCACAACAGGGAACCCAGCACTGGTGTTGCACATTTCCATGAAATCCCATTATTCTTTTATCTGTCACTCCCCCTCCCGCCCCGCTCCTTTTGTTGATTTGCTGGTGACACCCTTGCTTAATGCACAGCATCAACACCCACTCACAGAGGCTGGGTTGCAGTAGGACTGGGAGGCGGCGTTCCTTCAGAGGCCTTGCCAACAGGAATTGCAGCATGATGTGAGTCAGCCAAGCTGAATTATGGTTACCTAGAATAGGCCTGTTGAAAACACTGACCTGATTTTCCCCACATTCACATGTCAGCACGGTAGAGTCAAAAGCAGCCCTGGATTCAGTGCCGTGCCACCAGACATGGCTCCAATCAATAGACTTTCCCAATAACTCTCTGTCCTTCTGTCCTTTCATCAGAGGGTCTCAAGGCACTTTATGATCATTGATACATTAATTTTTCAAAGAGCCTGTGAAGGTGGTAAGTGTTATTCACTGACTTACAGAAAAATGAAGTGACTTAACAAATCAGTGGCACAGTTGGGAACATGATACCCAGCTTGCTGGCTGCTTTAACTGTTTGGGAGCACACGCCCAACAATTCCCAGTTGCAGAAACATGAGCTAATATCTCATTGCAATGTTTTATAAAAGCCCTACTCCACCATTCTCATCTGAAGCAGGCAGCAGGAGAGCTGTGGTGACTTAGGGTACGTCTACACTACGGGATTATTCCGATTTTACATAAACCGGTTTTATAAAACAGATTGTATAAAGTCGAGTGCACGCGGCCACACTAAGCACATTAATTCACAGTATGCATCCATGGTCCGAGGCTAGCGTCTATTTCCAGAGCGTTGCACTGTGGGTAGCTATTCCGTAGCTATCTCATAGTTCCCGCAGTCTCCCCCACCCCTTAGAATTCTGAGAGGAGAGCCCAGTGGCTGATGGGGCAAAAATCATTGTCGCAGGTGGTTCTGGGTAAATGTCGTCAGTCATTTCTTCCTCTGGGAAAGCAACGGCAGACAATCATTTCGCGCCTTTTTTCCCTGGATTGCCCTGGCAGACGCCATAGCACGGCAACCATGGAGCCCGTTCAGCTTCTTTTTTTACAGTCACCGTATGTGTACTGGATGCTGTGGACAGAGGCAATACTCCAGCGCTACACAGCAGCATTCATTTGCTTTTGCATGATAGCAGAGATGGTTACCAGTTGTTCTTTACCGTCTGCTGACAGGGTAATTTGGCAATGAGATGATGGTTATCTGTCCTTCTGTGCTATCTGCTGCTATCATGGGTGCCCTTGGCTGAGATCGGCCGGGGGCACAAAAGCAAAACTTGGAATGACTCCCTGAGTCAATCCCTCCTTTATGGTTTCTAAAAACAGAGTCAGTCCTGCCTAGAATATGGGGCAAATGTACTAGAGAAGCAGTGTCTCAGAGAGCACAGTTGCTCTGTGTCAAATCCTGCAGAAATGATGAGCTACATGACATTCACGGGGGGTGCCCCTGCGACAACCCCACCCGTTGCTTCCCTCCTCCCCCAACCTTCCTGGGCTACCGTGGCAGTGTCCTCCCCATTTGTGTCATGAAGTTATAAAGAATGCAGGAATAAGAAACACTGAGTTTTTAGTGACATAAAATGAGGGGGAGACAGCCTCCCGGTGCTATGATAGTCCAGGCAGGACATTAAGCAGTGTGGGGGAGAGGAACCCAGCATCTCACTGCTATGATAGTCCAGGCAGTACAGAATCTTTTCTTTTCACATGAAAGGGAGGGGGCTGATTGAAGCTCAGCCCCCAGTTGCTATGATGAAGACGGTTACCAGCCGTTCTGTACCATCTACTGGGAATAACCGGGAGTCATTCCTATTTTCACCCAGGCGCCCCCGGCCAGCCTCACTTGAAGCCAGCCAGGAGCACTCACGGGTTGATAAGAAGGACAGTTACCAGTCCTACTGCACCATCTGCCACCAGGGAGAGGAGAGGAGCGGATACTTCTCTTCACTGTTGCAGCATCGCGTCTACTAGCAGCATTCAGTAGACATAGGGTGACATTGAAAGAAGTCAAGAAATTATTTCTTTCCCTTTTCTTTCACGTCGGGGGGCGGGGGGGAGTAAATTGATGAGCTATTCCCTGAGCCACGCCTGACAATGTGTTTGAACCTACAGGCATTAGGAGCTCAGCCAAGAATGCAAATACTTTTCAGAGACTGCTGGGGACTGTGGGATAGCTGGAGTCCTCAGTACCCCCTTCCTCCCTCCATGAGCATCCGTTTGAGTCTCTGGCTTCCTGTTATGCTTGTCACGCAGCACTGTGTAGCCTGTAGATTTTTTTTTTAAACGCTTTGGCATTTCATCTTCTGTAAAGGAGCTTTGATAGCACAGATTTGTCTCCCCATACAGCAATCAGATTCAGTATCTCCTGTACGGTCCATGCTGGAGCTCTTTTTGGATTTGGGACCGCATTGCCACCCATGCTGATCAGAGCTACACGCTGGGCAACAGGAAATGAAAATCAAAATTTCGCAGGGCTTTTCCTGTTTACCTGGCCACTGCATCTGAGCTGAGATTGCTGTCCAGAGCGGTCACAGTGGTGCACTGTGCGATACCGCCTGGAGGCCAATACCGTCGATTTGCGGCCACACTAACCCTAATCCGATATGGTTATACCGATTTTAGCGCTACTCCTCTCGTCGGGGAGGAGTACAGAAACCAATTTAAAGAGCCCTTTATATCGATATAAAGGGCCTCGTAGTGTGGACAGGTACAGTGTTAAATCGGTTTAACGCTGCTAAAATCGGTTTAAACGCGTAGTGTAGACCAGGCCAGAACTTAGGGCTTATACACACTACCATTTATGACAGCATAATTTATGTCACTCCTGAGTGTGAATAGGCCACCCCCTTGAGTGATGTAAGTTACACTGACCTAAGCACTGGTGTGCACAGTGCTATGTCGGTGGGAGAGCTTCTCCTGCCAACATAGCTACTGCCTCTTACAGAAGTGGTTTTCCGGCAGCACAGAGTATCTTCATCAGATGCACTAGAGTGGCGCAGCTGCACTGCTGTAGCGCTTCTAGTGTAGACGACTCCTAATACTTTGGGGCCTGTTCTTTAGTCTACTGACCTCAATAGCAAAAGACCCAAGCATGTCCTTCTCTGGAACTCGCTTCTGGAGTCCTGCTATCATTGGTCACATAGAGATGTTACTCTTCTGTTTGTTACACGTACATCCCTAAATAAAAGCCTTTCTAGAATCCTATGATGGATGTTGGGAAACTACATTTAGAGAAGACATTATTTTTGCTTTTAAAATATAGTGGAAAGGTTTTAGTAGGACCTGTAAGTACTTCAGTTTGCTCTAATCTACTTTAGGTGCTGGTTGCTGCTCTAGTGTGCGTAATTTCTGCGTACAGTAAAATATAATATGGTTATGTGTACTTAAATCTCTCCTCCTTGTGTCTCCCTCAGCACAGTGTAATGTACTGGATGCCTTGAAATGTGACAAACCTCTCTGGAGTTGAAACAGGAGAAAAAAACTCAGGACATTCTAGGCAAGAAGTGACCCTCCACTTTACAAAAGGAGGTTTGAAAACATCTCTTAAAAACTGCTGCTGGAGTGACCCGGCTTCCTGGCTGGAGTTCTCTCAGGGACAGCCATTAGATGGCCTTTGGATTTCTGAATATAAGCTTTTCCTCTCTGCTATAGTAGAACCTCAGAGTTTGGAACACCTCAGGAATAGAGATTGTTCATAATTGCAAAATGTTCGTAATTCAGAACAAAATCTTATGGGGGTTCTTTCAAAAGTTTACAGCTGAACATTGACTTCATACAGCTTTGCAACTGTACTATGCAGAAGAAAAATGCTGCTTTCCCTTTATTTTTAGTAGTTTACATTTAACACAGTACTGTACTGTATTTAGTTTTTGAGTGTTTTTTTTCTGTCTCTGCTGCTGCCTGATTGTGTACTTCCAGTTCTAAATGAGGTGTGAAGTTGACTGGTCAATTCGTAATCCAGTTTCAATAATCTGGTAATCTGAAGTTCTACTGTATTTAAGAAAAGAAAATGGTCACCTTCCTGTATTTTTAGGAAACTGGCTCCTTGTCAGATTGGGCTCTTGGCTAGACAATGGTTATACTGAAGTTGGTCTTCTAAGCTGTGATGAAAGGCACTTTGGTTCCTCATCCTGACAGAGGAGTTTCCCTCTGCATTCATGAAAGATTGGAGCGAGTGTTCTCAAACTTTCATATTGTGAACACCATCTTTGAGCTTGTTGGTTGCTCTGTGAACATCTCCTCTTCAATCCACAATTGTAAAGTGTCCCTGTAGCCACTGTGATTGTGTAAGCCGCACTCCTTCTAGGTGTGGTGTTCTGTCCCATCTAGTGGCACCGAGATCACTTAGGGCATGTCTACATTACACACTGGATCGATGGGCCATTATCAGTCCAGCGGGGGTCGATTTATCGCATCTAGACACAATAAATCGACTGCTGAGAGCTCTCCTGGCGACTCCGGTACTCCACCAGGGCAAGAGGTGCAGGTGGAGTCAATGGGAGAGCATCAGCCGTCAACTTACTGCCGTGAAGACACCATGGTAAGCAGCTCTAACTACGTTGACTTCAGCTATGCTAGTCGCTTAGCTGAAGTTGCATAACTTAGATCGGTCCCCCCAGTGTAGATCAGGACTTAGAGTCAGTTAAATGAGTCTGCTCTACAGCCTTAGCTAAGAGCCTGTTGGGTTTTAGCTCATGCAGTAGAGGCTCATGCACTAAGCTCCAGAGGTCCCCAGTTCCATCCTGCCTGCTACCAACCGGGGTCTGTTCATGTTACAATTGCTCAATATTAATGTGATTGAGCAGGGAAACAAGGAGAAGGAAGAGCCATATGGCCAACCAGTTGTCCACGGACCCCCCCAAAAAAAGTTTCCATGATCTCCCCGGTAGCGTCCCCCATCCTTTGAGAATGGCAATGCTAGTATGTGGGAACTGTCACTCTGTATCATTAGTTTTCTAAAACTGCAGTAGAAGTAAAGATCTATGCCAAGGTGTTAGCAAAACTGCTGGAGTCAGAAATAGTCATAACAGTACGACAGCCCTTACAGCTCCAATTTGTGAGAGGAAAGAAATAAATGTAAGATAGGGAAGGACTTTTTCACATTCCCAAGTGTGCATGCATGACTCCTCCAGGCCTCTTGTTGCTATGTCTCTGGATTCAGAGAAAACACTTAACAGGATGGGAAGGAAAGATCTAGATCATGTATCAAAACTGTATATTTTGTCTCAGAAACAATTAATGGGTTAAGATTGTCAGAGTTTCTCCCAAACACAGATCTATATGGCACTACAAATGGTCTTTCACAACTGGATCCTTTTCTCGAGTGGGATGAATCAGTGCCTAGTCAAATACTTTTGGAAACTCTAGAAAGAGCCCAACAGGCACATACACAGATTTGTGTTGCACGAAAATTAACCTCCCATCCATCCATCTGAAGTAGTTCTAGGCCATCTATTAACCACCAGTTATTTATGTGATGAATCCAGCAGCATTGTCTGTCTGTGAATGACTTTGACTTTCGCCAGTTTATTCCTTCTTTAATATTATTCATTGAATGGTTGATATGAACATACTTCACCCTCTGGATCCCTCCTAGCTATATGTGGCAGCTATTGCTTAAAGTGTTTGCCTGGTCGCCAAATCGCATGGTATTGTGCCTGCTTCCTGAGTGGATGACTCCCAAAGAGCTTTCATGATGTCTGCATGAACACTGCTGGGAGGAGTATATGTCGGCAAGAGTATTTGTGGCACTTGCCTTTTCTGTGAATTTTCTAATGAACACGAGTTGTTCTGCAAAGTTAAACTAGTTTAGTTAATTCAGGGAGTCAGGGTCAGATTGGAACAGAAATAGGACATATGAGTGGAGAGCTGGGGCTGATTTTGTGGGAGGACATTTCAGACTGCTGACTCTTCAGTGTTTGGCATGTCCAGTGTGTACTGTTGACTCTCTCCAATGCCTCCTTCCCTAACTTTTGTATGTGAAAACTTAGGGAAAAGTTCCTTAATTAGCCAGTTTGGTGCCTGCTGAGTATGCCAGGCTTGTGTGCCAGGTCAGCTTAATTACAGACCACTGGGAATTTTAACAGTGACAAGAGAAAAAAATTTTTTTAGAGGGGATGTGAGTGCCATGCTTATGAGTGGTGGCAGATTGATAGATTGATAGTGCTGGTGGCTATTTAGCCTCAAGATGGTGATGACCTGGGCTGGACTGGAGCTGATGACTGTGTCCCTGAGCAGTACATTTCCCTTCCCACATGCCTGAATCACTCTGAACCCCAGAAAAGTCAGTGAGGTCTAATTCCAGCCACACAAGTTAGTTCTGTGCATGGACTTAGATACCTCGAGATACGAGATGCCATGTGGGAGGTGGAATGAGGCAACAGGGGCAAAGGAGAGGAAGGCTGGGCTGGGCAGGGCTGCACTGACTCATTATTGTACAGCAGATTGAGGAGATGCACATCTTGCATGCGTCTGGCCGCCTGATTGTTCTAACATCAGACCCCTTCCTCAAGGGTGAGTCCATTGCCTAAATCCATGCCCTCCATTTCTCACCCAGCTGGGATCTGAACTCCTCTCCTGACATAAGCAAAGCCTAGAGGGCAATGCCAACCACACCAATAGAATAGACCAGGTCCATGGCTGGCATATGCAGGCAGAACTCAAGTGACTCTGAGCCACACTTGTTTATACCAATAGTGTCTTTTATTTCCTTTCTCGGTATGGGCTTGACCCAACTCCTGCTAAAGTGAAGGCATGAAAGCTAAGCCTGCCCTTTTAATTAGCCCTACTCCAGTTGGGAATGCCCAGGCTTGTAAATTTCCCCATTGTGCCAAAAATAAATTATGTTCAAATTAGTGCCTGAGTTCAGACCAAATGTTATTTCACTGACATTTGTTGCCAGGGTACGAAGATTAAACCACTTGAAAAAGGAAGAACTGAGTGAGTAGTAATTAGCCTTTCCCTCTAGGTCATCTGTTCACATATAGTGTAGTTGAGTAGGGATCCGGTCACTATTTGGTGGCCCATTTGAGAGGAATGTGGTGGGTCTCAGTTCCATCAAAAGATGTCCACATTGCACAAAGGACCAGTCATGAGAAGCAGTCAGGACAGAGCTGCAAAGGACTTGGAAGGTATAGACAAGAAGGTTAGGAAAGAGGACACCCTGGGTGCCAACCTGGAAGATAATGGCATTGTCAACAGAGATGGAGAAAGCAAAGCTTAAGAGGAAAGGTGGTGAGTTCAGCCTTAGTGAGGCTGAGCTTGTGTTGTCAGTGAGCCATCAGGGAGGAGGTGGTAGGCTTAGAGGAACAGGACAGAAAGAGGCAGGACCAGTGTGGAGAAATAAGTTTATGAGTCACCAGAATATTTGTGTGAGTAGATTGTTCACCCAAGGATAAGGTGAAGAGTAAGAAGGGGAGGGGGCTACAGCTACAGGAAAAACAGGGAGAAGGAGATGCTGCGGGGGTTGATGGAAAGGTAGGTGGAGGAGCAAGAGAAGAAAGAGGTGAGGGAGATGGCTGCATTTCTCTGTGGGTGATCTGAGCCCTAAGTATCCCTTCCTCTGTGTGTACAGGGGGGTTAATTAACCGATATCTGTAAAGGGCTTTGAGATGGCTGGATGAAAAGTGCTATAGAATCCAATAATCAACAAAATACTCAATGATATCCCTTAATGATACATACACACCCTGTACTTGATTTCCCTGGGATTATGACAGCTTTAAAGCAGATTAGATTTAGCCTTTGAAAAATCTCGTCCGTATTTGCTTAGTATATCTATCACCAAATGGACAGAGACCAACAATAGGGCATTAGGATTTAGAGCACTGGATGGAATGTAACCAGCAGCTCTTCAAAGTGTTATTTCATTTACTGGGAATCTGTTTTCATTTCCTTTTATTAACTGTGAATTCAGCCAGAGGAAGAGATCATGGGTCAGATCTTCAGTTGATGTTAAATTGGCCTTAGACGCCCCTCCCCACACAGGAACACAAAGACTAACACGGCTACCCTCTGATACAAAAGACCTAAAGTGTCTTTGTTTTGTTTTGGCAGAGGTGTGGTTAGGGATGATGCTGGCTGTACACAGGGCATGTTGATGTTGGGCCTTTTGGGTGAGTCTGTCTGGAGGCTGAATAAGACTGCCTGAAGTCCTCGCTCTACCCACATTGTCTAGATAGGGAAGGGAAAGGTAGGGATTTTTTCTTAATGGAGATTATTATTAATTATGAATATTACTATTTCAATTCAAAGCTACCCACACAGCTAATGAATTGCAATATTTCCCACTTGCCCACGCTGCTCAGTATCCCACAGTGTCAGATGGCAATGGGAAACTCAGTCTGGGCAATGCTACGTACAAGAGAAAGCTCCAGGCCCCTGTGCTGTGGCAGCATTCAAGAGCCACCAATGCCTCCGTAAATCAAAGCAGCTGCTTTTAAATAAAATGAAATGAGTTGTGCAAGGGCCACACCCTGCCGTTCTCTCATGAACTGTAGGCTGGTGCCCTGTCTTGTGTTTGACTGGCTTGGCTTATTTAACGCCTAAACTCTTCGGGGCAGGGAATGTGTCTTATCTATTTTGTAAAGCGACCGGTCTTTTATGATGCTATATAAATGTTTTGTTGCAATAACACGAACATCAATTAGGGCTGTGAGAGCCCTGTGGCTTTGGTTCATGAACTGAGCCCTGCAGTTTGGGATGTAAGGGCTGGAAAGGAACCAGATCTTGCAGGTTCACTTGCGAATTCAAGTCTGACAAGTTTGAACCACCAAGCTTTGTTCTCCCGGGCTGCCTCTCTTTTGCCCCTCCTGTTCTCTGCCCTGCCAGCCCCCACCCCCTATTTGATCCTTTATGTATCTGTTGAGAATGGGGCTGTCCTCTGGCTTGTTAAGGGAGCAGCCATTTGCTATCTGGGTGGATGTGAGAAAGAGGGGTGAAACTCACTGCACTCTCATGAAAGTAGGCTGAGGGTCATAAGACACTGGGCACCAGACCCAAAGCTCAGCTTGAGTGGGTTTGAGGTGCAGTGTGGACAACTGAACTGCTAAGTGTTAAGGACAGCAGCTTGTCAGGGCAAACCAGTAACACTATTCCTCCTTTTCCTTCACTAAGAGCATCCCAGTATAGGTAGGCAGCATGGTCCATGAGCTAGGGCAAGAAACAGGGTGTCAGGAAGCCTGAATTCTAGTCTTGCCTCTTCAATGTGCTCTATGCCCCCTTTCCCACATGGGGAATGGGACCAGTAACAATAACCCACCTTTCTAGAGTGCTTTGAGATCTATAGGTGAGACGCAACTATCTCAGTACTACTAAGAACTCCTGTAAAGTGGCTGATGATAATGCACGTTAGCCGGTGTTATTCATGACAGCAATAGATATCTGAAAACTCAGTCTTCAAAACATATAGCCAGGACCCTGTGTCTGACAGAGATGGAAACTGGAAAGGATGCTGAATGAGAAGAGAAGGAGAAATGTCCCCCTCCCCCAGAGCCGAGAAACACGCTAGAAAACCCAAGCGACCGTGAGAGGAAAGGTGTCATTGGGAGATCACTTTGCAGAGTGTCTGCCCTTCTCATGTCCAAGCTGCTGTGCAGCACTGAGGCACCACACACACTAGCTGAAGGAAGATGAGGCAGTCCAGTGGTCAGAGGTCTCCTGAACTCTGATCCCAATTCCCACACGGAGTCTCAGTCTGCGTTAATCCCTCTTTGCCTCATCTTCCTCCATCTTTAAAGTGTGCATAATAGCTATACCTACCTCACAGGGCGCTATTGTTAATTAGATGATGTTTGAGAAGTGCTTTGAAGATGAAAAGCCCTGTATAAAAGGTGGGTATTATTACTGCTTAGCTGAGTACCTGCACAGCCATAGACAGGGCGTGTCCACAGGAGCGTGCTATAGGCTGAGATTTTATGTTTGGGTGTGTTATAAAAAATGTGATATGTAAATACTCTGGGAGTCAGCTCCCCCCCTCCTTCCCCATGGAAGGGATCAAGGATCAGCTCCCCTCTCCTCCTCCTCCACTGATGGAAAAGACAATAGAGCTTTGGTGGTGATGAGGCAACCTAAAGGAAAGCACTTACACTCCATTGTGGAGGTTTTGAGAGTAGGGCCCCTCTCACAGCTGTCTGCTTCCAAACCAAACAGCTGTAGTGAAGCTGATGGGGTGAAAGCAAAGTCCTGTCCTGTCCCTGCTGCTACCAGAGAGCTACATAGACTGAGCAGGACAGCATCACCCATAGGCCTACATTGCCAGAAAAAAGGTGTGCGTGTTTGCATGTGCAAAGACTGCAACTGCATGTGCAAGTGCTATCACTGCCTGAGCAAACAGCCAGTTTATCACGCAGCTGGCCGTTCATGTGTACCTCTCACGGCTGCAAGTGCATTCATGTGAATTACACACACACTTTAGGCAGCAAAGGCAAACACATCTGTGCGTGCCCATTTACACGTCCCTTTTAATGAAAATGTATACTCTAGGATTTTTTCCTTGGGAGATCTGGTATTTAATACCCACTTGACTTGCCAGAAAGAAAAGTATTTTTATAATTAGGTTAATGATGTTTTTAATGACAGACAGTCACATTTGACAGAATCCCATTTATAGAGCCTCTCTCACAGACAGACTTACATGTGTGTGTCTCTCTGCAGCAACCAACATAAAAATCCAAACTGAGCAGGGAAGTCATGTCTATTGCAATCTTGTCCCAATTTAATATGGAGAGGCCGTTCTAGTGTGCTTCTTCTCATCATAAAACCTGCCATGTATCCTGGCCTCCTGGTTCAGTGGACTGAGCACAGGACTGGGAGCCAGTAGCACTGTCAATGACATGCTGAAAGACTTTAAACCACTCTGTGCCTCAGTTTCCCCATCTGTTAAAAGAAGATAATCCACTTCACTGGAATGCTGTGATGATTTTTTTTAATGTCGGTGAGATGTGCTTTGAAGATGAAGAGTACTATTCAAGGGCTAAGAATAATTATTACCTCAGACTTGTGATGAGATGCTAGCAGTTACATAACAAATCAATGGGGAGGGATTTGGCCTTCCCTGCTGAACAGATCCTTCCAGTCTTATAATCTGTATTATTATTTTTTTAAATCTTTCTTTCCATGGGGAACTTGCCCACAGAGCAGACAAGCAGCACATGGTGTACACGATACTCCAGGGATGGCAATTAGCCATAATACCTCTGCTAATTTCAGCCCCTGCCCAGCCCATGAAACTCACCTCACCCAGAACTTGTTTCAACTTCTCCAGCTGCTCTTGGCATGTGCTGAGATTTCATAAAGTTGATGCCATTAACTCCCACACACGGCAAGAGATATACAGAGAAAAAATCCACACACAAGAGGTAATTTATGGGGAGACGAGATATTTGCACGGAAGAGCACGAATGTGAGTGTTTGCCCCTAATGGCTATTAATTTCTAAAATGGAGACACAAAGGGACATGTGCCTCAGGAATGATTCTGAGAATCTCTTATGATGCACAGTTCAAGGAAGTTGCATGATGGTTTAGAGATTGTACCTCCAATCGTCCCTCTTTTTAAAACACAAACACCCCACGCTTCACAAACAAACATTTCTATTTTACAGCCTTCATCTCAATTTCAAGAGGACACCACATGAAATTGTTTGTTTGTTAGGGCCTTTAAACTGGTGCTCTCACTTATTTGTGTGGGTAGAACCTTCCTCACAACGACAGGCCAATGGGGGCCTGTATGTGCAAATGCAACTTGGTTTGCAGGTACGGACTCCTATTTGCACTCTCAAATCCAGGTCTAGTGTAGGATTTTCCAGAGCAATCAGCGTTGGCCTAACTCTCCTCCCCCTGAAGTTGGTACCTCAATGGGAACACACTGATCAATTTTGAAATCCAACCCCACCGGCCAAAATATAAGCGGGCAAAAATGTAAAGGCCAGGTTGAGACCACTTTGAACACCTGGCCTGTATTGTCTTAGGTAAAGAGCAGGTATTCTAGTTAGCTACATTCACATGCAGATAACTCCATTGATTTCCGTGGGGTTACTTCTGTTTTAACGCTGTAAGAAAGATCAGAACAAGGCCCAGGCTTTCCCTTTTGCAACCACACAAACTCCTCTTCCCCCATTAGAACTGTCAGAGAGAAAACTGCTCTGTGGACCATGGACTCTTTCCCATTCATTGTGTCTCAAAGCAGCTTCAGGATTCAGTCTCAGTTGGCTTGCCAGCACCACGCTTTCATTTAGAGTTAGATGGTTTTCAGCAGCTGCTCACTGTCAGCAGGAAGAGATGGAATACTTCTCACATAGGCTGTGATCCTGCAAACCCTCACGGGGTGTGCTGCACGTTCTTGTTCTCCAGCACACATGTGAGTGGCAACAGCAACAAAGTGCTAGGCATAGCCTTCTACCCTGAGCAGGAAAGACTGTCAAATGCCCCTGCTCATTCACTATGAAGAACACATAGTAAAATAATGGGTGGGATGTGGAGAAAGAATGGACAGATCTCAGGAATCAGGGCTATGATGAGCCACTTAGCTATGTGCCTTTTGCAGGCCTCATTCCTGCTACTAGCCAAAAGTAGCTTGGCAGCCATGTGTGGTATTCAATAATCATACTGGACTGTGAGGTGCTTGAAAGAGTCAGTGATGCCACTCAACACATTGAAGGCAGCAACAGGGTGGAAGCAAGTCTTCCCCCAACAGCAGTAACGCAAACAAGGAACGGGAAAGTGGGTTGAAGACCAGCACATTTGAAGGACCATTAGGCCTAAGAGGCTGCAACAGGCTGGTGGAAAAGGCCATGTCCCTAGGGTGAGCTATGTGCTAGTAACCTCTAGCTCCAGCTAGTCAGCAAACAATGGCACAAAAGAGACAACAACAAAAATTGTTCAAAAGAAACATGTAGCCACCTGCATGGAACTTTGAGGGAAGAGCACAGGTTGCAGGAGGGGAGAGTTTGGAGGAGACAGCAGGGACTCAGTCTGTGTGCACATGGCTGGAATACTAGCTGCAATTGCAGCATCTCTGTAAATAGTTTTCTTAAAAAGTGCCAGTTTAGTTTTACAAGAGGACTCCATACTCTCATGTTATTACCCAGCTTGCAGTACATGAAACAACCCTGAATACTCTGCCTATGCATAGTACAGGATCAAGCTCCCAGTGTGATTAATAAATTGTAATTCACTATTTGCTACCCACTCCAGCTCACAGTGTAGAACTGATAAATGAAATTGTTTTCAATTGTTCACTTTATTAATGTAACTTCTGTTCACCATTCACTACACTTGCCTATACTGTAACTTCTGTTCCATATTGTAATTCAAACCCCATTTTAAAACACTCACTCCATTTTGTAAAAGCTTCCTCAAACCTTCATTTTTGCAAACCCTGCTGTAATCTTATTAGTTTAGTTTAGATGTGTGAATGAGGTATGTATGAATGATGGAATCAACCTCCAGCCCCTGCCTGTCCTGATGACATAAAGTTCAAATACCAACAGCTGAAGACCTAGACAACAGCCCTAAACAAAGTAAGAAGCATCCACCCTAAAAAGAAAAGGACAACAGAAGGAAAATCAAAGCCAGGTCCAAGGCTGAAAGTCACGCCTGCAATTGATGGGTGATCAATCTAAACCCAGAGGCAGCGTGACACAGCAAGACCTATAGACTTTGAATCCAAACTAAAAGCCTATAAAACAGAAGGGTGAGATGAGAAACTCTGGGTAACATTCTGCTGCCAACACGGAAGGACATCAGTGCCTGCCCAACAGAGATCCAGCTTGTCCTTGTGCCCGGCTTTCCTGGCCAGTTAGCTGCCACAAGCTACGAACCCAAGCTGCAAAATCAAGCCATGAAGTTAAGCTATCTTCAGGACTGGTAACTATGCAGCAGCTGCAGAACACCTGATGAATGTGGGTGTGTGGGTGTGAATGTGTGTATGTGTGTGTGTATAGGTATTAAGTATAATGTGAATGTGTGTGTGTGTGTGTATAGGTAATAGGTATAATGTGTGTGTATAAGAATTAAGATATTAGTTAGTCATAAATTGTTATCATAATAAATGTAGCATCTTTGTCTTGTCCTCTTTAAAAAGATCCTGCTGGTTTTTTTTACTGGTCTAATATAATTGGTACAACATTTTGGTGGAGAATAGCGAAAGGGGGATTATTGGTATTTTTGCCTCACTTATTGTAAACCAATCTGTGTGCACACAACCAGCTCTACAGAGCACGGTTCTATTCTTGGTTAACCAAAACCCGCTGGCCCCCGTGTGGGTAGCAGGAAAATAAAGAGCTCTTAAAATTGTTAAAAAAACCTGCTGGCCTCCGAAGAGGTAGCAGAAAACATAAAATTGTTAACAAAACCTGCTGGCCTCCGGATAGGTAGCAGAAAACATAAAATTGTTAACAAAACCTGCTGGCCTCCGGATAGGTAGCAGGAAAAGAAAGAAAAATCAGGGGCAGCAAGAGGGTCCCAGGGGCCAGCAGTGCTGCTTGCTGAACAAAATTAAAAATGTTTAAGAAAAGGCAAGGGAAAACAGTCTCAGAGGAAGGAATGGAGTCAAAAGTAGCTTCTACCTCACCTTTTATTAAAGAGATAATGCCTTCTAAACAAATCCTGCAGAGATATGGGCACAGTCCTTAGACTGAACAAGCCCTTGCAGATATTTGCACCATTTTGGATCTAGAGGATAGCTTGGCCCAATATATCCTCATATGTAAACCCCCAAATGCAACAAAAAGAGATGCTGCAGGGATCTGGCTGCTGTGGGAGGCTTGTAATGACAGCTACCTCCACCTAACAGCCTGTAAAAAGAAAAAAAATATCTGTAAAAGAGAAACTATTCCAACTAAAAGAAAAAAGAAAAAAAAGGAACATTTGAGACCCCAGAAGGGGCAGACTTTTGGGACCCCTCTGGAGAGTGGGAAGGGGGATATTTGGGTAGATTCCTCCTCCCAGGGCCAAAATGCCATTGCAACAGTAACAACAGTGCCTGCTTCTGCCTCAAACCTCCAGGCAATGGCAAAGTGGCTGGGGATTTCAAAATAAAAAATTTAAACTCAAAGAAATGCACCACTTAATTAGCATTGGTGCAGCCCCAAGTACCAAACACACTGTGGCAAAGACTGAGCAGGGTCTGCCATGTGGGAGCACTGTGCTAATTTGTTTCTAAGCTTCTATTTTTCAGGCTCTGAACCAGAACATCAGGAGAGCTGGTACCAGCTGAAGAGTTATAAAATACCATGGTTATAGTGTCGCGACAAAGTCTGTGTTCAGTGTTCTGTGTTGCATGTTCTGTGTCTGTCTCTAGTGGTGTCCTGTGCTAGCATTGGGTCCAGAAAAAAAAAAGAAATACTACACTAGACAGGACAAATGTCTTTTCCTCTCTCTACTTCCCCCCAGTCCATCCAACTTAGCAATCACCACTTGTGTCCAAAAAACTTTGGTCCCCAGTGCATCAGGTTTATTTTTTGTTAGGTTATCTAATAGTCATTTTGCTGTTCATTTTTGTTATTGATACATTTGTATTGTTAGTTACATTTGCTTATATTGTTAATTCCACACTTTCCTCTATGCACTCTGGTTCTACTCCCCCAAGCCCTAAAGGGTAGTTCTTGGGCCCCCATAACCTGTAAGACCTTGGCCCATAATTATAGGGCCCCATCTTTCAGGTTCCCAGAAACTTCTTGAGAACAACTGTTAAAAATAGGGGATTCTGCAACATTTTAGCAACAAAATGTTAGTTTAAGTCCAAATCAGCTTAACCTTGCATGACAACTGTGGTCCTCCTACAAAATCTTATTTGCTGTGTGTGCTTAAAAAGGTCCTGACTTCAGTAACTTTTATTATTTGATGGCTATTGCTGCATCAAGCTTGGTCCTCATTTTATTTGTCAATGTACCCAATGATTGTAATGGTTTTATTGTATTCCCAATTATTATAACTATAATTGTTTTCATTTATGTGTAAGTTATATCTGGTGTTTAGTCAATTGTAATAGGTTTAGTTATATTCACCTAGTTATAATTATTTGGTTTGTTTGCAACAGATCACCTTGCCCTACAATGTCAGCAACTACTGTAATGGTCATAAATCAAGGGGCAAAGTGTTGCAGAAGCAGCCCACCTGGTCAGCAGTTCTAAATATAATTTTTCATCCCCTCATTGTCCTATTAGTAACCCTAACTGTTATGTCTGCCTTAAAACAATTACTTAAAGTGTGACCCATTCAATACTCCTGGATTGAAGGGTCAAAAGGGGGACAATGTAGAACTGATAAATGAAATTGTTTTCAATTGTTCACTTTATTAATGTAACTTCTGTTCACCATTCACTACACTTGCCTATACTGTAACTTCTGTTCCATATTGTAATTCAAACCCCATTTTAAAACACTCACTCCATTTTGTAAAAGCTTCCTCAAACCTTCATTTTTGCAAACCCTGCTGTAATCTTATTAGTTTAGTTTAGATGTGTGAATGAGGTATGTATGAATGATGGAATCAACCTCCAGCCCCAGCCTGTCCTGATGACATAAAGTTCAAATACCAACAGCTGAAGACCTAGACAACAGCCCTAAATAAAGTAAGAAGCATCCACCCTAAAAAGAAAAGGACAACAGAAGGAAAATCAAAGCCAGGTCCAAGGCTGAAAGTCACGCCTGCAATTGATGGGTGATCAATCTAAACCCAGAGGCAGCGTGACACAGCAAGACCTATAGACTTTGAATCCAAACTAAAAGCCTATAAAACAGAAGGGTGAGATGAGAAACTCTGGGTAACATTCTGCTGCCAACACGGAAGGACATCAGTGCCTGCCCAACAGAGATCCAGCTTGTCCTTGTGCCCGGCTTTCCTGGCCAGTTAGCTGCCACAAGCTACGAACCCAAGCTGCAAAATCAAGCCATGAAGTTAAGCTATCTTCAGGACTGGTAACTATGCAGCAGCTGCAGAACACCTGATGAATGTGGGTGTGTGGGTGTGAATGTGTGTATGTGTGTGTGTATAGGTAATAGGTATAATGTGTGTGTATAAGAATTAAGATATTAGTTATTAGTCATAAATTGTTATCATAATAAATGTGGCATCTTTGTCTTGTCCCCTTTAAAAAGATCCTGCTGGTTTTTTTTACTGGTCTAATATAATTGGTATAACAACAGACTGCGTAAGTGGAGTGGATTATGTATATTTTTCAGGAACTGAGTGGCAGTATTGCCAGTTTATTAACTGTTCACCCCATACATAGATGCCTTTAAATGAGCAAGGACTCCGTTTACTTTGGGGTTTATCAGACCTTAAATTTCCTTTTCACTGTATGTTTCATTGTTTTAAAATCATGAAATGAAAGCAGCAAATTTTTACAGGTGGCTTGTTTATTACGTGAATGCAATTATCATTTGCATTTATTAATTTTGTAGCAAAACTGGTATTATCTGTTGCTCAAGAGTGTAAATATCATCACAGATTTAATTGGATACCATACCCAGCTATGAATCTGGGTAATACGATGCACCAGACACTTTGTTGATAACAAAGGTCCTATTAATTCTGCAGGCCCTCATTTGGGGTTGAAAAGTCTGTGGCCTGATTTTCAGAGGTGTGGAGGACCTTCAGCTTCCATTTGTTAAGTTCCATTTGTTCTTCTCTGGGACAGAGAACCACAGGAAGAATCATAGGACCAGCTTTACACGGATACAAAGTTAATGTGGGACATTTGTCGCATGCTAAGTGTGACTATCTTTCAAGAGTTCTTAAGGTGAGTAACATGTTGTGCAACAAGAAACACATGCTGCAGACTATGAGCAAGCTGCATTCATGGCTCTAAGCTGATTTACACCCTGAACATCTTGAAGTCTGATCTTACAAATGTCTTAATCTTGGAGGAATGCAAGACCATGGAAATCTCTATTGCTGCAGTAAGAATCAGACAACTGACCATAACAACCATCTATAAACCTCCAAATCTTGAATAGCCAAAACCCACTTTACCATCTTATCTCCTCTCAGTAGTGTATCTTGGTGCCTTTAATAGCCACCCCTCACAATGAGACTATAGCAGAAATGAGCAACTGCAGCTGGTGAGCAACTCACAGATTGGGCCTCATTCACAGACGTTCACTTTCCTTTAGACATTTCACTCATTCAGTCCAGACTTTTGCTTTCTGATGAAGGACAATAGTGGTGGTCCTCTGTAAGCTACAGGAACAGTGCTTGGAAATTTTCCTCACAGCCAACACCCCCGCCACCCCCACCCCCCCACTATTTCTGCATGTTGACTTTGGAGTTCCACTGATTGAATCAATGCTGAAACCACATTGGAATTTCCACAAAGTGAACTGGGTGGCATATACTGCAGAAATTGAAGATGATATGCACCATATCAAGGCTATTCCAGAAAACTGTGACTGCTTTGTTCACCTTCTTATTAAAGTTGTTGTGAAACAAGGTCTATACTCCCTGCTGGCATCTGGAGACAGAAGCAAAGAGTTTAAGAAGAGTAGTGATCCAGCTACAGTAAAAGCGTGAATACAGTCATTGAACTCTGCCCATCTGAAGAGATGGAATGAGACAGCAGAGGGCTTGATTTCACTCATTCCAGTTGCAAAGCCTGGGCTCTCCTCTGTAAGCTTGGAGTCACTGACCCAGTAAGACACCAACAGTCAAAAGTGACTGCCAGTGTCAGTACAGGGAACTCAAAGATGGCCACTTCACAGCTATCATCTCCATATACTATACAAGATATAAACGAGGCCTGCATGGCCACTAAGGCCTGGATCTAACTACGGTGTTAGGTCGAATTTAGCCGTGTTAGGGTGATTTAAAAATGACTGCGTCCACACAATCAACCCCGTTCCATTGATCTAAAGGGCTCTTAAAATTGACTTCTGTACTCCTCCCCGGCGAGGGGAGATACAAATCGATGGTATTGGCCTCCGGGGGCTATCCTAGAGTGCTCCATTGTGACTGCTCTGGACAGCACTTTGAACTCCAATGCACTAACCAGGTACACAGGAAAAGCCCCGGGAACTTTTGAATTTCATTTCCTGTTTGGTCAGCCTGGTGAACTCAGCAGCACAGGTGACCATGCAATCCCCCCAGAATCGTAGAGCATAGAATGTTTCTGTGCTCCCCCTATCATCTCCGTCCTTGAGGTTATCGCAGACTAGATGGCGAAAAAAACACACTCGCGATGACATGTTTTCCGAGCTCATGCAATCCTTCCTCACTGATAGGGCACAGCTGAATGCATAGAGTTATTCAGTGGCAGAGTCCAGGAAAGCATTAAGTGAGCACAAAGAAAGAATGCATGGTTTCAAAACAATAGTTACTTTATTTCAAAGGGGGAAAGGTGCCATGGTATGGCATCTGCATGGGTAACCCAGGAAAAAAGGGGTGCCGTTGCTTTCACGGAGGGAGGAGTGACTGACTACACGTACCCAAAATCACCTGCGACAATGTTTTTGCCCCATCATGCATTGGGAGCTTAACCCAGAATTCCAATGGGCGGTGGAGACTGCCAGAACTGTGGGATAGCTACCCGCAGTGCACCGCTCCGTAAGTCGATGCTAGCCACGATAGTGAGGACTCACTCCGCCGACTTAATGCACTTGGTGTGGACATAGACAATCGACTGTATATAATCTATTTCTAAAAATCAACTTCTATAAAATTGACCTAATTTCGTAGTGTAGACATGCCCTAAAAGTGCAGCTGGCAATGATAGTGTTTATCCCAAATTCCATAAGAATTTGGGAGCAAAGGGACAAGCATGGTTGCCAGATCTATTCACTGCTGTATATTCGATGGGGAAGATCCTCAAAAGCTGGCATGAGGCAACAGTTATTGCCCTCCTCAAACATGGGAAACCACCAAATGACTAGCTGTCGCCCAATATCACTCCACTCTACAACTTGCAAGTTAATGGAGAGGATCCTACTGGACCATTTCAACCTTATTTTTAAGGCCATTCTCCAAAGAAACAGCCTGGTTTTAGATTGGAATGAAGCTGCTGCAACCAAGTTCTTGCCATTACTAGTCACATTGAGGCTAGCCACCTAATTGCCAAATGAGAACTGCAGCTTCAGACCTGGCCATTTCACCCCATTTCTTTTTGCTCCTTCTTACCCCAAATCCACCTCAGAGCTCTTGATTTCTTTGGCCAAGTCTGCTGTCATTTTTAACTCTCCTATAGCCCTATCTAAATGAGAGTGGAGATCTTTGTTGTGTAGGCCTCGTGCTGGTCTTTTGCACAAAATGAATTTCACCTTGACCAAGTATAAAATTGAGGCACCCAAAGTGACCAAGCTTGTTTCCTGGGTGGCGGATGGGGGAGTATCTGCATGTGGGCAGCTCCAAATAATGAATAAAGAGCCAAATGCAGGTGGACTTGATGATCTTATCCATAACAAGCAAAGATACTGTGACTGTGGAACATGAGGACATAGTGTTGTGACCCTTAGTTGAACGGTGACCCTGTATCATGAAGAGAAGCTCTTGGAGTTTTGCAATAATAATCATTGTGCTACTTCAGTGGAATTGTCTAACACTCTGATAATGTCTCCTCCCATTACTAGCAAAAGCCACATCACAGCTTGAAAGCTTTATAATTATTATTTATTTACTTACATCTTTATAACAGAGTAAGAAGTTAGATCTATTCAAGTGAGCAGGGCCTGATGAAATTCACCCTAGGGTACTTAAGGAACTAGCTGAAGCAATCTCAAAACCATTAGCAATGATCTTCAAGAATTCATGGAGGACAACGGGTGAGGTCCCAGAGGACCAGAGAAGGGAAAACACAGTACCTATTTTTAAAAAGGGAAACAAAGAGGACCTGGAGAAACCAGCCAGCCTAACTTTCATAACTGGAAAGATACTGGTACAAATTATTAAACAAACAATTTGTAAACACCTAGAAGATAATAGAGTGATAAGGAATAGCCAAGATGGATTTGACAAGAACAAATCATGTCAAACCAGCCTAATGTCCTTCTTTGACAATTTATTGGCCTAGTGGGTGGAAGGAGGCAGTAGAGGTGATGTATCTTGATTTTAGTCAGGGTTTTGACACAGTTCCACAAATTAGGAAATGTGGTCTAGGTGAATTTACTATAAGGTAAGTACACAGCTGGTTGAAAGACTGTACTCAAAGAGTGGTTATCAGTGGTTCACTGTCAGATTGGGAGGTTATATCCAGTGAGGCCCTGCTAGGGTCTGTCCAGGGCCCAGTATTGTTCAACATTTTCATTAATGACTTGGAGAATGGAGTGGAGAATATTCTTATAAAATCTGCATTTAGCACCAAACTGGAAGGGGCTGCAAGCACTTTGGAGGATAGCATTAGAATCCAAAATGACTTGACAAATTGAACAACTGGTCTGAAATCAGCAAGATGAAATTCAATAAAGATAATTACAATGTACTATACTTGAGAAGGAAAAATCAAGTACACAACTTCAATATGGGGAATAACTGGCTAGGTGGTAAAATTCCTGAAAAGGATCTGGGGGTTATAGTGGATCATCAGCAGGAGCGGCACCAGGGTTTTTGGTGCCCTAGGCGGGGGTCCTTCCACGCTCCCGGTCTTCGGGGCACTTCGGTGGCGGGTCCCGGAGCGAGTGAAGGACCTGCCACAGAATTGCCGCTGAAGACCCGGAGCGCGGAAGGACCCCCCGCCATCGAATTGCTGCACCCCCATATCCTGGCACCCTAGGCGACCGCCTAGGTCACCTAAATGGAAGTGCCAGACCTGATAGTCAGCAATGTGATGCAGTCACAAAAAAGGCTAATATCATTCTAGGGTATATTAACTGGAGTATTGCATGTAAGACACAGGAGGTAATTGTCCTTGTCTGCTTGGTATTGGTAAGGCCTCAGTTGGAGCACTGTGTCCAATTCTGGGCACCGCACTTTAGGAAAGATGTAGAAGATTGGAGAGAATCCAGAGGAGAGTAACGGAAATGATAAAGTTTAGAAAACCTGACAGTCTTGAGAAAAGAAGACTGAGGGACAACTTGACAAGTCTTCAGACATGTTAAGGGCTGTGTGTGACAGACCCAGGCCAGTGGGGTACAGGAGTCTGGTAGAGGGCAAATATACTGGTCACTCGGTGAGTAGTTTTCTGTTCCCTGAGTGACCAGAGCAGAGTCTGCACTAGAGTAGTCAGGAGCTTGCTAGAACCAATTAAGGCAGACAGGCTGATTAGAACACCTGCGGCCAATCAAGGCAGGCTAATCAGGGCACCTGGGTTTTAAAAGGAGCTCTCTCCAGTCAGATGGGGGAGGAGCCAGAGGAGAGGAAGTGTGTGTGAGGAGCGGGGAGCAAGAGGCACAAGGAGCTGAGAGTAAGAGGCTATGCTGCTGGAGTTCTAAGGAGTACAAGCATTATCAGACACCAGGAGGAAGGTCCTGCGGTGAGGATAAAGAAGGTGTTTGGAGGAGGCCATGGGGAAGTAGCCCAGGGAAGTGTAGCTGTCACACAGCTGTTACAGGAGGCACTATAGACAGCTGCAAATCCATAGGGCCCTGGGCTGGAACCTGGAGTAGAGGGTGGGCCCGGGTTCCCCCCAAACCTCCCAACTCCTGATCAGACACAGGAGGAGTTGATCCAGACTGTGCGGGGAGATCACTGAGGTGAGCAAATCTGCCAATAAGCGCAGGACCCACCAAGGTAGAGGAGGAACTTTGTCACAGCTGTTATAAACAAGACTAAAAGCATCTAGGTGCCCAATAGGTATTAGGCACTTAGGTACTTAAAAAAAATTTCACGAGGCACCTATCTGCATTTTTAGAGCTAAATACTCTGTGTCTCAGTTTACTGACCTGTGACATGGGCATAATAATTTAGGCTGAAATTGATGGGTATGTACTTAGCTGTGTCTCCTCCGCCACTATCTGTGCTACCATGGCTACACTGCTATTTATTCATGCGCTTGCTCAGTGAGAGCTAGCACAAGTATGTACACATGAGCAGGCAGGGCCAGATTTCCAATTAGGCACAGTAGGTACATGCCATGTAGTGCTGGCATTCTAGGGGCTCCTTACCACTCTAAAACTGGGCAACGCAAAGGTCAGCTGTAGGCAGAGGGGGAGCTGAAGATGCTGTGCCTAGGGGCGCATAAGGTGTAACTCCGGCTCTGTGAGCAGGGGAATCAATCCCCTAATCTCTAATGTAGACATAGCCTTAGCTTCATCATAGAGATATTGTGTTGAAACTTCATTAATTAAAACATTGCAAATTGCCTGATCTCTAATGAAGGGCACTATATTTGTGCAATCTATTCTGAATTATTACATAACAATAATTAATACTTTACTTTGCAATAGAACTTTTACTTTCATATTGTAGATTTACCTCAGTGGTGGAAGATGACAGAACAAGGAGCAATGGTCTCAAGTTGCAGTGGGGGAAGTCTAGGTTGGATATTAGAAACACTATTTCACTAGGAGGGTGGTGAAGCACTAGAATGGGTTACCTAGGGAGGTGGTAGAATCTCCATCCTTAGAGGTTTTTAAGGCCCGGTCTGACCTGGCTGGGATGGTTTAGCTGGTGTTGGTCCTGCTTTGAGCAGGGAGTTGGACTAGATGACCTCCTGAGTTCTCTTCCAACTATAATCTTCTATGATTCTACCTTGCAATGGAATTCTCCACAAACACTCCCACCAAAATGATGAATCTGAGATATGCAGGAAATGTTATCCTGTCTCTGAAGCAAGAGAATGACCGGCTTTGATCAAATCTGGTCTGTTTCACTGAACACTTGAAAGAAAAATTTCCTAGGCCTGGAATCAGTTTTGTACCGGACAAGATACCATTGTGATTGTGGTTTTAAAACACCTGGATAGAGTGGAACAGACACCATAAACGCCACTGACAAACAGATTAAAATTAATAGTACCCTTAGTTTGCAGGCAGTCCAACAACTGACATTGGATCCCACCCTGCAAATATACATGACTTTTGTCACATAAAGAGTTCCACATGAGCAGCTTCATTGATTTCAACCCTTCAGTGAGGCTGCTCACATGAGCACAGTCACTCACATGTGTAGGTACTTGCATTTGTTCAATGCTGCAAGTGCTGAGCACCATTAACTTCCACTGGCCTCCCTGAGAGTTGACAGTGCTCAGCACTTTATCGACTCAAGCTCCTCAGCCCCAATTCAGCAAAATATATAAGCATGTGCTTAACAGTAAATCTGGGATTCTGGCACTTGTATTAGTGCTTTGCTGACTCAGGGCCATAGTGAATAGCTTCGTGCACCTACAGCCTGGGGTTTAATGTGTGCTTTCAATGAGTATTTTGCATTGAATTTAGAATTTTCAGTGAAAATAGTAAGTGACGAATAAAACTGCTGCTAACAGTTTTCTCTGATGCTATTAATAATGTAGGGCTGGTTTCACAGGGTGCCACTGGTCCTTTTAGAGAGAGCAGGGCCAATGCAGCTGACTGGTCAGCTCAGCTGACCCCAATAAGGTTTAAAAAGGGGCTTTGGGGCCTAGAGAAGACAGAACCCAGGTGAGTCAGCTCTGAGAGTCAGTCAGGAAAGGGGCAGAGAGAGCAGACCTGGGACTCTCACTGCCCGCTCCCTGGGAAAAAAAAGAGACAGACCAGCAGCCAAGAGGCCTGGCTAGTGGGAAAGGGAGCAATAAGGAATCCCCTGAGGGTGGGTGCCAGGCACTGACAGATTCCCCTGGGGAAGGAGACAGTGGGACCCTCCTGGGGAAAAGCACCTCTGGGGAGTAACAGTGCTCAGTGAAGACAGCATGGAAGATTCCTGCAGGAAGGACAGGGGTTAAGGGGGAAAACCCCTGGGAGCTGTAGCCTAAGCTGGCCTGAGGAACTGGTTTTGTTAATTTTGCCTGTGTTGGGAAAATAAAACAGCCTGGAAGGATACTCTGGGTGTGGCAGTGGGCCCTGTGTGAGCTGGGGAGCGGGCCAGCTTATTACAATCAGGTTGGGCAATCTCGACTCAGGGTGGTGAGTTCTTGCTCACATGAGGAGTCAGGCCTGTTGACTTCAATGGGACTGCTCATGAGGGTGAGTGCTCACCAATGTGAGTAAGGGGTCTGTGATGTTGGCTACGTAACAGCCGGATTACGAATCCCTTACTCAAAGTGGTGAGCAGTTACTCACATGAGTAAACATCAATGGGACAGATCTTGTGGCCCTACATTATTATCATTGTTTATTATTTTGAACCTACAGGCCAATCAGATCAAAGCCCTAGTGCGCTAGGTGCTGGGCAGACACACAGTAAATGATCATCCCTGGCCCAAAGAGCCAGTACATTTTGAAAATGTTCATTTTCTCCGCTGTTGGACAATACAATCTTAGGGCACAAGCTTATTCAAATCAGGGTGTCTCAGAACTAACGACCACATCATCACCCAAATTATTATTATTAATTCATTTGACTTCATTTTCATTAGCTAGAGACTTCAACGCGGATTCACACTGTCTGAGTGAAACTAAAATCAGAAGCCACGACATTAGGAACAGAGCTAAAATAAAGGCTATCATACAGTAAATCAAGGGAAGGCAAACTGTACATCTGCGAGCATTGTAGCGTAACATTCCTCACAACCTCTCTGCAGCATGGAGAGCTGTGAGCTGACATTTTTCAAATGGCCCAAAGAATGTGAAATGTAAATGTTTAGAAAAGAGTTTTTCTTGCCAAATTCAAACTGAAACAGCAGCTTCTAACAGAAACATTTTCAAAAACTGCATTGTGCTGCCAGCTTTTGAGATCAACACTATTTAAATTAAATTGGAGCCTTCAAATTCCTGATGCTCTGTGGCTGTCTGTTATTTGCCAACAATTGCTGGAGTAATATAATGAGAAGCTTAAAATATGAACTGCAACTGTATAAAATGTTGCTGAAATGTCATGCAGATGAGTGATCAATCACCTGCCAGGCATTCAAATTGGTGAAGACACAGAACTAGAGTAAATGTGGAATTAAGAGAATCATTGTTGCTAATATTAGGTATTATTTCTATAGTGCCACAAGTATGCATGCTGCTTTCCCTGTCCAGAGGAATCATAAAATCATAGAATATCAGGGTTGGAAGGGACCTCAAGAGGTGATCTAGTCCAACCCCCTGCTCAAAGCAGGACCAATTCCCAATTAAATCATCCCAGCTAGGGCTTTGTAAGCCTGACCTTAAAAACCTCTAAGGAAGGAGATTCCACTACCTCCCTAGGTAACCCACTCCAGTGCTTCACCACTCTCTGAGTGAAAAAGTTTTTCCTAATATCCAACCTAAACCTCCCTCACTGCAATTTGAGACAATTACCTTGTTCTGTCATCAGGTACCACTGAGAACAGAAGCTTGCAGTCTAATTGAGACACAACTGAGCAACACATGGCAATAAATGAATGAGTCCACCTTGACCATCCTCTGCAGATCCCATTCAGTAGGTAGATCAATGGATGTGATGTAATTGATAAAATAACTGGATAAATAGCCATCTTAACATGACCCGGAGGAGGGAGCCCTGTCTATCACAAACCAAGTGTCTCTTTATTCAGTTCATGCACGCTCCCAGGCCTCTCCCTTTGTTGCACAGTGAGCCAACCAAGTCTCCCGTAGTTCCTGTGATTTTTGGACCATGATTATGAGTCTATTTTGACAAGGGCCTTGAAACAACCAAAGAAGAGTCTGACCCCAGATAATCTACTCTCACCCCTCCATCCCCAGGTTTTATATTAAACTCAACTCTTGCTGGGACAGGACATCAGGATTTAGGGGAAGACTTTCACAGGCACAAAGGGTGGTATTAGCACCTAACTCTTGTGGCCCAGGAACCTGTTGGTGCCAACTGGGGGAGGGTACACAGGGTTTTACAGAGATCCCCTGGGTCAGATATTTGCATAATAGTTCACTAACGGGGGGGAGGGGCATGTGAGATCTCTACCATGAGCTAATAGCCCTCTTGTCAACATAATCATTGCAAAATGTATGGACAGATAATATTAAAGAAGTTAAGTATCTATACTGAATATGGTGTTATTAAAGATTTGGGATTATGGCAGATCACCAGGAGGTGATGAGAGGAAAGCCACAGGAAGAAACAATCAGCCAGGGGTGTCCTGTTTATGAATAATGATTGTTCTGATCTATTTAGGGGTACTAAGAGACAATCTGGATCCTTCACCGAGGAGACAAACTGACAGCACGTTGTGTCTCTTGAAAGAGGGGTCATAGCCACCCTGGCTATAAAGCACTGGTGAGCAATACTTTATTAGACATGAAAGTATCTTCTTAAGTAAGTCTAGATTCTAGAATGCATGTTCTTATTTTATATGTAACCATTTGTTTCCAAAACTTCTACTTACTATTATTTTGAATCTCTATTCTTTGTTAAACCTATTCTTGAGTTCACGATAAATGTATCTTAGTGCTGTGTGTTAAGGGGGTGGAGCAATGATGAGAGATGGAGCTGGTAAGATGGGGTGTACTGTGTCTTTGGAGGAAGCAGATTTGTAAGTGACCAGTGGACCAGAGGCTGGACACTCCAGGGAGATACTCAGAGGCCTTTCTTTAACCTGTAAAGTGACAGTGGGGCCTGCGTAGGCCTAGAAGGGTACACTTCTGTTGCTCCTGGCTGTTGGAGTTGGGGAACTGACCCCCAGCAGGCACAGCCAAGGCTTCCTCGCAGTAAGGGCAGGTGGTAGCGAGGTGCCTCTCAATCCTGGAGCAGAGTCACAATTCTTAACTTAATGGGGAGCGGGGCACCACAACTGCCCTTTGGGCATTGGAAAATCTCCCCCTTAGTCACTGCTGTGTGGATACCCATGCAGTGCAGACATAATCAGTAATTCTCATTGTTTTGTAGCCAGCATTGCCTACTACAAGCTTTCAAAAATCATGACTCAGACTCTCAAAATATCAAGACTAGCTTAAAAATTGTGAGGTTTTTTTTTAAAAAGTATTTTTGAGATTCTTTTTATTTGCCATCTGACTTCTGAGCCTTTGGGGTGCGCACAGGTCCCATTTTAAAGACTTCAGATGTAGCCATGAAGGTTAGAAACTTACTTTTTATTTTAAATGAAAACTGAGAGTCTCATTTAATCACATGACTCCAGGAGCTGGGGCTTTAATAAAAACATCTAATATTGTGAGACTTGTGATAAAATCACAAGAGCTTGCACCATCTCACTAATGAGTCTCAGTCTCTTGAATTAAGGAGCTCCCAGTAAGCTGGGATGCAGTCCATTTGTGTGTCGAAATTACAGTGAGTCCAGCTGGTTTATGTTCCTGCATTCACACCATAGTACTTAAGAAGATGTGAGCCAGTTATTCTGAGATCAGCTGGATGTTTCCATGAGGTTTGTAATGAAAAGCAAGAAGGAGAAACACTATGCCATCAAGCCAGAGAGATGTCCATTCCAGTTAACACAGGAGCTCATGAGTGAATGCATAGAACAAAAATCTCTGCCTTGTTTCTTACTCTCTACAGGAGCTAATTTCTCCTCATGATGGAAAAGCCAGCCTGGGACTTCCACAGTTTTGGTGTCAAAGAAAGAGAGGCAGAGAAGAGGAGTGGGCCTGGATTGGGCACCAAGCAAAGAAAGTAAAGGAGGGAACCCCAGAACAGGAGCCGAGAGGGCAGAGAAAGGGAGGATTTGAGCCTAGTCCTGCTGCCATTGAAATCAGTGGGAGTTTTGCCTTTGACCACAATGGAAACAGGACTGGGCCCCATGTTGCTTTATTCTGTATGAGCATAACTACAAATTACAAATAAAAAATTAAAATTAAAATTAAAAGGTTGAGGCAGGAAGCTGGCTTCCTTCCAGTGAGAGTCAAGAGCCAGCAAAAGGTGGGGCCCCTGAGCCTGCCAATCCCAGGCAAGCTGTCTCCTATGTAGAGTCTTCACTCCCAGAATCCTGCTGGGACCCTTTTTGCTCCCATCTCCCCTATCTCTCAGCCCTCCTTTGAATACTAGCTCGACTCTTTTCCCTTCCCTTCATCTGATCCAAAACCTATTGATGTCACTAGGAGCTTTCCATCAACTTCAGTGGATTTGGGATCAGGAGCAGCGAAGAGATGGGATAATTCTCTGGTTTATAATTTATTTCATTGACAAACTGGGGCATTTTGCCAGTATTCTCATTTAGACTTCTGGTAGCCTCTGAATGAATCGATACAGCAAAGACTTAAAAAGGCTACAGGCAACCAGGAAAGTTTACAGGAGTCATCCCAAGTCACCCAGTTAAACTGGTGGCAGGATTAGGAATAGAACCCAGGAGTTCTGACTTCTAATGCTTTCACCACTAGGTCCTGTAAACTCTCATAAATGAATGGAGGCTTGTGTAAAGAATGACATCCAACAGAGACAAGCTAAGCAAGCTTCCACTAGTGTGTCAGGGGGCGTGTAAGATGGAAAGGAGAGACTGAGAAGGTGGGGGAGAGAAGAATCAGGCAGTTCATTTCAAGAAGGTTGCCCCCCCCCTTTTTTTTCTTCCTCTTTGTGGTTGTTTGTGAAACGCTGGAAAAGAACGTTACACCGTGCAGATCATGTTCCGAGGAAACCTTCCTCCAGGCCCTTGCCCAACAGGCATCAGACGTACCAACCAAAGAGCTGGACATAAGAACGGAAGACACATGCTGAGGCCTACATTTTCAGCTGGGCTAAGACCCATCCTCCCGTTTGCACTCACAATGGGATGCAGCCCCAGAACCTCAGTGCTGGCACCTCCAACTGCCTCTTCTGTGCCCCACACCCCCCAGTTCAAATGCAGGTGCAAAATTACCAATTCCAATTGCATGGGCCTAATCAGCAGCCATGAAATGGAGGCTGTCCTCTGAGCACTTGGCTCTTGTTTTCCTGGGAGTTTGTGTTTAGTTCTCCTCCTGGGCTGTTTTCTCCCCTCTGCCACTTGCAGCTTCAGCCTGGACCAAAATCTCAGCCTCTGTAATAGCCCTGAATCCGGATCCAGCCTTCACATCTGGGTCTTTGTCACTAGAATGGCCCAAACCAAAACCCTGGAGTCCAACACCCTATACTGTTAGATCTTCATGGCTCTGGGTTATTTTTAGGCATTCGGATAATTCACATAGAGCTAAAACCTGTGCTCTCCTCTGAGGCCTGGTAGAAGGACTCAACATGGTGGCAGGGTCAGAAATAGAACCCAGGAGTCCTGACTTCTTCTATTCCCCTGTTTTCACCAGTAGATCATGCAAACTTGGGCAAACACCCAAGACTATCTGCTCCAGATTGATGCAGGAAGAGTGAGAGGATGATTCAGGCCATATTTCAGCAAAGCTAATAGGCAGCAGCTGCTCCATTTAGAAATAATTATGTACAGAGCTAACAACTGAGAAATTAACTCAGATTGCTTCTGTGGTTAAAAGCTGATGTGTTTCATTGGGGAAGGGGATATTACAGTGACCTTGGACTATATCTTTTCATGCTAACCTAACATGTTGCTTTCCTCTTCTAACCTTTCCTTCCTCCAAATATGCATACTACCACCTGTTTTGTAGGGGCTGCCATGGAGAAAAACGGGAAGGCCCAGATTTTCTCTGGTGCTGAGATATATTCAGTGCATGATGGGGGAGCAAGTTTTCTCTCCTTAATTCTCATGTTGCGTCTTTGCTGGCTCCAGCCCATTAATGGAAATTAGAGCCGTTTTGGGGCTGCTCTAACACCATGGGACTATATGCTAGTTGGGAATTGAGATAGGACAGGCACTCTCTACCCTTTCCCCACTATGCCACGCCACACCATTAAGACAGGATGGGAGGAATAAGCTGATGTCAGAGCTGCTCATGCCAGGGGAATTCCCAGCTGGCCAATAGGGCTACTTTCTACCAACATGCACCACCTGAGCAGCATAAAGTGGCTAGAACAGCGGAGAATCTGGGCCATGACATGTAAGGGCCCAAACCTGTTTCCTGTTGTGAGCAGCCTCATTGTAGGCAACAAGACTATTCAAGGGACTAAACATTCCATCCAGGGGGAGAGAGTCTGCAGATTAGGTTGTAAGAATGAAAGTCTACAACATAATGAAGAAAGGTGTGGGGGGGAGAGCTTTCAAGGGAAATATGTAAATTAGGAGACTTTTTTTTTTTTTTAACTGAACAAACCACAATTATTTTGCTGGCTAATATTGTGAAGACATGATAGGACACACAGCTTCCTGCAAGGACCTGGCCTGCTCCAAAATTATTTTGTGCATTAATCATGTGGGTTAGATGAAGAAGATTAGGGCTGAGTGAACTGGTTCAGATAAAAGAAGAAGATGCAAGCAAGCAAGCTTTCACCCAAAAGGCAACCCAGATTTTCTGAACTTTGAAAAAAGGTAACTTTTCTTTATTGTTTGTTTATTTTGTAATTAAGATTTAATTTAAAGATGTAGTTATTTAATTAGCCAGGGTGAGTCCAGAGCTTTGAAAGAGTAAAATGCTCTCCCTAAGTGCAACCTACTGTTATCATTGCAAACAGAGAAACACATATTTCAATTTCACAATGGTCCAGTTGTGCCCCATGTACTGAACCATCCACTAGTCTTGCTTTGTTTTAAACTTTCTTTTTTCATTCTTTCTGGGATAAATAACAATACCTAATATCTCCAGCTACAAGAACTTTCCACCTATTGTTGTTTTTTACACAGTTGGCATGGAACATCCAGGTACTGACTTCCTGGTAAGGGCTCTAACACAGAGCTGTCAATTTAACAAGTTATTTGGTCAAAGGTTTTCAAAAAATTACATACATAAAATTAGGTTCCTAAATCTCAATTTGGATGCTAAACTAAGTGGTCTGATTTTCCGAAAGCCAATGGACAGGAGCTGCTGGCTGTTCAACCCATTTGAAAATCAAGCTACTTTCTTCCGAGCCTAAACATAAACTATTTTTAGGCACCTATTTTTGAACTGTTGCCTTAGTGTGTTACACACTCTGGCCTTAACTTTCAAAGGCATTTGGCAGGCAATATGTAAGAGCAAATACAGACACAGTTACAATGACTATGCACAAACTTGGTAACTGCATGGGCAAATGTCAGTTGGATGCATAAGTAGCTATTTGTACGTGCAAATACCTGATTTGTATGTACAATAGTAGTAGCCATGGGCCTGATTGTTGTGTTGTTATTAACAGTTATACAAAGTGGGAGCAAAATGCCACTACACCAGAAAGGCAGTATTTTACACACACTTTGTACTCATATATATGACTATGCAATATACAAGGCAGTAGCAAATCAGGCTCTGTGTCCAAATTAGGTGTGTAATTGCACACATTTTATATGTGCCCTAGCGTACTTATCTTGGTTGAAAATCAGGCATTCAAAATCACAATTTATAAAGGTTAGACAACACTTACATGTACTGTGAAGCTGAAGTGAAACATCCAGTGATGAACACTTTCAGATGAACAAGACAACGGTCACAGAAACATGACCATATAAAGAGGTAGCATCAGGGCCGGCTCTAGGCACCAGCGTCCCAAGCATGTGCTTGGGGCGGCACTTTCCAAGGGGCGGCATTCTGGCGCTTTGGGGTAGCACTTTCCAAGGGGCAGCACTCGGTTTTTTTGGGGGGAGGGTTTTTCAGTTTTTTTTTTGTTTTTTTTGCTTGGGGGCTGGCCCTGGGCAGCATAATGGACAAATAGAGGCTGGACAAGACTCTCATAGACAAACACAGAAGGATAAAGTGTACATCACTGAAGATTACAAGATCACAGTGTACACTCTCCAGAGAGCTGTGTTAATCAGTTTCATTTCTGTGTGCCCTTGCAATTCTTGATTCTGGAAGGGTGAGAAGTGGAGGCACTAAAATCCAATGAGCGGTACTATTGGTCCAGAGTTTCTAACCCAGCTGGAATCTGGTTATATTATAAATGTCATGAGAAAGGCAACTCTGAAGTGAGATTTTCCTCTTGATTTATAAACTAAAGAGGCTTGGATTAACATTTGAACTTTTTTGTTGCTTATCCAGATAAAACCACAGAATTGTCTGAAAGCATCATCCGTCACTAATTAAGACCTAGAATTATTTATCTGTGTTTTGTTTTTGTACCCAGCAGTCTTTGCTTAAGTGGAACTCAAGTGGTGCACAGCCCTGTTGCTAGCCCTCTGGGCTGGGGTAAATATCACCCACACAGAAATACCTGGACTAATGAACTGTACACTTCATGTTAGCTGTTTTGATCTTGTCACATTTAAGAGACAGCAGCATGTCAGTTTGGCCCAAAATTTAGGTTTTCTGCAAATAACCTTGTACATCACCTAACAGCACTTGGAAAACTCCCCGGGCTACTTTTTAAATTCCAATTAAAAATAATTTGTTAAAAAGCAAATAAAATTTCCCCCACAACACGTGCAACCCGTACATTTCAGCATGGATGCCAGTGCTCAAGAGCTGGATTGTAAAACTACCCATAAACAATAGTGAAACTGACAGGTCTATTTTCATTCTGCTTTTTCTTTCTCCTCCTGGAAAATTCATAAATATTACCAGAAAAAACAGGGAAGTGCAGTGTTTATTTGTTTCATCTACTTAATTATAGAGCAAGAAAATGTCTTTTTTTTCTGCTTAGTGAAGCAACTCAAATACTGGATATTCTTAATGTAAACAATTGTCAGGCTTATATTTATTAATATGAATGACTGCTTGTATTTTTTATGAACGGTTGTTCATATTCACACATCAGTACAAGGAGATTATTTTGCTTTCAGTCTGTATCTGTACAATAACATTCAGTTATCTTCTCTGCCCTTTAGCCATTTATATGTATGCATGCATGCATGTACCCTGCACTCTGATGCATTTACATACCAGGAACTACAAACGTAGTATTATTTGAACAGGTGAGGTGCCATTCAAATAATGAACATGTTGCTAAAGCAATTCAGATCAAAAGATGGGCTTTCAATACAATTAAAAGGCAAGTCTTTTAAAGCAGTTTTATCGATAGGATTTGCTGTATATAGATTAAGTTGTCAGTTGCTCTATATGATGACTGGCTAAATTAGTTGTACATCTAATCTTATCTAGCTATCTACTTGTCTGTCTGTTTTTCAGCATTTCCGTACCCATCCCCACAATAGCTAGGTACCACCGCAAGATTAAGAAACTCTGGCATCACCGTCCCAACACAATCAGTTCAAAGGGCATTAGCAGAACATTTTATACTGGGGAAAGTTGGAAGAGGTAGAAAGAGGGAAAGGGGAAGGAGATTAGTGGACAGAGTCTCATTGGTTTTGCCCATCCTGATGTGGGCTGCTTAACTAGTGCTGAAATACAAAAACCTCACATTATGTCTCTGGTTCTGATGACATAATCACTGCAGAAAATTACCCTCATGTGGCGCTTGTCTCCCTCACACGGTTCCTTTTTCTGGATCCCATTCAGGTGGACTGGCATGCATGGTCTCAGGACATGAAATGGCACAGAACTAGGAGTCTGAAAGATCGGTAATACACACAACAGCTGTCCCTCACACTGGAAATGCTTGCTCCAAGTTACCCAAGACTCAGAGCACTACATTCCTGTTTTAGTTTTATCTTGCACACATTCTTGGAAGTAAGTGCACTTGAAGAAATAAAGAGTACTTGTTCAGATGCATGTAAAGCTGCACGAGACCCCCTGAATCAGAAAAGCTGACTTTATGCTATAAGGGCCTTGTCCTACTCCCACTAAAGATGATCACTGTAATACCACTGATTGTCATGGGAGGAGACTCAGTTTGATCAGTGGGATTTGCAGGATGCAAATGAAATGTCATCTATACTCTACCCATTGACAAGGCCTGCAGCTGGCCATTTAAGCAAAGGCACTGGATAAGTGACAGGTTATCAGAAGCATTTTCTTCCACCCCAGCAAGTATTAATTGCAATCCTGTCCTTACTGAAGTCAATGGAGGCTCTGCTCCTGAATGCATGAATGGGCCCATTATTTGGTACCTTAATGGTCTTGTGCCCTTTTTTTTACTTTTCCCAGCACACTGGAGAATAAGTGGCACCGAAGTGAGAAGAAAAGGATGAGAATTTGGAACCTCACGACAATATGTGGGAGTAAGTGATTAACCAAAGCTTTAGAGTAACTCTGCTATCATCAGAGTCTGGTTTTATGGGTATGGCCTCCAGATGTTTCTCTCCACTTAATTAAAGAGACAGATAAGTATCTAGGTGGAGTGTGCAGATACATTCAGAATGAGTTAGCAGCTAAGGCTGGTTCACTGTGCCTATTGTTAAAGCCAAGGCATAATATCAGATTAATGCATTATATGTGCTTATTATAACACTATGTCATCATTATGTGACATGTTATAATTAAAGCTGAAGTTGGAAACAAAACTATTTGGCTTGGGATATGTTGCCTTTATGACTTTCATGGTTATGGTTTCCACCTTCTTTTAACCTCTTACAAACCACATAATAGCTATCTCTAACTGTACACACACAGGGCCAGATGCTAATCTCAGTTGCACCAATGCAAATAAGATCACAGTATGGTCCATAGCCCTGCCAAAGCCTGTGCTCTTGACTAGCAACTGAGCAAATGCATTGCTCTAAGGGTTAAAGTAATAATGAAGATGGGCATTAGACAAAGTAAGAACACATGTAAACTCCCCCTTCCGTTCTCCTCTTTAGTTCTGCTGGTCACATCAGTGCATGGCTCTGTACAATTCCTGATCTCTCTGTGGGGAGGGAATAACTGAGGACAGTTTTACCCTGCATTTGTCCTTCATGGAAGTTTCTGTGTGGGGAAAAAATTGACAATTAGACTAGACTGTGGACGTATCTCTTGGGAAGGTGATGCTCACAACTGCAAATATGCAAAATGAGTGTGAGATTTCATGTGTCATTCTGATAAGCAATTACCATGACTATAGTTTGAGTAACTGCATATGCAAATATGTCTAATTTGTGATTTGCATATGCAAGCATTGTAATTTCAAGCACAACATTCATTCAATCATGTGTCTAACATGTCTCAAAATTAGGCCTTTTGTAACATTTGGGTGGCCAGCATATGCCAGCAATGCCCTTCACCCCAAAACCTGCAGAGCTAAAACCAGCCAGTGTCATGGCAAATCCATCAGGAGTTCTTGTGGGCACTCCAGTGATATAGGAAAGAGTTAAGAATGTCACAGGGCAATCTGATACAGTGTTAAATCTTTACTCTGCGGATGTTTAGCAATAACATATTAGTAAATATTTTGCAAGATCCTTACATAGTCTCACTGATCTCTAGCAAACACTGCCTTTAGTAACTGGGCTAAGAGTGTGGTTGTTATTTTTGGTTTGTTTTTTAATTTTAGGGTATGACTAGCCCTAGCACTGAAGTTTAATTGCTAAAAGAAAACTGCTTCCACAAATATCTAGGAACAATGCTTGTCACTTGATATCCTGATCCCTAGTTTCTAGGGGTGACATCTCATTGAGAAGCCATAGGGATTCAGTCCCTGCAGCTTGCTCCTGCAGTTTCATTCAGCTAAGTGAAATTAAACTCTTAATAAAGAAAGTTTCTTATTTGTTTCTATTTCACCTGGACGTTGAAAATGTGCTCTCTTATCACAGATGAAATTTCCCCCTTGTGCAGATGCCCAAAACAAGGCCCATGCACCAAGTATATTTCCCTTAGGCCATCAACATAGCACTTACATAGGGCATCCATAGTACAACTGATTGGAAACATATTCTTTCCCCAAAAAACCTTTTAATTCAAAAAGGACAGGGGGAGGGGAGAGAAACAACTAAAAAGTTTTGGGGTATCTGAAGAAAAGTCAGAATTTTCTGTAAGAAATCAGAACCTTTTCTGGGGAGAATTTCCTGATGTCAAAAACCCGATTTTCCATTGAAAAGGAGTTTCAGTGGAAATGTTGAGACCTGGTGTAGTCAGTTTTGCATTGGCCCTTGAACTGGTCCTCTGCAAAAGAGAATTTCATGTGCGATCATTCATGCTTTACTCACGGGAATACAGCGGTGGACCTGAGACTGCTTCCACTGAAGTCAATGACCTTCTCCTGCTGCCATTTAAATCAATGGGACTACTCACATGAGTAAGGTAGAATGAATTTGGCATCACATGGATGCCCTAGAAGACAATGTGTTCCTTCCACTTGCACTTCATTTTCTGCCCTGCAAAATATTTAACACTATAAAACACTGCATTTTGCCCAGCTAATTTCTTGGAACATTAAACCAGCTTCCCCTTGCCACGTACCTCTTAAAGCTGCATATGCATTGCCCCATATTGTTTGATGAGTCAGGCAGAATTACATGGCTAGTTTATTACCATGACACACTGTCACTGCACAATGTGTTATTAGGTACTTAATAAAACTGTACCAGTTCCCACCAACATGTGGAATGTCATGCAGTATGGGGAGGAAAATTTGAAGGGAAAATTCTGAGGAGTCAGTAGAACTAGATTATCAGAGATTTCAAAAATCCAGGGAAAGAAGAGAAAGAGTTGAGCTTTGAGGGTCATTTCAAAGCACATTTTACAAATTAGGTTTGTTAAAAACACGACCTGTTCCAGCTAAGCCATTGCCTGAAATCAAACTACATCTGTGAAGCTAGTAAATCACTCGGAATAAAATTCCACCCAGTGCAGGGAACTAGAACAAGATCTTAGCTTTCAATATAAGGCTTTAGTAGGATGTAAGTGATTCCTAGGCCTTGCTGACCGTCGGTAAGAACTGACTGCTTTAAAGCATGTTGTCTGTAGTTATTATTTTAATCTATAACGTTAATTTTCAAAGTTGCAAATTTATTTTTAGCCAGAGGAATTGATGTTGTTGACTCTCATGATCTTGTGATGTTTGGAGTTTTTCCGGGAATCGTATGAACCCATGAGAATCTCAGAGTAAGTTTCTAGTCCTCATGGTTGTGAGGAACAGCTCAAAACACCATCAGGCTAATGAAAAGATCCCAGAGTGTTATTAAAATCTTATGATCTTTAAGACAATCTCATGATTTTGGCAAGTCTGACTCATGGGGTTAGCATTACAGGTCATGCTGCCGGTGGGGTTTTGTGCATTATGAAATGGTTTTGACATGGGAAGGTGATTCATTTTTTTCCCCATTTGTTCCAGCCTCTCTCCACTTCCTCAATGAAGTTACTATGTGCCTCGTTGTCAATGACAAATCCTTCACTGGGTAAACTCCACTTTGAGGCAGATTAGTGTGGCGAAGACCAGACGCACCTATAGCTTGCTTGGAGATGAGCCGCAGCAGCTGAACGAAAAAGGATAAAATCCTGCCCTGTGTGGTGGGGCTGAATGATGGGAAAGGAGGAAGAGGGTCCAAGGTGATAGTCCTCATCTCCATCCCCAGAAAGTGCAGCTAGGGAAGCACTCCCTCATGGCGAGGGCCCTACCAAATTCACAGTTCTTTTTGGTCAATTTCATGGTCATAGAATTTTAAAAATCATAAATTTCATGATTTCAGCTATTTAAATCTGAAATTTCATGGTGTTGTAATTGTAGAGGTCCTGACCCAAAAAGGAGTTGTGAGGGGGTTACAAGGTTATTGGGGAGGGGAGGGTTTTCACAGGGCCGGCTCCAGGCACCAGCCCAGCAAACAGGTACTTGGGGCGACCACGGGGAAGAGACAGCACGTCCGGCTTTTCGGCGGCAATTTGGCGGCGGATCCCTCACTCCCTCTCGGAGCAAAGGACCTACTGCCAAATTGCCGCTGAAGACTGACGTGGCAGCAATAGAGTTCCCGCAGATCTTGATTGCAGATTTTTATTTTTATTTTTTTGCTGCTTGGGGCAGCAAAAACCCTGGAGCTGGCCCTGGATTTTCAGTACTGCTACCCTTATTTCTGCGCTGCTGCTGGTGGCAGCACTGCCTTCAGAGCTGGACAGCTGGAGAGCAGCAGCTGCTGGCTGGGAGCCCAGCTCTGAAGGCAGAACCACCGCCAGCAGCAGTGCAGAAGTAAGGATGCCATGGTATATTGCTACCCTTCTGCACTGCTGTCTGCAGAGCTGGGCCCTCAATCAGCAGCCGCCAGTCTCCAGCCTCACAGTTCTGAAGGCTGCAGCGCTGAAGAAAGGGTGGCATGGTATGGTATTGCCATCCTTCTGCACTGCTGCTAGCAGGGTGCTGCCTTCAGACCTGGGCACCCAGCCAACAGCTGCCACTCTGCAGCCACCCAGGTCTGAAGGCAGCGTAGATGTAAGGGTGGCAATACCACGACCTCCTGCAACTTTCTTTTGGGTCAGGACCTCCAATTTGAGAAATACTGATCTCCCCGCTGAAATCTGTATAGTATAGAGTAAAAGCACACAAAACCCCCAGATTTCAAGGAGGAAAAACAGATTTTGCGGAATATGATGTGTTTTTCATGGCCATGAATTTGGTAGGCCCCTACTCATGGCAATTTAGTGAGCTGGTCTTGGTGTTGTCCCCAGTGGATGCTTCACAATGTGACCTTTCATCAACCAAACAAAAGAATCTGTTTTATAGTTAGCATGCTCACCTTCAGAATGTGTGCTTAGTGATGTCCAGTTGAGTCTACTGGCAGCCTGAAACCATAGCTCTGAGAAATGCAAACGTACCCCTTTTCTGGCCTGAAGCAGCAGCTCTGAAAGGTACAAATTGCTCCTGTTCATCTCAGAACATGTTGATTCTGAAGCTTGACAGTGAGCATTTAGCTGCCACCTTTGTTAGGTATTTCACTGTCTATTGTGCGTGATATCTCATTCTGGACTCCCAAGTGCGGTGGAGCCTGGGTTGTGAGTGGATGCTGGGAGAGCACCACCACTATTGTTTCCAGTCTGACCACTGCCTTGAGCACTAACTGGATAATATGATTAGTGCAGCTATAGGTCTTCCATGGCCACAAGTGGACTTTGTCTGTTGACTTGTTATTGACTGGACACTGCCCAGCCCCAGCCCCAGTGCACATGTGATGTGATGGCAGCCAATGCTAACGGGCACATACACTCATTTTGGAGCAGCAGGACAGTGTGCTGCAGAATGATGTATTTCCCCTGGCTGCCCGTGCAGTGTTGAGATGGTACAAGGCTCCAGCGCTGCATCAGTGCACTCTGCTACCCTGACTCCCCTTTGTAAGGTTTGTAAAAGCCGGAGTTTGTCCTAAACCTTTTTTTTTTTTGTTTAAATCCAGACATTTTCATTGTGTTTACAGTAATAAAGTGAATCTAGGGCCAATAAAATGTGCCTAATTGACAGGCCTGAAGACTGATCAGAACAGGTAGGACAGCAATGCAAGCGTCCCCCACCCAGCCTCACCCTTCCCCACCAATGAGCCTCAACCCTGCCCTGGAGGGGCCACCTGGAGGGCTGAGAAGGGAGTTCCCTCTTCACGTGCAATAAAAAGGCTGAATGGTACAGTAAACAAGTCGATCTTATGGCTGCTTGCTAGCTGATGAGCCCAATAATAAAGTTCTTAGAGGGCTTGAACAGAAAGGCACCTGCTGCCACTGTGAAAACTGCATGGTGCTGAAGGTGTGAACAACACAGCAGCCCGTTGCTGTGGTTTTGTCTTTAAGCACGCAGCACGAAAGACTGGAGCAGCAGTGGGGCATCCCATCTAGGGTGACCAGCCAGCAGATGTGAAAAATCAGGACAGAGGGTGAGGGGTAATAGGAGCCTATATAAGAAAAAGACCCAAAAATTGGGACTGTCCCTATATAATCGGGACATCTGGTCACCCTAATCCCATCTGAAGGAGGTTGGGGCTGGGCTTTCTATTGAGGAAAATGCCCTGCCAATTCAGCCCAGCTCATGCTTTCTTGTTTCCTTCTGCCACAAACAGGTCTTTACCCCTTCTTTTCATTCTCCCTGGGCCTGGAACAGGCTCCCCAGCCCTGTGGGCGGTTTAGCCTCGCTTCTGTCTTCTAAACCCAGGTCTACTGGCCAACCCCCTTTCAGTGCTAACTCCTGTCCCTGCCCTCTCTCCACACTACCGTGGGCCTGATTGTGTCCCCCTTCCTTGTGTTGAAATGCAACCTCACAAGCAGTTCCACTGAAGTCAATGGGATCACTTCTAGAGGAAGGTACAACCTGGCATGAGCCAGGGGGGCCTGGTTGGGCTTTATCTAGTAACAACAAAAAATAGCTAGCAAGAGGTTAGATGGTGTCCCAAGGACACAGATGCTACTAAGGGGGCAGCATGCTGCTGCACTGCCCCAAGAGTGCTTCTTTCACTCTGTGGCCTTGGGCAACTCATTCCACCTCTCCAGCTGTAAAATGGGGATAGACTTGCCCATCTGCATAAAGTGCTTTGAGAGCCATGGATGCAAAGCCCTACAGAATGCTAATTGTCATTATTAGCTTACCTGTACAGCATCATGCTTTTGGTGCTGTAGAAATGTAATCATTATAATCATGCTTTTCAGGAATTACTTGCAACAATTAGACTGGTCAATGCACCGCTGCCACTCTCCGTACCTGCTTTATCCATTGCCTTCCACGCCACAGCCGCCTATACATCATGGCACCAGCTCTTGCTGATCTAGAACAGATTATTGCTTAGGAAGCTTCTGATTACCGGCCAGGTTCTAACACTCTGCTCTGAAATATCAGCTTGCCCAGCCCTTGCCAGCACACATGATAAAGGGCTCTCGATACACCATTGACAGTAAATCAGGATTCCTTTTGGCCCTTGTGTGTGCAAGTTGATCTACAACATCTCACTTAACACCTTTCTGAGCATCCAGTCTGTGTTACATTTCCCTCCCTGCAGACTATGTGTAAACCACTGCCACATCACAGCAATAGCCAACAGGCTTGTCAGCTGTATTTGAAACTCTAAAGGCCCCAATTCAACAAAGTATATAAGCACATGGTAACCTTTAACCACAGGTTTATGTTCACTTCTATTCAGCAAAGCACTTAAACATGTGCTTAGCTTTATCATAGAATCATAGACTGGAAGGGACCTTGAGAGGTCATCTAGTCCAGTCCCCTGCATTTGTGGCAGGACTAAGTATTATCTAGGACCATCCTTGACACGTGTTTGTCTAACACTGCTCTAAAAAATTTCCAGTGCTGGAGATTCCACAATCTCCCTAGGCGATTTACTCCAGTGCTTAACCGCCCTGACAGTTAGGAAGTTTTTCCTAAAGTCCAACCTAAACCTCCCTTGCTGCAATTTAAGCCCATTACTTCTTGTCCTATCCTCAGAGGTTAAGAACAACAATTCTTCTCCCTCCTCCTTGTAACAACCTTTTATGTACTTGAAAACTGTGATCACATCCCCTCTCAGTCTTCTCTTCTCCAGACTAAACAAACCCAATTTTTTCAATCATGCCTCAAAGGTCATGTTTTCTAGACCTTTAATCATTTTTGTTGCGCTTCTCTGGATTTTCTCCAATTTGTGCACATCTTTCCTGAAATGTGGTGCCGAGAACTGGACACAATACTCCGCTTGAGGCCCTAATCAGCATGGAGTAGAGTGGAAGAATTGCTTCTCATGTCTTGCTTACAACACTCTTGCTAATACATCTCAGGAAGATGTTCGCTTTTTTTGCAACAGTGTTACACTGTTGACTCATATTTGGCTGATGACCCCCAGATCCCTTTCCGCATTACTCCTTCCGAGGCAGTCATTTCCCATTTTGTATGTGTGCAACTGATTGTTCCTTCCTAAGTGGAGTACTTTGCAGTTGTTCTTATTGAATTTCATCCTATTTACTTCAGACCATTTCTCCAGTTTGTCATGGGCTTATGTACTTTATTGAACTGGGGTCCAATGCTGGCTGCCAGGGTGCAGAGGCGGAAGGTAGCATCTGATTTCCTCCCTAACTGTGATATGTGTTCCTCCCCTGGATAGTACAAAATGCTACTTCCCTCCCTCATTGTACAGAGAGCCTGCGAAATCACCCCGTCCTCAGACAGCTCCACATTCCTCCTTTTGATTGATTGTGTGTGTGCTAGGTGCTGTACAAACAGAGGACACAATCACTTCCCCAAAGACTGTACGATCACAGGCCTCAATCCTGCAACGATTTATGTATGTGTTTATCTCTTCTTTCACAGATAGTCCACTGAAGCCAATAAGACTGCTTGGATGCATAAAATTAAGCATGTCTTTGTGGGATCAGGTCTAAGAAGATGGTGGATAGATAAAAAACACTAGACAAATAGGATCCAGTTCAAAATTCCCCTCCCTGCTTTCAAAGTCCTCCAGCTGAATTCCCTGACCTAGTTTATCTCTAGTGCAGTGTCCTTTCTCTCTGGTGTAGCAGGCCTCTCTCCATCCTTCCAAACTATTTGTGCAAGAACCTTCGTCTCTGCAGCTCCTGCCATCCCAAACAGCTGCTCTGGATCTTTCCAGTGCAATGGCTCATCATCAATTTTCATATCTCTCATTTCCCCTTTTATAGCACCTTCCATTTGAGGATCTCAAATGCTTTACGACCATTAATAGATTTATCCACTCAATAGCCTGATGAGGAAGAATAAATCTTATTTTTCTCCATTTTACAAATAGGGAAACTAAGATGAAGCACAGTTAATTTTTCAGAAAACTTCATGTATTGTATGTACAAAAACGTACACACTTTTGTGTGCCTATTTAACCATGATTTATGTGTAGTCATGGTAACTGCACACACAAATGACTGGTTAGATATGTATCAGTGGAGTAGCCGTGTTAGTCTGTATCCACAAAAACAACGAGGACTCTGGTGGCACCTTAAAGACTAACAGATTTATTTGAGCATAAGTTTTAGTGGGTAAAAAAACACTTCTTCAGATGCATGGAATGAAAATTACAGATAGGGCCATAAATATACTGGTACATGAGGAGAAGGGAGTTACCTTACAAGTGGAGAACCAGTGATGACAAGGTCAATTCAGTCAGGGTGGATGTGGTCTGCTCCCAATAACTGATGAGGAGGTGTCAATACCAAGAGAGGGAAAATTGCTTTTGTAGTGAGCCAGCCACTCCCAGTCCCTATTCAAGCCCAAATTAATGGTGTTAAGTTTGCAAATGAATTGTAGCTCTGCAGTTTCCCTTTGAAGTCTGTTTTTGAAGTTTTTTTGTTGAAGTTTGGCTACTTTAAAATCTGTTATTGAATGTCCAGGGAGATTGAAGTGTTCTCTTATTGGCTTGTGTATGTTACCATTCCTGATGTCTGATTTGTGTCCATTTATTCTTTTATGTAGAGACTGTCCAGTTTGGCCAATGCACATGGCAGAGGGGCACTGCTGGTTAGATATGAAACAGGTCATTTGCACCTGCCATTACTGCAACTGCATTCACAACTGGAGCTACACATATGTGCATACATCTTCCTGTGAATATAGGCCTAATGAACTTCTAAGTCTTAGTTAACCAGTGGCAGTGCCAAGCCTAGAACCCTTGCCTTCTGATTCACAGGCCTACGCCTAACCATGTCATTGATCCCCATTCCTTTTCATTTTTCTCCCTGTTTCAACTTTGTTAATTATTTAACTTTGCACACCTGTTGTTGTTTAGCTCTCTAAGTGTCTGGGAATCCAGTGTGTTTGATGGACACTGTGTACATATACAGCTGTAGTGTTAATCTTTTGTCTTCCATTCTGGTTTCTCAGAACTAGGGACCTGATGCAGCAAGTTACTTGAGCACACGTTTAACTTTAAGCACGGGAAGTGTTCACTGCCACCATGGCTCATTAGCAATAGCTGAAGTGGCAGGCAGAGTTGTAGGACAAATATCTTTACTGAGTATGCAGATAGGCCTGTGTTACAGGCTGAGGCTCTAGAGTTTTAAGTGTAAGAGAACTGGGCCAGCTTGCACTTTTGGGCCCCCTGGTACCGACTGCTGGACTAAGTCGCTCTAGGAACTTGACCTTCTTTCTTTAGCCCCATTAATTATTCTATAGTGAGCTGTTCCCTCAACTTCATTGTGACTACTCAGGTGCTTACAGTTAAGCCTGTATTAAGGACCTTGCTGAATCATGTTCTACATTAGCTTTCTGGCTTTTTGTTTTCTAAAAAGCCCATAAGGACAGAGACAATATTTCACCTAACTGAATAAGACATCTAGACATTTAGGAGTGGAGCAAATCAGTGTCAGAAACAGCCACTCTAGGGTGACCAGATGTCCCAATTTTATAGGGATGGTCCTGAATTTTGGATCTTTATCTTATATAGACTCCTACCGCCACCCCCACCCCCCCCACTCCCATCCCGATTTTTCACATTTGCTGTCTGGTCACCCTAATCCACCCCCAGAACCATTGTCTATGGCAGATGCTGGGGAATTTAGCGAAACAGCTTTTCTATTAGCTGGCCAGCAGCGCTTTTCCCGTCTGCCTGTTGAATGGGCTCCAGGCACTTTCTCTTGTTCCTGTGATTCCCTTCCTGATTCACTTCAGCCAAGTAATTGTTTCATCATATTGCACAGAAATATTTTCCCAGTACCTCACTGTGACATTCATTTCTGAAACCAATGTTCCTCGGCTCACTGATACATAACATAAATCATGCTCCCTGAGCTTCTGCAGACCCAGATCACAGGCAGCCCAGCGCAGGAGGGAGCAGTTGATAGGTTATAAATCAGAGGGATTTTTACATTATTTTTAGACTCCTATTGACTGTTTCTGTAATTTGGAGGCATCGTTGATGAAATACCTACCACGGGCTTCATTATCTGCTGTTGCAATATACTAATAAGCCAAAGTATTTATAGAAAATAAACAAGCCATGATGGTGCTGGTTTTAATGGGGGGATAAAAACCATTAAACTCTGTAGGCCCTATCAACAACTTTATTTCCTCACTTCATTCTGATTAGCTCAGTGTGCAGACTTGTTCTGTGTTAGAGCCAATCAGAAACAGGTCTGTTCACAAAAGGTCTGTGTTTTTAAAGAGAACTGCATACAGGGAATATGTTGGATTTGTAGAGGCTATTTTTTTTTCATTGTATTAATTGCATGAAGTTACAACATGTGACCTAAGTAAAACCCCAGATGCAAACACCCCTGAACTTTGAGGAAGTGCTTTGATACCCATGTGACTGATAGGTGCCTCAAAAATATCACAGATAGGAGAGGAAGGGACAGGACAGGATGAAGACCAAGACTCCCATGTGGATCAAAATTTGTATCTAGAGTCTGTCCCTTTAATGAACTGAGCAAAACTAGATCTAAACACTCCAAACTTTGGGGAAATTGAAAGCAGATGAAGATCAGAACATTGTGGCTCTGTGTGAAATTGGTGGCAGCTAGTTGAAGGTCTGGGTACGAATTCAGCTCTAGGGTAAATGGTGGCACCTCCATTTATGTCAGTGACATCATTTACAATCAAGCTGAATTTAACCCCTCCTGTCTCAGAATAAAATCACCCACTTTTCTAGGGGGGACCAAAAGCTTCCATACAATAAAATAAAATAGAAAACAGCTGAGCAGGCAGGTGGTAACAGTTTCCAAAAGCCACTTTGGTTGTGAATGAATCATACTGATGGAGAGTCAGAATTAGGATGAATTCGGCGGCTTCACTTCACAGGAACTCATGAATACATTTCCTTTGGCATTGGCCCATGTGGGATTACACCTCCCTAAAATTATCTTTTGAGCTTCAGGTTCAAACATATCCAGAAATTCAAAGTGAAAGTCAATTGCAGCTTCACCTAGTTTTGCATTAGGACCATATGGAACCATGGGTTTCACATGAGTTTGGTGCCAATCCAAAACGGAATCTAATCTATGTGTTTACATAGGGCACCGGTCACTATAGCAACCCGGTGCTCATCCACCCAGTCTGGATTGAAATGTAGCCCAATTCCACCTGAGAGACTCAAGAACCTCAGGAAACATTTTGGGAGATGTTATCTGAATTTGTCTCAATGCCAAGGAAATTTGCATGGCTTCGCATTCTATTGCAAACACTATTTGCTCAAGTTATGAAGTATCTTTGGAGCTCCGCAAATAATTTGCAAAGAAAAATGTAGCGACTAATAGAGCCTCTTTTCCTATTCAGGGACTATCTGCCAACAGAGATACAATTTCCTCAAATATATTTTCTGTTCAACCTCCTCAACTTATTTTATTTTACTTTTCTTTTTTACCTTTATGGACTGATCACAAATATTCAAAACTTGAGCTGATTTGTTTAGTTGTGATTGGTCAGTTAAGTTTGTGGTAGTGTTCTTGTTCCCTGATTGGATGATAAGTATTTTCAGCCCAAATACTTGTGGTTGTGTGTGAATTTAACTCTACTTTCTGTTCACATTGGTTCATGCAAATTTGAAACACATCAATTTGTGCTGATAAAACTGTCTCTCGAATATTTGCGCAAAGCAAACATAAAAGGGTGCAAACAGAATTTATTTAAAAATTCATAGGATTTTGTTTGCGTTATTTCATCCAGCTCTAATGTTTAGGAGGACTTTTATGTAGCAAAAGAAGTTAGGGCCCAAGCCATCACTGCCCTCTACATGTTGTGTAGTTATATCATGGCAAACTGGATGCAAATCCTACCCTTTTGATTTATTCATGTTCTACATTCACTTTGTATGTATGTGACTGACTGCACATGGTGCAGGGAGATAATTGGATCCTGAAGTTAGAGTATAAACCTAACTGATGAGGTATAATCTGGCTTCCAATTTTTTTTTCCCGGTTTCTTAAAGCAGATATTATTTTGAGTTGCAGCATCCTTCCTTCTAATTGACGACTACTATGATTGCAAGGGTAAATCTCAGTCATCCAAACTTAGTTATACGGCCTCATTTATAGTTTCCTTGGGCTGTTTTTTTAGATATTTGATGGCTCTCACATGATTTCAAGAAGACAAACCTGTTGTTATTAAATTAATATACGACTGACCCTTCCAATAATCTTTTTGTGCATGTTTGTAAGATTGCATTTATTCATGTGACACAGGAAAAAAATGAATGCAGACACAAACAAGGGTAATTTTTAACAATAACTCCTACTGCTGCAAATTTCAAGGGTAACTAATGGAGGGCAATGCAAGTTAAGCATCTTTAGAATGTGAAGCAACAGCATATATGATCAGCAATGCAGAAAACTATTGCTAAAATATCTGTGACACGCAGATGCCATGGTGACAAGTGTAGTACAAGGTAGACAGATTGACAGATAACTTGCTTAAAAGTTAGAACTTGTTAATATTTTAAATTATGTTTATTTAAACAATACATTTTGAGGAATGGATTTTCTGTTGTGGAATTAAATACCACTGAATCGAAATGGTGTAGCACAGGGGTTCTCAACCTTTTTCTCTCTGAGGCCTTCCGCAACATACTATAAAAACTTCACAGCCCACCTGTGCCACAACACCTGTTTTTATGCATATGAAAGCCAGGGCCAGTGTTAGAGGGTAGCAAGCAGGGAAACTGCACAGGCCCCATGCCACATGGGGCCCTGTGAAGCTAAGTTACTCAGGCTTCAGCTTTGGGTGGGCGGGGCTCAAGGCCCTGGGCTTCAGGCCACGCGGTCGAGCTTCAGCTTTCTGCCCTGGGCCCCAGCAAATCTAATGCTGGTCCTGCTTGGCAGACCCCCTGAAACCTTCTGTGGCCGCCCAGGGGTTCTGGGCCCCTGTTGAGAACAACTGGTGTAGCAGATTCAGAAGTGGGATTTAGAATCCTTTAGAAACAGAATGTATATGGCAGGGATTGTATGTTCTCATTAGGAATATTTTATTTCTAAAGATGGGGAAATTCTGCTATCTCCTACCCCAGCAAAACCCCATTGGGGTCAGCAAGCATGAACTGGTAGAAAAAAAAAGTGTTAATGATAACTTGGGGGGAAAAGGCTGAAATCTGAATGGTACACACGTATTTCAAAGGAGACAAAATTGTGCTCACGGGTTTCATCCGGATCCTTTACTTCAATGGGAGTTTTGCTTGCATATAGACTCCAGGATCACACCCCAAAATATATTTGGCTCCTCAATGAGTGTCCTCAACACAGCGAAGCAGAAGAGACAGAGCAAAGTGACATGTGAGGTGCATGAGGCTCTGTTTTCAATCAGCAGAAATTTATTTTTAATGGGACTCTAGATCAATATTTGAGAATGAGCTAGGTTTGGACGGGGATGGTCCCCACTTCTCTGCTGTGATCCTACTTCAATGAATTGCACAGATTGCTTTGTTTGTTTGTTTGTTTGTTTCTGTTTTCCCACAGATAACAGTCCCTGCATATATTATACTACGAAATCTTTTAATTGTGAGATATTTTTTCTGAAGACTAATATTCCATGACCCATACACACCTAAAATCATTGCAAAGCTGCTCAGTTGTAAGGTAGGTGGCTGGATAAAACACACAGAACCAGGGATTCAGGAATTCTTATCCTGGCTTTGACACAGATGCCCTCTGGGGCCTATGGCAAATCACAACATTTTGCCTCAGTTTTTATCTGTAAACTGGGGGTAGTAATACTGAACCTACCTCACCAAAGCTCAGTGGTGCACTGATACATCCCAGCTGAGTTACACATGGTCCAAATTAAGGGAGGCATTAGATTCTGTAGCAATAATCCAAGTAGTCTTTATATCAATCTGCATAAATGCTGGAAATAGGGATGCGGGGGGGGGGTGCTCCTGCACCCCCTGACTTGAAGTGGTTTCCATTATATACAGTGTTTACAGTTTGATTCAATGGGTCTGAGCACCCCCACTATAAAAATTGTTCCAGTACCCCTGTCAATCTGTCTTGATTACAGCGGTGTGGGTCCCAGTTAAATTATAGCAAGTCCAGGCTTAAAGGCAACGGGTTAGCCCATCGATCATCTCTGGTGCAACTCCACTGCTGGAATCTGGCCCACTGATTTATAATGTTATTTTAAACAAATATTAGGATCTTTAATATGTCTTCTCTTTCAGTTCCATTCCCCCTCACATCTGCCCGCAACACAAAGATTTGGATAGAAATTTTGTCCTTTATAAATGAAATAAGAAATGTTCCTAGCGATATTTCCAGCCCTTCGTTCAGCAACTCTAAAGCCAGCAGTCCTCCCATGTAACTCAGAGCTATCCCTTACAAGTTTGATAACAAATGGTCCTTCACTGCAGAGAAAAGAATAGGGTCTAAATATTAGCATAAGTTTTGTAACTAGGATAACAGTTCAACAGTGGAACCAGTGGTAATGGGAGGTTGTGGAAATCACCATCACTAGGTAGATTCAAGGCAAGACCTTACATCCATCCAGCCTGCAAGGAGCGAACCTGCCACAGTGCAGGAGGGTTGACTAGATAACCCCCAAAAGCCTGATTCTAGGGCTCAGAAAAGTCCCTTAATTACTTTGTATAAACTGCAAAGCAAAAGGAAAATACAGCTGCACTAATCTAATCCCACACTCCTTACTCTTGCATAGCTCCTGCTGAGGGCTATGAGAGATTTGCATGAACAGAGAGTTACTTGATCAACTCCACTGTGGACTCTAGTTTTCCCTGCCTGAGGAGGATGTGATCACTCTGACTGAAAATGAAAAACAACTCCCTCCTAAACCACATATTTTATGAGTAAAATCAGTATCAACAAACACCAAATTTAAGGCTGCTCCACATCCACTCCCAATCACCATCCTTTACAGTAAAATATATAACAGGCAGCAAGTTCAAATCCACACCCTTAAAGAAACAGGACATTTGTGCCCTACTGTAAAGCACAGTATAGAGGGGTTAAGGAAATTCTTTCCTGGTAGTTTTCGACATCTGGATTTAGAAGATGGATGTGCTTAGAGGAGGCCTAGTATGCTGGAAAATGCTAAGACTCGAACATGTACCCACTCCTGCACGTAATCGGCTCTAGGCTGTCGTAATGTTTTACAGGCACGTACACAAGAGCAAACTATAGAAAGTCAGGTGTAACTCTCAGGCTTTGACAAATCCCACATGGTACATCTGCTGGCAGAGTCTCTATTATCTTTGTCACAAAGTTCTTATGGCTCCATACAAACATTCTCCTATATCCTAACTTTTACCCTAAACCACATACCTGACCCTGTTCACTACCACCACCATTACCAGACACCCACCTTTCAAAAACTCAACCATCTCAGCAGCTTCTTTTAGAGAAACATTTTAAAAAGAAGGCTCAGTAGGAAATTATAGAGAGAGTTGTTCACACATTTATCACTGGGCCTAGTTATGTGAGAGGGAGGTCCCTCATTGCTGGCCCAAATTTACCACCATCCAACAAAAAAAAAAAAGCCATGTTATCACTATTCATTGCTGTAAATCACAGACATCAGAAATGCTGAGTCAGAAACTGAGAGGAGGCAAGAACTTGAGCTTTAAAGAAAGAATTCCTCCTCATTTCAAGCTTCCTCCTTTACTTTTTCTTTTCCCCAGCCCATCCCACGCTTTAACCTCATCCCTCGCTTGGAGAGACTCCCTCAAACATTTTTCATGGTTTGGATGGCACATCTGGGTCTTGGCATGTTGAGAGTTATGAGTGTTGCAAAAAATCCCAAGCAGCATTTAACTCAAGGGATTAGAGTGAGGCAGCAAGGGGGACTGGCTGAAGCTCCCACCCCCGCTCTTCTCTGGTTCTCTCCCGTTTTTTTGCTGAGTCACAGAGAAAGTCAAAAGGCCAACAGAAAGCCCTGATTCCTGACACAGCCGGATCGAGCTGGCATTTCAACTGATTTCATTCTGGCTTTAAAGTGCCTTTAAAATAAAACAAGTTTCCTTTTTTTCCTAGCCATAAAGTTTATTAAAATTGTTCATTAATGCTTCAAATGTAGCAAGAACGTTTATAGATCCCAAAATATACATATGTGTTTTTTCTTATAGAAATATTCTTTATAATAAAAAAAAACCCCGCAGGAACATCTTTAACAGATTACTCAATTCATGACTGACAGTTACACGAGATTGCATCATGTGTACACAGCATTCCCAGCCATGTTTAAAGGATTGCATCACTCTCTGCTTTTTCTCTCCCTCTCTCGCTCTGTTTTAAATAACACGAACATTCAACAAACTCTGCAGAGAGACCGCTTCGGGGAAAGGGGAGCTCGGTGGGACTGTAACATTACAAAAAAAAATTACCATCAGCAACTGTCATTCCGCCACACGGTGCTGAGGACCCTGGCGCCCGCCAGGAGAGTCCCTCTCCTAGGACAAACAGGCTGCGGCGGAAGTTTCTTCCACCAAATTGCAAATAAAAGACAACAACAAAACGAAAACCTTGAGTCTCTCCCCATTACTTCCCCCGCCCCGATCCAATCTGTCCTCATAGGGGAGGGGAAAAGCTGCCACCAATCCCCTCCCCCATCCTTCCCCAAATTCAAGCCCTTTCTCCCCCCTCTCTCCCCCCCCAACCCCAACCACTGCGGCTCTAGCAGTGTCCAGCGGTGGGGCTAGCAGTGGCCTGATGTGGCCAGCAGGGGCTCGGGCAGCTGTTTGAACAAGTTCCTGAGGGTGCTCAGCTCCCGGGAGAGCTGCTCCACTTTCTTTTGCAGCCGCTCGTTCTCGGCGGTCAGTTCCAAGACTTTGTGCTGCGTCTCCAGGTTGCGCAGTTTGGCTTTGTCCCGGCTCTTGCGCACCGCGATGTTGTTCCTCTCCCGGCGGATCTTGTACTCGTCGCTGTGCTTGTCCACGCTCTTCTTGGACTTGTTCTTGCCCCCAGGGGTCCCGGCGTAGCCTCCGCCGCCGGATTTGGAGGAATCGGAGGGGTTGGGGGTGCCGGGGGGGCTGGAAGAGGACGACGTGGACAGGTTGCCGCTGCTGCCGCTTGGCACCGATTGGTAACCGAGGTAGGAGCGCATGGTGCTGCCGTAGGGGGAGGACATGCCCCCCGGCCCCGGCCCCGCGCCCCCTTCTTCCTTACGGGGCCCTTTGCAAGAGTCCAGGGACTCGAAGACTGGCTCCACTTTGGTCTCCACGATCTGGGGCGGGAAGCAGGTCAGCAGCCCCCCCGGCTTGTGGCCCTGACCGGCGCCCGGGTGGCAGTGCCTGGGCAGGCTGATGTAGGTGTAGTCGGGCTTCTTGCTGCCGCCTTTATAGTCCTCGGAGAAGAGGTCGGAGAGGAAATCTTGGCTGCTGCTGCAGGGAGGCTCAAAGTTGCCCCCTGCTGCTGCTGCTGCTGCTGCTGTTGCGGGAGGAGGCTGCTGCGGCGGCGGCGGCGGCTGGGATGCTAAGGGGTCCAGGTAATGGCTGATGTCGATGGTTCTCTCGTGGTCCCCTACGGTGAACTCAGTCATGGAGCGGCCCCCTGCCGCCCGCGGGTGCACCTTGCTCAGAGCAGCCAGACAGTCCGCCTCGTAATAGAAATTAGCCACTTCCATGGATTTAAAGGCGGGAGGCTGGATGGGGAGGCATGCTGGGTCCCAGGCCACCAGGCGTTGCATGAAAGCAAAGGGGGGGTGCAGGGAGGAGGAGACAGCGCAGGGGGGCCCCCCCAGCCACAGGATCAAGCTGCCAAAGGTGACGTGGGGGGCCTGCAACTCCTGCCTCAGTCTCTAGTGCTGGGTCCGGCTTCCCAGCTGTGCTGCCCACCTGGGCTGGCTCAGATCCTGCTGCGGCGACGGCTGCTGCTTCTCCTCCGGACCATCTGGTTCTAGGTCCCTGAGTCCTAAAGTCTCTGACTTAGGAAAGTTCCTTTGCTGTTATTTATAGGGGCGGTGGATCCCATGGCAACAGGAACGTCACTGGCTGGCTGGCTGCCACCTGGTGCACACTTTGTACAGTTGTAATCGTAAACTACCGCCTCTAGCTCCGCGGGAGGCACTTGGTGTGTGTGACTCTGACCTAGTCATTCATAAGAAAAACAGGGCTGGCTTCTGAGCAGAGGGGACTTATTCTCACCATCATTAAAGGGAGGGAAAGATCTGAGTCGGAGAAAGGGAGCGCAGCCTTCTCCTTTCTTCTCTCCAGCTGTTGTCAAATCTCTAGGAGATGTCACAGGATTGGTAATCAACCCTGGTGTGACCCGAGGACATAGACACAAATGCATGCACAGTGAGACACTGCGTCTGCCCATGTACCAGTCTGGGCATAAACCCTTGAGTCTCTCCCCTGCCTGATCCAATCTGTACTCAGAGAGGAGGAAAAAGCAGCCACCAGCTCCACCCTTGTCCTTCTTCCCCAGATTTCAGCCCTTTTCTTCTCCTTCCCCAACCCAAGCCACTCAGCAGCGTCCAGCTGTGGGGACAGCAAGTGGCCAGATGTGGCTAATAGAGACAAGTATGGGCTGGATCCATTGCCTCTGAGGCTTGTGATGTCTGTAGATTTCATCTGTAGTTCTTAAAGTGTTGTACAAAGGCCGACGAGTGTCAATATTCTCATTTTACGCATTAAGGCACAGAGGTTAAGTGATTTACCCAAGGTAGCTGATCCAGTCAGAGGTAAAGCCAGGCAGAGCCATCCCTTGGGTACGGCGAATTGGGTCGACCACTCCGGGCCCCACGCTTTGGTAGGCCCTGCAGGCCAATGCAATTGGCTGGTGTGGTCAGTCCCATAAGTGACGGGTCAGTCAGTCTCAGAAGTGACGGATTCATTACTTCCACCCTGGGCCCGTACCCCCTAGAGACAGCCCTGGAGCTAGGAATAGAAGCCAGATCATAATACCAATTCAGTGCCCTATGAATTTTATCATGCTGGCAGGCAAAATTGTCCCATACAGACGCACTCAGAAGCAGGTTGCCACCGTGGGTGTAAGAAGCATACTGTGTTGGGCTCAAACCAGGGTAAGGCACTGCCTCAGAAGACCCATTCTGTATCTGGCCGTGATTAGAAGTGCCAGGCAAATCCAAAACTCCCCTTCCCACCTCTGTGTGCAGGGCCGATGGCCTTAAAGTTTGACCTGGTATGTTTGCCTTATATGGTATGTTGCAATTGTCAGAGTACACAAGTGCTATGGAGTTTGTGCTCTGGGAGTTGTATTTAAAATTAATGGGAAAAAGTGAGAGAGATATATACGTAAAGGTATGGAATGCTATGATTTATTAATTTATTAAGCAGAATTGACTTGGAGGGGCCATAGTAAATTTGGGAAATAAGAATAAATTCTTATGTCCATTTTAATTAAAGACACCCACCTTGGGAATCAAACTTATGTTTTCCCTTTTACTCCCACATTTACCTGTTTACAAGCTGGTGATTCATGCTCAGAATAAAAGACATCAATATAAAACAAAACATATAATTAAAGGAAGTAGGAGTGTCCTTCGTTTCAGTAAAGAAGACCAACACTGCAGAGAAAATGACACTGCCTCATAGAATAATGTGAAGCAATCCTGCGGTGTGGGAAATATTGCAACGTTAAGCCAGAGGAACAGGTATTGCATTATACGATTCCAACAGTCAACTGTTCATGAATGTTCAAACCTCAGACTTTGAAAAGAGGAAGAATTAAAAAATCAGCCTATGAAGCTTGCTTTCTTTCTTTCTTTCTTACTTTCTTTCTTTCTTACTTTCTTTCTTTCTTTCTTCAAAAGTTTTAAACTTCAGTAGCAAATATACACTAACAGGTTTGTAGACTTCTAATATTTCTGTCTTTATTCAGTAGTCTTTGGTGAATTGCATTTGTTAATAAGGATATTTAGTTGTGGAGTTGGGCTTGGACAAAGAATTCTGGATCCAGAATGTTGTGGCTTGAGCCTACATCTTTATAGATCCAAACATCTCTACAGAATGCAAATATTGGTAAGTTGCAGTGAGCCAGGGCTTGCTCTTATGGCTATTTACACTCCCTTTCTGTGTCTTCATCCTCCTAAATAGTTTTTGCTCTGGAAAGTTGCTCTATGTAGGTATTGAGATGTAAGACATTCCTATTAAAGGGAGCTGAGCTCTGGTTCTTTCTCCAAGAAGCAATTGAGAGTAGCAGCACTTTTTATTAATGCTGATCCAAAATTTTCTGTCAAAACATTTTGACAATTGGGTTATTGACAACATGACATTTTTTGCACAAAGGTTCTGCTTTTCTAGAATATTTTTGTTGTTGAGGGAGGCCTGAATTTTGTTATGTTTTGTTTTTGTTCAAAGCATTTCGTTTTCTCAAAAAAAAAATTTTTTTTCCTTGGAAAAATTCCCCAATTTCCAACCAGCTCTATTTCTAATGCAATAAAACACAAATTCTTACTGCTTTGCTTGAACAAGAAGAAAGATGCGAACAGGGAAAGAGTGAAACAAAATTAATGTAAAAGGAAAAAGGCAAAGAGAACAGCCTATTCAGATCTGTTTTACAGAGATCACTCTTGCAGCTTTCCCATCATGTCTTGGATTCTGCTCCCAGATTCCCAACTCCCCGGTAGCATCCCAGTAGCACCTTGTTTCCCAATGTGCTCTTTTCCCGGGCTCAGACCTATACCAAAGCATTGCAGAAGCTCTCCCTCTTTTTCAGTGGTTCCAGGATCTCCAGTTCTGCACCCACCTCTTTCTACAGTCCAGAAAGAGCTGGTGTTAGCTTTGGGCAGAGGACATCTGTAAAATGCCAACAGATCAAAGAGTTAAGTGTTCATAAGAGTATGGCAGAAAGAGATCTAGGGGTCATAGTGGACCACAAGCTTAATATGAGTCAACAGTGTGATACTGTTGCAAAAAAAGCAAACGTGATTCTGGGATGCATTAACAGGTGTGTTGTAAACAAGACACGAGAAGTCATTCTTCCGCTTTACTCTGCGCTGGTTAGGCCTCAACTGGAGTATTGTGTCCAGTTCTGGGCACCGCATTTCAAGAAAGATGTGGAGAAATTGGAGAGGGTCCAGAGAAGAGCAACAAGAATGATTAAAGGTCTTGAGAACATGACCTATGAAGGAAGGCTGAAGGAATTGGGTTTGTTTAGTTTGAAAAAGAGAAGACTGAGAGGGGACATGATAGCAGTTTTCAGGTATCTAAAAGGGTGTCATCAGGAGGAGGGAGAAAACTTGTTCACCTTAGCCTCCAATGATAGAACAAGAAGCAATGGGCTTAAACTGCAGCAAGGGAGATTTAGGTTGGACATTAGGAAAAAGTTCCTAACTGTCAGGGTAGTTAAACACTGGAATAGATTGCCTAGGGAAGTTGTGGAATCTCCATCTCTGGAGATATTTAAGAGTAGGTTAGATAAATGTCTATCAGGGATGGTCTAGACAGTATTTGGTCCTGCCATGAGGGCAGGGGACTGGACTCGATGACCTCTCGAGGTCCCTTCCAGTCCTAGAGTCTATGAGTCTATGAGATCTGCCTACTGAAATTACACTGTTAGCTGCTCTCTAGTCAGACTGCATTTGGATAAAAACTGAAAATACTTCCCACTGCAAATTGTTAACTTGTTATTTATTATTTGTATTGCACTTAGTCACTAGAGATCTCAGCATGATCTCCATTGTGCTGGGCACTGTACAGACATATAGTAAGGGACAGGTTCAGTCGCAAAAAGTTGCAGTATCAAAGACAAGTCATAATTTCAAACAAACAGGAGGAGAGAGGGGAGGAGGAGGAGCCAGGAACAAGTTGTTACCACAATTTGGAGATGTACTAAGCCGATCAGTAGCTGTAACATTAGCTCGCCACCTCCCTAAACATTATCAGCAGGGTGGGTTTTGTAAGCAGCATGACAGAGGTGAGTTAAGGGGGCATCTGAAGGAAGAGAAGGTAATGGCTATATAGAGTCTATAGGGGAGTTTTTTCTATGTATATTGTGCAGCATGGGAGAAACTGCAAAAATGCTTCTGAAAACGTCTGGTGGATGGGAGGTAGGTAAGCTTTTCTGGTAAGGCTAGCTGGAGGATCATTGTAACAAAGGCTGCCACACACTGAACTAATATGTAAGTGTATCTTCATCATATTTGGATACAGTGCAGCATGTTCACTCTGTTTTGTCCCCTACTGTAGCCCTTGCTCCCTCACCATGCATACTGGTCCTTAGTTATGTACACATACCTCTCCACTAACATTGCTTTAAATCACACACCTGCAGTGGAATGTTTTGCACTCATAACCTGCCACATTACAAACAGCACGTGTCTAACTTCCTGCTTCAGGGGGTGGTCAATACCTGAAGTTTGAGGGAGTTGGATCCCATTCCAACTTACCCTCCCCCAATCCTTACCATAATCTTCATATACAAAGCTAAAAATCTTGTTGTTGGGCATAAAATTTCCTTCCCCTTTCAAAACCCAGCTACAATATTTAACTTTGTAGTCTTCTGCAGCAGTGAGTTTCACAGGCTGACTGCACACTGAAGCTGGCCTCATTCAACTCTCTCATTATAGAGCATGTACCAGTGATTGGTTGCCAACCCTTTCTCTCCCTTGTGAACTGGTGATGCTTAAGTATTCTTTAGGCCTTCCCCCTCCCCCGCTTGTTTTCTGCTAACGTCTGACCTGGCACACCCAGCCTCTGCAGTGTTAGATTGCTCAATCACTGCGTTATCTGTCTGCATGTTGCTCTTTGCCCTACAGTGTGCTGAAGAAATGATACCTGGACTCTATAGCCTGTGGGACAACATGACCAAAATACCTTCTTCTCACAGATGGCTCTGAAAAATTTCCAGTGAAACTCCAGGGTCAAATCAGCTGCTCTCTGGCCTCTCTGGTAGAAAAAGAGAGAGAGCACAAAGGCACAGAGGGAAGGGGCCAGCTAACAATGATGAGTCAACCCATTCGGTCTTCACTCCTATATCACAGGCAAAGTTCCTGTTGATGTCAATGGGCGTGTCGGGTGCTCAGCACCTCTCAGGATGTAGCCCAATGGCAATTTTCCCTCAAAGAAGACTGCAGGATTTGGCCTGGTTGTTTATGTTTATGTTTTATTACTGAAAGAGATTTAATTGCTTGCCAAAGACAATCCTTGAGAAGTCCCAGCTCAGTATTACATTAGAGGTTATGATCTTGACAGTTATACCCATCTGATGTCACTCCTGCTCAGGGAATTGTCATCTTTCCTTTGGTCTCCTAAACTGGTGAATTTCTCCTAGATCCTGGAAAATGCAGACAGTGCGATATTGACACTCCTCTCTCTTTTATGCCGGTTCTGAAATGATCCAATCAGATGAATGGGAAGCTGATATCAGTGGGAAACCACTGCAAGTATCACTTCCTGGTATCAATGGACTCTGGGAGTGATTTGTTTGGGAAATTCCTAACACAGGAAAGCCACACAAAGGCCTTGAAGTTCCTGACTCAGGTAGATAGTACATCACTATAGACGCTGGAAGTGATAGCACAAAGCATGGAAAACTATATCGAGGATGGCAGAGGGAGAGGAAAAGGGAGGGGAATCCATTCCTTGGCCAGAAAGTCACAGAAGATTAATAGTTGGAGATTTTCCCCAGTTTTCCCATTACAGACAAATAGCTGAGCTGCGGGTAAAGCTGGTGTGCTATCCTCTTGCCTTTGCAATTCATTTTTTTTTTCACCTGAAAATCTAAAGCTGGGTTCTCAACAGCTGTTGGCTTCTGCTGAATGCAGCAGAGAGGGTGGGCTGTCAGGGAGCTAGTTATAACTATTCGATTGTCTGTCCCAGCAGGTTAGGGTAGCCTTCAGACTGTTCTAACTGGTATCAGCTGGCAAATGTTCCTTATGGACTATACACCATCTGGAGATAGCCAGAGCATATTGTGCTCCAGCCAACCCTTTCCTGGACATGACCTTCTCCATCCCCAATACACCCCCTGCACTGGGCTTTGAGGCAGGACTGGGGCCCCACAGGGGCTCCCATGAGAATATGAGCCTACTTATTCACTGACACTTTAAAAAACCCTTGCACCCCAGTCTGGGTCTATGCTGGTTATGAGATATGTATGTATCTCTTCATCCTTGCAAATGGTATCTGTAACCCCCCATAACCCAAGCCTGACCCCAGATGTACAGTACCTTCCCTCTCAACCTGTGTATATTTCATTTCAAACATTTCCTTTAATAAAAAATTTTAATTCTATAGTATTGCAACTTTTTTTTATGGAAGGGGCCCCTGAAATTGCTTTGCCCCAGGCCCCCTGAATCCTCTGAGCAGCCCTGCTTTGAGGAGGGAAGTGTAAGAGCTGCCTATACTGTTTCTACACCTTCTGGAGCCTCCCCCAGGCTTGGGATATCCCCAGCTAGGGAGTTGGGGGCTGTCTTGGCTCTCTTTGTGCCACACAGATTGAGAGGCCCACAGAGATGGTACAAATGAGTGGAATGAGCCAGAGAAAGTGGCCTCCAAGCTCTAGCACTTCCACATCTTGACCAGCAAACAGCTATGTCTGCCATCATGTTCACCTTCGCATCACAATAATCATGAAAAGTCAGCAATGAAGCTCATTCTGACTGGAGTCTGATGAAATTCTCTTACCCTTCCAGTGCTCACCTCTCAGCACAGGCGCATAAGGACGAGAAAAGTGACAGTATTATAGCTGGTGCCACTCTGCTGAATGATATGATACCATAATGACTGGGTGCTTTATGAAGATAGGTAGATCAGATAATCCTTTTTAAATTGTCTTTGGGGTAGGAACATTCTTGGTGGTGTTCCTTACGCAGAGGTGAGCACATTGTCGGTGCTTTCACAGTTGTTAATAGACAGCTGCAGAGGGCTAGATAAAGTATTTTAAAAGGATTCTGTCAAGGCATTCTACAAAGTGTTTAAAATCCTGTTATTTTGGCAATGTTTATAATAAATAATTCACACCCACAGAGAGGCTAGAAGCTGAAATCTGGTTTTTTTTAACTGAATTTTTTACTCTCCACTTTATGTGCAAACTGGTTTGGCATTGATCAGGACTGACAGAATGGAGCTGTCATTTTCAAAGAGCCATGTATAGATCTGAAATACATATAAAGAATTATACAGAGTTTGACAACTGAAAGAAAAAGTAAGATTTGGGCTAAAAAATTATAATTTGCTGCTGAAATTCATTCCCTCGTGTAAGTGGGTGCAACTTCAGTGGAAGCCCAGAGAAGTTGCCTCTTACTTAGTCCAAGACTGATTTTGGTCCCCATAGGTCTAGCAAGGTATGTCCTTTTTACTGAAATATATACACTTTATACCTTTGCATACCTATAATGAAGAAATTGGTTTCCAGTTAATATTCCTGCTGTGATTGGGTGGAATCTGAACAATCTTCTTGGAGTAGAATCACATTAAGCACAAGCAAAGTCACTGAATTGACTCCACACCTTTAGCTGATTCGCCTTAACATTCCTCACTGTCCCTGTGTAAACAAGCCCTTAGTGAACTGCAGGGTTCAGCGACTGTTGTTTTTTTTTCTCACTGAGTGCATGTGCTTTCAAAGTGCAGTGGATGAGCTCATACTGACACCTAGTGACTAGCTGCAGAAAGAACATTTATGACTAAATTTTTCTAAAGGGCTAAGGCCCGGCCCCCATTTGGACTCATGAAATAGGTGTGTGAATTTGTGCTAGCAAAATGAATCACGGATTCAGACACAAAATGTGCTTTCAAAAAAGGGCGGCTGGATTTTCTGAAAATGCAGTCCTTATTTAGCACGTCAAAGTGCAGTACACACATTAACTCATTGACTTTATATAGCTAGTTTTCCTAGAAATCTTGTGGATGGTAAATAAACCCAACAGCTACTTTGCCTGACATGCACCTTAAGGCAAATTAAATCCGAATATCACATGCTGTGTGGGTTGCTTTATTAAAACGGGACATTTTGAGGAGAGGAATCTGTTCAAAAGAAGAAACTCCACAGGCATGAGTTGAAGGACCTTCTATATTTTAGCCTGTGTGCCATTACTCTTCAGAGCAACATTCATGTTTTGAGCAAGGGTACCCAAATTTTGTCCAAATGATAGCAGCTTGTCAGGAGTCCAAGGGCCATGTCTCCTCTTTAAAATGGATGTGTGTCCTACATAGACTACAGATACCAGCATTTGGTTCTTCGCCTTGAACCAAATGGAAGGCTGAGATTATGCAGGTGGAAGATGGATGCAAGGCACTGCCCTGACCACCAGCTGCACAGTCTACCACATTCATAAAGTGAGCATGCCTCTTGGCAAACTTATGAAAAAGCCAAAGAGTGAAATCCTGGCCCCATTGAAATCATTTTTGCCATTATTGTCAATAGAATCAGAACTTCACCCAAAATCATTGCCCTGGAGAACGTCCATTCCGATTCAAGCCTTTGGAGGCATGAGGCCTGACTCTCCACAGTGTGGCCCCTGAGATCATCATATATATTTGTGTCACGTGAATGCAAAGTGGTGTTAAATCTGCCAGATCAGAACAGCAGAAGTTTCAAGCATTTTGCCCAGTGGTAAATGACACACAGTGCAGGACAACGGAGAATCAGGCCTGTGTCCGTAGAGGGAAATCTACATGGAAGGGCTTCACAAAAGAAGCGAGTTTTAAAGAGGGATGTGAAGGCAGAGTGAGAGGTCATTTGGGGCCTGGGTAGTGGGAAGCTATTGCAAACTTAGCAGCTAGGATGAGGCAATGATTACAGGAGGATATATATAACCAAAGCGAGGAGAATATCTCAAAGGGATATCCATAACAAATATTTTCTCAGTTTGACTCCCTGTTGGTATTTGTTTTACATGACTGCTCTAGCAAATCCGCTCACTGGTGGAAATGTTTGCGGGAAGAGTGAATTTGAAGTGACCATTATAGAATATTTTTGGGAAATGGATTTCAAACTTATCATCATGAGTATTTGTGCCCGAAATTCTAAGAGTTCTTCTTCATGTATGTATCAATGTGGATCCTGTTGCAGGTTTGCATGCACCTCATGCACGCAATATTGGATTCCTTGGAAGACCAGTGTCCGTTGGGGCCACACATGCATTCTGTGCCTCCTCAAGGACATAAATTGCAGAGCGGCTGCAGCGTTTCCTCAGGTCCCTCTTACTGCTCATGGCAGGAAGATGGAACCTGGAGACTGCCTGGCTTAACTTACTAGTCCTTAGATTTAACTAATTTTCTTCAGACTCTTCATAAAATCACAAGAACTTTTCTGATTCTCTGACATACGATCTCTGTCAACCCATCAGGACTATTTATAGCCAGGCCCCCTGTACAGACATCCCTGTACAGGGCTTCTCAACATGTGTGGATTTGAAACCTGCAAGTGATCCTGTGATGAGCTGGTTGCATTGAAAGATGGACGCAGCAGGACCCTCTTCTGTTTAGGAAAGTCCCACGTACTGAGCAGATGCTCTGGGTGCCTTTCATTCTCCACAAGAATGCGTATGTTGTGGGATATGCAGCTGAAGCTTTATCTCCTGGAGCAATCTTTGAAAGGCTCCTCAGATCCCTGAGGCAATGAACTCCAAGGTCCAGACAGCAGACAATCCAGCTTCACCCAGTACGCCAGTGGTTCTCAAACTTACTGATGACCCCTTTCACATAGCAAGCCCCTGAGTGCGACCCCCTCTTATAAATTAAAAACACTTTAAAATATATTTAACACTATTATAACTACTGGAGGCAAAGTGGGGTTTGGGGTGGAGGCTGACAGCTTGCTAACCGCCATGTAATAACCTCGTGATCCCCTGAGGGGTCCCGACCCCCAGTTTGAGAACCTCTGCAGTATGCCATCTAGCAGGCAAGTGATTCTGAAGTGCTGACCCACCAAGGAAGGTGGAATGGAAACTCCCTAACAAGGGGTACAGACTATTAAAATTCCCTGATACCAGGGATAAGGACTATGTGAGGTTGACAGAGTACTGTTTATGAGACTTGTGGTTTACTTTGAAAGGTGTGGGGACTATATATGACCCAGACGGAGGGCCAGGTTGCAAAAGAAGCAAGCCACCATAGGGCTGGCGCATCTATCACCAAGGGGTGCAAAAGGAGGAGAGCCTGCTATGTGGCACCAGCCACAAGAGTGTGGGGAGTGCTGGTAGGTAATTTACACTCAGACACCTGCCCTCTGAGATTTGGATAAACATCACTGAAAGGACTGTCAGCTCTCATTGTAGGATTCAGTTGCTGGCAAAGCACCAAAGTTCAAACCTGACAGTGATGGAGTGCACATGTCTGCGGCTGCTGAGCCACTTGTCAGCAGGCACATGCATGATGTTGCTTGCCAGTCTTCTTCTGAGGCCCTTGCAATTGTGGCTGAAGTCTGTGTACTTCCTGTCAAAGTATCCCCTGACCAAAAGAGTCAGGCTTCTGCCTCGAGTCCTACAATGCCTCTGAAACTGAGTCTCTGGGCTCTAGCACTCCTGTTTCCCACACCATGAGCTCTTCCTGGCAAGTCCAACTCAGATGGATGCCTGGTCAGAGACATTTACGCTTTTCAGGGATCAGTGCACCTCAGCAAGTTTTTGCAGTGACACCTGGCAGCTGTTTTTAAACACAGTAGGTTTAATTAGTCAACTGGAATGCAGCATCAGAAAGTCCTTGCATCAAGAAGCAAAGGTTAAAACATAGTCCATTTTGGACAAGCCAGAACTTCCTTGAGCCATGGTGCCATCAAGAAAACATCTTGGTTTCCTCTCTGAGTCCCTGTCCTTTTGTCTTCCAGTCCCAGGTGAGCCCACATGTCTGCCCAAGGGCCAGATCTTATCCCAGCCTCCTGTCACCTCTTGGTCCATTGTTCTGCAGACCCATGCTGAGTTCACATGTTCTTCTCACTCGAATTTCTCATGGTAAGTGTCAATTGTTCAGTCAGTTCTGGAACCTCCATTGATCTGGGCTGGTTTCAGACAAATCTTTAATGACATGCATCTGACGAAGTGGGTATTCACCCATGAAAGCTCATGCTCCAAAACATCTGTTAGTCTATAAGGTGCCACAGGATTATTTGCTGCTTTAACGACTCATTCATACCATAACAGACAGTTTTGTGACATAAACACCTCATGTCAACTGATCTGCCCCAAGAGCAGCTTTTTAACCCTTTACACTCTGTGCATAGCAATGCAATACACAGAGGGAAACTGAGGCATGTATACGCATTGTAAAACCTTTACCAAAATTCCCCATTTGTCACAAGGTTTGATATAGTAAACATAGAGACTTCAAGAGCCCTAATTAATTCCAAAACCAGAGATAATGATTACCAAAATATCTATCTATTAATTGTATTTGGTGGCTCTTTGTCCATTTCCCAGTGCAAATCACATCACAAAACCCAACATTACAACTGGTACTTGTCATCAGTCTCAGCAGAGACGCCATCGGGCCAGGTACTGAAAAGGCCATGGAGACTAAACTCCCTTTTCATCACTAAAGGCTATTCCAGTGGTTCTCAAACTTTTGTACTGGTGACACCTTTCACAGAGCAAGCCCCTGAATGTGACCCCCTCCTTATAAGTTAAAAACACTTTTAAAATATTTAACTCTATTATAACTGCTGGAGGCAAAGCGGGGCTTGGGGTGAAGGCTGACAGATGGTGAGCCCTCACGTTATAACCCTGTGACCCCCTGAGGGGTCATGACCCCCAGTTTGAGACCCACTGGGCTGTTCCTTGGGTCAGGTTTGAGCTGACTTGCTGGGCAGTGTGTGTAGGAAGTGGGCACTGTTAGCCCCTGTTCTGTACCCATCTTGTGGCTAAATAGAGGACTTTAATCTCCAGGCTGTCAATCACCACCTTTCTCCAGCACTGAAATGGAGGTTTTTCTGTTATAAACCAAACAAAGGCCTAATCCTGCTATCATTTAAGTTAATAGCAACACACTCCTTGGCTCTAGTTGGAACCTCTGGGATCAGTCTCAAACAAAAAACAAGTCAGAACTCTGTCCCTAAGCATCAATTCATCAGATACCATCCTGAAACATACAAACAAACAAAGAAGTCTTTTAGGCAGGGGGCCTTGTATCATTAAGAAGTTAAAAGTGTCTTCAACTTAAAATAATGTAATTCTCAACACTGGGATCTGGGATCTAGCAATGAAAAACTGAAGTAAGTCTTGTAGTGGGGCCCAATCGTGCAAGGTGCTAAATACCCATGGGGAAATGCTGAGTGTCCTTAGCTGCTGCTGATTCACTATGTTGCAGGATTGGGCCTTAAAATTATTACAGCCACCACAACCTGTGTGAGACTCTGTATAAGATGCAACCTAAACAAAAGCAGCAAAGAGTCCTGTGGCACCTTATAGAATAACAGATGTTTTGGAGCATGAGCTTTCACGGGTGAATACCCACTTCGTCAGATGTATGTGAGCTCGTGCTCCAAAACGTCCGTTAGTCTATAAGGTGCCACAGGACTTTTTGCTGCTTTTACAGATCCAGACTAACACAGCTACCCCTCTGATACTGAGCCGAAACAAAACACACTTGAGAATCTGGTTTTATTTTTAACACATATGACACTTTTCCTGGTTAGAATGAGCTTTACAGAGCATCAGATAGGTCCACTGAGAACTCATATTCATGTGCTAGGCAACCACGAAATACGTGTGAATCACTCTTTGGACTGTCATAGACCAAATGCGCCACAAGATGGAGCTGTGGTGGATAGTGTCCCTGGCAATATGAGGGTGGTACAGGTGTGCAAGAAGCTCTGGTTTTGAGTTTAAGAGATTTTTGTCTTTAGCTGTGAGGTTGTCTTCCTTAGAAGATCTGGCCCCAGAGCCGTACGTAAGCATTTTAGCACCTGGGGCAAGCAATCGTATCTGCGCCCCTTAGACGTGATGTGAGGTGTCATGTGCCCACCTCCAGATTTCTGCCTATTTATCACAAGAGGTTTTCAAACTGTGGGGCACGCCACCTGCCAGGAACTGGCAGATTGGAAGCTGGTGGGAGCTGCTCGGCCCTGTGGTTCTCTGTGCTATGGGAGCCAGGGCACAGGCTGGCTGCCTGGCAGCCCTCCCTGCCCTGCTCCCCAAGCTGGCTGCTTTTGCACAGCCGGGTGCTCCTGAGGCAGGGTGGGCAGTACAGCTTTGAGCTGAGCCCCTGACATGTTCTTGCCTCTGCCCAGGAGGTGCCTGGTGCCAGCCAGTGACACCCCCCTGGAGCCAGCCCCTGATCATGGAGCCTGGCTGGCATGAGATGCTTCCCAAGGTGTGCCCTGCAGTACTCATTCCCCTTGGGCACCTGCCTTTCAGCTGCCTGGTCACCTGGTCACTGCCCAGGGACCTGCCATTGCAGCTGGGTCGCTCTCCCCACACTCCCTGTGCACAGAGCGGAACCATCCCTTGCTCCCCTTGGCTGCCCTTCCCCAGCTCCATGGTTTCTGGGCTCGTGGTCACACAGCCCTGAGCTCTGAGCTTGACCATGCTAGCCCAGTGCCCAGACCAGGCATTGGGGACAGGTGGCTGCTGGCAGGGTGGACTTGCTCCTGTCAGCTCTGGAAACAAAGGTTGTGAGAACGGAGCAACCCCTAGGGTTGTCATATTTCAAGTTCCCAGACAGAGGAGGACTGCTGGGAAGAGGGGGAGGAGGAGCCAGGGGAGCACTTTGGCGGTGTCAGAGGAGTGTCTGTGTACTGTGGGGGTTACTTAGGGAGTGCTGGAGAGGATATTTGGAGGGTACTGGAGGGGATACCTGCGGCAGGGGAACTGACTGGAGGTGGGATGCCAGTGCTGGGGAGGATGGGCTGGCTTACCAGGGGAGCCCCACTTCTTCTTTCCCCCACCTCACTCCCCTTCCCCTATAGCTCCTACCCCCGTGGGCACTCACATTGGTATAGGAAACAGGATGCTGGCCATATAGCAGGGGTTGCTAAACTGTGGCTCGTGAGCCACATGCGGCTCCTTTACCATTAAAGTGTGCCTTGCAGAGCCCCCCACGTCCTCCCCACCTACCAGACTGGGGTGGGGGGAGCTTGGGACCTCTGCCTTGCAGCAGGGTAAGGGCTTCTGCCCAGCGGGGAGGGGAGGTCTCGGGAATTCAGCCCTGCGGGGTGCACCTGCCCCGGCTCAGGGTTTCAGCAAGAGCAGGGTTGAAGGCCCAAGCCCTGTCAGGTGCGCCCTGGGTCTCGAACTTCTGAAGATTGTCATACGTGGCTTGCAGGATCAGTAAGTTTGGCCAGCCCTGCCATATAGGGTACCCAGCAAACAGAGAAGGGGAAGACATTCGGCACCAGGAGACAGTGTCCAGCTGCAAAGGTATTGGCAGGAGAACAAGTAACTCTATACTACCCCCTCCACTCCCAGCACCGGCCTTTTTATGGGCGGGGACAATGCCATCCCCTGCCCCAAACTATGCCCATCCATGGACTCCAGCTTATGCTGCTGGGCCCAATCCTGTGGGAGGGTGGGAGGGTGCGGTGATGCCATTGGGCCCTATCCTGTGCTGCCCCATTTTTGCATCCTCGCCCACTCTGCACCGTGGGCAGCTGCCCCTCTGGCCCCAGTTATGGCCCTGTGCTGCCCCTCTCCTGCTAATACAGCTGGCAGAAGTTCTGCTCCAGCTGTGGTGCTCCTCCCCCATTAATATAGGTGGCAGAGATGCTGCTCCATATATGAAACCGCTCCCCATTAATGCATCTATGCAATGGTTCTTTTCCAGATGTGCTTCTTTCACAGCGTTAATACAGCTGGCAGAGCTACTGCTGCTGCAGATGTTGGAACGCCTCCCCATTAAGGCCATCCGTGCAATGGCGCTTTTCCAGATGTGATACCCCGCCCCCTGTTAAACGCAGCGAGCAGAGGATGTGCTCCAGGTGCGAAGGCCTCTGCTGTCTTGCCATTGGCTGAGACATAGCAACCGCTGGTTTCCATTGGCCGAAAGCCGGTGCGGGAGCGGAGGTGATTGGACAAGCCGTGCCGGGCGTACCCGCCCGCTCCCCCCGCCTGTCTGGCCGGCGCCTTGAAGCAGGCGAGTGCGTGCGCCTGGCCCTAGCTAGTGTGGATGCCCGGGGCGCGAGCGCTCGCACTGGGCGGTTCCCGCGGCCTTGGAGCCCCGCTGCCCAGGCCGCAGCCCGAAGCCGACACGCTGCCTCAGGCCGGGCCCCGGGAGCAGGCGGCGGCGGAGGGGACAGACCGGGCCATGGCGAGCGGCGGGGCCGAGTGCGCCCGGCTCCAGGCGAACGGGGCCGGCACGGAGCTGGAGGCCGAGGCCGTCTACGCGCAGGAGGAGTCCGAGTGCAGCAGCCGGCGCTGGGGAGCCCAGCACGTCGGGGCCCGGGAGCTGGCGGAGCTCTACTCCCCAGGTGCGCCGGGGGACCGGGCGGGGGCTCTGCCCCGCTGAGCGGGGGGCGCGGTGGGGTGGGGGAGCGGGGGGCTCTGCTCCGGGAGTGGGTGGGGGAATGGGGGGCTCTGCTCCGGGGGCATAAGGGGAACTGGGGGTGCGGGGAGTGGAGAATGGGGGGCTCTGCTCTGGGGGCAAAGGGGAACTGGGGGTGCGGGGAGTGGAGAATGGGGGGGCTCTGCTCTGGGGGCATAAGGGGAACTGGGGGGGTGCGGGAAGTGGAGAATGGGGGGGCTCTGCTCTGGGGGCATAAGGGGAACTGGGGGTGCGGGGAGTGGAGAATGGGGGGCTCTGCTCTGGGGGCATAAGGGGAACTGGGGGGGTGCGGGAAGTGGAGAATGGGGGGGCTCTGCTCTGGGGGTTATAGAAGTGGAGGGGGGGGCTCTACATGGGGGGGGAGACAGTCCTGTTTTTCTCTAAGTGATGCCCAGGCAGGGAAACACGCTCTTTCCTCTCCTCCTCTTTTCTCCCCTCCCCCCGTGACTAAGATACAACTTCAAGCCCCCTCCCCTAGGCCAGGCAGATGTTGGAGGGAGCAGCCTGAGTTGTTCCTGCACCCCCAGAGTTGAGTGGGGTTTCTTTTCCCCCTTGGATCAAGCAGGTAACTAGGTATGAACCCTTCCTTCCTTGGGCTAGGGCATAAGCTCTCAGGCTGGTAGCTTTCGTTTGAAGGGACTTGTCCAACGGGTCTAACTTCTCAATTTGAGACCTGAAGAGAGAGCCCCATGGCCTTGATGCCTGTGTAGCCAGAGAGGGAATTTTGCTTGAAGTGAATCCCATGGGGATGGGCTGTGGGAGGAGTGCTGGGCCTGGCCTGGACCCTCATGGTCTCTTGTGAAGCAGTTGATGATTTGAGCTGAACTTAACATGTCAGGGCTGAGGAGTGTGTCTGAGTGGATGGTGGTGCTGAAACCAAGCTGCTACCTGTCAGTTTTCTTGTAATTCACACCACAGGCAGGGAAGTATGCTCCATAGGGGGCATGGCCATGTGGGGCACAACTGGTCAAGTCAAACCATAGGCTAGGGCATTTGGACCAGGAAAAGTCCAGTGATGGAGGTCTGTAATGGTTGTGGAATGGACAGTTGGGTGTGTGGGGCAGTAAGTGCAGTAGCCTGGGACCCATGATGGGAGAAGAACAGATGCTTGGGTAGAGAGGCGGTCTGAGAAAGGTGCAGTGACAGCAACAAGGCCCTTGGAGGAGACCAAGAGGGAGATGGGCAAGAAGGGAAGTTATTAGGAAGCTCAGTAATGAACAGGGTTTGGGAAGAAAAAGCGAGTGGAAGGGAGGCAACAGAAGACTGCAGAGTCAGGGTGAAGCTGGGAACCTGAGAGATCCACCTTTCAAAGCTAAGTGAGCTTTAAGCAATTTCCTGACTGCCTGGAAAGGCAAAATGCCGCCTTCCTTGCCTCTAGACAGCAAGGCCTGTGCATGCCAAGAGAGGCATAAGGCTGCAGCATGCGGCAAATCAGCTACCTAGCTTAGTTGTCTCTCTCAGGCCTGCAGAGGGAAAAGGCTGACAGGAGAGAGCTTTTTATTCTTCAGACTACAAACACAACCCCCACCTCTACCCTTCGAGATCTGGACATGGAAGTTACTGTGAACTTCCCATATCAGTGTCATCCTTCTTGGGAACACAAACAGCAATGTCCCACACTTGGTGTCTGTGTACAGTGTGATGTGTATCTTGTGAAGATATCTGGAATGAACTCCATCTGAAGCAGGACTGCAATAATATACACTTAATACGAAGCACTCCATGGTTTTTCTGTACTCTTTGGATGAATTTTAATTGTTTGAATTTATTATTTTTATCAGTAATACCCAGCACTTGCATATCAGTTTTCAAAAAGAGATTGCAAAGCGCTTAGAAAAGATACTTGGCTGTATCCCTATTTTACAGATGGGGAAAGTGAGGTGTGGAGAAGCTAAATGACTTGCTCTCTAGGCCAAGTAGTTGAGTCAGACAGACTGGAATCCAGGTCCCCTGACTCCAACCCAGTGTTCCAGCCCCTAGAGCATGCAGCCTTCCCTGTTGCTTAGTACGATAAACTGTTTCCCTTCCCGCACCCCAGTCTTGCAGTTCAAGTTTTGTGTCCAGGCAAGGCAATATTAACAGAAATATTCATGGCATTGGCATGTACTAGTGATACCGTGCTCTGAGATTGGGGCAGGGTCGTTAATTTTTTTCATACGCATTATCAAACTGCTGCGTGTCATTTTTTTAGCTCTAACCGTTAATGTGCAATCATGCAGTGGAAATAGCTGCAGAAACTCATCCTAATATCCCTTTCTATGAGTGGAAAAATGTATTCTTTCTTTGGAATGAAGGGTAGAGAGTAATTTTTGATGCCTTTGTCATTTCCAACAGATTCCTCCTAAGCTGAGAGCTTAAATCTTCAGAAAGAGGAAAAATACATATTTCAGCACTCAGTGAAACTGTGTCTACTATTGCTGTTTCCAGCAAAACAGCCATAAACAGCAGTTCAGCTAAAACAGCTTAGCTCATAGATTTGAGGTGATTAGGAAAAATAAACAGCATACGGGCAGAACATGAATATCAGTGAATGCATTTAAGTTTCTTAGCTTTTCAGTTTTCTGGATTGTTTATTTCAAGTGACATACCCACTTGAACTTGTTTCTCTATGTTGGTCACACCACAGCTGTGCTGAAATATCAGGTATGTAATATTTGTCAGACCATTAATCCAAGTATGCTAACCTAACCCCAGCAGTGACTGCCTAGACTTCAAAGGAAGGTGGCCAATAATTTGCCTTGCTGACTTTGTCATGGTTTATAGCAGAAGAACTTCTTCCTTGCTCTCTCTAGTGGTCTGTTTACTCTCTGAAGTATTAGACTACTACCTTTACCTTCAGCTACAGATAAAAATTAGGGAGCAGTGCATATTGTGGATTTTGTAGGGAGTTTTATACCAGTAACTCACTAATGCTAGTAGGAATTAAATGTGCAAACCCTTTATGCACTGATGGGAACACACTGCAAGTTCCGTAAGTAAACATATTCTGATACTTTGGAGGTCCAAAAATGAAGCTAGAGTAATGAATTTGTGGGGAAATGACAGATAGTTCCTAGGTACATCGAGAATGTCTACATGGAGAAACGTACTGGCGTAACTATACTGCTATAACTTCACAAGTAGACATTTTCATTGTGGAATAAGCGTGCCTTTTTCCATTTCAGCTCATGCCACTTTGGCTTATTTCCATTATCCTTTTTTAAAATGATATTTTGTATTTTGTTGATCCTCTCTGTTTGGCAACTGTTAAAGTTCAAATGTTCCATAAATATCAGATAATTAGTGCTGACTTGCTCTCTGGTCAATCAGTTGCAATTCTGGCCAAGATTGGGGGCCATATTCCTGGTTTCAGATGTCAGTATGAAGAAAGTGGTCTTAGTATCCCTAATACGCAGAGTTCCAGGGCTCTAGTCACACACCTTGGGACATGTGAAGAAGTGCCTTGGTCTTTCCCACATTGTCAACTAATTGCTCCTTGTGGACCTCTCAAGTTAACTCTTCTAATCAGGGTGCTGCTTCTCCTTGCGGAATGTGGGTGTTAATTAACTTTAATTTTGGGTACCTTGGAGGCCTTTTTAGAGCAGTCTTTCATATTGTTACTCTCTGCCTCTTTGAAAACCTGTTCTTTTTGGTGTTCCTTTAATCACTTTTGCTCTTCTTACAAAGTCATCTGCTATCCCAGGATCTATCTATAAAATTTAGATACGTCCATCCTTCTGAGAACAAAATTCTGCAGTGGAGAGATTAGGACATGTTTACCTTTTAAGATTCTTATTCCTGTCCAATTCTATTTCTGACTTATTAAAGCAATGCTTTCTGGGCATGCCATATTACTCAGCATACTGGAGAATAACAGAATGCCCTGCTCATCACACCAGACTCTTGATCACCATGATTTTCTTTTGTTCCTCCCTATACAGCTCAGCAAGTTTTTCACTAACGCTTGGAAATAGGTATTCAACATAAGTTGCCAATGATTGTTTTCTACACTACAAAAAGTATCCCATACTGATGGTTGATTTCTGCAACAGGAACATTTGAACTGGTGTCGAACATGATTTACCTGTAAAAGTAGTGGCTAACTATGTTCAGCACCTTTTCAGGAAAGAGTTAACTTCTGATAACTTGTACTTGACAATGCTTACAGTTAAACTGTGTTCAGCACCAGATCAGCTCTGTTGCTGCTGCTATCTGTTGTCAGCAATGAGAGTTGCTAGAACAGATGAGATCTAAGAAGGGGGAGTGATTGGGACTTCTCACATCTGATAGAATATTCATGACCAGTAACTACATCAACTGTTACTCTACTGGCCACTTTAAAAGATTGTAAATTCATTTTTTAATTTTGTCTAAGGAAGCAAAGGCATGTCAGATAGTGTCTCACTGTCCTATCTCTTGATTAGACAGTAGTGGATGCTATCCATCTCTGCCTGCAAATCAGAACCTTCCTAGAGTGTAATTCTATCCTGAAACACATGCTTCCTCTATGTAAAAGTAAGGAGTGAGCGCATTAGTTGAAATGTGAAGAACTGTAGCAAGATTCAGCTGAAATGACCGATTCTTAACACTGTACCTTCTTGTGTCTTCTCAAGTATCTCAGAGTATCTTGTCATAGCTATATGCTCTGTTATTTCACAGTACAGTAGAACCTCAGAGTTATGAAAAACTTGAATGGAGGTTGTTCATAACTGACATGTTTGTACTCTGAACAAAATAATATGGTTGTTCTGTCAAAAGTTTACAACTGAACATTGACTTAATACAACTTTGAAACTTTACTATGTATAAGAAAAATATTGCTTTCCCTTTATTTTTTTTAGTAGTTTGTACTGTTTTTTCTGTCTCTGCTGCTGCTTGATTGCGTACTTCCAGCTCCAAATGAGGTGTGTTGTTGACGAGTGTTTGTAACTCTGAGGTTCTACTGTATATGAAGTTCTGCATGTGACTGGGAGTCAAGACTCCTGGGCTCTATTCCCAGGTCTGTCACAAACCTGCCCTGGTTAAGCAATTTAACCTGTCTGTGCCTCTGGTTAACACTCTGAGGCCTGGTCTACACTACGCGTTTAAACCAATTTTAGCAGCGTTAAACCGATTTAACGCTGTACCTGTCCACACTACGAGGCCCTTTATATCGATATAAAGGGCTCTTTAAATCGGTTTCTGTACTCCTCCCCAACGAGAGGAGTAGCGCTAAAATTGGTATTACCATATCGGATTAGGGTTAGTGTGGCCGCAAATCGACGGTATTGGCCTCCGGGCGGTATCCCACAGTGCACCGCTGTGACCACTCTGGACAGCAATCTCAGCTCGGATGCAGTGGCCAGGTAAACAGGAAAAGCCTCGTGAAATTTTGATTTTCATTTCCTGTTTGCCCAGTGTGGAGCTCTGATCAGCACGGGTGGCGATGCAGTCCCAAATCCAAAAAGAGCTCCAGCATGGACCGTACAGGAGATACTGGATCTGACCACCATATGGGGAGACAAATCTGTTCTATCAGAGCTCCGTTACAGAAAACAAAATGCCAAAGCCTTTGAAAAAAAAAAATCTACAGGCTACACAGTGCTGTGTGACAAGCGTAATGGGAAGCCAGAGACTCAAATGGATGCTCATGGAGGGAGGGAGGGGGTACTGAGGACTCCAGCTATCCCACAGTCCACAGCAGTCTCCAAAAAGTATTTGCATTCTTGGCTGAGCTCCCAATGCCTGTATGTTCAAACACATTGTCCGGCGTGGTTCAGGGAATAGATTGTCAATTTACTCCCCCCCGCCCCCCCACATGAAAGAAAAGGGAAAGAAATCGTTTCTTGACTTCTTTCAATGTCACCCTGTGTCTACTGAATGCTGCTGGTAGATGTGATGCTGCAGCAGTGCAGAGCAGTATCTGCTCCTCTCCCCTCCGTGGTGGCAGACGGTGCAGTAGGACTGGTAACCGTCCTTCGTATGAACCCGTGAGTGCTCCTGGCTGGCTTCAGGTGAGGCTGGCTGGGGGCGCCTGGGTGAAAATAGGAAAGACTCCCAGTAGATGGTACAGAACGGCTGGTAACCGTCTTCATCATAGCAACTGGGGGCTGAGCTTCAATCAGCCCCCTCCCTTTCATGTGAAAAGAAAAGATTGTGCACTGCCTGGACTATCATAGCAGTGGGATGCTGGGCTCCTCTCCTTCGCACCGCTTAATGTCCTGCCTGGACTGTCATAGCACCGGGAGGCTGCCTCCCCCTCATTTTATCTCACTAACAAGTCACTGTTCCTTATTCCTGCTTTCTTTATAACTTTATGACACAAATGGGGGGGACACTGCCACGGTAGCCCAGGAAGGTTGGGGGAGGAGGGAAGCAACGGCTGGGGTTGTTGCAGGGGCACCCCCCGTGAATGGCATGTAGCTCATCATTTCTGCGGGATCTGACACAGAGCAGCTGTGCTCTCTGATACACTGATTCTCTAGTACATTTGCCCCGTATTCTAGGCAGGACTGACTGTATTTTTAGAAACCATAAAGGAGGGATTGACTTGGAGAGTCGTTCCCAGTTTTGCTTTTGTGCCCCCGGCCAATCTCAGCCAGGGGCACCCATGATAGCAGCAGACAGCACAGAAGGACAGATAACCGTCATCTCATTGCCAAATTACCCTGGCAGCAGACGGTACAGAACGACCAGTAACCATCTCTGCTATCGTGCAAAAGCAAATGAATGCTGCTGTGTAGCTCTGGAGTATCGCCTCTGTCCGCGGCATCCAGTACACATATGGTGACTGACTGTAAACAAAACAAACAAACAAAAAAAAGCTGAACGGGCTCCATGGTTGCTGTGCTGTGGCGTCTGCCAGGGCAATCCAGGGAAAAAGGGCGCGAAATGATTGTCTGCTGTTGCTTTCCTGGAGAAAGGAATAACAGACAACATTTACCCAGAACCACCTGCTACAATGATTTTTGGCCCATCAGCCACTGGGCTCTCAACCCAGAATTCTAAGGGGCGGGGGAGACTGCAGGGACTATGGGATAGCTAGGGAATAGCTACCCACAGTGCAACGCTCTGGAAATCGACGCTAGCCTCAGACCATGGACGTACACCGCCGAATTAATGTGCTTAGTGTGGCCGCGTGCACTTGACTTTATAGAATCTGATTTATAAAACCGGTTAATGTAAAATTGGAATAATCCCGTAGTATAGATGTACCCTGAGAATTATCATGCCTCACAGGCATTCCCTGTGGAGGGGGAAAGGTGTTCTTAATTTGAGATGGCTAATTTGAGGTAAACTGCCTAATCTTACCTAGGATTTTATCATTTTCGCACAAGTTAGCAGGCTCAATTATAGGCTGTCAGGGAGGCTAGTCTTTAATATTACTTGCTAACTTGTGTGCAAACAATAAACACCCTTGTTTTAACTAACTCAAGTTAAGAGTTTTTTTCCTAGTAAAGATAAGGCTATGAAGGTTTTCGGGGTGGGGGTGTTAATGCCTCAAGAGCTTTGAGAGCCACATATAAAGATGCTGTGAAAGCAGCTCTGATGAGGCACAGGAATACCAGAGAACACATTTTCCTGTTCATTCAGGTACTTGTTTGAAAACGAAACATAAAAAACAGTTTCTGTTAAGTTCCCTAATATGATGGAAGCTTTTCATGACCAGTTCTAAAATAGCCTCTGTACATGGATATGGGGGACAAAGGGTACTTCAGTCACTATGTCTGAGACTCATAAGACTGAAAGGTAAGAAGCCTGCTGAAGGAAAATCAGCACTTTGTGGCTGAACTTCGCTCCTGCTTACAATAGTGAAAATATGCCATTTGCAATGAAGTGGTGTGCTGCTTCCTGTTGCTGCATAGAAAAGGTTTGGCAGCTACAAAAGCAAGATCAAAGCTGCTGAAGGGCTTGACAGTGAACACTGCAAGAAGGAAACTGAAAACTATGAGGAAAAGCAGCAGAGTCCTGTGGCACCTTATAGACTAACAGACGTTTTGGAGCATGAGCTTTCATGAGTGAATACCCACTTCATCAGATGCATGTAGTGGAAATTTCCAGGGGCAGGTATATATATGCAGGCAAGCTAGAGATAATGAGGTAGTTCAGTCAGGGAGGATGAGGCCCTGTTCTAGCAGTTGAGGTGTGAAAACCAAGGGAGGAAAAACTGGTTCTGTAATTGGCAAGCCATTCACAGTCTTTGTTTAATCCTGAGCTGATGGTGTCAAATTTGCAGATGAACTGAAGCTCAGCAGTTTCTCTTTGAAGTCTGGTCCTGAAGTTGTTTTGCTGCAGGATGGCCACCTTAAGGTCTGCTATAGTGTGGCCAGAGAGGTTGAAGTGTTCTCCTACAGGTTTTTGTATATTGCCATTCCTAATATCTGATTTGTGTCCGTTTATCCTTTTCCGTAGCGACTGTCCAGTTTGGCCGATGTACATAGCAGAGGGGCATTGCTGGCATACGATGGCGTATATTACATTGGTGGACGAGCAGGTGAATGAACCGGTGATGGCGTGGCTGATCTGGTTAGGTCCTGTGATGGTGTCACTGGTGTAGATATGTGGGCAGAGTTGGCATCGAGGTTTTGTTGCATGGATTGGTTCCTGAGCTAGAGTTACTATGGTGCGGTGTGCAGTTACTGGTGAGAATATGTTTCAGGTTGGCAGGTTGCCTGTGGGCGAGGACTGGCCTGCCACCCAAGACCTATGAAAGTGTGGGATCATTGTCCAGGATGGGTTGTAGGTCCCTGATGATGCGTTGGAGAGGTTTTAGCTGGGGACTGTATGTGATGGCCAGTGGAGTCCTGTTGGTTTCTTTCTTGGGTTTGTCTTGCAGTAGGAGGCTTCTGGGTACACGTCTGGCTCTGTTGATCTGTTTCCTTATTTCCTCGTATGGGTATTGTAGTTTTGAGAATGCTTGGTGAAGATTTTGTAGGTGTTGGTCTCTGTCTGAGGGGTTAGAGCAGATGCGGTTGTACCTCAGTGCTTGGCTGTAGACAATGGATCGTGTGATGTGCCCGGGATGGAAGCTGGAGGCATGAAGGTAGGCATAGCGATCGGTAGGTTTTCGGTATAGGGTGGTGGTGATGTGACCATCACTTATTTGCACCGTGGTGTCTAGGAAGTGGACCTCCCGTGTAGATTGGTCCAGGCTGAGGCTGATGGTGGGGTGGAAGCTGTTGAAATCATGGTGGAATTTTTCCAGAGACTCCTTCCCATGGGTCCAGATGATGAAGACGTCATCAATGTAGCGTAGGTAGAGAAGGGGCGTGAGTGGACGAGAGCTGAGGAAGCGTTGTTCCAGGTTGGCCATAAAAATATTGGCATATTGTGGGGCCATGCAGGTGCCCATAGCTGTGCCACTGATCTGGAGGTATATATTGTCATCAAATTTGAAATAGTTGTGTGTGAGGATAAAGGCACAGAGCTCAGCAGCCAGTTGTGCTGTAGCATCATCAGGGATACTGTTCCTGACAGCTTGTATTCCATCTGTGTGTGGGATGTTCGTGCAGAGAGCCTCTACATCCATGGTGGCTAGGATTGTGTTTTCTGGAAGGTCGCCAATGCACTGTAGTTTCCTCAGGAAATCAGTGGGGTCACGGAGATAGCTGGGAGTGCTAGTGGCATAGGGTCTGAGTAGAGAGTCCACATATCCAGACAGCCCTTCAGTGAGAGTGCCAATGCCCGAGATGATGGAGCATCCAGGATTTCCGGGTTTGTGGATCTTGGGTAGTAGATAGAATAACCCTGGTCGGGGCTCTAAGGGTATGTTGATTTGTTCCGGTGTTAGTGTAGGGAGTGTCCTGAGTAGATGTTGCAGTTTCTTAGTGTATTCCTCAGTGGGATCTGAGGGAAGTGGCCTGTAGAATTTGGTATTAGAGAGTTGACTGGCAGCCTCCTTTTGGTAGTCAGACCTGTTCATGATGACAACAGCACCTCCTTTATCAGCCTCTTTGATGATAATGTCTGGGTGGTTTCTGAGGCTGTGGATGGCATTGCGTTCTGCATGACTTAGGTCATGAGGCAAGCGATGTTGTTTTTCCACAATTTCTGCCTGTGCACGTCGGCGGAAGCATTCAATGTAGAGGTGCAGACTGTCATTTCGACCCTCAGGAGGAGTCCATGTGGAGTTCTTCTTCTTGTGCTGTTGGTGGGAGGGTACCTGTGTATCAGTGCGCAGTTCAGTGTTGTCCTGAAAGTATTCTTTGAGTCGGAGACGGCGGAAGTAGGCTTCCAGATCGCCGCAGAACTGTATCATGTTGGTGGGAGTGGCAGGGCAGAAAGAGAGTCCCCGAGATAGGACAGACTTTTCTTCTGGGCTGAGTGTGTAGTTGGATAGATTGACGATATTGCTGGGTGGGTTGGGGGTACCATGGTTGTGGCCCCATGAGGCAGGCAGGAGTTTAGACAGCTTGCAGTCCTTTTTCCTTTGTAGAGAGGTGAAGTGAGTAATGTAGATCTCCTGTCTTATTTTAGTGAAGTCCGTTTGTATGGAAGTTTGGTTATTAATGAGTCTCCAGGTTGGGGAGCTCTTTTTTTTGACAACCTCTTTTTTGACCACCTCATCCATCAACCTCATGAAGAAACTTGCACAAATACAGACAGATATCATCTTCCTTTCCAAATGCAAATGGATGGACATCATACCAAATAGACTAAAGGTAAAAAATCCACTGCTATCTACATACTACACAGACCACAGTGAGAGATTATGCCATACTCTATCAAAGAAACTGAGGAACCATCTGATCAGCATCCTATACAGCAAACAGCAAAACATCAAAAAAGAGCGCTCCAACCTGGAGACTCATTAATAACCAAACTTCCATACAAACGGACTTCACTAAAATAAGACAGGAGATCTACATTACTCACTTCACCTCTCTACAAAGGAAAAAGGACTGCAAGCTGTCTAAACTCCTACCTGCCTCATGGGGCCACAACCATGGTACCCCCAACCCACCCAGCAATATCGTCAATCTATCCAACTACACACTCAGCCCAGAAGAAAAGTCTGTCCTATCTCGGGGACTCTCTTTCTGCCCTGCCACTCCCACCAACATGATACAGTTCTGCGGCGATCTGGAAGCCTACTTCCGCCGTCTCCGACTCAAAGAATACTTTCAGGACAACACTGAACTGCGCACTGATACACAGGTACCCTCCCACCAACAGCACAAGAAGAAGAACTCCACATGGACTCCTCCTGAGGGTCGAAATGACAGTCTGCACCTCTACATTGAATGCTTCCGCCGACGTGCACAGGCAGAAATTGTGGAAAAACAACATCGCTTGCCTCATGACCTAAGTCATGCAGAACGCAATGCCATCCACAGCCTCAGAAACCACCCAGACATTATCATCAAAGAGGCTGATAAAGGAGGTGCTGTTGTCATCATGAACAGGTCTGACTACCAAAAGGAGGCTGCCAGTCAACTCTCTAATACCAAATTCTACAGGCCACTTCCCTCAGATCCCACTGAGGAATACACTAAGAAACTGCAACATCTACTCAGGACACTCCCTACACTAACACCGGAACAAATCAACATACCCTTAGAGCCCCGACCAGGGTTATTCTATCTACTACCCAAGATCCACAAACCCGGAAATCCTGGATGCTCCATCATCTCGGGCATTGGCACTCTCACTGAAGGGCTGTCTGGATATGTGGACTCTCTACTCAGACCCTATGCCACTAGCACTCCCAGCTATCTCCGTGACCCCACTGATTTCCTGAGGAAACTACAGTGCATTGGCGACCTTCCAGAAAACACAATCCTAGCCACCATGGATGTAGAGGCTCTCTGCACGAACATCCCACACACAGATGGAATACAAGCTGTCAGGAACAGTATCCCTGATGATGCTACAGCACAACTGGCTGCTGAGCTCTGTGCCTTTATCCTCACACACAACTATTTCAAATTTGATGACAATATATACCTCCAGATCAGTGGCACAGCTATGGGCACCTGCATGGCCCCACAATATGCCAATATTTTTATGGCCAACCTGGAACAACGCTTCCTCAGCTCTCGTCCACTCACGCCCCTTCTCTACCTACGCTACATTGATGACGTCTTCATCATCTGGACCCATGGGAAGGAGTCTCTGGAAAAATTCCACCATGATTTCAACAGCTTCCACCCCACCATCAGCCTCAGCCTGGACCAATCTACACGGGAGGTCCACTTCCTAGACACCACGGTGCAAATAAGTGATGGTCACATCACCACCACCCTATACCGAAAACCTACCGATCGCTATGCCTACCTTCATGCCTCCAGCTTCCATCCCGGGCACATCACACGATCCATTGTCTACAGCCAAGCACTGAGGTACAACCGCATCTGCTCTAACCCCTCAGACAGAGACCAACACCTACAAAATCTTCACCAAGCATTCTCAAAACTACAATACCCATACGAGGAAATAAGGAAACAGATCAACAGAGCCAGACGTGTACCCAGAAGCCTCCTACTGCAAGACAAACCCAAGAAAGAAACCAACAGGACTCCACTGGCCATCACATACAGTCCCCAGCTAAAACCTCTCCAACGCATCATCAGGGACCTACAACCCATCCTGGACAATGATCCCACACTTTCATAGGTCTTGGGTGGCAGGCCAGTCCTCGCCCACAGGCAACCTGCCAACCTGAAACATATTCTCACCAGTAACTGCACACCGCACCATAGTAACTCTAGCTCAGGAACCAATCCATGCAACAAACCTCGATGCCAACTCTGCCCACATATCTACACCAGCGACACCATCACAGGACCTAACCAGATCAGCCACGCCATCACCGGTTCATTCACCTGCTCGTCCACCAATGTAATATACGCCATCGTATGCCAGCAATGCCCCTCTGCTATGTACATCGGCCAAACTGGACAGTCGCTACGGAAAAGGATAAACGGACACAAATCAGATATTAGGAATGGCAATATACAAAAACCTGTAGGAGAACACTTCAACCTCCCTGGCCACACTATAGCAGACCTTAAGGTGGCCATCCTGCAGCAAAACAACTTCAGGACCAGACTTCAAAGAGAAACTGCTGAGCTTCAGTTCATCTGCAAATTTGACACCATCAGCTCAGGATTAAACAAAGACTGTGAATGGCTTGCCAATTACAGAACCAGTTTTTCCTCCCTTGGTTTTCACACCTCAACTGCTAGAACAGGGCCTCATCCTCCCTGACTGAACTACCTCATTATCTCTAGCTTGCCTGCATATATATATACCTGCCCCTGGAAATTTCCACTACATGCATCTGATGAAGTGGGTATTCACTCATGAAAGCTCATACTCCAAAACGTCTGTTAGTCTATAAGATGCCACAGGACTCTCTGCTGCTTTTACAGATCCAGACTAACACGGCTGCCCCTCTGATACTATGAGGAAAGATGTTTTTTTCTGTCCTTGGTGGGTTTTCTAATACTATTTAATTAAATAATGGTGCATAGCGGAGGAGTGTCTCTGACATGAGACAAAGTATGCTGTTCCCACCACTAAGTAAGTTTCTGCCTCATCTTTTCTAAACAACGTGAAAGAGGAGAAACTAAGCAAATCATACAGGCAATAGATTACTATAGTACCCTGGCTTTTAATACGAAGTGTTTCAAATATCACTATTAATGTGCCCTCTTTTGTTCAACAGGGAAAAGACTGCAAGAATGGATCAGTGTCATCTTATGCTTCTGTCTGATCTCTTTCAACTTCTACAGTCTTCTTTCCTACTTGAGCCTGGACCATACTCTCTCAGTTATTGTTGGGATATGTAAGTAGAAGCTATTCACAAGATAGTAATTGAATTGTAATAACATAAGTGTTCATCTTTCCCTGGTCACTGAAATGCATTTTGTGAAGCTGGAAGTATGTGCATGATCATAAGCATTTGTTCAGATGCTTGCCTCCTAATTTGAGGAGATAGGTAATGGAGTATCTGCAACTAAATATTCAGTGTAGGGCGCCATTTCAAATTGAAGTTCATCACTACTCTAGCTATTTCAACCATTTCTGTGCCCTTGTCTCAGATAAAATGGTTTTGCCTTGTAGAATAATGCTCACCTCTGTATCTGCTTTTCATCAGTGGACCTCAAAGAATTTTATAAAGGTCAGAAGGATCACTAATTGTTCTGATATTTTTCCCTGTTTTTTAATTTCTTTGAAACAATTACATGATAATTGTTCAAGAGATAAATAACTGAGTTACAAAATTATTATGGATATTTATCCATTAAATAAATGCTTGCTATAGAAAGTCTTTAGCATTGCACCATAACGGTGAGTACAAAGAAAGATCTTGGTTCTGAATTGTCAGACACCTGTAAAATTTGGGCTTTTGAAGAATATATGCTCTTCTTTAGTGTCTCTGATTATATTACACATGTGGAAATAAAGATGTCATGAGTATCAGAATCTGAGACCTGGCCTTCACCATCAAAATGTTAACTCTATCATTTAACTGAGGTAGCAGAAAAGACCTGCAATCTCCTTGTGAGTAATCTATAAAGAAGTGACTTTTGATCAGTTACTAGTCTGTTGAACTGGAAACCCATAAATGCAAATTGGAAAGATAAATAAACAGATCAGATTGCCTGGCAAAATCTGGTCTGTTTACTTTATCTTCCCAATTTGCATTTATGGGTGTCCAGATTGCCAGAGGCAGTCTAGTCCTTTTGCCTCACTCTGGTGGTACAAAGGGGTTGAAAGCTGACTGGATTGCTTGAGCAGAGAGGTGCTTCTGCTTAAGGGAATGAATAGTAGGCTCCTACTCTGTGGCCTTGTCCCTGCAGTGAAATGAGGGAAAGTGTTGGGAGGGGGAGGCTTGTGGCTGAAAGCATTGTTGCATCCTGATATTAGCAGGAATGTAGGGTTCTTTGGCTGCTCTGAATTGTACAAGAGCTGATGAAGAGCCAGCCTGAGAATCGGGGAGCCAAATTTGTTCCTCCTTTGGGGCACCCCTCCCACAGGCAGCACTGCAGAGAATCTGGCCTGATCACTTTCTGTACCTATTGTGGACTAGTTTGGGAATTTCTGGGGAAAATTTGTGTTTGGAAATACTACTTGCCTTTTTTCCTAGACTTTCTTCATTCACATTGTATCACATGATGTTACACCAGTGACAGTGATGCGTATCCACCTTACTAAACTGCTCTGAGATCTACTTGCAAAACTTGTACACTTTGTTTTATTTTCTATTACAATCATCAATACAATTTTACTGATTAAATTGTGGCAAGATTCAGAGGGGAAAAGGGAATTATGGAAAAACCCACTATTAAGTGGGAGTCCTCAAATTGGAAAAAAAAGAACTATCAAATAAGTTATTAAGAATGGTAGGGAAAGCGAATACAGTATGGAAGGCTGTAAAATTGTGTTCTTATCAACACAGGTTATATGCTGTGCTGCTTCAGTATCTCTTTCCGGGGTTTGTAGCATACAGGATTTATGAATCTGAATAGCAGTTATTTTTAATATCTGAGGTGTTGGAAGCTGTTGGTAGTGAACTCCTGCTATAGTAATTCTGCCTATTGTGAATGAGAAAAAGAAATCAAGTATTTCAATCTCATAATCTTGTTTATGGCAACCCTCAATTTATAGGGACCAAGTCAATCCCAAATTATACCATATTAACCCCATAGATAGAATGTATGTTGTGTGGATTTAATAGAACACAAAACTGAGTGGAAAGTGGTTCTGGTATATTAATAGAATTGGGTTCCATGTAACAGGTTGCACTCTTAACAACTTGAAATGCTTCCCAATGTACAGAGGGCAAAAAGCATCCCCAGGTGCCAAATATATCTGCTTTGAAGAGTCAGCATTTTAGTGGAATGACATTGCTTCAAAAGAACGCCACTGTGATTCCGTGTTGCATGGAGACTGTAATGGGAATTGGCAGAGAGAGGATTAGAGAGAGCATGCTAGCTTGGCATAGTGCTTGGCTTAGATTGTTAGCATCATGCTTTGTTGAGAAACCAGTATTTAACCTACAGTTTGTCAGATAGTTGGAACATACGAACGTCCCTAAAATGCTAACTTTCTGCCTCCTCTAGTGTATGTGACTTTTGTACCATGTAGTAAGGATGAATGGGAAGGAAAAACAAACATGGGTTTTACAGTAAGTGCTTTATTAATTTAATAGTAAAAAGTATATTTGCAGATGAATACCCTAAACCAGGGGTTCTCAAACTGGGGGTTGGGACCCCTCGGGGGTCGTGAGGTCATTACATTGAGGAGTCACGAGCTGTCAACCTCCACGCCAAATCCTGCTTGCCTCCAGCATTTATAATGGTGTTAAATATATTAAGTGTGTTTAATTTATTAGGGGGTTCACACTCAGAGGCTTGCTATGTGAAAGGGATTGCCAGTAAAAAAAAAAGTTTGAGACCCATTGACCTAAACTCTTCTCAGCGGCTGTGCTTTCTGATTATGCTTGTTCTCTGAGAAGGAGCCTTGAATAAATGTAATGTGAGCTGTATGTTTCACATTGTTCCTGTGGGTGGCGGACAGGAATCTAAATCCCTGTTCAGTGTGAGCAGTGTTAGGGCTTGTCTACATCAGAAAGTTGCAGCGCTGGTGAGGGAGTTACAGCGCTGCAACTTAGGAGGTGTACACATCTGCAGGGCACCACCAGCGCTGCAACTCCCTGTTTGCAGCGCTGGCCGTACTCCCGTTTTGTCTCGGGTGTAGAGGATCCAGCGCTGGTGATCCAGCGCTGGTAATCAAGTATAGACACTTACCAGCGCTTTTCTTGACCTCCGTGGAATAAGCAGGTATCCCAGCATACCTGAGGAAGCCTCTGGTAATCAAGCTGGTCTCCTTCCCCGGTTTGCTCTCGCGTTCCCCGAACCCCGAGCAAGCAGGTCTCCTTCCCTGCGGTTTGCAGGGGGGTTCCGGGAACGCGAGAGCAAACCGCGGCGAAGCTGGTCTCCTTCCCCGGTTTGCTCTCGCGTTCCCCGAACCCCCGAGCAAGCAGGTCTCCTTCCCTGCGGTTTGCAGGGGGGTTCCGGGAACGCGAGAGCAAACCGCGGCGAAGCTGGTCTCCTTTCCCGGTTTGCTCTCGCGTTCCCCGAACCCCCGAGCAAGCAGGTCTCCTTCCCTGCGGTTTGCTGGGTGGTTCGGCGAACGCGAGAGCAAACCGGGAAAGGAGACCAGCTTCGCCGCGGTTTGCTCTCGCGTTCCCCGAACCACCCTGCAAACCGCAGGGAAGGAGACCTGCTTGTTCGGGGAACGCGAGAGCAAACCGCGGCGAAGCTGGTCTCCTTTCCCGGTTTGCTCTCGCGTTCGCCGAACCACCCTGCAAACCGCAGGGAAGGAGACCTGCTTGCTCGGGGGTTCGGGGAACGAGAGAGCAAACCGGGAAAGGAGACCAGCTTCCCCGTGGTTTGCTCTCGCGTTCCCCGAACCTCCCTTGAAGCCGCCCAACAGCGCTGCAGTGTGGCCACATCTAACACCACTTGCAGCGCTGGTTGCTGTAAGTGTGGCCACTCTGCAGCGCTGGCCCTATACAGCTGTACTAATACAGCTGTAACAACCAGCGCTGCAAAATTTTAGATGTAGACATGGCCTTACTTATTACAGGATACCAAGCAAGTACGACAGTGACGGCTATTGGATATCGCTTGCCTGAGCTTGCTCCTTGAACCTGAGCAGTAAAACTGCTTGGCCAGTTCTCAGTGGCTCTTAAACTTGTGTTTTGCTCATTTCGGGGTGTGGTGTGTGTGGTTTTCTCCCCCCCCCCCCCTTCACTATGAATTATTCCACCTGATTTACTTGAATTTTAGAATGTTGTCCCCTCTTCCCTTCTGTTTCCCATGTATGGGATGGTGATGAAGAGAGAATGACATCTTGCATGGGAATTATCCCATAATCAAGAGACAATAGGGGAAGAAGTCGGCTTATTTTTAATTAGGGTGGATTAAAAATCAATGATTTAAAAAAAAACCACGTTTTTATTTAAGTAGGTTTTTTCCTCAAAAGCATTTTATCAAAAAAATTCTATCTAAAGATAGATACGTTATAGCTCAGAGATCTCATCATGGAATGGGATTATAAAGTCTAATTCTAAAGTATGAGACAATATATTCATGTAATGTTTAAGAAACATTTTGTAAATGAGTTCCACTAGTTCATTGATTAGGGACCCAATTTTATGGGGCTCCAGGGGCTTCTATGTAGATTATTTAGGTTAATCTTTCTATCTACCCAATGGGACTCAGTGCTCAGTCTAGAAGATACCATCAGAGATGCTTAGTTTTGCAGTTCTCAAACTGTGGATTTGTGTCTCCAGACATAACATGCTTGTTAACAGCAAAAATGTTTATGTATATAATAGATGAGAAATAACAACAGACCTCAAATTTGTGTACACAGAGTCAATCCCTCACCTCTCTCTAAAAGGGCAAAGTTTCATGAATAGAAGAGTGTTGGGGGCGGAATAGGTCTGGACAACGAGAAGTCTGGAGATAAATGTGAAAAGGGAGGGACAGGCATTAGAAACAAAAGTGAAACTGTTTGAGCGGCATATTCCAGAAGTCTTGAGGTCTTTCTGAGTGTACCTTTCATTGATTTGAGATCTACCATACCATTCTCTCACTAGAAGGGAAACCCTATAATGGCAGCAGGCCATAAAAGACACCCAGTCTGGAAATAAGAACCATTCAAGAAATACGTGTGCTGATGATGTTTTGAAGAAAGTCACATCAGTGAACTGGTAGAAGTCACTTAAGCACTTGGATTCAGAGACTGTTGAAGTGTTAATCTCAGTTTTAACAGCAGTAGCTTCTAAAACCAGGGTTGTGAATTCAATCCTTGAGGGGGCCATTTGGGGATCTAGTCGGGGATTGACCCTGCTTTGAGCAGGGGGTTGGACTAGATGACCACCTGAGGTCCCTTCCAACCCTAATAATCTATGATTCTGCTGGTGTAGAAAGAATATTTTCTGTCTTTGGACTAATTCATTCCAAATTGAGAAATCTTTTGGGACCTGTAAAAGCAGGAAAGCTTGTTTTTTCTTTGCCACATTATGAACAAACAAGGAAGTGAAAGAGAAGATGACTGAGTTAGATGCAGAAGCCAATATTTTAAGTTTCTCATATTGACAGGGCTAATGTTGATTTGATTTTTTTTTTAATATTTCATTAACTAAAATAGTTAAACAATTTTAATAAAAACAAACCCGACTTTAAAAAAAACTTGAATATTTAGCTAAATTCAAAAATTTGTATTCTTTTGTTAAAATGTTTGCTGTTGAAGGAAAAAAATCCAGAATACATAATGCTGTTGTTTTAGTTAACTAAAACAATTTAAATGTCTGTCTGGTGATGTCCTCCTAATACAGCATGGCAAGAAAATCCTCCAAATATTAATGATTAACCTGTTGAATTGGAGATATTGGGAGTGAACTGACTTCATAAATATCTGCTTCAATTACCTTTGCTAAATGAAATAACCAAACAATCGTTCATTTTCTGATATAGCTGTAAAACTAATCGGAAAAGTTTTTTCAAAATCACTTAAATATATAGTGTGTACCTTCTAAAAATGAAACCTATATCTATCTCTGAGTTGTGCAGAATATGTATTAAGGTTATAATAACCAACAAGAATACACTTTTATATAGAAATCCATGATTAAATCGAGTCTTCTTGACTAGTGGTTTAAATCAAATCCACTCTGTTTAACCCGTAGTAGCCAGCTGGGAACAGATTTCTTCTCAGAGAGAACAGTGATGAAAGACTGAGCCCTCAGTTGTCCCAGTTACGAGCTTAACTGATAAGGTAGCCAATTCACTGATAATAGTGTTTAAATAGCAGTGAATGATTAAAGTAGCAGAATTTGGTTTCTGTGTAAATATAGTAGTGTGGAAATAGCTGATAAACTATTCAAAAATGAGTGCAATAAAGTAATATAAGTCACACAGCAACAAACAAGAGGCTATGCTCTAATCTCCCTCTCCAGAGGAATAATATTATACCATTGTTTCATTTGATCCAGGGTTACTTCTTTTCCCTCATATGCTTTCCCTAACCTTGCCTTAAAAAAAAAAAAAAAATATTAAACACTTAAGGCCAAATTCAGCCCTGCAGTAAGCAGGTGTATCTTATATTGATTTAAATAAGTGAACCTGCTGATCCTGAGGTTGCTTTTGTTCCATAGTCAAGGATTCTTTGACTTTTTTATAGTAGTTCTATTTCTGAAAAATGTCATTCTGAGTATGGGAATGTAGAGAATTATTCGTCCCTGCACAAATGACTGGTCTGACACCCCCCTGAGTTCCTGAATCCCTGCTTTAGATGATCTCTGTCCCTGCTAAAGGGTTACCCCGGGGTCATTTTAGCAAAACCCAAAGGGCTTTGAGCTCAAGAGCAGGAGTTCTCATTCTCTTATTGCAAAAGGTGGCATGGATTGGTGTGTTAATGTTATGAATCTGCTGTTGTGTTTAAAAATTTTAATTTAAAGCTCTAATTTTTTTTGTAACCAAGCAACTAGTAACAGTGGAAAGCTCCATTATTATTACTGCTGTGTCACTGAAGGTCTTGAATGTTTAATTGAGAATCCTGAGCTAGATTCAATATTACATGTCATTTGTTTGAATCCAGCACTGATCTGTAGAGAATTGTTCCTTACCACCCATCTAGCCTGTAAAATGAATTGTGGGGTTTCAGTCCATTTCTAGTGGATGGCCATTGCATTACAACATCCATTGACTGAATTATTTGCCTCCTTTCTTGCTAGTGAAATTGCATGGGTTTTGGAGATGGGGAAGAGTCTTTTAAGGGTGAGAGGAATTGATTAGCTCTGTGGGGAAGCAGGTAGTGCTGCTGCCTGTGCTGTATCTGTTCTATGGGTAAACTGGAGTTCTGGCTGCAGATTCCATTCACTAGTGCTACATTTTTCAATGTAGAAACAAAAGAAGTGGGAGGAGTTACTCCGTGTGAAGGTGAAAACATGGGGAACTGCCAAAAATCTGTTCAACTGTAAAATATTAAAGATCCAGAACAGCTGCTGCAGTAGTAACTAATGGTTTTCTTGTCATTAGTTTTCTGGTGCCCCTTCTTCAGGCTCCTTTGCAAAGTGTGCGTTTTGAGCATGAGGTTCAAAGTGCCTGGAGATAAGACAGATGTGCTAACTCCACTTAAAGTATGCTAAAAATCACAGTACGTATGTTGCAGCACTTTCAGTGGTTCAGGCTGACTACTCAAGTCCAAGCCTGTTCAGCTCCTGGGTCCAAGCTCAGGACGAGACTGAGACACAGCATCCATGCTTTGGCGCTCTAGCTCATGTGCAGCTAGAAAGTGTCTAGCTCCCCAGGCTGGGGGGCATGCTCCCAGCTGCAGTGCAGACATGGTCACATTACACTCCCTCTCTGTCGGTGCCTTATAGGATAGGAAAAAATCCTTTACATTTTAAGTAAATTCAACAGCAAAAAATATTTAGTGACATTCACTGACTCCAGAAACACTTCCAACTTTAGGGGCCTGGATCCTGTGTGTGCAGGCTGTCATGAAGGCAGTCATTTGCCTGGGTGACGTGAGAAGGTTCTTTTATTAGATATCATCTGACTTGGCATGTTGTAATGTGCTGTGCCAAATCATATGCTATGTGAGTCTCATGCAGGGAGAGAGGCTGGCCAAGAACTTTGTTTTGGTTTCAGATTTCTGAATTAAAGATTCTGTATTTGTTTGCTCAAAGGTGATCTGGAGAGGAAAGGAGAATTGAAAATGTGCCTAATCCTGGCCTTTCCTGATGTGCACAGATGGCCTGAGAGGGTTGTATTTTTGTTTTGTTTTAAAGGGTGGGGGTTGTGTGTGTGGGCTTCTGAACTTCTAACATAAAAGCAAGCAGGTCTTGTTTGCTGTGGATCTCTCTAGTGACTGGAAAGCTGTGGAAAGTCTCATTGTGAGGCAAAGCTGAGCCGTTTGTAGGGGAAGTGATATTGAGTAAGACTGTTTAAAACTCTGTGGTTTTTAACACTTCATTGCATACTGGCATGGATGTCTTTGCCAAATACCCAGAGAGGGCAGGTGTATTTGTCTGTTACAGCTATCCCCCTATTCCATTTTGTTTCTTACAGCTGTCCCCATACTCCATTTTGTTTTTGTTCTCCTCCTGTGGCCGCCCTTCCCTGGCTGTTAAGTTGTTTACCAGGGCCACTGCCCTGCTCAAAGGGAGGGCCCCTTAAGTTGTTTAACAAGAGCCATTGCCCTTCTCAAAGGGATGGCCACTTGTGCTGCGTGCTAAATGGGACCACTGCCCTGTTCAAAGGGTTAGTCCTGTTATCACCTCGTTGAACCCGGGCTCGGTGTAGGGCAGGCAATGTCCAGAGCTGCAAGACCTATTGTGTTTTTAAGATCTTGGGCATGAGTCATAGGCCTCATGTGCTTTTGAGTCACCTATTCCACAGGATTCTGCCCAGACATGTTTCTGTGCTCACCTGCAGTTTTTCTCTGTGCCTCCTCCCCTGTGACAGGGGGAGCCTATCAGGATTACTGGCGGGAAACTGCCTAAGTTTGCCTTTAAAAACAGATCTTTTTGAAACAAACATCAGAGAGGTTCCTGCATTGCTGCCTGGTCTGATCAGCCAGGGGTTTTGGGGGGTCCTTTCTCTGCGCTTGTTTTATTTTTGAGCGTACCCCTGGTTTTTGAACCCCCCCCCCCCCCCCCCCCACGAAGAACGAATTGCTACCTGAGAGATCTCCTGATTATTGAGACTGTACCGAGCCCTCCTTGCTTCTTCTGATGTTACTGCTGCTTCTGCCTTTGCTGCTGCCTTGGGGACTGGTAAGAATCCCTCTGTGAAACTTTCCATACTTTTATTTTATTACTTTAGCTGCTGGCTGTTTCCCTAGCACACAGACTCAAGCTAAACCTTGGTCTGAGTCTTAAAACTTCTCTTAAACTCCGCGGTGCTTTGCCACTAAAAGTAAGTTTGTGCCGCTGCTAAGCTCTGCTCCTGTGGGCTTTGCCTCGGGGCTCTCTGCTTTCAGCTGTATCCACTGCTGCAGCCACTATCCCTTGGCTTCCTTGGGAGCTGGATCCTGGGCACATACCACTCTCTGCCCTCTGTAACTTCCCCATAGCTTAAGGTGCACCATAGGTTTTGTTTTTTTAGTTTAATAAGTCATAGTTTGTTACGATTGTAGAGCTTGTAAGGTTCACCTGCCTTGTTATAGTTTACTGTTGTGTTGCTCCGTATAGTTGCTTGTTATAGTTTTGCTTAAAATTGTGATATTTGTTGTTTTGCCTAATCGTTGGTTAAGATAGATAAGATTTTTGCTGCTTAAATTCGTCTTCCCGCTGTCCCGATCTCTCCCTGAACTTTCCCGTGTCTGTTTTTCCCCTGCTCCAGTCTCCCCCTCTGTGTACTTCTGTGTCTCCGTTATAACCCTTTGCTGCTTTTTCCCCCGCATCTGCACTCTCTCTGAACTTCCCAAACTCTTTGCCGCTTTTTTTCCTTTGTTTTTGGTGTCCGCTTGTTGCTTAAACCTCTCTCTAGCCCTTCTTTACACTTCTCCGCTGCCCCTCCCCTACCGAAGATCACCATCACACTGCTCCATTGTCCTTACCTTGCAGGGCTTCAGAGTCTCTCGCTGCTTCCAGCCGCACTCTCTTCTCATCAGTTGCCACTAATCATTCACTTCCCTCCCACCTCCTGTTCCTTGACCCAGCCTTTAGGTACACTCTTGCAGATTATCTGCTATTCTAGCCTCACAAATTAAGTCATTAATTTTCTTTTATACCGTTACATTGCATAATTTCACTTATCACCCATATTGTATTATTGCACTGATATTCACATTTTACTTGTAATTGTAACACCCCATTGGTTGCTTCCACTTTTCTGATATACTTTGTATTTGCATTGATACCATTGTGTTACATTGTGTATAAGGCCACTAACCACTTAATACATTCTATCTAAGATTGTTGACCATTTTATATAGAAGCTACCATTTTAGTTTGCATTTCTTTTTGATACGCTTATTGACTGTACTGTATCCCATTGTGCTGAACCCCACTTACTGTACCCCACTGTTAGAACTCCCTACACTGTTCAATAAGAACCCCTCCATCATGGTCTATTGTAAACACCCTATACAACCCATCCCATCGTATTTCATTGTTCCCACCACTTCCTTTTTCCTTTAATAAAGAAATTAATTGGCACCCCACCTGTGTGGTAATTGCTCCCCAAGATCCCATATACCTGCAGGCAGGAAGAGTATTAAGTATGTCTACACTAGAAAAGTAAGTCAACCAGGGAGAGGAGAGGGCTGAGTTCTAGTTGCGGGGCCTACAGTGGAATTGACAAGACAGCCAACTGCCAATGAAAGGGACCTGCCTTAACTACGTCCTTGTAAGCCTTATGCCTCTCATGGAGGTGGAGTTATTATGTTGGTGTAGCAGGGCAATTACATCTGCAGGAGGAAGATCGTAGAAACTGACATTATTAGGTCGATGTAAGATGCATTAGGTCTACCTAACTGTGTAGTGTAGACCAGCCCTCAGTTAAAGTGAGACCTTGGGCTACGTTGTGAGACAGTACTTCCCCTCTCTACCCCCTGCTCGCCCCACCCATTCTCCATGTAGAACCCCTACTGCAAAACTAGACAAGATGAGACTTGCCGGTCTTGACATTTTAAATGGGTTTTCTCCCTTGTTTTTCAGGCCTTCAGTAAATGTCATAAAGCAGCCAAAAAAACTCACAAAAAACAACAAATGCAGATGAAACTTAAAGTCTTTTGTACCTTTAGGGCTGACTTGTGGTATTTGGTGTTATCTTTGATGTGTATTGGATAGCCAAGTGACAAGCGTAGTATAAATCTTGGTAGATAGGAAATTTATCCCTTTGTCTTTTTGAGGTAGATGCATTGAATTCCACGCTGCCTTGAGTACATATCCATGTGAGGAGCCCACTAACTCAGTTAGAGCTAGCACAAGTGTGTCTAACCCAAGCTGGGAATCGCACCAGTGTAAACATATGTACATAGCCTGTTCTGAAAGAATAGATGTCTTGGTTAGAAAATCCCACATGCAGTACTACTGCAGCTGCATTGCAGAAGGGTGCAATGATTCTTACAAGTATGTAGCTGAATGCTTTGGGATCCCTCAAAGTGAAATGTACGTTATTTTATAAAACTGGGCTCTTTACCTTGAGCCCTACACATACTGCACTATTGAAATGCTGCCACCTTTGGGGTGGAGGTGCTAGCTAGTGCTGCCGGAGGAACTGTTCAACAGCCACACTAGGGGCAGACACAGGCCTTGTACGAAGTGCATCATAGGATCCTTGAGGTATATTTGAGTATTACGTTATCCTCCAAAAGGGACCTCCAGAGTAAACTGTGTGGTACTGCAAAGGGCTGCATTGATCCTGCTTGACTGGAACCAGAGACTTCAGAGAGTGTCAGTGTGTGGCAAGACGATTTGCTTACTTAGGCCATGTCTACATCTAAAATTTTGCAGCGCTGGTTGTTACAGCTGTATTAGTACAGCTGTATAGGGCCAGCGCTGCAGAGTGGCCACACTTACAGCAACCAGCGCTGCAAGTGGTGTTAGATGTGGCCACACTGCAGCGCTGTTGGGCGGCTTCAAGGGGTTTCGGGGAACGCGAGAGCAAACCGGGAAAGGAGACCAGCTTCGCCGCGGTTTGCTCTCGCGTTCCGCGAACCACCGTGCAAACCGCAGGGAAGGAGACCTGCTTGTTCGGGGAACGCGAGAGCAAACCGCGGCGAAGCTGGTCTCCTTCCCCGGTTTGCTCTCGCGTTCCCCGAACCCCGAGCAAGCAGGTCTCCTTCCCTGCGGTTTGCTGGGTGGTTCCGGGAACGCGAGAGCAAACCGGGAAAGGAGACCAGCTTCGCCGCGGTTTGCTCTCGCGTTCCCCGAACCGCCGAGCAAGCAGGTCTCCTTCCCTGCGGTTTGCAGGGTGGTTCGCGGAACGCGAGAGCAAACCGCGGCGAAGATGGTCTCCTTCCCCGGTTTGCTCTCGCGTTCCGCGAACCACCCTGCAAACCGCAGGGAAGGAGACCTGCTTGCTCGGGGGTTCGGCGAACGCGAGAGCAAACCGGGGAAGGAGACGAGCTTCGCCGCGGTTTGCTCTCGCGTTCCCCGAACCGCCGAGCAAGCAGGTCTCCTTCCCTGCGGTTTGCAGGGTGGTTCGCGGAACGCGAGAGCAAACCGCGGCGAAGATGGTCTCCTTCCCCGGTTTGCTCTCGCGTTCCGCGAACCACCCTGCAAACCGCAGGGAAGGAGACCTGCTTGCTCGGGGGTTCGGCGAACGCGAGAGCAAACCGGGGAAGGAGACGAGCTTCGCCGCGGTTTGCTCTCGCGTTCCCCGAACCGCCGAGCAAGCAGGTCTCCTTCCCTGCGGTTTGCAGGGTGGTTCGCGGAACGCGAGAGCAAACCGCGGCGAAGATGGTCTCCTTCCCCGGTTTGCTCTCGCGTTCCGCGAACCACCCTGCAAACCGCAGGGAAGGAGACCTGCTTGCTCGGGGTTCGGGGAACGCGAGAGCAAGCCGGGGAAGGAGACCAGCTTGATTACCGAGCTTCCTCAGGTATGCTGGGATACCTGCTTATTCCACGGAGGTCAAGAAAAGCGCTGGTAAGTGACTATACTTGATTACCAGCGCTGGATCACCAGCGCTGGATCCTCTACACCCTAGACAAAACGGGAGTACGGCCAGCGCTGCAAACAGGGAGTTGCAGCGCTGGTGGTGCCCTGCAGATGTGTACACCTCCTAAGTTGCAGCGCTGTAACTCCCTCACCAGCGCTGCAACTTTCTGATGTAGACAAGCCCTAAGTCACCTCAGGAGGTGAACTGCTGGGGGAAGGGGGTTTTTTAGCAAACGAGGAAGCCTCCCTTTTGGTTCTTCTGCTGCATCCTCTACTATACCAGCCTGCTCTGGGGTCTGTATGCTGCCATCATTTTTCTGAAGAGACAGTAGAGCAGAAGAGTTCCTATGTCAGTATCCTCTGTATAACCATCAGTTTTCAGTTCTAAACAGAATTCTGCACTAGTGCATGTGTAAGTGTGATAGAAGAACGTCTGGCTCGCCAGCTAGCTGTGTGCATCCAAAGCAAGCTAGTTTTGTTGTTGGTTGTTTTGTTGTCCTCCCATCCCCCCCCCCCCCTTGGTTCCTTAGTTTGCTGAATTGGGGGATGGGTTGTTTTGCTCAAGTCTTCTATCTGATAGATGTTTGCTTAAAAGCCAATTCCTGTGGCCTATCCTTGTGTTTAGTGTCTGGCTCCCCGGCTGATTTTGCTGGCAGCTTCTGACTGTAACTGAAGCTACAGTGTCTGACAGGCTTTTTTCCATCTTTCTGGGCACTTCTTACCTTTGGTACCTTCTTAGATGTAACTCTCTTATGTACTGGGGAATTTAGAAACCCCTTAAGAGACAAAACTTTAATGCAGCCAACTTCTGTCAGTTCCTCTCTAAGGGAATAGAGAGCATCTCAGGAGATGTTTCCATCCTTCCAGTACTTGCTTTTTGAATCTTTTGGACTGAACTTAATGAGACTCCCAATATGTAAGGCTACGCAGCACAGGTGTCCCAGAACTGCAAGAGGCCAGATGAGTCATTTGTTTCTTTAGTTTAACAGAGAATGTGTCAGGCTCTTCTCAGACAGCCTATCATGTTCACTTTGAATTGCTGCTGCTGTTTTGCATCTAACTCTCTTCCCCTCACACTTTGGTAGTTTAACCAAAAGAACCTATTAGTGTTTCTCCAGTAAGCATCTAACCTTCAGATGTAAAGTAGAAGGCTGAGACTCCTGCACTTTCTCCTCTCGATCACATACTATTTCTGTCTTTTTGGTGGACTCTTACATTGTGTTCAGATGTGAACTACAATAGTGGGAGGTCAGGCAAGAGATACTGCTGTATTCTAATAAAACGTTTCTGAAAGAATTGTAATAGTGACTAGATGGCATGTGGTTAGGAGACCTGTGTTCCATCCAGCCTTTCCATTGACTCACCGTGTGACCTTGGGTGAGGTGATTAACAGCTGTTCCTCACTCTCCTCCTCTTGCCTCTCAGGAATACTTGTGGCTTAATTTTATAAAGTGCTTTGAGATCTTTGGCTGAAAGGTGCTGTGGAATGGCAAAATATTAGTAATAATTACACTTGGCAGAATAGTCATTCAGTGCCCTAATATTCAAATGCATTGACCAATGTTTGTTTCAGGATTTCTGTTTAAATTTTCAGACAATACTATATATAAGTAGATTTTATTATTAAACTATATTCACTTTTGAGTAAACTTTGTGCACTGTTCGTTTTGGGGGCAATGCAGCCCAGGTTAACGTGTTCAGCAGGCTGTTGCTACTTGAGACAGTCACAAATTGTCTTGTCACCACACCCTCTGTGCTGCCCCAACTACCCTGTTGGGCGTGTGACCAGTAGCTACAAAGTTTCATTGTCTTGTGCTTGCTTGACCTTTGTTTGTTTGTTTGTTTTTTAATGTTCCCTGCAGATTAGATCATGTGTTGCCAACCTGTGGGACACATGCAGTGGCAAAAGGAAAAAACCTTCAGCTTCTAGCTAAATCCTTTAGGGATCACCTTCCTACCAGCCATTGGGACTCTGCTGTCCTGTTGATACAGTTAGCTGCTTGTGTAGGCTATGCATCCAGCTCCAATCTTGATTGCTTTACTTGGTATTTATCTGTAATGGCCTGCCAGGGCTCATATGTGGCAGAGCTAAAATGAGTGGCTCTTAATATTTTTTTTTAATTGCAGGAAACTTAATATTGCAGGATTCCTTCCTTTTATGGTTAATTGTTTTTTCTAAAACATCAGTGTCATTAGTCCTTATGTGTCATGTAAATAATTTTTGACAAAAGTGAGGAGGCGACAAATTTGTATGGAATGTAGATGGGTGCTACTGTTATGGGAATACCTAAAACAAGTGCTTCTAGGAGTAAAGATGTGTTACCAGTAAACATATGTATATTTCTATCTGTTTGGGGAATTTGTCTTGAGTGTTTTCCCTTCCAACTTTTGCCTCCTAACCCCCTCCACTTGCAAATGTTCGTTCATTCACTTTAAACAGCAGTTGTGGTTAAGTACACAACCTAGGGAAAAATAAAACACTTCAATACATGTGACTCTCCTCAGTCCAACACACCTATTCCCAAAAATCTCCTGAGTAGGAACTCTGTGAGTAGGCCCTAGTCTTCACGGGGGGTGGGGAAATCTATCTAAGGTATGCAACTTCAGCTATGAGAATAGCATAGCTGAAGTCGAGATATCTTAGATCGAATTAAAATTACTTCACGTCCTTGCGGCGCTGGATTGATGGCAGCGGCTCCCCCATCGACTTTGCTTCTGCCTCTCGCACTGCTGGAGTTCAGCAGTCGACAGGAGAGTGATTGGGGATCGATTTTTATCATGTCCATACTACACGTGATAAATCGATCCCTGATAGATCGATTTGGTACCCACCAATCTGGCGGGTAGTGTAGATGTACCCTAAGAGTGAAACTTCACTCAGTCCAGTATAAGACTGCTCTGTTGGTGGAATTCACTTGCAAATCACAACCAAGGGAAGGTACAGTTATATTTAGCATGACATTGGCGTTATCCCCATTAATGTATCTGATTGGTCACAAATCCAAAAAGAACTTTATCTGTGGAACTCCCAGGCATATGTGGTGTACTGCTCTCTAGCTCCTTCCCCGCTCTATAGGGTAGGCAACCTATGGCATGCATGCTGAAGGTGGCACGCAAGCAGATTTTTCAGCGGCACTTACACTGCCCAAGTCCTGGCCACCAGTCTGGAGGGCTCTCCATTTTAATTTAATTTTTTAAAGGAAGCTTCTTAAACATTTTAAAAACCTTATTTACTTTACATACAACAATAGTTTAGTTCTATATTATAGACTTATAGAAAGAGACCTTCTAAAAACGTTAAAATGTATTACTGGCATACGAAACCTTAAATTAGAGTGAATAAATAAAGGCTCGGCACAGCACTGCTGAAAGGTTGCTAACCCCGCTATAGAGTTTGGGAGCTCAGGTCACCAGAGAATTGTCAGTGTTGTGTAACTTGCTCTAATACCACGTCCTTGGTTACATTCTGTTCTCTGGCTGTTGCAGTTTTTGGTTTTCCCTGTCCTCTCCTGCCTGCCATCTGTTGCTAAACAGCCCAAAATCATCAGAAGCTGCTGTTTCCTAGGCTTCTGCTTGTCTTGATGCATGGTATAAAAGTTCCAAGCTTCTTAGCACATCTCAGTTCTTTAAAGAGTCAGTCACATTCACTGGCTGTATCTCACCAGTATACCTAGAAACTCTTTACTGAGTTCTCCACAATGATGCTCATTTTGTGACAATAACCGCCAGCTCAAGATCTTGCTCCACTAGCCATCATGCCTTTGCCTCTGCCAAGGTCCCTTGCAGCCTCTTGTTTCTGTACTTCAAGACCCTGTTTGTATCTGAGGGCAAAACCAGCCACAGCCTTTCTGGCAAAAACCAGGGCCTAGCCTCTTACTTTAATAAAACTTCCTCCCTTGCATGCCAATGATGTGAGGGTTATGCCTCTGGATATTGAAACCACCTCTGTTGCTGTTCTTTGCTCTAGTTAAAATGCCTGATTAAACTCTCTGCCTGTGAAATCTGGTTTCACCTGTTGAGGCCTGTCAGTTTTATTCAGTTCATGATCAGTAGGCTGCTTTTGAAAGAAACGCCCTTCTGTGTGTTCCAGGTCTCTGTTTCCACTTCTTCTTTTCAGCAGAATGACATTCTGCATTAATAGTCTAAAATTGCTTAAAAAGTAGCCCAAAACTAGACAAATATTTTTATTGGGCTAGTAGCAGATTCTGTTTGTTGAAATGAAGTGTTTTAACACCACATTGGTCTATATATCAAATAACAGCAAATGAAAGCTTTCATTAGAAACCTAGTTCAGAAGGGATTAAAAAAAATCAAAAAAATTAAGAACAAAATTATATATTTCTAATTACATTCAATGATGGTAGTCAATGTCCATTGTTCTTGGCTGTGATATTTTCTGAGATCTTTCTAATCCATCATAAAATAAACGTTCAGAGTTCCTGTTGATTGGATTGAATAAGATCAAGTTCAGCAAAAGTCCCTTTCTCTGCTGTTCTACAGTGGCCTTGCTTCTGATCAGCATGAAACTCGTGCATCCCTGAATTACAAACTTTGGGCTTTCATCTTTACTGGATATTTGACTGGCCCTCCCTAATGTTATCACTCACAATTGGGCTATATTTTTCTCTCCGGACCTCACCACATCTCACTCAGAAAGGAAGGAAGTTCTTGATAGTCATACAGACATAGGAGTCCAGAGACCTTAGTTCTATCCCATGTGTTGGTATAGGCTTCCTGTGTGACTTTAAACAAGTCACTTAGCATCTATGCTTCCATTTCCTCATTTAAAATGGGAGAATGCCTGCCTCATGAGGAAAACGAGGCTACTTTCATTAATGTTTGTAAGATGCTTGGAGATCCTTGAATCCAAGTGTTGTAAAGTGCAAAGTATTATCCCCACCACAAGTGCCAGGTATAATCCCACATCCTCTTTTTCCATACTCCTTTCTGCCAGAATTACCCACCTGCGCATTGGCTAGATTGTAAGTGAAACCTACCTAGCAATGCTGTTTGCTAGAAAGTAAGCTGCTAGCACTTGCTGAGATTTCAAACTGCCTTAGAATAAGACATGTCTTACCAAAGTCTTCACTCTTCCCCTGATCTTGGTGTTTGATAGTGACTGCTCCTGAAACGCTGTGTAAAAAAATATTCTCTCAGACCCTTCCACAGAGACTTATTTCTGCTTTTCTTCTCTTCCTTTTTCAATTATCTTGAAAGTTTCAAGGCCACATGATCCTCACAGATCATACTTCAGTTTGTGTGAAGTCAGGTGAGAGAGAATTGGGTACACGGCTGCTACAGTCTCCGTATTCGTAGTATTTGAGGCTATGTGTAAACTACAGATTAAGTTGACGAAGTTACGTTACTCAGGGATGTGAATTAGCCACCCCTTTGAGCAACATAATTTATACTGATTTAAGCGCTGGTGTGAACAGCACTAAGTCGCGGGAGAGCTTTCCCCATCAACATAGCTACGCCACTCATGGCCGGGCTGGAGTAATTAAGCAAACCAGAGAGCTCACTCCTGTCAGCTTAGAGCAGCTACACAGAGAGCTTATAGTGCCGCAGTTGTATTGATGCCAGCTGTAAGCTCTCTAGTGTAGCCGTAGCCTAGGTTTTTAAAATAAACTCCACCTATTCCTTTTCCCCTTTAAGTAGAAGCCACACATTCTTTCAGATTCATGATGTGGGGTGATTCCAGAGACTGAATGCTGTCCCACACTGGCTAGCTGTATGTCTAGCATATCCATCTATCTTAGAACAAGACAGTCTTGTTCTAAAAATGCATTAATCATGGCTTGTTTGTGGATTTTTTTTTTGTTTTATATTTTTTATGGTAGTACCTAGGGACTAACCAAATCCAGGCTTCATTGTGACAGGCACCATACAAGAACAGCAGTGGACAGTTCCTTCTCTGAAGAGCTTACAGTCTAAATTGACAAGGCAAGACAAAGGACAGAGAAAAAGAATAAAACTTGTTGGTTCCATTATTGTTGTTGGGGGCAGAGAGACACGTGTCTGGGATTAGCTAAACAAAGACAAAGGGAAGGGCAAAGAGGTGAGGGGGACCTTCAGAATATACTATGTGAGGCGGGGAGTAAGTGAGCTGCACTGTCTCTGCACTGCACGCAGGCGAAGAGAATTCCTGCAGTACTTCATTGTATTAACAAGAAAGACTAGTCTTCCCTTGTTTCATAAAGTGTCTGCACTTTGGAAATCCTGCTAATGTCAAACAAAATCTTGCTAACAGTCCCAGGACAGATGATCTAAGCATCCTGATTCCAACAGGGTGTGTGGCTCCATAACCCCAAAGTAAAAAGCATGTCAACATCTACTCATGACTAGGAGAAACCCAGCCTGTCTCACTGCTAGATAAAAATGCAAAGGTAATTTATTAAAATGGTGCATCCTAGAAGGAGGTGTTTGAGGCTCTCTTTAGAGCAGCAATGAGATGCCAGGATAGCATAGCCAGGCAAGCTAACGATATAACCATTAACTTCTGGTTTGGGTCACAAGTAGTGACATGGGTCTGCTTGTCTTTGCCTAAACCCTAGCAGACCCACATGACAAAAGCACCATCTCCTCTGGGGAGCTGAGGTGGAGGGGAGGTCTAAAGGTATGTCTACACTGCAACTAGACACCCGTGACTGGCACATGCCAGCTGGCTTGGGCTGTGGGACTGTTTGATTGCAGTGTAGACTTCTGGTCTCAGACTGAAGCCCAGGCTCTAAGACCTGCGAGTTGGGAGGGTCCCAGAGCTCAGGCTGCAGCCCAAGCCGGAATGTCGTTACCACAGTTAACCATGCCTGAGCCTATGAACCCAAGTCAGCTGACTTGGGCCTGCCGTGGGTATCTAATTGCAGTGTAGACATACCCTAAGGCATCTGGAAGAGAAGATGCTTGCCTGTTGAGTAGAAAGCAAGGAGCCCCGTTTTCTTGGAGTGGCAGACCAAGGTACCAGAAAGAATCAGTGAGGCAGTTTGGGTATTATCCTCCAGTTATATATAGCAAAAATAGAATGCAACTCTGTTCTTACCTTGTTTTTAAAAACTAGCTGGTGTTTTTAGAGTTAAAAAGTCAGAATATGTTTGACATCTGTGATTTTTGTAAGCAAGCCAGTTTTAAAATGTTAATGTGACTGTAAAAAATGGAGAACTAAAAAAAACTTCCAGAAACTCTGACCGTGGCTATACAGCTAGTTCTATTATGTGGCTTCCTATGAGCAGTTAACCAGCTCCTCAAATAAAGCATGCACCTGCCTTTAGTACACGTATTGCTAGACTACGAGCTTCTGCCTTGTGAATTGCATTCCAAGGGTCAGATGTGAATGGTGTGGTTCATTTAGGTTTTATACTGGTTGCTAGCCAATCCCTTTATTGAAATGTGTTACAAACACACACACCCCTCATTTATTTACTTCTCTGATCCCAAGGTGCCCTTTGACAATGGATTGAAAGATCAGTGTGATGCTTAGCTTGGCAGGAGTTGTGTATAGCTTCCATGTGACTCCCTCCAGGATAAAACCCCTAATCAGTTTCCAGGTATACTTTATTTGCACATTACACTTCGCAGATGTTGAAATTTAGGTGAGTGTCTACGGAATGGCTTTAAATAGAGCTGCAGAAGTAGTGGGTGTGGGGGAGGAGCATACTGCTGTTCTTGACAGTTTAAGTGCAGTTATACACTGAGAAACTAACGCACCTTTTTAGTCAGTAGAGTTCTTCTCCGTGGCCGAATTCAGCAGACAAGACTTCAAATGCACAGAGGCTGTAATTCTATTATACCTGCAGAGCAAACACAGCTCCACGAGGGAGTTGGATTCTATTCCTGCTTATGTATCAACAAAATTGTAACCAAATCCTGCCCTTGGTGACACTTCTGAAACTCCATTCAGAGCAATAAGGGCAAAGTTGGATCTGTAGAATCTATTACTAATTTTTTTTAGTACCGATTGCTGGCCATGTGATTAAGGTGGTGTTGGGTTTTGACCTATAAGAGCTTAAATGCCTTCGGACTTGCCTACTTGAGAGACTGTGTCTCTCTGTGCCATGGTGCCACAGCTGTGATCAGCGGAGGCCTTTGAGCTTGACTGCCCCCTCTCCCCATCTTGCCCCTATAAAGTGGCTGCTGGCAGAGCTTTCTCTCTAAGGACTTTCCTGCTAATTATCTCTCTCCAATAGGTTGACATTCTGGGCATGCTGTAAATCCTGTCTGGTGAAGAGCTGAGGCAGCTGATGGTAGAATTTCAGTGTAGTGAGGAAGTATGATAGGGTCATCTTAAGATGCATTGGTCACACAACTGATCAGATGTCTGACGGGAAGATGTGCTGTTGCTTCAATCAATTTTTATTTCTCTTTAAATGTGCCAAAGTTGCCCTGAGCTTTTGAACAGGTGCTTTTGGCGAAGAGTTTGTATAAAACTAAAATTTAAATAAATCTACTTATCTGCAGGAACAGAAGAACACAGCTTAAATTTAAAATTTAAAACGTAGTGCACTTGGCTGGCAGTTTAAAAATATATATATTCTTCTTTACAAACTGTCCATGGTTGTCTACAGATTTAGACACATTCTTCTACATCTACCATGCCACTGTAATAACTCCTCAGCATAGAACACTTTCTGCAGGGAATCATCAATATGGACTCTGCTCCTCATTGCATTATTGTAGATAGCTCCACCCCCTAGCTGCCTGCTAGGCTTTCAACCTTACTTTGTAAATAGCCTTGCTGTAAAGAACCATGTCGGGAAGCCCCTTCCAGGTATTAAAGTGTGCATCTGTAGCTGATATTTAGTAGTAAGCTGAGAGAGTTCTCTGTTTCATGCTTAGAAAGCTTTGGCGAGGTCCCAGAGTGTGTGGTGGTAGTGGGGGCGTCTGCTGGTAGGAGGTCTCTGCTGAGTGCAAAAAGAATAACCACCACATTGTGAGTAGTACTACCCACCAATGCTATGAATATCTGTGCAGATCTGGACACGAGTGGTCTAAACCACGTACATACTAGGTAAAACCAAACTGTCCCTTTACGTTGGCTGTTAAATATATGAATTAGATCTACCAGCTATACATCTAGGTATTTGAGAGAGGATCCTATTCAGAGTAGCGATCTATTTTAGAAGTAATTAGTTTCACTGATTCACTATCCAGTATAAATTAATTTCTGACAAATCTAGATTTACTGGTATAAAAGTTATTTGATAACAATAGGATTGTAGTTCAGATCCAAGATCTTATTGTTAGCTAAGAGAAGGCATAATCTTTTAATGGCCTCTGTCATGATCACCCACCTTCCACTGAAGAGTTGACTTTTGTGCATTCAGAGTGGCCAGATCGCTCTTGTGTTTAGGAGCATGTATCTGTCCAGAAAATAGTAGTAGTCATTTTTTTTTCTTGGGTGCAGGGGGAGAGATTGTGGACATTGAAACAATACTTCTGGATTCCTAACTCTGTTTTCTTAAAGTTGCAGGAGTTATTACTGCTGACTTTCTGTCAGGATTAGCGCACTGGGGAGCGGACACCTGGGGATCTGTGGAGCTGCCCATAGTTGGAAAGGTTTGAGACTTTTAATTTTTAAAATTTCAAATAAAAATCACTTTGGGGGAAGCTGCCACCATCTTAAATGTGCTATGCACTATGTAGGAACTTGTTTCTGTCTTGTCTTGTGTCTCCTACTGATTTGGCCTGCTTGGCCTCCTCACCCTCTCTTTATCCCATGCTAATTGGGCTGGTATATTGGCGGTAGAGCTATGATATACAGTGTTAAACTTCTTCTAGACTGATAAAAGCCAGGAGGTTTGAGGTGACTTTTTAATATGCCCTGTTCCGACTGGGAGTATTAACAAGCAGAAGTAACAGTAGAATAAATATCTGTTCCCAGATCTGCTGTTGCCTAGCTATGTGACCTTTAACAAGTCACCTAACTTCTGTGCTTCTCTCCCATCTGCAAAATTGTGATAATGCATATCCACCTTTATAAAGCACTTTGAGATGAAAAGTGCTACGTATGTGTTAACATTAATGCATTGCTTAAAAATGCAAAAACTGGGCTGAAATATAAGCATTGTATGAAAATTCAACCATCTGATGCTTTACACTTGGAAATCATTTCAAACATTATTTCTAAAAGCTTGAACCTTAATTCCTAGATGCATGATAGTATGGAAGCCCTTCTATCACTCTTTGATTTGATGCTGTCATTCTGTTTCTGATCCATTCATTCTTACAAGTAATGGCCATTTGGCTTTGTTCTTTCAGGCTTTCATCAGACCTTTTAGAGAACATCACATTGACCCCACAGCAATTACTAGACATGATTTTATAGAGACCAATGGAGATAACTGCATGATGACACTAGTGCCATTGGCAAACATGGCCTACAAGTTTGTTTCTCTTTCCCCAGGTAAGCTATTAGCAGTGACATATGTATTTAGAATCTTCATCACTGGATAAATTGAATAAGTGCTTGTCCTTGTGTGGGGAAGGGATTAAAAAATGAATCTGTAATCCATGTCAGCGGGTCTAATTTATGTTGGAAGCAGATGTTTGGAGGAGAGGGGGAAAAAATTTCCACTGTTTGTTTTGATAATGGGCGATTAACCTTTCCCGTACCAAGGATCTTCCATCTCCAGGAAAGTGTCCTACTGAAGAGTTCAGTAAAGAAGCCTTAGAATATAAATTCTGCAGAAGAACTAGCATCTCATTCTTTCACAAAGGACTTTTAAACTCAGGCAATTACGGAAGAAAGCTTAAGATTAAAAACCAGTGAAATTTGCTATTTTGCAGAAATAGTTCAGTAAACGTAAAGACTAGTGTTGCAGCATTACATTCTCCTATTTAATTACAATAGCCAGTAAATCCATAGCTCAGGTTCCCACTATCCATTAGACTGAATTTATTTTGACTAATTTGGTGTGGTGCATACTAGTCTTGCAACCCTATTACTTTGTGGCATTTCAGAATGTCATTTCAGAATCTCATATGAGATGAGGAGTTCATGACTCAGCGGCTGTGCTGTCGCAGTCTGTTGCCGAAGCAATTTGGTCACGGGCCTTGTTAACATCTGAAGTGTCAGCAACTGCTAGAATAGTGTCAGAATTGAGGGGCAACTTCTAAACGGGGCAGGCATTATTAGAAACTGGTAGGAATCTCTTTCTTCAATAAAAGAGGAAAGAAAAGGTCTGAGTTTTTAATGCTTTTTTTTTTTATCTTTTGCAGAAGCGTTATACCAGACATGTCCTTGGGAATGTTATGTCTTTGCCCTGGCTATCTTTATAACCTTGACAAACCAGATTCACAAATGGTCTCATACGTACTTTGGTCTTCCTCGCTGGGTCATCTTTCTGCAGGACTGGCATGTTATCCTGCCACGGAAACACCATCGAATCCATCATGTGTCTCCCCATGAGACTTATTTTTGTATTACCACAGGTAAAGTAAACCTCATGTTCGTGGACTGAGCTTTTTTCACTGAGCCAGAAAGCATACATTTGGCAAGAATATAGTCTGATTGCTAAACAGTAATATCATATATGCAATCTATAAAATGTGGAAGATACTGCAAGTTGTAGCATGCAACATGTGTCCTTTTACTGTAAGTCAGTTGAGGCGCTTTACTTGGTATTGTTACATAAATAAGAAAAATCCCAATCCCAAAAAAAGAAAAATCAAGCTTGTGATTGGCTGAAAATCAGTAACTTTCTATTGCTGACTTCAGGTCAGTGATGCTGAGGCTTGAGTAAGGTCAAGCAGTCCGATCTTGCATGCAAATTAGTGCATCTTTATTCAGTGCAGTGAATTCTGTGCAAGCTGCTGTTCTCATACAAAGGGAATTATTTCATTTTCTTAATCTACATTGGCATCTCTCCTTGAATGTTAGTTTCCAAAACAAGTTCTTAGACTTCTGAAATTCATGGCCATAATGAGAGGATTTCCAAATACTTACTTACAACGGCCTTCAGAACATGTGTAACTTCTTTATCAAGGTTTTTTTGGCCTCTGATTCTCCTTGGATCTATAAATCATGATATTCACCTCAACTGAAGTCATTCTGGTTATGTCCATTTTGCAGATGGGCAAGCTAAACCAGTGTGCTAATAACTTGCTCACATAGTGAGGGAAGGCACAGCTGGAAATAAAATTGTAGATACTTGACTCCATTTCCTGCTCTGACAAATGGACCATGAAATAAATAAAAATCTATAGATTTGTATTAGTCATGCAATACTGTGTGCTCCATGTAAAGCTTTATAACTTGTTCATGTCATCTGTCAGAAAACAGTCTCTACTCTAAATAGGATCCTCTCTCAAATATTGTATAGCTGGTAGATCTAATTCACATAAGTAGTGTAGACCCAAAGTTTAGGTTTGTCTGAAATTTTACAAAATCTGGTGAGTTAATAAATCTATCTAAATGTCAGTGACCAGTGTACCTTGTTTGATTTGAATATTCTCTTGCACTGCTTGCAAATGAGGCATTGCATCTGTGTGCTGGTGCACAGGAACCAGAAAGGGAAACCATCCGAACAAGTGAAACTCACTGGTCTGAATGAAGGGCAATTTGTAATCTAAATAACTAGCTAGAAATTTTAAAACAGAAAGATCTAAATTCAAGTGCTGTATTTACAAATTACTTTTGTTTGTTTCTTTTACCCTAATAGTCTCCTTTCACTTTGAGTAGTGACCATTCTTCATTATTTGCCCATAGCATTCTTCATTATTTGCCCATAGCGCACTACCACTGAACTTTTTCTCTAACACATTTTTGTTTGCTAGCTAAAGTGAATAACACTGTTAAGGAGGGAAGAAAAGCAATGCAAACTTGAGTTTCTACTGCTGTGGTTTAAGCTAATGTCAATACTTAATTCCCCCCCCCCTTCCCACCTCTGGTCTTTCAGGTTGGCTGAACTATCCATTAGAGAAGATTGGATTTTGGAGATGCTTGGAGAATATTATCCAAGGAGTGACTGGGCAAAAGCCTAGAGCAGATGACATGAAGTGGGCTCAGAAAGTTAAATAAAACTCTTACCAGCCTTCTACAGTTCTTATCTTTGTTGCCAACCTTTTTTTTTAAAAAAAAGCCATCAGCCAAATGCAAGACTTACAAAGAAATAACAGACTAAAGCACAAACTAAAAAGTGCTAACATCGACTGCAATTAAAAACTCATTCTTCTTAAAACGATACTTGAAATGCGAATGGTTACTTTTCCATTTGTATTGAGCACCTTTCTTTAGCCATGTCTGCTGATGTCTTAGAAAATATTTCATCACTGAGTCTCATAAAAGCCATCTGGTGAGCCAGAGAGGAAGACGATGCACCATCACTTCTAATACATTGGTGGCACAGTAAACATGTGTTGTATCAACATTCTTTAACTTTTAAAAGTAGCTTGTTGTCGAAGACCAATATGGAGAATAGTGAAGATAACTTGTCACGGCATTTTAAGAAATCCTATCCAGATATGCCGCATGAAAACAGCATGTCAGAGTAATCGAAGCCAGTAAAATTGTCACCGTTTCAGTGCATTCAGTGGTTGATAAATCTGTCAGTTCCATCTTTGCTATTGTATTAAGTCTTGTTAATGTGGTATGGAGCAGACTTTGAAATCTTGACTCTATCAATGGGCAAAGAATTCTTACGTGTTTTCAGTTTCTCTTAAAATAAAATAAATCTGTTCAAATTTTTGAGGAATTTGAACCAACCATTTCTGTATAAGCATTCAGCTTTACATTAATAAATGTCTGAGGATCTGGAGGGCACATTGTATATGTGTATCCCACATGCTTGCATTAATTGATTCGGAGTGCTCACTGATGGGATCTTGCCAGTATGTGTTTCCTGTTCCAATAATCAATGTTTAAAGTATGTGTAGCATTGGGCACATCTGCAAATTGTTGTCTTTTGAGAGCAAAAGACATCAAATTTGTATCTTTAGCACAAATGTTACTGGTTGGTGTTTTTAAGGTGCTTGTTGGTTTCTGTAAATAATATAAAGCCTTAATCTATTCTGGTGTAATGTGGAATAATATTTTAACATGATGTTCTGAATGTATATAATTTATAACAGCAGTTGGATAATACTAATCACGTTTGTTAAGTCTTGTTGCAGTTCTTCATTTATTTGATGGTATAAAATCACACTTCATCCTCAACACTTTAGTCTGAAATATCTAGCATTCGCAGGATTAATGCATGAGTCCCCCAGGTAGGGTGGGGTGTGTGTGTGTGTAAACCTTGCATTTCCTTTGCTTATACTATAACAGTGTATTTTACTCTTTCAGTATATAAGCATCTGACATTATAACAAAGGACTATTCCAGTTTCTATCACCCTACAGAAAAGCTTTACACACAGATCCTACAGCGAGCTCAGCGTAGGGCAGGAGTGGGCAAACTTTTTGGCTTAAGGGCCACATCTGGCTATGCAAATTGTATGATGGACCATGAATGCTCATGTAATTGGGGGTTGAGATGTGGGAGGGGGTGTGGGTTCTTGGGTGGGGCTGGGGATGAGGGGTTGGGGTGGGGCTGGGGATGAGGGGTTGGGGGTGCAATAGGGTGTTCCAGGCTGGGACCAAGGGGTTTGGAGGGTGGGAGGGGGATCAGGGCTGGGGCAGAGGGTTGGGGCGTGGGAGGAGGTCAGGGGTGCAGGTTCCGGGAGGTGCTTACCTCAAGCAGCTCCCAGAAGCAGCAGCATGTCCCCCCTCTGGCTCCTATTCGGAGGTGCAGCCAGGCAGCTCTGCACACTGCCCCATCCGCAAGCGCCATCCCCGCAGCTCCCAGTGGCCATGGTTCCTGGCCAATGGCAGCTGCAGGGGCAGCACTTGAGGTGGGGGCAGCGTGCAGAGCCCTATGCGTAGAAGCCAGAGTGGGAACATGCCACTATTTCCAGGAGCTGTGTGGAGTGGGGCAAGCCCATGACCCTACTCTCCGGCAGGAGTTCGAGGGCTGGATGCAGCCCCTGCTGTAGTTTGCTCACCCTGATGTAGGGTGGACCCCTACCCCTGGGCTGAATGCCTGAGAGAAATGCCCTTAAATTTCTACATTTCTGTTGCTAGCAGTCCCTCATTCAATTGAAGAGGATTAGCAGGGTAGCTATTTCTTTCCCTTTCTTCCAAGAAATGAAGCACTGTGAAATAGATTGAGTGTTTTGATTCTCTTCTTTCCCAGTGGTAAACTCTCTAACTCAATATATGGGTACACTTAATTTTGGGGTGGTAAATAAGTTGCATTGGCTTTAAAGTTTGTCACTTTGTTAATAGGAAAGTACATTTTAAAAGTCAAGTATTAGGTCACGTGTAAATCGAGGCTCATGCATAGCCTTGGTGTGAGAATTCTGGCCATGTTTTGATTTTGAGTCTAAATTTTTGAATATAATGAGCTATACTTTTCAGAATAGCTCAGGATGTGGCAGTTCACCTCCCCCTGAGAATGGAAGGACTGAATTTTGAAAATGTGGTCCTAGGAATTCATGTTGCAGTCGGTGCCTTGTTTTTAGGCATTTCAGGGCCTGTATTTTAACAAGCTAATGCAAACTTGTCTCTTCCCCCTGCATAATGTGATTATCTGCTTGCTCCAAATTCTTCAGTCAATGTAACCATGCAAAAGTTTAGGTCTTTTTAAACAGACTTGAGTGGGAACACACCTCACTTTGGGGCCTTTACTCCTAATAGAAGGGCCAGAGCAGTGTAAAAAGGCCCTGCATCCAGACTAGGGGAGGGATTCCCCCAGTACAGGCACTGTAGAAGGCAGCATTATGAGCACACTCTGTGTAGGGTGTTCTGGGAACAAGAATGGGGAAGGGGATGGGAGGGTCATGGCTTAAGCACAATACTGAGAGATGCGGGGCAGCCAGGGGAGACTGCCATAGTTTAGCAGCCCCACAGTGCTGTTTTAAGTTATGCCAGGAGCCTACAGGGCTGATTTCTCTACAATAGTATTAATCTGCAGAGTGTGTGTTACTCTTAGATTGCTGGTTCTACCTTTATTGACTCTAATAGTACCGGGGGCAATACCCTTCAGGAAATCAGTTCCTTCCATCTGTTCTGCTGAATAGCTACTGAAACAGGAACACTTACATTGGAGTGGAATTGAAGTTGTCCTTGTGTTAAAGTAAAGGACACTCTGAAGTTTCCTGAAGTTTAAATGTGTACGCCTCGGGTATGTGAATACAACTGTTGCTTCCTGAATAGAAGCCAGTAACTGTGTGATACTTTGCACGTTGATAGCATCTTTTTTTCTGGATTTCTCAACTTTTGCAAACGTCATGACTCATGCTGCCTTCTACTGTGTGGCTCATGAGTTTACTTTTCCAGGGTCACTAACTTGTGGGACAGAGCTGGCTATAGAGCCCAGCAGCCTGACTCCCAGGCTCTATCCACTGCATAACACTCCTTGCCTCTGAAATAATAAACCTCTCTTAAAGCAGATGCCTCTAACAGAAAACTCCTTTTATTGAGAATGGACCTTGAAAATAGATGAAAAGAGCATTTGGGCCGACTTATATAAATGAGCAGAAGTTGCTGGTATTGACTGCAGCAACATCTCTTGTCACCTGCTCCCACTTACATTTCAGCAACTTACATTCCACTTAAAAACAATTGGTGTGTCTTTAAGAGAAGAGCAGCATGGACTACTGTTACTACCTACCCTCCACTTTCCTTCTGCTTAGAATGTAAAAAAACAGAGGACGAGGTTAGGCTCTGGCTGTAGCATCCAGGCAGCACCTTTTGACATACTCCAAAACCGTACATTCCTGGGTTATAATTGTGTTCAATTGTTGATGCAACTCACAGATAAGTGTCACTCTAGTATGTTTGAGGAATGTTACTGATGTCTGAATGTTTGCAGGCCCATGATAACTCAACTTGCAGAGGAAGAGGTAGTGTGGGAAAGTGGGAGGCATGGCCAACAAGCCCTGAGCTTTTTGTTATTGTAGTGCTTGTTCCTCCCCTGATTGATGTGTGATCTTGGACAAGTTTATTAACCTCTTTGCCTCTTTGTTAATGGGGATGCTTACCAATCTCTCAGGATAAATGGGTGAAAAGTACAACATAAGTTACTCCTGGGGGAATTCTGCACCACTGCGCAATGCAGAATTTTGCAGAAATTAATGGGTGTGCAGAATTTCCTTCCCCCTCCAAAATGGGCTGCAGTGCTGCTAGCCACCATTAGGGGGCACTGGACTCAGCAGGGTCCGGCTTGCACATAGAAGATCTTGCTGGGAAGAGGGAGCTAGAGCAGTGGTTTTCAACGCCCCCCCCCGCCCCCCCCCCGGTGACCCAGTTGAAAAAAATTGTTGCTGCCCATGACCCAGTGGAGTTGGAGATGAGCCCCTCCCACACCTGAAACCCCTCAAGGCTGGAGCAGAGGGCTGGGGTGTAGGGGTGAGGCCAGGAATGAGGGGCCCAGGGTGTAGGAGGGGGCTCTGGGCTGGGGCAGGGGGTTGGGGTGCAGGAGGGGGTCAGGGCTCTGGGCTGGGGCAGGGGGTTGGGGTGCAGGAGGGGGGCAGGGCTCTGGGCTGGGGTGCAGGTTCTTTGGGGCTGGGGATGAGGGGTTGGAGTGCAGGGAGGGCTCAGTGCTGGGGATTGGGGCACAGTCTTACCTCCGGCAGCTCCTGGACAGCGGTGCAGCTGGAGTGCAGAGGCAGGCTTCCCGCTTGTCCTGGCACCTCAGACCATGCTGTGCCGTGGAACGGCCAGCAGCATGTCCAGTTCTTAGGCAAAGGTACGCGGCGCCTCTTGCCTGTAAGCACCACCACCACCCCAGCTCCTGTTGGCTGGTGCTTGGGGCAGGCAGGACCGGCTTTAACCCGATTCCCCGGAATTGGGCCCCACTCCAGGGGTCTTCGGCAGCAGGGGGTCCTTCAGTGCCATGGAAAACCCGGAGCGGATGCCCTGCTGCCGAGTATTCTAATCAAGCCCCGTGGGTCAAAAAGCCGGCCCTGGGGGTAGGGGTAGTGTGTGGAACCTGTGGCGCCCCCCCCGGAGCTGAACCTGCTGCTGGCTGCTTCCCCGTCGCAGCGTCAGAACAGGTAGGGACTAGCCTGCCTTAGCTAGGTAGCACCGCTGATGGGACTTTTAACAGCCCGGTCAGCAGTGCTGACCAGAGCCACCGCGACCTAGTGCCTTACATTCCGTCACGACATGCAGTTTGAAAACCGCTGAGCTACTGGGGTCCAGGCAGGGCTGGTGCAACCATTTAGGTGGTTGCCTAGGGCGCCAAGATTTGGGGGCGCCAAAAAGCGATGCCCCCAAATTTTTTTTAAATGGTTGAGCAGCCGCTGCTGCTGGGACAGAGAGGGAGTCTGAGCTGCCGGCGGCAGCAGCCACTGGCAGCCCAGGGCGTCCCCTGAGTCAGGGCGCCGCTGCAGCAGCCGGCAGCCCAGGGATTCCCCCCCGGGTTAGGGCGCCGCCGCGGCAGCTGACAGCCCAGGGATTCCCTCCCCGGGTCAGGGTGCAGCTGGCAGCCCAGGGCGCCCCCCCTGGGTCAGGGCGCCGCTGCGGCAGCCGGCAGCCCAGTGGCCCCCCTGGGTCAGGGTGCCGCCGTGGCAGCCCAGAGGTTCGGGCTGCCTGCGGCGTGCTGACCCAGGGGAATCCCTAGACTGCAGGCAGAGGCTCAGAATCCCTCTCCCTCCCAGAGCAGGGGCTCCAGCCTGTGCCATTTTTCTCGCCGGCGGGAGCGCCGGCGGCTGGCCAGAGCTGCGCAGCTCTGCTTAGGGCACGTGGCAGGAGCCCTGTGAGGGCAGCGCGACACCAGGGCTTCTTGAGGAAAGCGAGGGCTGCCCCCTGGCTCAACCTTCACGTCAGCCCCAGCGAGGGGCATGGAGAAGAAAAGAGCCTCAGCCGTGGTCTGGTGGAGTGGAGGAAGAAAGAGGACCCCGATGCTCATGCGTTGGGCAAGGTAAGCAAGTGCTTACCCACAGCTTGGCCTCAGGTGCCTGTGCTCCTGCCCCCTTGGTCCTTAGCTGGTCCCTGCTGCTGCTCCCCTTGTGCTTGGATGGCTGGAGAGAACAGCAGACTGCAGAGCTGAGCTGCCCCAGTGCCCCCAGGCCCCCAGGCCCCCTGACCCCATCCCCCCCACAGCCTTGACCCCCAGCTCCTAGCCCAGTCTCTCTGAGCTGGAGACCCCCTGACCCCATCCTCCCCACAGCCCTGACCCCCAGCTGACAGGTAGTGTCCCTAACACAGTTATTGCTCTTCGCATCCTCTTGACTCTCCCAGTTTCTGTGGCCAGTGGTGAGCAAAGCTTCTCAAAGCTCAAATTGATAAAAACTTACATGCGAACATCAATGTTGCAACAAAGACTTGTTGGGCTATCTACCTTGTCACTAAAACATGACATTGCTCACAGCATTGACTTGGAGGAACTTGTTTCTAAATTTGCTAAACTTAAAGCGCAGAAACACAAATTCTAAATTATAACATGTTACTCTGTGACTGTGTATTGTCTATAATGTATGTGATTTTGGGGGGGGGCCCAAGATGGAAGTTTTGCCTAGGGCGCAAAATATGCTTGCACTGGCCCTGGGTCCAGGCAGCTGCAGTTCCCAGCATACCCTGAGGGAAGGAGAGCACATTGTGCAGGAAACTCTCTGCAAGCCTGAGACCGAGGATCAGGCTGTTTCTCCCTTTGGATCTCTAGGAACTGAGAGGGGAAGGGATGCAGGTATGTGGGCTGGGAGGGGTGTGGTTAGAGTCTGGGGAGGAAGGGGGTTGGGTGTATTGGCTGGGAGAATCCCACAGATGGGCCCTGAGGGAGGGGTTATGGGTGTCTGCTACCACCCCTCCCCCCCGGTTTGGCTCTGGGTAGGGGGTGGAGAGGAAAGGGGTAGAGAAACAGGAATTGGGTTTCAGAGTAGCAGCCGTGTTAGTCTGTATCCGCAAAAAGAACAGGAGTACTTAGAGACTAACAAATTTATTTCAGCATGAGCTTTCGTGAGCTACAGCTCACTTCTTCGGATGCATAGAATGGAACACACAGACAGGATATATTGGATTGTTATAGGGGTTTCTTTAACTCTACTCCTGGGGGAAAATTTGTGTGTCTGTATTGTTACAGACATACTTGCTGATAGATATTTTGAAAGAAATTACCAAAATAATTGAAACTGGAATGACTGACCCACAAAATTTGCAGAATTTTAAAATGTGTGCAGAATTTTTAATTGTTTGGTGCAGAATGCCCCCAGGAGTAATAAGTGCAGAGTAAACTAGTGATGTCTGGTGGTATGCCATTCCCTACATGTCAGTTACTAAATGGGTTCTGTTCAAGTCTTTGCTTTTGGCCTGTCTGCATACGGTTGCATCAGATTAAATACACTTGGGTTTAAAAATCAATTTAGTTTCACCAGTGCAAAATGCGGCTGTGTAGGTGCTCCTAAATCGATATAAATAGCTTAGCCGTTTATCTTAAATTGATTAGAGACAGGATAACGCTGAATTGGAAGAAGCCACTCCCTTTAAATCAATACAACCCCTTGTATAGATGCACTTATTTCAGTTTAATTACATCAGTTTAAAAAGCTATTTGAATTAAACCTGAGAGAGACTTGTGTGTACAGACAGGATCTCAATCATGTCCTGCTCCCACACACGACCATGTGAGCAGAAATGAGCCCTAAAACTTTTCCAAGTTTTCCTGCCTTTTTTTCTCTTCTCTTTCCTGTGTAGTGAGTTAAAATGTAGGATTGTACTGTCCACTAGCGCATTAGGATATCGTAAAAATGGGTTGACGTAGTCACGTTCCTCTGTAAACAGACTTGCGAGAGCAAGATTAATTAGCTGCTTTAGAACTGAAGCTCTATAATTACTCTGCTACCTATTTAGCCTTATAGCAGAAATACTTTAAATCTAGGTATTTATCATTACAGTTTATGAAAGGTTTGCAGCCAGGCAGATTGCCAGTTGATACTGGCTGTTTATTCACTAACAAGTTTTTTACAGGTTCCTCCAGTTAAAAACATCTCTCTAAACGTGAAGTTACGTAAAACCAAGTGTTTCAGTTGGAAAAGGTAAAACTCAAGAGGACTCTAATCATCAGTCCCTAGATCACGAGCTGTGGGTGGTAGGCACTTCATAGAAGGAACAAATGGGCTATCTGAAAGAACAAATAGAATGAGCACCTCCATTGCTTTCCCGCTTCAGATGTGGTTAATGTTTGAACACTACTTTTGAAGATAAAAATCACTATGCTAAGCATTACTTGTATGAACATGTCTTGGGTTCATCTCCGCAATTATTTTCCCTAAGAATGTGAGCGTTGCTTTGACATTTTGGTACAGGAAGCAGTGTTATCTTGGTCTCATGCTATGTCCTAGTAGTAAGCTTTCTATTAATAGAGAGGTCCTGAAGAGGGAACAACCTGGAAACAGTTCCAGACTAACTTGGGCCTGGGTACCAAAATCTCTCGCTCTTCTCACATTATTTCAGCTGCTGATGGTGGCAGTTGTGTGCCGCCTAGGGCAGAAATCTTGCCTGTAGATATCTGTTCTCATGATATAGTGGCTGGATCCATACAGAATCTGCAAAACAGACTTCTTCCAGTTCTGTATCTGACATGGAACCAAGTTTCTAAAAGGGGCTTTGAATGAGGCAAGGATTCGAATCCCAGTTCGAAGGTGAGACTGAGGTTCTTTTTTCACTCATCTTTACCAACTAGAAATGTTCTGTTCTGCGGCAATTTAACATAAGTGTGTGTGTGTGGGGGGTGTATTTATGTTCATAGGCTTGAGTAGCTGGGTAACACGAACAAAACCTGTTGTCCTTTTTTGAAGCCAAGTAGTTCAAACTAACAGTTGCGGATAACTTTCAAGATTTAGACACAAACTTCGCTTGTTGGCTAGACGTGACTGGAATATACCATTTCCTCCCTCTCTTGGGAACCGCACACAATCTCTTTCTAATAAAATAATGGAAGTGAACAAGTCCCAGTGGAATTAAACAACCCATAGACAGTTGTGGGATTTTATTTTGGTATGTGCTGTTGTGGATATATGTGCTCATAGGGATGGCAACAACAAAATCCTTCTGCTGTTACAATAGGATAAAATTTCTAGGGAGCAGCACCTCGGGGAGCAGTTCCTCAGCTGGTGTAAACTGTCATAGCTCCATTGAAACCAATACAAAAATGACTTCAGTGGAGCTATGACAGTTTACACCAGCTGAGATCTTACCCCTAAAACTACTAAAGGGCTTTGCTAACTATTTTTTCTGCCTTTACAGAGCAGTCATGACTGTCTGTATCAGCTAGCAATTGCTTGCCTCTGTGAAATTAGTTGGTACTTTTAGATCACAAAAAGCACAATCAAATGTGCCATCTTATGCTCATATTAAAAATGTAGGACTCAAGAAGTCCAGTCCCTTGTGCTGAGGCAGAACCAAGTCAACCTACCATCCCAGACAGGTGTTTGTCTCACCTATTTTTAAAACTCTCCAGTGACACTGATTCCACAACATCCCTTGGAAGCCTATTCCAGAACTTAACTACCTTTCTAGTTAGCTTTTCTTAATATCTAACCAAATCTCCCTTGCTGCAGATTCAGCCCATTACTTCTTGTTCTACCTTCAGTGGATGTGGAGAACAACTGATCATCCTCTTTAGATCAGCACTAAACATATTTGAAGGCTGTTATCAGGTCCCCTTTAGTCTCAAGACTAAACATGCCCAGTGTTTTTAACCTTTCCTCCTAGGTCAAGTTTTCTAAACATAATTTTTGTTGCTCTCCTCTGGACATTCTCCAATTTTCCACATCCTAAAGTGTAGGGCCCCAAATTGGACATAGTTCTGCAGCTGAGGCCTCACCAATGCCAAGTAGGGTGGCAGAGTTACCTCCGGCGTCTTACATTTGACACTCCTATTAATACACCCCTAAATACCCTAGGATGAATTTTATCTGGCCCCGCTGACTTAAATACACCTAACTTATCTAAATATTCTTTAGCTGCTCTTTCTCTACATTTGGCTTGTGTTTCTTTCCCCCTTGTTGTCAATATTTACAGTGAGTGTCTGGTTACCATTAACCTTTTTAGTGAAGACTGAAGCACAACCGGTATTGAACACCTCAACCTTTGTGATAGCACCAATTATTTGCTCACCTTCTCTGCTTAGTAGCGGACCTGCATTTTTATCCTTCTCTTGCTCCTGATGTATATAAAGAACCTTGTTACCTTATGTCCCTTGATAGGCTAAGGCATAAAATGACAAACCTTTCTGATTTTGCTTTTGCTATTCTTTTATGCTCCTCCTTAACAAGTTGTCCATATTTCCTTTTTCTATAGAATTCCTTCTTGATTTTTCAGGTCATTGAAGAGCTCCACATAGAGCCATATTGACCTCTGACAATTTTTCCTATTTTTCCTTCACATCAGGATAGTTTGCAGTTGGGCCTTCACCTTGAGCAACTGCCAGCTTTCCTTTATCCAAGGGACCTTACCTACCAGTTCTCAGCTTTATTGAATTCCACTGTCCTTGTTTTGCTGCTCTCACTCCTTCCTTTCCTTACAGTAATGAAATCTGTCATCTGATGATCTTTCACCCAAATGGCCCTCCACTTTAAGACTTCTGTTGGTCAGAATCAAGTCTAAATAGTTGTCCCCCTGGTTATGTCCTCCATTTTCTGAAACAAAAAGTTATCCCCAATACATTCCAAGAACTTGTGGAAATCTTGTGTTTTGCCATATTTACTTTTCCAACAGTTGTCTGGGTATTGGAAGTCCCCTATTACTACCAGGCCTTGTGTTTCGGCTATTTCTGTTTGTTCTAGATAGGTCTCATTCCCCTCCTCTTCTTGTTTGTTTACAGTAGGCCCTTACAATGAGTTCACCCCTGTTTTTCCCCCTTTTATCTTTTCAGAGACATTCTATTGATAGATAATGCAACACCTCCTCCCTTTTTTCACCTTGCATATTCCTCCTTGCCACTCTGGACCAATATTCCAGTCACGAGATTTATCCCTCCAAGTTGTAATGCCAGTTAAATCATAATTTAGCTCATTGTTTACTTCTAATTCCTCCTATTTATTCTCTATATTCCTAGCATTTATGTGTAGACATCTAAGATATTGAGCAGATTCGCCTAATGGTTTTCCTCTTGTTGCTTCTATGATCCTATTGTAATTTTCCATGTACCTCTCACCACCCCCAACATCTAGTCATCTGTCACCTTTTATTTTATGCTTACCTGTGAGCTTTTTTCACCTGCCCCCTTGGAGCCTAGTTTAAAACCTTTCTCACGAGGCTGGGGAGTCAGTGAATAAAGATACTCCTCTTCCCAGATGTCCTTACTGGAACAGCATCTCAGGTGAGGAAGCAGAAGGCCTCTCATTTACATCATCTGTGTAGCCCTGAATTCATCTCCAGGATGTGTGTCCCTGTCTGGGCCTTTACCCTTGACTGGGAGGATGGATGGGAACACAACCAGTGCCATCGCCTCCTTCACCCTTGCTCCTAGAGCCCTGTAGTCACTGCTGATCTGCTCAGGGTCATACTGGCTGTATCATTCGTGCCCATGTGGATGAGCAGCATAGAGGGTAGCGGTCAGAAGAATGGATAATTACCTTCCCTATCCTTGACATGTCCAATAGTGAATTCCTCATCTATTCACCTCAATTGCATTATACAATATAGGAGCAAGACTTTAAAATCAATGATAATTACTGCCACAAACCTAAAACCATTCCACGTTGCTTCAAGTACTTTGATCCCAAGCCGTTGTGTTATGTAGTCTGAACTGGCTAAGGCCTGTATACTGCTGCCCTCTACAGGATGGAATTACAGCTGTGTGTCATAGGCCTGTGCTCCTGGAGTAATTTGGATCCAAGTTTCATGTCTACTGTTGTTACTGTGAGGTTATAAGTGGTGAAGATGTATAGTGTGCTGGTAACAATGAAATCCTAGGTGTCTCTGGATTTATTAGTACCTTTCACTTCTCTAGCAGTGAGACAAGGTCTGACCTGAAGAAGAGCTTGGGGTAGCTCAAAAGTTTGTCTTTTACACTACCAGAAGTTAGTCTAATAAAAGACATTACCTCATCCACTCTCTCTAGTATCCTAGGACCAACACAGGCTACAGCTCCATCAACACTGCAGTCTTCTATAGCACTTCTATCTGATGATTTCAAAACAGTTTACAGCCAATGAACTGAGCCTCACAATACCTTCGTGAGGGTTACATACATTTACAAATAGTTTGTGAGGTGTATTAAGGTTAAATGGCTTACAGAAGGTCTCAAAGTGTCAGTAGCAGGGCTAGGGCCAGAACCCAAGAGTGATGTAACTCACGCCTACATATCAGCATACAGACTTCGGCTCTTGCCTATTTTTAGACAAATGCCCTGGTTTAACTACATTGATTTAAAATTACCTTGTTAAATGGTTGAAAGCCCATAATGTAGACCCACTTAACCCAATTTAACTCTTGCTTGTATTGTTTTACCTTAAATCTTACAGTCCTCAGCCTAAAACAAACAAAAAATTATGGACACTGTTTCTGAGTTCTAATGACCCAACAAAATGTGAAAGAACAAAGCAAATCAATGTAATCTACCTAAACAGTATTTGCACGGTCTTAGAAATTAAGATTTCAATGAAAATTCTGGATTTGTGCATCATAACTTTATAATCAGAAATATCAATTGTTATAGCATCTGTGATTATTGCCCTCAGGAAAGGGTGGGTTGGATATTAAATTAATTCAGATAATCCAGCCATGTATACCACTTGGAGGGAAAGTATGTTTAGACTCATGACTTTAAAGTCAGAAGGGACCACGGGGATCATCTAGTCAGGGCCGGCTCTAGCAATTATGCCGCCCCACGCACGCGCTTGGCGTGCTGTGGCCTGGAGCTGGCCCTGCATCTAGTCTGACTTCTTGCACATTGCAGGCCACAGAACCTCACTCACCTGCCTTAGTAATAGACCCCTAACCTCTGACTGAGTTACTGAAGTCTTCAAATCATGATTTAAAGACTTCAAGTTTCTAATATATACTTTTAAACATTTTCACTCTGTTTTTCTGACTGGACAAGTATGATATGTGGTGATGGGAAAACCTAGATGTGAATGTTCTGGAATGGAAAAACACACACATCCCTTCTAAAATCAGAGTGTTTTCTGATTAATGTAAAATCTATTGATGGCTTTTGGCTAGTGAACCCCAGAGACAGCAGAGTCCAGTTTGCACCTGAATCCCCTTGGTAAGTGATGGCAAGCTCATCCACTGCTGTTGGCTGCTCCGTGCTACACCAGCAGTGTAATCTAGCTATAGAGAGAGCATAACTGACCCCAGGCTGTTAGACCAGAGCTTGTCTGCCCAGTGGAATAGAGCCAGAGGTTCTCAAGTATTTTACCATCATGCTCTACTTTTATAATCAAGGCAAACGAGCTCAGGTCCCAATTTCCTGTGTGCTGGAGACGATATTCATGTATACTAGTGAAATGCTAGAGTGAGGGTATAAGTAACCTTTCCCTGACACATGGCAGTGAAAGGGCTGAGCTTGGGGCAGCTGGGGCATGGGATACTGGAGCTTTGGAGAATATTTGTTTGGGGCAATCTGGAGCAGTCTTAAGTTTCCAGCCCAGTGTTCTACCCCTTGAGCTCCCTGTCCGTTTCCCTCCCCCCCACCCCCGCCCAGCACATTACTGTCTGCAGTCCCCCTCAGTCTGTTCCACTATGAGCCCCTGGTCAGCCTTCAGCTCAACCCCTATGGTGCCCTGTCCAAGCATATCCTCGCCTCCATGCCATCAAGGCATTTAGGTGAGTATGTAGATAGGTGCTGGCAGCTCCAGGCAAGCTGGATAAGGCAGAAGGGGGGCAGCAGTAAGGGCAGAGGAGAAGGCAGTGTCCCTGGCCTGCGTGCTGAAGCCCTGGTGGCTGGAAGATCACTGGGAGGCCTTGCTCAGTGGCTGCAAGCTCTCAGAAAGGCTGTTGGAGGACGCACTGGTGGAAATTCCAGCCAGCCAGAGGCATTTTTTATAATGTAAATAATAAACAAATTAAAGTCAGAGTTTTCTGCACCCACCCAAACCCTGTCCTGCTGCGAATCTGAGAACACTACACATCTTCCCTGCTACTAGCATAACATAACTGGGAAAAGGGGTCACTGCCTGGACTGCCCTGCATTATGCTGACCCTCAGCTGTCTTCAGTTTCTTGTGCCCTTTGCAGCCCAGTGTATGTTAGAGCAGCCTTCAAGCTGCTCTGAACAAGGCAAGAATGACCATGAAGAAAGCAGCAACAGGACCACACCAGTGCAGAGTAATTCTCTGTCACGTTTATAGGATCTTCCTGGCATTCACTCTAGGTGTTTTGCCCTTTCCCTGGAAACTGGTCCTGAATGTGAATCATGAAATGTGCAAGGAGCTGTGTATTTCCATAGATGTGTGGTGGCCCCTGCTGGAAAAGATGTGTATTGAAGATGCCATGGGTCGATGAGTGTGACATTAAAGTTCAATTTTGCTGAAATTTTTCAGAGCCATTTTCCTTGGGGTAGAGACCAAGCATGGACAATATCTGCCCATAAGGCACAATATTGCAGCAGTTATGAAAGTAAGGAAACAGGCATTATAATGGAAATTGTTTTGCAATGTTGACTATAGTGTAACTCTAAAATACATGCTCCGATAGATACTGAATGGTTATTAGAGACACTAACATTGTTTCCTCTGTGTTATTCCTATAGATCAGCTTTAGCTCCTCCTCCAGAGGTGCTGTAACTTCTCCTTCTCTTGCCATCTATGGTCACTGTTACCCTACAGATGTGTGGCCTTCACATCTCTCATATTTGGTTTCCAGATACCAGCACTGTTCCCATATAAAGTGCATCATATATGTGCACATGGCTTACCTGACTACCAAATCCTTTTATCGCTGCCACCTGTTTTCTATCCTATTATTTTGTTACTTCCTCCTGTGCTGTGTCGTGTCTGAAATTTGGTTGTAGGCACTTTTAGACAGGAAGCTTATGTTTTTAATCCCTCGTATAGGCATATAGGACACATTGTGTGGGCTGCAAAATAATACATAACAATAGTATAACCATCATTAACTCTCTGGATAGAGATACTGGCATTGTGATAACTTAGTGTGCCCTATAGATACAGGCTTTGTTCCTCTGTATGTGCCAGCTTCTCTACCCTATAAACAGGAGTGCGATAATAATTTTTATAGTGGGGGTGCTAATGACAGAAACCATGGAAACAGTGTATTTGGTGTTTGTTACTACTTCAAGCCAGGGGTGCAGCAGCACCCCTAATTCCAGCACCACTGCCTACAGATGCCACTATGGGTACTATTTTCATCCCAGGTATACTGCTGTGGTACTGTCATCTCCCCTGTAGATTCTATACTTGCTCCCCTATCTAGCCTCCAGGCTCCGTGGCTACCACTGAAACCTGCCACCATGCAAGGCACTGACCGTAGCCCTATGCACTCTCTTACCACTTCAGAAGTTATTTCTCCTCCCTTGGTATCCTGCTGTTCATTGATTTATCTCGTTAACTGACAACACTTGGTAAAGCAACCCACCGCCTTTCATGTATTTACAGCTGCTCCTGGATCTTTTACTTCCTACAGCTAACGAAGTGAGTTCTAGCCCACGAAAGCTTATGCCCAGATAAATGTGTTGGTCTCTAAGGTGCCACAAGGACTCCGCCTTTGGTTTTTTTCCGTACTAGTTACTGTTATTGCTCTCATCTCCGCTTCCTCGTCTAACGCCCGTTGTTCAGAAACCCACATACGGCCCGGTCGCCCGCCCGCGAGTCTAATTTCCCACACAAGATATCTGCATCTAGAAATCTCTCTGCCTAGGTCCCCCTGGTCAGCCCCGCCCCGCTCCCAGGCCCTTTCTTACTGCGCCCGCCTGCACCGCGTCCCGCTCGGCAGCCCCCGGACTCGCTTACCGCCGCACTTCCCGCGTTAAGGTGACGTGGACGGCAGGGCCGGGCTAGTCGGAGCGACAGCGGCGCAAGATGGCGGCCACCACGGGCTCGGGTAAGCGGGGCTCGGGCGGCCGGGCCGGGGCGGAGGGACTCGCCGCCGCAGGAGGGGGGGTGGTGCAGCTTGTACCGGAGGTCGCGGGGCTCCCCGGCTTCGGCCCAGCGGGCTCCGTGAGCGGGGGTTCGCCGGCGGGGCGTGTCGGGCTGGAGGGGCGGCGGCTGGGGGCGCTAGGCCGGGGCCCCAGCGCTGGCGGGCGAGGTTCCGGGGGGAGGGGTTTAAGGCGGAGCAGGCGCTTGTGCGGGTGGAGGGGTATCGGGGTGTGCCAGGCTGTGTGTCCCTGGGGGGGGGCGTTCTGGGGGTGCCGGGCTGGAGGAGGGGCTCCTTTGCGTGCCGGGCTGTGTGTCCCGGGGGGAAGCGTGTTCTGGGGGTGCCGGGCTGGAGGAGGGGCTGCCTTGTGTGCTGGCCTGTGTGTCCCTGGGGGGGAAGGGCGTTCTGGGGGTGCTGGGCTGGAGGAGGGGCTGCCTTGTGTGCCAGGCTGTGTGTCCCTGGGGGGGGAGGGCGTTCTGGGGGTGCCGGGTTGCAGGAGGGGCTGCCTTGTGTGCCGGGCTGTGTGTCCCTGAGGGGGGGAAGGGTGTTCTGGGGGTGCCGGGCTGGAGGAGGGGCTGCCTTGTGTGCTGGCCTGTGTGTCCCTGGGGGGAGGGCGTTCTGGGGGTGCTGGGCTGGAGGGGGGGCTGCCTTGTGTGCCGGACTGTGTGTCCGAGGGGGGGGGAAGGGCGTTCTGGGGGTGCCGGGCTGGAGGGGGGGCTGCCTTGTGTGCCGGGCTGTGTGTCCCTGGGGGGGAAGGGCGTTCTGGGGGTGCCGGGCTGGAGGAGGGGCTGCCTTGTGTGCCAGGCTGTGTCTCCCGGGGGGGGAGGGCGTTCTGGGGGTGCCGGGCTGGAGGAGGGGCTGCCTTGTGTTCCGGGCTGTGTGTCCCTGAGGGGGGGAAGGGTGTTCTGGGGGTGCCGGGCTGGAGGAGGGGCTGCCTTGTGTGCTGGGCTGTGTGTCCCTGGGGGGGGGAGGGCGTTCTGGGGGTGCCGGGCTGGAGGAGGGGCTGCCTTGTGTGCCAGGCTGTGTGTCCGGGGGCGAGGGTGGAAGGGCGTTCTGGGGGTGCCGGGCTGGAGGAGGGGCTGCCTTGTGTACCAGGATGGGGTGTTGTTGAGAGGAGAGGCATTCTGGGTTTAGTAGGCTAGAGGAGGGGTGCCTTGTGTACCAGGGTGGGTGTCTTTGGAGGAGTAGAGTTCTGGGGGTACCAGGCTGTGCGATGTCAAGATGGTATGCCCTTGATAAAACCAGGTTGGAAGAGAATGGGGATGCCTTGTTCCAAGTTATGAGGATGTTCTTGGCTGCTTCTCCTTTATCCTCACCATGATTTCTTTCTCAAGCATTCAGTCCCACTCTTTTATCACTTCTGAGTATGATATTGTTCCCTGATTAACAGGGTTATTAGAGTAAATCTGAAGTTATTGAGGGAGGGTATACATTGGGAATTTGTATTGGCATAGCTACATTGGTCAACATGTAAAAAAATATCCATATCCCCAAGAGACCTAGCTATGCTGACCAAACCCCCTGTGTAGACAGTGCTAGGTTGGCTGGAGAATTCTTCTGTCAGCCTAGCTACCATCTTTTGAGGAGGTGGATTACCTACACTCATGGGATAACCTCTCCTGTTGGCATAGGTAGTTTCTACACTGGAGACTTGTCTACACTTAAGATGCTACAATGGCACAGCTGCGCCACGATAGTGCTTCAGCGTAGACCAGAGGTCGACAGCCTTAGTCGTGTGCCGAGTCTTCATTTATTCACTCTAATTTAAGGTTTCGCTTGCTGGTAATACATTTTAATGTTTTTTAGAAGGTCTCTCTCTACAAGTCTATATATAATATAACAAACTATTGTTGTATTGTAAAATAAACGAAGGTTTCAAAATGTTTAAGAAGCTTAATTTAAAATTAAATTAAAATGTTAATCTTACGCCACCGGCCTGCTCAGCCTACTGCTGGTCTGGGGTTCTGTTCACCTAGGCCGGCAGTGGTCTGAGTGGGGCCTGCGTCTGGGACCCCAGCTGGGAAGGGTCTGACAGCGAGAACCCCAGACCGGCAGTGGGCTGTGCGGGGCTGGCAGCAGGGACCCCAGACTGTCTGTGGGCTGAGCGGCTCAGCCCACTGCTGCTCAGGGTTTCTATCCTCCGACTCCTGGCTGCCGGACCCACTAAGCCTGCTGCCAGTCTGGGGTCCCGGCCCTGCCCACATACAGTGGGTACCTACCTTCCCCCTGGTTCTGGCCCATTCTCTTCCTCTCTCTGCACTGAGCTGAGGTGGGAGTGCACTGAGCACAGGTCTAGGGGTGAAGGGTCTGATTAGGAGCTGGAATGAAGGAGGGGGCTCAGGGTTGGGGCAGGAGGTTTGGGTGTGGGGGCACTTACCTGGGCAGCTCCCATTTGGTGTGAGGGGTGCAGGTGGGAATGTGACTCCCGTTTTGTGCTCAGGGTGGGGGTGGGGATGTGCGGGGTTCATGGGATGTGGGGAGGCTGGGGATGTGGAGAGTGCAAGAGTCAGGGCAGAGGGCTGGGGGCATGTGAGGCGGTGCAGGTGTCAGGGTAGGGGGGCTGGGTATGTGTGGGGGTGCCAGACTCAAGGCTGGGTTAATGGGGAGGGGGCTGAAGGAGTCAACAGAGGGCTGGCTGGTACAGGGCTCAGGACAGGGGCCGGTGGGGGTGCAGGGCTCAGGGCAGAGGACTGGGTGTGTGTGTGTGGTGGGGGTCAGGGCTCAGGGCAGAGGGCTGGGTGACTGCCCCCCCCCAGGACCTCCCACCGCTCCTTATCCCGACTACTCCCTCCTGGGACCCCACCCCCTATCTAAGATTCCCTGCCCCTTGTCCCCTGACTGCCCCCCTAGGATCCTACCCCCTACCTGTCCCCTGACTGCCCCAACCCTTATCCACACCCCCACACCCAGACAGACCCCCTGGACTCCCATGCCTATCTAACCGATCCTCACCCCCTGACAGGACCCCCAGAACTCTGGACCCATAAACGCCCCACTGCTCCCTGCCTGTCTCAACCCCTCTGCACACCCCTGCCTCCTGACAGCCCCCCCCGAACTCCTGACTCATCCAACCCCCCAGCTCCTTGTCCCTTGACCACCCCCTCCAGAGACCCCCCCCACCCTTACTGCTCCCCCAGGACCTTCCTTGCTTCCTGTCCCCTGACTGCCCTGACCTCTATCCACCCCTCAAAGAGACTCCAGGACTCCCATGCCCCATCCACCACCCCGCTCCCTAATTGCCCCCCTCCAGAGACCCCCGCCCCTAACCACCCCCCTGGGATCCCACTCCCCCATCCAACCCACCCTACTCCCTGTCCCTTGACTGCCCCAACCCCCCCCCCGGCCCCCTTACCATGAGGCTCCCCGCTCATCTGGAGCCCTGCCTCCGCCCCGCGCGCAGCCCAGCCATGCCCCTCAGAGCAATGCGCGCGCGGTGGCAGGGCTCTGGATGAGCGGGGAGCATCTTTACCTCTCCACGGAGCCAAACGCTGCCCCGTGGGAGCACGCAGCCCCAGCCCCCAGAGCGCTGCGCATGCGGTGGCAGGGCTCTGGGGGAAGGCAGGGGAGGGGTCGGCGGCTTGCTGCGCTCAGCTGGTACTCCGGCCTGGGACCGCGGACCCCACGGCTTGCCGCGTCGGCAGGATTTTTAATGGCACGCAGAGTCCCAGCAGGCAGCCGCGTGCCATTAAAAATTGGCTCGCGTGCCATAGGTTGCCGACCCCCTGGTGTAGACACTACCTACACTGATGGGAGGGATTCTCCCACTGGTGGAGTTAATTCACCTTTCCAAGAGACAGTAGCTATATCAACAGAAGAATTCTTCTATCAGCTTAGCATTGTCTATATGAGGACTTAAGTCGATTTAACTATGCCACTCAGCAGTGTGGAGTTTTCCCACCCCTGACTGACGTAGCTAAATCGAGCTAATGTTTTTGTGTAGATTAGGCCTGAAGCTCTACAGTAGCGCAGCCACAGTGGTTTAAGTATAAATGTACTTTGAGACATGACAAATTACAGCATGGGAGGGGGTGGGAGAAATAGAGGAAGGGAGATAGAATCTGTTTCCAAAAGTTGTGTTGGCTGAATTGAACTGAACCCTGTGTATCTGTGTGCAGTAAGAACAGCCATGAGCGAGACCAGATCTACACTAGGAAATTAGGTCGGTATAACTACGTTGCATAGGGGTTTAAAAAATCCATACACTTGAGTGATGCAGCTAAACTAACATAACCCTCAGTGTAGACAGCTTCTCCCCTCAACATAGCTACAACTTCTCATGGAGGAGTACCACCTATGTGGCATAGGTAGCGTGTTCACTGAAGTGCTATATTGGTGCTGCTGCAGCATTTTAAGGTAGCTCAGCCCTTCGATTCACAGAAGCTATATAAATTGACTGGAGGGAGAATGTTTAGTCAGCTGAAATCTCTGTGGGGAAACTCAAGAAGACATCTCTTTAGCAGTTCATAAAGGAAAAGCTGTCTATATTGTCATTGGTTATGCCTACCAGAATAGTGCATCTCTCCTAAGGTTGAGCCTTTGTCTGTTCTCACTTATCAGGTACTTATTTTCTCAGTTCTGGGGTAAAAGTTTAAAATGAGGCTTCAGACTCTGGCAACTGGATAAAATAACAATGTGAGTTGGGCCCTGCTTTTTCTTTGTTGATGAAGCAATGACTTGCAGGTGCTACATACTTGAACACTTTTTTTTTTCTGTCTAATGCTGTGTCATGAGACCTGAAAACCCCCAAATCATTTTGGTCACTTATTGGGCTAAAACTAGTATTGTCTAGATGAAATTAGATGTCTTTGTATTCACTTTTGCAGCACATAGCTCTTCACAGGGAGGGCTTGACATAATGTCCTTTACAGGCCAAATATATTTCAAAGACTGAGGATTTTGTGGCTTTTAATTTTGTTGTTAATCTAATTCGAAAGGCTAAACGAACTCTACCAGCGTTATCTCGTAGTGTAAATAAACTTATTTACATCCGTAACTAAACGCCTTACGTTAAAACTATAAGAATATTCAAAGTCTAGTTACAGATTCTACGGGCATTGTCTACTTAGTTTCTTCAAGTTGGATAAGAAAGTCAGTTTCACTTTCAGGTTCTTGCCCCAGTGTTCGATTTCAAATGTTGCATGAGAATAGTTGTTTTAAAATCTCTGTTGAAATGTAAAATTACATATCCATCCATTAATCATAGGACATTCCCCTTTGAAGTAGCAAATGAACAAATCTTAAGCTACCCCAAGAGAAAGATCTTATTTCCAAAGACAGTTTAAAGTTTATAAGAACAATGGTTGTAGAGAATCAAGATTTAAAGGGGGAGAAACCCTGATGTTATAGCAGCGCAGTAGCTGCTGCCATAAAGCTTGTATTTTATGGATCTGTATATAAAAGTTCTCATAATCCTGATATCATCTGTGTTCTGCCACAAATGTGCTGTATATTTCAGGAGACCATGTTGGAACACTCAGTATAAAACATGAAACTGTGATATGACCTCATCAGGCTCTCTCATGTCACTTCATTCTGGCAGCTATATTTTCCCAATAATCCTTTGCAGCTGCTGACTTTTCAGTTTGTTTATCTGGAAGAATAAGGCAAGTGGCTTTCTTTTGAAGCCAGTGCAGATCCATAAATTCACTGTCTGGGTGGACGTGAGGGGGATGTGCATGAAGAGATGCAGTATTAGCTATGCAACCAACATTTCGTGGAGACAAAGTCTAAAACTTTAATTGGTACCTGGATTCCACATGACATGGCACTGCATTGCAGGCCAGACCTGAACAATCTTAACTAACCAGTAAAATGTGTTTTGATAATGAGTGTGTTGCTTTTTCTGGATCACGTTCTATGTATCTTTTTGGCCCGAGAGCCATATCTGTGTATGAAAATTGTATGGCGGGTCATAAATGCTCACAAAATTGGGGTTGGGGTGTGGGATGGGGTGAGGGCTCTGGCTGTGGGGTGCAGGCTCTGGGGTGGGGTCAGAAATGAGGAGTTCAGGGTGCGGGAGAGGGATTGGGGCAGGGCAGTGTAGGCCCTGGCTGGGGGTGCAGGCTCTGGGGTGGGGCTGGAGGGTTTAGGGTGCAGGAGGGTGTTCTCGGCGGGGACCAAGGGGTTTGGAGGGCAGGGATGGGGCATGGGGCTGTGGCTCGGGGTGCAGGCTCTGAGCAGTGCTTACCTCAAGCAGCTTCCGGAAGCAGCAGCAGCATGTCCCCCCTCCGGCTCCTACGCGGAGGCACAGCCAGGCAGCGCTGCTGTGCGCTGCACCATCCACAGGTGCTGCCCTTGCAGCTCTCAGTTGTGATTCCTGGCCAATGGGAGCTGCAGGGGTGGCTCTTGAGGTGGGGACGGCGTGCGCAGTGGAGCCCTCTGGCTGCCCCTATGCATAGGAGCTGGAGCAGGACATAAATGCTGCTTCTGGGAGCCATATGGAGTGGCCTCTGACCGTGCTCCCTAGCTGGAGTGCCGGAGCAGGGCAAGCCCCAGACTCTGCTCCCCGTCGGGAGCTTGAGGACCAGATTAAAATGGCAGGTGGGCCGGATGGGACCGGTTGCTGTAGTTTGCTCACCCTTGTTCTAAAAGCTCTGCTTTATTGGCGCTTGTAGTATTGAAAGTGGAGCGCTTGTACTTTAGGTAATATATGGCTAGAGGGGAGAAAAATGGTGCAGGAACTCTGCATGTTACTAAAGAGCATGCGCTAATGGTTATGTTCAAGTTTAAATTGCTGGTGGTAGGATGTTGTGTACCTTAACTACTTTTGGCAAAAACTCTTAAAATTGGTATGTAACTTTGTTAACATGGTATGGGAATTCTGAGACTTTGCCCTAACCTCTAATTGTGGAATAGAGGCCAACAACTTAATTTAAATACAACTTTGGGCTTTGTTCAGTTGGTAAATGAAGCAACTGTTGCTGGTAATAGATCCTGCCATGTGGCCAACAATGCAGTTTTTAGACTCATTCTCGGTAATGTTACAGTGACACTGTGATACTGTTGGTAATGTACACAGTTGATACCGGAAGCTTCATAAGTATAGTCTTAAGGGTACAACAAGGACCTGGGAAATGAGTCTCTTGGGGTTTTCTGTTTGGTTTTTTTTCCTTTTGATTTATCATGGGGCTTTTTGACAAGCAACTTATATCTTATTATCAAAATCTACTTTACTAGTACTTGTTTCACAAAATCCTTGTGAGGTATGCATGTTTATTTGTAAAGCACTTGGATATCATTGAATGATATCTGTAGCATACAGTGTTTCAGTAAAAGAACTTAGGAGACCAACCACTTCCTCTTTAACAAAAATACCCAATTTCTCATCTAAAGACAGCACTGTTCCAGAGTATTGGATGGTAGCAATTGTACCTATATTTAAAAAAGACTCCAGGAGTGCTTGAGAGAATTACAGACCAGTGAGCCTTATATCTACATCTAAGAAATAGGTTGAAACAATAATTAAAAATTGAATAATAATGTTTCTGAAATATCTTGATATGATACGGTCTAACCAGTACGGTTTCTGCAAAGGAAGACACACTTTTATATCTCAGAATTTTTTTAATGTGTGAATAAAGAATAATTGGTTGAACTTCTTATTTTTAGACTTTCAAAAGGCCTCTGACGAGGTGCCTCATAAGAGACTACGGAAAAATCTAAGGAGTCATGAGGAGAACAGCAAAGTGTTATAATGGATCAAAAAGTAGCTATTAGACAGAAAACACTGGGATTAAATGGTCAACTTTCATCATAGCAAAAATTTAACAGCAGGGTACCTCAAGGTTCCATTTTTAGGTCCAGTGTCATGTAGTAAACTTATTAATGAGATGAGAAAGGTAACAGTCTGCGGATAATAGAGAGTTACTTAATCTAGTCAAGACCAGAGAGGACTGTACAGCACTTCAGAGGGAGCTAACCAGACTAGGTAAATGGGCACCAAGATTGTATATGAAGTTCAGCATTGCTAAATACAAAATAATACATACTGGAGGGGAAAAAATAAATTACTCATACATCTTACAAAGTTCTGATTTTCCTGAATTAATGCAGTTTGGGATTCAAGGCTTCATTGCAGATGAGTTAAGGCATTTAAGATCTCTGCCTAATGCACAGCTATACTTAAAATTAAAGTGTTAGGATGCATAAAGAATAGGATGGAGAATAATATCGAAAATACTATGCTATTGTATACATCAATAGTGTGGCCTCATCTGGAGTACTGTGTGATAGTATTCCTATCTCAAAAAAGGATTTTGTAGAGTTAGTGAAAGATGACAAGTGATACAGGATGTGGAAAAATTCATATGAAGAGATTGAAAAGAAAGGAGATGAATAAGAGTCGACACAATAAATGTACATAAAAAAGCAGGTGTGGAGAAGGTAGATTGATAGCTTCTGTTCTTCTTGTCTCATAACACAAGAACTAAGGTCCATTCAATTAAATCCAAAGATGGCAGATTTAAAACTGGGAAGAGAGCAGGTTTTTTGTGCAATGCATAACTGGCCTGTGGAATTTATTGTCACTAGATATTGCTTGTACCAAGAAGTTAGTAAAATTCAAAAAGGGATTAGACATGTATCTGGATAACGAGAATATCCAGAATTATGATAGTTAATGCTAAGTGGCTTTGAGCTTCATGGTTTAAGCCAATCTCTAACTACTAGAAAGCAGGATGAGATCTAGCATGGACAGCAAATTATCCCTCATCTGCCTACAGTAGGTTTTTTTATAACTTCTTCAGAAGCATTTGGTGTTCGTTACTGAACTAAATGGACCTTGGGCTGATCCAGTATGGCAGTTCCTGTGTGCTTATAAGAAACCTGATATTAAACTGACACAGGATTTTAGCTAAAGATAAAGTTTTGTATCATATTTGCTCTAATCTGCTGGTGTGAATTTCCTGCTGTTTTAAATTAATCTTAATATCCAGATAACACTTGCATTTTATTTTATAATTGAGTACAAAAGGATCAGCTATTTAGAAGTTTTTTTTAATCAAAGGGATTAATTTCAGAAATTCTAGCAGTACTTAAGGAATTTTTTTTTTTTTTTTTTGGAAGGTGGAAGTTTGAGAGAGAATGCGGAACTCAACATCACCAATATTCTTGTTACATATAAAAGCAAATATTTTTGTCTGATAAGAGTTGGTGTAAATATTTTCCCCAAAATATTAGTTTTGAATGACTTCCTTAGTAAAATAAATTGTAGCTGATGTAGCTATTATGGCTTGTTTCACAGCTGAAAAACTAAAACAATGTTGACATTGCAACTGTCTAATTTGTACTACAAAGTTTTCTTTAGTTTGAGACCTCTTTAATGGAAATGCAAGTCTCTATAAGCAATTTTAGGGCTTGCGTACACTACAGGTTATTACAATATAACTTATCTTGCTCAGGAGTGTCAGTAAGCCATCCCCCAGAATGACGTAAGCTACACCAACCCAAGTGCTGATGTAGATAGCACGATGGGTATGTCTACACTACCTACCGGGTTGGCAGGTAGTGATCCATCTATCGCTGATCAATGTATCATATCTAGATGAGACGCGATACATCGATCCCCAAACGTGCTCCCCGTCGACTCAGGAACTCCACCAGAGCGAGAGGCGGAAGCGGAGTTGACGGGGGAGTGGCGGCCATTGATCCCGCACCACGAGGGCACGAAATAAGTCAATCGAAGTCGATCTAAGATGTGTTGACTTCAGCTACGCTATACTCATAGCTGAAGTTGTGTATCTTAGATCGATTTCCCCCCCACCTCCCACCCGGCGTAGACCAGACCTTCGTCAGCCAGCTAGTGACTCTCAGGGAGGTGCTTTTATTATGCGTCCAGGAGAGCTGTCTTCTGTCAGCAGAGAGCGTCTTCACCAGACACGCTACAGCGGTGCAGCTACACTGCTTTAGCACTTCTAGTGTGGACTAGCCCTTAGTCTAATTTGCAAGGAATGCACTTAAGTATAAAATTATGCAACTAGCACTTTATCTTATTCAGAAGTATTTCATAGAGTTTGGGGGCTGGTTAAATATCTCAGAACAAGTCAGTTTCTGTTGTCTTGTTTGAGTACAATGACATGTAAGGGCAACATATGAACTTTACATTTCTTGGCTTCTTACAGTTTGTATCATAACCAAAAGCCTTTAATCAAACACTAAATATCGCATCACTTCAAAAGTATTCTGAGGACAAAATTCTGCATCTAAAAGAGTACTTAATTGTGTGATTGTTGGAAAATCTAGTGTTTAAAATAGTTCCAAAGAAGAATACTTGGAGCGGATATAATTAAGGCTGTAATATCAAACGTAACATGGAAAGTATTTTAAAACATTTTTTTTCCAGCTGTTTTGTGTATTTAGGTACAAAAGATAAGTTTTGGTTGAAAGATGTGATTTCACTTAGGCTAGTTAGTTCTGGAGTAATTACTGATGTCAAAGTTAAAATTGGTATGAGAGATCAGAATCTGATAGGTTTCCTCTTTAAATTAGTTATGTAAAATTATCCCTGACAGAACAAGGACTTGTTTTTGTTAGAGCTCCTAATTACTGAAATGTATTAGCCATAAATTCTTGTGCTTTATCCCTTACAGTTGAGATAAATCTGTATGTGCCAAACGATAAATGCTTGTGTCTTAACTCCTCTGTGGAAAGAAAAGCTACAGATGTAATCTTTCATTGTCATGCCAATGTAAAACTAACTCTTTACTCTGAAGGTTTGATTTTGTGCATATTGAAATCAGTGGTAAAACTCCTTTTCACTTTCATGGTGCAGCATCTGTCCGTCAAAGTATTTTGACCATTTCATTGTATCAGAACCTACTAGCAGTGCTAAAGTACTTTGGTGCTTCCAAAATGGACCCAGTTTTTGAAAAGTCTTTACCTCTGTAAAACATACTGTGTGCTTCAATTTGGTTGTACAAGTCTGAATCTGGTATTATTTAAATTATATAACTGAAATTTCTTAAGATGGAAAAGCTCAGAAAAGCAGAGTAATGGACTTTACTTTTTTTGCTTCATCAAATATACATTTGTTTGTATGACTTATTTGAACTACTTTAAGTGGTTTTTAATTAAGCTAAAAACACTTAAGCCAAGTCTACACTACCCGCTAGATCGGCGGGTAGTAATCGAACTATCGGGGATCGATTTATTGCATCTCATCTAGATGCGATAAATCGATCCCCGAATTGACGGCCGTACTCCACCTCGGCAGGAGGAGTAAGCGGAGTCGACAGGGGAGCCGCGGCAGTCAAGCTGCCTCTGTGCGGACGGCCAGGTAAGTCGAACTAAGATACTTCAAAGTTGCATATCTTAGATCAATTCCCTCCCCCCAGTGTAGAACAGCTCTTTAAATATCAAGGCTTTCTGTGCTCTAACTTGTAATACTGTACCTCAGACTGACAAGATGCAAGAGGTCTAAGAATTAACATATGCTCTGTTAATTTTTTTGTACTTAAGTGGTTTGATAGGAGTTGAACTTTGGAATGTTTTGAGACCCTTTGTCAAACTAGGACTTTCATATATCTGCCTGGAAGCATATTTTTCTTTCTTAATACAAAAATTATCTTAGATTCTGTCTGACAGGATTTTTTGCTTTATCAATCTTCTGCATCCTTAATTTATCCTGTTGTGCCTGGGTCTGGCAAGTCGTTGTTGGAAGTCAGTTTAAAATCTGAGATGACTTAATAGATAATTACTTACCAAGAATTAATTTTAGTCTGCTGCTGCTTGGTGGAATTCTGAGGAGCAAAGCTCATGAAGAGGGTGCTGTATCACTTAGCTCTTGGAATGCTATCTTCATAACCATAAGGCTAACAACTCTTCATTAGGAACTTGAGATCTATAGAAATAAGGCTTCTCCACTTATGGCAGGCAAGTGGATTTTTTTTTCTCCAATCCCCACTGTAAAACTAAATGTTCTTCATGGGCTTTGTCAGAGCTAGTAAACAAAAGTCTGAGATTGAGGCCAGATGTGTACAAATTTAGTCAAGACTTAAAATTTATATCCAGTTTATAAACTCGTGAAACTGGAGATTTAACATTCAGTGCTGCTATAGTTAAGTCTCTAGCAGGTTCACTGTAGTAATCTTTATCCTTTTGCTCTGAAGTTTATAATATAATATATATTTCTCTTTGGACTATTTCCATGAGGTCTGCAGGCAGTAAACTAAGATGATGCAGATTTTTCTCCTACCTTTTGTGTCATAATTTAAATGAAATTTGAAACTGCTGCTCAGAGTATTCTGGTTCATAAAGAATTGGCTAAATTAAAATTTATAATCTGAAGCCTGTTTTGGTGATGTAGTTATTAAAACTTGGACTAAACTACTTATTTCTTCTGTATTCTGTTTTTGTATTGAAGGGCTTTTAAAGCAAACAGGTTTGTTTTGTTGTTGTGTTGTCAGTCTCCATAACTACACTTAATAAAAAAAATTATGCAGGTATTTGCCGTATGTGGAAAATGTAGATGACTCACTCTTGAGTCAGCTGGTGTAGGAATACTCTTCTGTCATAGAACTTGCCCCGGGTTTAGCTTGCAAAAGTAACTTGGCAAATATTTAATGTGCACAGAACAGATAAGAACATAGTTATCCAATCATACATCCTAAAATAAGTTTTCTCGCCTTCCTACTCTTTCCTCATCCCCTCATTAAATTCACAAATTGATCATCAGTTTATATTGTTTTTTTGAACTTCATTCAAGTTCCAGGTTAGGACCAAACTTCCACAGATGCTGTATGCTTTAGTATGCAGACAGAAGGTGCCCTTGTACAGGCTGTGCTAGGGTAAGACACTGATTTTCCCCCTCCCCTGCCCCAAACAGGCGTTTTCCAGGTTTTTTTTATATAGTGTGAAATCAACATTTTGATGTTGCCTCATGGACCCACCACTTTGCAGTTGTGACACTAGCAACAAAACAAATTCTGTAGCAGTAATACTCAGAGTTTGTTTTTAGCCTTTTTTTTTCCTTTCTTCATGTGATACAGCAGTTAGGAAGCCCTACGACCAGCCAGCTCTCTCTGGACCACCAGCGATCCACAGACTAGTTTAATTGCTACTCTACAATCTTTTATTTCTAGGACCCTTGCCATTCATTGCTCTGACTCATTCTGAATCAGAATATTTGGAAGAGCCCTAAAACAATGTTGCCGTCTGTTTCCATAAGAACTTATATTAATATTATATACACTCTCCCCCACACCAAAGTAAGGTTTCAAAGTCCAGCACATTCAGGTTAGGAAATGATGGAGTTAATGTTGCCGTTTGAACTTTAGTTTGACTTTCCTGTGCATTTACATTATTATAGTCCTTAATCAAATGATCACATACTGCTTTCTTCCCACAGGATTCCTGCCTTATTCAGTGCACAGAATTGATGGTGCTCACTGACTGGGTAGCTATTCAATATTTCCTTTTATCCTTGTCAGTATGTGGCTCCATGCCTTACCACAAACCATCCAAACCTTGCACTGAATACAGAACTAACTTCATCTTGGGCTCTTCTGTGGTATCTACATATCTTAATGAATTATTTTCATAGCTCCCAATGAGATGAGGTGGTGGTATTATCCTAGCTTTACAAATGGTGAGTTGAGGCGGAATGATATTAAGGCCAAATTTGTCAAGTGTCGTAATTTTAGATGCCCAATATGAGACAACTGATCTGTGTGTGTGTGTGTCCAGGTTACTTGGCATTCTTATGTCAGTTCAAGGGTTTCAATTTTTTTGTTTTTTAATGTATATTGTAGAGCTTTGAGGATTAGGACTTTGATTCCACAACAAAATCAGAATTGCCATTTAGTCCCTTTTAGGTTTCTAAGACAATTGAGGGAGACTTTAAAGACACTAAAGTTGTCCTTCTCTAAGCTCTCTCATATGCAATGTGACAACCCTTCCAGGTTCTCAAGCAGTCAAAGGAGATATTTTCAAGGCTCTTGCTTTGCCTCTTCCCTCATGTCATGTACTAGAGATGTTTCTTGAGCACTAGATGAGCTTATTCATCACTGAGAACATTTTAGTCCCATAAACAGAATTTCTGTTTCTTCTATGCTAACCAACAGGTGAGGCTGGAGAAGGGGACTAGGCATTCTCTTCAGTCATCTTGCATGTTATGCAACTATTCAATAGTTAACCTTTTGGTATTTCTGTAAACAAAAATTTCTTGAGAAGGTCAAGTGGAAAATAACTCCATTAGCGTTCTCTGTCCTATCAATGCATCTTTGTTTCTCTTAGGACTGTTCTTAAGCATGTACTATGAGCAAAAAAAAGAACATGACAGAGAATAGGATTTATTCAGGATTCTTAATGGCTGTGGCTTGGTCTTGAAGGGAAAGTCACTTAGCCTCTCTGTGTCTTAGTTCCCTACCTGTGAAATGGTACTGATAATGGTTCCCTACCTCACAGAGGTGTTGTGGCATAAGTTTGTTAAAGATGATGAGGTACTCAGATATTACAATTTTGGGGGCCCATATAAGTACTTCAGCTAGATCTTGCACTGTTGAAGTCCACTAAAATTAATTTCAAATTAACTTGTTTATGTTACAACACAGATTGATTTGCTACATTTAAAAAGCTCTGGAAAGAGTCATAGATGTCCAGGCTCGTACAAAATGTTGTAGCTTCTACCTTTTATTTTCTAAATCAAATGGACATAAAGTAGGAAGACAGACTGTAAGGAAGCAGGAAGTAAATAATGCTGCTTACATCTCTGAATACACAGAGGTCCTCTTCCTCCTCTGGCTGTGTGCACTAATGCAGAGCCTAGCTGCCTTGGCTCACTAGCATGATTTTTGTATTTACCTTAAAAAAAAAAAAAGACGACTCCTTCTTTCCACTCACTTTTATATTTAATGTCTGATCTTGTATCTTCCTCACACCATGAAAATACTGCCACTCAGAAATATTGCTGTTTCTCAAGGTTTGGTCTAAATGTTTTGACATAGGATTATCAAAAGTAGCAGTCCAATTATCCAGTCTTATATCACTGCCAAATATTCTCAGTTCAAAGTTTTTCTGATTCTTTTTAGGAGTAAAAGTTCCTCGTAATTTTCGACTGTTGGAAGAACTTGAAGAAGGTCAGAAAGGAGTAGGAGATGGTACAGTTAGCTGGGGTCTTGAAGATGATGAAGATATGACACTTACAAGATGGACAGGAATGATTATTGGGCCTCCAAGAGTAAGCATCAACTTTCAGATTTAAATTCCAGCGTCACTCAAAATTCTGCTTTCCTCTCCCCTTTTTTCCCTTGCAGACATTCTCATGCATGTATCTGAGTGGGTATGTGTATGCAACCAGATTCACTTGGCATATAAATTGGGGTTGATATGCCAGTATATCTTTCTGCTTATGACTTTAAACAATGCTAATACCTTTTAATTGATTAACTCTGTTACACAAGTGACATTCACGTTTACAGATTAATTTACACAGTAATCTTCTAGTGCCCTGTAGGTCTGAATTACAGCAAAGTCTCAAAGCTTTTAAGAGTTAAATATGGAGCTAATACTGGTAATATCTCACTAGCCAGTCCTTCTATATTAACATATTTTGCCTTAGTTCAGTTCTGTTTTGGTCATCGCTTTAGGGCATTTCTTGAGGATTTGGGGGTGGAGGGGTAGTATTTCTATTGCAGCAAAACTTTAAAGTTTCAGCTAACTCAGAAAACTCTTATTAGAATTTGAAATTCTAGCCATAAACTAAACTGTGCTTTTGACTTTATCACTTGTCTCCCAATCAGTGTATTTAATATGCCTCAGAGTGGCTTTTTATAATGCTACCATGCTCTTTACAGTAATACTGCAGCTGGAGAGTATCTGTCCTCCTGTTTAGAGAGGTTAGTAAAAAGGACATCTTGATGATAGCGGTACAGCTATGTTATCACTATGTGTGAGACAAATAATTAGGCTTAGTGTTTCCATATCATTTGATATTTTCAAAGTACCTTATGTACTAACCTCATGGTCTTGCAGTCTGAAACCTACAGTGGTGACAAGCTTAGTATCTCATAGCTAGTCCAAAACATGGCTGCTATGATGGTTCTTCAGAGCTATGGTCCATGTGACTACACTCTGGCTGTAGTGGACAAATTGGACTAATTTATTTGGGCAGGAATGTTGTTGATGTCTCTACAGTGGGGTAAGCCCCTTTAGGCCTCTAGGCCCTACCATCTATGGAATGTCCCCATAGGTGACTCCTTATCAGTCAGTGACTGGTTTCTGCTGTATCTCATGAGGCTTTATCTCTACTTTTTAATGATGTAGAAGGATAATGTAACTATATGTTCTCATCCATATGTCATATCCTTTTTTTAATCCTATTAAACTCTTGGCCTCTACTTTGCAGTAGTAAATTCCACATGTCATTTATGCATTATGTGTATCTTAAAACAAACACACACACACACACACACACACACCCCTTCCTCATCACTATTGCGGCCTTCCAGTTTCACTGACTATCCCCTTGCTCTTTTACTATGGAATGATAAATGTGAGTGCGTGTTACCGTCACTATACGAAGTACGCCCAGTCTTTTCAACCTATCATTATGTGGAAGCCTTCAGATGCTCTCATTGCCTATATCTGCACCTGTCTTTGTAGCCATTTCTGAGGTAGGGTGACTTTGACCGAACATAATACAGCAGCTGAAGGTTTACCGTTCAATTAGAGACAAATCAACTTAATGTAGACTTTGTTTTGACACTTCAGGTGTTCTGAGAGAAGGTCTTCCATGAAGATTTGAGGTGCCAACCTCAATGTTGGCTGTAAATATTTTTATTGACTATAGACACTTACATGATCCTGTCTTTTAGTACTTGTCATTCAACGGTCTTGTATTAAACAAATATTTAAAAAGAGACTGAAATCTGCACACACCTGTGCTTTTACCACAGAAGTATTGTCATGGGAGCAAAGTACAGTGAAGTGATTCTGATGTCAGAATTGTGTAGGATAATCCAATCTGTCTAGAGGTGACAACTTTTTGTCTCGGTTCACAACTGTCTTCTGTTTTTCACCTTTCCTGTCTGACACCTTTTAAAAAGATCTCTCCTACCAAAGCCACTAGAAAATCCTGCTCTGCATAACTGACCACTGGATGTCACTGTTGCATAGAAAGACCACTGCAAATGCATTTGTGTGTGTACCTGTCTATGAATACAGTGACTCTTACTTGAGTTTCAAACTGGCAGGTTCTAGTTTACTAGTAATAGATATGTATATGCGTCTGTCTCTTTACTCTAAATCTTGTAATAGATCATATCCCAGTGCTTGCTGGCCTCTTTCTCAATCTGTCTTTAGTCAAATTGCGCCATAATTGTGAAGAGATTACACTTAAGCGTGTGTTTACATTGAGGAGAGCTCTGTCAATGTAAAATCCTAGCAGAGACAAGGCATAAGTATTTTTTACCTCAATGTACCTACACAAGAATGACCATACTGGGTCAAACCAATGGTCCATCTAGCCCAGTATCCTGTCTTCCATCAGTGGCCAATACCAGATTATTCAAAGGGAATGAACAGAACAGGACAATCATGAAGTGATCTGTACCCTGTTATCTTGTCCCAGCATCTGGCAGTCAGATTTAGGGACACCCTGAGCATGGAGTTGCATCCATTACCATCTTGGCTAGTGGCTATTGATGGACCTGTCCTCCGTGAACTTACCTAATTTTTTTTGAATCCATTTGTAGTTTTGGCCTTCACAACATACCCTGACTGTGCATTGTGTGAAGTAGTTCTTCCATTTGTTTGTACACCAAAGTTATTCCCCAGGTTGAGGGTATACAGTTGATTTTGGTTAGCAGTGTTAAAGTAAAACCTGCCTGTGGCTTGTCTCCAGTAGGATTTTACATAGAGAGCCCTCTGTGTAAAAACACACAGCATTATGTTTCTGAGTGCCCGTATGCTTGCATGATGACAGAACTTGTAGTTTTTGAGCCATTCTCGTCTTTTGGCATTCAGAGCCATGTTGACTCAACAAGAATCTGTGCTCAGATTTCCCAGTCTGGAGACTTTCTGATCTATCCAGGCCTCCCCCCTTTGTGGCTTTCTGTCATGCTCCCTTCATTCTTACCTTTTACAGCTGGAATCCCTCCCTGACCCAGTCTACCATGTGAACACTTAAAACTCTTGTAGTTTCTGGTTAGCTTCACCCTCCCCTCCTCCCCCCTTGTCCTAATTCCTCTCCCCACTGTCTTAAATCATCTTTAAAAATTGCAAAAGAACAAGATATATTCTTCAGTCCCTGTACATTTGTTATGTCCTCCTTTCCACATATTTAGTTAGATTTTAAGCGCCTCATGGTAGAGACTGTCTTATGTCCGTAAGGCACCAGCACAGTGTAATTGCTGTGAAAAATAATAATCCTTTGATTCCTGGTCTGACGATGGGGAGTGACCCATGAATGTATTGTGATTTGGAGCATTCTCCTTATCTCCCCACAACTCTCACTTCGGCGAGTTATGAATACGGTGCAAAAATCGAGGTCTAGCTATAGTTTTTACAGAAAATTGGGTTTAAATAGCTGGCTAATATAAAGCATTGGTTTCATTTCCGAGGTAGTCTAGACCATTGAACCTACAATTCAAAAATGCATATGCCTTTGAATTGCCTAGTATGAAACTGAAATCTATGGAGAGATACTGGATTACTTTACTCTAAATTAATCTCCAAGCAGGGATGTCGATTATATTCCATAATCTGATAAATAGATGATAGTTTAATTATTGGTGTGCAGCATGACACGCTTTGTCTATGTTGGGCACTAAGTGACTTTTTCTGGCAATTTTCAGAGTGTAGCTTAGCAAATGTGAAAACATCTGCCATGTGTGTCGCACTTAAACTGTGTGTCCCTGATGACTATTGTAATTGAGTGATTCTAATACTGCCTGACACAGATGTTCTTCTCTTCCAGACAATTTATGAAAACAGAATATACAGCCTTAAAATAGAATGTGGGCCTAAATATCCAGAAGCACCTCCGTTTGTAAGATTTGTCACAAAAATTAATATGAATGGAGTAAATAGTTCTAATGGAGTGGTAAGTTGTTTTCTTTTTTTTCTGTTTATGTTAACGTAGTTTAAACATTGAACGTTAATTTGAACCTACATCTTTACTCAGGTGTTTCTTAACAAATACTTTGCTTTCTTTTTGAGTAGTGGAAGAGGGGAGGTATAAGGTAATTGTCATCAAATATGTTTCAGTAATTTAAAGATATTGCTAACAACTCCTCTCTTTTGTCTTAGCAGCACTCAGGTTGTTACACAGTATGAGCATTTATTAAGCTTGAAAGGAAACTAAACATATGTTAATTTTTTCAAACTTGCTGGCAGTAACTTGATTAAAAACCACCGTGTCTGATAAGCAGCTATATTTTTTGGACTCTGAGGACTGACAGGAGTGGTGTTTTTTGTCTATTTTTAGGTGGATCCCAGAGCCATATCAGTCCTAGCAAAATGGCAGAATTCTTATAGTATCAAAGTTGTTCTGCAAGAGCTTCGGCGTCTAATGATGTCTAAAGAAAATATGAAACTTCCTCAGCCACCTGAAGGACAATGTTACAGCAATTAATTTAAAAAACAAAAACAAATCATGCCCCTTTATTCAATTTAAGCTGTCTTCATTTTCCACAGTAGTAAATTTTCTAGATGCATCTTGTAGACCTCAAAGTACTGGAAAGGAAGTTCCCATTCAAAGGAAGTTTATCTTGAGATACTGTAAATGATACTAATTTTTCATTTGAAATATAAGTTGTGCTATAACAAATAATCCTGTCATGTGTAACCACTATCCACATAGTTGAACTTCTGGTATCAAGAAAAGTCTATTTAAATTTATTACTGTCAAGACCAGTGTGGCACATTTTATTCAACTGTGAAAACATATATCACACAATCACCTTGCTGTGTGTTTGGCCTGGGTTATTGGGTTTTTTTTTCCCCTTTCTCTGTCTTTTGCAATAGAGTTGAAGCTCAGGGCTATTTATTAGAATAGACACAAAGGTTTTAGCTTCCAGGACTATGCTGGGCTTTGTGGACTACTAATGGGGATGTATGCTAACCTCAATCATCCCTCCCTTTGTGCTATCTCTAGTAAAGGCTGAATGTGACTGTGGTTGGTTTTATTTTTTATGTCCTAGTAATGTAGGGCAGGCTTCTCTTCTTCCCTTTGGCCAAAGCACAGATTGTATTTCTCTTCCTGCCCCCTCCCCCCACACCTCCCCCAATAACATGGGCCTTGGGTGAGGGATTCAGGGTTTTTTCAATCTTTCCTCTCTCCCATCTTCCTAGAGGGGGTGCTGCTTTATTTTTGCCCCTTTTGTGACTTTTCTCCTTACCCCTGGCCAGTGGCCAGCAGGGGAAAGTGTTTGGGCAATCACCTGACCTGTCCCCTCATGCTTGTCATTTTGTTTTTGCAATGAATTTAGTCTTCACCAGCCTGGGAAACAAGAGTATCTATTCTGCTCGCAAACTTGGATCTCCCTTGCCCCCATGGCACTGCTGCCACACCGCCAAGCTGGCCATGGCTGATGTTATTAGGTAGGCTTTTGACATGGTGAAAAGAGTGGTAATTTACCAGGATTGCTTGGATTTGCTAGCTGCCAAACTTTAATGGGAAAACTCTGCATGTAGAAATTCTAAACACACACTCCAATACAACCAGTCAAATTTCAGTGCTTCAAAATTGACCTGAGGCTGTTAACTAATAAACAGTGCACTTACTTTTGGCCCTTTTTAAAGACCTGACAATTAGAGACAAATCAACTTAGTGTAGACTTTGTTTTGACACTTCAGGTGTTGTGAGAGAAACTCTTCCATGAAGATTTGGGGATAAATGGTGTGCACAGCAGATTAGAGAGACACCTTACTGGCAATGCTTCCTGGCAAATCACTGCCTTTTCTGACTTACTGTTTTGGACCACAGACTGCTGATATGTGGATGCAAGCTTAAATACAAACAACCTAGTGTGTCCTAAGTTTTATGACAAATTCAGTGTTTGTGTAAAAAACCACAGTTTAAAGCAGTGGCTATCAAATCAATGAACAATTGATGTTTCCATTAACTCTTTTTGAGGAAAATATTAGTTGTAAGGATTTAACATCCTCTGTAATTAAAGTTTAACATAACAGTATTCCATAAGCAGCCTTTTTATTGTATCAGACCATTGCCTGATTTTAATATAATAAAAAGTGTGCATTAATATGACAAGGCTTTAATTGTATTTATGTTTAGAATTTTGATCACTTAGGGAAATCTTGAAATGTTTTGGAGTATCTTGTTACAGATCATAATATGGTGATCTGATTTAATAGTAAAATGTGAAAATTTTTGCGTATAACTTAATGTTGTGTGGTGAAAGAAACAACTGTCCTGATTTGGGTGTGCTGCTGCCTCCTTGAGAGTACTGTGTAAAGGAGGGATTTTACATGAGTCGCATCAGTGTGATGGTTTAAGTTAAAGCCAGGCCCAAAATAATTGGAGGGTCCTTCCTGTGATGATCTTAAGAAACTGCTGAAATAGAAACTCCTTCAGACAGAAAACTTCTACACTTGTGCCTACCACGATGGCCTCATTTGCTGCAGTCTCTCTGAGAGAATGAAATCCAGGCATTGCAGCCTGTTCTGTTCTACTGTTTGTGTAGTCACAAAAGGAAGAAAAGGTGAGGGGGGACTCAAAGCTGGAAAGTCAATTAGTCAGATTCATTCCCATCTTAAGATTTTGTCCTTCTCTCTGTAATAGTGTATTCTGCAAAGCTGGATTTCTGTTCAGAACTTCATATCCCCTATTTTTATCTGTGATTTGGTATTTCTGGCTATGAAGAGAGCCTTCTTTGAACGGGAAAAATTAGATATTGCTTGTGAATTCACCTTAAAGTCTTAGGGAACTGGGCTCTTTGTGTTGGTGGGGGGGGAGGTAGGATTGTGCGGGGGAAGGGGTTATGTTCATATGTGTTTTGGTTTGAAATACTCGCCATATGGTGAAGCAGAAATTATCTTGTAAAATGTGGAAATAGTATTGGGACTAGTGCTACATCAGCTTGTAAGGTTTATTTCAAAGACCTCGGCATCTGAAATTATTTTAAATGGAAAGCAGAAGGGTGGCTGATTATTGTGCTTCTTGACACCAGTACTGTTTTTTAAGATTACCTTTGCAATATCCTATATAACATGGACAAGGCTTAGTTGAGGGCCTTCATACCTTGAGTAATCAACTTTTCAAATCCCACAAACTTCTGACAACAGGTAGCATGTAAAGGTTAGGGTATTTCGGATCCTGAACCCTGGTCCACGCTAATTTTGAAACTCTGCTAGGAACAGTCATGCTTAAACATGACTTAAATGGTACTATCATGGAGACAAGTTGCTGAGGAAAGGACTTAGTGTGTGTTTAAAACCTTCATTGGGAGTATTTGACTTTTTTTTTGAGAGATCAACAGAACATCATACCAGCATTCCAATCTAAGTCAAAGATGATCTGAACCCAAATCACTGAGATGTGCATCCACTGCAGAGGATGTATAAATTGCCCTGGTGGAACAGACCCAACAGTCCATTGCCTGTTGTCAGACAGCAAACCTACTATAGATACCTCAGAGCTAGGAGATAGGGAGAGGAAACAACTCTGTATCACATCTGCCTGGTTGTATATTTTACCACCTTTTGGAAGGAAGGAGCATGGGGTTTCTGCTTGACCCTTTCAGGTAATTGATTTGTGTCCTGAAACATGTCTCCTCTTAAATGAAAGCTCTAGAGAGAGAAGGGGAGAATAAGAACAGGTATCAATTGGAAAGATTACCTTTGCAATATCCTATATAACATGGACAAGGCTTAGTTGAGGGCCTTCATACCTTGAGTAATCAACTTTTCAAATCCCACAAACTTCTGACAACAGGTAGCATGTAAAGGTTAGGGTATTTCGGATCCTGAACCCTGGTCCACGCTAATTTTGAAACTGTGCTAGGAACAGTCATGCTTAAACATGACTTAAATGGTACTATCATGGAGACAAGTTGCCTTGTTGGCCATCACTTGTCTTGAATACATGCAGCTTTGACTGAGATCAGTGGGAGCAGCCTGCAGGACTGAGTGGGATTTGACCCTAAAAGTGCTTCCCTTGACAGCCCTTTAATTTTTAGCTGCACTTCACAACTAAACATTCTATATGTTTTATATCTAATCACTTTCAGCAAGTACAATCCTACCAAGAAATTTCCCATTTCCACTCTTGAGTGGCCTTAGAACGAGGTGTTATACTCATGCCTACACTGCATTTTATAACCCACAACAGGGAATTTCATAGCCTAGGTCTACAGACTCGGACTCAGCTTTGGTGCTAAAAACAGCAGTGTAGGCTCAAGCTCTGAAACCTGGGGACAAGGGTGGGCTTCAGAGGCCAAGCTTCAGTCTGATCCGCAGCCTCTACATGGCTGTTTTTAGACCTGTAGTATGAGCCCTGAAAACGTGTCCATTCTGAGACTCGCTGCCTTAGTATGGTAACACCTCTTTCTGTGGCCGCTCAAGCAGTAGAAATTGGAGATTTCTTGGGAGACATACGCTCGGTTACTTAAATAGCATTCAGGCAGTAGAGGGAGCTAGCTAGCTTTACATCACTTTCCTCTGAGCAAAGTGCAGACGCTGTTTAATTTAAATGCTAAAATCTTTCTGTGGAGCCACTTCTCCTGTATTTCTTGTATTGATTTAAGACTTTAGCAGCCTGTTCAGCGTGATGACTTCCACACGGTCCAGAAGTGGACAGTTATATGTGGCACTGTTGTTAGACATTATTTTTCGAGGGGACATCAGTGCTGCAATGACATTTTTATTAATTAAAACTGTCGTCTTCCTCTGTAATTAAGCAAAGCTACGGGACTTATTTGTGCTTTTTCTGTATCTCTTGCTTCTGCTGTAACTTTTTAGATGTAAATTTATCTCTTAAGTGATAATTTAAAAATATGCCTAGTCTTTTTTTTAATAAACATCTTGCTTCTGCTTCAGAGAACACTTGCTAATTAAAAATGTTAATTTGATATTTTTAGGTGGTTACTTTATCCATTTATCTCACCTTGGATAACAAATTTAATATTCACTTTCAGTTTCTGATTCTCATGCACTGGAACAAAACTGCAGTATTAAAGTTGCCTGGAAATGATCTGATTTAAAGGAGAGAGAGAACCTTTTCCCAACAGAGTTTAAAATACGTGGATCTTGGGTTTTGTTTCATTTGTATTTAAAAAAAGGTGGGGGCAAACAGACTTTATGCACATCTGGGGAAAGTTTATGGTATCTTGTTTATAAACATTTGGCAATCTCTGATCTGCTGTGAATAAATTTTAAGTGAATTACTAAAACATGCTTAGCCAGAGAATTGGTAGGCTATATTTTTACTTATTTATCAAGAAATTGCATAATAGCACATTACTTATTAGATTGCAAAGTTGCCATTGTCATACTTGTAAATTTATTAACATAATACCACTCTACAAACAGAAGGACAAAGTTCCTACTCTAAAGAGCCTAGATCCTGCAATGAGCATTGTAACAGTTCTCTAGACTCCTCTGCCTGCACAGAGCCCCCTTGGCTCAGGGTTCACATAGTGCCCATTTTGGGCCTGAGGCTTGAAATAAGAAAAAGCCTTTTGAGCCTAATGAGTCAGACATGGCCATCTATTGCACAGCGCACAGGCCCAGCAGCCAGGCAATTCTGAGCTGTAAGCCAGACCCTGCCACTGATTTGCTGAGGATCAGCTGAAGTTTGTTGCCATTTATCATGCATACCCATGGGTGCTGTATAAATAAATATTAAGCTCTGTCCCCATTTTATATAGATGGTCAAACTGAGGCATAGAAGTGCTTAGGTAACTTTACCATGGCCACTCAACCAGACAGTGGCAGAGGCGCCAGAGAATGCAAGGGTGACAGTGATAGTCCTGTGTTTGCCTTTACTAAGCATGCTTTTCCCCCCCATTAGCAGCGAATGTGATATGCAAGATGAGAGAGACTGATCAGCTTTATCCAAGAGTGTGCTACTCAGAAGCTGTTTGTCTGTAGTAGAGTGGCACCTGCATGTTCTAGGACCTCATTGTAGTAGCAATAGGCAGATGCACACAGTAGGAGTAAGAGTATTATTTATTCCAAATTTAACTGAGGGGCTGAGGGAACTGGGGTGGGATTTTCAGGAGTGCCTAAATGACTCGGGAGTCGATGGCATTTAAGTAATTTTTGAAAATCTCAACCTTAATGACTTGTCTGCTATCACACAGGAAGTCTGTAGCTTACCTGAGAATGGAATTTACATCACTTGAGCCCAGTGCTTTAACTGTGGGACCATGTTTTCTCCATCAAGGGGCAATAGCATAAACACCCACCACAAATACACCACTATCCTCACTAGAGTATCTGCTAATTCAGCACATAGCCACAGCTATGTGCTGCTTCTGCTTCAGAGTTTAACTACCTTGAGTCAAGTGAGGGACAAGAGACTTCAGTCGTGGCTGTCTTGCAAAACTTTATTTTGTAAGCAAAGCTCTTCTGACTACTTAGCAGAGTTGTCTCTAATGCCAATGGAAGACATTGTCTGTGTATTAATCTTTGGTCGGACTGACTTTCAACAATGGGAAGTTACCTTTCAGCAGGCCCATGTACAGGTAATTTCATTTCTCCCTATTTTTTCTCTGGTCTTACTCCAGCAAAGCATTGGAGCACGTGCTCAACTTTAAGCCTCTGAAAGTGTCCCCCTGAAATCATCATTGTAGGCACATGCTCAAGTGCTTTGCTGAATCAGGGCCAGAGTGCTCAACAGCTTGCAGGATTGAACATTTATTGTCCATGCTCCTCCCAGTCGTCTTTCCTTCCTGCTCTCTTCATCATCATCTGTTTTTTGACTTTGCATTTTCACACCATTCCCTAAGTTTGGAACAGCAAAGAAATCACAAAGTGGTAGGAGGAGATGATGGGAACTAAGGCAAGGGAACTTGGAGGTGTGGGCATGGAGGGACATAGTGTAAAATGAACTTCTCTGCTAGGAACCTCCTGGCCCATCCTCTGTATTCCTCCTTAAATGTATCTGCAAAATATTTTCCAAAAAATTGGGTTTGTGTCCTATCTATCTTCATTCCAGGTGTGATTGTCGGTGGCTTTGCTACAGGGCCATTGGGTATGGTAGAGCACGTTGATGATGAGCTCTGCCTTAACTGAAGGTTGAGTCTTCAACAAAAATCTTTTTATTTCAAAAGATTACTACATAGGGAAGTTAAATGCATGATCATAAACTGGAAAAGTAAGTTTCAAATGGTCTGTTTAAAATTCCTTTTCCATCAGTTGCTCAACTTTCATTCTCTTAGGATATATTTCACTAGTTCTCCAGTCACTGAAAAATTTTCCATGGGAGACAACCCGATTTCGCATTCAGAAGTCACCATTCAAAGCCGCTTATTTGGCAGATCCTTTGGCCCCCCACATCCTAGGCCTGTTGCCTAGTTTGTTTACCTTCTACTGTAAGCTCTCTGGGGTAGGGATTCTTGTTTTGTTTTGCAAAATGCCAGTAACTTATGATATAAATCGAGAGGAGGTGGATCGAGAGCTGAAGGGTATGCACATGCTCAAACGCACACACTGACTTTCTGGGGAGAGAAGGCTTCACACTGGCAAAGGCTGTTTTTTCTCTCATTGTTCTGAGAGAGACACAAGCCATTCACATACTTCAGAAATGTTCCTGCAACGTGGGGGATGAGGAGTGGGGTTGTGATGTCTAATTAATGAAATATTTTGTAATCACTAATGAGGCAGAACAGGCACTATAAATAGGACCTCTGTTACACTGACAACCTTTCTATATGGCAAGTGTAATACTGAAGCTTTGACTGGGGCTTGAGGAACAACTGTGGTTGGATCTCCATAAGAAATTTGCCAAACTGCATTCCCTCCAGAGAGACCTCTGAAATCCCTGAGCTACCAGATTGTGTCATCTAAGGTTAGCTGCCAGATGTTTCTCAGCTGTCGGACTGATTTCCAGATGAGACCGAACGAGTGGCTAGTCAACATGTAAGTATTAATATAAACATTTTAGGGGCCTAGCCTTGAGCAAGCCATTAAAAACTTCCCACGATACTGTGAGTGATGCTGACTTCCTCAGAGAGCATCAGTATTTTGTATATCGCACTTGAATATCCTGCGTGGGTCAGACGTGGGCTGCCACCTGCTAATATAGAGCCTGGCCTAGGCCTCCCCCTTGTTTTAGTGGCGCCAGAGCAGTGTGGTCCCTGGAATTTGATTATTTGTGTTAGCAGATAATTTAGGCCAGAAGGCTTAGAGTGCTCCCTTCATTCTCTGGCTGTCGTCATGCTTCCCAGCAAAAAACAATCCCAGGGCCTGTGTCCCTTCACCCTCCCTCCCCCGCCCGCCCCCCCCCCCCGACAAAAACATTTTCAACTTTGCTCCTTTCAAGAGTTCATTATGACTAGTGTTAAGCTTGGGGGGTCAGATTTTGGGGGGAAACTCTAGAAATGAAGCTTTTACCAAGTCCAATGGGAAGAAGGTTGTGTTAATGGATTTATTTATTAAAATGGATTCTGCAGTGTAGTGAATGCCAAACCAGACCATTGGGGCGAGTGCGCTAGGAATGGAAAGTGAAATTGACCTTTTTTTTTTTTTTTTTTTTTTATACTCTCACTCCAGGGAAATCAAAAGTAAAATAACCTGGCAAAAAGGTGAAAATTAAACACGACGCAGCAAGTTTTTAATACTTATTTGTGGCCCAGACTCATGCTGGCTTGTACCTTACACCAGCAGCAGTTCCACTGGAGTCCATGGGACTAACTACATGTAGAGGGAAGGCGCTACTAAATGTGAATTCGTGTATTCCAGTCTGAACCTAGGAAGTGGCTGCCAAACTCTGGTCCATGGAGCACTTGCTAGTGTGCTGGGTAGAGCTGTGACACAGTGCTGATCTCCTTAGTTGAAGCCGCTGAATCATATTGAACTCATTAGACAAGTATAAAATGTGCTTTTAACTGTTACTTTTCCATGTAAACAGTTGCCGTAGTGGCATGATGATGTTGCGATCACAAATGGACAGGCGCGGAATAGTATCTTGCTCTGCAAATAGTCTCATTTCTTTGGGATTGTTGCTCTTGAACTAAGTTGCTACTCAAAGTGGTAGAATCACACCCTTTATTCAAATGCATTTCACCTGATGGAAAACTTGGCAGACGCTAACCTGTGGTGCTAGTATGAGAAGGTAAAGATTTTTATTTTAAAATAAGTCTTAGGTTGAAAGCGTCTCTTTGAGATGTCTTCACTAAATGTCATCTTGCTATGGAATAGACTGAAACTAGCAAAAATATTTGAATAAAATAACATAGTTTTCCTTCTGGGTTGACAATCGCTTCCATTTCTGTTGTGTTAAAATCTAAAATATCAGCACTAAAGACAAGTTTCTGCCTTGTTTGGCACCAAACTGGAAAGCAACTGAAACTTAAGTCCACAATTTCATTTACTAAAAGCCACCATAAAACCCCGAGTAACAAGCAAGTCTTTGCTCTTCACGTGGTAAGATCCTCATTCAAACGTTACTGTCTTGAGTAGCATTGTGTGGTGCAGTGAGGAAAGAGGGTTTTAATTAATTAAACATGTTTCTCTCAGGTAGGCGTCCCTTCAATGAGTTTTTCTATTAAGTGGTCTCTGCTTTTATTATTCTCTTCTTGGGTGGAGGGTATAATCTTGCATATTGCTGAGAGATTTTATACTGTTTACATAGTCTGTGCTTGATCCACAGATAGAATCCATCAGTTTGATAGCCTTGAGACATTTTTACATGGGGTGAACATTTCCTGTTAAACTGTAATTACTTTTAAAAAAAATAAAAAGTTCAAGAAATATGGGTTTTTAAAGCTAACTTTTCAAAAGGGGACTGTGGGGGAATCAGTGCCAAGGTTTGAATCAGTTATTTCTGTTTACAAACAAGGAGGCTATTTCCTGTGGATTAGAATTGTTCCCTAACAACCTTTCTGAAGTTTTCAGTTGTCGGGATGGAGTGAATATGCAGTAAAAAAAAAATTGTGTTGGATTACATAATACACTTGTACTTCACAATTGTTCTGCCACCAGATTAGGATTTTACTTAAGCCTGTAGATGTTATAGATTTTGGTCTATGCTTTCCTTAGCTTTTATTCAACCTTCATTTTTGCTCCTAATTTGTCGTCCTGGTATTTTGAAGTGTGTTACAATTAGAGCACTGGAATAAAATACAGTTAACACTAGTCACTCCTGTTTAGTGTATGTGTATCAACCTGATGCACAATTGGAAAATGATTGCTCTTATGCACCTTTGCACTACCTGCTGTTCAGGAGGGTGAGTTCGTTTTGGGTTGTTTTCTTTGTCTGCTTTTAACACAGCTGAGTTGGGTATATAATATTCTCCTTTTTCTCATCTAACAGAGGGCCTCAGTCAAAGATTACGAATTGACTTCAATTGGCTTTGGATCAGGCCCAGAGATTTTATCTTTTTAAAATGTGTGAGTGAATGTAGCGGTCAGGAAAAAGAAAGATTAATCGCTCCTGTATGAGCCATCCTAGTGCAGTGAGGTGTTGTGCAAGCTTCCCCTTCTCAGCAGATGCCAGTGTTTCATGATCCTGACCCATGCTACATTCTGTGATTCCAACCCTGAGTCCTCACCAACCTCATAAGATGCACCTCGATGTGTCCTGAATCGCATGTTGCTATTCTAATCCCGGTCCTGTCCCCGCCCTGTCAGTGCGCCTCATTCATACTGTGTGAGTGCCAAGTCTGGTGTTAGCAGAGATGGCCAGTCGTTTCCTGTTGGTGCGTGTACTGGGGGAGAGGGCTTCAGACGTTAATTATCCTTCCTGTTTTATTTGAATCCCTTTGCTTTTTGTAGGAGCTAAGTTTCCAAAGAGGCTATGAAGATGTACAATATTGAGATTGTTTTCAGTGTAATTGTTGTTGCTTTCTAGGCAGAGTCCTTGAAAGTCATGGGGAGAAGAGAAGCTTTGAAGTTATAAATCGTCAAGCTACAAAGTTTATTTTGTCATTCTCTTTTTTGGACTTTGTTGAATCTTTTTGTTACATTTCTCCATTGATTTGGTGTGACACGTTTATGAAAATTCATCCAGAAAGGGAGAATACAATGGCAAAGTTTCACCTTGGATAAAATTTGCAAAGTACATGTAAAAACATATCAGTTCTCATTAGAGTAATTCTTGTGAAACAGACTCATCCTTTTGCCTAGATTCTGTCTTCTCCAGCTCCACTCAGTATGTGTCCTGTATTGCAGATTATAAGTTCAAATGTGAATTGTTCCTTTTCAAGACCAATGAAAAATAGACTCAGATCCCAATGCATGACCAGCTCTGCCATGGAACTGTGCATTCGATGGCAGAAGAAAGTTCGTGTCTGATGGAGCAGAGATACCCAGGCTCTTGCCTACCCCCCACCAATTCATATGCCTATTGCCTAGGGCTGGCACCAGCGCCGGAAGCAGGTGCTTGGGGAGACCAGTGGAAAGGGTCTGGGTCTTCAGCAGCAAGTTGGCGGTGAGTCCCTCTCGGAGGGAAGGACCCGTTGCCGAATTGCCGCCGAAGAATGAAGCACTGCGGTAGAGCTGCCGCCGAAGTGCTGCTGATCACGGCTTTCTTTTTTTTTCCCTTTGCCATTTGGGCCAGCACAAAGGCTGGTGCTGGCCCTGCTATTGCCTACTAACGCATGTGTTGTCTCTGGACGAAAAGGGCTTCTGTGGCTGGGGACCGTTTTCCTGTGGTGTCTTCAACAGCTGTCAAGTCGCTTGGCTTGGTGAGTCCTGCACTTAGCATTGCACAAATCACAGTCAAAAATGATGATGAACAACAAGGATCCGGTGGAAAATTTTCAGCATTGTAACAGCTCTTTCCTGTAACTGTATGATGTTTTCCCTTGACACCAGTAGGGGATATTTACCACCAAGTCTCACTCACTTTACTCACCTAAGTAAGTGTCTTTGGACCAAATTCATTCCTGGTCTGATTCCTTTAAGTTCAGTAGAACTGGGTGTCAGTTACATTCCTAATTCTGCACTGACCTGCTGTGTGATCTTGGACAAGTTCCTTCACCTCTCTGTCTCCCCCTCGCTTATCTGTCTCACTTAGAGACTATTTACATTGTAAGCTCCTAAGGGCAGGGGCTCTCTCTTATGTGTCTACACACCAGCTAGCACAGTGAAGTCCTGATGTTGATAGGGCTACTCTGCTCTTAAGAACAGTCCCTTTTTCATTATTTGTATTAAAGCAAGAAGGATTTGACCCTTATCGTGGCTTAATATTTTAGTTCTGAGAAGCCTGTGTGTGAGTATTCACTGTTACTTTTCAAGAATACCATTGCAAGCAAATTCATTATTTTTAGTCACAGTATCTTGCCTTAAAAATTCAACATATAAAATATGCTTATAACAATATACATACAGGCAAATATTTGATTGCAGATATCTGACATTCTAGTTTCTTTCCATTTAATTGTCAGATACTGAACGCTCATGGTTTTTGGACCATCGCTAATTTTACTTTTGAAAATCTGTGAGCAAGACTCTAGATTCAGTGTCCCTCAGGAATAACTCTCTCTTCAAAGGATGCTAGTAAATGAGATCAAAATCTGGCACATTATTTGTAGATGTATATAGGTGTATAAAGATGACAGATAATTGAGATTTGGCTAACTTGGAGTGATTTAATAAGATGGAACGTTCCCAACCGCTTTTGTGCCAGGGCCTGCATGCTGTTGGCTAGGCAAGCCAATGTTTCATTTCTGTAGCTCCTATGGTTACATTCTCCCTAATTGATTGCAGTCACCTACAGGAATTTTTGACCCTCATTCTTCAAAATCATTCCCCAAACATTCTCTGTAATCCTGCGTCCTCCTGTGCTGATTAGCCTCTCTGCATCTTGGAGCTGCCTCCTGCAGCGAGGGAAAGAGAAAACAGCGTCTTAGAACTTGTTCCTGGGGTTTCTTTTAATCCTATTGATTAGTCAAGAGCTGTGGAGATGCTGTGTCAATAACCCTTTTAAATATGACGTGATTTTTCACAATGATGTTTATACTCGTTGTTTGTCAGTAAGCCAAATAATTCTCTGCCTCAAAGCCCTTACACTGAAATCACTTGGTGTCTTGAATCTTTTACAAGTTGTTTGTTTGGGAGGGAGAAATGTGTGAGTTTAAATGCTTGTGATAGCTGCTGCCTTATTTGACGTCTGTCCATGTGATAGATGCTGGACTGATGCTAGCAAATTGAAAAGCTCCGTTTCTCAGTAGAAAATACAGCATTGACTACTGTAGTGCAAGCTTCCTCCTCTACTGCCCTGCTGTTCTGCCTTCCCCTGCAGCTGGAAGAATCCTTCCTGGGGCAAGGCTGCCAACAAAGAAGCCAATAAGCTCCAACTGTTAATATCTGCAGGGAATTGTCCTGAGCTCATTACCTATCGGCCCCCGCAAGAGTCCTCAGATGTCAATGGCTTTCAGTTACTGTCAGATTGGGCTTGTTTTTGGACCCAGTGACCTACAGGTGAGGGACTCTATATCCCATTAAGAATGTTGATGCAACTCCCTTTTAGTTTGAACCAATGTGATCTTGTTACTAGAGATGAATCTGCATCGTAAAATTCAGAGCAGGGTCTGAACTTCCACAAAGTTCAGGTGTGTTGGATGTGGGTATCTGGGCTCATTTTATGTCTAACTGATCATAGCCTCTACTCTTTTTACAATCCAGGAATGCTGGATTCCCTAGAGGCGAAGCGGGGAGGCAGTTTAATTGGAAAATAAAATTAAATATCTTTTTCTCTGCCTATCACAGAAAAGGTATTATTCCAAAGTGGAATTTTCTGCGCTGGAAGCTGAGCTGCATGTTTTCAATCATCCCATTTCCTTGTACTACTTGTTCACTTTTTACTCCTTCCAATTTATTTTTAATGGCCCTGACACCCTTGCTTATAATAATAAATAGCAAACGCATGGACACAATGAAACTGTTTCAGGTTCAAGTGTTTTTAATAACCTTGCAGCAAAAAAACAGAACAAATCCTTCTAAATCTGGTGAAACACGATGAAGACTATCTTTTGCTGCCGTGAAATATGATTTCAGAATTGCTGCTGTGAAAATGCACTCCAAGATGGTTAGCATTTCATTACTTTGACTCCTGGCCAGTCTTTTGAGACAAGACCCCTCATTGTATCACACACACTTCAGATTTCCAAGTACAGTACTTTTGTCTTCCAGCTTTAACCTAGTTTAACGAAACAAAGGACCGAATGAAGACACATTATATTTGTTTCAATAAATGAAACATTTAAAAGGCTGTGGCAAAATAAACAGGAAGCATTAAAGGATGGGTCTTAGACAGGGATTGTGGGGCATGTGCTGCAGGTGCGTTTGAACCTGTATGTTATGGCTATGCAAGCATTTTTTATGGGAAATCTATTGTTGCACTATAACTGGTGCTGCCATCCAGTGCTGTTTAGAGGTGGTGGCACTGTGGTCTGGAGGACTGAAGACAGTGTTTGGGTTGACACATCCTGAGTTCTAATTCTGACTTTGCTGTGCTGTCTTGGGAATGTCCCTTTGCTTTCCTCTTGAGTTTCTTCATCTGGAAAATGGGAATGATGATAATAATACATTGACTCTGACTGATGTGAGAGCAGAAGTAGGCCCATGAAGCCATAATGGCTAACATTAGCTCTGAATTTGACCCTGAGATAACACTTGGGGAGAGTTCCTGAGTGTCCTGGTTATAGTTAGGACCGTACCAAATTAATTGTTTCATTCTATGCATCCGAAGAAGTGAGCTGTAGCCCACGAAAGCTTATGCTGAAATAAATTTGTTAGTTTCTAAGGTGTCACAAGTACTCCTGTTCTTTTTGCAGATACAGACTAACACGGCTGCTACTCTGAAACCTACCAAATTCCTGGCTGTGAAAAATGTGTCACAGACTGTGAAATCTGGTCTTTTGTGTACTTTTACCCTATACTATTGTCATAAACAGATAGCTAAGGGTTAATGTCTCTTTCACCTGAAGCACCTGACCAGAGGACCAATCAGGAAACCGGATTTTTTCAACTTTGGGTGGAGGGAATTGAGTGTCTGAGTCTTTTGTCTGTCTGCCTGCTTTCTCTGAGCTTTGGAGAAGTAGTTTCTACTTTCTAATCTTCTGTTTCTAAGTGTAAGGACAAAGAGATCAGATAGTAAGTTATATGGCTTCTTTTCTTTGGTATTTGCATGAATATAAGTGCTGGAGTGCTTTGATTTGTATTCTTTTTGAATAAGGCTGTTTATTCAATATTCTTTTAAGCAATTGACCCTGTATTGTATCATCTTAATACAGAGAGACCATTTGTATGTATTTTTCTTTCTTTTTATATAAAGCTTTCTTTTAAGACCTGTTGGAGTTTTCTTTACTTCAGGGAAATTGAGTCTGTACTCACCAGGGAATTGGTGGGAGGAAGAAATCAGGGGAGATCTGTGTGTTGGATTTGTTAGCCTGATTTTGCATTCCCTCTGGGGGAATAGGAAAGTGCTTTTGGTTTCCAGGATTGGGAACGGAGAGGGGGAGTCACTCTGTGTAGTTTCACAGAGCTTGTGTCTGTGTATCTCTCCAGGAGCACCTGGAGGGGGGAAGGGAAAAAGGATTATTTCCCTTTGTTGTGAGACTCAAGGGATTTGGGTCTTGGGGTCCCCAGGGAAGGTTTTTCAGAGGGACCAGAGTGCCCCAAAACACTCTAATTTTTTGGGTGGTGGCAGCAAGTACCAGGTCCAAGCTGGTAACTAAGCTTGGAGGTTTTCATGCTAACCCCCATATTTTGGACGCTAAGGTCCAAATCTGGGACTAAGGTTATGACAACTATACAGATGTTCATGGGAGAGACCAGCATTTTTAAAACTTGAGGTTCCAACTAAAAAGGGAGTCACAGAGGGATCACAAGGTTATGGGGGGGGGGGGCAGATCATGGTATTTCCACCCTTACTTCTCCTCTGCCTGGCAGCTGCTGGCAAGGGCCCAGCTCTTCAGGCAGCAGAACAGAAGTAAGGGTGGCAATACCATATCATACCATACCATCCTTCCTTCTGTGCTGCTGCTGGCGGTGGCCCTGCCCTCAGAGCTGGGCTCCTGGCCAGCAGCCGCTGCTCTCCAGCCACCCAGCTCTGAAGGCAGCGTCGCCGCCAGCAGCAACGCAGAAGTAAGGGTGACAATACCGCAACCCCCCTACGATAACTTTGTGACCCTCCCCCCCAGCCTCTGGATAACAGGAGCTTGACTTTCTCACTTACACCAGTTTCATGCCAGCATGACATCACTGACTTAAATTTTGTCAGAGCAACGTAAGTGAAAGCTGGATCGCTCACCCCTTCTCACCATGAAAACTGCAGGGTGTGGGGGCTAGGAGATGATGATCCCCTCATTTAAAAAGGAGGGAGGGAAGCAGAATGTGCTCCCCTGCAGCAAAGGTCCATTCCCGAGCCTGGTAGATCCCACAGTGATCTGCATGGATGCTCGGTGCCTCTGCACCAGCTGTGGCCCTCAGTGGCTCCCTGCTGGCAGTTCCCCAGCCTACAGCTGTCTCTCTGTGTTGAGCTACTATGCAGAAAAGCTGAGTTGTGTTAACCTGCAGCTTTATTGGGATTCTAGAGCTCAGCTGTCACTTTGCTTGCGTTATCTCTGCTGGGGCAGAGTTAAGGTTGCAGTTGTCATCTGGGTTAGCATTAGCGCTTCACTTGAGTTGTCCTCATTTCCTGGCTTCCAGACTTGCTGCTGCTGTAACTCAGCCACTCTTGGAATCTCTCACACTCTGAATTCGAGTGAGAAACTTGCAACCTTAACTCCATCTTAACAAAGGTTAGAAAGCACTGAAATTCAATGTGATATAAAACAATATGTATATGATGGGGGGGAAAACAAGGCTGCAGTTGAACTGATGATGGGCTCAGTCCTGTCCCTCGCCGCCTTTTCCCCCCCACCCCAATACTGAATGGATTAGCCCCCTACTGTGTGACCGATTTCACAAGCTGAGTTAAACAGTGTGAAAGGTCTGGTCAGCAGGAGCCAGGCTCCTGCTTTCCCACTGTGCTGGTGTAAGGGTCACAGACCTTCCAGTGAATTAAAGGACAAAATGCCTTTTATCAAGACCCCCAGACTATCAGCAGCTCTTTGAAAAGGGCCCGGAGAGAATATTTTTTAGTCCTGTCAGGAATGTAGTGTGAAAATAAAAGTTCTATTCCATCCAGCAACTGTCATGTAGCAACTAGTGCGTGTAAAATGATTGTTCTATTAGTTCTGGACTTTGATAAATTACCACCATCCCGGCAGCCCTGTCCCTTCACACCACCTGGGCCCATAGGTACAGACTGCAAATCCCTGGGCAGGTGGCCAGTTATCAGATCTGGGCGATGTCTATCAGGCACCTTGTATGTTGGGAGTAGCTAAGTCCCACTTGCTCGTAGGGTGGGCAGCTGGGGGTTCTCATGTAACTGTAACATCCAAGCAACTGTGGGTTGTTCTTTTCCCCCAAGCAATCCTTTGTGAGGTATTTCCAGATGCTTCTGATTAGGGCTAGGGAATGATTTGGATAGACGATAAAACCTCTGAAATCTGTATCATAGGTGCTAACTAATGCAGGCTAAAGGCCTGATATTGTGAGGTGCAGAGTACTTCTGCTGATCTCCTCGGTGTCTATTAACTTCAGTGGGAGCAGGTGCAGGCCCAAGGGGAGTTGTGGTTCTCTGTGGCTTGCAGGGGTTCTCAGCACATGGCGAGCAGGCCTGGCATCAGTTCATATGATCCCGCCCCAGCCCTGACACACCTGCATACTGCCCCTGCTTTCACTTGCCTGCTACAATGTCCAGCAATAAAGTCAAAGGCAAGAAGAAAAATTGAAGGTGCCAGCAGAGAGACTTTATGCTGGGAATTGTGGGCGAGACTCTGTTTCATAGGCATGAATCCAAAGCGATGTAATTGATGTCAGTGGAATTAAGCAGGATCTATACCAGTGAAGCTGGAAGCAGAGTCTAGTAAAAGTTACTGCTTTTGCTGGATTCAGATTCACTGCAGGTTCAGAAAAACCCTGGTTGGTATCATTAATGGGCCGGATGCATCCTGCTGTAACTCCAGTTGCCCAATGGCTGATGATCTTACCGATGGTACGTTATATAGCAAAATATTGAAGTAGCAGTCATGCCGAAATCAAACAAAGCTTATGTAGCACCTGTAAGAATGTGGGGCCACACCCCAACTTCAGTGGAACCAAGTCCATAGGGCCCATAGTTACTCCCTAGTTTTGGGGCTAACTTCAGTGAATTTACGTCAGGGATGGATTTAAGTAATGAAACTGACATGATCTTGTAGGTTATTTGATGATTATGCGCAAAGTAATTCAGGAGCTTCCAAGGAAAATTCCCATGGGATTGGCAGAACCTCTTGCTTTTATGGCCAGAACAGTTTAAACTCGGATTATGTGAAATATGTGCAATAAAGTCAGTGTCTCTCAGCATGGCAGCAGTTTCTTTAGTTAGATTGCAAGCTCTTTGGGACAGGGATTTTTTTTTTTCCCATTCTGTTTGAACAGCTTCTAGTACAGTGGGGTCCTGGACTGTTAGTGAGGCCCTGAGGTGCTGCCACAATGCAAGGAATGTACAGTAACAAAAATGTGACATTTCAGTGTTTTCCTCAAACCAAGACCACTTTGTGTGGAAAATGTTGAAGTTTTTGCCACTTCGATTCAAAGATGCTTTGGTCTTTGAGCAAAAGCCCTGTGACGCTTTCAGTAGTTTGAAGCCGGCGTTCTGCTTTCAGAAAGATCACGTTTTGCATTGAAACGCGTTGCATATTTGATGTTTGTGGACCAAAGCTGCCCTTTGGTGAAAACATCACAAAAAGATAACTATTTGGAGTTGAAGCATGGCCCAAGATGAAGCTACATATTTGTTTCTGCTCTAAATTTCTTTGAAAAATATTGGCTATTTTTAGAGCTAAGTAGAGGATGGAAGTTCTGTTTCAGCAAAGATTTCAAGATTGCAATTGAAACGCTTCATTTCAATTTTGATTTTTTTTTAAATTTCGTGTTAAAGTATACATTGTGCTACGAAATCAAAAACATTGACATGAAAAGTCATTTCAAAATGAAAAATAGAAACAGTTTGGAAAATGTCAGAACGGGACGTTTCAACATGGTCAGAACTTTTTTTTTTTTTCCAGTTTTCTTCCTAAACAACATTCTGGTAAAATCAACCCGATTTTGTGAAGTGTTTAGATTGTGACCGAATGGCATGTTCCAATGGAATGTGGTTCCTTCCTTCAGTCTCTCCAACCAGCTCTGCTGTCTTAAATGAAAGGAATAACCAGACAATTGTTGTATTATCTCAGGGTACTTAATTAATGAGTACTCCAAATTTGTGGACTAAGATTTTCATATTGACCAGTGATTTGTGCTGCCTCTGTTTTTGGGAACTCAACTTCAGACACTTTAAAAGGGCCCGAATCAGCAAGTGCTGAGCACCTCTCCTCTAAAAGTCAGGTCCATTTAAGATATCGCGTGTTGGCCACCCAAAATTGCTAGTCACTTTTGAAAATCTTGGCCAGCAATTGTTACACTGGGGTTAGAAAGCTTTTCAGTGGCTATTAGCCAATCAGTGACTGCAAAAAGTAACACAGTTATGCTTTCTGGGAGATTTACACCTACGCAACCCAGGACCCCATCAGCCACCAGTCTGCAAGAAATTATAATGCAACATGAAGGTGTGTTGTAAACAAGATGTGTGTGATGGGTGGGGGAGAATGGAGGTATGTCTACGCAAAAGGGAACACTTAAACATGTATAAAAATACATCTTTATGGCATCTTATGCTTTATTTAACTCCCAGATTGAAATGGAAGCTATTCTTCTAATTCTCCAAAAAAATAATAAACTGCAGCAGGCTTTGTAAACAGAAGTCTATCTCCAAACCCATTTGAAATGTAGACAGACTCAAGTGAATTAGCTCACCAAGTACTTAATTGCTGTCCTGTCTGTCAGCATGTGTAGTGCTGAGGGTTAACAGGCTAACGCTGTGGCACCGGAGATGGATGAGGTCCTGTGATGGGATGGCAACCAGAGGTCACTGCTCTAACAGCCAAGTCCCTGAATGACCCTTGGTGAGATGTGTTCTCTGCTCAGTCCACATCACTGTCTCTTTCTAGTGCTCACAACCCATCCCCTGCTCCCCCCAGATCCAGCATGGTTTGGGCCTCGAGCTGGGAATGAAAGAGTTGGGAGAAAAGTGCCTTCTGCTCCGATTTGCAAAAATCGACTGGTGCCCTCAGTGCCTACTCACATGCCATTGTGCGCAGCTCAGCAGTCAGGGGAATTGGCTTTAGCTGGGATATGTTTAGTGGCTAAACTAATTTGAAATCTCATGGCAAAATCCTGTACAAAATGCAGATCGGTCTTGTATGTTCACATTGAGGGCCAAGCTGTTTGGGCAGGGCTGGTCACCACGATGTACCAAGTGCTAATTCTGCCTCTCACACTAATAGCATGAGCCTGAGAGTGGAGTGGCTAAGCTCCATCAGTCCCCGCTGGACTTAACAGGAACTAAGGGCACTCAGCACTTCGCAGGATCAGGATCTGGATCTCTGCTCCCACTGACTTCAGTCACAGCAGAGGAGTAGGACCAGTGAGCTGTGTTCAGAATGATGTGACCAATAGCTGCTCTGAGCAGCAGGCACTTAAACCCCTCCAGTCAGAGTGGAGACGTGTTATCTTTTAAAGCACCATAGGAAGAAGTGATAGAAGTGATTACGAATGGGTTAGAACCTAAGAGTTGCTGTGGCAGAGACTGCGCAGCTCAGATCCATCTATAGATCCATGCATAATGTCAGTCTTTGGTAGAAGCCAGTACCCAATGAGCACCCCCCAACGTGCATTGTTCATGGTACGATGGGTGGGGGTAAGCCATTTTGCTCAGCCAGTGCCCAGGCTGCCAACATTTGAGCTTCCTCCTGTGCCTATTGCAGCATCGTGGACCCTTTCAACTCCCGGCAAGATCAATCAGAGGTGAGGGCATTTAGTACTGCAAATGGCTATCACGTTATCCAGCCATGAGTTGCCTCTAGCATGGAGGGCACTTGGCCATAGCCATTTGCTGTGTTCTTGTGAGCTGGTTCCATGCCATGCTGTGGGACGTGTCCCACAAGCTGCCCAGCTTGTGAGAAGTGAGAAACCACCAGCATGTCCTTTCCCACAATGTGCTGTTTAGACAAATATCGGCCAGCATCCAGCTCTTAGGGCTTTGCCTGCAGCGCCTGTTAAAAGGGATCATCCCCTTCCAGTGCCCATGAACTGCCTTTAAATTGTGTTTGCAAGTAACAAAAAAGAAAAAAAAAATCCCCCAATAAATAAAAGTAATACTGCAGGCTTTGCATGTAACAGAAAAATCTCTTAAAGCTCAGGTAATCCCAGGCAAATTAATACCCCTGGAGGAAATGGAGAGCTGGCTTTTGACTGCTGGTCCCTTCAGTGTGCTAGCAGCTGGTGTGTAACAGTGTGGGGTTAGATTACAAAACCAGTTGTACATAAAGCGCTACCCAATGCTTTCTCATTGCTTCAGTGTTTTCATGTTGGAGACAATGGGCCTGTTCCTGCTCCCATTGAAGTCAAATGGGCAGATTCGGGAGAGGTTTCCTGTGTTGGAAACTTGGTTGATAGCGTGTGCCTGGGGAAATGGGGTGTAGGCAGAGCCCATGTGCAAGAATTCCCTTGGTGGGCGCAGTAGCAGCCTGCCACAAACAAGGCAAATGGGTTACAGAAAGGGATCTGGAGAATCCGCCGCTGAACACTTCAGTCAAGTCAGCCTCCAGCTTCAAGCAAGACCTTAACTGAAGTGTCTGGCTGTCTTCACCCTACCCCCTTTCGCTTTAATTAAATGGCAGAGTTACTTATGCATGTGCAAAGGAAGTGAGGGAGGGAATCAAGCCCTTAGATTAGTGTCCCCCTCCCCCCAGGAGCACAGAAGTAGATTGTCCATTTAATAGAAGCCTATAAATCAGTGCAAAACATTTATAAAATAATTGAAGGTAATGGGAACCATTTGTTTAAATAACATCACACTCATGCCCCAGAGGTGCAATAAAAGTTAGATTAATTGATAGGATTTTATATCTCGCTGTGGAAAAAACGCGAGTCACATTCTAGACACCCACGGTTTGGGAAAGCTGCAAATTCATCAGGCACCCAGTTACTATCCAAATAGTCCCTTCCGTGCAAAGAGGCACATTTATGTGACCCTGAAGGGTCTGGGGATGAGAACTATTTACTTAAACTGTGAAGTGAACTACCCAGTGTGAGAGCCTGACCCAGACAGGATTTTTCTTGCCTTTGTATCTGCTGCTCCAGTATTATTTTATTATTTCCATTGTGATAAAAGGAAGAAAAAATTACAGCAGGCTCATGTCTAAGCCTGGGGTAAAGATCCTCCCCCCCCCCCATCCCTTTGCCCCAGTGAGACTATGACTTTAAAGTCATAAAGAAAATAATATCAGGAAGGCGAATGCTGAACATGGCTGTCGAGCAAATTTAGTCAGCTTCATGGAGGCTCAGGGTCAGATTCCAATCACTGTCACAGTGTGACTCCAGAGGAATTACTCTGGATTTACACCAATGTAACAGAGAGCAGAATCTGTCCATTATGCCCAAGTGCTTCTCGGTGGAAAGATTTCCTAGCAGGAGTTTCATACTCTATGGACCTGACACAAATACCTTCAAACTTGGGAAGTGAAGGGGGAGGTTGAAACACCTTCAGTTGCAGCTATTTAACAATTACCTCTGTGATGAGTGGACCTGACACCCCTGAACTTTGTGAAGTTTGAAATCCAGAGCAGAATTTTGTGACTCACCTATAATAAGCCGCTTCCATGCCAGGGAAACAGAAAGAACTCGCAGCAGATGAATTCACTTCAGTCCTTGACTGTTGCTTCCCTGCACCCAATCCTTGGCTGAGCAGTGCTTGGTGCAAGAGCCTGGGGGGCACGTGGGGGCGCAAAGATGATTGTATGACGTCTTTGTGCTCTCCAGTCCCAAAGGCTGCCAGATGCCAGCATGGCACAAGTTAGAGCAGAGCAGTGCACTGATGCCATATTGGAGGACCAGGGTCTAAGAGGTGCAGCTTCAGCTTAATGTAAAAAAGCATAAAGATGAGAGTAGATGAAGCAGAACATGATTCTCATTGAACAGTCTGGTGGCAGATCCTGCACTGGTATATCCTCTTGAGCATCTAGTCGGGGTATAGCTTGAAAGCTGGAGAGATTCAGCTGCCACCCATGTCAGCTAGTCAAACAAGCTAGTTATTTACTCACCTTAGATATTAAGGAGATTAAAACAACCCTCTTTTAGGTTGCCTTGTCCACCTTGCTCATGCTCCAATATTTATTGTTTAAGGACAAACTCACTTGCACTCTAGTACTGAGCATCATCAGCCAATCCTAGGGACAGGCAAACCCAGGGCACTCTGAGGTTTGCTCCTTTCAAACTATTTTGGGGAGTCACAAAACTAGTTTGAGCTTCCAAACCTTTTATTTTTTTTTTTGAATATTGTTTAACTTAATTTATTCAGGATGTTTTAATAAAAAAAAAAACAAAAATTTTCTAGCTAAACAGCAGCCTGTGCCATGTAATGAGCAGAGGCTCTACAAGAGACCATGACGCTTTCTCCTGTGCTCCCTTTATCCCTCCTTTCTCTCTGTCCTCTTTGGCTTTGCACTTTGCCCACTCTTGGCTCCGATTTTACCCTATTTATTTGTTCTTATTTACTTATTTTTTCAAATTCTTTCTGCTCCTTTTACTGAAACTTTCCAAAGTGGGATGTGACCCAGATAATGCTGGAATCCAACATATGAAACCACAAAGTTTGGGGAGTGAATCTGGACTTAGGAGTTAGCTAGTAGCTTTGACTTTGAGTGGCAACCATTTTGTGTACTGCCCCAATCCTGCAAATGCTTCTCCATCAGGCTTAGTTCTTGGACTCATGCCTTGATGCTAAGGGTATTGCTCATAGTAACAAGCAGTAGGGCCAGATTTTCAAAAGAGCTCTGCACATGGCTGTGGAATAGGGACAGACTGAAACACGTGCTAAGCGCTTCACTAAACAGGCTTAGAAGGGCAATTATTAATTTGATTAGGCCATGATTTTTATTCATACATATTAATAATATCTTACCGTTAGATAAAGACTTTTCAAACTTAACACATCTGGTATGCAGGAATCCTGAAATGCAGCCATCTTTGGGGAGAGGCACAACAATTGTGCAATAATGCAAAACATCCCTGGGACTTTCCCCCTGCAGTATAGAAGGGCTGAGAACCGTACTGTACATGCTGGGTGATCTAATGTATTTGTTGTACCTATTGCAACTTAAAAGCTAGACAAAGATATTTTTTTGAGAAGGTGCAGATCTGGAGTATCAGAAAGAACCTGCTCATACCTTCCCCTGGCAGACAGCACAATTCAAGCCAGAATATGTAGGGAGCGTTTGGGGAAGTCAGAGCTTTCCTTTCCTCTCTGGAAAGCCCTTCACATGAGCTTTTGATAAAGCAACTCTGTCAAACAAGGGCTGAATAAATCATGATGTGTTACCAAGACACGTTACAGCTTTTAAAACAACCACCATGGCATTCTACCCCACGGACTGATGAGCCTGGGGATGCCAGATCCCTGAAGCTCAGCAGCCATGCTGGAGCCAGCACACATCTGGAGTGCAGTAAACGTACCCAGAAGCAAGAAAGCAGCTCTGTAAGGGTCAGGAGTACAGAGAGCGGCTGCTGACACCAGGCGCCACCCCAGAACCCACATGCATTTCCTTATGTAAACACATGTGGCCAAAAGTCTTCCATGGTCACCTTTCTCCAAAGCCAACCCTATAAAACCGCCAGCAAAGTGAGGAACAATGTCACTATTATTGTTTCAGAGGAATTCCTCTAAAGCAAAAAAGCATAGCCAGGCTGCCTACAAGAGTGTCTTTAAAAACAGGCCTGACAATTGCCTCCAGAGCTAAGGAAAATCAGCCATTATTTGATCAGTTGCGGTTGTCCTGCACTTATTTTAACCTGTTGTGTTCTGAGCACGGCAGGTTTGCTATAGGCTGAGGTTTGAGCAGAGAGAGACTATGCTCAGGTCCCTATACTGCTCCCTCCCCCACACCAGCTCCCTGTCCCACTCTCTCTGTATTAGAGGAATGATCTGGTAGTTAAAGCATAGACCTGGGACTCTGGAGACTTGGCTTCCAGTGCTGGCAGAGATTTGCTGGAGCAGGGTAACTCGTGAGCTTACTGAGTGAATTTCAGAAAGTCAGAAAAAATGGACTTTGCAGGGGGAGGGCAAGTCTACTCACGAAATTATCTTTCGCTGCTAATTCAACCCTATTCAGGGGTTCCTAGTCAACGGCTCACTCTGTTCCTAGTGTTTCCATTCACACAGAACAGGCATGAAGTTCACCTCTGTGTTGCACAGGGCAATGCAGTAGCCACTCTGCCCATGCTCCCTATCTGTGACACACAAGCCCTGCTGGTCATACAGAGCTGAAGTGGTGGAGAGGACCTTGTGCTAGTCTTCTACAAGGGGGAAGTTAGTCCATCTGTGTCTTGTCAAAAAGGAGGCTAATGATGCTGGCCTAGTCCACAAGGACATGAAGTTCACACTGTAAGTCTGAGGATGCATAGAGAAATTAAATGATTTGCCCAAGTTCACATACAAAGTCTGTGGCAGAGGTAGGAACTGGCCTCTGATCAACTAGGTCCTGGGCAAGTGTCTTAACCATAAGATCAGCCTTTCTGTGTTATCCAGATGGCAGTTTCCTGTTTAATTTTTTCTTGTAAAATATATATATATATAATAGGGTGACCAGGTGTGTTTGTAGTGCTTTACCCTTCTCTTACATTTCATGCCACGGTTAAAATCTACTTTGGGTCACTGTGTCGTTTCTCTGGATTTTTTAAATGTGTCAACCCAGTTTTGCAGAGCAGTATTTTACACTGCACTGAAATAACAAATGCTTTTCAGCATAAGTTAATGGCATGCTTAGCTCTGTGCTGTCTCAGGAGCCCGATGCTGTGTGGCCAAAAGTAAACTATACACATGGTCAGAAAAACCCTTGTCAAACCTGACAACATCCTCTTGGCGGCTTCAATATCATCTCCAAGTTTGAGGTGCTATTGGAAGGTTGCAAATATTGAAATTATTCTCAGAGCTATTTTTGTGTCAGCGTAAGTAAGGAGAGAAAAGCACAAAGATCTGAAATGAGCCACAGAACTAGGAGAAAGGCACGTGCAGATGAAAACTGCTCCAAAGCTTGACCGTTTGTTTACTGCCTGAGAAAAAGAATTTCCCCCAATCCCTTTTAGGCCACTGTTGAAACCCTGCTGATATAATCAGAGAAGCCTCAGATCCCAGATCAGCCAGGGGAGATTTGAATGTGATACTTGGAAAAGAAAAACACAGGCTGGAGAGTAAGATGGTGAATTCTCATGCAGTCAAATCAAACCAAGCATTTTGAGGCTGATCAAGCTCCCTTTGGAGTCAGTGTAAAGACTCACATTGGATCATGCCTTTAGGATGGGTCTGCTTTCCTATATGTGAATTTGGAGTGACTCCACTGACATCAAGGGAGGGCCAGCGCCAGAGTAAATGGCAGGAGAATCAGGCTCCTGGTGTTAACTCATGAAGAGTTTAGTGCCACATTCTGTCCTCCTTTACACTGGAGTAAATCAGGAGTAATTCCATCTTCAGTGGAGTTACTCCTGATTCACACCAGTGTAACTAGCACAGAATTGGTCTCAGTTCTTACTCAGGCAAAATTCTCATTAGCTTCAGTGGTAGTCTTGCCTGTGTAAGAGCTACACCATCTGGCCCCTTGAAATTCCTGCTATAATTAGTGTGCTCCTTTCTGTAGCTGCTTTATGGACAGGACAATGCAGGGCTGAGAATACAAGAGCAGGTACAGAGCCTTCAATGCTAAATCCTTACCTGTAGCTCAGTGGTTTGAGTCTTGGCCTGCTAAACCTAGGGTTGTGAGCTCAATCCTTTAGGGGGCCATTTGGGGGTCTGGGAATTGGTCTTGCTTTAAGCAGGGGTTGGATTGGATGACCTCCTGAGGTCCCTTCCAACCCTGATATTCTATAATTCTGTCTCCCCAGAGGAGGAGGCTTTCCCTTCCTGGATCTAATCCTTTCCTTATTGCTGCCTCTCCAGGATATTACTGCACCTCACACACAGCTAGGCTGAGGGGAAGGGGGTTCATTGGTTGCCCACCTGTATGTGTTTAACACTCCATTTAGACCCCAAGCTGAACAGGATATTCCAGCCTCAGTGACACTGGGAAAGCGACACTAACAGGAAACATACGGGAGAGGGAGAAACGATATTTTAATGAAATAAGAGGCTTTGCTAATTGCATCCCCTGAGCAGTTGGTAGAAGAACCAAGGACCTGCGAGAGTGCAGAGCTCTATCCTGTCACCCTTAGGGTGTGAGGGCTCTTAGGGTACATCTACACTGTGACAAAAAGCCAGTGGCTCTGATTCGCGGGGGCCAGGTCAGCTGACTCAGGCTCACGGGGCTCGGGCTGTGAGGTAAAAAATTGCAGTGTAGCTGGTTGGGCTCACGCTGGAGCCCGGGCTCTGAGACCCTTCCCCGTTGTGGGGTCTCAGAGTCTGGGCTCCAGCCCAAGCCTGAATAACTATGCTGCAATTTTATAGCCCTGCAGCCTGAGCCCACAAGCCCCAGTCAGCTGACATGGGCCAGCCCTGGCCATGCTGTGGTCTTTCATTGCAGTGTTACTACAATGGGGCCTGATCCCCTAACTCTATTCACACAACTGGGGCCATTCATCTCAATGTGAGGCAGTATGATTCAGTGGATAGAGCACTGGTCAGGGAATCAAGAAACCTGGGTTCTACCCCAGCTTTTCTCTGCTCTACACTGTGGCCTTTGCCTCAATTTTCTCATGCGTGAAATGTGGATGAAAAATAATAATGATCATGTCTTTTCTGACTGTTTGCCATCAACATTTTTTAGCTCTCGTCTGATTTTTAATCCAGGAATTTATTTTATTTGAAAGATACTGGCTCAGTTCCCTCCTACAGCTGAGCTCATCTCAGAGCAGAGGAGTGGAGAGGATATAGCTCCCTGATTCTTGGCTGGCCTGGCCCTGGCATGAGTTAGAGCACTGTTGGGGTTGCTCTAATTTATGCTAATGGAAGATCAGCATAGCATAGTGTAGTGAGGTGGAGCTCTGCCATGCTCCTGTCTCTGGCACACCTCCAGCTCCCTGTGCTGGGGAACACAGGGCAGTTGGCACAGAAATTGGCTTTGGCAGCTTTATGCCAGCAGAGTGTTTCTCTCTACCAAGGGACCAGAGCATAATGGATAATCTGGCACAATATTTCCCTAGTTGCAAAGGGGAGTCCAGAGTATGATCATTGTTCTCAGTGTGTACAAAACACAGGAGGAGGCAAGAGCCTTACAATCTAAAATAATCATGTAATGTAATCTAAGCTAAATCACCTGGTTATGAAAACTAATGGGAACAGGTGCCAAGTGGCTGCTGGACTAGACTCATATATACAATAAGTGATCAGAAGCTGAAATTCCGTCAAATAAATACAATAAACCTGTTAGTTAAAAATCAGAGTATTCCTTAGGCAACAGTGTTTCTCGAACTAGCAGAAAGGGGTTCAGAGCAGGTTTCATCAGCAGATTGGTGGGGAAAGAATGTTTCAATGAGGGGTTTGTGTGGGAGTCAGCCCTGGTTGGCACACCTGTACCTCCCTATGCTCCCACAAAGCTCTGATAAAGAAACAGTAATTATTGCCAGAAAGAAGGGGCTTTTTGCTCCAGGGGAATCCACGGAGCAGGACTGGCCAACTGGCTGCAGAGACAGGAGTGGGAAAACCTGCATTTGAATGCTGACGATTGCACAATGCTAGGGCCCTCCGTGCTTAACACCTGAGTGGGATGACCTTATTTCCCGATAAGAGTCTCTCTTCCAGAGGAAAAGATGGGCATTTAAATTTCATTGATAAGCCTATCAAATAGTTAAGTATATTGTAGGCCTCTGTAGCTGAGATATAGGAAAAGATTCTCTAGTGAGTCAGGGACTCTGAAATCCTTTCTTCTAGGCATCTTATCTTATCTAGCAGAGAATATAACATGTGGCTATGAAACACAGCCAATTTGCTAAGCCCAAGTAATGGCTTGAGCAACAACGCTGCAAAACTAGAGGTACCATTCAAAGCCATTGAAATGATAGAAATGAGAGAGGCTAAAGAAGACTCAGCTGCTGTGTGAGCCACTCCCAAATGCACTGTGGTTCCCTAGTTACGCTATGTCCTCCAGTGTCATGCACTGGCCAGTTCTAAATGGGTCTTTCCCTATTTTCCTCAGGAGGCTATTCCATCATCGAATGGACCTGGGGATTTGCTTCTAGCAGAATTTGCTTTTCATACGTGGCCAGCCATTAAACCTTAGGGCAAGTGGAAGGGAGAGAACTAGCAGAATGGGGAGACGACTCAACATTGCTTCTGATGGCAAGAGCTGTTCTCTCAGGGCTGAAGTTGCACTGGTTGAATTTAGCTGGTGTAGAAACAACAGTAAGCTAAATGCATCAATCCATTTCTAAATCAATTTGAGAGTGCATGCGTAAGGGTATTTATCTACATCCATTTAAAAACACCCCTTAGTTAGACTTGTGTGTGCAAGACCTCTAGAGCCGAGCAAAGCTCAGAGTTCTGCGAGCAGTGTGTGACGGAGGAGGCTGTATGAAGTGTAGTTCATGGAGGTCCCAGGATATTAGAGACAAGGTGGGTGAGGTAAGGCTGAGCAGTATCATACAGAGCAGGGGACTTCCAGTCAGGGCGCAGAGAATAGGGAGGTTACAAGACAGGACACCAGCTGGGTGTACCCTGAGGGGTTGTGGGAAGGGACTAGAAGACCAGCATTACTTGATTGTTATCTGGTGGCATTGGCCAGAGTTCTCTCTAGGGACACCTTGAGATAGAAACCAGCCACCGTACCTCCAAGTGAGGTTGCTGCCTTGCTCTGAGAGGCTTTTGTATCTGAACAGGGGGCGAGTTCACAGGAACACTCAAGACAAAAGTCTAGTGAAGACAAGCCCCCAGTTTCCCTAGCCCTTCCAGTGGGACTCCCCTGCTGTGGATGGACCTAATCTGAAGCTCACTGTGATCACTGGGAGTCTTTCCATTGACTTCAGTGGGCATTGGATCAGGCCTTATGTTTACAGGCTGTGTAGAAGAACTCCTAGGCCCACCCCCAAGCAATGAAGATAAGCCATTGCATTCCATTCTGAAGGGTTTTAGACTCTTCTTATCAGCAACAAGCTCGGTAGGATGGGAGCTAAAAATCTACTGTAAATCAAACATAAAGTCTAGCCAAATGTTTAAAACATCTGACGTTTCTGTCAGGAAAGACAGTGTCAGTGATTATGAGGTAAATATCAGAAAACAACAACAGGTATGAAACAAGCAGTACTAAGATGGAAGGCTTGTGTGTTCCCCTTGTCTCCTAATTTCTCCCCGGCTTGAGTGAATTCACTATTTCCTATCTAGCATGGAAATTCGCCTTATGATAATCAACAATAATAAAGCAAAACCTCCTTGGAGCCTTCTTAAAACCAAGCATATTTCAGAGGCATCTGAAAATGTCTATGCGTGGAGAAAAGCATTGAGGAATGTGTTGCGTATGGTCCTTATAAATGAGTATTTAAAAAGAATTCCTTGGGATCGACGGAACAGGAAGAATCTAATCTGTGAAAATTCCTTGGTTTCTGCTTACTGTTTGAGTAAATACAAGGTCATTCACTCACTCGATGGGTTTCTCAGACTGGCCTATTCTGAGAGAAATGAGGAGGAAACTGGTGATTTAATACTCTTAGACAGCATGAAATCAAAACAGTCCCAGGAATTGATCAGCAATTTTCAGAATATTATGATAATTCTCTTATTTCATGATGGGAGAGCAGGACAAACCAGAATTCTCACCATAGGAAGTGGCCCCAAGTGACAGTCTCACATAGAGAAGTGCTAGTGTGGTCCACTAGTTAAAGTCAGTGACTTTGAGCCACAACTCCTGTGTCCTCCCCTCTCAGTCATTGATTCACTGGGTGGCCTGGGGCAAGTCACTGCACCCCTCTGTGCCTCAGTTTCCCCATCAGGAAACAGGGATAATAATGCTCACTTCAAGCATAGGGAGGGGGGGAGGACTGTGAGGGTTAATTCATCAGTGTCTGGAAAGTGCTTTGAAGCCAGGAGGTAAAAAAATGCAAAGTATTAATATTTTTATGTCCTCCATTTCTTTTTTATTTCTGGAAAATAACAGTTCCGGAGAGCAGCCATCCCTGGGAGGGACATTTGGAAGAGCACTGCATGTTTCACATTCACACGCATCTTTTCCATTGCAGGATTTATTCTATTTGTTTGTTTATTTGTTTATTTATTTATTTTATTTTATTTATGATGACAGTTGATTGCAGTAGCACCTGGGAGCCTCAGTTGTGGAGCAGGACCCGTAGGCAGGGGACCAGCACAGAACAAAAAGACAGGCCCTGCCCCCAAAAATGTACAATCTAAGTAAATCTATTAAATCTGCTTAGTCTTTCTTATGTATCTAGTCTGACTATCTTACTAGCCAGTTAATCTTACTTATGAAATCTACAGTCTGCTAAGTCTATTACTATCTACGAAATCCTCAGGCTGCCCTTTCTCTCTGTTTTATGCTTTCCATTGAACTTAATGCAAGACCGAGGGCCACATTTTGCAAATCAGAGCCCCCTACCACCACATTACACCTGGAGTGCTGGTCTCAGCTTTGAACACTGTGTAATAGAGGACATAGCGAAGGCATGAAAAAGGTACTGAGAAGGGCAGCAAGGATGGTGATGGCTCCGTGTTGTCACTGGCTGATGATAAGAGGTTTAATGTGAATGGAATGAGTCTTGGGGGTCAGAGAGTATGGGTTCACCCACATGGTGGTGTGGCCGATGCAGAATTCGGCACCTCGCTTGTTAAGCAGAGTCTCTTTCTCTCTGCCGGCCCTGGTCACCTCTTGGTATTTGGATTGATTTTAAGATGTTGGTTTAGACCTATAAAGCACTAAATGGTCTGGGACCTATCTAAGAGACATCCCTCACCCATGACATTCTGCCTGAGCTGTGGTCAGTGAAGGCACCTGGGCAGTGTAACATAGAGAGGGTGGCTGGCAGGGTGCTCTCTGCTAGGCCCTCATCTTTGGAAACTTATTTCTTTTCCAGGTCCTTAACAGCCCAGGTGCATTGGCCTAACGGGCACACTGCAAGGCACGTCTCTCCTCTCTTTGTGCAGAGATGGGTGTTGAGTAGGGTTAGGGGATGGCAGGACTCCAGGGATTATGTAGGGAGCTCCATTCATTTGTGTTGTATTTACATTGTGTCTGGTTTATTGTATTTGATCTGGGGGAACTGATGGGTCTGTTTATTTATTAGTGTTCTTCAAAGATCATCAAGGTTCCTGGAGTGTTGGAGGGTGAGGGGGCACTGCTTCATTACAGGCAGTGACAATCCAAACAACAGAACATTGAAAAATGGATAAATAAAGGTGAGTGTGCCTGTCTCAGATCTTAAAAAACACACAACATGTTGCAAAGCAGGTAAGTGCACACACGGACTGAGCTGAACATGAGGCATGTGCAAATGTGGATTCATGCAGGCACAAGGATTCCATCATGTCCATCTTTGCAGTCAATCCTTTCCCCCTGGTCTTCTAACGTATGTGAAACCACTGAACATGTCAGTCCAATGGATCTTTACCATCCTCATTCCTTCTTCAGTTCCTCTCCCACTCCTTCATCATCCATCCTACAATACGGAGATCAGGCATCAACCCAGCAACAGCTTTGGTTGAATTGGGCTTGGGATGTGCTGTGGGTAACCAACAACCCTATTCATAACTAAGCTGACGGATATATCAATGTTTCTGTCTTTTGGCCAGCAAAGAGAATAATTAGCATTTCTGACTGACACCTGGGGTTGGGGATGCTAGGGCATTTTCATTCAAAAAGTGTATTTCTCTTGTTCACAAGGAAGTGTCACTGCTACGGGACTGTCTCTTATTGCATTACTGCACTGCACCTACCACAATGAGGCCCCAGCTTTTTTGAGGCCTCTGAGCACCATCACAATATAAATGTTAAAAAAAAGTAATAAGTGAGGGATGGGAGGGGCAGGAAGCATCAAGCCTATTGGAGTTCTCCCAAGATACGTATGGATCTCAGGACATCCAGGGGTTTAGAGTGAACCTCTTTGCCCATTCTTCTAGGGATAGGGAGAACCTCCATCAATGCAAGGATGAAGTGAAAGCTCCATGAGTGGGAGCACATGGACTGGCTTGTATCTTGTGCAAGTATTTCTCACATGTGGGCTGATATGGCCCTTAATTATGGTTGAACCTAAAAAGGTTCAGCAATTCTGTTTGGTTCAGATAAGTGTCCCACAGATGGCTACTTATCTCAGCTCTGAACTTTCCAAGGCTCCCAAGCTAGGCTGGAAATTTCACAAGACTAAGCTTTCTCGTTATGCCATACAACATATAATGATTCACACTGTACACAGTCAACCTGTGGAACTCATTGCCATGGGATGTTAAGGCCAAAAGTATAATGAGGTTCAAAAAAGAAATCAATAAGTTCATGAAGGATAGATCCGTCAATGGCTGTTAGCCAAGATGGTCAGGGACAGAACCCCATGCTCTGGATGTCCCTAAGCCTCTGAGTGCTAGAAGTTCAGACTGGACAACAGGTGACGGATTACTCAAAATTCCACTGTTCTGTTCATTCTCTCTGAAGCCCCTGACATTGGCCACTGTCGGAAGACAGAATACTGGGCTAGATGGACCATTGGTCTGACCCAATATGGCAATTCTTATGTCATCTGATCCAGAACCAGGAAACCCCAAACCCCAAGACATTAAAAAGAAATGGGGTAGAAAAAAATATAGCCCAAGTTTTTAGACACCTAGACACAGACAGTATTTGGGGGTGAATGGCACTGTTAGCAATGTTATATTTATAATTATTCTTCCACCTCTCCCCTCAAGTTTTAGTTGAAGTTCAGTTTGGGTGAAGGTTGTAGATTGGTTCTAATATTTCATCTGAGCTGGGTCCCCCCTCTGAACCAACAATCTCCTGATTTTTCCCAGGGATAGCAATTGGTGCTAGTTTGTATTGTAATCTTTTTTTAATAGTATTGTAACTGGCTCCTCTCGGCCTGTTATAAATGTGTTTGCATCACCTCCTGCTTTTTGAAGCAGAGAAAAACCTTACTCGTTTTAACAAAGGCCAGAGTTAGCTTTAAAAAAAAACACCAAAAAACTAACAGCGTTTGTTGTGTAAAAAAGTTCCTCTGAATTAGTTATATCAGGCTTGTGATCCCTTTTTGATTGAATTGTTAATAGCAGCCAGGTGCAACCAATAAGGGATGCTAGCCTAAGTCTCTAGAAGCAGCATGGGAACAGAGCTTGGTAGAATATTCCAAGAGGGTAGCTTAATGTGTGGGCTTCCTATGTCCGTCCTTCATTATTTTTCTTTTGTCTAATAAAAGAAACAGCCTCTATTTCTCCCACTCTCAGTGCTAAGCCTAGAGGAGTGGGAAGTGTAGATACACACACACACACAAACACACATATAGATAATAATTGTATTACATAAAATAATTCTTGCATAGAGTGTTGAGGTTTGCCAGTTACAGCTGGGCTGTTCCAGGGCCTGGCTGACGGTTCCAGGAGAGGACTCTAAATTTGTTCATTCATAGGCTCACTTGTAATTAATAAAGTAAGAGTTCTTAATACAGTCTGGAGGGGAGCTGTGGTGACTGGCTTTTAGTACAGTGGTCTTCAAAGAGCATCTACCGTATTTGTTAGTGAACCCTCTATTCTTGAGGACAGGGTCCTTGAAAGAAGGGATCAGAGTGAGGGAGTGATCCGAGGTAACATTTCCAGGTGTGAGGCACTGTGGTGGCAGCAGTCACCCAAGCTAGGGGTGTCAGAAACCCAGGTCCATAGCAATGTTTATATTTTCCAATGTTCAGTTCTACAGTGTATTGACTTTGCAGAAAATAATGATCAATATGTCATTGCTGACTGTGCCATTCACCCCCAAAGAATCCCCAAATAGTGTCTGTGTCCAGGTATTGCACTTCTGGAGTGAAACATCCCAGCTCTTTAAAGCATCCATTTTGGAAAGTATTAAAGCACACTCTTACATTCTATTGAAGTCAGTGGGATTTAATATGCTTAAAATGAAGCACGTATTTCCCAATTTCCTGAATGAGGGCTTTCCAGTGCACAGTAATGCTATGCAACAGTTCAGGACAGGATCTCAGTTTTACTAAACCACTCCTCACTAGGCTGGGGGAATGGGTTCTGTATTCACTGCAAGTGCAAATGCTGAGACTGAGGGCTGGTCTACACTACGGGGGAAAATCGATCTCAGATACGCAACTTCAGCTACGTGAATAACGTAGCTGAAGTCGAAGTATCTAAGATCAAATTACTCACCGTCCTCATGGCGTGGGATCGATGTCCGTGGCTCCCCATGTCAACTCCGCAACTCCGTTCGGTTTGGTGGAGTTCCAGAATCAATATAAGCGCGTTTGGGGATTGATATATCGCGTCTAGATGAGACGCGATATATCGATCCCCGAGTAATCGATTGCTACCCGCCGTGAAGACATAGCCAGAGCATGTGCGGTTTCATTCATGCCACCCCCCTCCCAGTGGCATTCCCTGGGGGGAGCCCTCAGTATCTGTCTCAACGTCAGATCTATGAGCTCAAATTTCAAGGGTTAAATGTAGGTACTAAATCCCGTCTGCTATCAGGTAGCAAGGCAAGTGGCTGAATCTCCATCTCTCCAAAGGGAAGCTGGTGGGTGGACCCTGCTGGCCAAGATTTCCAAAAGTGACTGTGATTTTGAGTGGCTCCGTTTTTCAAAGCCCAATGAGAGGTGCCATGAAGAGGTCTGATTTTCAGAGAGGGGGCACTCAGCAGTTTCTGAAGATCAGGTCTCTTTTAAGGCATCTCAAGATGAGCACCTAAAAATTGAACCACCTAATATCACTAGTCACTTTTGAAAACCTTGTCCGGGCATCACAGCATGGTGCTGCATCCATTCATACACACCCATATTAGATGTGAGGTTCCCAATAGCTCATGAGGTAACAAGGAGACACTGGGTCATTTTCTTGAGAGTTTAGTTGACATGCTGTCCCCACTGACGTTAATGGGAATTTTGCCATTAGACTTCAGTGGGGCCAGAATGTCACATTTTGTTTTGCCATATCAACATACACAACTACCATGCACTGTAACAGGTACTGGAGCCACCTGTCATTGAAACACATTTATTTCTAGTGAGGGAGGTTCTTTTTATTCAGCATCTTCATAAAAACTGGAGCCAACTTTCCTGTCCATTCTGCACAAGTGATGCAATTTCCACCCGACACAGTTGCGGAGAAAGATCTACCATGTGTCATTTCCGATAGCTCCTTGTGGTGGTGGCTGTGGGTTGCGTGGGAAGCTTGATTTATGTAGCTTCAGAACCTTTCCAAAGAAATGCTCTGATTTTATATGAACAATTCCTTTATGCCTGAACATAGCATTTGCCAGAGACTAGTGTTTTCTGGGTGTTAAGACCCAGAGAGTTATGAGTGCCAGTAACAGAAGAAATCATTATGGGCTCCCTTGTGGAATGTGGGGCAACAGCTGCTCACACTTCAGAAGTGTTGACAAAAAATACACAGATATTATAGCTCACACTGCCTACAGGTGTGGCAAGATCAGGGATCAGCATTTATTCTCACTAGGCCAAGCCCTAGTTTTATGAAGTCAAGGGCAGTTTTGCCATTGAGTTCTGTGGTACCAGGATGTAGCCCTAAAGTGAGAACAAGGGTTTAAGCTGCAGCAGGGAGCCCATCAATAAAATATTAGCTAACGTTCTATGGCTCCATTAGAAAGTTGTGGCAGTGGAATACGCTGCCCAAATAGGTGGTGGAACTACCATTGCTGCGGAGAGCCAAGAGCTGACTTCTCTATGCCAGGGAAAAGTTAGAGATCATTAAAATGACCATTATAAAGGGGAAGGGATGTGGGGAGCCAGGAGAGCCACTTCCTCTGCAAACCAAACTCTGATTTTATTTGTTAATACTCTCAACTGTCCAGGGGCTAGAGGTTGGGCATAGGAACCTTTGGGTCTATTCCTTACTCTGCCACTGAATCACTGGGTGACCTTGGCCAAGTCACTTAACCTCTTTGTGGCTCACTTGCTTACATACTTGTGTAAAGTGCTTTAAATTCAGAGGATAAGATAATCTATGAATGCAAAGTATTTATTTATTATTCTGAGTGTGCTACGTACTGCACAGAAAGAAGCAGAGACCTGTTCTCTGCCATGATGAGCTAGCAACCTAAATCCCTGGATCCTGCAAATGCTTACACACCCATGTAGTTGTACTTATGTGAGTAGGACCCTTGATTTAAATGGGTTGCTCACATGAGTAAAGTTAGGCGTGTAAGTGTTCCCAGGATTGGGACCTATTCAGACATGGCACAAGTGGGGATCCTAAACAACCAATAATGCAAGTGAAAGGCTGGGGGGAAAGGAGAGAGAGGAATCCACCACAGCTAACACACCAGCTTCGAGAGTTTCCAGATTTGCTTTCCTGCATAACTCCCAGAGTAAAGCTTTCCAGACCCTAAAGTACAGCAATTCACAATTTCCATTTTAGGAGATCATCAAAAATGCAAAGTATAAGGTTCTAAATTCCCTAGATTTCTGAATGAAGCAGACAAGATAGATTTCCTGTGTTTGGTTGCTGTGGTGGAGCTTTTTGTTTGTTTGGGTTTTTGTGTGTGTGCGTAGATGTAGCTGTGACAGAAGTGAATCTATTTACCTATTTTGTGACTATTTCTCTCTCTCACACACACACGCACATACATTCCTCACCCCCATGGGTATGTTCCTTATACAAATTGACCCAAATGGCCATTTGCCTATACATGTGGTGGATTTGTGCATGCAATCATGGTGATTATGTATGCAAACTAGGTGTGCAATTGCTGCCCTGCCTCATGAAAATTGCATATACAAAAACATACATTCAGTAATGAATGTTTCGTTCCCATTTTTGCTGCTGTTGCACTGGTGGAGGTTTCCGTGTGATAACAGGCAAGGAAATTCTTCTGTCACACAAACCACTGGGTAAACTGGCTGTCTTCTGGGAGCAGCTGGCAGACCCTTGAAGGACATGCTTGTGGGATTGTGTGCAGTTTGACAGAGCAGAGCCCTCTTGCAGGCTCCTTATATGGGGCTCTTTGCCTGCAAGTGCTTTTTATTGGTCACAGGAGGAAGCCTCTTTTCCATTAATCAACACAAAATAAATTGGACTTAAATACTAAATTTCAACATTGTGAGCAATTTCTACAAATTACAGGGAAGGGACAGAGATATATTTACTCCGGGATTGTGTAATTAACAGTGGGGGACTTACATTCTTCTGAGTCAGTGTGTTTTAGGCGTAAGGGGACTATTTTCTATGGAAAAAATCTGTAGTCTGTAGAAAGAGGTTAGTGTTAGGGCTGAGAATGGGCAAATATCCTGATTAATTGAGCTTTAACCTACTTCTGGAAAATGAAGATCTATGAGGGCAAATCACCAAAACAGATTTTCAAAAGTGCCTAAGGGTACTGGGTGCCTAACTCCTATTGAACATCAGTAGGAACTGGGGCCCAGATCTTCACAGGTATTTAGTTACATGTCTGTGAGGATATGGGTCTGGGTGCCTAACTCCCCAAGGTACTTTCGAAAATATCTCCCTTGGAGGGCTTGCTGAGGCCCCTTAGGAATGTTTCAACTATAGTTGCTTACTGTTCAGCCAGCAGATACCATGGTCCAGTTATTTAGAGCAGAAGCTCAAAAAGTGTGTGCATGTCTTGCATGCTCATTTTGCATCTGAAATGACCACAGTTGTGGCAACAGAAAGCACAGCTGGCTAATTAGACACATTTACTTGTGAACGGATGTGTACTGTTGGGATAAATGTTAGGTGAAGGCTTTTTATGCATGATTGCAGGGCTTGTGTTTATTTCTTTTAATTCAAGCCTTGTACCTATGCAGTCTCACCCCAGGAGATTGCATGAGTAAACTACTCTCGCTGCTGTTAGATGTCTAAAATGAGCAGCTGCATACATGAGCACGTACTTGGCTTGGTATGCAACAGTGCATAATGTACGCTTTCTAATTTACACCCACAGGCATTTTATAACCTGTAGCCAAAACTCCACCTTCTCTGTATGAGGATTTGGCCCATAGATCCTCTTTCACTGTAAGGTGAATGTGAAATAGCCCTGTCTGTGAAGTGCAGTTCAGTCTGAGTGTCGTAGAAAACGCTGGTTTTCCAGGTATCCGTTAAGACAACCCTCAACTCCTATCTTTCTGCTTGGAGCTGCAGAATGTGATGGGCCAATCTGAGGCTGATGTAAATCGGTGTAGCTCCATTGGCCAGAATGGAGCCATGCTATTTCACGCCAGCTGAGGAGCTGGCCTGATGTGTTTATAGCAGCGCCATGAGATCAATGCTGTGGATCAAGGACAGTACAGCATAACCTCGACTGTCCAAACACCCAAACGGGATTGTGTTACCCAGTCTCTCTGAGTTACCGGGGAAATCTCACAACTTTACAAACCTGCTGCCATTGGAACACATTCCGTGTGCTCCCTGGCACTTGAATCCCTGAGGCTTTACAGTACAGGGCCCCAAGATACTTGCCAAAGCACATGGATTCAGAGAGCAGGACTGCACCAGATGTCAGATATTAGCCTGATGTCCCAGTTTAACAGGCACTTCCTATGCTGCCTGCTACTGGATTACTGCTGTGACTAGTATTAAGGAGCTAGTTTGTGGAGCCCCCAGTACCAAATGTCAGCTTCCACCCAACTGGCAGGAGATTAATTTGCCTTTCAGTGGCACATGAGCCATAAGCTCAAAGTCTAGAACTAGGGTGGAAAATAAAGCAGAATAGTCCAAAATTTGGAGGAGGGGGGGAGGACAAAATCTGAAAATTTCTGTAAATTTTGTAAAATCTAAAATGACAGAGAGCTGGGATTTGGGACTGATGTTTCAAATCTAGCCCAGTCCTGGAGGAGCTCATAGACTTTAAAGCCAGAAGGGACCATCATGATCATCTAATCTAACCCCCTACACATTGCAGGCCACAAAGTCTCACCCACCGACTCGTGAAATAGACCCCCTACCCTCTGGCTGATAGATCTCAGAGCAGCTCCTGGTGGACAAGTGTCCACATCACAAAGCCACCAAAACTAATGGCACTAATGGGGCACCCTTGCTGGCTGTCTCAGTGGAGAAGTGAAGGAGTGGATGTGCCACGGAGGCTGAGTTCCACCTCTCAGCCCTGGAAATGTACACTGCAGACTTCATACTCCCGGGCGACCAATTTGGCACTACCTTCCTATAGAGTTAATGAAAAAAATGAAGGAGGAATGTCACCATAGGACTCAGAAGAGTAAAGATTGAGATCCAGTCATGGAATAAAGCCTGTTGGTCCGAATCTCTGCAGTTGATCTGCTGAGTTAGGTCCCTAGCCAGGAAACAACAGAAAATCCTCAAGATAAAGCAGCTGAGGGAGAAAGGGCTTTTTTCGCTTCAAGTCTAACCCCCAATGCCTTGGGTCTAATTGGGCTCTTTGAGCTGCTGCAGCTTACTAATGCCAATAAGAGAGAGAGAAACTGAGGAGTGACTGGCCAGCTCTATCTGACGTACACTTTGCACATGCTTTGCATGTGGAAATGGCTGCACCCTCAGTTTTGGGATGCAATCCGTTATGTTTGGTTGATTGCTCCTGCAAAAGCAGGACCATTGTATCAGTGTGGGTAGATGAAAAGCCTCCCCTTTTTTACTGCCTTTGTCTACAGAACAAGCAGCGGCGGTCTTTGGAAGGCAGGAAGTCCAATTTCTAGTCTGGACTTTGGAACTTTGTAGTTTAGCCTTGGGCAAGACATATATATAGTGCCAGATTTTCAAAATATTTAGGCATGCAAATGTACGTCCAAAAGCCACGCTTGGCTGCAGAACCAATTTGTCTGTGAAATTGCTGTGATTGCAGGTGCAAAATGGTTAGTTGTATAACGGTATGGCTAACCACCCAACTTGGGAGCCTAATTCCCCCATTTATATGTTTAACTTTCGTGTCTGTGTATGCAGAATAGATACACAGCTGAATATGCGTTTTGTGCACAATTTTTTCATTCCTTTAACACTTTTGACAAATCTGGCCCTAGGCAGCTGTGTGCCTCGGTTTCCCCCCAACTTGTGCATAATCCCTCTCTCGCGTTGTGAGTGTTTGTATGGTGCTTGGCAGAGGGGCTGTGCTGGGTAAAGTCAAATGGCCAAGCAAAGAAAGAAACCCAAACACAAAGGAACTTGTGATTCCAGGAGTGTGGTTAGCCTCTAAGTCACACCCAGTTCTGGCAAGGGCCTGGCATACGGAGACCCATGTTGCTCTTGCACTCGATGCAAAGGTGTGGGCCTTGGAGCTGGCCTCCCCACCACTGCCTCCACAGATCTGCCCCAGCAAATGTTAATTGTTTTCTGCAAAGAAAAAAAAAATCATTTGGGGAATAGATGGAAAAAGGAGATAGCGTCAGGCAGTCATGGCCTGTTCTCCACCTGTTGTTATTTTGGTCTGGCCCAATCAACCTGCTAGCCAGGCTGGAGCCAGAGACCATCTGGAAAAACTGCAGTGTTTATAAAACTGACATGGAGCGGCACCCCAGGGCCCTGACCTCCCACACAAATCTGGAAATGATTAAAATGGCCCTGGCTGTCTTCGCTGCTGAGAGCTCCATGCTGAGAGCAGCCCACCGAGCACATTTGGAGTTCTCATTAGCAAAGCTGGAAATGTAACCAATTCTCTCCTAGCCCCCCGTCTCCTCCCCCAGTTGTCTGTTTTCCTTAGTCCTGAAGCAGAATGCAACGCTTAAAAAACAACACACAAAAGCAAGAAACTCAAAGCTAAAACCTTCCCATTGGAAATGTAATAAAGTAGTTTTGTGAAAGCACTTTCTGAACAGGGACAGCAGCAGTTAGATTAATGGGAAATATAAGAGGGATTGTCTTGAAAGTGGGAACAGTTTCTATACACATAAAATTTTGGCTGGTGCCAAATTACTGTTCCAGGAAGTGAAGCTGTGTGTGTGTGTGCGCGCGTGTGCGCATGAGTGTGTGTGTATGACGATGTACTGTATGTGGTGTATGCATAGGGAATATAGGAACCTGAATTGCACTGTATATGTGTACTATGCATGTGCTGAGTCTAAATGGTGCCAAATCTGTGATGTATGTGTGTATACCTGTGTACGTGTCTGATTATGACGCTATGAGTAAGATTGAGAGAGTGTGTGTGCGTGTGTATAACAGTGTGTGTACATGGCTGTAGGTAGCGATGGGTGTTTTGCAGCTGCGGTATTTCCTAAACAAACATGAAAACACTTCATATTTCAGTTGGCCTCTGTGTCGAGATAAATGCTAGACCCCAGGCACACTGCTAACTGATTAAATGGCCAGATTACGCACACCTCCATGTGCAAAACGTGCTCAGCCGTCTGCGTAATTTGGGGGCACAGAAACTGCAACTGCACGAGCAAATGCCTCTAGTCTGTGAAAACTGTCCCAAGGTCTGTGTGGAGGGTTCCTTCATTTAACAACCTCCACAGCTTACAGCTATGGTCACTGTTTATTTTGGGGAGCCCGAATCCCAGGCCTATCCAGCTAGTTTCACTATACTGTCATACTCTGTAGGCTTGAAGAACCAGCAGCCTCCCTGCTGCACCTGACAGGCCTTGCCCAACCCAGCTTCGATGGTCTACAGCTTAATCAGATCCCATGTTTCTGTAGCTAACCAGCATTAAAAGGAAAAAATCAGGAAGTGCCCTCTAGGGCTGTTCCCCCGAAAAGCTGGCTGCAGGTTCCAGTGAGCTTTCTGCATGTATGTATTGAAATAAATATATTGTGGGGATCCAAGACTCTGCTACTGCTTTGGAACAGCATTTAGCTCCTGATCCCAAGGAAATGGAGAGACTTTGTTGGAATTGGATCAGGCCCTTCATTTGCAGGACTCCTTCCTGAGCGGCTGCACTTCACCTCTGCTCAGAGCTTCCAAATCTTCCATGTCCTGAAAAGTCTCCTATCCAAGTGGCCCCGTGCTTTGGATGCAGCAGGGTAAGTGATACTACACCCCAAATTCAAGCCACATTGGGCCTTCCTGACCCAACCTGGCCAGGAGGACATTTGGCTAATTCCCAGCCCCGTTTAGCCTGCTGGGCAGCATTTTAATTAGAGATGTGTGGAGAATGAATTATCCATGACTCAAAGTGGCCCATGGACAATTCAGATCAACTAGATTTTAGTTTACAAGCTGTGGGCTCAATGTCAGCCAAAGTAAAAGAAAAACTCCTGAGTGCCTAGTCATGGAGAGTACAAGCTGGTCTCCGCACAGGGTGAAAATGGGATGCTAACACTGGAACGTGTGGCCTTTGGTTAGATTCAGGGCCTGATCCTATGAGGTGCTGGGTGGCTAATTCAAGGAGATGAGAGGGAGCTCAGCACCTTGCAGGGCAGAGCCCATAGTCTGTAAACCAGAGGCTGAGATTGCCAGTTGTTGATCTAATAGACCACCTTAGAGCGGAGTGAGAACTGGCAGTAATTCTGACAGAAAGTTTTGTGTGAGATCCTTGCTGCTTCATCGCTCTCTGCTGCATCTGAGCCCAAGAGGCATGGAGAGGTGAGGGCAAGGCTGCAAACACAGCCACATCCGGGGGTCGGCAGGGAGGGCCCCAGCTCACAAAGAGCAGTCAAGTGATTGTCAAGCAGTTCTTGGCCCAGGTTCTCTTGCTGAATTGGCTCCAGATCCCAGGAAGGATGCACAAATGCAGATGAAGCACCTGCAAAGGCCTCTGGGACTCTTGCAGAGAAGCATTCTTTACCTGGAAGCCAAAAGAGCAGTGTGGGATTTCAAAAGTGCTGAAACTGTGCAGTCAAAAAAATCCTCCAGGGAAAGAATAGAAAATCAATTGCCATGTTGGCCCTGCTATTTCCCGTGGACTCTTGGAAGAACACAGCCTTATAAAACTGTGGGATCCACTCCAGCATATTTCTTGCTCTAACTGAGAGAGGAATGATGCTTAGTGCACTAGCCTGGAACTGGGGAAACCTGGGTTCAACTCCCTGCTTTTCCACAGACGTCCCGTGTGACCTGGGGGCAAGTCACTTAGCCTCTCTGTGCCTCAGTTCTCCAGCTGCGCAACGGGATAACAGCACAGCCCTACTTCACAGGGGTATTGTGAGCATAAGCATAGTAAAGGTTGTGAGGTAGTGAGACATTATGGAAATGGAGGTCATATAAGAGCCTTGGATTAATAGCATGGCATCACGTGTGTATTGGGACCTACAATAAGAGCAATATAGGAACACAGGAAATACCCTACTGATCAAAATCAGGGTCCATCCAGTCCCATATCTTGTCTCTGACAATGGTCACTGCCAGATGCTTCAGAGGAAGGGGCAAGAAACCCCACTGAGCACAATGAAGAAATAACTAGCCCCTAGGGGAACTTTCTACCTAACCCCAGAGTCTTAATGGTTGGCTTGAGCCAACATAGCCTGAAGATCCTTAATATAACTGTTTAACCTTACTAAAGAAACTGGCTGCTCTCCTGTTTAATCTTTTATCTGAATCCTACAAAGCTCTTGGCCTCAGTGACATCTAGTGGCAGCGAGTGTTTTGGAATCGATCAGCGTGTAAGTCTCAGACTATGCTTTCCTGAGCATGTTGGAATCTGTAGTGTCATCTGACCACTTGGATACTTCTCATAACTGACCCTGTGAAACCTGGGCTTCATCCTGTGTGATGGTGAGTGCCTTCAACTGGACAGCCCCTTACCGATCGGCTTTCCCCTCCACTACCATTCATCCTGTTACTTTGACGATGTTCTGCTGGCGCCACAAGGATTGCACAAAGCTCACCGCCCATTTCACAAGCACCAGCCAACATTGATTTAGTTTCGTAACTGCGGAAGAGGCTGCTTATAACCCGGCTTCACAGATCTCTGTGGCTATTTGCTGTGATCTGAAAAAAAAAAAATCCTCCCTTCCCAGCTGTGTGGTGACGTCCAGTGTGGTTTGTTTTGCAACAAACAGCCTTTGGTCATGAGTTGCAACATGAGCAGGCATATCTAAACCATTTGGAAGTTCCTCACATTGCATGTGAGCTGTGGGTGTCTGTATTTTCTCAGTGCAGAGACAACATAAGCATCTGGATCAGAGGGAAGCACGTTGGTAAAGTAAAGGTCTTTCCATTATTTCAGCCACGTCCGTTCCTATTGTTTTGCTTGAAATAAGTCATGGGTCCTATGCTCACTGCAGTGTCTGTTACAGTTTTTGTAGCTCATGTACTCATTACACCAATTATAGAACCAGGCTTGGCCCCTTCCTTTCTCCTCTTTGTGCTGCTCTGGTGGCCCAAAGAAGGTAGACAGTTGCCCAAAGAGGATGGAGAGGGTTCTCAGATGTAGGGGACTCCTTGGGGGATGTAAAGCCAGCACAGCTGGCTCTATGCCACTTACTGATCTCCTCCCACAAGGTGTAGGGAGGATGAGGGAGTTGAGGGGTGGAGCTGGGGTCCTCTGCTGATCCTTGGCCAGCCGAATGCTCTGAAGTCCTTAAGCCAAAGATCAGGAGAGCGGGAAGGTGGCTTAGAGCCATGTCCTCCACACAGCTCAGCTCCTGCACTAAGTACTGCACAGCTAGATTCTGGAATCAGGCCTATAATGCTGGAATGACTCATCCTGTATTGTTGGGTCTCCTCTGAGCTCTTTTCCCTCCTGACTCCTCAGAATGATCATTATTTTTAAAGTTCTTTATAAATACAAAGTACGTTTATGTGCAAATCATGCACACATTTGTGCACAATTCCAGTGACTGTGCAGGCATTCAGCTGATCAGTTACTGGCACGTGTCTAACCAGCTGATTTGTATGGGCAACTACCCACTTTGCTTGGGCAACTGTAGTTACTGCATGAGCAAATTAGATATGCAATTGCACGCATGTTTTTGTGCATAGAATTGCCATTTGGGATCTGCTTTTCACAAGGAGTTATGAGTAATTTTCTATGGCCAGTCACTGAATTTTCAGGCTATTCTTGTCCAATTCTCCTTCTCCCTTCTCTGGGTGAAAGGAGCCCACAGATGGTATACTCATGATGAGTTCCCAGCCCAGACAAGATGGGCAGGTAGGTCATGGCCAGGTATGAAATATGCCTTTGGAAGTGCATACAATGAGGGTGTGAGGGAAATAACCTTAACACACATTTCTAATAGATTTCTACTTCTCCCCGGTCCAGGTAGTGTGTGGTTTCAACTCTTCCTGTGGTTACAAAGGGAAGACAAGTGGTGCATATGGGTATATACAATATGCTAAGGTGCACACATATACCCTAGGCACTGACACAGGCTGGGTGTCCAGTGCCCAGCTAAAGTTTCCATATGGACACTAGGTCTGTGGTTATATCTCAGCTCATCTCTTCCTGCCGGTAGCTGTTACATTCACCCTCATGCTATGTCTTTGTTAGAACGATTGGGCTTTACGGCCACGCTGTGTCAATGAGCCTGCCTAGATTACTATTGGTAAGTAGGAAAATACGTGACTCATACAAGCACCGGGGACCTAATCCCTGAAAGAGCTCTGGCCTTGGGCCTCAGCAGTGCCAATTTGGAACGTGTTTATCTTCTTGACCCCTCTGTTTTACCTGCTCAGTCCCACTAAGCTCTGGCCCTGGCTATTGTTTCCCAAGCCAATTAAATGAGCAACAGGATAAACTCCAAATAAACTCCAAGGCTCAGGTCCCTGTAGACTACAGCATCCTGCAGCTCGACTGCTGCCATGCCAAAGGGGACAGGAGGGAGGATGGAGGCATGTGCAGGATGGGGTGGTGTCGAGCCTGGAAGGTGAAGGCAAGGAGCTGTAACTTGGTGTGTCCCGTTACTGCACATTACTGTTCCGTTGTGTTTATCTAGGTAAGCTCCTTATCTGGCCCCCATTATCTGAGCAACTCGCAATCTTTAAAGCATTTATTAGTAGTAGCATTTATTCTTTGTTATGCAGTACAGCCTAGGAGCCCCAGTCATGGGCCAGGACCCCAGTGTGCTTGGCACTGGACAAACACAGAACAAAGGTATTCATCCTCCCAATGCCCTTTGCAAGTGCCATTATCCCCATTTTAGAGGTGGGGATGGAGACATGGAGAGACTAGAGGCCAGACTTTTAATGCACCAAATGATCCAGGTGGGCAACTAGTGGGATTTTCAAAAGCTATGAGCTGCATCTCTAGGTGCCTAAAACCTGGCGCTAAGTGACTTGCCCAAGCAGGCACAGAGAAAATCTATGGCAGAGCAGGGACTTGAACCTAGGCCTCCCAAGACCTAGGCTAGCGCCCTACCCACTGGCTAATTAGCCCTGCCTCTCTTTTTTTGAGGGGAGCTTCCTCTGTTCATAATACTCTTGTGTCCCTGGTGCCGGCCCCTTGGCCCAGACTGGCACCTTGGCTGGCAGTGAGCTGATCGCTTGACAATTATGTGTGTTTGTCCCTCTCTTTATGAAGCAGCTCCCTCCCCGCACCAGCTGTTGTTCTTTCCTTTTCTTGGAAGCCAGGTTGCACATTAGGGTCAGACTCAATTATAACATGTGGTAGGTAGTTTGGAGCCTTTAAAGCTAGACAGGTTCCCCCACTGTAAAAAAAAGCATCACTGCTACTGCTTTACCATTCTGTATCTATTCATAGCTAGAATAATCTAACCTCTGAAGGTAGCATAGCTCATTAGTCTACTCAATGGAGCCATTCGGATTAGTTTATCATTATCAGCCAGTTGGATGAGTTTGAAATAAACCCCATTGACCTGCCCTGGTTAGGCACCATTATAAACCAGCCGCACCAAAACACCCAAGATGAGATGTCTGCTGAAGGGACTGATTGCTGGGGAAGCTGTGTGTCGCTTCTGTATTTGCTTAATCTAATGTGTGAATTCTTGCGATGAGCACAGTTTGGCTTCAGTCCCTGACAAGTAAAACCTCCCTCGTTACCCGGGGGGGAATATTGATACATGAACAAAGGTAATGTTTAATGTATGTAGGCCGGAGAGGGAGAGAGCAAAATAAACAGCTATGGAATGGAGGGAAAGCCCACCTCGAGGCCAGGCATATTAGAAACAATGCCTCAGTGTATCGTCGAGAGGTGTCTAGACATTGATCCTGCGTAGCGGGCACAAGGCGCTGCTGCAGCAGACCCTGCGAAGAGCTTGGGAGACACATGCAGAGAGCCGAGAAAGATGACTGACAGAGCATGACTCTCCCCTGTGCCCTCTTACAGAGCCTGTTTTCTGCTGCAGTCATGTTCACGGTGAAAATATTTTTGCCACTCCAGGGCTTTTGTAATGTAGGCGTGAAGGGCCTCATCATCATAATACACACAGGGGTGGCTCTAGGTATTTTGCCACCCCAAGCATGGCAGGCAGGCTGCCTTTGGCGGCTTGCCTGCAGGAGGTCCCCGGTCCTGTGAATTTGGCGGCAGACTGCAGGAGGTCCGCTGAAGCTGCGTTGCGTGGCTTGCCGCACCAGGCACACGCTTGGCGTGCTGGTGTCTGGAGCCGCCCCTGAATACACACTGCCTTAGTGGGATCCTTCCAGGGATCGGGCGGCTTTTAATGCCTTGGAATGAATTGCAAAGAGCCCTTCTGAGATGGTATGGAATTGGCAGCCCTGCTTTACAGATGGGGATGGTGAGGAAAAGAAAGATCTGGTGACTTGTCCATAGGCCCTTGGAATTTGGGGCAGAGCTGGGCAAGGAGCTCAGGTCCCCTGTTGCCACAGCTGGGGCCTTAAGCACAAGCCTATCCTTCCTAGCTGCAGCCTCCAAAATTGCACACATGGCTGATCTGGTCCGTAAAAGCTGGTGTGGACTAGCTTTGTCCTTGTACATTAAGAAACTGGGGAAGTGTTCTAAGATGTGCAGGATGGGAAGACCCAGTGGTGTAATGCCAGGGGGGTGCATGCTGCCTTATTGCTGCCTGCCCCCTGTTCCTGTTTGTTTTTGGTGCCTGCTCCCACAACTCCATGGTCCAGTTTGCACGCATGTGCATGTATGTGTGTGTGAGCATAGCATTAGGTGTGTGCAGTTATTCAGAGCCTGCAACTACATACCTGCCATTTGGACTGTAATTATGTTTTGTTCAGGTTGTCGCTGGTTATTACATGTTTTCATTGACTGCCCACCTGTGATTCTTGGCTTGATTTCCTTGTGTTTTGGGATGGCTGTTCTGGGTGCATCAGAGCGTAACAAGTGGTAAAAACACCTGCACCCCCCGTCTGCCCTACTGTTTCACCAGGGGAACTGCGCCAACACTAGACCAACGGAACAGGGGTGAGAAGTGCTGGAATTTCCCAGGGTAGACGGGGTCCCTGACACTTTTGCTTCCTGGGACCGGCAGGGCTAGGAGGATCCAGGAAGGTGGTTTGGGGGGAATTTTGCACCACACCAGAATACCTTCTCTCCACCCTGATATAGCCTTGCGGGTCCTTGGCTTTGTGGGGTGAAGTGTTTGCGTGGAGCATGCAAGTTTGTATTGTTGGAGAGGGTACGGGGGTGAAAAGGGGGCGCCTAGAATGCTTGCAGGCTGTAGTCCATAGCAGCTCCCTGCCTGAACTGCCTGCTCAGTAGGAAATGAGAGCTCGTTTAGCACCCTCCTGAGGTAAAGCCACAGGCTTAAGTCCCTGCAGAAGGATGACAAATGGGATGCCATAGAATATTGACTAATTTAGTGGGCCCCAGCCTGTGGGCCTGTTTGCTCTCCTCAAGCCCAAGCAGCGGCTATCAAGCAGAGCAGCGTGTATTTCCTGGCGGGATGTACCTGCTCACTGGCATTGTGTCCCCCTGGTGGGTGCTGCTTGAACAGACAACTGCCTGCCCGTAGCGGAGCAGTCATGCACCTCTGGCTTTCAAGCTTGTAACTCGTGGGCAAAGTATCTGCACACTGAGATCTTGCACAGCCCCAGGAAATGGCCGTGCTTCTTGAGCACACGGGCTGTGGAAGATGGTGTCACCTTGACAAGGGATAAGAGAAACTGATATGTAAAAGGCACTCGGCGACTACAGTGATGATGAGCATGGCATTAATGTGCAGACAGATGGATTAGATAGAAAAGTGCAAGCTCAGAGCTAATTCTCAGCAGCAGGCGAAGATCCTCCAGCTGACTTCAAACAAAGTAACAGCCCACCCAGCCCTGCTGAGATAAACTAGCACAGCCCCTGTTTAGTGACTGGCTTTCTTCTGCCCTGTTCATGCAGGGCTAGATTGTGCCTCTAAGACACAGGCCTGGGCAAGACATGCTGCATAAAGTGGTCTTCCCCAAGAGGCCCCTCTGAGTCACAGTCCCCTCCCTGCTTCCCCATGCTTGGCAGGGAGTGGGGTGTGTGTGTGTATGTGCATAACATGCTGCTGGCCTACCCTGGCAGCAAGCACTGCACCACGGTGCAAACTCAGCTGTGTTGGCCAGTATGTTGCGGGTAGGATGGAGCCAAGATTTGGCCATTCCACCCCCTGCCTGCTGGCTTGGTAATGCACAGCACCTGCTTCCTCCTGTGCACCCAGCACCAAAGTCCCAGGCCCATGGTCCAAATCGCCCACACTGGGAGATGGGCCAGGTTCTTACTTCACTTCCCTGCACGGGATGTGGGCCACGTTACCATCCCCCTGCAGTTAACTTGCACCCTACTGGAAAGCACTGCTACATGTCTCTCAGAGACAATCTGTGCCTCTAAGAGTCCAGCCTGCCTGCACGTTTTTACGGAAACAGACAGACAGGCAGCTTAAAGAACGCAGCTGCGGTAACTCCGGCTATACCCTGATAAGAGTAACAGTTGACTCAGAGGAACACACTGTTCCAAAGCATCTTAGAAACAGCCCAGAGAATCAGAGCGTTTCAGAATATTTCTTCTGGGGCCATAATGTTTCCTAAGAAATCCATTGGCCTGTCCCATCATTCTCTGCTAGTTGCTGTTCCCTTTCCAGGGATAGTGATAACAGGGGCTGTTCTGGCAGCGTCTCCAGCACTCATGCTTGTCAGCAGTATCTCTCCACTTGACCTCATGGGCTGAAGAAGGTAACTATTGGCCAGGTTTGGCCTGGTGCCAGCCCATGGGACAGCCCTGCTTCCATGCAGCTGTGATTGTCCTCTGAACAGAAAGGAGTTTTGGTCGTGAGCTCTGCTGATTTTCAGCACTATTTAAGAGACTCTCCTCAGCTGGTGATAAGTGGCTATGAATCTTATTCTGCCTCCAGGGTTTTAGGTTTATAGGCTCTTAAACTGATAGAGAATAGACCTTGCCTTTGAACTGTAATGTGATTGCCTCTACTTACATATATATATGTGAAAATTGATTCATATTAAAGCAGAATCAGTGCAAACGTATTTTGAAGGTTCATGATCAGCGAACCCTTTCCCCGAATTATGGGACATATATGTGGTCATGTAGCTAAGGTACAGGGCTCAGAGCCCAAGGATCTGAGTTGTTTCTGGCTCAACCACAGACTTCCTGTATGACCTCAGGTGAGTCATTTAAATGCCCTGTGGCTCAGTTTCCCCATCCCTGATACAGATATGAGACTATTCATCTTTAATAGGGGCTGTTGGGAGGCATTAGCAGTTTGTGAAGCACTCTGAAATCTTCATATGAATGGGGCAATATAAATGGCAAGTAGTAATAGTTTTCATATTTGTACCACACCACCTGTGAAGAGCTGGAACTGAAAGGAATAAGTGTTAAAATATCACTAGAAGGGCTACTGAGAGATCCCTTCCAAGTTCTGCAGCCCCAAGAGGTTGGGATAGGACTGGATAAACATCTGGGGGCAGAGCCTTAGCTAGTGTAAATCTCTCAAGTGACACTGATGTACACTAGCTGAGGATCTGGCTCGTTCTGGATGCTTAGCCAGGCTGCGCTGGACCCTTTGAAGTTTGCTCATCACCAGTGTGTAGATAAGATGTATAGAAACTTTTTCACCCATCTGGCAGTATTTAATAACTGCTACACTCCATAGCAGGCACTATTTGTAAGATGTGTATAAGGACTGATACTTTCAGGGGCACAGCTGTTTTTCTCTTCACAGCAATGGCAGTAATCTTTGGTTCTATTCTGGAAAAAATATTGAAAATAGTTGCATGTTTATTGTCTCTCATTGAGTCCAGATGAAATGTGCTGAGTTTACATGTGCTGAGTTTACCATTGTTGGCCCTTCTTCCCAGCAATAGCAGAATTCTGGGACCTTGCAAATCAGCTTTCCAGGGGATGAGAAATCTGTCACACAGAGTCTGGGTGTATTCTAAGTGCAATCTGGTTTATTTACACATATATGCCCATTCCTAGCATAGGGGCTGTTGCAAATAGCATGCACACGATCCCCTCTTCCAGAAATCTCAGCCCTATACTACTGCCCAGTTATGCCTTAATAATTACTTCAAAATATAGAGAATAAAGCAGAGACTTGTGGTGTACTGAGGATTGGGTTAAACCTGCAAGTTGTCACTTTGAGAGAGCTGGGTAGCAATTTCTGTTCCTGCTTTTAGGCTAGGGGTTCTCTAAGAAAGTGCAATCAAAGACAGAGTCAGTCTGGAAAGAACCAGCCTAGAACAAGGTGTGGTGAGTTGTGTGTATCTGCTTTGGGGAGCAGTCTGCTTTGTCTCTCTCTGTGTTCTTGGTTACTGTGAGTTATTTTGGATTCTAAGAATAAAAGTAATGTTATTATGCAGACTTCCAGCAAGAGTATTTGATATGTTTAGCTAACATCGCTGTGTGTATGCCATGAACTTAATAAGTGCAAACTCTCTCCTATCTTCCACAGCTTCTTTCAAAGGACTAGTACGTAGCAAAACTAACAACAATACAGCATTTCTTCAAAGATTAAAATCTTGCTCAAATATGAAGACTGTAAGTGTTCACATTAAGACTATATGTGTCAGAGCCATCTGGTGACTTCGGCCTTAACAATATTTTGATAAATCCAGTCCCCTAACTAAATCTGGCAACTGAGCATCAAGCTGGGGTTTTTTCCTTCTCACACATCATGGCCAGTAATAAACGTTCTCTAAGGCTCACTCACATCTGTCCAACCCCACTATCTTTGAATTCTATCTTCAGTGACACCTGGGCAGCCCTACAGCCCTCACTGGGTTTGCACGGGTGCCAATGAAATGCAACAGACAATTCTGTTGATGATGCATGAACCAGCATAGAATTCAGCTCCTTCTCTCAGAGCTACACCAGCTTTGCAGGGCTGACAGGAGTAAAAAAGTGGCAAATGATTATTTTTGTGTCTCAAGGCACCAGCTGTCACTGCTGCAGTGTCTCACTAAGCAGATGTGCCACTCTCCAGAGCAGAACCACAGTGGCCCAGCTGTGATTAGATCAGGTACATTCACTTCTGCTTCCTCCTTTCCAACATGGGTGGCTATCTTAACAGGTACAATAAAAATCAGGACTCTGGTCCTGAAAGCTAGTAATGACGCTAATGAAATTCTTAAGGCTAATACCTTTATGATGTGTCTTTTGTTTGAAACCTACCCCGTGGCCAGGCACTTCAATACTGCAATTCCCAAGAACCGATAAACAGGGCAATGTCCTCCTGCTCTTGTCCATGCTCCACTTTGCCTGAGACATGCTGAAGTGCAGCACAGCTAAACCCCTCGAGGGAGGAGGCCTCCCTCTCAGGCTGTTACAGTGCCTGGCACTTGTCTAAATAAGGCAGCAGAAGTGCAGGATTTACACTGCTAGTATATGAGCTCAGTATCCAAACCCATCCACTGAGTGGAACAGCCTGACTGCCAGGCTTACTGGTCTCTGAACAAATGCATGTCAAATTTTAATGGATAGGGCCAAATCCTGAAGCCCTTGTTTGTCCTCTGCTATGGACCCTTGTATGCAGTCCACTTCTTCCCCCTCCCCCCAGAGGTAATGATGTAGGGCCTGCATGGCTACCCAATGCCTGCCCTTGTCCATGGAAAGTCTGCGATGCTGCATCACCAGGGCTCCTTTGAATGAGATTGGAGTGGCATTATGTTGGAAAAGGTGCCCTCTCCCTAGCCCCTAATGCATGGGGAGTCCTGATGGACAGCCAGGAGACTGAGTAGCAAAAAGGTAAGCGGGTGTCACAAGAGTAAATGAGAAAATTTGACCCAACAATTTAAAAACACCATTTATAAAAAGTACAGCAACTTGCTGAAATAAATCCAGAGGCAGGAATCGAAGCTGCAGTGGATTATGCAGCAGATTATGAATACCCCCGTAGATTATAAATCAGCAGATTTGAAATATCCACAACACATTTGAAACACTTGCAGCAGATTAGAAATACACACAACAGCATTTAAATACTTGCAAATATAGCAAATCTCAACAAGAGAATTCATGCCCTGCCATTTGTACTAAGTGTTTGGGGTGATGCAGGAATCAGTGGTGTGGATTTTCTTTCATTTAGTTTTCATTTTCTACTAAGTGCACTCCTCAATTTTGGATTTTGAGATTTTCATCTAAGTGATTTAGGAGCACTAGACCTATTAATGTTCAGTGGGACTTGGCCTCCTAACTCTCTTTTTGACAATCCCACCCTTGGAGAGCTATGTATGTGAGGTGGATGCACTATTTGCAGTACCATAGTTTACCCCATCTGTCCTGCAGTCAGAGACCCAGATACACTTGTCCCACTAGGGGAGAGGTTTCTTTTGTGGCAGCAAAATAAGTCACTGTGCTGTTTTGTTACCCTTATTGGAACTTCCCCCTACCCCGTGGGGCACAAATTCTGCAAGAACTTCTGTAGGGATGGACTGGACTTCTCTCCATCCCTTTGCCTTCCCTTTCCATTTTAGCTGTGATTGCATTTTCTGTGCCTGGCGTGGAAGATAATTGGGAAACCCTGGTCTCTCTTGAGAAAGGCTTATGTCACTTTCTGCTGTCAGTTTAGCTGGTGGAGGAGGCCATTCAGGGAATCTGATGTCCTCAGGGAGGAGAAACGTGCCCAAAGGCCTTTGTAAAAAAGAGCCACAAAAGGCAAAGATAGTCCCTCCCCTGGGATTATACATGCAGCAGGCTGCCATCACTGTACATCTCAAAGCTCATGGGCTGAAGTCTGGTGACATATAGACATGGGGAGGTAATTGCAGAATGGCCAGATAAATTAGCTGGCTTTGATTAGCTCATAGTTAATCTTGGGCTATCTGTCTATCACCCTGAGCAGCAAACAGAACACTTTAAAACCTCTCCACCCTGCAATTAAATGAATGGTGTGGTTGGTAAACCATTATCTTAATGCAACTCAGGGAGCTTAGGTCAAATATGGAGTCCTTTCAGATTGCATTCAACATTCCTAGTTTTATTATCTAGTATCATTATTAGTATGTACGCATTAATGATTATTTACTTTTCATATTGCAAAATCTCAAAACACTGTGCACACATTATGTAATTAATCTTCAGAACACTCCTGCTAGGTAAGGAAGTATTATATAGCTTGGCAATTTCATGGACTTCAGAGGAGTTGGTTCATCAGCCTCAGGCAGCAATAAAATACACAGTCCTGTCTCAACAAGCAACACAGAAGGATTCAGGTGTGTTGAATGCACTGTATATTCAAGGAGAACTGTCTCCAAAACGGTTAATCCAAGCGATTCTTGGGCATTCGTAATAACACCTACCAGTGCTACAGTGTTTTATATTCAAACCACTGCACAATGTTAACTAATTAATTACCACACCCTTGTGGTGTAGGTAAGTACGTATTATTGAGCCCATGTTACAGAGTGAAGTAACTTGCCCAAGGCAACACACTAAATTCTCCTCCCTTGGTGTTCACACCTCAACTGCTAGAAGAGGGCCTCATCTTCCCTGATTGAACTAACCTTGTTATCTCCAGCCTGATTCTTGCTTGCATATATATACCTGCCTCTGGAAATTTCCACTACATGCATCCAACGAAGTGAGTATTCACCCATGAAAGCTCATGCTCCAATACAACTGTTAGTCTATAAGGTGCCACAGGACTCTTCGTTGCTTTTTACAGACTCAGACTAACACGGCTACCCCTCTGATACTAAGTTCATGACAGTCAGCAGCCCTGGGATCGGAGTTCAGCTCCTGTACCTGTGCACTGTCCAGGAGAGCACCCTGGATCAGCTTTTCAGACAGTTTAGGAGCTGCCTGCATCTTGCTTGATGGAACAGTTTTCCACTGAAAAATGCAGGTTTGCAGGAATGTGCCAATTTTTGACAACATTTTTGATGGGAAAAAGTCTAAACAAAACCGTCCGACTTTCTTGTTTCATTTTGATAATATCAAGAGTTTTTTTTCATAAGGTACAAAGATTTCATTTTGACTTTCTTATTGCAATTCATTTTGTTTTGACTGTTGTTAACACTAAACTAATAGTGGAAGTAACTCTTCCGCTCTAGTCAGCACTGATAAGGCCTGAACTGGAGTCCTGGGTTGAGTTCTGGGAACCACACTTCGGGGAAAATGTGGACAAACTGGAGAAAGTCCAGAGGAGAGCAATAGAAATGATGAAAGGTCTAGAAAACATGACCTGTGAGGGAAGGCTGACAAAACTGGGTTTGTTTAGTCTGGAGAGGAGTAGACTGAGGGGGGACATGATAACAGTTTTCAAGTACATAAAAGGTTGTTACAAAGAGGAGGGTGATAAATTGTTCTCCTTATCCACTGAGGACAGGACAAGAAGCAATGGGCTTAAATTGCAGCAAAGGAAATTTAGGTTAGACATTAGGAAAAACTTCCCAACTGTAAGGGTAGTTAAGCATTGGAACAAATTACCTAGAGTGATTGTGGAATCTCTGTCACTGGAGGTTTTTAAAGTACAGGTTAGACAAACACCTGGCAGGAGTGGTCTAGAAGATGATACTTAGTCCTGCCTCAGTGCGGGGGAGTGGACGAGATGACCTATCGAGGTCCCTTCCAGTCCTACATGTTTATGATTACTTTAGTATTATATTATATTTATAGATATTTAATATTTTAACATAATATAAAGTCAAAACAAAATGAGTTGAAACATTAAGCCAAAACAAAACATTTTCCCCTTATCGAAATGAATCAGTTCAGCACTATTGAAAAGAAAGGTTTCAATGATCCTGAACTGACATTTTTCAAAATGTTCATTTTGTGGGACATTTCAGAATTCTGGATTTTCATTCCGATTTGGAATTATGTTTATTTTTTTCAAAATGTCCATGTTTCCCATGGAATGGGAGTTCCAATTTCTGAACAGCTGTTCTGTGTGCTCAGTTTGCACATACAGGTACAGGGATCATGTGCAAATCAGGTAGTTGTGCAGCCACATGTGCCTAACCAACTCCATTTACATGTGCACTTGCCATGTCCACCTGGACTACTGCTGTAATAGTGCGCACAAATTAGATAACTAGTGGTGCACGTATCTTGGGTAAATTCACCTCCATGCAGTGGGTCAGTCCATGGCCCATTCACCACAGAAACCCTCTTTTAAAAGTGGTTTAAGTGGCACATAGATTTTGTGCTACTCCTTCTGCCCACAAGTCACACATAACTCATTTGCTTCTCTGGACCAGTGAGTTTCAGAGTAAAATTCCTAATCCAACTCCTTTCAAAGTCCATATAAGTCTTTCCATTGACTCTAGCTGGATTTGGATCGTGCCCTCCAGGCAGACTTTTGCCCCTGTTCACAGACCAGCACGGAGTTTATGCCTCACTTCATACCCATGTAAATCAGGGCTTTAGTGCTTCTGCACCCAGAGGTGCATTTCAGCCTCGATGCATTAATAATGACAACACTGAAGTGTGATTGACACACACTTTCCCTTATAGATTTTTCATTATAGGAATCTCAACAGACTCTTTCCTTCCGTGTGGCAGACGTGCAGCTGCCTCTCTCCAATGTAAAGAATTCATCTGTCGATATTTTCAATCCACCAAGTTTGCAGAGATGACTCAGAACAAGCAGTGTGGCAGATCTGCTGAGTTAGAGGGTGCAATTTCTTACAGTTGCTTTCCAGAAAGGAAGTTGCATGTTACAACCCTGCCTCTTTACAATGCCCCTGTTCAGTCATAATAATTAATTGCCGTCTTCTGCTAGGCGGCACTGCATATGCTGCTGGCCCCAGCACAGATTCCACTGACAGAGAAGCAAATAGTTAAAAAATAAATAAATAAAAAGAAGCCTAAGTTGATTAATTAATGACAAAAAAGATGGAGGGGGCAAGGAAAGTGGCTTCATTTATATCAACATTTGACTTTATTTTATAAAGGAAGACGGGAAGTCATTCACATCCTGGCCCAGCAAGAGGCCAGGCGATGCCTCTCTCCCTCCATCCCCACCGCCTCGGCTTCCTGCAGGAATTATCTCTTCTCTCCTGTTGCCAGGAATTGAATTCCAATTGGGACAAAGGCTCAGGACAGGATATAAACAGGAAACGTCATCCGGATGACGCCATGGGGTGTCAGGCAGTGTGTGTTCCTGAGCTTCCAGAATTCTGGGTACACTTGCCATTCAGACTGACAAAACAGCTAGAGGATGACTGCCAGAATAAGGAGCCCCAGAGCTGGGGCCTGTTTATAGAGAGATGTGGTATGTCCAGATGGCTGTAGTGTCCTTCAGCAGAATCACAATGCACCACCAAGTGGCTTTACTTTCCTCAACCGTGATTTGGAGCAGAAAGGTTTACGGTGGGTTTCAAACCACCAGCAATTTAGTAACCATTTTTGCTTACACGGCACTTTCCATAGGCATACTTTACAAACCCCAAGGCCACCATAAACTTACATTGGGATAACTATGTGACTCAGAGTGTGGACTGGGCGACACAGTTATACCAGCCTCACCCCTGGTGTAGACAGCACTATGTCAATGGGAAGGCTTCTCCTGCTGACATAGCTACCACCTCTTGCAGACGTGGATTAATTGTGCAGCTGCGAGAAGCTTTCTCACTGGCATAGTAGCATCTTCACGGAAGAGCTACAGCAGTGCCACTGCAGTGTTTTAAGGGTAGACCTTCCCTAAGCAAGCCTTGCCACACTCCTGTGAAGTAGATCAGTACTCTTTCCATTTAAGAGATGGATAAACAGAGGCACAGCAAAGTTAAGGGGCTTGCCCAGCGCCACAGAGTTTGTCAGTGGGGAACCCGGGAGACCTGGGCTCTTCTCTAACTACTAGAATCAGCCACTCTCACAGTCAAAAGTAAATGTTTCCAGTGACTAGGTCTGCAAGGGCTAAAGGTCTTAAAGCTTATAATCTTAAAGCAGACCCCAGGTACAACTTCCAACAGCAGACAAGAAGTGTGTGGAGAGAAGTATAGGGTGTCACAGTTTATCACATGGCTATCATCTCCACAAAGGTGGCTCGTATGTATTTGTGTGTTTTAGTAAAGCAGGTAGGAATAGAGAATCATGTAAGTTAAATAAAAATAATTGCTATGAAAATATGAAAAATCTCACCCAAACGGGGGGGCGGGGGCATGGAGGGAGCAAGTGAGGTGTACAACAATGGGCCAGACATCAAACGCTAGGTCTTAGTTTAGACCTTGCTAAAGCTGAACAGGAACAGAAGGAAAACATGGCATCTGATAAAAATGTGAATGAAAGCAAGGTTAGGAAGCGTCCGCCAAACCCACCAGCCTCTCGGATGTGATCCTTCCTTTCTACAGTGAATGTGCTGTCTCAGCAGGAAATGTTTTGTGCATTTCAGGTTGTAGTAGGTTGAAAGAGATTTGATCTTTTTTTAAACATCTGTTCTCTTGGTGAGTTAGTCAGCAGGAGAGTTTGGGAAGGGGTTAAGAAAACATGGTCAGTTTCATCCTCTGGAGAGTATAATGAATTTGTGGGCCAGATTTATCCTGACATAACCCATTGATTGTAACACAGTGGCACTAGGGATTAATTTAGCCCCTGTTGTGTAGTACAGTTACTTACTATTTGAACTGGTTCAAAAACTGGGTCCCCTCCCCAATGTAAAATGTCTGATGAAGCCTTTTTGTTCATTTAAAAAATAAGTTTTGCAGGAAATTTCAGAACTAGACACAATTTTTAATTTTGTTTTTAATAAAAAAAATTAAATTTCTAATCAAAACAGAATGTTCGTTATGTGGTAGGTTTTGAAAAATTCAATTCAAGACGAAACAATTTATTTTTCATTTTATTTAGAAATTGCCCTTTGAAAAATGGAAACATATCTGAACAAATGGGACATTTCCTCTCAGCCTCATCTCCCACGAAAAATCAGTTTTGACAAAACCTCATATTTAGACTGGGACAATTTTTCAGTCAAAAGAAAAGGTCAGCTGTTTCCACGTAATGTACTTTGGTGGCCTATAAAAGTTTAGTAGCTTGCTGATTTTATAAGAGGCACATTCTGTAGGACAAAGACAAGGCTTCAGAATGGCAAGTCTGGGCTGTGGAAGACCATGGATGTTTTGCAATTGACTGCAGAGGAAGCAGGATCAAACCTTTAAAGTGCTGTGGGTTTTCTGATCATTTACAAAAAATAGAGGCCATTTGGCCAAGGTAATGCCATAGCCCTTTTCCTGGTGCCATTACAAAATCTCTCTGGTAATGGCCAGTTCTCAGAGTGGTAAGTGAAGTCAGTGCATTTAATGTTATTTAGTTTGCTCCGCTAAAGCAAAACTCAGGTCACTGACGAAAAGGGAAAAGCATGTTTTGTTAAATAAAATTCTCAGCAGCTCTTGTGAGGTGCAAAGTTCTGACCTGCTTTATGAGCCTTCAGCTACATGCAGTTTATCTAACCTGCAGAGTTGGGTAAGCTATCACATATCCCTGTACTCCTCTAATGAAGTTATTCAGTAGATCACTGCTGATATAATTGCTCCCAGGAACAGAAAAAAATAAACATCTTATGAGTGGGACCCAATTAATGATCTTGTAATTAACACTAGCATACAGCTCCAGAAACGTTACATAAAAAACTGGCACATCATATTCCACAAGGCCAACTAAGTGAGCAATATTTATCTGTGCAAGTGTGCTCACAGGCCCACAGCCTCCTGCTCTTCTCTGCCCAGTGGGGATATAAAATATTAATTTGTCCGCCATCCTCGTGACTTATTTTCAGCTGCTACAACATAGACCATTTAATTAACAGTTTTCATTTGAGGGAAAGCAAAAGGGATCTGAAGACTTTATATCACACTTAGCATGGACTATCTCTCCTTGGTCGGCCCCAGTAGCCTTTAAATCATATAGAGGTGCTATCTCATAATAACCATATTTAGCACATTCCAAATGGTAAACAAGCAGGTTGAGAAACTGAGGCAAAATGAAGGAAAGACTGAAATTTTCAAAGCCTGGCCTGCTGTTTGCACACACACATCTCTTGTGCCTTCACTGTGAAGATGCAAACACCTGCGCACAGGCTAGGGTGACCAGAAAGCAAGTGTGAAAAATTGGGATGTGGGTGGTGTGTAATAAGAGCCTATATAAGAAAAAGACCCAAAAACTGGGACTGCCCTTATAAAATCAGGACAGCTGGCCACCCTAGCACAGGCTGTGAAGTTTCTGACTCTTGCATGCACACTGTAAACTTGTGTGCACGTGCAATCATTTAAGTATTAACACTCACAAATCCCATTGGGATCACTTTGGTGCAAATTCTAACCTGCATGCACAGGTGTTAGGAATATTTATAGATCATACACAGCCAGGTACATCTGCAAAGTGCCTGCACAACAGTCTTGCATGCACAGAGGCCAGGCTGAATGTCAGCCCATAAGTGACTTGCACTAGACTTCACAGTACATCAGTGGCAGAGTTGGGATTAGAATTTGGAAGCTCCTGGCTCCCAGCCTCATGCTCAGTTTCGTAGCCCATACTTAAATACACCTTCAAAGTACTTTCGAAATATTACTTAGCTAGTTAACAAGTTGGTGACAATCCTGAGAAGGGCATTAAGGGAGAATAACTAGACTTCCACAGCATCCAGTGGGTTCAGTTTGGAAGCTCTTTGAGACCTCCTCGTTGGTTTTAGTTGTTCATAGCTTTGGACCCACCTGACTCTTGCTTTGAGTTTCTATGTTCAAACAAACCTCAAAAAGTCAACTTGAAATTCAGCCCAAACAATAGAGAATGGCCTGGTTCTGAGTGGCAACCAACACGTTCAATACTATCCAAGAGCGGCAAATCAGCCCAGGTTTGTTCACCAAGCGCCCCTTGCTCACTTGACACTCAACCCAGGGCAGTTCACACTGTGATCCAGGCTCACTCAAAAGCTAGCCCAGCTTTGCCAAAAGTTCAAACCGTCCTGTGTTTCAGGTTTATAATGAAACCCACAAGCATCCCCTGCTTTGGGGTTGCACATGAGCAGGGTGCATAGGCTCCAATGACAGCCTTTCTCTGCCTTAGAGTAAATAGGAATATGAAAAGATTTGGAGGCCAATTCTGTCCCATTTAAGCCACTGGGAATGTGGCCAGTGATTTTAAAAGGATCAGGGACTGGCCCTTTATGTGAGATGTCATGAGTAGCATTACGTCATTTACCAGGAAAGATACACTTGGTGGGAACCAGCAAGACACTCAGAGAGAAAGTGATAGGAATGCTATTTATTTGTTGAGTTTTGTTTTCATTCACTTTGCTGCAACTCAGGTCCTCCGGATAACATCTCGCTCAGCGCTGCTGCTCTGACTCACATGTTGTTAATTTGAAAATGGTTATTTGATTGGTACATTTTACTGCACAATGGAGGCAGTCCAGGAAAGAAGAACAATGAATCTCAGAGACAGTCCCAATAGTGTCTCTGAGCGTCTGATTTAGCAGGAGGTACATGCAGGTGTTCACTATTACCTAAACAGAGTTTGCCATTCTTAATTGTGCTGCGTGCGCAGATGTGGCCATGGACTGTACGTCCCTGGAGGGGGGTCTAAAGAAGATCTAATGAGCTGTAGTTATGAATCACAAAGTGTGCAGTTGGGAAGGATGGGACAGTTTGGGATAAACATTGTGGAGGCTGTCCAGGAACCTACACTTACAGCACACTAAATTCCCACTGGAGGCGGGCAGGTGGGATATGAAAAGAACCCAGACATACGCCAGTTCCTGAAGGCAACAGGACTAGTACGAGCAAGGACAACGCCCCCAAGGGCTGACCTGCCAATGTGCCCCTGACCCCTGGGCCTGGAAGGACCAGCTCTAACAACGAGAGGAGTGTACAGTCCTCATAACCCTTCAATCCTTGCCCTCTTGGCTGAGAATGTTAACAAGGGGGTCAGTGGTAGCAGTGGGTTTTTTGATGTGGGAATTGAACTGAGACCCTCAAATTTATTCCTCAAAAGCATTTGGAGGTAGCCAATCTTAGTCCCTACAGCTGTAGGCTGGATTCAAACTAGAGTGACCAAATGTCCCGATTTTATAGGGACAGTCCCAATTTTTGGGTCTTTTTCTTATATAGGCTCCTATTAACCCCCCATCCCCATCCCCATTTTTCATTTGCTGTCTGGTGACCCTACTTCAAACTGGTGACCTGGGGCCTGATTCAAAGTGCACTGAAATCAGTAGGGCTCTTTCCAGTGACTTTGATGGGTTTTGGATCAGGGCTTAGCTAGGAGAGGCTTGAGTGCGGATTCTGATATTAGCCAGTCAGGCACTGATCCTGCAAGCACACACATTTACTGTGGGGCATAATCCCCAGGGAATTACATCATGTATCAAACACTACACTGGTAGTGATGGCAGGATCAGGACCTTGATTTTAATAAGTATTTGATATCATACCAGTGAGAATTAGACCAGCTGGAGGGGAGTGGAGAGGAGAGAAACAAAACTGACTAGGGCTTTGGAGGGGCTGGTTCATGGATTGAAAGCGCTAATAATGTGCAGTGTATCTTGAGTGAGTAAAAGGGGAATGTGCTAATGGTTCTACAAATATGGGAGGGTGCAAATACCAGGAATTAGGGTGCTGTAAGAAGGCATAATGGGATGGACATAAAAAGTGGAGAATTTAGGGTAAATCGCTGAGGAAACATCCCAACCAAGCAACCTTTTAGCTTGGGCAACCGGCTCCTACGGGAGTCCCGTGGCACCTTAAAGACTAACGGGCATAAGCTTTCGTGGGTCAAAAAAACTCACTTCTTCAGATGCGTGGAGCAGGGGCGGCTCCAGGCACCAGTGCACCAAACTCGTGCTTGGGGCGGCAAGCCACGGGAGGCGGCCTGCTGGTTGACGTGAGGGCAGCAGTCAGGCTGCCTTTGGCGGCTTGCCTGCAGGAGGTCCGCCGGTCCGCAATCTCGGTGTCAATTTGGCGGTGGGTATGCCGAAGGCACGGGAATGGCAGACCTCCTGCAGGCATGCCACCAAATCTGCGTTACCAGTGGACCTCCCACAGGCATGTCGCCGAAAACCGCCTGGCTGCCGTGCTTGGGGCGGCAACATACATAGAGCCGCCCCTGGCATGGAGCGAAAGTTACAGATGCAACTTTCACTCCATGCATCTGAAGAAGTGCGGTTTTTTACCCACGAAAGCTTATGCCCAGTCTGTCTACATCTAAAATTTTGCAGCGCTGGTTGTTACAGCTGTATTAGTACAGCTGTATAGGGCCAGCGCTGCAGAGTGGCCACACTTACAGCAACCAGCGCTGCAAGTGGTGTTAGATGTGGCCACACTGCAGCGCTGTTGGGCGGCTTCAAGGGAGGTTCGGGGAACGCGAGAGCAAACCGCGGCGAAGCTGGTCTCCTTTCCCGGTTTGCTCTCTCGTTCCCCGAACCCCCGAACAAGCAGGTCTCCTTCCCTGCGGTTTGCTGGGTGGTTCGGGGAACGCGAGAGCAAACCCGGGAAAGGAGACCAGCTTCGCTGCGGTTTGCTCTCGCGTTCCCCGAACAAGCAGGTCTCCTTCCCTGTGGTTTGCAGGGTGGTTCCGGGAAACGCGAGAGCAAACCGCGGCGAAGCTGGTCTCCTTTCCCGGTTTGCTCTCGCGTTCCCGGAACCACCCAGCAAACCTCAGGGAAGGAGACCTGCTTGCTCGGGGTTCGGGGAACGCGAGAGCAAACCGGGGAAGGAGACCAGCTTGATTACCAGAGGCTTCCTCAGGTATGCTGGGATACCTGCTTATTCCACGGAGGTCAAGAAAAGCGCTGGTAAGTGTCTATATTTGATTACCAGCGCTGGATCACCAGCGCTGGATCCTCTACACCCGAGACAAAACGGGAGTACGGCCAGCGCTGCAAACAGGGAGTTGCAGCGCTGGTGGTGCCCTGCAGATGTGTACACCTCCTAAGTTGCAGCGCTGTAACTCCCTCACCAGCGCTGCAACTTTCTGATGTAGACAAGCCCTTTAAGAGGTTACCGGACTCCCTGTTGTTTTTGTGACTACAGACTAACACAGCTACTCCTGATGCTAGGCCCCCAGGGGGCTATGACAGAAGTCCCATCATTTGGGACTTTTAAAATTACACTGGTAACAGTGATATAAAATATACTGCAAGGAGCAATCTTGCATTGGCTGTGGATGGACCTAAAAGAGCTTTATGAGTCAATGCTAATTTTCAATGTTGATGAGTTTATTTGTGGGGGGTGAGGTGAGGGGGAAGTTGTGTTACCAGAGGTTTCACAATGGGTGAGTTACAAACCCCGATGCCAATTGCGCTGTGGCTCCTATTTCTCTACCTGTCTGAACTAGAACCCTGGACCCAAACATAACAGTTGTCCCCTCCAATGTGGAGACGAAGTGGTGGGAAGTCAGACCAGATTTTACAGCAATAGGCCCATCTCTAGTGCAAACCATGAAACGTGAATACTAGTGACTGAGAACTGCTTAGTGGTAAAGAAGAAAGCACTTTGTGTGCAAAATGCCTCTGGTCTTCTGCTGTTTCCTCTTCATGGCTGCCTGTGACACAGTAGGATCCTCAAGGGCTCAGAGTTGTTCCAGGCAGGAAACAGGTGGGCTAAATGTTTTTTTTTTAAACAGAGTGTCATTTCTCTTGAAGAATGTGCAGCGTATTTCCTTCACACTAGTTATTAACTTGGAAAGTGATGGCCAGAACCCCAGCAGGTGCTTTTGGGAGGATATGGGAAGGTAGCGTATAGATTTCATTTTCTTTCTCAAGAGAAAATACATTTCTTTTATTTCAGTAAATTAAAAATAAATTTTAAAAACTGTGATAACCATTATGGGAAAAGCGGTCATGACAGTCACTCTGGGTCAGCTCCAAAGCCCTTTGGAGTCCTGTGGGTTTTGGCTCAGGCACTGAACAGGCATGCGCCAGCAGAGAGTGAAGGGACTGAGTAGACCAAGGGTTGGCAACCTTTCAGAAGTAATGTGCCGAGACTTCATTTATTCACTCTAATTTAAGGTTTTGCGTGCTGGTAAAACATTTTAACGTTTTTAGGAGGTCTCTTTCTATGTCTATAATATAGAACTAAACTATTGTTGTATGTAAAGTAAATAAGGCTTTTAAAATGTTTAAGAAGCTTCATTTAAAATGAAGTTAAAATGCAGAGCCCCCCCGGACCAGTGGCCAGGACCCAGGCTGTGTGAGTGCCACTGAAAATCAACTCGTGTGCCGCCTTCGGCACCCATGTCATAGGTTGCCTACCCCTGGAGTAGACCATAGAAATTGAACTCTGGGCTGAAGCACATTGGTGGTGGGGAGTATGTAGCTATACTTGAACCAGTGAAGTCTACATTGTGCTGTACTCACTGGGGGAACTTCCCTTCCCTGTTATTCTGGTGCAAGTCCATTGCTTTGTACTTCAGCAAGAAACACAGTGCAACTCCAGCTCTGTGGCTGAATAGATGGCCTCATGAATTAGGCCCATCAAGTACCTTTCGATCACATTTCTACATTCTCTTTAATAATTTTTTGAAAGTTGATTAGGAAAATGCATTGAGGGCCAAATTCTGCTCTCAGTTGCACTGGTGTAAATTTGGAATTGACTTTAATAAAAGTCAATGGGTTTAACCAGTGTAAGTGAGAGCAGAATTTTGCCCGTAACTGTTACTTCTGTACTGCAATGTGAGTATAATCTAATCCTCCCAGTTTTCTTTCTGGGCAGTATGCACACATCTTGCTTCAAATGTGAATAGAGGGTCAGCAGTGCATGTTAAAACAAGAATGTATTGTTAATGGACAAATGTTTGTTTCTCTCCATTGACAGAACCAGTGACACTGCTGGCTGCATTGAACAGCATTACACAGCACAATGTCTGTTCCTATAGGGGGAACTGGTTAGCAGCACACTTTGTGTGAGGAAGCAGGTGCTGTGAATTCCGGGACAGATGTTACCTATTTCCTGCCTCAGGACATTTCCATACGAATGTTAACACTGACACTTCTGTGTGTTCATGTCAGGGAGAAGGCAGCTGCCTGAGCCAGGGGTGCAGCCCTGCTCTCCATGTGGCGTGGGGGGAGAAGAGTGAGCTCATACTGAATTACATAATTCTGGTGCATCTTGCAATGAAGCGATTGATAGAAAGGATGTATTGTTGGTGCTGGGCTCTTTCTGTACAGGGATCAAATCCAAAGTCCTTACTCCTGTGTGAGTGTTGCATGAATAAAGATAGAGGATTTGACCCCTTCATAACAAATATGTGATAGAAATGTGAAAACACACGGCAAAGCTACTGTTAGATTTCCTCTTGGAGAGGCAGAAATAAAACAGGTATATTGTAAGGGACTATTTCAACACCCAGGCTCCAGAGCCCCAAAGGCATTTACTGCCCATGGGAATTAGGCGCCTAAAACCTTGAAGGAGCTAGGCCCTACGCATCATGTGAATGATTCTTAAAATTGCCTACATAGATTGATAGATTTCTTATGCCAGAATGAGAGGTGATTTAGATGTTAACTTGAGGGCGTGGTCTGTTTATGCAGTAATAGCGATGTCATTAATTAAATTAATTCCAAAACCCAAAGGTTGCAGGAGAGTGGGGATGTTTAAACAATATAATCTAAGTGGCCAAAGATTTGGGGAGCCCAGGTTACAATTATTAGCTCTCTGACCTCTCACCCTTGTAATCTGATTACCTGCTACAAATCTTTTCTGATTGGCAGCTCCCTTTAGGACTCCCCCTCCATGTGCTCAGAACAACCATGATCACCATGGAAAAGGTGCAGTGTGGGATTTTTAAAGGAGCAGGAGGGTATGTGCTCAATTCCCATGGGAAGGGGAAGTCGATGGATTTGGGTCTCTATCTCTTTTTAGGCCTGTTTGGAAATCCTGGCTGCTATAACCATATGCACATTGTCATTTGTTTATTTCAATGTGAACGTTTTCAATGCTGAAGCCAGTTTGGACGGTGGAATTGTATTCTCTGTAAAACCAACTCGGATTTCACAATAGTTTGCTTAAGGCCTCCAGTTTTACAGGCTCATACTCGTGGTGTTTGTGCTCTAGGTCCTGTCGTCAACAGTAGGAACTTGTGTCTGCTGCTTGCGCTCTGATTCTGAATCTCCTGCATGATTCATAGTCAGCCTCTGAGCATTAGTTCAACTAATTACTTGGGTGGGATGGCAACTGGGCTTCCAGTTCAGGGCTAATGGGTGCTTACCTCGAACAAGAGGTGTTGAACTGAGCCCCATATTTGTGGCCAAAAGGTATTTGGGAAGAAATCAATTGGTTACATTGCCTTCTACATTTGGCCTGGGTAATTAAATGCAAATAACTTCTGATATTTGACCAAGGTGAAGACTTGTCCTACAGCTGATCATAGCAATGGCTATTTTGAGCTTAGAACTGGGATTCTTTTGTCCAATGCTCAGAGATTAAACATCAGAACTTTTTCTTCCTACTCCCTCAGGTTTCACCTCTCCTTCCACCCCCCAGGACTCAAAAAGCTCTTTGTCTCTAAGCTCCATAGGGGAAACAGACATTCTGAAAATAAACTCTTTCTGCTTTGATCTTTTTACGAGCGTGCACTGTTTATAGTTCCGTGTGTACGACTTGACACCTTCCCACCTGTGGGCCCGGGAACTGCTTCTTATCACAGCCACTTTGGATATTAACAAGCTGGTGGGGAGGGTGACCTGGAGGTTCTGGGCTCTCACCCCACTCCTTTCTCAGGAGGGTGTCAGTTATCCTCCTGGATCCTGAGAGGACACCTCAGGTGTGAGGGAGGCTGCCTGCCGTCCCCCAAAGCTGTGTTAATTGCATCAGCCCATGTTTATTGGAATGTTTATTTAGATGAGTGGTGATGGGAGTCTCCTTGGATTCCAGATAAATGCATTCACCACAGGGGTTGGCTAATTACAACCTCCTCTTTCATAAATGTTGGGAAATAGCTTGGATGTGTCTGCCTCTCTTCTGACTCTTGTGTGTTTTCAATCATTCAAAGGAAAAAAAAAACCCTTGATGCGTGTTGTTCTTTTAGATGTATATTTTCACCTCCCACTAGAGCTGCAAAGCAAAGTCAGGGGCCTAGCAAACCTGAGAAGGTAATAGCCAGATCCTCAGGGCACTGGAACTTGGAGGGGGCACTTAGTCCTAAGAAATCTGGTCACTAGTCTGGTCATCAGCATAAATTAGAGCAGCCTGAAGACAGACCTAATAAACCAGAGACTCAGGCTCTTAGTGTTGAACAAAGACAGCAGAACTTGTCTCCAGTATGTTTCTTTACCTGCATGCATGGCAATCTCACTGATGTTAAGGCCCATGTTTTATCTGAAAAATAGCATACGGAGTGGCACAGCATCCACTGGAGCCATGCTGAGGCCTTGGGATCAGTACTGACTCAGTGGAAAAAGCTCCCCATGGTCTCCCAGCACACAGCACCCCTTAGTGCCACTTTGGGGCAGTTGGGTCAATACTCAGGTTTCAGAGGGGTAGCCGTGTTAGTCTGTATCAGCAAAAACAACAAGGAGTCCTTGTGCACCTTAGAGACTAACAAATTTATTTGGGCATAAGTTTTCATGGGTTAGAACCCACTTCATCAGATGCATCAGTACTGACTCAGTGCCTCATACTGACTCACTGTACTCTCTGAGATCCAGCACCGGCAAGCACTATTGGTGTCAGCACTGACTCAGAGGAAAGAATATCCCATACTACTGAGTGTCCTCTAATGCCATGCTGGGGCATTGGGGCCAGCACTGACTCAGGAGGGGAGAGTGCTCTAACCATGCTTGGTGGATCTCAACTTCATTATTCCACTCTCCATCTGTATGTGGAGGTCCCCCTGTAAAGGGCATGGTTTAAAACTTAGAGATGAAGAGAGGAGAGGGGAGTTTGCCTTAAAATGGATGGGCACAAGCTCTTCAACAGATAAAACTGGCATACAAAGAGGTTTGCTTCAGCCACAGATCAAATGTTTTGGTAAGTGACTTTGTCCTCTGGTGACAATATATCAGGTATTTTGTGGAATGGACTATGAGGAAGAAACTTCTGTGGTGCGAGGCTGGGAACAGGAGGAGCTCAGCAAGTTACTGTCATTCCATATTTTTTTCTTTTGCTAGGTAGCTGTCGTCCATTTCCACATTCCAAGGGGGAGCCAACTCAGAGTTTTTCTTTTAAAACAAGAGAGAGTCAGTTTTCTTTCAATGGCCTAGACTTTTTATGATTGTGAAAGCAGGGGATCCATTATGTTAATACCAAGCAGCTTGGGCCTCATCTGAGAAAGCTTTACTCATGTGAGCAATCTTTACTTCTGCAAGTTGTCCCATTGACTTCAGGAGGACTGTTTGCCAGAGCGAGGGTTTACTCTCGCACGAATAAAAATTTGAACTTTATATTTCAAAAAGCTTTCCAAACAAATAACTGATTCACCCTAGCCCCCGCTGAGGCAGCTCAGTATTATTAACCCCAGTTTAAATACAGGACAAGTGAGGCAGATACTTTACATCAGTTCTCCACAGGTATGCAGTCAGGCGGGATGAGAACTCAGGGATTCCTTGCGCGCAACCCCAGGTATAGTCTATTAGACCACGCTACCTTTCTGGTAATGTCTTAGCACAAACTAGAAATGGACTTATGCTGTGAAGCTCAGCGCCAGATTCAGGTCTGAATCTGAACTTTCCTAGGGTTCAGGGGTGTTTGGAGCCCCGATTCCAGCTCTGCCCATGTTTGCTAATAACTAGAGCCGTGCAGTGGATGAAACTTCCATTCATGTCAACATTTGGCTCCATTCCAAACTGGAACAGAAACTGAACATTTCAAAAGTCCCCACAAAAGAAAAGTGTGGGGGGGGCGAATGGTTTTGGCTTGTTTGAAATGTTTTGTTTTCGGTGTTTGACTGTTTCAAGATGTTGTATTCTATACTGCTCTATAGAATACAATACAAAATAAAATTCAAAACACAAAATTGAAATCTTTTGTTCCAAAAATGTCTCAACATTTTGACATTGTTGGAACTTTTTCTTGGTTTTTTTTCCCAAAAATGAAATTCCAGCAAAAATGTCAGTGTTTTGACTTCAACGGGGCTGCACATTCCGACAAAATATGGTTCCCTCAAAGTTTCTCTGACCGGCTCCACTAATCACCGTCTGGCAGCAGAAGCAGACCAGTCCTAGCACAGACAGACAATGTAAATGCCTCACTCCACTCTGCCAGTGATAAACTATAATTTGTGCTCAAGTGTGTGGTGAGTTTGACATGTGGCCAGCTAGCCCCTAGTGGCTAGTGTGAAACTGCTCAACTCATTTTTGTTGACCTAAATCACATCTGAACTCAGGTCAACAGAGATGAAAGGCTGTTTTCATTCAGGGTGTAGTCTGCCACGTGAAGTACATGCACACTAGCTAGCCCATTCCTGCTCACCAGCAGGAGCCCTCCTCCCGCCCCAAGGGGTAATGCTCAGTAACATGATGGGTTCCATTACGGAGGCTAAGCTAGTCAGATGACCCTCTTGCCTTGGGAAATGCTGCTCCAAAGACATAAAAAATTGAAAGCCAGTGTGTATGAGGTGTATGCCCAGCTGCATGCATATAGTTTTTAAAACCTTCCATAGTCATGTTCCAGCTTCTCATGTCCATCTCCTCCTGTCACACGCTTACACCACTGTAGGTGCAAGAACCTTCTCCTCTGCAGTTGTAGCTCCCCTTTATCTCTGAATGAAATTGGTTCTCCATCCCATTTCAGATCCCAGATAGCAATCTCTGATCCTTCCTTGCCTGTCCCTCTTAGTTTCCCACTCTCATGACCATTATTTATTTAACTCTGTTGAGCATTTTGCGATACAGTTTGTATGAACGGGTCTGTGCCAAATGTAGCTGTATTTTATTATGTCTGCATTAACCCACCGCATCACCTAATCTCTAACAGTGAATTTGTGGAGGCTGGCTAAAAATAGTACTTTTCCCATCTCCTACCTTACAGCACATGTGGGAGGTAGGAAAGTATCACTAACCTCATTTTACAAGCAGGGAAACTGAGGCAAGGAGGCAGTCCAAGGCTAGCAAGGGAGCTGTGATTACAGCTGAGGTTAAAACTACTGAATGTCTGCCTCCCAGGCCTGTGCTCAGCACACTAGACCAGGCTCCTCTCTTAAACACTTTCTCAGTTATGGGTGTTAGAGGCTATTGTGAACCTCTTCACTGCATCATCCTTTGGAGGTCTCATGTCAAGCCGAGAATTGGAACAAGAGTTGTGTCCATGTTAGATAGCACAGCCTATAAGCAGGTAGCTGTCTATCTCTGCTGAACCTTGAAAAAAACGGGGTCTGTGCTGGTGTCAGGGCTGACTGAGCTACTTGAAGCATGTAGGAAATGATCTATCCTCCCGCATACCCATCTATTGGTCTAGGGCACCAATCACTGTTGTATCTAGGCACCAGCACTCATTTAAAAATCACAGTATTTTATTGCAGGACAGCTCCCTGCTGTGCATCCTACAGGACAGCTGGAGGGCAGAGATCTAAATCATGAACTTTTCACAAGAGGAAAGGTGTTAGAAGAACTGGACAAATTCCAACTTGTGCTTCCCTAAATCCTTCCCTCCCCCTGCTTTTTCAGCTGCGCGGGTCTGTTATTCTTCACTTCCTGTCCTAAACTGTCTGGTGGTACCTCTGTGTGCTGTCCAATGGCTGCCACTCCCGCCCCCCGCGATGACAGCATTTTGCCGTTGGCTGGTGAGATCCCTGTTTCTCAGGCTGAATCCCTGAGAGGCTCTGAGCAGCTGCTGAACACCCATATCTACTACTGATTTCACTTCTCAGGCTTGGGCATCATACTTTCTTTATCTCTTTTGCATTGAAGGTCCTGAAGAGATACAGGATATATTATGGTGGCCATGTTACTCCAGTATCCTATTACCCCTTTCCTCTGGTCTAAGTTCCTAGCTAGGTCCTGTTCTAAGCTTACAGGATGTTTCTATAGAATTTAGTTCATAAAGAATAACATCTCTATAGGGTTTTTGGTCCATCCCAGATGAGCAAATAGAGAAATCTTTCTCCGCTATAGAATTCTGCAAGGTGCTTCAAAAAGCTTAAAGCAAAGATCACAGCTTGTATTTAGTTCTTCAGGTTTTTTTGAGTACACCGCTACCTCGATATTACACGAATTCAGATATAACGTGGTAAAGTAGTGCTGGGGGGGGGGGGCTGCACACTCTGATAAGATTTTTTGGCTCCCAAGGACAGTGTTATATCGAGGTAGAGGTATAATTTCTATGAAATCTCATTGGTTTCATCCCTGTCCCATTCTACTGTCCTTCTTCCTAATGTGGTGAGTTGAATAGGCTCCCCTGCTTCCATATTTCCCCCCCTTTCTTTTATCCTCGTGTAGAGGGTTTTTTTTTCAGAATTGGGAAGAAATGTCTCCTTGCCCACCCAGGCCTGGAGCACTGCTAACCCTGTGCACTCATGCATCGATCACTGGGGCAGGGCAGACTCTGTATCAAAAGTGTTTTGCATTGAGGTCTCTTTTAAAACACTCTGATGCCAGCTGCAATAATAGAGCTGTACTATTCTGGAGGCTCCTTAATTACCCGCTATTTGCTGTGGACTTCAATGCAAGTTGCTGCTGATGGTCTTCACATTTTTGTGCCTTGGCTCTGAGAGGATGTAACTCGTTCCTGACATGAGGCAGCAGGCTCAGTCTGATTTGCATGTAGTGCAGGCAGGTGCAAGGATCAGTGGGTCAAGTTGCATGGTTTGGGCTCTTCCTCAAACAAAGTTGGATGATTGGCAAACCTGCACAAGGCTCCAGTGGAACACCTGCTATCAGCCCCACCCCGAAGAGTTAGCCCTGCTGATGATATATTTTCTGGCAGAGGTTCATATACTGACAGTCAACCAATTGCTGCCATGGTCACAGAGTTTAAACCATTATTGGAAACGAGCATAAGGCACAGTGGATTTTGAGTGTAGTTTGTGCAATCACATTTTTTTACCCTAATCTAATAATGCAAAACAGCTGACGTTTCCTGGACATTATTCCTTTGGAACCGAGCTTGGCACACCTTTTTGCCCTGTCATCGGTCTCCTGCAGTAGGACTGAGTTGCTGCAGAGGATGTCAGCAGAATAACTATTAGGAAAAACACAACTTTGAGCTACATTTCCAACAGTCACTGGCCAGCAGTGCCCTCAGCATATACAGCCAGTTCAGTAGTTACACCAGCAAAACATGTTTGGGCATATACAGAACAGCAGAGATGGGAGAATTCACTGCAAAGAATGTCTTTGGTTTGCTGTGCTTCTTTTTCTGTTCACAAATTGTCCCCAAGCAATCCAGGATTTTCTGAGTTTATTTGTTCTTTGAAATTCTGCACTGAATCAGATCTGTGAATAATCTTCAATCAATACTTTATTTAAGAGCAGCAGTTGACTACAAATATGTGACACAGGAGCTGTGCCGGTTAGGTTTGAGAGGACACATGGTGCAGTCCCATATCCCTTACCATCAGGGTTCCCCTATGGCAGGGATGGGCAACCTATGTCCCAGGGGCCACATCCAGCCCTTCAGACGTTTTAATCCGGCCCTCTAGCTTCTGCCAGGGAGTGGGGTCCGGGGCTTATGCCACTCTGGTGCTTCAGCCAGGGAGTAGGGTTGGGGACTTGCCCTGCTCCATGCATGCCATGGCTCCTGGAAGCAGTGGCATGTCCCCCCCCCCCCCGGCTCCTACGCACAGGGGCAGCCAAGGGGCTCCACACGCTGCTTCTGCCCCAAGTGCTGCCCCCGCAGCTCCCATTGGACGGGAACCATGACCAATGGGAGCTGCAGGGGCAGCACCTGCGGATGGGGCAGGGCGTAGAGCTGCCTGGCCATACTTCCGCATAGGAGCCAGAAGGGGGACATGCTTCTGCTTCCAGAAGCTTCTTGAGGTAAGCGCCACCCGGAGCCTGCACCCCAACCCCCTGCCCCAGCCCTGATCCCCCTCCCGCCCTCTGAACCCCTCAGTCCAAGCCTGGAGCACCCTCCTGTACCTCCAACCCCTCATCCCTACCCCAGAGCCCGCACCTCCAGCTGGAGCCCTCATCCCATCCCGTACCCCAACTCCCAATTTCGTGATCATTCATGAGAAGCCATAAAATTTCCATACCCAGATGTGACCCTCAGGCCAAAAAGTTTGCCCACCCCTGCCCTATAGGTATTAAGTTTGCAAGTTAAATGTGTAGGGTGCAGCTTGGGAAGGCGAGTATTGGGTATTCAAATCCCCTGGGCAATTTTGGCAATCAAGGGACCCAGAGGGTTCTCCCACACGGGCTGTGTCTGCACCCCTGCCAGTCCCTCCATCCATTGCGGTGCTCACCAAGCCCGAGCTGGAGACTGGCCAGACCCAGTGGCCAGCAGCATGCCCTCACTTCAGCTGACCCCTCACCCTCGCACAGCAGCGCCTGTTTGGCTGGGAGGGAGGCCAGGACATTGGGATCCCGGCCACAAAAATCCACCGGATCTTTAACCATCTCCACCAGCACCAGCAGGGCCAGGGCTTTCCTGCCCCATCCACGCGTGGAGTGAAATTCATCCACTGACGTGCATGGGGCAATTCAGCTTCCTCTTCCCAGCATGGGTGCGTCCAGCCGGAAAGGCAGCGCTACTGCCGCCGGGGGGGCACCCCCCGCGCCCGGAAAGCCACCTCCGGGGGCACAGACACCTCCGGCTCGCCTCTCCCCCGCGTGCTACACACCACGCGGCGGCGGGGCAAGGAGGGGACAGCTGCTCACCCCCAACGATGGCCACGCCGCACGGGAGATGTAGCTGCGTCCATGGAACAGCTGTTAGACGTGGGGAGGATTCAGCCCCTGCACCCGTCCCAGCCCCTTTACACAGGAGGGGAAGATGTGACGCTTGCTGGGCACGTCCCTTTCTGCTGCCAGCGGAGGATTTATTTCCCCCCTAAACGAGGGACTGAATCCGCACGGTCCGTTTGCACCTGCTGCCCCCCCCCCCCCGTGCATCAGCCCCAGCAGTGCGGGGACACAACAGCCAGTGGCCCACTGGTGCCTGCACACCCGCGCGTGGGGCTCCTCGGCTTCCCCGGGCCAAGCCGCAGAGCCGCCCCTGCGGGTGGGGGTGCTGGGAGCCGCGGGGGCCCTGCGGCCTGCCCCCGGGAGCCGGCTAGCGCGAGCATCCTCCCGCCGCTGCCCGGACCCGCGGGCTGCAAATCACTGCTGGGCGGGCCGAGTCCGGAGCTTGTCTGCCGGGTGCCGCCGAGCCCAGCGCCGGCAGGTGCATCGCTCCGCAGTCCCAGGCGGCCGGGCCCAGTCTCCATGGCTGCGGCCTCAGCTCGGAGCACACGCCTGGCCGGCTGCCGGCTCTCCGGAGAGCCGCATTCCGCCCCGCGTCTCGCCCAGCCCGCCGGGCTGGAATTCACAGCGCGCCCCCGCCCCGCCCTGGCTGCCCCTGGGCCCGCAGGTCCGGGCTTGAGCGCCGCCGCGTGTCACCCGCCTGAGCTCCCTGCGGGACAGGTGCACCTGCCACGTGCTCGCTCTCCCCCTGGCCCAGCAAGACACTGCACAGATCGCTTCCCGATCGGATCCCCTGGGTAAGTCCCAGCTCCAGGGACCGGGCCAGGAGGTACTGAGTCTTCTTTATCTGTTCCCAATGTTGAGGATCATCTGTATGAAGAGATCAACAAGACAAGGACTGTATAGCTCCTGGGAGCTGGACAAGAGGGGACATGACAGAGAGATGCACAGTGACCTGCATAGAGAAGGTAAATTGGGTGCACTTTGTATTTAGCCTCTCTCATCATACCAAGAACAAGGGGGTATGTGATTAAATTGAAAGCCTACAAACTTAAAACAGAAAAAAGAAAAAATACCATTTTACTCAACACATGCCAACCTGTGGGACTCCCTGCCACAAGATATTGCTGAGGCAAGATTCAGTCAATCAAACAAACAAACAGAGAACAAAAGAGATATTTATAAGGATGATTAAATGCACAGTTACATTAAAAGATAGGATTTAAAATCTGTATGACAGTAATCGTCATTCTTCGGGACATAAGCCAATAATTACATGACTAGAGTTACCCCTTTGAATTCTCTGGCACTGGTCCCTGAGGGGGCACTGGAATAGCTTAGCTGGACCATTGCTCTGACTCAGTCCGGTAATTCCTGTGTACAGATAGCTAGATAAGGTAATCAGTACAGCAGCTGGGAGTATCTTTCTCAGACCTGAAGTAGAGCTCCCAGTAGCTCAAAAGCTTGTCTCTCTCACCAAAAGAAGCTGGGACAATAATATATATATAAATACTCTCTCTCTCGTGTCATTTCACAATTTCTGTTTCAAGACCCAGCTAGAAAAACCATGACCAACACTTCTCCAAACAGTCCAGAGCCTCTGAACTGGACCAGTCCTTAAAAAAGGCAAAGACCTGATGATGGTGTGTGTGGAGAATGGCTCTTGTTCTGTCTTGAGGGAAACGTGTTATGGAAGAGCTGGGTAGGACACCAGTGTGCACGCATGGGTTGTGCTCAGGGAAGCATCTCTCACATCTAACCTTTGAACCTGATGGACACTCAGGGATGAAGAGTGAAGTAGCAGCCCTGCCTGCAGGGCGAAGTCTGTGCCTGAACACCTGTCTGACATAGTCTTGGAGATAGGGACAGTGACGGGGCTAGGATTACTTAATCACAAGGCAGGTTAATGCAAGCAGCGTCTTGCACAAGTGGCTGATTTTGACATGTTCGGGGGCTTAGTGGTAGCTCACAATAAGGAATGATTATAAATGCCTTTGGCTTTCACATAGTTATAGCTACACTGAGCATAGCAGTGTCTCCTTGAGTTTCCTGTGGGTGAGAAATAGGCAGCCTGGGTTTAAATCAGAGCATTAGGGTGATTCTGTAAAGCAAGAAAATAAGACAAAGTTTTAAAAGGCATCAGAAATCCTAATGGTCATGAAGCCAATGGAGCCTAACATGTCCTTTTCACAGGTCCATTTTCAGGGTTTGTCTTCAGTTTTACACTGAACCTGAATTATTATTATTATTCTTGTTTTTTCTACTGTAGATTCACTGGCATTTGTATTTTTAATCAAATGCACTAATGTCAGCAAAGACTTTTATTTACTTATTATGGATCAGACTTTTAAGAAAGACTCTGTGCTGTGTTGTAAGCATTCCTGAATGACAAGGAAATTAGACCTGTCTTGGTATGTGAAATAACAAGTCTAGCGTTCACCAGCTTGTGCGGGCACTGCTTCTTGCTGAGATGCTAAACACTGCTTTCCACCTCTAGCATGGCAGCAGCAGCATTTCTAACCAGAGACTAGACTTTAATCTCCTGCTAAACAAGCATCAGAATGGAAATAACACTACATAAAATATCTGTGGGCAGGTCTGATTCTTTCATGTACTGGTAAAATTTCATATGGATATTTCAAGGTGTTATTTCCTGTCGTTTGCTTTCTCTCTCATTTGGACGAGACATGAAGCAAAGGCCCAGGCCACTGAGGTCAGTAAGGATACCATGCTGTTTTTCACAGAAGAGTGCTAACCACATTGTCCTGATGAAATTCTAAGTCATTGGGCTGGTCTTTATTAGAAAATTAAGTTGTGCTAGAACATGACCTTGAGGGGTCAGATTAATTCACCCAGATGATATTGTAGTCAGTGTGGACGTCTTCCATGATGTTCAAGAGGGTGTCTATCTTAGCACTAGACATGATGGAGGGTTGTTTAACACTAAAAGATTCAGAGCTAAGGTGAAGGCGATTGTTTGCAGATGATGCAACCCTTGTGGCTCACAACATCTAATTACCAAGTTCTCTGATTCATGCAAAATCTTTGGGCTAGCCATAAGCTTGAAGAAGACTGTGATCATACATTAAGTCTCTTCAGAATCAATTCCAGATATCACCTTAGATGGTACTCATCTGGATGATGTTGCCCAGTTTTACTACCTTGGTTCTATGGTTACCAGCAATGTTGATGCTGAGCTCACCAGTAGAATCAGCAAAGCTGCCAGGAACTTTGATCTTTTGCAAGACAGAGCCTGGAACCATAACAATTTGTCAACAAAAGTGAAAATCCATATTTACAAAACGTGTTTTGTCCACTCTTCTATATGGCTCAGAAACATGGATGACTTATGCCAAACATACCAAACGACTAAACAGTTTTCATATTTCATATTTCAGATACTTGCGTAAAATTCTTCGAATAAGATGGCGAGAGAGTGACAAATGTGGAAGTGTTAAATCATGCTGGTATGTCATTCATGGGAATGTTGATTTGTAAGAAAAGACTCAGGTGGCTTGGGCATGTCAAGTGAATGCCGGACTACAGGATCCCAAAGAGTGTGCTGTACTCTGAAGCTCACAAAGGGTCTAAAAAGAGAGGCAGACCGCTGTGCAGATTTCGAGCTACTTTGCAATCCTTCTAGGAGAAAATAAATGTACAAGGGCATTATTTATTAGCTGTGGATGAAAAATTCACAATGGAAATGAAAGCAGCAAAGAGTCCTGTGGCACGTTATAGACTAACCCAGAATATATCCTCAATAAAAAGGTGGATTTTGCTCAGAAATTTGAACACCTTGTATGGAATTCAATAGTAGTCTGATTTTCATGGAACAATCAACAAATGTTGGCACTGAATTGGGATCAATCATGATTGTGATTTCACTGCAAAACTGGGAAAGATCTGTGAATTTTTTCATTTGTGCAACCAAATTGCCATATTTGTAAATATTCACAAAAGCAGGAACTATCAGGGGCAAACCCTGCAGAGCCATGATCTTGCCAACCTGGTCATGCCAGTAAGCCTTTCATATGGGAGAGCCTCATTGCCATCAGTGGAGCTACACATATGAGTAAGGCTTTGGGCCTGATACTAAGCTCACTTACCCTAATATTGCACCTGATCAACTCCATTAACTTCAGGATAGTTACTCTTGATTTATACTAGTGTAAACACACAATTAGAATACTGGGTGAGGGTATTCAGGAGCAGGCCCTGTTTATTAACTCCTTAATGCCTACATGTAAAAGAAGAAAAGGTAAGTTTTGTTACAGTAGCTCACTGAAGAAACAGCTTTTAAAGTTAATGGGAAATAACTATTATTATCAGATGTTTTTAATCCAGCCCTTTGGGCTATGGGATACTTTTATACAATGTGTGGCGATATGTCTTTGATTGTATGGACTATACAGTCTTGTGTGCACTGATCGGGTGACAAAGAGAGAACCATGAAACTAAACAAGCAGGGAGAGAAAATGTTGGCTGGACACACAGGGAAGAGCAACCTCTGGCCTATACCCAGCACTGGAGACAAGGACTGTTTCTTTAATGCGTTTATGGTTCATTCTTGAGAAACAAATAGGCTTTTCTGAATACACCTTTTCTCCAAATGACCAAGAGTCGGAAAACTAAATTCCTCATTTGTTGTCTGTGTGGGTGTTAAGAGCCCAGAGGAACATTTATACTGTCTCACCTGCCCTGTCTAGGAATGCTGTTGGCATATTGTAATATCCAGCATCTGCTGTACGCCAGAGCAATTGTATTAGCTCAACAGTCTTCCTTATGCTAGAGTCCTGTACATCATGGAAATACTGGAGAGAAGGACTCCACCATGGGGAAATAGCCAAGAAAGGAGAGAAAGCTAGGCCATGGTTATCAATCAAAGTGGGGCCATGTAACACCTTCTCACACAGAGAACTTCTTGAAAGAAACTCCCTATTTTCAACACCTACTTAATGCTCTTTAAGCTGTGGCATTCCCAGCAGACGTTAGCTCATGCTGACTCTCACGCTGGCATGTGTTGTTGCTTTCCAAGTCTCCCGCCCATTCAGCAATGCATCCCGTAAAGTTTCTCTGCAGAGAAGCAAGTGCCACTGGAGCAACATCTGAACAAAGAGGCACGTGGTCTTTGAGAAACCTTACTGACAGCTCCCCTGAAAACATGGGGCAGCTTCACGTTTTTAAATCTGAGGCTTAATAGGATGATCATATCCTGCAAGATGTTCACCCTTGCATTTGGCTGGGCGAATGCCTGGTTTACACACCTACGTACTTGTCTGAGCATGCATCTTTGGGATTTGCAAATCCTAATAAAAAGTAACTGGTGGGCAACACAGACCCAGCTTTTGTCCCATTCGCAGACCTTTACTGTGTTGCCTGACTCTATATTTTGATTCTAGGTTTCTGACTTGCCCATGAAGGAGACTAGGAGGACATTTCTCAAGGTATGAATCTGGACTCCTCCCTGGGAACACCTCCTGTGTCATGCCCATTGCTCTGGTGTCTGAGCACTTTGGACCTGCAGGACTGGTGATGGTTCTGCTGATGTGGAATTCTGAAGCCATACCACCTTCTGCTATTCTCTTCTCAGTTTTCTAAAGCTAAACAGACTCCAACTGGGTCAGAACTTGGGTGGAAGGCCACCAGGAAGGGGCTGCTGTAATTTATGCCGCTGGTGTACAGACCTTGCTGTAATGCCATTGGAGGATTGATGTAGGAGATCTCCATATCACTCTTCCCACCCCTTCCTCCTCTGGCACACCCTGCACATTAGGGTTAGGGGCAGTTAACACAGGAGCCAGCTCTCCTGGCTTCCATTAATGGCGAGTTTCATTTCACTAGGAATAGTTTTTGCTGGCCAATTACAGTCAGAGAGTCATGTGCGCAGGGACTGGATCACATAACAGAGACTGGCTCAGGGATTTCCTTTTTCTTTCATTCATTAGAGCCAGACCTATGATAGCACTGGGAGGAGAAGAGATAAAACCATGCAGCTATCAGGGCAATGAATGGCCTTGGATAGAAAGCAAATTAAATACTGGGATTGACAAATAGACTTGCAAAACAGCAGGCAGAAATCATTCTAGTGCTGTATAGAGATTCACTACTGTACTGCACTGCAGCAACTTGCTGGTAATTTCTAAACACCATACTGGGCAGTGAGGGGAACACACACCATAAAGAGTCAGCAAAGGTTCCCAGAAGGGTAATAATTTCCAGTCTTATGGCTCTTTCCAAATAGGGTCTGAAAACATTAATTAAGCTTCACAATACCTCTGTGAAGTATGTAAAAAGTATTATTGCCATGTTACGTGTATAGGGAAACTGAGGCACATAGGGCAGTGACTTGCCCTGGGTCACACAAGAAGCTGTGGCAGACCATAGTCACATGCTTTAATCACAAAATCATCCGTCCCCTTTGCTAAAAAGTGTCCAAAAGGAAAATTTATGTAGAAAGCCAGAAAACCAGGGATTATATTAGCTGAAGAAAGAGAGTGCAGAAGAGATATGAGTGGTGCTTATAGCACAGATAGTCTCTAACAATCAGGATCTGGGATGAAAAGAAATAGCAGAGGAGGCAAAAAGAGAATGTGGGCAAGGAATTTCCAGGCAGAAAGTAGTGATGGCCAAAGGCAGTAGCAGAAACTACAGAATGTTCAAGAAAGAGCTATCAATCTTAGATACTTTATATTGTCCCCACTGCCATAGTATCTAAGCATGTCATAGTTTTTAATATGTTTAGCCTCACAGTTCCCCTGGGAGGTAAGGAAGTGCAATTATCCCATAAAGATGGGGACCTGAGGCAGGAGAGACTTTACAGATGAAAAAATGAACACAAAGGATGTTTTCAAGCAGAGCTGGTCAACAGTTTTTGAATTTTGAAATTAAAAAATATTTTTACATGATTTTTCCTCCAGCATTCTCCCCTCTTCCCCCCATGAGATAGCTGGTTGAAATGTTCTGAATTTTAATAATATTTTTCCAATTTTGAAAAAAAGGGGGAAATTGTTTCTTGTTTTGTTGCAGCATAGGTAGATCTTGCGGTTAAAGGACTGGAGGGGGACTTGGGAGATCTGGGTTCAGTTAAATTCCTTAGATGCCCTTGGGCAAGTCACTTAATCTTTCTCTGCTTCCGTTCCCCAGCTGTAAAACAATAGTAGCAATATTGCCCTCCTTACCTCTTCTTTCTCTTTTTGACCAGGTCTGTGCGACCTGTCCAAAATCACAAAGCTACTTCATAGCAGATTGGGATTATGATTTAGAAATTCCTGGCTCCTAGTTCCATGCTCGGGCCATTACTGCTGCCTAAGCATAAAGTGAAGTATGAAATATTTAGTTAATCATTAACTATAAAACATCACCATGAAATGGACATAGTCTTAATAGCACTAAACTAGGTGATTATGACTTAGGCTCCTAAACCACTTAGGGCTGAGCTACATGCAAAAGTTGCACCAGTTGCACCTTTAGTTAAACCGGTACCAGTTTGTGTGCAGGACCAACTCTCAAGAATGAACTATAGTATATTAAATACCATTATGAACACAAGACTTTTGTCAATTATAGAGTCCCCAAATATACCATCTGCTCTCTGGTTCCTGTCAGCTGATGAATCTCAGAGCAAAGCACCTGGGGAACTAGCTTCTTGTGACAGTGTTCTGATAATGTCTTGATTTAATACTGCTGCTGGACATGCTGTATCCATGTCTTAGAAAGGAACCATCTCAGACAGAAAGAACTCTGGTGTAAGAAAGAAATTAGCTTATTCTTGAGCAGCCCTAGGGTCCCTCATTCTAGTGGGTAAGATCTTAGCGAGTATTGCTTTGGGACAGAGATGTCTTTGAGTTCCAATAATACTTTGTGCTTTGGTGGCACCTTGCACTCAAAGATCTGAAAAGGCTTTACACGTGTTAATGAATGAAGCCTCAGAGCACTCTAGGTGGTAGGTGGGAACTAGTGTATTTTTTTTTTACATGAGCAAAGTGAGGCTTGGGTTAAAGAACTAACACAGGTCAGTAGCAGTGCTAGCACTAGAATGTAAAGCCTAGAATGTCCTACCCTTGCACTACTTCTGATGCAGTTCCATCAACAAGAGCAGCAGTGTGAACAAAGGGCCTGTGCCCAGCAACATCTTTATGACTGTGTGTCCGCTAGATTTGCTCAGAGCAGGTTTAAATGACAGCATGGTAGAAAGACTGGCAACTTGATCTCCCATCATTAATACCACTGGTGTAGTTGCACTGGTATTTATGCAAAGGTGGGGACTGTCTGGGTAAATCCAGCTTAATCTTTCTTTCTTTCCTGCTTTCTTATACAGCACAACTTACATAGGACACAACTGATGTTTTTCATTTTCAGACCACTTAAATTTTGGTGGCAACTATATATAATCTTAACTGGAGATGTAAGTTCAGGTACATCTGCCAGAACACAGGATGTGATTCATTGCTTCTGTTCCCAGCTTGCCTACTAAATGGAAGGATCATGTTGAGGTAGGCATGCTCTGTGGCTCAGTTTACCCATGTGTGGATGGGAGATAAATTAATGTATCACCCAGGGATGTTCTAGGGGTTAGAATACAGGTGTACACTGCCAGATGTGGCTGGTACATTGGCAGGTGTTAGCAGGCTGTGTAATTCCCTTGTAAGGTTTACAGAAAATGAGAAACTGTTACTGTGCTTATGCAGGAATCAGTCAGTGCTCTTGTCCAGGTGCTAAGAGTTTTAGAGATGTAGGGGTTCTGCTGTGGCCTCTTTAAACAGCTTAGTCAAAGCTTTGCCAGCCCCCTGGACAATCCCCATAGTTCAGGGATGGTGCACGGGCAGTGTAGGTTGCGCTACACCATCCCCCCATTCGGTGACCTAGGCACAGGTGTGCAGGAGGAGTGGCTGAGGATAAGAAGGGACATGTCAGGGCATGAGGGGGAGTGGTTGGATTGCTTTGTGCTCTGACTGCTCTGGGCTGTGGAATAGTCCACGGGCAGTGGTGGGAAGCCCCTGAAGCTGCTCTCACTTAAGCGAAGGGCTGTGCTGGCCTTGGGCTAGCCCAAAATCTTGAAAATACAAAGACAGCATAAAGCCTTTTTGACCCTACACCTCTTGGTTCTTGCAGCATAGTATCTGGCCCTACTGAAAACTTATCTGAACTTATAGAGACAACATGGGGGAGGTAATAATGTTCTCTCTCTAATATCCTGGGACCAACATGGCTACAACAACACTCCGTATAATATATCTATACTCATGGCATCTCCACCTTCTTCATAGGCTTCATCCCACAGATCAAGGCAGCAATCAGCATCATCCTCTGGTCCCAGCCAAAGTGTATATATAGGAAGAAAAATCCTACTGGGAACTGCTATCACACAAAAGCCCCAGGGGTCAGTTTACCCCCCAGCATGTTCACCCTACAAAACCACCACATGCTCTGAAGGAAAGGGAGCCTCAGGGAGTCTGGTCAACATTCATGGGAATGACTGAGGCTAAGTGGGGGATAAAGGAGTTAAAAACTCATCAGAAAAGCTGCCAATGGATTTCCCAGCCAAGACTGCAAATCCTTAGAGGTCCCATACATCACTTGCATAAGACTCTGAATCTACTCTTTATTCTCCAAAGCTCACTTGTGCCAGAGGTAAGGGTCAGGCTGGCTGGCTGTTGAGTGTGTCTGAAGAACATGTAGATTCTTTTCTGTTACCTGCAGGAGACTCTGCACATAGAGAAATCCTCAGAAGGGAAAGGTTTTGACTTCGCAGCCTGGATGTGGTTTCATCAGAAGTTATGAAAGATAGATGAGGTCACTGCAAAGTATTCACACAGGATATGATGCAGGAGTGGGATGGAGAGAGAAAATGGATGTCCAGGGAAACAAGGACCTGTAAGACCCTCTAAGTCAAGGCAATAAGCAACTACAAAAACCTCCTCTTGGCCCCAGAGTCTTTGATTTTGTGTATAGTGACATGAAACAGAATCATAAAGCAGCCAACAGATAACAGTCAGACGACATGGCTGGGCTGTGTGTTGGCACTGCCTGCTGTGCGCAATCGCTCTGCCTTGCTGCTCTTGGTGTGACCATGCACCTGATTGGGTGGGGATGGAGTGACGTGAGCAGGGGTATATTTCACATAAAACGAGCAGCCAGCACCAGGTGAGTTATTCCTGTGATGATAATCGATCTATCTATCTATTCTCAGGCACTATAAAGCAGCTGGGGATTCCCCTATTCCAGGGGAATGTGGCACAGAGCCCTTCTTGGGAACTGCCAGATTCAAGGTCAGACTTACAGGATCTGTCTGTCTCTCTGCCGTATTTATTTATACTGCATCCGTTACTTTGGGATCTAGGCACCAAGTACAACACAATTTTACAAGGAATTCTGTGTTCATGTGACTTCCAGCCCAGTCCTATAGATGCAGGAGGTTCAGATAAAGCATAATGCAGGGTTATCATCTGCCCTTTGGAGTTCTGCCCATTACTAAGGGCCAGGGTCTGGCCTTAGTTACTCTGATGTAAATCTGGAGTAACTCAATTGGTTTCTGTGGGTTTACACCACTATAACTGAGAGCAGAATAAATCCAGTGTGGGGAATGGGCTAAACAACAGAAGGAGCAGCCAGCTTAGGAGGTGGGTGTCTTTTCTGAAGGAGCATTTTCACTCAGGAGCTGCCAGCTTTGCCCAGGTGGGCATCCCAGAATCCCAGTCCCTTCCATCACTGCATCCACTGCTGCCTCCATATACCCAAGGCAGCAGCTCCCACCTGATTGCCAAGGAGGCATTTGCAGACAAAGAGTTTCACAGGAGGAGGAGACAGGGATGCAGGGGCTGCTTGGATATTTTTCTCTCCCTCTTTCCAGCTTTGTGTGTACTCTCTCTCTCTCACTCTCTCTCCACACTCAACACTTTCATTCTAACTCCCCTCTCCTCTTTCTCTTCTTTTCTCCCTTTCCCTGTCCCCACGTTTCTAGCCGCCTCTCCGCCCTCTGCTTTCCTCTCCCTCCCTCCCCCTCTCCCTTCTCTCTTTGTTGTGGAATTTCTCCTTGGTGGCACGGAGTGGGGCGGCGCAGTATGCCAAACGCTGTGGTGCTGCAGACTTTCTGTCTGCAAGGGGACTTCCTGTCCCTGCTTAGGACTTACTGCAAGAAACCAAAGACAGGCTTGTTTCCCTGCCTAACTGCCTCCTTGCTGACTGCACTTTTCTGTTCCGGCTAGGAATAATATACCGAGAGCTTGGAGGAACATAAATTGAGCGTCCAAGAGCCAGTCTAGTGGGGAGACTTTAATGAAGGGAAAATAAATTGTGTATGGGACATTTTGGGAGAGTTGCGGCATTGACAGGGCAACGCAAAGAAAAAGCTCCTCTTTGTTGCCTGTAGAAAGAGCACATGTGTAGAATTTGTTTGGTTCAGGACAGCAAGGGAAAGAGGCCTTTAAATGTTGCTGTTTGTGAGAGCTACAGGTCTCTAATCAGTCAACGCATATTAAATCCCCCAGCATTCAGCTTGGTCTTCAATGTGGGGCTTAACCTTAGAGAAAAGATGCAGCCCACAGGACACCAGCCCTTTTCAGATTGCCACCGCAGTGCATGAAGCCTCCTCAAATCCTCGGTTAGCCAAGAGGATGTTGCAATGCAGTGAACATCTAATGACACACTGAGAGAGGATGTTATCCTGCCCTGGACGGGGGCTGCACGTTTCTGATTTCTCTGCACAATGCTGTGATTCAGGAACTTCAGCAAGGCACATGAGTCATGCTGCGAATTTCCTCCGAACGAGTCAGACGTGTAAATATGTTGGCCTGTGCTAAGCTGCTCTGAAAATGTCTTGTGCTGGGGGTAGTGCTTGCTGCTCTCCTGGGACTGTGTGCTGGGGTGCAGTGCAGTGCTTTAGGCGTGCTGTCTCAAGCCTTTTGTAAAGGATGCTTGCTGCTCACAGTCTTTTCTGTAATGACCTGAGTGCATTTATTTACTGACCTTTAGTCGCTTGCAAGCAGATGCAGGTGACCACCTGACACACACTGACGTCCCCACCGACCCTGCGTGAGGAAGAGAGCAATGAAGCCAGCAATGCAGAATTTGAATGAGGATGAAGAAAGACTAGCCAGGTTTTATCACTATATAGATCATCAAAAAAGAAACTGAACACCCGATAGCTAGAGATGACAGCAGTCTCACCTGTACCTCTCTTCCACATGCATTGGTCTTTGGGCCAAATTCCATCTTAGTTCCATGGGGTGTAAAGTTAGCATTGCCCAGTTGCCTTCATTTGCAAAGCCCCTGCCAGCCATTGATTCCTTCCCATCGTGGGGGCTGTCACAGTCTCAAACAATTATTTCAAAGGGTGACCTGCATGTGTGACCCAGCACCACCATTGGTCTACCTGCTCCAGTTGACCAGAGAGCAAGCAGCAAGGTGATCCCATAGCACCTAGAGGTCCCCATTGTCCCAAGTGCTGGATAGTTGCTTAGTAGGGGACGGGCGCTGGAACAATTTATACAGTGGGGGTGCCGAGAGCCATTGAACCAAACTGTAAACCCTGGATAGGATGGAAACCACTTCAAGCCAGGGGGTGCAGCAGCACCGCCCCAAGCCCATAGTTCCAGCACCTGTGATAGGGGGACAGACCTTTCCCCGAAGATCTTCCAATCTAACTACACAGGAGATGGAGGAGTTGGGACTTCACAGAGCAGCAGGGGCAGGAATAAAGCCTCTGTCTCCTGGCTCTCAGGCCACTGTCATAGCTACTAACCCATCAGGCCTCCCCGAAAAAGCCTGGGACTTGGGTTCTTTTCCTGGCTCTGCTTCCCACATGACACTAAGCAAGTCACTTAGCCTGAGTGCACTGAAATGGGGATAATAATACGGACCTAGTTCACATGCTGAATCCATTTGTGTCTGCCAAGCTCTTGGAGGTCCCTGGACAGGAGTGCAGGATGTTACTATGATGCAGAGAGTGACTCAGGACTTTTCAAAACTATGTTCCCAGGCATCAAATGCCCCACGTTGCTCTGGCTGGAGAGTTCAGGATGTGGCTTGCTGCTGAGGCTAGAAATAGCCTACGTTGACCGACAGGGATCACTCAAGGGTTACATGTAACACTACTTTCTGGCTCAATAAGGGCCGAGCTTGCTGTCTGCACACCACTGCTCATCCCAGTATTGATGGGCTACGCTCCAGTGTCCAAACGTGCCCCAATCTCCCCATCTGTTTCTAACTAGAAATACATTTGAGTCTGGCTGTGGCTTACGAGTCAGTCAAAGCCCTAGGCTGAAGCTGCTCTGGGCACTGGACAGAACACAGGAGAGCTGCGTTGCCTTGGGAGGAGAAAGTCTCTGCAGGCTGGAGTTCGGGGTGTTTTACTGAATGTCAGCTAATGGAAACCTTGCACCTTGCAGTGCTTGGTCATCTCATTCCAGTGCAAAGGCCCTAGCTCCATCTGCCTCCCTCTCCTGGTTTCCTCTTCCATTGTGTGTGTTGGGGAGGAGGTGGGATGTGCCATTTGCACTTAGCTGTTCTGTTTCCTTCAAAAGGAGATATATCATGGAGTGCATCTGACTCGATGGGTTCTCTGTCTATGCCATATCCTGCTGAGTAACCCTGGCTTCACATCCATACATGGGGAAGAACTGGATAAGAGGCTTTCCCCTCTGTCATACCTCCTCCCTTCTTAGCAAATACTGTTCCTGCTAATGCTGGTATGTAGAAAACTTTCCAGCTTTCTGACTAATACCAGAGTCACTGGTTTATCACCCCATTCTATAAACAGGGCCATTCCCTTTTATTAGAGACACAGAGCAATTGTTCAGTTATATAATAACATGAATATTCTGCCTTGGCAGTAAGAAAGCCACCTACTCTCCCTTGACTTCATCAAGATATCTCTCCACCTATGGGCTATGAGATTCCTAACCTAGAAAGTACAGTGTTGGTACATGCTGTTATGCAGCTGTTGTGTTTGACCCAGCAGAGGCTGCATTTCTTTGACAGGTAACACAGTTCTTCTCTAAGTTGCATTTAGTTTGTGAAGTGTTTTGGGAACAAAGGAGCTTTATCAATGAAAGTCAATAAACCACTCAAGTTGTGCAGATGCCAACATTAATAATAGTGAAACTTTGCTTTTCTAGAGCTCCTCCCGCTTCAGGATTTTAAATGACTGTACAGTGATTAATGCAGTGATCCCGCAACACTCTGCGAGTGAGTTATTATCCCTTTCCCTGCATTTTACAAAAGAGGCAACTGAGGCACAGAGCAGTGATGTGACTTGCCTAAGCTCAGGTCTTTGCATTCCTACTCCTGTTCTCTGGACAGTAAAGCATCCTGGGCAACTTTTGAAATCAACGAGGGGCACCCACATTAGAAAATGGATCCATCAGTGTTGTCTAAGTGCCTGCAGAGGATACACTGCCTCACACCCTGAAATGCATGAACAGCAACCCAGGGTGTTAAGCATGAGCGTTAATCAGGTGCAGAGGTCAGTTTCCAAGTGACCTTTGCTGCTCTGTTGGCAGGTGCAGCAGAAACTCTGTGCGATGCTAATGATAAGCCCTCACCCCGCTTAGGCTAGGAAGCATGGACATTTCTCGTCTGTGTTTCTGTGCATAATGAACATGACACAAACAGCCAATAAATAAATACATGTTGGGCCAGATTTGTAAAGTGCTTAGGTGAGCAACTGCATGTGCCATTCACGCACCCAGCTGTACGTGCAAGCAACCAGAACAGGCCATTTCTACACACGATTATCCAATTCACATGCATGCTCACAGTGACAAATGTGCAAATGCACATGATGAGATGCGATGGTGCAAATGCACATGTGATTGTCTGCTCTAAACGCCTTAAAAATCTGGCCCTTTCTGTTTGCTCCTAGCCATTAAAAATCTCAGCTAAAGGAGTGGCTTGACTCAGTGGGCTTTAAAGCCAATATCTTCTTTCACGTTCCCAAATCCTTACATGCTATTTCTAAAAGAAACTGACAACAACAACAAAAAAGCAAGCAAACCAGAGCGTGCCAATATGGCTCCATAGTGCCTGTGCGTATAATGTAAACAGTATGTCTCTGCCTGAAGCTGCCTTTGTTCAGCGTTACTTGATTCCTAAGTGACTCATGAATGACTTCCTCCTTTTTGCCAAGTCTGATCTCAGGCTCATTCACAAATCTGTCTCCCTTTGTGGCAATGTAAATAACGGCTGAGTGATCACTTTGGAAAAATGAGAAGGGTATTTCCCTCTCCTTCCCCACCCACCGTCCCAGTGCCCAGTCCTGGACAACATGCCAAGACGAGATTTTGGAGAACACAATACATGCATGTGCCCAAAACACTGACCAAGTGGTACATCATAATGCGATCTACTCTTATCTGCCCAGCTACCTACTGTCATTTATAAACTGCTTGTCGCTAGCATGGGGAGAATGTATTTTTGGGGGATGGATGGGGGAATGATTTTCCAGCCATTAACACCTTGTCTGATTTGGCCTCTAGAGTAGTATCAATGTAATATTAGATACATCTGCTGGTAGGAAACTCCTGGCAGGTCAGCAGCAGCAGCAGCATTATTGTTGCTGTTGTCATCAGTTATTTATGTTATGGTAGCACCTAAAGGCACCATTGTGATGGTTGCTGTACAAATGAGTAAAATATTAAACTTGTCCTAGAAACTTACAATCCACTTAGTCTAACTAGACTAGACTCCTTGGCAATGATCCATCATCTGTGACTGATATCTTTCTCAGGCCGCGGTCTCTCATGAAGCAAGGAGCCACGCATTACTTAAGCATTAAGAAAAATGGGTTCTAACCATACAAGCATTTACTTTGTGTTTATGAGGATTTAGAAATTTTGAGTTAATAAAAGTCCGACGTGTATGGGACTGGCTGTACCCTAAATGTGTTCTGAATCCTTGACAGCTGAACAGACATAGTGCTGTCCAGCACAAAATCACATTTACCAGGGCAGCTCATCATAGGAATGAGTGAACCAGCTCAACTCAACTACAAACTGACCCTCAAACCTATGTCTAGAATTTGAATTCACGCTAGACATGGAGCCAAGTTTGCAAAGTTCAGCGATAGATCCAGACCCAAACTCCCCATAGTTTTGGATCAGAATTTTGGTTCTGTCCGTTGTAACAATATAGGCCAAAGTTCAGATCTGGATCCAAATTTGTTGGCGCTGGGGTTTAGGTTTGAGCCCGCTCCTAGAAGCAAGAGTCTCTATGCTGCCTATTCAGGTACCATGCATGCATCATTACTGTTGAAGAATGGAAACGGATCCTTTCTATGAGAAAGAATTCCTTCACCCTGCAAGGAAGTCCAGGAGCAGGTGATAAAATGGTGACCCCAGCAAATGGCAGGTCTTTCATCTTCACTGCAGATTGCTGCATTCGGGAGAGCTGTGTGTAACAGGGCTTCCATCTCGTCACCTCCTGGAGCTGCTACTGACATACCAGGGCCACCTGGCTCTGCTGGTTCCCACTGTAGATAAACAGACTGCAGCCCTTTTCAAAGCTGGCTCCTCCGGGAGGAGAGAAGAGGTGCTAATTGATTCAGTGCAGTTTGACACCTGATAGGATTCAGCTCAGTGGTAATCGACAGAGGCTCATGCCAGCCACGCTGGGTGGAGATCAGGTAGCTCCCCTTGGGGAGAGGCAGGTAGTTACTCAGCTTAGTGTTACTGTCACGGGTGAGAGGCCTGGCCATAACTCCAGATCCTCTGAGCTTTGGGAAGGGTCTGCATTTAGATACAGACTCCCCACGTGCTGCTCTGCCCAAGCTCTCGTCACTAGCTGTACTACCCCACAGCCGGAGCAATTCACACCAGTGTGCCCTGCACCAGTCACATGGGATCGGCTTATGCTGCGTGTTAGGACTGGATTTTTGAGGCTTGTTTCTGTTCATTTTTGAAACACAAGTGGCTTGATGTTTAGAGTTCAGCTTTTGCAGGTGCTCAGCACCTCTCACTGAAGTTAATGGAGATGGTGCTGAGCACCTGAACAACCAGGCCCTTTTCTCCTGCCCCCCAGAACTGGGAGCTGCACTGAGCTAGGAACTGATCTTAATTCTTCATTCAAGCAAATGTACAAGGCTGAACCAGCTCTGCCTTCTTGCCTCTCTCTTCAGTTCTGACTCCGTCTCTAAACTCCCCCTAGTGTTCTCAACTATGTAATGCATTTGTGCACCCCCTGCTCTATTCTATTTGCTGTAGATACAAGCGTGGGAGGTATATTGGCCATGCCCTAGCCAGCGCTGGGGCACACAGTGACTGGCTGAGTTAGGCTGGTGGCACTGAATTTTTGTGGAGGAACGTAAGTACTCTGTCCCCACCTGTAGCTCCCCATGCACTTCCATGCACACATCTCTGCCAAAGCTCCTCAGTCATGTCCTGCAGAAAGAGTAAGTGACTACTGTTCATACATTTGCTTCTTTTTTACCATCAGATCTTCACAGGCTGGAATGGGAGATAAGTTCAATCCCTGTGATAGCAAACCAGAACTGATGCTGGGAAAAGACAATAAAACTACTAGCTTACTTTACGGCCTTCAGGGAGGCTCCAGACAACAAAGCGCTGAGCTGGAAAGAGGGTGAGTATTGTTGCATCACTGCCCAGGTTCCTGGAAGAGAGATCTGCATGAGCAGATTATTCTTGCAGTAAACACAGATGGGGTCTGTAAAGAGAAGGGGCAGCCTGAGATCGCTGGAAAGGTGCCTATGCCTGATACACTAGAGAGCTATAAAGAGGCAATCCCCCTAGGAAAATGTGACCTGCCATGCCCTGTCGGGGTCAATGAGACTCATGCACGGATCCCTGCTTTAGCTTCCACACCAAATCCTTCTTGACATTTTAGCAGAGGAAATATGTGCCTGGTGCTTCTAGGGACAGGCTCAAGGGCGAGGGCAGCTTTCCTTCATTTTCTTTGCCCTATTTTGGTAAGTAAGAATCATTGGTGGAAATTTATGGCTGATATTATGTAGGAGGCCAGACTAGAGAACATAATGGTGCCTTTTAATTTTAAAGTCTTTGGGGCCAATTCAGCACCCACTGAAGTCAATGGAAGTCTTTCCACTGACTCTTAGGGGCACTGAATCAGGGACTGTGAATATACAAATTTATTTAGACAGTCATATACCTGACACCAGATTCTAGGAGGGAAGGCAGCAATTTTGTATAATCTGCATGTGATTCTCAAAGTAGCACTGCTTTTTCCATGAAATTATATGAAAATCTGTGCTACACAGTGTAAAAGTAGAAGCAGGTTAGAGCTTCTCCTAACTGGCCTGTGCAGCCTTCTTTCTTTCTTAGCTTTCTTTCACTGTTCTGCTCTCTCTTCTGTTTATTCAGCTCCAGGTCTCATTGACAAGGTCCTTCCCGCTTATCCCGTAAAGTACATGGGAGCCATTCCCACTGAAGTTAATGGGAGCCCCACACACACAGCTGCAGGAATGAGCAGGCTCTGGTGGTTATGGTTCCCAGACAAGTATATAAACATTGTCAGCATTCATTCGTCACGGGTTGGACTGTCAGAAGCTCTTGATGGGGGCCTCTCTCTGCTCCCCATGGAAGCCAATAGTAACACTCACATTCATTTCAATGAGAACAGAGTTAGGCCCATGCCAAGTGCTTCTGACAAGCCCACCCTGAGTACCTGTGGAACAGAAACTCAACATAGGTCCAAACCAAAGCCAAGGACTGGGTTAGGCTCATTTGGATCTCAATCCTGATATCGCTCCAGTTTTTGTACCTGGCTGCATCGCTATTAACGGGAAGAGCCAGAAACCTCAAATATCTTTGAAATCTGGATCTCAAGTGTGAACCATTTTCCCTTCTGCTGTAATTCCAGGGCAGTCAATAGGGTTACTCCAACAGGGAATTTGGGCCTACGTGTCCTCAACTCATCTCTGCCAGGAGCTGGTTTTCCGTCTGCTCATTCTGTATCACTATCTATTCCTCTCCCTCTCTGTGCACCATACCTTTTCCTTTCTGTCTGTGTCTGACTCTGTCTCTCTCTCTTGTTCTCTGTCTCTCCTACCCCCTGCCTCTTCTCAAGCAGCATTAAATGGCCAAAAGAATTAAAAAGCTGAAAAATTCCAGTCTGTGCAGCAAACTGCATCCCCCACTAGCCCTGCAGCTAGGAGCTCAGGGGTCAGGAGAGGCCTCACTCAAAGAGCTGTATTGACACAGGCTGGAGACCTGGCAAACACTGCCCTCATTTGCAAAGATTCAATTTACCAGCCCAGCATCACCACCTAGGTGATAATAAGGGCATTTGCTAGTTCACAAGTGCTGGTAATTTATGCTGTCCCAAACTGCCAGGAAGCCATTTGGGGACTGTTGGAGGTGGGGAAAACAGATTGTTAGAGGTTTCCTTAGAACTATGGGTATTTCAGAGTTTGTCAATCTTGGTTCTTGTGCCTGGGTCCCCCTCCCCCAAGCAATGGAGTGTAAGATAGGGAGGGTTATTTTAGGCCCTGCTACTCATCTCTCAGTCTGATTGAAGGTACCAGTTAAATGTCCCCTCCCCGGATTTCCCTTCTTGCTCCCACTGCTGCACAATGTATTTACATTTCCTAGTCTAGGCTCTGTGCTGCAGCGGATTCTGTGATGATGTAGTATGGATTAGCTGCACTGATTCTTAACTCTGCTTCATAAAATTCCAGGACAGGAGGGAGGCTGCTAGGACAGATGGGAGGTCTCTGTGAGCATCCTTGGAAGCAGCAGCAGCTAGGAAAAAAGCCCGTTCTTTTACTGGAAATCCCAGCAGCTCAGAAGGTCCCAAACGGGGACCTGTTAGCTGACACTTAGCCTGAAATTATATGGGTAAAGGGTGCTCTTTGATGAACAAAAGGAACTCTCCTGGCAGCAGAAACTGAGTGAAAGAAATGTGTCTTTTTGGCAGCTGCATGGGACTGGCTTGAGTATTTTGATAAACAATGTTCTTCTTGCCACCGTGACTCTTTAAGGAGGTCACTGCAGAAAGGCATATTGGGAAAACTCAAAATCCCTGTAGTCTGAGCCTGAACAGAAAAACAGGGCTCCTGTGGAATTTGGGAAAGATAATCTTGAATGTGGGGGACTGGAGCTACACTGCATGCTTTCACCAAATTGCTGATGACTGAGCATAAAGTTAGATGACAGATATTACAGTGATGGATGCAACTGATAGCTAGATAGATAGACAGATTAGATGTTTTGCTTCTGCCTGTTTTTGAGAAGGGTAGCTTGTCTTATTTCTGCCCCCATAACACAGTAAAATATTCCTTTCAGGAAGGTACATTTCTCGCTGGTGTCCCCCAAAGTCATGGTGATGTTTTAGGACATGTTTGATTATACATATTAAAGATGCAGCAGATGTTAAGAAAATGATCAATGGGTATGAGCCACAAAAAACTTTTATCTGGATCTGGAATTCAAATATCCAAAGAACAAGAGTCTTCACATCCAGGGGGTCTGCTCAGACCCATTTCTACCTGTTAAAGAGATTTAAAAAACAAAGCAAAAAAGCAAACAATGAAGCTTTTCTTGTGGCTCCTGAAGTGACTGCAGATCTTGTTTCCTTTAATAATGTCTGAAGAACTTGTGTTACTCATGAAATCCAGCATGCTGTGGTATGAATCCAACCTGGAGGCAAAGGATAAAGGAGACGTGTAAGTGGGCAGAACATACAAGCAGAGTTTTGCCAGGACATATATAAATGTAAGTATATACCTCATTTGTGAAAATGTCCCATTTATTTAGAACCATGGGCTTCTACAGCCTCATTTTAAAGGTGATTAAGACTAAATAGTGGGTATGGAGGTCTCCTGAGACAAGGCATCAGTAGACAATGATTCCCTTACCTCTCTCTTGATTGGCAGCACAGCACAGAGAGTCTGTGTTTGTTCCCCTCTCTGACCTAGGTGATGCACTGCAGCCTCTTACCACATGTTTTTCAGTGACCTGCACCAGCCCAAGGAATGCCTGCCCAGTACAGGACACATCAGTACGGGTGAGTCAGAGGCCATCAAACAGTCAAGCTCTGTTGTTCCTGCATCGATCATCCAAGACAGAGAGCTGTCTCACGCACACTGTTATTTTTTCTGCCTCCAGCCTTTGTTGTTCCAGATGTAATGCGTCTGGTGGGCTCAAATGTCAGAAATGAATGGGAACAATGGGTAGGACCATCACCACCTCTTCCAGCTGAACCTCATAACTGACCAGCGAAGGCTGAAGAAGAAAGAGGAAGCACACAAGTCAGAGACCAAATGGGGGGCTCTCCTCCATAGCCTCTTCCAGGTGTTCGTGCTTCCCCTCCATTGCCTTATAATACCACAATGCTCTCAGTCAACCTGTTAGGGCAGGGACTGCCTGTAAGGCTACACCTGGGACTAGAAAAGTTTTGGATTTATGTGTAGGAAGAATGATGTGTGTTTTGGAGCTGAAAGTCCAAGGTTCTAACCCCAGTGGCTGGTGTATGCTGTTTGCAGAGTAATCGTGTCCATTTTCTGCAGTGTTTGCATTTGTTGCAAACGGTTAAGTGAATTGCCCAAGTTCTCACAACATATCAACAGCAGAGATAGGACTAGAACGCACCTACTTTAACTGCCATCCTGTGCCCACACCATGGGCCCATGCTGCCAGCTGTTTCGCTAATCTATCATCTTACATAGATCTTTTCAGACCACCTACTACCAAAGTAACTAGGAGCCAGGCATGTTTAATTAAGTCCCAGAACACAGACCACACACTGGCTGCCTGTACTTCCAACTATGCAGCAGGTTTGTGCAGAAGCTCTGGAATAATTGTGTTTAGTGAGAAGAGATGAGAACAGGAACGCTCACGTGAAATCTCTGTGGCACCAGTTCTGTAACTCAGAGGATGGATTTGACGATATGGGGCTTTACATATTTACAATGGGTTCTCCTCAAGCAAGGGGCAGCATTTAGTCTCAGCCCCAAAAGCAGCCTAGGAACCTGATTGTTTCTTGGAGAGCCCTTGGATTACCGCTTGGCCTGCCAGAGGCTGCTTCCTCTTTTCTAACTCATGTAGTTACATGGCCCCAAACACTCAGTCTTTAATGTATTTAGCCTCACATCACCCTGTGCTGCAGGGTGGTGCTGTTATGCCCATTAAGGCACTGAGACCAGGGTCTTTTCTAGATGGCGAGTTAGTGCCCAATGAACTGGGATGTAATCTACAGCACACTAGCCTGCCACACACTGTCATGTGGCCTTAGCAGTTCCATAATGTGTGTTGACCTGCTCACTCAATATGCACTAAACAACTTAGTTTGCTGTAGATTTACAGTCTCGCTTGCCACATGCTTCCTCACCCCACTTAGACAGCCCCAAGTGACTTTCCCGAGGTTACACAGTGAGGCTGCGAGAGAACAGGAACTCGAACCCAGGTCTCCTGAGTGCCAGGCTAGTGCTCTAACCACTGAACAGTCCTTCCTCTGTACCTCTCAGTTGTGCTGGCTGGAGCATTGGGAAGCAGAAACATGGCATGTTGTGGGGCACTAGCCATCTGGAAGGGGAGTGGCAGCCTCACTGAGGTGGCTCTCTCCCTCAGCTGCTACCTGCAATATGGGTAGCTGCCATAGACGAGGTAGGGAGTCACCCTACACTAGCTAATGTTCCCTTACTGCTCTGCATGATCACATCACCAGGGTCACATCCTGCCAGGGGTGAAAGTAACTTAAGGGACTTACTGGTATGTAGGGCCGGGGTCCTGAGAAGGCGGGGGAGGGGGTGTCCCTCAGGTGGAAGGGGCGGGGCCTTAGGCAGAGAGGACTGGCCCTTTAAATCGCTGCCACTACCCCGGGGCTCCAGCAGCGATTTAAAGGGCCCGGGGCTGCAGCTTCGGTAGCACTGGCCGGGAGCCCCAGACCCTTTAAACCACCGCCAAAGCCTCATGGTATCAGTAGGTGCAGCAGTGGCTGAGAGCCCCAGGGCTCTGGCAGTGATTTAAAGGGCCCAGGGCTCCGGCTGCTGCTGCCAGGAGTCTAGGGCCCTTTAAATCGCTGCCGGAGCCCTGGCGCCTCCACCCCCACCAGTACCCCAGGGCTCCAGCAGTGGGGCTCTGGTGGCAACTAAAAAGGCCCAGGGCTCCAGCTGCAATAGTGGTGGCCAGCAGCCCCGAGACCTTTAAATCACCACTGGAGTCCCATGGGAGCTGTTGTGGTGGTGGCGGTCAGGAGCCTCAGGGCTCTGGTGGTGATTTAAAGGGCCCAGGGAGCCTAGTGCCCTTTTAAATTGCCCACCTGGGGAAGCTGCCCCCTACCGGTATGGTCAGCTCTGTACCGGCTCTTACCAGTACGCCGTACCAGCTTACGTTCACCTCTGCATCCTGCCTATGAATCTGCAAAGAACTGGTGACTTTTAATGCTGGATCTATGATTTTGTTATTGGTTAAAGGAACGGCTGTCATAAGCAGTTGATTCTGGATGTTCTGCTCCAGTCAGTGAAGCAATGAAATATGGGCTGCAGAAACAATAGTTGAGTAGAAAACAGGGCAGATGCTGGAAGAGAAGCTGCCAGTGATTTGGCTTATTCAGGAGTGTCAAATTGCAGAAAGACACATCTGTTGTGCAAACTCCTTTTATGGCTGGATGTTAATTGTAAGCAGTTTTACAGCAATTCTAAAAGGGCTAGGAAGTTAGTTGTGTACATAATATTAGACAGCAACTTTGATAAAAAATGTTACTTGAGTAGTGAAAAATCTTGTGCTGCCTTTAATGATGAAGAACTGGAACGTCATTGGTCCCCCAGAATCCTGCTTCAGGGCGCGAGGGCCAAGTTGTGTAACAAAGAAAAGGCAGTTTTGCAGCAGTTTTTATTATATTCATGCCCTCATGTGCAATTTTGCTTCTGCACAATCCATTTTCAGTCATTCGGTTCTATGTATCCTGCTTGTGAATGATGTGGACAGTGAAGTCAAGTTGGAACACACAAGCAGTTTTCCATTCCATCGCAGTTACAGATTGTACAATGACACGGGGCACTTATATCTGACCCTACGGCTGCTGCACACTTAGGTCAGATTTGCAAAATCGTTAGGCATGAAAATACCTGTGCAAAATGCTTGCTTAAATTTAGACTCACAATCACTGCTACAGCACATGGAAATAAGGTAATGGCGCACATAACTAGCTGTGTTATTCTTCTTAGTAAGGCACTAAGCACTTGCATCTAACACCTACATTATTTTGATTGCAATGTTCTATAGCCCAGCAATGAGAGCCTGCTATACCCTGGGAAAGTCCGCCACATTCGTTTCTGCCCCATGCAGTCCAGAATCCTGATTTTGATCTCTGCAGACACCCCCACCTTCCTTCCACCACAATGACAGCTTCTCCCCAGACTAGCCATTCTTGCAGAAATTGCATGTCAATTTGCTCACAGAACTGTAGAGAAAATCTGGTCCTGAAAGTTACTCCTTTACCTCCAAAAGACCATTTTATTATCCTTCAAAATCGTTTGTTTAACTTTCTCTCAACCTCCCCACCCCCACCCCCTAATGTTGGAGGCATTGATAAAATGGGACCTAGCCCTTGCTTGATTGCTCCACGTAACTGGGATCTGCAAAATTTTCACGTGTGTCTGTAAGTCTTGGTTTCTAGCATACATGCTGGCACTAGGGGTGCTGCCACACCCCCTGGTTTGAAGTGGTTTCCATCATATCCAGGCTTTACAATTTGGTTCAATGACTCTCAGCACCCCCACTGTACAAATTGTTCCAGTGCCCCTGCCCAAGTGAAAGAGCCAGAGCATGGGTGCTACAGGGTGACCAGTTTCATTATCCGATGACACAGGAAAGAAAACAACCCCCCGCCCCGCCTCGGCTTTACTGCAAACAAGATGGCCCCCATCTACACTAGCAAATCAGCCCAGTGTATTGATGGCTGTTCAGCTCAGCCTGCAGGGTTGGGGGCCAAAGTGGGTTATAAAACTGTACTCTCGTCTGCCCCACATGAGCCAACCACGAACATGTTAGAATGCATCTGGGCCAGCCCCTGGTGAACAACCGTTATGCTACGCACTAGTTTCTCTAGTACAGACAGAGCTGCGTTAGGGAAACAGCAGTCAGCGTTTAGGAGCCTGAACTGAGTGAGCTGAAGGTCAGCTGGCGAGGTTAAGGAATGTGTGGTTAGTTAAAGACATTTCCTCTGAACATGGTGTCAGTAGGGGGTCCGAAGCCTGGGGAGACAGCCTTGCCTGGTGCAGCTCCATCCTGCTGGTGGTCCCCTCCCTACTGCACAAGCAGCCCTTTGAAGGCAGACAGGTTGTGTGACTGAATTCCACACACACAGACTGTGGGTTTCATACACGCACCTTTCATAGAGGGGCATTTTTAAAAAGGGGGATTTTTCCAGCCCCCTCCCGCCAACAAAGTCAAAACCCTTCTGTCAAAAGCAAGGCTCGGTGGGAGAAGGGCCTGTGGTAGGATTCCAGACAGCAGGGGGCATGTGGAGGGGGGCAGCGATTCAAAGCTTTGATTGGACTCAGATAAATACTCCCAAATTCAGCTGCTTATTCCAACAAGCCGAACCCCTGGAGTCTGCTGAAAAGCCACAGTCTCCAGAGAGATTTCCAGCTCTCCTTCCTTTGGTCCCAGCCAGCCTCAGCATGAGGTTTTGGGGCCTGTTGCCACCCCCAGGTGGACCCTGCAAGCTCAGGGAGGCGTGAACAATGGTAAATACTAGTGGGAGGAAAGGCCTCGCCAAACTTGAGCTGGGCCTCGTAAAAAAAAAAAACCAATGACGTTTAGTTTTGACTGGGTGCCACTTACATGCAGGGGGCTGGGAGCTACTTGTGTCAAAGCCAAGAAAACCCTAACCGGGTTTTCCTGAGTATGTATGCGCTGCACAGGCATCCGCACAGCATCTACTAAACTCCCAAAGACCTGTGCCAGCAAAAACGGGGCACAGCATAAGACTCTGGGATAGATTATTGAGGGGCAGGCTATTCTGTGGTTGTTCAAAAGACCCAGTCAGGATTTGGGGGTGGATAATAATAATACCTAGTTCTTATACAGCAGTTTTGTCCTTTGATTTCAAACTGCTTTACAGATGAGGTCAGTATCAGTATCCCCATTTTGCACGGGGTGGTGAAGTGACTTGTCCCAGGTCATCCAGCAGCCAGTGGTAGAGCTGGCAATAGAATGCAGGTTTCCTGTATCCTGCTCCAGTGTACTAGCCACTAGGCCATATTATCTCCCTGTGGAACTGAATTTTGGTGGTGGTGGTGGGGGACATTTCATCCAAACTGGTTTGCTCATCTCTTCTGCTCAGCCTCTACCTACTCAGTTGATAGTGCCCAATCTCCATTCTCCCCCAAGCCTGTAGGGCAAGAAATGCTCTCTCCCTCTCTTGTATATAAACATCGCTTTCCCTTTTGGTGCGAATTCTCCCACACCTCAGCAATCAAGTGCATGTCCCACGGGCTCTGCATGGCTGTTTTCTGTCAGCGTGGAGTTCAGATGAAAAATCATGACATTTACTGTGCCAAGAGCTCCTTGCCGGGACTCTTGAAAGAAACCATTTCTGCAGCAAAAAGAAACCTGAGCGCATTCTCCTCCGGCTGCCTTCACACACCATGTTATTATCAGCCTGTCAGACTAGAAAGGGCATTTAGACTAATGTTGCTTTAACAGCTTTGCAAATGGATGGAAGGTTCCTACTGCTGAAGCCTTGCAGCTTTCCCAGGGGCAGGAGAGGACCTGGCCTGTCTCCTCACCCCTCCAGTGGCAAAGAACAGATCCGAGTTGGAGCAATCCCTTCTCCAAAGACCTGGATCAGGCTGCGTTTCAAAAATGCTCTTAAGTGCTGCTGACACGCAGTTAGTGGGCCGAGGAATGAAGTGAAAGAAGTGACTGAGGCCTGGCTTCAATCCCTACAGGAGCCCGTGGATGCCAACAAGATAATAAGAGGGGATGTTAAACATTACGGTTTTCACAGGGATATTTATCTGATACACACAGAGGCAGCCAGAAATTCGCCAGGCGGGGTGGGGAGCTCAATTTAGCCTCCATTAAAGTTCTTTTTATTCATTGATGCTTTAGCTAAAGCAACAACTGACTTTCTCTGTGGGGGACAGTTTCCATGCTGGCAGCAGGTCGCTGCACAGGGACCCAGGGCATGTAGCCCTCACTTTGGGCTGCACTCTGGGAGCCACTGCGTGAGTGCATGGGACCCTGCACACTCTCTGGTGCTTGGGCTCCTTGTGCACAAACTTGAAGGATGCAGAGAAAATGTCTGCATAGCTACACATGGCATGGCCAGGCAACCCCAAACCCTCCATCAGGTACTGGGCGGGAGAAGGCACGCTGCACCTCCTAAAAGTATGTGTAACCTTCCCTTAAAGGCCACTCCCCTCCCTTCCCATCCAGCCAGGCATTCTGCCTGTCCCTGCACTCCATAGGTAGAAAGCTACTGTTGCTGGGGTAGGACAACTTGATGCACACATGTGCATGCACACACACACTGGCATCGGTGGCTCTAGAAGCCCCAGTGTGACCCTGTCTCAAGAGATGTCTGCAGAGCACAAGTACAGTGCAGGGTGGGGGACAAGAGTGAGAATACTTTATTGGAGACGAGAGGCCGGGTGGTGACATTGCCCCAGCTCAACACTGTTGTACCCAAGAGGCACTGCAAGTGGACTGGGCTCCAGCAGTCACCCAGCTCTACTGCATCACTTGCCGGCGCATCATCATCATCTGTGTCAGAGCTGGGAAAGAGGCTGACCAGGGCTGCAAGGGAGATTGGAAAGGGATAAGATTCCGATCTTTGGCTAGGACACAGTCTGTTACTTTCAATCCACTGGAAAACAAGCACACTGGCCGGAATGGCTCTAGATCTGCAGATAGGGTGTTGGTGGGGTGGACAGGGATCTAAAGATACAAGAGCAGCTGGGTTTATAGACAGAACATACAGGCAGCAGATCACACAGCGGAACAGGCAGCAAAGGGAAGGGAAAGGAAACAAAGAAGACACAGAAACCCTAGAGAAGGACTCAGGCTGTGAAATTTGGATCCAAATGCTCACAAAGTTCAAGGGGGAGCTTGTATTTGGTCTTCTGGATCTGACCACCTCTAAAAAGATAACTTTGAAGCTGGGGAGATGCAATAGAGAACTGGAAATCAGAGAAACAGAAGGAGGAACCTTTGCAGTGAGCCAGATTCAGCTGAATTGAACCCAAAGCTACACTGCAATGTGTCCCACATCCTAGAATGGGGCAGGCAACGGGTCTCTGGCCCATGAAAATTTGTGAGGTTTCATCCCTAGTCAAGACAAAAGGTCAAAATCTCAGAATAATTTTCAAACAAAAAATCTGGAAAAAAGTATTGGTTTGGATCTACTGAAACACACTATTTCAATTTTGACCAATTTTAATTTCTAAGAAATTACTTTAATTAGCTTAAATTTCTAAACAAAAGGAATTCTGAACTGGAAAAACCAGATTTTTTCTTTTTGGAAAAAAAAATTTCAAATCTTTTTTCCTCCAAGTTGAGACATTTGTCAGCTCCTGCCCACTCTCACAGAAAGTTTGGGTTTTGACAACCCAATTTTAAATTAATTTTAAATTTTAAACTAGCACCAACCCACTCCCCACTTGATATAACTCACCCCTTCTAAAACCCTCTGTTCATGCATTTCCCCTGTGTCCCTCCATAACAGGGCATAGCAGGGCCCCCTTTGCTCCTGCCTCTGCTTTGCTCCAAAAACCACTCAGAGACCTTCAGGTTCAGCAATCACCAGTGCATTTATTTATAGTGCATAATCCCACCACCTTCTCACCACATATAGTTGGGGGTTTCAGCCATGGGGGCTTCTCACTCCCACAACCAGGAAGGAAGAACTACCACCCTCCAACTTCCCCCTTGGTTTCCTTTCTCTGAGGCTTTTATGTAGCCCCAGGCTGATTGGGATGGCAGATGTTTCCCCTTTCTGAATCAGGTGCAGCCTTCTCTAACCAGCTCCAATTTACCTCCCTTAATTGGAGTTGGCATGGCAGAGGGCTGGGCAAGAACTGCGGAGCTAGCCCTCTGTCACACTCGTATAGCTGCCTTCTGCAGGGGTCCATCAATGGGCACAGTGAGTCATAGCTTGTGGAGAGGACAGTCGGAGCAGCACAGAATCATGTGCAGAGGAGAACAAGTTAGCTGCAGGATGGTTTAGCAGCTGGGAGGGACAGTGGAGGGAAGCAGCAGAGGGATGTCCAGGGGGTTGTGATTCCTATTGGATGCATATAGTCTATAGAGATGATTGTGCCCACCCCCAGTATTCTGAAGGGTAAGTGAGATATTGTTCGATTCTGCCGTGCTTGTCATACGCTTTGCACTGCAAATTGCCCCATTAAAATCAATGTGACTAGTGATGGGAGGAGTGCTACTCAATGTGACTAAGCGTGGCAGACTCTGACCCACTTTGATTTATTCCTCTGTGATTTTAGAATCTCATATCCAGCCCTTTGCCCTGTAAATCTTTGCTGTTCTCTCTGCAAGTGACTGAGAGTAGGCTCCAATTGCCATTAGCCAGGCAGCAAGTCTGACTTTGGAAGAAGGCGGAGGGGAAGTAAAGTGAAATGGACAGAGGCCAAGAGACTTACATTTAAACTTGTAACAGACAATTTACAAGCCATTGTGTTGGTGTGTGGTGATGAGACAGGGCTGCTTCAAAAGAAGCCAGTTTTAAATGGATCTAGCCCTGAGCCAAAAGCATAAACACTGGGAGGAAGTTTGGCTAAAGTTAAATCATGTTTTATTTAAAAATCTCTCTCTTCCCCCCCGTGTAAGATGGAAACTCTGCATCTGAAAAGTGAAACTAAGATTGGAAACAGTCTGCAGTCATTAAGCATATGCTCACTTCTCTCCTCCTCCCCCCCACCCCCTGGCTTCTCAAGTAAAATATCAACTGGCTCCACTGTCAGGGACAGGAAACATTAGTAATAAGTTCATAGATTTACATTTTCCCCAGGGAAATACAGGAATATCAGAGATCAAAAGTTGGAGAAAGGAGTTATTTTTGTACAGAGTGATTTGCAACCAGCATTCATTGGGGGAGCAAATAAATTACAGGACCTTCACTTTGGGGCTTTTAAGTTCTTTTTCTTTAATGCTGCTCCTTTTAACTACTGTAGAGGGTCTGTCAGGACTTACATAGAACAGGAGAGAATTCCCTGTCTGATAAAACAGTCCTTTTCCAAAGTGAACATTGAATGGCAATGGCGCTAATTAGTTGCTATTCACAAATGTCGTGTAACTGATCCCTTTGACATGTCTCCCCTTTAGTAATAGGGCTGACAATGAATTAGTAAGTGAGCATTAGGCCTTGTCTATACCAATAGGGCTTTGCCAGTATAGCGAGGCCATGTCTGCACTAGGCATACCAGTGTAATATACCAGCAAAGCACTCCTAGCATGGAGGCAGCTATATCAGCAAATCTGCACTTTGTATCGATATAGGTTATGTCTGCACTACAGTCTAGGATGTTGGTGCCATGTTGACATAGCCCCAGTGTAGACACCGCATACACCAACAGGAGGCATTCCTCTGCCAGTGTCGGATCGCCACCTCCCCCCTTTTCTATTGGCATAGCTGCGTCTACACTGGGGTTATGCCATCATAGCTATGTCGCCAAGGGGTGTGGTTTTGTCACACCCCTGACCAACAGAGCCAGGCCAGTATACATTTTAAGAGTAGCCCAAGCCATAATGAAAACATCCTCCCTCACATGAATCAAACTATATTGGTAAAAGCTACACTGCTCTGCCAGTATAGTTGTGTCTACACTAGAGACTTCTGCTGGCACAGCTGTGTCAGTCAGGGATCACAGCTCTTCACACCTGACTGACATAGCTATTCCGACAGAAATCTGTAGTGAAGATCTGGCCGTACTGGAGATGCAGCTTAAACCATTTCCCCATGTGAAAGAAGCTACACTGGCAAAAGGGCTTCTTTTGCTGTGTCTATAGCGAAGTTGCTTAGTGGTATGATTTTTTTCCCACACTCCTACCTGACATAGCTATGCTGGGAAGACCAAGCCTTAGCAAGTTGTAAATAACACTGGACCTGGAAAAGTTGGAACGTATCTACCCACAAAAGTTATAGTGCTACAACAAGACCAGTGCAGTTAAAGCAGCATAACTCTCCTTCTCTGGGCATAAAGGTGCTTTGTATTGGTATAACTAGTCCCATAAGATAGAGGACTATATTATACCACTGTAAGGGTCCGTCCAGACTACCCGCCGTATCGGCGGGTTAAAATCGATTGCTCAGGGATCGATATATCACATCTAATGTAGACGCGATATATCGATCCCCGAGCGCGCTTATATTGATTCCGGAACTCCATCAACCCCAACGGAGTTCCGGAATCGACACGGAGAGCCGCGGACATCGATCCCGCGCCGTCTGGATGGGTGAGTAATCCGATCTTAGATATTCGACTTCAGCTACGTTATTCACGTAGCTGAAGTTGCGTATCTAAGATCGATTTTCCCCCCCTAGTGTGGACGAGCCCAGGCACCTTTCTACCAGCCTAACTGCATCTAACTAGGTGTACCACTATAGCTATTTCAGTAAAATAAATAAATAAATAAATCATATCCTGCTATAGCTATACCACTTTAAAAAGTATGTGTAGACCAGGCTTTAGAGAACGTCCTGCTGGGCAAAATGGGTGTGTGTTTCAATCATGTTAGTTCAATCAAGTTAGCTTAACCCAAATGAAAAGGCCCGTTTTAGAGGCTCATCCACACATGGAGCTATTCCAGGCTGACTCCTCTGCTTTACAGTCACACCCTACCTTAACCCGAAACAATTTTAGGCAAACATACGGTAAAATAAATTGCAGTAGCGCTGCTGTAGTGCTTCAGTGTAGACACTACCTGTGCTGATGGGAGGGGTTCTCCTGCTAGTGTATGTAAGCCACCTCCCTGAGAGGTGGTAGCTAGGGCATTGGAAGAATTCTTCCGTCGACCTAACACTGTCTACATGGAGGGATTAGGTCACCCCTGAGACATGTAACTATACCAATATAAGTTCCTGGTGTCGACCAGCAGTCAGTCTAGGGGCTTTCCCTGGCCAGCTAACCTAGTTTCAAACAGGTTAGGGCTAGTCTATATTTGAAAATTTATTTGGATTAGAGTAGGGTGTGAATTTAAAGTGCAGTAGCTATTCTGGAATAACTCCATATGTGGAAATGTTTACTCTGGAATAAGAGCATCCACACATGGCATTAATCAGGAACAGTTAGAGTATAGACAGGCCAAGCCTTCATTCTAACAAGTATTAAAATGGCTTTTTCATCATTTTAAGCTTATTCAAACAAGTTAATATGATTGAAACACGTTCCCTTTTCTATCTGCATAAAAGGCCAGTAAATGACAGGTTAAAGTTCTTTCCATTTTAATAATCTGGGGTGACATTTGTCATGCATGGCATGCAAAGGAATTTTGTTCTTTTAAAGTATTGCTAACTTGACAGTGACCCTTGAAAGCAGGGACTGAGTGACATTATTTATGTGACAGGCCATCATTTCAGGGAATGCTGCTGGGAAGACAATGGGAGATATAGAGACTGATGGGAAATATCTTCTTTATCTAACTCCATCAATTTATTGGCTGCAGCTCAGCTGAAAAGGAATTTCAGGAAGAGGCAGAGAGCACTAGACAGAGAAACAAACATTGCAGTAGGTACTGCAGTCAGGCCCCATGTGCGGGGAGATGGTTTTAAGTGTTCATGCACATTACAGCAATGCACATAATGAATGTTAACGAAATTGCTGAACTTCCCAAGACCTGCTGCCCAGACCCACGCTGTGTTTTCTGTTACTCTGACCCCCAGCCTAGATGTAGCACTGCATTCTCTGTTACCCTGAAGCTCCAAGAACCAATGCACAGGGCCGGCATTGCATTCTCTATTAGCCTGAAACAACCTGGACCAATGGTCAGAGTCAGCTGCACACTCCCTGTTGCACTGATGCCATTGGTAGCACTTCCCAGACCAGCACTGCATTATCTATTACTCACAGCACCCTGGAGCTGCTGCTCAGAAGTAAAGCTCCAGTCCTTGTTCAGTGCAATGCCAGTGCTGGTTTTGGCACCTGTTTTAGGCTTGTTCTGCAGCCCCAATTTTAAGAATAACCGCAGTTTTGAGGCCCTCTCTGCACAGGATTAATGGTTGTGTGGAACCCGTTAGCAGTAGCGAGCGTTCAGCATGTTCACAGGAGACCAGTTCTTCTAAGAAAGATGGACTGAGTTCCCTTTTACCCCTCCAAATAATACAGGCAAATGGATCCTCAGGGCCTAGTGTAGCCTAGAATGAAATATCCAGGCCAGTTTGTGATGGCTTGGAGCCAGCTCCAGTTGTGGTAAAGACGCTGGAAACTTTGACCACGCATTTGTTTTGTGTCATCGATTAAACGTGAGCCACTTGCTGGCTGGTCAGGATAATGAATGACGGTTTTAAGTACAACTGGAAAAACAATAAAATACTCTATTAGGATGACACAGCTGTGCACAATGAACATTAAACAACTTCACAGCTAGCAGAGCTGCCGCAGCAACACTTCAACCTGGCGTTTGATCGATTTCTGTTTGGAATACGCCTTGCAAAAGAACTCTCCATCTACCCAAGACAAGAAGGGCTGGGAACCTCTTTCCCTCTCTTAAAAATACATTCACATAAAAGAATCCCTTAAGGTTCATTAATGTCACAGGCAGAGGAGAAGAAGAGAGTTGGAAGGCCTTGAAATCCATGTCGGAAACACTCCAGAGAAAAGTAAATGCTGCTAGGATGAACTGCAGGCTCTAGAGGATCAGTCGGACTGGAATAGTATTTATTTTCCAGTCTATTTTAAACACTGGACTGTTTCAGATAAGAGTTGCCTGGGGTGGCAGACAGGATCGTGGGACTGGTGTGCAGGAACTTGTGCCAGATTCATTTCTGGGGAGTATTTCCTCTCTGCCTTGATAAATCTGACTTGTCTGCTGTACCAGGTTACTTCCTTTGGAGTTCTCGCTCCTTATTATTACTTATTAAAATTGCCTGGCCCTGGAAATAGAACTAGGGCTTCATGCAACATCCTGTGCTAACAATTCATCTTTCTTGTTATCTTGACGCTGACAATTCCCACCAGGGCCAGAGGGGGCGGGTGGAAAAGTGTCTTGAGAAGAAACAGAAATGGTCGTCCTTATTGTGAAGCTGGAGAAACTGAACGTGAAAATGGAGGGAGGTGGGAGATAAGTCACACACACATAAAATACTTCATCTCCCCTCCCCCCCCAGTAAAAACCAGGAAAGGGAAGAAAATTTGAAGAAATGAGGTCAGCAGCACCAAGGAACAAACATCTTTACTCACCCAGCTGGCATTGTTGTTCTGTCACTAGCATATGTGTACAAAGGAGGAAGAGAGCCCCCCAGATGACCTGACCTTCGTAAACTCACCCAGTTTGCATAGATCTTATCAAAGAAATCACTCTCAGGTTTCAATACTGTTCAGCTGGGGGCTTTTAACTCCCCGGACTGTGTACAAGGTGATTTCAGACCGCAATCCTGCATATTCCATATGCGCTTCTAAATATGACACAGCAGATGAGGCCTGTCTCAGGGTCACTGGCCTCAGCTCTTTGAAACCTAACAGCATATCTTTTTATGGGAGGAGGAGAGAAAGGCAGTGTTTCACTGACCTGGGACCATTGGGCTGGGAAAACTTTGCAGAAACCAGGCTGCTGGCAAGTTACAGGCTTACTTCTGAGTGTGTGTTAAAAATAGTAATCATGCTGGGAATTCCATGTCTGATATGCAAAGGAAACGGTTCTCCTTTTCTCCCAATTCTGGCCATGCAGGGTGTAATTTTGTATATTGGGGCACAGTAAACAGAAGCGCTCCAAGCCCTCACGCTGATTTACCCTCAACTCCTAACCCACTGCCTAGACTGGATCTGTATTTACATGCTACCCCCTCATCTGCTCTATTCAAAACACAAAGAAAGGTCACTAGCAGTGGCAACATGCGACTCCCCCAGCCACGGGCTGTTATTGTCAATGCAGTTGGACTTGTGTGTAAAAAATCCACTTTTACCTAGAACTTCATAATCACCACCATACCAAACGTCATGAACACATAGGATTTCTTAATGGCATCAGGAAGAGACCTCAGCTGCTCCTGCTCCAAACGCATAAGTCCCTCTCACTTGAATGAAAGGAGAATCATCTTTAACTCTCAGCAGTATAGGGCCTAGGACACAGTTTCAGCAATTCTGATTTCATCCAGCAGAGGGCAGTGGTGTACATGCACACAAGCCAGATCATTCCTTTAGTTAGAGGTGGGCCAAAAGCAGCATTTACAATCTGAACCCATTTCAGGGTTGAGGTGGGGGGTCACACTGAAAAACCTAGCTCCAAACCCATTACAGTTTTGGGTCCAGGTTGGGACTTTGGAGGGGAGACTACTGTCCAGTTCAAGTCTGACTGAAACCAGCTGATCACGCAAGATTTCCACCCACTCAAGAGACTTTGGTGTTAAATCTGGTCCAAACTGTAGCCCTGCAGCCGCTTTGAATACAAACCCTGAATCTCCACCTGCACCTAATCCAGTTCCAAACAGCCCCTCCCCTCATTGTAACAATCACCTCCATGAGGCCACTGCTGAAGGATTTGAATGCCAAAACGCCCCTGCGTCCTGGACCACACTAACACAGAGCAATGCTTCCTGTTCATGTACAGACCCACGCTCTGAAGACTGCTCTCCCCTTCCCATGTGGGCTTAATCAGAACGCATCTGCTTCCCATTGCAGCCGTTCAGAACAGGTTTCCTCTTGTAGCCTCCTGCTAGGGTGCTAATTTTATATACACAGGCTGAACCTCTCTCCAGATCTATTTGTCAATATGTGCAGCATGGTGTATAAAATACATCTGCATCCAGTGCATCAGGGCCAGTGAGGGGAGGGGGCTGGAGAGAGTGTTGGTGGGAGAGAAGATAGAGACTGAGAAGGGAAGAGAAAGTGGAGGAGAGAAAAGCAAGAGCGGGAGATACTCTCCAATTTCATACTGAGGGTTTGTAAGAAGCTGGAAGCGCCTCCTGCAGACGGTTTGTCCTGGACCAGGAGCTTGGACAAATGCCAGAGACTATTTTCAGAAACTTTGCTCATGGTAACGCCCAAACCTCAACGTAACACTAACCCGTTATTGATGACAAATTCATTTTAACCAGTAATAATCACTGGGGACTTTGCAAGAAGAAGCAACCTCCCTTCCACACTGCACTCCATTCCCAGCCCAAGCTGGGCCGTTCAAATAAAAGGTCTTGGCCCAACTTACAGATGTAGCTAGTGATTTTGGGTACCCAGTGAAAGACACTATGGAGGGAGGGGGGGCGGATTTGCAGAAAAAAATAAGGGATCTGAAGTTGTGCTCCCTAAACTGACGGCATCACTAGTCACTTTGGAAAACTGTCTGTGTGACCATTTTTGTTTCTTTCTAATCATAACATTCCTTTCCAAAGCCAGTCATTGTTATTTATTTGTATTACTGTAATGCCTGGGGGCCAGGCTGGGATCTCCCCCAGCACTTTGAGGCAGCTTTTCTTTAACAAGTATTTTAACAACATTTTTGACCAGTCGGGTCCTTACGACAAATCCACTTGGGCTACATTTGGGCGAGTCCATCTGAAACATTCCTTGGTTGGCAGCAGCAGTCTCCCCAAGTAACAAAGATGCTCCCCTTCCTGCATGCGTCCTAGCCACTTGTCTTCTTAGGCTGTAAGGCCCAAAACCTTAAAGGTATTTAGGTGCTCAGTGGAACAGGGACCTAGGCACCCTGCATCATGGGATCCCGACCTTCAGAGCTGTGCTAATACCAGTATAAATTTATAACTGTATCAGACTCTGGTGGGGCTTGTATTCCTACCATCTCGCTGTAGCCCCCTTTTTGGTGCTATAGCTAACGTCCTTTTGCCAGGGAAGCTGGTCCACATATCTACGCAAGCGACTTCCATGTGAATCTGGTATTGGGGCTAATTCCTGGCTCTAAGCGTCTAGTGTGCTGGGGTCTATTCCTGGCGCTGCTGTTGGCTCACTGTATGACCCTAGACCAGTCGTTTACCTTTTCTGGGCCTCGTGTTTCCCATGTGTACAAGTTAGCAGTGACATCCCTCACAGCAGGGATGTGAGGCTCCATCTATAAAAGCCCTCTGAGACCCTGTGAGGCATGATGCTCAGGAAGGGCGATGGGTTAGGAGTAGGGTTACTTTCCTGCAATACAAATACGGCACTGAAGCACAAGAATATATCAAATGAGAAATGCTAGGAGGATTTTCACCAATAAAACATCACACACACGCATCTGCTAACCATTCCTGCCCACTTCAAAAGCGAGCTGGAAAGGGGCCACGCACTGCATGGAGTCATTCAGACGAGTATGGGCCATGTCACTCATGGCTAAGCCTTTCTTGGCATTGATAGTAGATAACCCGCTCAGCTCAGGGGTGGCAGAACTGGGGGATCGGGGCAATGCGGCTAGCTTCCCCACAACAGATATATTGTAGGGGCAGAGCTCTGTTTCCACCCCTGCAATATTTCTTGTGTATTCGGGGAGGATGCAAGGCGGGGCAGCCCAGGCCCCACTTCTTCTTCAGCTCAGCCTCCCAGGGCTGGGGAAAAGGGGCACCTGGAGGTGGTGACTGGCCAGAGAACAGGTGGCTGGGTGGAGCTGCATCTTTTCTGAGTCGGGGAAGGGATGTTTCTGCTCCAGGGCAGGAACTGCTGCCAGTTGTGTAAAAGCAGCAGCCAGGGCAGGAGGCTGGGTGAGTCTGATTTGTCCTGCGTACCTCAAGTTTCACCTCACTTAAAACTACTTACTTACAAAATCAGACACAAAAATACAAAAGTGACACAGCGCACTATGACTGAAAAGTTGGTTTCTTTCTCATTGCTACCATATAATTATAAAATAAATCAATTGGAATATAAATATGGTACTTACATTTCAGTGTATGGTATATAGAGCAGTATGAACAAGTCACTGGCTGTATGAAATTTTAGTTTGTATTGACTTCACTAGTGCTTTTTATGTAGCCTGTTGTAAAACTAGGCAAGTATCTAGGTGAGTTGAAGGATAATGTGGAAGACCGCTGTGTATCCCTAGGGGTACTCATACCCCTGGTTGAGAACTTCTGCCCTAGTGCAGATATACACCAAGCGCAGCACTGCAAATTTTTCACAGCGTGCTCTGGAAGCACTGCACTCAGGTTACACCAAGGAAAAGTGCATGCTGTGTCAAAAGAGAGCAGAGCTGGGCCTTTCATTAGCAAAGCCAAGCTGCAGGAACAGCTCAGATGAAGCAACAATGCCAAACTGTCCAGGAGATCAGTGTACATCAAGTGCAGGGAAAGCAAATGAGGATCCAACATAAATATCTGTTTCCTTCCTGTTGTAGAAATTGTTCTGCCTGACAAAGGTCTCTTCTGTGTGTGTGCTTTCCCAACAGAACAGCCTCAAAGACTCCAGCCCAAGGCTTCGATACTGCCATCACCTACACATGCTCTTAGATTTAAACATGTGAGTAGTGCCACTGAAGTCAGTGGAACTACTGAGATGCTTTAAGTTAAGCATGTGATAAGTATTTGCAGGCTCAAGGTCTAACAGGGCTTTGATGATAATGGCAACAGAGCTGTGCTGTACACCAGCTAGGGGTCTGGACCACAAATATCAACGATGGGCAAGGATGGAAGCATTGATTTATCTCAAGCTAACCCCACCTTCCAATCCAATTTCTTTGCTGCTATCCATTCTCCCTCTGCTGTAAGGGCAATCATCCTATTCCACACCATAGTCTGTAAAGCAGTGTCATTGCCAAGGGCAAGGTCATTTAACTCATCTCCACTAGTGCATTTTACACCATCCACAATGTCTTTTGTTGCCTGCTGATAGAGTGAAAAGGTATAGTGATAACAGGCACCCGTGTCTAACTCCATTCACAATATCAGACACTCACCCCGGCCTGTATCCAATCTTACTGCCCGTCTACTCCCATCATAGAAACTCCTTATTTTGTTGATCAGCTTGTCTGGCATCCCATAGCAGCTACCAATATTCCAGCAATAGCATTTTTAGTGATCTGTTGAAGAGTGAATACCTGTTCACACCATGACCTACCTGAACACTTCTCACCCTATTCTTTTCATATTTCATTCCATCCAAACCCTTCTTCGTTTATTCAGCATAATAGTAGTCAATACTTTGCCCAGGATTTATAGCAGTACTACACCCCTCCAGGTTTTTTGGCAATGCCACAGTGGTACCATCTTTCCAGGCTCGTGGCACTTGTTCTTTCCATTTGTTCAATTGAGATGAAAGCAAATGCAGAGGAAACCAGGATTATGAAAGTAGGAAAATGAATAACAGATGCAAAGTGTATGTGGATGGAAAAGAAATCAAACAGGTGGAAGAGTTCAGCTGTCTGGGAAGTGTGATGACATTTGAAGGTGGTTGTGATAAGGGTATGCAGATGAGATTAGGAGGAAAAGCAAACACCACTTTTGGAAGGATGAACAACATCTGGTCAAACAGAGGTCTCCGCACCAAATTAAAGGTCAGATTCTACTCTGATTGTACTGAACATTCTACTATATGGAGTGGAGACTTGGCTAATGACAGTGGCTAACAGTAAGAGACTGGAGGCTTCCCATCATAGATGGTTGAGGAAGATACTACACAGTTCATAGAAAGACAAAACAACAAATGGAAGAGTAAGGGAGTGGAAGAGCAGAGCATTAGAAAATATCATCAAAGAAAGAAACCTCAGATGGTTAGGACATACAGACTATATGGAAGATGAGAGACAAGCTAAGCAAGCACTGAAATAGGAACCTGAAGGAGGGAAGAGAAAGCTAGGAAGGCCAAGGAAGAATTGTCAGAAGACAGTGACAGATGATATCAAGTGCAGTGGCATTATCTGGGAAGAAGTATCACAACTTGCAAGCATCAATAATCAGTGGAGGATGTTCACAATGCCTGATGTGTCACAGCTAAGCTCTAAGATAAGGGTAACACCAACTATCCCAGTGCTCCCCTAAGGGTATGTCTGTACTTAAAGCTGGGGGTGTGATTCTCAGCTTGAGCAGACATACTCACACTAGCTCTGATGGAGCTAGGGCACTAAAAATAAAGAGTAGCTGGGGCAGGGCAAGCAGCAGGAAGGGCTGGTTGCCTTGAGTATGTACCTAGCATCTTTGATGGGCATGCACTTGGGGCAGCTAGTCCCGCCCGCCATTCGCACAGCTGCAGCTACATTAGCACAGGTCCTGTATGTCTCCTCAAGCTGGAATTTACACGTCCAGCTCCAAGTGTAGACATACCCTTAGTTTAGGATTGTACAGAATTGGGACTCAAATAGGACAATTTTCATTTCCTTTTCTAGTAAACTGAAAACAGACTGATGAGCTTGATAGTAGGGAGTTAAGATCCAGATGGGTCCCATTTTCTTGCACCCCAAATATTTGGGTAGTCAGGATTGTTACAGATGGCCCTATTTGTGCCTTATCTCTAGGAAACATGTACCTGACAAGTTTGCTGTCTCTTGCATTTGCTAAGTGTACAGACTTCAAGATGCTGTTTGCAGATATAAAAATAACTATGGGAGGGCTGGAAGGGGAAAGAAAGTCTGTTGGTTTGCTTCATAAATTGGATTGGCTCTTGCTTTCGTAATGCATGGGCCAAACCAACTTTAATAAAATCTGGATGGGATTAAAAGACTAATCTGTGTCTTTGCAACCAGGCTGCAAATATTAGCTGGCCAAGAGTTTTCCCGAGACATTGAAGGCTACAAAAAGAGCAGTGAGGGAGATTTCTGCTTTTCCAAAATACCGGCCTATCCCTAGGACCCAGACAAACACCTCCCTATCTCCCTCCATGGAGGAGTTGGAGATAAGGAGGTGACTGTGATGTGGTGGGGATAATCCCCTCCCAACAGCAAGAAAGCATTGCTGACAGCAGACTATCATCATATGAGAATACTTCAGTATGGTTAAGCAAAACCTTGGAACACTTTGATCTGCACTGTGGCTCCTTGAATTAAAACAGATCCAGGCTAGGCAGGGCTGCCTGTTACACGGTTAGCTGTCGTCTTGCCTGATATCCCATCTGAGCATGTTGCACAGGACCCCCCCAGCACAAGCAGAGCTATGGGGCTCATTACAATGTTCACTTCACTACCTAATTCCAGATGAGCGCAAGAGAGGACTTCAAAATAATGTAACTAAAAGCATGCCCTTCAGTCAGAATAAACAGTTATGGAAATGAGTCTGAGCTGAAAGGTGGGGGGGGGGAGTTTGGGAGGGGGTGGATTTCAAACTCCCCAAAGTTGAGAGGGGGGGGAATTGGATCCAGAGCTTTGACTCAGGCTCATCTTTACACAAAGCTTTGTATAGATCTTTCCATCCAAGGATACCAAAGTGCTTTAGAAACGTTAAATCTCACACAGCAGGAGAGGGGCCAAGGCTAGAATCTTGAACCCCCAATTACCCTCTGAACTGTGGCATCTTTGGACAGGACAGAAGGATTCAGTTTGAATCACCAGATCTGAATCGCCCCTATGGTTTTGGATCCCAGTCTGGAAGGAGACCGTTTTCTGGTTCCAGTTCAGATGGAGCCAGATCATTTGGGGAAAAGTCCTATTGGATGTACCAGAAAATGGGGACCTTCCTATATGTGTTTTGAATCTCCCTGTAGCATTCTATCCATGGTAGAGAACTCTGATGGTTTAGAGAACCCTGGGGAAAGGATCTCCTTCTGCATAATTTCAGTCATTTCTATAGAGTCCTGTTAGAGTTCTATAGAGCCGGGCTAGTGTCGTCCCTGTTGAATGACATAAGATTTTCCTGTAAATCCAGTGGGCAGATCTAGCTGGGGGACTTGTGTGTCTCCTTGGAACTCCCTCTCCAGTCTGGCAGAGAGCAGACGTGTCATTCAAGGATTATTGCACCTTGGCCTCTTAGTCTGCCTCAGCCAAGCACTTCTCACAGCCACCCCTGCTGGCATAGATGCTGGAAGGAGGAGTGCTACCACACTGCCTGACTTGGAGAGGTTTCCATTACATAGAGGGTTGACAGTTTGGTTCAATGCCTCTCAGCACCCCCACTATACACATTGGTCCAGCACCCCTGCATGCTGGTAGCCCTCATGCACTGCACCTAAGTCAGAAAGAAGTTGCCACTGCAGAATTTCACAATGAAGGAAGAGAGGGAGTTAAAACGGTGGGACTCAAATGTGTCTGGTTATTTCTAAGAAGTTTAAGAATGGGATCAAATTCAGAACATAAATGACCAGCTCAGAGGTTACATTTGGCAAGTAAGCAGATCATTACTGATTATTTATTTATTTATATATTTATTAATTTTGATTTCTCTGGTGCCCGTCCAGAGGTCCAGGCCCCTCACCATAATTAACACACATAGATAATTAAAGCATTGCTTTGAACTACTTGCAAATGAGTCAAAGCACTGGGGCCAGAGATCTCTGCCTCTCTATTTCTGGGTATGCTCAAAGTGACGGTAGCACAGGGAGAATTCACCCTTTATATGCTACAGCTGCACTGCTGTAGAGCTGCAGCTGCACCAGCGCAGCACTTCATTATAGCCACTCACTACAGCTATGAGAGGGGTTCTCCTGGCGACGTAGTCAATCCACATCCCCAAGAGGCCACAGCTAGATCTGTGGAAGAATTCTTCCATTGACCTAGCTGGGTCAACATAACTTGAATGTAGACCTGGATTCAGGACTAGACTCCAATCTAATTCTTTTTTCTTTAAAATTTAACGAGCTTTAGCCTCAGAGATATCCTGCAGCACTGAGTTCCACAGGTTAAAAATGTACTCTAGTTTCTTTTCTCCACTGGAAATCAGCTACCTTTTCAATACTGTTGAATGGACTCAGTTAAAGTGCATACATGTGTGTGAATATAAATACCTTGAGCTTACTGCACTGAAGCCTTAAAGTAAAGAGGAGTGAGCTTTCAACATGTTTTCCAGTGAGAAAGTAACCCTCATTGCAGGGAGACTCTGCTCTGGATAGCTTGGAGCCAAGACCGTTTAACTTCAGGGTGTTTTTTATCAACACATCCTCAGATTTGAACACTTTGAATGAGAGCATCTTTGTGCGGTGAGCTTGACTTGAATGTTGAATCTGGTCCCTATTTATTTGTCTTCTTTGCTGCTGGATCTTTTTCAGAATAGTTTTCTGCAATTACTTTAACTTTTCCCAGCTCAGATTTGGCCTGAAACTTGTTTTCCAAGAGATAAACTGCAGAGATACCATTTGGCCTGAAGAGAAGTTAATTGGCCAGCTGAACAGATAGCGGGAAGATGAACATGAAGAGAGAGACATAATTCTCATCATGAAAAAAAAACAGGGGCCATGGAAATAGACAGATGCAAATGGAGATCTTGCCAGAAAGGCTGTGAATTTAGGAATAGGCTGACAGCCTTGGGCAAACTTCCTCAACAATGTCCCCTGCCAGCATGCCTCAGTCCTGACCTGAGGGCAAGCAGGGAGTTCAGTCTCTATAGCACATTCAGTGTTTGGCCTCTCTGTTGAGCCCATCAGCTGGTGCCAATTGCAAGTGGGTTTTGTGATGTGGACACTTGTCCGTGGGGCACTGCACGGGAGCCACCCGAACAATTATACATTGGCCAACAGCAGACCACAGACAATATCTTTTGGTCACTACTGAGTTGTGTTTGAAACAGTGACCTAGAGCAAAGCCTATCCCTTGAGCTGTTCAGCCCTATAGCAATTAAAGGCCCAGGCAGCAGTAGGACCAAGATGAGTGTTTTCAGTCTTGTTGGAGGTTACAGGGAGGCAGACCCCCATCCTGAGAGGAAGGCTGTTCCTACTGCCTTTCCCCCCACAACAAAGAGAGCAAGAAGGGATCACAGGCCACCTGGCCAGCTCCTGCAGAGACAGTCTTGGCATTATCCCCTGGATTTGGGAAACAATTTCTTGCCTGCCTGCCCTAGACTTATCCAATTCCTGTCCCCCATTTCACAGAGCTGCCAATAGGAGTATAATCCCCATTGTACACAGGAGAAAGCAAAGCAGAGAAGTGAAGTGACTTAGCTAAGGACAAAGAGGGAGTCAGTGGCAGAGCTGGGATCAGACTGCTGGAGTCCTTTGTTTCCACTCCTGTGCATAGCCCACTAGACCACACTGCCTCGCATGCTATTGAGCTGCCCTGCTTGGGGCTGAGAGGCTCCTATGGTTACTCAGCAGAGGAGCCAGCACAGCCACTGGCACCTAGCTGAGAGGTGGCTTGTGGTGGTCTGAAGGAAAGCTGGGCAGCCGTGCCCCCACCATCACAAGTTAGGTTGGGTCCCTGTACTAGACAGGAGAGCTGTTCTAGGGGTTCGAAAGGCCATCCCTGTGTGAATGACCCATGATCTCTGTAACAATGCACAGGGTCTGGAGGCAGGGCTGGGGTCCTGGCCAGTGGATCCTCAGCTTCTCAGATCCACCAGCAAACATCTTTGCAGGATTGGGAGCACCTGTTGCTCTGGGGCTGGTGTAGCAGCTGTGAAGCAGCTCTGAGGGAGCAGGGGCCCAGAGGTGCATAATTCTGAGCTGCAAAATTCAGACCTCAATGCAAAATCAGTGAAATAATTCAGATATGGATCTGGGGTCAGCTCCTACCTTGCCCCCTCTCTTGTGGGGGTTTGTGTTTGGGGGCTTGGATGGGGCTCATTGACACTAATTTCACACTCATTGACACTAATTTCACACAGGGCCACCCAGTCTGCTGCCAGTGCTAATGCTCAGGGTCATAGTCACGCTCCAAGTTACAGCATCACGCCTGTAAACACCCAGTCAAAGGGAAGGAAGGTCAGTGTCCCTGCAGCAGTTATCTCGGCGCTGCATCCTAACCGAAACTCCAGCAGAGGAGGCCAAGATTCTCTCAGCCAGATGCTGCCAAAGCCAAAAGCCTGGTTCTTGGCTCAGTGCACTTGACCTGAAATGTACATTTCCAGCCACATCATTCCAATGGAACTGATTCACTGGCCCCATGTCAGATACATTCTTGGGGTTATATTGGACTGTGCTCTGACTCATGAGGCCAGACTCAGAGCATTTTAAAGCAAGCCCTTTTTCATCTGGGAAACGTTGTCTGTTCTGCTGCCTGTTCTCTCCCCCCCCCCCCCATGGGAACTTCCAAAGCCCGGTCTGTGCACTAATCTTTCCCAACATCATTACTGAAATTCCCTGCTAAAATAACCTTTCCCTTCCACTGTGTTAAAATTCCACAGTATGAAAGCTGTCTTTCAGGCTCCTGACTGGCATCCGGCACTGAGAACACATTCAGCCCCAGCTTTGCGCAGTGCAGGAGTTCTTCTATAGGATATAGCCCATGCTGGCTAAAGGCCTTGTTTTGTTGGCATATGGAAGTCATCTCTGGGATTCTTCTGATAATCACAGCTACGGCTGTAGCCTTGTCTTCCTCCTCCTCCATCTCAGTTAACAAATAACTGCATTTGCCTGTCCTGTTATTTCCTCTCCTTCTGAGGTGCCTCAGCTTGTGTCTCCATTAAGCTACTTCTGTGAGGTTGTAAGATGACTAAACTACAGGTCCAGCTTTTTATATTGGGTATTCTTTCAGCACTAAACTCCCATCTTGTGTGTGACTGGCTATCATGGGGCTCAGGCTGCCATGTCCTGTGAGCACGGCCAGCTCCAGGCACCAGCAAACCAAGCAGGTGCTTGGGGCGGCACATTTTCAGGGGTGACATTCCAGCCAGCCTTTTTTTTTTTTTTTTTTTTTTTGCACTTGTGGCGGCAAAAGCCTGGAGCTAGCCCTGCAGCAGCAGCGTGTCCTGCATGGGGGGCGCGCTGGGGCCGCTGCGGTTCACATTGGGGAGCAGCACCTGCACCTTATGGCTGGGCAGGCTCTGAGCGTGGGACACTCGGGCTGGGGGCCGCCCCGCGGGGTGCATGGAGCTGCCTGCAGGAGCCGCAGGGTGGCCACCCCCAAGTGCCGCAGCTGGGGCTTGGAGAAGCAGCCTGAGCCACCCAGGGACTGTGGCAGGGCGGCCAGGAGCAGCAGCAGCAGCGGGGCCATAGTGGGAACCGGTGCCCGGGGCGCTGCCGTGTGGGGACTGTGGCAGGGTGGTCAGGAGCAGCAGCAGCAGCGGCGGGGCCATAGTGGGGACTGGTGCCCGGGGCGCTGCCACATGGGGCCCATGTCCTGATCTCCAGAGCTCCGCTCCCTCTGGGGCTGCCTTGCTCTGGCTCCTCAGCCCTCTGCTGGGCGGTCCCCTGGCTCTGCCGTCCCGGGTCCCGGCTGGTCCTGGAGGTGGGAGCCCCAGCTCGAGGGAGCCTGGGCTGAGGAGCGGCCTGGGAGCCCCGCTGCTTACCCCGACCCTGCCAGCACCAGACCCGCTGGAGGCGAGGGGGGAACTGGGCGAAGTCAGCACTGGTGCAGGGAAGCCCAGGGCTGGGGCAGCAGGGAGTGCGGATGGGGTAGGGGGAAGAGCCCAGAGTTTGGGTGGCAGGGGATGTGGGTGCAGGGGAGAGCCCAGGGTTGGGGGCAGCAGGGCATGTGTAGGGGGGAGGAGAGAGAGCCCAGCGCTGGGGCAGCAGGAGGTGCGGGTTGGGTGGAGGGAGAGCCCAGGGCTGGGGAAGCAGGGGCTGTGGGGGGAGCCCAGGGCTGAGGGGAGGGGCAGCCAAAATTTTTTTTTTGCTTGGGGCGGCAAAAAACCTAGAGCCGGCTCTGCCTGTGAGAGCTGAGAGCAGGTGCCATTGGAGGCGCTAAGTGGAGCCATGAATGAGCTGATCAATCATCCCAACTGAATTGGAAGCAAGTGTTTATTCTAGCCCCAAGGCCTATTTATATCATCCCCTATATCTTTCCTTAGGAGCCAAGAGTGGGGAAAAACAAAACAAACAAAACAAAACAAAGCAACCCGGGGCCTACCAGCATGTGAGGAAACTAAACCTGAACTCCCTTCCCTGGCCTACAACACCTCACCCCCGGACATGTTGTACACACCTTCCCACCCCCACCCACTGACATGCTGCACCCACCTTCCCACCCCTGCCCCCTGACATGCTGCACCCACCTTCCCACCCCTGCCCCCTGACATGCTGTACACACTTTCCCACCCCCGCCCACTGACATGCTGCACCCATGTTACCACCTCACCCCTGGACATGCTGTACACACCTTCCCACCCCCGCCCCCTGACATACTGCACCCATGTTTCCACCCCCACCCCGACATGCTGCACTCATCTTCCCACCCCTGCCCCTTGACATGCTGTACACACCTTCCCATCTCCGCCCACTGACATGCTGCACCCATGTTCCCACCCCACCCCCCTGACATGCTGCACCCACGTTCCCACCCCTGCCCGCTGACAATCTGCACCCACCTTCCCACCTCGACAAGCTGTACCCACCTTACCACCCCCGCCCCCGACAAGCTTTACTCGTTGCCACAGACATGTAGCACAGCCATGAATAATTATAGCTAAATTATAGTGTATAGCATAAGGCATGTGATCCTCTCCTTAACTTGCTCTATGTGTGTATGAATGTGTGCATGAGGGGATATGAATATGTGTATGTCCATGTATGTGAGCATGTTTATATGTGTGTGTTTGCGCATCTCAGCTCCTATCAGCCCCTCTCCAAATCTCTGTTAGGCATGGTCTACACTAGAAAATTAAGCTGGCTTATCTACGTTGCTCAGAGATTTGAAAATCCTCACCCCTGAATGGTATAAGTAAGCTGACCTAACCACCAGTGTACACAGCGCTAGGTCGACAGAAGAGTTCTTCCCTCGACCTAGCTCCACCTCTTGGCAAGGTTAATTATGCCAATGGGAGAACCCCTCTCATCAGCGTAGGTAGCGTCTACACTGAAGCGCCACATGTGCAGTTGTGCTGCTGTAACATATAAAGTGTGGACAAGCCCTTACTTTTTGGACGGCATGCTGCTGCTTTTGGAGCACTCAGGGAAAAACTTTCTCCATTTGCTTCCCTGCATTTATACCCTCCCACATGCTCTCCACCTTCCATTATTTATGGGACAGCTATTTCCTTTTGTGGAGAGGTAGCCAGTATTGTGCAACTCCACTATTTACTTGAATAAAAACAACATATTGTGGGGTTTGGTTTTTTTTTTTAAAGCACATAAGAGAACAAATCCCTGCTGCTTTCACATGGGTTTTCATGGCAGTAAAACGATGGAATGGAAACTTCAGAGTGCAAATGCATTGAATCCCTGAGGTGCCTACAGAATTGGAGCTTCAAGGTGATTCCAGTAAATAACAGCATCTTAAAGGGACATCTACTGGCAGCTACGGCTCCAAAGCTAAACTTCATTAACAATACCATGAATGAACAAATACACACTTTTACAAATCGTTTCATAAATGACTTGTTTGGATTTAAGCCTCTGGCCTTGCTGTGCAGCATTTGCAACCCAAGCACTGTGGCATAGAGCTAGTGCATTGGAGCCAGAAAAAGGAACCAAAAACTGGAAACAAACAGGAAACTGACTAAGTTAGATTCACTCTCCCAGTTATGAATGAAAGACCAAAGGTGAATAAACATTGCGTGTAACAAAATCTACATTTGCTTTTCTTTTTAAAACAATCACTTCATTGTGAGTAATCAAAGGTGTTACATGGAGAGAAATGTGGAGAAAATATTTGATTATTAACCTGACACCTGACATTGTCCTTTTAACCAGTTGCAGCTATAGCTAGCTAACACCTAACACACATACACCCCCTTCATCTTTGCTAAGCATTCATTTCCTTGGCAACTTAGAAAATGCCAGTGGTCACAGGGTTAAATCTGATTCACATGCAGACATTTCATCCATTACATTGATGCAGCTTTCTCCCCCCTTCCCAAGCCCATCACTCCCAAGCAACCAGAGAGGCAGGGTGAGGAGAACAAACACCCAAGCTTTGCCCTCTTTCAACAGGGAGCAGGTGTTAATGGACAGGGCTTATTGACTGGCTCTTCTTTTACTTATCCACATCCAGGGACATGAATGGATACTTGGCTCTGCCAGCTGTGACCTGATCTTGTAAACTCACTGGGGCCACTCGTGTTAGCAGGATCAAGGCCTAGGTCTGTTGCTGATTCAAGTCTCTCGGGGCCAGAATTTCAAAGGCATTTAGGTGCCTACAGGTGCAGTGTGGTATTTTCAAAATCACTAAGGCTATGTCTACACTGCAGTAAAACACCTGTGGCTGGCCTGTGTCTGCTGACTGCGGCTCACAGGGCTCTGGCTGCAGGGCTGTAACATTTCAGTGTAGATGCCTGGCCTGGAGCCTGGGCTCTGGGACCCTCCTCCTCACAGGAGTCAGCTGACATGGGTCAGCCACATGTGTTTTTTTGCAGTGTAGACGTATCCTCTGAGTCCAGATCCTCAAAGGGATTTAGGTGCCTATTGCCCTTTTGAGGGGCTGAGAGCTAGGTGTTTTTGAAAATCACACCAGGCAGGTGTCTATCAGCATCTCTAAGCTCCTTAATACCTTTACAAATTGTTGATTTTTCAAGCAAATACTAGCCCAGAATTACACCCAAGCCCTGGCTTCTAGGAAGAAGAGGCGTAAGTTTATTCCTGTAAAGTCACTTTTTTATTGAGCATTTGGATGACAATGATAGAAGTAGCAGCTATAGTCAAAGCTGCATAATAGTTCCCATCCTAACTCCTTCGTTCTTTTCAGACACTCCAAACTTTCTGAAACCTTCACCTTTTGGCCTGAAATATTTTGTTCTTCGTCTGAGTTAAGTTTGAGCAGTGGATCTTTTACTATTCTTGGCATGAGGGTGCAAAACCAACAGTTTTCCTCTTTTTTAAAAAATTGTTGCTGACCAGCATTGTCAATCAAATGAAATGCGCATCTGTGTGAAATTTCCCACCATCCTTCCCAGCCTGTGACTCATGTGTTTCTGGATTCTGGAAAGGGAGTGGTTTTCTCATCAGGTTTCTAAGAAACTCCATTGTATTTTAGCATTTGTTCTTCTAAGGGTGGGGGGGAGGGGAAGGAAATGAATTATTCCCTCCCTCCAGCTTCACTGGGCCAGTTTAACCATCCCATGCACAGTGAAGTTGCTTGTTGGAATAGAGAATGCTGGGTGCTTTCAAACATCTGGAGAACTTCCCAAGAAAATGTATCCTCTCAAACCATCATCTCATCAGCACTCACACACCAAGTAGGGTCAAGCTGAATCAGTATGTGGCAAAAAGGCCTCTAGAGGAAATCCAGGTGCTGCAAGGAGTAGCGTAGTCATTTCAGCTCGTCTGAGTCACTGCTGAACCAATGCCCTCGCATGATGCTAGGCAGCAATGGGTTGCTAGAGGCAAGTCAGTAGGAATCAGACTTTTCATGAGTCAGTACTGAAGCAGTGCCCATAGGGGGCTCTGTACTAATGGTGAAATTCAGGTGCAATATAAAACCAAACTCCTAACCACTTAGGTTATTAAATATTCTGTGGCACACTTTGTAAAAATAAGGATGTTGACCATGGTATCCTGGACAATTCCAGTATTGCCTTATCTACACTAGACTTTTTGGAAATCTTCCATCCTCACATTATCTCTGTGCAGCTCCACTGGAGGTAGTCAATGGTGGAAGTGGTCACATGGATACATTCCATTTTACTAGCACTTTATATTCTCTTCGCACAGATGTCAATGATGACGCAAGGGCAAAAAAGCCAGGAGCAAGGGAGTGGAGAATCAGGTCCTTTGTGTGTAACCCATGTCCTGCTGAAAGAGGAGGTGCAGAAAGTGGCACATAATAATATTGATTCTTTGCAGACTGAAAAAATAGAAAAGCAGGATACAACTCCTAATGTGGAACAATTTTCTTTTACTTTCTAACTTGGAAAATCACCACACTGGGCGCATGATTAGGACCCAGAGATTTCCATTCTACCTCTGTCACGAGGGCTCAAACTGGAATGCTCCAACCTTCATTAAGATAAAGAAGGTGGACCCAAGCTTTGCCTGGCCAAAGGCCACAGTGCCAACTATCCACAAGATACAGTATGGAGCAGATTCCAATCAGCCTGCTCTTTAATATGAAGTCATGGCCTGTATGGAGATTACAGAGACTGGCATGCAATGCTCCATCTTGATCTGAGCTGCTGGTTACACTGCATACAACCTTCAGTCTTCACTGGGCACAGCGGGATTGAAGATGTCCATGGGCTGGGCTGCTTGTGTCTCATGGGTTGCACTGTAACTATCTCTGAATCAAAGCAACTAGCTTTTATTTGTAAATACATAATCAACTCAATTCATTTCCTGTCTGTCTGATCTAATCAACTAGTCAACAAATTCCCCTTGTTAAATATTCACCATTTGAGCCCTGCTGCCTATAACTAGGACATTACTTCTTGACAAACACTGGTTTCCTGCACGCAGTGCTAATGCTGCTTCCTATCTGTCTTTTAATTTCCACCTACATTTACTTTCACAGAAAGATGTGTGCTTACCTTTATGACCTCTGCGTCACCTTTGAATACTGAAAAGCTGTGTGGCCCTGTTTGGAAGCTTACAAATCATGCTGTGTGAACTTACAATGAATCCAAGCAGTTTTTTTGCGTATTAAGTCCTGTTTCTTGAGATAAGTTGTGTGTGCGAAACTCAAACTTCCTGCCATAGAGTAGCACTCCGAGTATGACTGTGCTGGACAGGAAATTTTACGTAGCACGGAGATATCTCTGGGGTCCAATGCATGTTTTAGCTCAATGGAACAATAATGGGCTCATCAGTCTTGCCCCTTATAGGCACAGATAAAAAGAACAGGAAGCAGAAGAGAAATTACAGTCCATTCTTGTTGAAAATTTGACTAGCAATAGAAATGACCCTCATCACATCATTGCAGCGATGGGCATTCCTAGAAAGTTCATGCCTTGGAGCATGTATTTTTACTGTTGCTTCCCCTCACCCTCAGCCAAGTCTTTTAGGTGGTGTGGCCAAAACTGTGGTTGCCTAAAGTTAGACTCCTAAATCCAAGGTCTATTCTGGAATTGTCCAAGGTATCATGGTCAACACCCTTCTTCTTACAAAGTATGCCACAGAATATGGCTAAATAAGTGGCCTGACGTTTTAGGCCATTGTGAGCTGCAGGTGTTCAATTCCTCTGAAAATGAGACCCATTAGTTGCCTGACTTTATGCACCTGAGTTTGAATATGGCTGCCGATGTTTATAGTATTAGTGTGATGAGGCATTTTTTCATTTAAATCTAGGGCCTTCTCAAGGTTTGACCTGGGATGGATTCTGGAACTAGTTTATTATCTGGTTAGAGAGACAAGGTAAGTGAGGTAATATCTTTTACTGGACCAACTTCTGTTGGTGAGAGAGACAAGCTATCAAGCCACATGGAGTTCTTCTTTGGGGCTGGAAGACCTTGTCAGTCCTCTAATAGCTTGGGACTGACATGGCTACAAATACATGACATATTTTCTATATAGCCAGTTTCAATAGATAAATAAATAACTTCTGCCTCTCCAATAAAGCAGGGAAAGGTGATCAATGTCTATAGCCCCTCTTTAGAAAGTGGATTATTGCCACTGAATAGAAACTATCTCTTTAATGAAGGGCTATTACCAACAGGCTAATTGAGTAATGACATAATGCAGGCCCTTGAAGCTCTTTATAACAGGTTACCACTATCCTGCTACACACCACTGCTTCCTTGCCATGCCCCATTGTGCCTCCAGCATATTGTCAACAAGTGAGACTAATGTTCAACACCATGGTCTTTATTGAAGCAACAGACAAAGTGTCGCCAGCATAACCCTGCGTGGAAAATCCAGAGGTGGAAGGGAACCCATATTAATTAGCTTGGGAGACGCCAATCTCCTCACATGCGAAATGTGAGCCTTTTTATTGAGAAAAGTAAAACAGGACTCACATTGCTTTCAGTGAGCCCAGTAAAACAGAAGGTGATCCATAAATATGTATGTTATGCTGGATTTAAAATACTTTCTGATGATTTTCTAGGCAGATCTCCAAGAAGTTACAGCACAACATGGCTATTGTAAAACCATAGTCTGACCCCAGTGAAACTTGTACTTATTACTGTATGGAGGATAAAAACTTTGTAAGGCTATATCATTATTTCTGAGAAGCAGCAGCTATCATAGCCCAGTGATTTTGTTTTAAATGGACTGTCATTAGCAGGGCACAGAATAAAGTTTCCAGGACTCTTGTAGGGCTATTTCTGCAGCTGACTTTGGTGGCCATTCCTTTAAATTTCAGTAGATTTACACGTCTGTTTGTTGGCCAGTGCATCATCTGCAAAGGTTCACAGATCAGCAAAACACAAAGACTTCCTAACGTATCATGTGCGAACTAAAAGCAACCAGAGGAACAGCCTGAACAATGGACAGATGCAGCAGTGACTGCCCTGAGAATCACTCGGACCATTTGAGAATGAAATGTAAGAAATGGCCAGTTAATACCTAACAATATTGTGCTTGTTCTTTTCTCTGCAGTCATTTAAAATCTGCATGCACCGCAAACTCAAGGACTCCCACCACTCCTCATGCTAGTAACTGTCCTTTAAAACAACATTTGTAAAGAGATTAAATAAATAGTTTGAAGATTTGACTGTCCTAGAGGGATGTTGCTCCAACTAGGCTCATCTACTTAAACAGGCACCAGAGGACCAAGCACAGCCCAGGAACAATGGGATGGGGATGACTTTTCTTTGTTATTTACTCCAGTAATGAAGGTTTAATGCCTGATTTTTATACAAGCAAGGGGTGTAATTGTGTACTTAATCTGCACATGAGGATATCATGGCGCCACACTCATATGGATTCATCATGGTCATTTGTGCCTGCAGTTACCCAATTTGCACATGCAATCATGATAACTGTGCATGCAGATCAGGCAGGCTCTTTCCCTGCCCAATCACACGCTGCCCATCCTGGGTGGAGTAGAAGCACAGCAGAGATCAGGAACTGCCAAGGCTGACTTTAAATGAGACCAAAGAGTACAATCATATAGGTGTGAGATTTGTTTAGCGGGATGGAGGGTGAGTGAGTGGAGCAGGATGAAATTTTCTACTAAAGAAGGGCAAAGCCTGCTCCAAAACCAAAGAATAATTTCAAACATTGAAATAAAAAATGAATGCATCTGTTTAATGAATCCATCCCATTCTCTTTTATCTAATCTTTCATCTCCTTTTCTCTCACATTCTCGTTTCACCTGTACTCTCTACATTTGTGAAGTTCTTTGTTTCAGTGTAAAGAATTGCACCCCACAACCCGAGAGCAATCCAATATTACCTCTTTATCATCTAATTAAAGATTAATTTAGGATTATTGTTCATTTCAATAGCACAGAGCCAGAGAAACAACAGCTACACCTGCAGCTTGTTTGTGAACTTGACTCCTTATGGCCAACCGTTAATGGATGAAGTCTCTTGCCATAGACGTATGTTGACATGTAAGCTATGTTTAAAGCTAAACTAGTCCCTGCACCTGCTGCCCTGCTCAAAGAGCAGGGAATAGATGCACAAATCTTTCAAACCCTCCAGTAATCACCAGGTGTACGAGATGGGAAATCTTCAGGCTAATTTCTCTGTTGCACACTGTTTAAAGACCATTTGGCTTGTTTTGCAAAACCCATGTTGTTCCATGCTCCAAAGCATAAACACTGGCCTAGAGATCCATTTTATTGACAGGTCTTTGGTGGGCTCTTGCCCTGGTTCTGTTTGGGGTTTTTCAGCTTTTTCTCTATAAGGTAAGAGCCACTGGGAGAATTAGGCAAATACACTTTGAGTTAAGTCAAAGTTTATGCTGCCTTTTTTACACAGCAGGTTTGCAAGCCATGGGCCAGATCCTCAGATGGTGTAAATCATCATGGTTCCACTGAAGTCAATGGAGCTACACTGAGTTATACCAACTGAGGATCTGGCCCACTGTGGTTGCTTGTTTTTCTTCTTTGTTTTACTTTTCCTTGGGAATGTATTGCTAGGGAAAGGGGTGGGGTGAAAAAAAGCCGGGGGCCTGAAATCCTCTCTCTATACGCAGAACAAGCACAACACAGCCAGTAGCAGAGCAAACTCCCCCCATACTGCCCTGCCAGTGCAGCTCAAGCTTGACAATAGAAGCATCACCTTAAGGGTGAGCAGCCTGGATGACAATCCTGCCAAGGTCCCATAACTCCATGAAGTCCCGTAGGGATCTCTCACTGGTGTAGGGGGAAGACTCAGGCTCCAGGGCCATTCCTCGTCTGACAGCCTGGTGTGAGTGGGACAGAAGCAGCAAGGAAGTGCAGACAGGATGGGGCAGGAGCAGAGGATTAGCAGTGGGTGGGGGAAATTGCCAGGCACCCTCCTCACTGCAGGAAATTCCTGCTGCTGCTGGGAACAAGGAACTGGAAGCTTCTTCAAAATTGCCCTCCGAAAATTGCCCTCGGCCTGCTGCTGCACTGCATCCTGCACTCCCTTTGGGATCCGGCATGGGAGGTCCTGCAGGGTCCTTGGGAGTAAACAAACATACAATGAGAGGCATCCTCAGCTCCCAGGGAGGCACAGACAGCAGCAATAGCTGCTTTCCCAACCAGCTGCAGTAAGTAGCCAGAGACACCAGATATATACACTAAGGGTCAGAGACACTGAGATTGGTGGGGAGGTGGGCAGAGCCACAGATTTTGTGACGTGGCATGGGTCAGGGTGGACAATCTGCAGGGGCGGGGTGTGGGAGGAGGATCCACAGTAAATTTGTGCTTGGCGTCTATTCATTTGAAGGTTGTTGGGGTCCTGTTGAGAGCTGAGTTCAATCCCTAGAGGCTGTTCAATCCTTGGCGGATGGTCAGATTGCCAGAAGGAGGTTGGGGGCAATCGTTGCTGATGAAGCTGGTGTGGTGAATGCTTATGAGTTCTGTGCTGTGCTAAACTGAGCCTGGGTACTTTTCAAGCTCTCTTTTCTTCTTACCTCTCAGACCTTGACAGGTGAAAGTGTTACAGCTAATCTGGGCCCCTCTGCCCACTAAATCCCGTTAGTGTCTGTGCATGAGGAGAGAAAATGCACCAGGCTTCAAAACTGCTCAAAATGACATGCATAAACTTTTCTAATGGGCTGTAACTCAAATGCAGTCCTGGCTGCTAGTCCATGGGGAGACCTCCACCAGGAGCCCTGAAGCTCAGCCGAGCATGAAAGGGGCTTGCTACGTTTCCTGTCTCCTTGGGTTCAAATACAGTCCAGATTTTCTGGTTTTTTGTTTTTTTTTGTCTCTAAACCTCCCATTAAGAAGAAGAAATTCTCATCAGTGTGTGTTAGACACACAGCATGTAGCAGGCCCTTAGCTTTCGCACAGCACAACAATACACCAAAATGCCCTCACTGTGCTACTCGGCAATCTGCTTTTTGAGCCTCCTCTAAAATCAGAACACAGGGATTTAATGAAATAACTGGAAAGTGGGAGGGGAGGAATTGCATTCGCAAAATGGCCATGGAGCAATATCCATTATAATCCTCAGATTCTGAACCATGCAAATAAAGTTGAACTTGGTGAAACATTTCCATTACATGAACCCATTCATCAAACTCCATTTTAAAACGGGTTACGTTGTTTGCCCTACTCCTCCAGAGCCTCACTGCTGTGATGCTTAGAAACCTTCTAATTTCCAGCCTAAATTTATTACCAGCCAGTTGATGCCCATTTGTTCTTGTGTCAACGTTGTCCTATAGTTTAAATAGTCAGTCCTTGTTGTAACCCTCATCTTTCCTTTCACACCTCTTGTCTCATTCTTTCCTGTCAGCCCTGGGTAAAGTTGAATTTAGGGCCCAGTTCTGTCCACTTTCTCACATACCTTATGGGAAGTAGTTTGATTATATGGAGAATATTCAAAGTACTCTGTGGGTGCAGAATTATGAGACTTTTGGAGTTTGACACCAATTCCCAGAATTCCACTGGCTTCCACCTGGCTTCCATTATATATCCCACAATATTCAAGAGAAATCCAGCGTGCACACAGCCCAGCAGTGGAGCAAAGGAACACAGGATACTCCCCCAGAATGCCATGTGCTTACTTTGCAAAATGTAACTGTCCTGCGGACTCAATGACAAGGATTGAAACTATTTAAATGGCTGTCCATATGTACACTTTTGCTGCGGCTTATTTACTGCATGCCTGCCAATGCACTACAACTCGGTGTGTAGTAACCCCCTCCTCACATGTAGACATGTTCAGCTGATCTATGCACAAAAAATGACCCCAATTTAATGAAACTGTTTTAGAAACAGGGAGCAGAATAGAGCCTTTTGATTGTAAGGTCCTCTAGGCAGGGATCTTTTCCTTACATGCCTTTGTAAAGTGCTTAGCCCATATTGGGTTGGTGACATACAAATAATATTAGTGATAATAACATGGTGGGCTTTTTAAACTATTTATTTATTTAGGAAGCTTTAACAAGTTTAGAAATCCTCACCATGTAAATATCAGAAACAATCATTCCAACAGTTAGCTTGTGTGAAAAGGGCCATTATACATTAATAGCGTGATCAGATTCTGCTCCTAGGTCTGCCAAGGAAACTTGAACACTTCACCCCCCATGCCCTGAATGACCAGAGCAGCCAGAGGAAGGAGTGGGAAGAGGGTTTATTCACTGGAAATTTTGCTTGAATAAGGTTGAATTAAAAAGGAGTGAGGACCGCGAGGACTCTGCCAACCAGTCAGTGTTGCAAGAAACAGGGGTGGGGTGGGGTTGAGGGGAAGAATACATCTATAGGCAACTTTCTTTTGAAGTAAAGTGAAATCCTAAAGCTTTTGTTTTGCTTTAAACTCTCCCATCTCTGACCCTGTATGGGGCAGTGTAATTTAGAGTAGCTTGGGGCACCAGAAGCTCCAAAGCTGTTCCTGGTTGGGGCGGTTTAGCACATCCTTCTCTTGGGCTGCTGGTAAAAACACAGATATATTAGCTGGCCCTGCTTTCAAATCAACCTTAATTCACTCGGCGGGGGGTGAAGACCTACAGAAAGAAAATGCACTGCTTGGTTTGCCTAAAAGCAGGGAGGACGTATGTGCTTGTTTGAAAGGTACTTCAGAGTGAGTGGAAATTAAAACTGGGAGTTCAAACATTTACTCTGTCAGTGTAACACAAAACAAAACACTTCCAGCTCAAAGAGAATGTCAATGCAGAGCCAACAAACCCTGCTCACTGGGGTTCACGATCTTCAACAATTGCAGCCCCTTGTGTGCAGGGGCCCCTTGTGATACCTGGAGTTAAGTTGATTGAATCACAGCTTTTATTAGCATTGACAATATAATCTTTTGCAGATGGTCACACAAGGTGGTCACCAAATGGCTCCTCCTGTTAATCACAGGTCTCCTGCCCTCCTCAGAAACTATAGTCCTTCCTACCTGGGTAAAACACATGGGCTCAGGAGACCAGCTTTACGCTGTGTTTATTTCTGGAAATTTAAAAAAAAAAAAAAGGCAAGCCTATACTTCAGCATGAACCTCTGCCTTAGTCATCAAGTCTGCACTTTACAGAGCCAGTTAGCGAGTCAGGGATGACTCCCTGGTTTATGATGTGATGCATGACTGCAGAATCCTTTCAGAGTGGGCATCACTTTCTGAAGGTGTGTTCTGCCATTATAGCTAACATGGAGGTATTGTTTTGTAAAAAATAAAAAAGAAAACCTGAATAATTAAAATAATGCCTACCAGTTTTCATCTGTAGATCTCAAAGACTTCGCAAAAGAGGTGAGAGCTTGTCTACACCAGAACGCTCAGGAGAGTGAATCCAAATTAATTAAAAGTGTGAATTTAAAGTGGATTAGTTAAACTACATTAAGACATTATTGTGGGAACTCTTATTCAGAATTGTGGTGGCCTTAATTCAGTTTAGTTTAATTCACTTCCTTAATTAACTTCAGAATTAAACAAGACTGTCCACCCAGAGATTTAATGCAGTTTAACTAATCCACTTTAAAAATTCATTTGGATTAATTTTCCTGAGTGTATGTGTAGACAAGCCTTAAGTATCATTATCCTCATTTTACAGATGAGGAAACTGAGGCAGAAAGAAGTGAAATGACTTGCCTGAGGTCACCTCATGGGCCAGTGGTAGCAATGGGAATAGAACCCATGTTTCCTAAGAGTCAGTCCAATGCTTTACCCGCTATATAACCCTATCTCTCACTTAAAAGTGATTTCTTAACATCACTGGCTCAGTCTAGGTTTTCACCAGTTTGTGACACAATAGAATTAATGTATATAAAAACTGAAAGACTTTATAACATCTCCAAAGTCGTATTTGTGGTTCAAAACATGTTTTTAAAATAGTGAGGCTGATCCAGGGCTCTGGCTGAGCTGTGATCAGCACAGATTCCAAGGGAGTGAGGAGAGGTGGTTCTAAGCCACTTCCCTGATCCTGAGATAGGCCAAGAGCCATTACTGACCCAGGCATAATTTAAAATAGCCTTAGGCTATGTCTACACTAGCACTTTGGTCAGCAAAACTTTTGTCAGTCGGGGTTTGAAAAAACACACCCCTGATCGACATATGTTTCACCCTCAAAAGCACCTATGTGGACAGCACTATGCTGGCAGGAGCGCGTCTCCCACCGACATAGCTACCACCGCTTTTTAGAGGTGGTTTAATTATGCAGGTGGGAGAGCTCTCTCCTGCTGGCATAGAGCAGCTACACAGGAGACCTTACAGCGGTGCAGCTCCAGCAGTACAGCTCTGCCGCTGTAAGGTCTATAGTATAAACACAGCCTTAGAGGCTGCTCTAAATTACACCAACAATAACTGGCCATGAAGTGCAAGGTGCTTTGGCCACATCCTGCCCCATCCTCTACACCAGGATATAGTTATAACATGGGCAAGGCCAATGATCTGGCCTGTCATGTTTCCAAATAGTTTGGGTTTCTTGTTTCTGCTGTTTTCAAACTATATTTATCCTCCCCCAATCCCTTAATTCTAAAAGCCCTGCATCCCAAACCTCATCCATCCAAAGACAGGAATGTAGCTGAGTAGGCCACAATTTAGCCCAAGAACTGCAGAAGATAAGGTTTTTCACATCATGTGGAACAAACCCTTTTTGGTCTGTTTTACGCATATTAATATAATCCCCTTGAAGCCAATGGCACAGGCAGGATTTAGCCTCAATGGATGTAAATGCAAGGAAAAACCATCAGTCCCAAACAAAGAACTAGATAAGTTCATGGACGACAGGTCCATCAATGTCTATTAGCAAGGATGGGCATGGTGTCCCTAGCCTCTGCTTGCCAGAAGCTGAGATTGGGTGATGGGATGGATCACTTAGAATCATGGATTGTTAGGGTTGGAAGGGATCTCAGGAGGTCATCTAGTCCAACCCCCTGCTCAAAGCAGGACCAATCCCCAACTGGCCCCCTCAAGGATTGAACTCACAACCCTGGGTTTAGCAGGCTAATGCTCAAATCACTGAGGACTTGATTATCTGTTCTGTTCATTGCCTCTGGGGCACCTGGCATTGGCCACTGCCGGCAGACAGGACACTGAGATGGATGGACCTTTGGTCTGACCCATTGTGGCCATTCTTATGTTCTTAACAAATGGAACAGGATTGCTAGGTGCTTGGCCAGCATATTTAACTCTGTTTGACAGTACGTGCAATGTGAACCAGTGGGGTGATTCTTCGTTCACGTAACTACACAAAAATGTTTGGTTTGGGCCTTATGCTAGCCTTGCCCTACACCTTGAGCTATGGCAAGCATGGACCAAAGACAGGTATGGCCCTTAATATTTAGTTGAACACCCACACAAAGTCAGAACACTAAACAAAATTATAACTGAATAGTCATATCAAAGAACTGAAAAATAAAACACTCAGCTGTTATTTTGTACCTTCCAATCAAGGCTCTCAAAGCACATATAACACACACTCCTTCTATATATAAAAAGCATGTCTATAAATATTTGTTCCCTGAATGCCCAGACCTAACCTCTGTCTCCTTTCCTAGTCCTTAAGGTGGTCCCTTCTAGACATTTTCTCCTTTTAAACAATTTAGTTACTACTGCAAATCCAGGATTTTATAGATAAAAAGCGGAAAGTAATTAGTGAAATGCTCTGTCTCTCTTTTTAATTTCACTAGGTTTGGGTTTTTTAATGTCATTTGTTTCCTGTTGGGAAAAGGGGGGGGGGAAATAATCCAACAAAACTCCAACTTCCTCCCTTACTCAATAATAAAGATTGTAACGAGCCAGGCTCAGATGGGAAAGTTGGTTTATGCTGGGTGAGCACTTAATTAAAGAATGACTGCACAGCAGATCTGTTCCATTTTACAACCACACATCTTCCTGTTTTATAAAAATGCCTTTTGAAACCCAAAGGAAATTATGCAGTAAGTGTTTGACTGGAAGCTGCTGAATTGATTTTATCCATTTCCAATGATTTAAAAAGGTGAAATGGAGACACGTAATGCTGGGAGTGGAACATCACTCTTGCTTCTGATTTAAAAACCATATCTCAGAGATCATGAAAACCGGGTGGGTGGGGGAAAATGGGACAGCAACGAAAAATTTAGCCTGTAGGAAAGCCAATCTGTAAAATATAGATTTACATCCTCCAGCCAATTAACTGACCAATCTGGCACTCTTTAAGCATTCAAAATTCCCATAGTCTGCAATGAGTGTTTTGGGAGTGCAAGGATTGGGCCCATAAAATGGCTCCATTAATGGAAATAGCACCAAGGCAAATACAGAATGTATAGTATCAGACTCACCAATTAACTCCACTCTGCCATGCCACAGTATTTCAAGTTCAGTAAAGGAAAAGGGAAAGAAATGATTTACTAATAATTTATAATTCTGTTTTGCTTTCCAACCAAGGGTCTCAAAGAAACCATTTTGCAAACATTACATGAACCAAGTTCCATCTCAGGGGTAAAGGGCATTATTATCCCTTTTAGAGATGGAGGAAGTTAGACATGCTTTCTCTCCACTAGCAATGCTTGGGATCTCTCACTGTGGTGCAGCCCCACCAGTGAACATGGTGGTGGGAGCATTAGTGTTGACAAGTCTTAGGCATATCCTGCACTAGGTTGTCTCAGACTACTCCATAATATGGCTTGTCTGCACCTGGAGCTAATCAGGAATAGTGGTCATGCTTTAAATTCACATTCAACCTCAATCCAAATCAACTTTCAAGTGTAAACAAGCCATAAATCGTGATGTTTAAGACTGCAGTGGCAGGCAGATCACCTGCACCCCAGCACTGTGCTTGTCACAGGGTCATCCACCCCTTTTCAACGCTACAAAGGGTACAGATTTAGGCTGATATCAGGAGGAGCTTTCTGATTGTGGCATTGGCTAAGATCCTTGAATAGTGTCGCAAGGGAAGTGATTGGGATATTTCTGGGAAAAGAGCACTAGAAAATAACCGGTGAGAACATTCATGCATTGTTTGGTGGATGGGAGATGACCTAATAGGTCTTTTCCATGTCTGCTGTCTCTGACTCAACTGAAAAGAGAAAAGGGTGAGCTGTGTCTGTGATTAAGACATATCATGTACTTCCCCAAATGAACCACTTTTTAATTTCACTCTAACAAAGGCTCTTTGCAGCTGCATCACAAATTTTATCTAAAAAAACATCTCCATGATTACAGCCACCTACTACCCCTTTTCATGTGCATTCAGGACATATTACTACTACTGGTGCTATGGTCAGATTACCGTTGCCATTTACCTTCAGCTACATAGGCTCATAAGAGCTTTCAGGAATTTAAAGCGTTGTCATCAGTTTTTGAGCTAGACAGCGAGTACCCCTTGTTCACATTAGTGAGCCATTATTAACACAAAATCTGATAAGGAGTCTACACACGAGTGAGTCACAGTCTGGTCCCTTGTATATATTTTTGTTGCAGTTTCAAGTGTGCAGTCGCTGTTTAAAAAGAAAAAAGTAGCCACAAGACCATATTATAAATTAACCATTTTATTGAATATCAATAAACTGTATATAATTATATAAAAAGTTTCATCAGTACAAAATTGTGGCACAAAAATATAAATACCAGTGTACCTTTGAAATGTAAACATACTCTGTTATGATTGTGTGAAAACAAATGTACAAAGAAAGATGCATTCACTAGGCACCTGTCAATAACCATAAATAGCTCTTTTGGCACACACCTGTCAATGGCCAGTGCTTTGCACAAGCCACCATTGTATCATCTGACAAGTGCCTGCTATTAGTCACAGTTCTCTTGAAAAGCAGTTGTTAAGAGTCATATTAACAGGTGCTTGAGTGCATAGCTGCTCTGTAAACAGGATTCTTGTTTGAAATGGCTACCAATGCCTTTTATGGACATTGTTAATCTTGTAGGCATTGCAAATTGTCATTGTGTTGGGGGAGAAGCAGCTGCTTGAGAACTAATGTGATACTGTATTATTGCATAGTTACACCTTCTGCAGGCGGCATATACACAATCAAGGAGAAGAAGGGGTTTATGTTTAACACTTCGCTTTTGTCCTTCATTAAAAAAATAAAACAAAAAACTACACACACAACTGTGATATATATTTCAGACCAGCTGTATGTCATGATTCAGGGCGCAATCCTGCAAGGTACTGGGTGACTTCAGCAACCAACAGGCACCTGTTTAGTCTATAGCAACACTCAGACTGATACAATAAGCCTGATCCGGCATCCACTGAATTTAGCTGGAGTGGAGGGAAACTCTTCATGCCTTCATTTTATATAAGGCACAGTCAATCATAGTAGAGGGTCTGATCCTGTGGTGACAGAAGTCAATTAGAGTTTCACCATTGACTTCAATGGAAGAAGGATCAGACCTTTAAATTGCGCCAGAGGTATAAAGATGAAGAGCATGGTAAAAATATCATTTAAGGCCCAAAGCAGCTGGATATACAGGGCTTCATAGACACTGTAATGGCAATAAGAAGGAAACTACCTCCTATAGAAACTAGTAACAATACATGTATTTGCATGTCAGAGTCCTTGGGGTTTAGAACCTTTAGCGAGTTCCAGAGCAGCCCGTTTCTTCATGTTTATGAAGTAGTGACATTCGGGAGAAAGTCCGGGAGCAGGTTTTGCATTGATACTTCTTTACATCTGAATGAGTCTGCAGGTGGGCTCGGAGATTAGAGCGGTCAGCAAAGGCTCTATTGCAGTGTGTACAGGAAAAAGGCTTTTCACCTATAAAACAAAGAGAAGCATTCACAATTAAATAGTGCATCAACACAGAGAATATCAAAGAGTGAGCCATTCAATGGGCAAAGTTTGTTAAAAGCTCTTTGAAAAAATACTGAGCACTTCATTGAGATTTTAAAGGACATTTCTGAATCTCTCTATATAAATGCATGTACATTGGTATGTGTGTGATCCACTTAGACAAAATGCTACACTTAGGAATTCAGTAGTGAAGAGAGCATTCCCAAACAGTTCCACAAGATTGTATGAAAAGTAAAGCCAGGGAAAGGTAAAACCCTCATGATTTCACAAAGTAATTAAGGACACAAATATTTCATGGGAAGGTTTGGTGTCATTGAACCTGACTGCACAGTGAGTATTATTGTGTCACAGCAGGCAGTGCTTGAAAGCAGAGGGCTCTAGAACTGGAGCATAGCTATTTCCTTTTCTGTTCATCCGCCTCCCAGTGCTGAAAAGCAGGGTGAATTCCTGGCAGAAAGGCTGGAGAAAGAAATGTGCCTGCTCAATTCAGAAAGCACAATTAAGTCTTTCTAGTTTCCTTCAAACATCATCTTTAGTACTTTAAGAGGGTGTGAAATCAGCACCAAGCAACAATTAAACTATCCCTGTGGCAAGCACAAAGGATGCTGAGGGAGACGCATTGTAAATGTGATACTTCTTGGATTAAAAGCTAAAAGCTTCAACAGGCTGGCAGCTGCAAGTCTGTTGCTTTGCCTGAGGCACTACAGTAACAGGTGCACGATGCTAACAGCATTGCTACATTAAAGCACCTGCCTACACAGACCATGAGCCTTCAGTGTCCCCTTCTCCCTGCTCAATAGTACCATTAGCCAAACAATGAAAACCAATGAGGTTTGAAATGATGCTTTTGTGTTGGAACTAAGCTTATCCTCCTTGATTCACGAGGGATTCATATGCTTGGGGAATTAAAGGGATGCTGGGTAACAGGCCAGTGTTCACATCAAGGTGGTCTACTCCAGGAGCTAAAAAAGCATGGGGGAAAGGGGCAGGGGAGAAGGAGCATAGGTAAGCGGGTTAGCTGTTTAACAAAAGGGTGAAAACACACCCAAACCACAAAACTGTCACTGAAAGTGCATCTCTGCTCAAGCTTTCAACATTAATTCTCCGTGCGCTCTTTAGAACACCTGGGGCCAGATCCTCAAGGGTGCAAAATGAACCGAATGGAGTTATCCTGATTTTACACCTATTACGAATCTGCCCTGTGATTTTAGCAGAAAGGTATTTAAAGGGCATTTTATAGAGAGAGGTCTCAGGGTTTGGGAAGCCCTTATCTCCCCCAGATAAGATACAAAACTGTTGCTTTGCTTCAGGCTGCAGGCCTGGGGGTTGAGGCAGGAGCAGGAGGAGATAAGGGAGAAACTCCAGAGTCAGCTGTTACCTGTGTGGGTTCTGATGTGGCCCTGCAGGAGCCAGGGCCTGGAGAAAGCCTTGCCGCAGATTTTACACACGCAGGGCAGGGTATGGCTTCGGATGTGCATCTTGAGAGCCCCCAGGCTCACATACTCCTTCTCACAGTACTTGCAGCTAAAAGATTTCCTGGTCTGGGAATCACAGTGCAATTGTTTGTGCTTGGAAAGGCCCGCAAAGGTGGAATAGGACTTGTTGCATTGACTACACTGGAATTTCTCCGCCTCGGTGGCAGAAGAGGCCGGGCTGGGCGGGTCAGAGGTCTTGCCTTCATCCTCCTCGCTGGACAGGGAGGTCAGGTCTAGTGGCTTGGACTCTGGGCTGGGGGAAGCGGCGCATGTCTTGTATTCCGTCTCCGAGGAGAAGAAGTTGGAGAGCAGCCCCGTGTCCCACACAAGCGGGGGGTAGTAGGCCCCCGGGCTCAGGACCTCCGGCTGGGGAATGAGGGACAGGGGGCACTTCTCGTACAGAAAGGGCGACACGATCACTGGAAAGAAGCAGAGCGGGCGGCGGTTAGCCAGTCCCAGGATGCGCAGCCACATTCAGAGCGCAAGGCTGGGGAGGGGCCTGATCCCGGGACCTCTGACTGAACTCTGTGGGGTGGGGGCAGAATCGGGCCCCAGCAGCGCGAACCGCGCAGGGAAAGCGCACAGCGGGGTCCCTCCGCTCCCGTGGGGGCCCAGAGCTCCTGGCCGGCCCACGCTCGGACCGCAGGTGCTGTGCGCAGCGCGCTACTCTGCAGCGCGGCCCTACTAGCGGATCAGCGAGGGCGGCGTGTCTAACGCGGGGCGCAGACTGGGCCAAGGGTTCCCGTGACTCAGGCTGCGAGGCAGGTGCGCTGCCTGTGCACCGCGCCCAGCCAGCCCTCCCGGCGCCAGCACATGGGCAGCCGCCACATGCCGGGCTCCCTCCGGCAGACCCCTGCGCGGACAACGCAGCCCCAGGCCGGTACCAGTCAGGCCGCGCCCCTGGCTCCGCTCACGCCCGCGGTGTTCCCACGTGGGTGGCGCCCTGGACGCAACACGCGCAGCTTCCAGTGCCCGGGGTGCACCACAGTGCGGACAGTGCCCTTTTCCAGCCCCGGACCCCGTCCCCAGCGCCTCCCTGCAGCTCCTGCCCCCTCTGCCCAGCTCCCATTCCAACTCCAGTCCCCGTGCCCAGCTCCCGGCACCCCCGCCAACCCCCAGCGCTTCCCTGGAGCTCCAGTCCCCGTGCCCAGCTCCCTACGCCTCCCTGCAGCTCCTACCCTCGTACCCAATCCCCAGCGCCTCCCGCTCCCGTGCCCCCAGCAGCTCCCGCCCCCGTGTCCAGCTCCTTACGCCTCCCTGTAATTCCTGCCCCCATGCGCAGCCCCCAGCAGCTCCAGTCCCCGTGCCCAACCCCCGGCAGCTCCTGTCCCCGTGGCCAGCCCGCAGCGCCCCCCTGGAGACCCCCCCGGAGACCCCCCCACCTAGTGCCCAGCGCCCCCCTGCAGCCCCCGTGGCGGGGACACTTACCGGTCTGACTCTCCAACTCGCTGTAGTTGGGTTTCTTGCTGACCGAGAAATGCTTCTTCACCAGAAAGGAGCGCGGCATCTTGCGGCCAGGCGCGTCTCCACTTGCTCGATCGCTCACTCGTTCGCTCTCCCGAGCTACCCGGGGCCTTCAAGGGACGCTGGCCCTAAAATCCTCCGCCCCCGCCAGCCAGTCCCCCGGCTGCCGCAACCCACCTCAGCAACCCACCAGCGCGCGGCTGCTAATATGGGCCCGGGAGGGGGCGAGACAGACACGCCCCTTGTCACTTGGCAGCCAATGGCCGGCGGCGGGGTGGGTCTCCGCCGTCCTGGGGGCCAGTGGGTGCAGCCTGTTCTCGCCCAGCCCCAGAGCCCCAGCACGGCCAGAGCTCCCGGAGCCCCAGGGCGCTGGGCCAGGACAAGGTGAGGCTTCCGCCCAGAGACCTGGCCAGCCCGTCTCTGCACGCACTGCAGCCTGCGCGGGCAAACTCATTCCGCTGACCGGCTGCACCGAGTCCCATGGTCCGGGGCTGGCAAGAGCCCCCCCCCCCCCCCCCCGCACGTGTGGGGCACAGAGAAGAGCAACTAGGGCCCCCGAGTTACCGGTCAGAGGCGCCTTTGCAAAGCAGCAAGTGGGAGACGCACAGAGTCAGGCTGACGGTGCCCAAGGAAGCTCCTTTCTGTTGCTGTCAGTTCCACCCTTTAGCACAGATATTCTCCGGTTTCAAGCACCCAGACATGCTCTCCGCCTCTGATCCCTGTGCTGGCTAGGGACACAGTCCAAGCGCTGTCATGGACAGACTTTGGGCGAGTTTCAATCCAGACCGCATTTGAACATCACAGTTGGCTCTTCCCTCCACCAGAAGCAGACCCAAATCCCAGGCCCAGCCCCTACAGCTGGGACCTCTCTCACAGAAAGCACCCAGAGAGGTCCAGCTTTCGCAAATTGCTCCGAAAAAAAGAGTTTCTCTGGGGAGACTTGCGCAAGCTAATATGCTTGTGCTCAGGCCCAGCTGGGTGTTTAGGTCCCCAAAGCAGCACATGTCTTTAAAGAGCTGCTACAGAGGGAGGCATTAGCACAGATTTCAAGACAACTCCTGTCTCTTTGGTGAACTTTGCTTCCTCTCCTAGGCTGCAAGTTCACACGTGTCAACCAGATGCCACCTGCGCCCTCCGCATTCCAGGGACAGCAGGTGCGGGCCTGGGAAGCCCTGGGCAATGTGGGGGTAGGTTGAAGAGGGCTCAGCCCCAGAATAATTTGGGCTGTTGGTACAGATGTCTGTGAGGAGGCCTGGAAGCAAGCTAGGGAGCTGCTAGATTGGTATCTGCACATCATCAAGCACGGGGGAAAAGTGAGACAGGGAAGACACCAAAAAACCAGCTAGACTAGGGAAGTTTACAGGGTGATAGAAATTAAAGTGAAAAGCAATCAGCAAAGAACCTCCTCTCACACATCTTCTATTTCATTGCTCCAGACAACGTTCTGTGCGCCAGGCCCAGTTTAGGACAAGAGCAGACGCCTTGAACTGATTCGATTTTAATTATTGACCTAATTCATAACGCTATTTGCTATTTTTTTTTCAAACAAATACACCACCACGTGGATCAGAGGCTTCCCCGGCTCTTTCCAGATTGGGTCAGCATCGCCCTCTGCAGGCATTTAAGGAAAGCTGTATTCAGATCCGAATAAATCGGGATTTATTCTCCTTGCTACTGGAGGAGACAAGTTTCATGATGTGCTGCTATTTTGAAAGGGTTCAAATTCAAAGGGTTTAAAAATCGGGGTGTGGGGAGAAGAGAGGAATAACCAGTAATAGGGAGACGTTGTTACACAGTTTACACTGCAATCATTTTTTTTAATGCCCCAAACCCATATATCAACGGGACAGCCCTGAATTTAAGAGGCCCGCTCCTCTCTGATTAAACAGTTTCCTATTAAACTAAACCGATTCAAGCAAGTGTTAAACCCATTGAAGTGTGTTGACATGGTCATCTACAGTTGGCGTTTACACTGGTTTAACTAGACTGAGTTTTAATGGATATGGCTAAACCGGTGCAATTTTTCTAGCGTACACATGGCTTGACTAATAACTTCACCCAAATGGTGAGGAGATAGAAACCCCAGCTCTTAGACAACTCTGGGACTGCGCTGCTGGACACGAGAACGCCCCTAGCCACGTCCTACTCTTCGTTTATTAGACTGCTGCATTTAAATACTTTCTTGCGTGGTTTTGAATAGAGGGAGATAAAATGAAAATTTGCAAGGCGGATTATTTAAAGAAAAATCTAGAATAAAATTAGAGGATGCACAAATCACGTTGCTACTATTACCGTAATGATTCACTACTCTTATGGCTGTAGCTGGCAACGCCTTAAAATATAGACAGGAGCAGCAGGGTCCCTCCTCAACCAAACTGACAGCTGTTCCATTGCTTTTAAAAATGTGTGTGTATCCGCAGGCACAACAAACGCGCGCTAAACTGCAGTTCTAACTCAGAATAAACTCCCTTCGAAGACCCCCCCCCTTTAAAAGCAGGACAGAGACTCCCACTGACGTTTCCCATTGATTTCAATGGGATTTGGATCGGGCCCAGATCACTGCCCTTTCAAGTTGGTAACTCCTATTGTGCTGGAGTGAGTCAAAATTGACACAATTAGGAGAAGTTAAAGGAGGTGGAGACAGTTCCATAGGGTCATAAAGTGAGGTGCTATTGACAGAAGGGGGATGATCCAAGAAGGAATTTATAATAAGTGAGTGATTTAGAAAAGTGGCTGCACGTTGTTTCCCGGGGGAAAATTGTAGTTTGTATAAAACGCACCAAGTTTTTTGTCCTAGGAAATCTAAAAATCAAAATACTACAGACAGTTGGCAAGGTGATCTGACTGGCTTAAAGCTAAACACACGAGTGTGAGGATATGCTAGAGGGTGTCAGACACACAGACCAGCATTGCCTGAAGCCAGAGATACAGGTCATCTACTTAAAATATAAGGAAAACTCCATTGTAAAGAAAATCATTTCAGAAATCAAGTTAGCATAATGTAATTGTGAACCTTTAATTAGATCAGCCACGTGTAATCTTGTCAACCCCATACTCCTCTAGCCAACAGAGGATTTGAAAAATGGAATTGCAGCTCAAATGTGCCACTTGTGCTGGGGGTGGAGGGGAGGGCACCCCCCAAATGCTGTACCATATAGTTTTACTAAAGTTCACCCTTTCTTGGAAATAAAAAAGCTCTTTAATGGATCTGGGCAGGTGACTGACTCAACGCCCCCATCAGCGTACACTTTTCTCCCACGTTTAAATACCGACCCACTTCCCCTGAGTTCAGATCCTATCCTCCTGGCTCTCCCCCACACTGAACTCCCAGATGCAAATACCCATGAAGGCAGGAAAATTCTGACCCCTGCTCAGGTGCACCTCTATTGAATTTCAAAGGCATCTCCATTTCACGAGACACAAATCCTGCTTGAGGCAGGCAGCATTGACTATAAGGAAGAGGCAATTATTAACAGGGACCAGTTTAGTAGGCATAGATGTGTCCTCAGACCATTAAGTATTTTAGCTGAAGAAAAACTTGAAAAAAGTGAGTTTAAACCAGAAAACAGCCAGTAAACCCTGCTGATTGTTCCTGATGAATACATTATTTCTAGCTGGCTGTCTAGCTAAGGTATTAGGGGCCTGATAAAAACCAAAGAAAACAAAAACCTGTTGAAGTCAATTGGCGTCTCTCCATGAACTGTAACGATTGATTCAATCAGTGTCTCTAGCCGCAAGATTCAGCTGCCACTGAAGTCAGCAGAGAGGTTCTCATTGACAGCAATGGTGAATGGAACACGTGCTGGGCCAACATTCAGTGTTTCAGTGTTTCTCCCTAATGAGGAATCCTCTAGCCAGCAAAAGGAAAACCTGACTAGTAGCGCAGAGCCACACAACGGCTGAAATGGACGGACAAAATTCCCTTGCTCTGGACTGTACGCGCAGGGGGTCGATTAGGTTGAGATCCAACCCAAACCCGGCCCATGCTGTCCTAATGAGCCCAGAACCGACTAGCGGTGCAGCTAAAACAATCAGCCACGCAACAGTTAGTAGTGTAGACAGGTTACCCTGAGGCACAGCCAACCCTGGCCGATTGAAAGCCAGTTGTAGGTAGTAGCCCTGCCTAGGAGTTCCTTCTGCCATTTTTGGTCGGTTTTAATTTTACGATTGAAATGTCACTGTTGTTGTTTTAAGTTTCTCCCCTTTCTCGTGTACCTGTGAAAAGACTCCCACAAGCAACGGAAGGAACTACTCCAGCAGGGAAACCTGTAAAACTGACAGGGAAAACGCTGTCAAATGCGCTACCCGCAAAACCAGAGGAAGCGATTTCTCCCGCTCCCCGAGGTTGTTGCTTTGCAGGAAGGGTGAGTGTGACTTGTCACAGCAGTAGGCAAAAACTTTCCAGACAGGCAGGTGTTAAATTTAATGGTGTCCCTCCAACGCCCCATGGAGAAGAACTGGGGCAGTTCACACCTCTGGCAGGGCTATTGTCTCACCCTGGCAGCAGACTTCAACCCGGCACCGCTTCGGGGCGCGTTTGGAACGGGAGCTTTGCAACCCGCAGAGTTGGGAATATTCTATACAGGAAAAGTTCAGACCCCCAGTATTTCCCATCTGTAATGAACAAAGCCCTGGAGCGTTCCTGACTTGCAAACGTGCTCACCTTGGCTGCTGTCGGCAAGTTGAAAGATGGACCTAGGTGAGCTGTAGCAGCGGGCAGTCCTTACCCAGGCACCCCGAGGTGGCGATGAGACGCACCTGCTCTGAGCTAATGTGGGCGGTTTGGCTTGGGCTTCTTGCTTTCCTGGCGGTTAATTAGAATCAGGGACCAACCACTGGGGCTGTTCAGAATACACAGCTCTTTACTGGGAGCTGTTTCCTAGTCTCTCAAAATCGATTGGGGTCCCTCTTTCCCCGCCCCATATATGAGTGGTCAGTTACCCCCCCCCCATGCGATGATTATTTGAATAATTCGCCACTGGAGCTTTAATGCAAGTGGATACTGACTTACAGGTGGGGGGGGGGTTATGGGCATACCGCAGATGTTTCAGTTTGCCCCGAGGCATGGGTTAGTTGGAGGGTGGCAAACAGCCAGCTTGCCAAAGGAGGGTGAGAATAGCCCAGTTTCCTAGCACTATAGAGAATAATTAATTTTCACTTTAAAGGGCTCAGCCAAAGTTTTTGCTCCTGCCTCACACTGACCCTCTCAAATTAGTTACATTTCCCCTTTGCTGTAAAACTTGACAGCACAGGTCCAGCCATCTGCTATAAAAGTCTGGAGTTCCTGTTGGTTCTAACAGAGCTGTTGGCTTTAGTCTTGTAATGGCTGAGGAAGGAAGGGGAAAGAACATGATGGGAATCCTTTAATGGCACAGTAGATAATTTCTCTTCTGCGTCCTGCACTAGCCTTTTGCTGTTCTATGGACCTTGCATTCTGCTAGGATGCAGGCTGAAGCCGACTAGCAGAGCAGCAGCAGTTACTCCTTTCATTCAGCTTTGTTGACTTCAGCTGGAGGAGTGGTTTGCCATTGGGCACATGAGTAATGGTTTAGGCCCTCCACAAACAAATGGAGGCAGTGAAAAATGTCGGGCTAAATTCATCCCTGGACTGACTGTTCTGAAGTCAAATAGCTTTTGGATAGAATGATCATTGAAGGTCTGCTAGGAGTGTGCAGAATGAATGCAAGTCACCCAGGCAAGATCCACTACCTTGCCTGATGGTGTGTGGAAATCAAAGGGGTGCAAAGAATATCCTTGGGTAAATCATTTGTGTTGATTTTCTGTTATTAGGTCCACCTTCAGCCTGTCTATAGTTGCTCCCTTGTAGCCCTAATAGCCTCTAGGGCTTAGGGTTTGCCCATCACTTGCTTGTTGCATCTATTGAGTGGGTAGTGCTAATAGCCTGCCCTTTTGTGGGGGACTTTGTTACCGGTACCCACTTGAGTGGTTTCCTTTTAAGAAGTGAGCAGCCTCTTCTCCATCAGTCATGCTAGTCATGTTTATAAAGCACAGGGAGAAATCCAGCATTAGCCAGAGGATGAGCTAGATTATCTACTTAGGATTTTCTCATTTTTAAGTTCTCTGCTCAGTAGGAGGCCATTTAAAAATTCCTGTTGTATTTTAACTGTAAAAGCAAAACTCTAACAGTTGCTTCCATGTGCTGAGGGGCCAGAGCTGTAAGTGGAACTTTCCTGTAACAAAAAGCAAGTTCTAATACTTGACTGAGGCAAACTTCATGTAAGACTGATTGACTTTTTATTTAGATGGATGATTTGACCCAGCATTGCAACTCCGTGGGACTGGTACTGTTATGACAAACATTGGAGCACGATTCTAAGGAATACTCTAAAGAAAGGAGTTTGATGATAGCTGACAGAGAAGAGGCCCACAAGACAGGCTGCCTGCAATGTGTACATGGCTTCAGTTCACGTTGGTCAAAATAGATACTGCACTTAGTTTCTCTAAAATGCAAGGACTCCCTCTGCTGTTTAGAGGCCATTATAGCTTCTTTGTGATGTGATTTTCCATGTACTAGAAAAGGGCATTATGAAAAAGGAATTTATGGGCCAGCACTCAAAAACATGGGGGTTTAACCATGAAATTACAATTAATGTTAATTTGAGCCATGGGGCTAAATCTCCAGCTGTGACCACCTCAAGACAGTAAAAAGTTGTTCTTCTCCCCCCCCCCCCCCAAAAAAAGATCCCAGTAACAGTCTTAAAATGAGTATGAAAAAGAGGTGGGTGTAGGGTATAATCAGTTGCAAAGTATTGAACATTTGAGTGCATTGATCAATCACAGATCACACATGATCCACAGAGCCAGCATGCCAAGCAGAGAGCCAACAAGAGGCACTGAGGAGAGGGTTGTGTACTTAACCCTGAGTTCAGCACTTAAATCCCAGCTATAGGGAGGCACCCCTATCTCTGCTAGTGATTCATGAACTGTGGAAAGATTGGCCTTAACATGCAGGTACCCAACCGCCTAGAGACCTCCCTTATAACCTTTAGCCCACTGGTTAGAGTACTCATCCAGGATGTGGGAGACTTCCCCCTCTCCTGTATAAGTCCCTGCCCTGCCTGATGAGAAGGGGCTTGAACAGGGCTTTGACACCTCTCAAGTGAATGCCGTACCCTTTATAGAATCATTCAAACTTTCTCTGACTCAAATAATATTCAATTACTTAATTAAAGTGGAACAACTAAAGTGAGATTGAAGAAGCCCCACCTCAGAATATTCCTTAGCCTCATCTGAGATGGGGTAGATTCTTGTTCAAACCCCTTCTCATCACGTGCGTGAGAGTGAGTGTGAGAGAGAGAGAGAGAAAAAATCAGGGTCTCCCACATCCTGGGTAAGTACCCTACACACTAAGCTAATAGTTAAAGAGAGATCCTCCTCTGCCTTCCCTCCTGCCCCCAGGCTGTTTGAGCTCTGCATGTGAATTTGCATCAGCTGTGTAGGCAGTCTCTGAACATGCACTGTGGATTGGCACTGCCCACACATTATGCACCTGAATGCCTATCTTCCCCAGTTTATGAATCACCACAGGACTTAGGGGCCCAAGCCCAGGCCCCTACTGCGAGGCAGCAGCGCACATGTTCCGAGGCAGAAACAAGCACCAAGGGATCTTTTATTGCAAAAACTTAGGCAGTGACTGAATTTAGGCCCCTACTGACTTTAGGCAGCTGAGCAGATTTAAGGATCACAGCAATGGCTGAAAATGAGACTTAAGCACCTTAGTGGATCTCATCAATTGTCACTTCTTTTATTCCTTCTTACTCCTCTCCCATGCTATCCTGAGCATAGATTTAGATTACCTGCTGTCCCAAGGTCTTTCAGATGAAAGGTGTTTTTGTTTTAAAAAGTAGCAATTTAGCTCCATCTACCATTGCAGATGGACAAATGGCTCCTTTATTTAAGTGCTCCTTCCTTGCAATCTCTTCCTTTGTAGTTTCCAGCACTGCAGTAGGGCACTCAGAAGATACTTTCTCCATATGCAGCCTGAGGCCTTGTCTAGACAAGGAGGAAAAAGGGGGATTCTTTCCTATTCAGATTAACTCAACACCACTTAACTAGGTCCATGTCTATACTAGGAAAGAAGCTTTTACGATGAGATTACCAACAGGAAGGATGGTCCAGAGGCTAGACATTAGCCTAGAACTTGAGACTTCAATTCCCTGCTCCACGACCATAAGATTTCTTATGTGACCGTGAGCAAGTCACTTAGCCTGTCTGGGTCTGTCTACACTATGATAAAAGACAATTGGCACAGCTGTAGCCAGACCATTCAGCTGACTCAGACTTGCAGGGCTAGAAAATTGCAATGTAGACTTTTGGGATGCACCCTAGGCTCTGGGACCCTCCCCCTCGTGAGGGGGTCTCGGAGCCTAGGCTCCATCCCACACCTGAATGTGTGCACTGCAATTTTATAGCCCCACAGGCTCTGCACCCCATGAACCCAAGTCTGCTGACCTGGAGCAGCCACCAGTCTTAGTGCAGTGGAGACACACCCGCTGAGCCTCAGTTTCCAAGGTGTGGATAAATATATTGAAGATTGTGAGGCACTCAAATAAATATGAGCAATGATAGGGGCCAAATGAGTACCTTAGATAGTTAGAGACCTAGTGCTTTTGTAAGTCAGGAGAAATTAGAATCCAGGATACATTTCATTAGTATTGTAGATCACAGGCATCCTTCACATGGAAAGTTGTTTGAGATTTTTAACGTATCCTCAGTGGGATTCATTGTAATGAAGCAAGGCTGACTGTGTTTAGACATGGATTGTTGGTGTCACCTTTCATCACTAATTGATAAGGTGGAGGTTGACAAATCTATCAGACCTATTCAGCTGACTTGAGGATAAACTTTAGTTCAGAACAAAAACACCCTCCACTCTTGCTTAACTGCATGATATCCCTCCTTCTTGCTAAGTCTCCTCTTTACTGCCATCTCACTCCTAGAAACTGGGACTTTATAGTTCCAAATAGGACAGATTAGATTAACACCAACAAGGAGCATGTTGGATATGCTATGGCCTCAAGGGTGGCTGCTGACAATGAGCTGAAAGATGCTCTGGCAGAGTACTTCACATGCGTTCAGAAATTACTGCAGCTGGTTAAGAAATCAAACTACCATTTGTTGGCTAAGTCTATCTTTAATACAGAGTTTCTGAACACTGGATGAACAAAACACACCGAGGCATCCTTGTGGCGCCTTAGAGACTAACACATTTATTTGCCCAAATAAATTTGTTAGTCTCTAAGGTGCCACAAGGACTCTTCGTTGTTCTTCCTGATACAGACTAATACGGCTGCTACTCTGGATGAACAAAGTTTATCCAAAGCATCAACACAACCTCACTGTAAACTGAACATATAGGGATTGGGTACTTCGAGTAATTAAGTACCAATAAAACACAATCTGTATTTTTTCTGTTTATCTGCTAAAGGAGCAGGCATGGGTATTTTAAAGACACTTCGCTATAGTTCTTAAAAGCTTGTAAAGAACTGAAGTTTGAGTTGTGTACACCATATTTCACATTACAACTCAACTTGTGACATTAAGTATTGATTACAGTTTGAGTTACCATATCATATATGCCTGCAAATCCTGCTATTATAAGGTTAACAGGTGCCCAGGCATTGTTCAGTTTTCCTAGTTATCTGCTGAAAGGACAAACTAGAAGAGAGTCCATGAACACAGCCAAATCATTTCTTGCTCTCAACTTCTCACCTGTCCTGAATTTGAAACCCACATCCAACCCCTCTAACAATAAATGGACAGTCTGATTGGATGTATAATATCCTGTCAACCAAAAGTTGCTACACAGTTAATGTGAGCAATTAAACTGAATTAGACTTTGGAGTCCATCTCACTGAAAGGGGGGAGGGGACACAAAGTTCACACTTCGTCTTGAGTCTAGAGCTAGACAGGCTATTCGCATTATCCTTTACAGCCAGAAGAACTACAAACTAGGAATGCTCAAATGCTACAGAATATGATAAAGATCCCTGAGAAGGCCCTCATACACCAACTAGACCTGGTCTACCCTAGGAAACTTAGCACACATCTTTAGTATCAAGTGCAGCTGCACTAGTGTTTGTTTTGGGGTTTTTTGACCTGTACTACTACTTTATGTGGTGCATCATTGGCAGCAGTGTTTCGGCACCAACAAATACAACAGCATGCAAGTGTAGCATGAAGCAGCCATTTTCACACAAAGTCTCCAGTACAAGTGTTAAGAGCTAATGTATACCAAACAAAACCCAATCAGATAAGAGTTACTGCTGGCTCAGTCTGAATCATGCTTATCCGGACTGGTTTTAAAAACCTGTCTGGTCTACACTTGCATTTAAAACATTTAGAACCAGCACCGCTGCTGCCAATGTTAAAAAGCTACACAAAATATCTCTGCATAGGCTGAGCTGTAGTCTCTTGTGTTTGCATCCATCCATTTCTATTGGACACAGTGATGTGTTATGGAGCCGGCCACAGCTTTCCTTCAGGGAGGAGCTGTGAGAACAATATGGAACCATGGGGGAAGTTACAGAAGTTTACATAAAGATAACATTTTATAAATTATATGAAATTTATTTATACCTTGTCTTCAAAAGCCAGAACAAGACAATTTAATTGCTTAGATGCTTTCTGAAACATTTTATCGGAATTACATGGAAGTGCACTTAAATAGTAGCAGAAATCTGGAATCAGTCAGTGTATTACAAGACTTTGGGTTCTAGCCAGAACCTAGAAATTCTATAATTCAATATTAGGAGCTTCCACCAAAAGTGCTGAGTGATGTTAACATCTCTGCCGAGCAGAGTATCAAAAATACATAGTAGTTTATATTTTCACAGCACTGTATGAAACTCTCTTCAAAATTCAACACACAAGTCAAGCAGATTACTGATCTGTTCCAAATTAGCAAAGTTATATTAAAAACAACATTCAATTTAAAAATGGTTTAAACTTAGCTTGCCCAGCCTGTGTGGATGAGGCCAAATGTCAAACAAACCATTTTAGCTAGAACTCTTTAAACCACTACTTAGAACAGTTCAAAAAAGTGAGTTAAAAGACCCAGTAGAGACGGGAGGCTTAGCCAATGGGACCCCAGTAATTTGAAGCTTCTAAGTGCTAACTTATCAATTAAAAAAAAAAAAAAAAAAGTTAAACCAAAACAAAAAGGATTTTCTAGAAAGGTAGTATCAACTGCTGGCCATTAATGAAATTAATAGTAAGCCACTTGAACATAAACCACCACACTAGTAGAGGTCATTGGATGACATGTCTGAAGTCTATTGTCACCAATACATGGTCTCAAAGTTACAGCCAGTTGACAAAGACTCTAAAGATGATTAAATTATACATAATTATAGAAAAATAGTTCCCTGGGGTATGCATCAACAAAACATACTCTGAGCCCTAGTTTTCAGAATTGCATGTTCTGAATTGCACAAGCATTTAGGTGCCTCATTTGTGCAAGTAATTATAACTGTGTGCTGAAATTAGATATGCAAATCCTGGTGCAGTTTTACTTCAGTTTCAGACAATGAAGTTTTTAGTGCAATAGTTACCATTAGACATAACAAAATCAGCATTAAGTCTTCTTTCATATCAGATTGAAGCTCACCCCCAACAGACATGAAGTAACAGTAATGAAGCTTTTGGCTCCATGTGTATGGGGAAGAGTTGGAGTGTTACACTTGACCTATCAAGAGAAGGGACATCATAAATCATGTGAGGCACTGCATATGAAATAGTAATTACACACACTATGATTTGCATGTTACAGTCACACATTTTAAATGGAATGCACCGTACCTTTGTGTGCCATATTTGAGTTGTGAGGCTTTCCACCAGTCCGCCACAAAACTATACCTGTATCTACACATTACATGAAGACCATATTCTAAGTACAGCTTCAGCTGTTTAAAATCACCTTTCAGAAGACACCTGAAAATCTAATTTAAATGAAGCTCAGGTGTTCAAACCTTTGTTAGAATTTGTAAAGCATACAGAGAGTGGGTATAAGCACTGCATATTATTAATCCAATTTGTTACTCTCAGGTTGTCCTGAGGAACAGGACAACTGAAAATGTATAGGAACATTTTATAGTTAAAAAAAAACAAAGCAGAGGTAAAAGTTAAGTGTTTTGCTTTTGAATTCCTCTGTCAGTGAAAGGCTGCATTTAATGGTCCAAACTATAGAAAATCAATGCTGAAGACCTAAAAAAAAAAAAAAAAGTTAAGACAGCACATAAGATTGATTAATATTAGATGTAACACTTACAAAGAAAAATACATCCTGTGGATTTTTTTTTTAAATAGTAAGAACTATCTTTTTAATACAGACTTTTACTTTCTAGGCTAGAAATTTGTCACCAGAATACAGTTATTTATAATTTATGCTAGTATGTAACATGCAGCTGCTGAACTAAATAAATATGGTGAATCAGTTTCTTATGCTGGTGCACAGAATTGTTAGCGTATAATTTAAAGACTCATTATTTAGGCAATGTATTGTGTATTAGTAATATTTTATTACTTATTACAATGTATTACGTATAGCCTTTAGACTGATTACCAGCATTATAAACCCCCGTTAAAGAAAGCATAGTCCATGGTTGTATTAGGTAATCTTAAAATTCAAACCACATTTCTGACAATTGCATTCCAAAACCAGAGTTTCCATTCACCAAAAATGGCTTCCAATGCTCAATCAACATTTAGGAAGTATATATTGCCAAGTGGGTTTTTTGTTGTTGTTTTTTTAAAACTAGTCTTCAGTCAATTTAGGCCATTCCTTCTTGAAGCTTTATAGTGTTTATGGGATCTGAAGAAATCAGAGAGGAATATAGAGAGCAGAAGGATACAGGGACAAGGGAAGGAAAATGAGAGCAAGCAGCAGTAATGTGGAGACAACTGACTAAACTTAAGCTATGTCTACACTACAGAGCTTTTACCAGCATGGCCCGCTAGTGGAGATGCAGTGCACATCAACAAAGTTTTTTCTGCCAGTATAGGAACACCACCACCACGTCTGTGCCAAGAGAAGCACTCTTATGTCAACATGGCAGCATCTACACTGGGAGTTTGTTGACATAACTATGTCTGTCAGGGGTGTGGGTTTCTCCACACTTCTAACCAACATAGCTACACTAGTACAAGTTTTAGGCACAGACCAGGTCTAAGGCCTGGTCTACATTAAAAAGTTAGGTCAATCCAGCTACGTCGCTCAGGGATGTGAAAAAATCCACACCTCCGAGTGATTTAGTTAAGCTGACCTAACCCTCAGCATAGACAAGGCTAGGCTGATGGAAGAACTCTTCTGTTGACCTAGCAACTACCTCTCCGAGAGGTGGATTACCTACACGGACAGGAGAACCCCTCCTGTTGGCATTGGCAGCATCTTCACTGAAGAGCTACAGCAGCGCAACTATGCCGCTGTAGTGTTTCAAGTGTAGTCAAGCCTTTGGAGTGAAGAAAGCAAGAGAACTACCCTGAAGTGGATGAGTAGCAGCAAAGAGACCACTAACATAGACAAGACCCATAGTAACATATGGAGAGATCAGATACTGGAGCCAAGAAACTGCAAGTCTTCAAAAATCTTCTATATTTATTTTCAGATGTGTGGGATCATCTTGGGATGAGAAGGGACAGGTGTCAGGGATGCTGTGTATTTTCATCTAATGGAAGGCTGGTATCATACAGTTTATCTCCCACTTAGTTCACTGATCCCTCAAGGAACGTAGTAAAACCTGTGCCATCATGTCATCTTCATCAGCATCATAATCCTAAAGACAAAAGAGGCAGTGTGCATTAGAAACTTGACTTCATAATAATTGAATAAGGATACTAATGAGAACAAAACATTCACAAAGTGAAGGTACTTAAAAAATCCATAAATGCCCACACACAAGCTATCTAACACAATTTGTCTACCTCATAAAACAATAAGGTGAGTTGCCTCTGTCAGGATTGCATCAAGATGGAACAGATTTCACAGAAACAGTTGAAAAAACTAAGTTTTAATACAATTAAAAAAAAATATTGTAACAGTTGCCATTTTGCTATAGCCCAAGATTAAGAAATATCCTAAAACAGCTCTTAGTGGCATTGCTATCTTCAAAAACCTAATCCAAGCCACAACAGATATTACAGGGGCAATAGATTTTAACAGTATGCACTCATTACATACCACAAAAGTATCATAGGAAAACTGATGTCGCCGTTGAAGATGTTCCATGAAGTTAGCACTCCTGTAATTTGGATCTCCCCATGGCATCGAGGCACAAATTGGGCAAACCTTAGAGAAAAAGCCATGAAAACAAATTTTACCCAAATACTGAATTATATTTATATTTGAGTTCATGGGGAATGGCCTCAGAACCAAAGACTTCTTTGGAGACCATTCTTATTACAACAGTCCTTGGAATCTAGGTTTCCCTCTTGAAATCCAGTTCCCTCCCTGGCAAAATATCTGATTTAAAAAACAGAACTGTATAAGAAATGAAAGGAAAAAAAAGATTTTATAGGCTTATGGCGATGACAACCACAACCATGACCTCCTCATAAGACACTCATGTCACAGGAAACAAATTTAGAACATTTTGCCAAATCATTTAACACTAGAATATTTGGTTCCTCACTGAATTCTTTTGATTCAGATTTCAGGTTTCTGAATTTAACTGATAATTTTGAGCTACCTCTGTGTACTGACAGTTAGAATATTGAATAAAGTTCCTTGAGTATTTCATTCTCCCTGTCTTTCAAGAATAAAAAAAATATTTCCTCCCCTATCATGCTCTTGCAGAAGATACATGTCTGCATAGAAAAAGAGAATATTCCTTTCTAAACCAAGACACTTGAGGCAATTCCTGAAGATACCAGAGCCACCCTTGGGACAAAGGAAAGAGCTATTAATTCTTAGAGCTGAATTTCTGTAAGTTTTGCAGCTTCTGTTCTACTTCCTGCCACACCTGCAGATAGAGTTTTCATCAATTACAAGACATTTTTATCATCACAGATTAGTGATCTACTCTTTTACTGAGGATGTAGGGAATGGTTTAGAGAGGATCTAATACTAAAACTTCATTCTACATGAGCCATTCTGAATAACCTGCAAATGCAGGCAGTTTAAGATTACTTTTTTTCTTTAAACTGAGTTTTTACAAGCTGCAGTACTGGCATGTGTTAATACTTGTTAATTCTAAGACACCTTAATGTCTTCATGAAAGTTTGTCTGTCCCGGGGCTTCCTTCCCCCAACCCGCCCCCCCAAAAAAGTGTTTTTTTGACATTATCTAAATTGGTATTTTATTCCAGATGTTCGTTTTATTAAATTACTACTACATGTTATTTTAATTTTGAGGCTGCAATACTTAGAAAAAAATAAAATATGAAAGAATGGCTTAAAATGGGTGCACCAGTGACCATGTCAGACCCAAGTTCAGATTTTTAACAGTTAGGCCCCAATCCTGCAAACAAATATGCACGTACTTAATTTTATTTGCATGAGTAGTCCCATTGGAGTCAACAGAAGTACTCAAATGCTTAAAGTTAAGCATGTGCTTGTGTGTGTGAGGGCCCCGATTCCATAGTTTCCCAGATTTCCTTATCAAAAAACTGTTGTACTGAGTTTGATACTGTAAATATTACCACTTGTTTTGCATCCATGCTGTGGTATTTTTTGCAATGTTCAACTAGTCCTTCCTGATCAAAGTTTTTCTCACTGCAGTAAGGACAAGGAAAGGTAAAACGATTTGGAACATTCCTGTTAAAAAAAATAAAAAAATTACATCATAGAAAGATGAATTAAAATCCAGAGAGTCTCTGGCTAGTCATCGTCACTTGACAGAGGATATTTCAAATACAAACTACTCGGAAGTTAAACTCTTAGTGTACAGTATACAAGAAAACTGAATTTAAGAACCTGCTTTCTTTATTAGTTACCAGATGACATCTTAAAACAGCGCAATTCTTAATACAATTAACATTTATACAGCGCTTATTCTTCAGCATTTACAAAAATTAGATCTAAGTATATACACACACACTATTCTTCAAGTTGCTTTCATTATAATTTTGCAGCACTTTAATAAAGCACACAATTAAGTGCTAGATATGCTACAGTGCAGATTCATAGAGCAACACAGTCATTTCCTTACCTCCTTTACCTAGGACCTGACCCCACAATAGTCTGCTTGGGCAATTTAAGTCAATGGAGCAGCATGCCTGTGCACTCAACTGCAGGATTAAGACCTCATTAACATCAGTATCAGAGGATTAATGTAAATATTGTGCAAAATAAGTGAAGAGCTACTACTGTTTTGCTTTTCAGTCTCACTTCCTGGCACAGAGGTGCAATGCACTAGAATGTTTAAAACCAAACAAAAAAAGAAACGAAAACTTTTCCAAGTTAATTAAAACCAGTACTGTCCAAAACCTTAGTTTTGGACAGCAGTTACCCAGCAGCATCCCTCTAACCAATCTGAAAAAGGAATGTTTCAAGAGGCATAGTCACCTGGTGTTACGAGGTGGTTCTTTAGTTACAGCTTTAACGCCTTCCATTATATAATTCTGGTATTTTGAACAAGAAGCTGCATGACTACGCATCTTTGAGAGGTACATCTAGGTAAGCAGAGAGACACACAGTTAACAGGCAAGGTTATTTTCAATTAAAAATTCAAAAAAGGATTGCAAATAAACAGTGGAATCTAGAAACAATCTGCTATAGAAAGAAGCTTCATGCTCAGATCAGACTGAAGTAGCGAAAGCTAAAAGTTTTGGCACATGGGACAGAATAGAATAGACAGCTATAAAATAGAAGCTAGGTTAGTGAAGCTATAACACTCTTCTATGAATGACACAATGCATTATATTGTGCAGGACAACTGACTCCTTGTTTACTTGACCATCGTAATTCTTATTTTATATTCCCTTTAGATGCAGAAAACTACTATATCCGTTTTGTACTGAGTCAGTTTTCTAGATCTTCCCTTCACTATTCCCTGCAACAACAGGATCAAGTGGCAGTAGGCTACTGTCAGATGACATACTCTAAAATCTACCCCATTGAGTATTATGCCAGGGACACATTAAGAGTGCCAAAGAAATGCAGGACAAAGGTTCTTTCCTAAACAGAACTTTAGTAATCAAAGTCCAGCTAGCTATGTTGTTCTGGTTAACATATTTACCCAAGTTAAACCACTAGCATCTTTATTAATTCTAAAAAGAAAATGGTTTTAAGTGTGGTCTTGCTCAAGAGCTGCATCATCAAGTGAAGATCAAAGATATTTAAAGATTAGTTATGAAGGGTGGGATCCACAAAGGTGTTTAGGCACCAAAGTCCTACTTTTGGTTCTACTGCAATACATAAAACTACAAATCTCTGTAAGCACCTACATTTTTCAGAATGGAAGTTCCCTCAGCACCTATGTTTCTGCTTGTGCGCATGCACACTGCTGCCTCTCTCTGGGTGTCTGGTCACCCATCTCCCACCAAAGCCCCAGAGGGGCCCACAAATGAGGGGAAGACAGGCATTCGGCAGTAGTAATGCAGCTGCCCACCTGCCTGATAGCTTTTAGCCTAGTGGCTAAAGCATTTGCCTGGCATGTGGGAAACCCAGATTTAATCCCCCATCTCTGCCAGAGAAGAAGAAAGGATTGAACAGTGGTCCCCACACCTCTTAGGAGGACACTCTAACCACTGAGTTACGTGGTATTCTGATGTAGGGCTCCCTCAATCTCTCCTGAGAAAGGTGCTCTGCTATTGATAAATAATGAGTGATTGGAGCAGGGGGACTGGACCTAGGATCTCCCAGCTCACAGCCGGATGCCTTCACCAACAGACTAGAGAGTAGTTCCCATTCTCTCTTTATGTCCAACAATTGCTTAAATATTTATAGATAGCAGAAGAATCACTGGGCCAGAGAGAGAATGGGAATGACTGCAGTTCCGTAGGATGCTAATCTAACATCATGGCACAAAAATGAAACCAATCAGAAACAAAAGTGAAACTCACTGGGCTGTTACACTTTCTTAAGCTACATTAAATACAAAAAGCAAACAGTATAAAAATGAGAAACTAAAAAAACAAAAAAACAACAACATTTTATTTAATCGGGAAGGGACTTTTAGTAGCCATAGATAGAAAAAGTATATTTAACATGACAATGTCCCTTAAAGAGCTTTTAATGCTTAATCTGATTCATCTTGAGGAAATTAACTTAATCTTTAGATGTAGGACTATATTCACAGGAGACATTTCAGTCTTTGTGCATATAACAAACTAACAAAAGTTCATTAGTGTTTCTTATTATTTATAGCATCTATCACCTGGTGTTAGGGTTGCCAATCCTGCAGGATTGTCCTAGAGTCTCCAGGAATTAAAGATTAATCTTTAATAAAGGCTATGTCATGTGATGAAACTTCCAGGCATATGTCCAAACAAAACTGGCAACCCTACCTGGTGTCCAATAATTCCTAAACCGCATTGTTGACATGAAGTACTAGTAACTCCACTGAGAAAGAAATACTACTTCCCTACCATTAGAAATAAAACGTATTAAAGTATTTTTCCATACACAGAATCTTCTTGTGAATTTCACATCTATAGAAAAGATTTCCCGTAGACAGTTTTGTCTTAAATAACTACCCCAAACATAGTGAATAAAATTCTGCTATACCTTTCTTTAGTAGAAAGTTTTCATTAAGAAACCAGTCTGTCCATCCCATAAGACATTTTTCACGTTGTACTGTATTTACAGAACAGAATTTACCCCTGCTGAAGTGCATGTAGCTCAGTAGCCTATTGCATCTTCTGCTTCATGTTAACTGTATATTTCTACTTGAAACCCACCTCCTAACGGAAAAAACAACAGGCAGGGGAAAGGGAAAACCTCTTAATGTTGCCCTACACGCAGTCCACGTGGATTATTTATCACAATTAAAGTTCTGTATCAGAGGGGTAGCCGTGTTAGTCTGGATCTGTAAAAGCAGCAAAGAATCCCGTGGCACCTTATAGACTAACAGACGTTTTGGAGCATGAGCTTTCGTGGGTGAATACCCACTTCCTCAGAAATTTCCAGGGGCAGGTATATGTATGCTAGCAAGCAAGCTAGAGATAACGAGGTCAGTTCAATCAGGGAGGATGAGGCCCTGTTCTAGCAGTTGAGGTGTGAAAACCAAGAGAGGAGAAACTGGTTCTGTAGTTGGCAAGCCATTCACAGTCTTTGTTCAATCCTGAGCTGATGGTGTCAAATTTGCAGATGAACTGAAGCTCAGCAGTTTCTCTTTGAAGTCTGGTCCTGAAGTTTTTTTGCTGCAGGATGGCCACCTTATGGTCTGCTATAGTGTGGCCAGGAAGGTTGAAGTGCTCTCCTACAGGTTTTTGTATATTGCCATTCCTAATGTCTGATTTGTGTCCATTTATCCTTTTATACCTGCCCCTGGAAATTTCCACTACATGCATCTGAGGAAGTCGGTATTCACCCACGAAAGCTCGTGCTCCAAAACGTCTGTTAGTCTATAAGGTGCCACAGGATTCTTTGCTGCAATTAAAGTTCTGATTGTTTATTCCTTAGAAAGCGGATGTGCAAATATTGTATTTCCATGTTAGCTGTTTGCCTAGTTCAGCCATGTATGTACTTCCTTTTTTTGTGCTTTCATACTTTTTTATTGCAGCCATCACAAGTGGTTTCTGTCATTTCAATTTGCTGTTCCAGGTCCACAGCTCTACTGCCAGGAGACAGGGTACTGCGGCAGACTCCACAAACTGGTTCAATAGGCTTCAGACATTCCTGCAGGCATGGAGTGCAAAAGCTAATATGGGAGAAATACGATTTGTAAAAATGCATGTTATAGAACAAGTTTGCACTGTTCTAATTAAAATACTCACAGACCTACCCTGCAGAAAATAGAAATCACAAGTAACAACATCCACTGACAAATAGCAATCTGTTGATATGCTAAGGAATAGTCAAGTCATTGTAAATCTAGTCAGTTTAAAAGCAGTTTCAAGTCACATCCCTGTCCCTTAATGCTCTTGCCAATTTGTGGTTTATGCCATATTTTCCTCTTTTCAAAGTTTCCCTTCACTGTTTCAAACACAAAAACCCAAACAAACCAATGATTACATATAGTGAAGCTGACTAAACAAAGTGCTATCAAAACACAAAGTAAACAAATTGAAAAAACATTCTTTTGATCTTTCAGTTATAGTAATATGAAACGCAACTGGCCCAACTATTCCCCTTAGTTGCATGCAGAGAAAGAAGGGGTCTCAGATACCTCTGCAAAGCCCTTTTCTTCAGACCCCAAAACTCCAAAGGGATGTACATTGTTCCTTCCCCATAAAACTTACAGTACGTTTCAGCTAAGAAAATTTCAAGTTAGAAAACATTAACTAGAACATTTTAACTGATAATTGTGACCACAACTTTGCCCTTAGTGCAGAAAAGGAAAACTGTGTTTAAAAAGGTATGTAAGAAGATTGTGGTTAATCTTAGGCTGGTTTAACTTGAGGGCATTTTTCCTCTCAGAGGCTGTCTCCTGTGAATTTTACTGGAAGGGAGGGCATCTTGTCCCAGCACAGACAGAACTGTAATTAAGTTTCATTTTAGTCACAGCCAATCAGAGATCTTGTTGCTGCCTACCCTACCCATCCTGTCAGTATCCCACCATACTCCTTCTATCCTTAGCTCATATCACCCACATTTTATTTAATATGGGGGGTAGCCATGTTAGTCTGTATCCACAAAAACAACAAGAGTCCGGTGGCACCTTAAAGACTAACGGATTTATTTGGGCATAAGCGTTCGTGGGTAAAAAACCTCACGTCACTTTCCATAAAAGACTTAACACCACTTCACAGCAGATTAGTCCACATACCCGAAAAGAAAAAGGCCGAACTCCTTTATTCCATTCAACACTTCCCCTTCGCCAGCGCACACTGCCTACAACCAAGTGCTTCGGTTTCTATTCCCTCCCAGGTATCGTTTCCAAGAATCTGCCCGCTGGTTCGCCACCCTTTCCCAGCCTTCGGAACTCCCCGCGCTCGCTGCTGCCCATTTGGCCCTTTGGATTTTCTGCTAGCTGCTCAAAAGCGATCCCAATAAGGGCCCAATCGCTCAATCCTTACTCAGGCAAAGCTCCCCCTCAACTACATGACCGGTGGCTTTGGGCCCCGCTGGCCCGCAGATGTTAACAGGCTCCGGGGGGGGGGGTGTTAAAGCCCAAGGAAAGCTTTTCGCGGGGATCTTACAGCACTAACAGGCCCATTTCTCCGGCAGGGTTCAGACCCCCTCCCCAGGGCTGCGGAGCGTAGGGGGCACAGGCGGCCCTGCACTCGGGCAGCTCCCTCCTAACCCCCTCCAGAAGCCGCTACGTGCCCGCGCCTAGGCACCGTTTACTCTGCGCCCCCGTGGATCTCCCCGCCACTGCCCAACCCCTGCCATCACGGAGCCCCCCGCTGGCTGCCAGATCCTCCCCGGCCCCGCGCCAGGCCATCCCCGGGGGTCTGCTCACACATGGCCGCAGGGGGCCCGCACGGGGCTCTCAAACACCTCCAAGCAGACGGGGCAGGTGAAGCGGGACAGCGGGTCCTGAAGCGCCGATCCCTCCGGGTACCGGGAGCTGCTCTCCACTCCCGCCATCTTCCACGAGCCGGCCGCCCCCAGTACACTTCCGCAAAGCAGAGACGGCGGCCCAAAGGGGCCGGCGCTCCGCCACGCCCACCCGAGTAGGCAACGGGCGGCGGCCTAACCCGCACGCGCAACACAGCAGCTCTTTCGAGCCACGCCCCGTCGCCGCGAGGCCACGCCCCTGGGCGGGCCCAGTTTCTTCAACTCCACCCCTCCCCCGCCACGGGCCTTTCTGCCCAGGGCTGAGCTGGGCGTGGCCAGACTGGGGAAGGGCGTGGGTAGCCTGGAGAAGGCCTGGCAGGGCCGGCGGCAGCCAGCGAGGGCGGTGCGGGCAAGGGGAGTGGCCAGGGGTCACAGCTGGGCAGGAGGTGATTCCAGTAAAGGAACATGTGGTTGTGGACAGGGAAGGGCACAGGCACACAAGGGCGTTCCTTGCGGTAGCGGAGCACAGCCAGGCAATGGAGAAAAGGGATGCAACCAGCCATTGGTAGATTAGCTAAAATTTCCTCTCTCCTTCACTCTATGGGTATGTGGCGTGACATGGGCCTTTGCCTGCCACCTTCCACCACAGATGTGGCTGCATTTCACTGATTCTCTGTGTGTACAGCTCATGCAGTACTTACTGTGGAGGCACTAGGACCCAAGTGATGCCTTTTCTCTCACACCTCCTCCCATGTGGCCTTTGTGGGAAAGGTAACCCCAGAGAGGACAGAGCTGTAGACTCCAGCTGGCAGCCAAAGCAGAGACCTCTAGACAGCCAGAGAGTGTCCTCATTTTTAGAGGACGTTCTCTGCCCTGTGCAGATTGGCTCTTTGCCCTAACCCTCCCCTTCACAGTCCTTTCACCTCTGCTTTACTCCACACTTGCCCTTCTTACTGCCTTCTCCCCTGCCTGGTCCTCCTGCTCTTCCCTTTCCTAAGTAGCTCCACTGTCCCCCAAAAGTGGCACTAACATGTTTGTTGCCCTCACATTGTTCACTCAGCATGTGTGGGGTACCCCTTCCCCCGCCCTGCATCTGTCTGGTCTATTTGAATTGTAAACTCCTCAGGCAGGGACCATCCATTACTCTGTTTGTACAGTGCCTTTTACAATGGGGCCCCATTCTTGGTTGACCTTTAAATACTATTGTAATAAACATGAGTAATAATACTAATTAATAAGTAGGATTCAGGTACTATATAGATGTAAGATTATTATAATTAGCATGAGAACACATCTTTCACTTCTACTGAAACAGCCTGGACTAGAAATGTGTAAGTGATACATAGGAGATGGAGCCTGAAGATGGTTAGAGACTGGGGTTGCACATATCTAAGGAGAGAGTGGGAGGAAATAGTGCTGAAGAATAAGGAGCTTTGGTTGAGATACTTCACATTAAGACTGGTTAAGTGAAAGGAGCTCAGCTCTATCTCTTCACGCCATCCCATAATATGGGGAGGTCAACAGGTGACAATATACTGGGGGTGTGTGTAAATTTAAAACTATACTTCCTCCCCCATATTGACTTGTTAGCCTGGAGAATCCACTGCATCCGGAGATCAAAGGCTGAAACCAAATCTTAACTTTAAAACAGGCTGGAAAATATGGCCAGAAACATTCATAGTAATGCTCAAATAGGAATGTCAAATCTCATGTCTCATGTCTTAAATACTTTACCACAGGGCACACTCTGTCATGCCATACACAATATTGAACAACTAAGTGAGTTATTGGCAGGTTTCATCTTCCCCTGAAATGGCAGGTATTGGCCACTATTTGGTGGCAGATCACCTTATGGTTTACGATTTGATCTTGTAAATCCTTGTTCACTGTGCAACAGGGAACATAAGGCTGCTGCACTGCAGTTAAGTGTGAGCAGAAGCTATGTGTGGGTGCAAGTACTAAGCACTGGGGGCCATTGAAAGCCCGGTGAAGTCAGTGAAAGGATTCCTATTGACTTGAATGGGCTTTGGATCAGGCCCAAAGTGTAGCCCTGTGGAATGAGCAAATAATAAGCTAAAGCCCCTTGTGTGTCTACTCCACTGCAACAGCGCAGGGTTAAAAAAAAGCAATGCCAAGGGAAGAATGGCTATGTCTGAAGAAAGGTGGTCTTAAATAGTGTCTTTATCACTCCAATTAAATATTTAGTTATATGATCATTGAGCCTTAATTTTGCTATTAGTCGGGAGTTACTTGTCAGTGATGCAGAAGCACTGCCATTGTAACACCCTCAGTGGCAGGCAGGAGCAAACTGGACTTCAGTACATGAGCCTCTATCACATGAGCTAAAAGCCTACTGGCTGTTAGCTAAGGCTGTAGAGCAAACTCATTAATCTCTCTCTCTCTCTCTGTGTTTCTAAGTGGTCTTGGTGCCACTAGATGAGACAGAACACCATACCCAGGACAAGAATGGTTTATACCAGTGGTTCAAGAAAAGCCCCTGGCGGGCCGGGCTGGTTTCTTTAGCTGCCGCATCCACAGGTTTGGCTGATGGCGGCTCCCACTGGCCATGGTTCGCCGTGGTTTGCCGCTCCTGGCCAATGGGGGCTACAGGAAGCAGCACGGGCTGAGGGATGTGTTTACACCATTATTGCAGAACTGGGTTCCCCTATGCTCCTGCTCATCATACTTACATATGCAACACGGCAGCTGTGAGATATAGGATCAAGACTTTAACAGACTGATGATCTGATACAGTACAGTGAATCTTTCGTGCTTAAGATTGCACTTAAGGGGAGCAGTGGGGGCAAAAAACCTAACTGGCTTCGAGACTGAGCTTGATAAATTTAAGAAGAGAATGGTATGATGAGACTGCTTACAACTGATCTGCAGCATATATCTCCATCAGCCAGCAATGGGACACTAGATGGGGGAGGCTTCTGAGTTACTACAGATCATTCTTTCCCAGGTTTTTGGCTGGTGCGTCTTGCCCACAGGCGAAAGGTCTAACTGATCACCATATCTGGGGTCAGGAAGGAATTTTCCCACACATCAAATTGGCAAAGACCCTGGGGTATTTTTGTCTTCCTCTGCAGTACAGTGCACAGGTCACTTGCCAGTTTAAACTAATGTAAATGGTGGATTTTCTGTAACTGGAAGCCTTTAAATCAGTGGTCACCAACACATCGATCGTGATCGACTGGTCGATCCTAGAGCCTCTGCCAGTCGATCGCAATTGCCAGGCTATTAAAAGTTGCCTCCACTCCTGACTGAATGGCCTTGAGCCCATCCGAGCTCGCCCAAGTGCCACTCCAGGTGAATCACTTGAGGAGCCGATCTTGATCCGGTGCATCGGGGCTCACGCAGGCAGCCTGCCTGCCCAGGCCCCATGCTGCTCCTGGAAGCAGCTGGCTGCAAGCACTGCTCCCACAGCTCCAATTGGCTGGGAGCTGAAGGACGGTGCTGGGGGAAGGGGCAGCACATGGAGCCGCCTCCCTGCCCCAGGGCTGCAGAGACATGCCAGCAGCTAGCTGCTTCCAGGAGCAGCATGGGGCCTGGGCAGGCAGGCAGCCTGCCTGAGCTCCACTGCACCACTGACCGGGAGCCGCCTGTGGCAAACGCCTCCTGGCCGGAGCCTGCACCTCATACCTCATGCCACACCCCAACACTCTGCTCCAGCCCAGAGCTCCCTCCTGCACCAGACTTCCTCCCAGAGCCTTCACCTCCTCCTGCACCCCAACACTCTGCTCCAGCCCAGAGTGCCAGCCCAGAGTGCCTGCACCAAACTTCCTCCCAGAGCCCGCACCCCTCACTCCTGCACCCCAACCGCCTGCCCCAGGCTCAGCCCGGAGCCCTCTCCCACACTCCAAACCCCTCGGCCTCAGCCCAGAGCATGCACCCACTCCCCCGCCCCTCTACCCCCACCCCAGCCTGAAAGTGAAAGTGAGTGAGGGTGGGGGAGAGTGAGTGACGGAGGGAGGGAGGAATGGAGTGAACCGGGCAGAGCCTCTGAAAAGGGGCAGGGTAGATCCTGGGTTGATCTTAAATTCAAAAAGTGATTTTGTGCGTAAAAAGGTTGGAGACCACTGCGTTAAATCATGATTTGAGGACTTTAGTAACTCAGTCAGAGATTAGAGGTCTATTACAGGAGTGGATGGGCGAGGTTCTGTGGCCTGCAATGTGCAGGAGGTCAGACTAGATGATCATTATGGTCCCTTCTCACCTTAAAGGCTATGAGTGACTGAACAGAATAATGATAAATCTTTTTTATAAAAAAAAAGCATCTTTTCTTAACCAAAGTGGTAGCAATTTATGCAGATATTGTCCTAACACACTGTCCCACTATGCAAGATTTAAGTAAAACTTTGAATATTTCAGAATTAACATTTGGTTGGGAGGAAGTTACAGAGAGAGGAGTGGTGTGAAATGCAAATCAGGAAGACAGAAAGAAAAATACAGGAGGAAAACATACTGTATAGATGATGCCAAATGTTTCCATTCATGTGCCAAAAGATACTTGTCACTTAACTAGCAGAATTAGAAAATCAAAGCCAGGGATACATTGCCAATGACAGAAGGTCTCTGTTCTTTTCTCAGAACTGTGTTCACAACACCCATATTAACAGCACATGCATATCCACGGGTAGATTTCATCCTGAGTTTCAATTTCTGAACCAGCTGCAAAATGTTAATGTGTCAGATTCAAGCCCTTATCTTATGGTGCCTGACTCTGTCTTATAGTTTAGACTTTGCTAACACCTTGCTGCTGCTGAAAGTGCTATAGGCCTCCTGAAAATTGAATTCACTGAGTGCTCTATCAGATGGAGTCTCCTGCCATATGTGGAATACAAGGCACTGAAGATGCAGAGAAAGAACAACGATAGTGTAGCCATACCCTGAGAAACATTCAGAGTTGGTCTTGCAAAACACTCAGCTTCTGTTCAGCTGTAAAACACACACATTGGCACTCACCAGCAGCAGTCTTAGAATCTAAACATTGTTAGTAGAACAACAAGCCTATTATGGTTCACATAGCATAAAAAAAGGAGGAGGACTACTTGTGGCACCTTAGAGACTAACAAATGTACTTGGGCATAAGCTTTCACGGGCTAAAACCCACTTCATCGGATGCATGCAGTGGAAAATACAGTAGGAAGATATATATACACAGAGAACATGAAAAAATGGGTGTTGCCATACCAGCTCTAACGAGACTAATCAATTAAGGTGGGCTATTATCACCAGGAGAAAAAAACTTTTGTAGTGATATCAGGATGGCCCATTTCCAACAGTTGACAAGAAGATGTGAGTAACAGTAGGGGAAAAATTAGCATGGGGAAATAGTTTTTACTTTGTATAATAACTCATCCACTCCCAGTCTTTATTCAAGCTTAATTTAATGGTGTCCAGTTTGAAAATTAATTCCAGTTCTGCAGTTTCTCATTGGAGTATGTTTTTGAATTTTTTTCGTTGAAGAATTGCGACTTTTAGGTCTATAATTGAGTGACCAGGGAGGTTGAAGTGTTTGCCGACTGGTTTTTGAATGTTATAATTCTTGACATCTGATTTGCGTCCTTTATTCTTTTGCATAGAGACTGTCAGGTTTGGCCAAGGTATGTGGCAGAGGGGCATTGCTGGCACATGATGGCATATATCACATTGGTGGATGTGCAGATGAACGAGCCTCTGATGGTGTGGCTGATGTGATCAGTACTTCTCGTTCTTTTTGCTGATACAGACTAACACAGCTGCCACTCTGAAACCAGTCACCATAGCAGAAAAAGTGAACAGGCTTGGACATCAAAAATTAGCTCCCTTCAAGCAGAATATACAGGAAATGGAGTTTGTCAGTTTCAGACTGATCTTAAGTGAAACAAGAGGTAAATGTTCCTGTACTAAAACAAATACTTTTAAAAATAGCTAAAGCAACAGAGTGTAAGTAATTGTAGTCAGCAGGCAGAATCTGCCTGGTTTTTGACATTAGCCTCAAGGCTGTAGGTTGTCCACATTTTATTCATTATGTTATTACTTGCATATGGTTTTGGGTGTCTTGTAGTAACAAAATGTAATGCTATTTTCCCCTTCATTTACCTTCAAGGCTGCTCTGGCTACGGAAGAAATATTGACCTTTTTAGAAAAGGATAATGCTGTTTTTTTTGTGGCTTTCAAACCAACCAGATATTAGAGAAATTTGTAGAATAATTGTATCATGATTTATCAATTGATTTCATTGTTGTGACTGAATAGCCACATTATTTAAAAGGAAAATTAATTTTTTACTGTGATTATGATGGAACTAATTTCTCCTTCCCTAGATAGAGAGGAAATTATGTTGCTGGAAGTGGCCTTAATATCTTTCGGAAGAGATGTAAGACCAAGGGTCTGAGTCTTTGGGATCATTCAAAATCCCATCCCATCCTGAGTATAAGCAGGACTAGTAACTCAGTGACCCTGTCTAAACTTTTCTTCCTTCCACTGTAGTGCAGCATGCTGTTGCCACCCTACACAAGTGGTTGTTTTTTAGCAGTTCTTCTGGAGTACTATGGGTGTCCCAAGAAATATGCCATGCTATGTTGCCAATTTTTGCTGTTTTATCACAAGTCTTACAATATTTAATGTTTTTTTCCTAAAGCCTCAGCTGCTGGATTCTTGTAATTACATGAAAATCTCAATTTTCATTTTAAAGTATGTTTCTAGTTCATGGTTTTAGAAAAAGGTGGAGAATGTGAACCTTAAAAGCTCAAAACCCAAAAGCAAACTAATCCCCCCCCCCCTCCCACACACACTTATTTTCAAGTCTCATGGTTTGGGGTCCTGAACCATGCTCTTTGAATACATAGCATTGGCAATTTTGGAACCTATAGCAGTAGACTGACCAAAGCTCATCCTCCTCTCTGGATCTCTGTGCAGCATAGGTCATGCAGCAACCACTAAACCAGGTCAAAACTTTAAAAGTATTCACAGTATTTTTTTCACTCCATACCATTTTCTGACAGTTAAATCATCCACAGGTGGCCAGGCCCAAGCTCGGAGACAGCATTTTCTTTTCAAGGTGGAGTCTGTGAGGTGGCAACTTTGTCCTATTATGAGGCATTGGTTGCAAAGCCTGTGAGGAGCTTCTCAGTCATTGAGGCCTGGGCTACACTACAGAGTTAGGTCAGTGTAAGGCAGCTTACATTGACCTAACTCTGTAAGTTTCTACACTGCAATGTTGCTCCCACTGATGTAAATTTCCCGCTACACCAATTTAATAACTCCACCGCCGTGAGAGGCTCCGGTTAGGTCCATGTAGTTAGGGCAATACAATGTCCTTGTAGACACTGCATTGTTTACATAGCCTGTTGGCTGTCAGTCCCATGCAAGGCTGTCAGTCCCATTCAATTTCACTGCTGGTAGGCTCCCTCCCTGCTCTGGAGCTGGGACCCTAGCAGCACCAAGAATCCTGCCTGCAGATGAGGCTCCCAGGGCTGCTGCTGTGGTATTAAGAGCCTGTCAGTACCCAGAATCCTGTCTCCAGCTGGGCACTCGCAGGCTGACTGCTGTGTTGAAGGGAACCTGCGAGCCTCATACTCCACCTGTGAGCCCTGCACCAGGCCAGCAGCTCGGGCTGTCAGCCTGTGGCAGAGTGAGAGGAGTGCTCAAGCAGTCGGTGCCCCACAATGCCTCACTTCAGTCAGTGGCAGCACTGCTGGGGAGAATGCACACCATTGACAGAACAAGCATGGTGTGGACGTGAAACACCACTTTAGTTACTGCTGTGGTTGTATGTAGACTTAAGTTAACTAAATTTTATATCAGAGGGGTAGCCGTGTTAGTCTGGATCTGTAAAAGCAGCAAAGAATCCTGTGGCACCTTATAGACTAACAGACGTTTTGGAGCATGAGCTTTTGTGGGTAAATACCCACTTCGTCAGATGCATGTCCGTACTGTAGACAAGCCCTTCGCCAGTGCCTCAGAGCCTGATCCATCTGCACCCTCACCAAACAAGGCTCCAGCTGAACTAGAATCTAGTTCCAGTTAGTCTGGCAGTGGCCAGGAGTCGCCCTGTTGTGGAAAGCCCAGTTTTGTTCAGCAGGCCACTTCCAGCCTAGGCCCTGCTGGGCAGGAGTACCCAGGCCCCATGTACTCTGAAGGCCTATGGGTGGGAGCCCTCAGGCCATGACAGGGAAACACCTGCCAGAGGCTACTCTAGCCCTTTAAATCCCTCTCTATGACATCACACGGGAGATTACGCCTCACCAGCGGCGCACGCGCAATGAGAACATGCAACCGTATTACGTCACTTTCTCTAAACTGATTTGCTGCTGGGTTGTGGCTGCCGCTGTTTCGCTTCGGCTGGACAGAGGGGTATGCGGTTGCCTCGCCGTAGGGCGGGGCACGGGTAAGAGAGAGGAGCGGAGCGCTCCCTTACGAGCTAAGGCTACTGTCGATTCCTTCTCGAGAGCACTGGGCATGCGCCAAAGCTCTTCCGGGTTCTTCTGCTTCCCTACCCGCGCCCACAGGGGTCACTTCCGGCTGCTTGAGGGAGGACGGGGGTCTGTATCCGGGGCACGGGCGGCTTCCTGCAGGCGGGCGGCAGCGGTGACTGGTCGCGGAACCCGGATCCGGTTTCCCCTCGTTGCAGGCTGTGAGTGAGGCGGGCCCAGCTGGGGAGAGCCCCGAGGCGGAGCAGGGCCCTGTTCCGGCTGCCCCTTCCCGGGCGGTCCCTCTCGGGCGGCTCCGGGTCGTAAGCGCTGCGGGTCTTTCTCGGACCCCCGCTTCGCCCGGCTCTCATGCGCCTACCGGTGCGGGGTGCCCGGCCTGCCCCGAGGCGCGGGCTCTGGGTTTCGCTTTCCCTAGCCGGGGGAGGTTTGTATAGGCAGGTATAGCCCTTTCGCGCAGAGCCCCGCCAAGCACAGGTGTAGAAGGGCCCGAGAGATCTCGGGCTCCCCTTGGCCTCCCCCAGCCCCAGTAATGTAATCGGAGACTTCCTCCTCTGGGGGATTGGGAGAAGATGCCTCTGAGGCTGTAAAGATCTGCCCAGGGAATTATTTTGGAGAGGTTGTGTGTCCTGTGTTGTGCAGGAGGTCAGATTAGGTGATCCCATCCCAATATTCCCTTCTGCCCTTGGGATCTATGAAAAAACTAATGCCACGATGTAGTGTATACAAACAAGATTCTTCCATTGACTGTCTCATGCACAGCAGGTTTTGAAAAGGGCCCTAAGGCTACATCTACACTGCAAACATAAATAAATACCATCGCTACCAAATGACAGCAAGTCTCAAAGCCCAGTCAACAGACTTGGGCTCATACTGTCAGGCTAATGGTAGCTGTATAGATGTGCTGAAGCTCTGAAATCCCAGGGGGAGCGAGAGAGGTCTCAGAGATTGAGTTCCAGACCAGTTGGGAAAATCTGCATTGCTACTTTTTGCTCTGTAGCCTGAGTCAGTCGACCCAAGCTCTGAAGCTTGATGCTGTGGTGTTTGGTTGGTTTTTGAGTGTAAATGTACTCAGAAGGAGCAGAGAGGATGGGAGCCCATGCAGGTAACTGAAGGCTAGCAATGATTTCTAATAAAGTTTCCTGACTTTGTATCTGGGCCAGGAAGGCTCTGAGGCAGAATTAGCAGCAAAGTTGGCTGATGATTAGCTGTGGAAGAATATTCAGGAGAATGCTTTCTTTGAAAATATAGAATTGGCAACATATTAAGTGAGGAGAGCGGGAGAGAGCTTGGTTTTCCCAAACAGCATATTATGGAAACAGAATTGAGAAGGATACCAGGTTAGATCAGGATTTCAGTCCATTAGCTATAGGTTCAGAAACTGAGCTGGGTACACCAGGTCAATTTATTCTATAGGTTCAGTTGAATTCGGGTTAAAAAAAAAAATAGCTGCCTGCTCGATGAGACCCTGTTGCATGAGCCTCTCAACCTCAAATTGCAGGGATATGCCTGTGGGTTTGTGGTAAAATTATTTTGATGGTTCAGCCACATTTCATGCCGAGTAGCTCAGTGTAATATGAAAGCTATGTTCTCGCTGCCTGGGTCAAGGAATCCCTCTTATAAAGTCCTGATTCAAAGAGTTCATGAGTATTTTGAATGATACCAATTTGAGTAGTTAAGAATTATGGCAGAAATAGCACGGGGATTTTCTTCTGTAGGTCAGGGGATTTTTCTTGTTGGATGCTTTAGAAACCATTTTAAAGACCAGTATAAGACTGCGTGGGTTTTGTTTATTCTTAATGGGACAGAATTATTTGACTTCCCTATAGATTGGCAATTTCAGAGCAATGATAATTCAGCTTTTTCTAATGTAATCACAGTTCTGAAGGTGGCACATTTATTGTCTTATAAATATGCTTAATATGTCAGCTATCTTTCTTTAGCTTTGTCATTTTGAAGAGTTTTTGTACTTCTGGGTCAACTCTTCTTAACTGAAATACTACAGTTTATAAACAAACTGATGGCTTTGATTGAGGGTGATACATTAATGTACGCTGTAGGCTGCTGTCTTTTAATAAATTTAATCATAATCTAGGATGCCTTAACATTCAAAACATTTTTGTGTTATTAAGCATTTTCTTGTGCTCAATGCAATAGTTTTCGTTTTTTTTTTTTTTTTAAGTGTTGATGAAAGCCTTAGTGACTGAAATCCTATTTCAGCCTCAAAGGTAACAGCATGAGTAGCAGCATATTGTAAACTTTCCTCATATTGCTATAATGGTATTTCACCTCTACGCTAGAGTAAATGTTCCTTGGATTGAAAGGGCTGCTGAATCTCTATGACCCATTCATTTTTTTATTTCTGTGCTGAGACTTTCAGTGATGAAGGGGTACAGATATATTAGTGGCTTTCTTTACTCCACTAGGAACTGGACTAAGATGACAGCTCATAGTATCAGAAGGGTAGCCAAATTAGTCTGGATCTGTAAAAGCAGCAAAGAGTCCTGTGGCACCTTATAGACTAACAGACGTATTGGAGCATGAGCTTTTATGGGGAATACCGACTTCGTCGGATGCATTCGTCGAAAGCTCATTCTCCAATATGTCTGTTAGTCTATAAGGTGCCCCAGGACTCTTTGCTGCTTTTACAGCTCATAGTATGTAGTTTATCAAATAGTCATGAGATGTTACAACTTTCAGTGAGTGATTTGCAGGGAAAGGGCTCAATATTCTTTAACAATCTTCTGAGCCAGGGAAAGTCATTGCTATTCAACCAGGTTTATTTGTGCACTGAATTTCTTGTCAAGTACTGTAACCATGTATGGTGGAAGTAAACTGTTGCCATCATACACCTGTTAGAACCCGCCTGCTGATTAGTGAACCGTTAAAGATAGGATTTTTCAGGGAGTTAAACTGTAAATGTTGAGAGGCAAAACAAGAGTTCTCTTGAAAGTTGTTGCCTTCTATCTAAGGCTCTGTCTACGCTGGCACTTCCGTTGTTAATTTTGTCGCTCAGGAGTGTGAAAAAACAAACCCCTGAACAACAAAAGTTTTAATGACGGAAAGCAGGTGTGAACAGTGCTTCACTGGTGGAGTCGTGCTCCCAGTGACAACGCTACTGCCCCTTGTTGAAGGTGGTTTTGTTTTGTCACCGGGAGGACTCTCTCCTGGTGACAGAGTGGCTACCCTGTGCACCTTAGAATGGTATGACCGTAGTGGCACAGCCATGCCGTTGTAAGGTGTGCAGTGTGGACGTAGCCGTAGTTTGTCTCATATTTTGATTTTTATACATGAGCTGATGAACCCTGGCATGCCCACAAATGGCAAGTCATGGGAGCTTGAGATGATTATGAATGTCCTGCTTTGAGCAGGGGATTGGACTAGATGACCTCCTGAGGTCTCTTCCAACCCTGATATTCTATGATTCATAAGATCTTTACGAAGGACTTACTTGTCTTTAGGGGACTTCCTAATCGTGATGCCCCATTCATGAAACAAAGCTGCTGTATCGTACAATTATTGAAAATAGAGATGGAGGTTAGGATATCTAATCCAGCTCCGTTCTAGTGCAGGATTGTTTCCTGTTTAAGTCTATTATCCAGACTGGTTTGAAAGTCCCAGTTGATTGGAAGCAATCGGAGCTCTTTTGCATAGCCTAATTATTTAATTTGGGAGGGAGGTGGTCGTTGAGTAGTGGCATTCTGCTGCTTTTATCCAGTTCTGTTTTATACAAATAAAGAAATAACTTTAGGGAAGGGGCAGTAAATTCATCCTGTGGAGAAGACTCAACTGCATTTTTATGTATGGATCTTGGGCTGAGGTGTGAATTTAGCACTCCATATTCCCTGTAATTCCCAGCAGAACTCTCTGATTTCAAGAGGGAAGCATGTACAAACAATCTTTGTGCAAAACTTCTAGCTTGTTTGTTCACTTCCTCATTGTTGTATTCAGCATTACTTGGTGAAATAATATACTTGAATTTGGGACCATTGAAATTTCTGCTCTTTGTTTCTTTCTTCTACGTCCTCTTTTTTCCCCTTTTCTTCTTCTTTAATGTCTTCCTGATGTATCATCTGTCCAACAGCAATTCTACACACACACACTCTCTCTCTCTCTCTCTTCATTCCCATCTGCTAAAATGATCAGCAACTGAATAATTACTGATGGCGTTTACATGGGCTTAATGCAAGTTGGGGAGTTCACACTTTTGAGTAATTGTTTTAGGCTGACTGCAGACTCAGAAAGACAACACTCCATTGACTTACATTTGGATCACAGCTGGGAGGTTTTCACAACCATAAGGACTAGATATGTACTTTCTTTAAAAATGAGAGCTTGTATTCTGTAGAATCTGGATGACATCAGGGCAACACAAATACATCTCTGCTTTGGTAGCATTTGGAAGCCAGTGTAAAGGGCTTGCCTATGCAAGAGACAACAAGTCACTAAAGTAGAAACACACATTAGTACACTTGTAAAAACCATAAGTAACAGGTTTTGTACTACACTGGCATAGTGGGTCCAAGCAGGGCCCGTACTAGCTGTTAAAAGTAGGGATCCCGGCCTTTTGATGTAACTGCAAGTTTCAGGCTAAAATCTTGGCTGTGCCACTTGCTGCCCACTGCTTCCTCTTCAGTTGCATGCAAACTCTTCCACAGTTGTGAGATGAGTGTCGAACAGCCCCACCTCCTTGGCAGGTAGAATATGCACAGCTGGATAGGATTATCAGTCGCACACAGAGACTCACAGATAAGGTACAGCTTGAAAGACTAGAGTGCTGGGCTGCGCAGTCCATGCAGTTAGAGAGAATTACAGCAGAAGTCCTGAGTTAAGTAGAAAGAACCCTTTTGGAGCAGTTCATGTTATTTATATATTTTTTTCTGGAGAAAGCAAAATAATAGATTAATAAAGTCCCTGATTATAGTTCTCCATGCAATTTAACTCAGTAGCCCCCAGAACAGTATAAACAAGTCACTTTGTTTTCATCGCACCATACCCTTGCTTTTAGTCATCAAGCCATTCTGTTCTTACAGACCAAAAAGCAGCTCTGCTCTCTTTAGGCTCACATGCACCTAATTTCTTTGGGGCTAAGGCTGCCTTGGCTCAAAGAGCCAGATGGGACTTGTGGAAATTGTTATGGACTCATTGCTGGGATTTAACTCCCAAATGTCTATATCAGTCTCTGACTTGGCTTTGTTCTAGAATGCAGTTGGAGAGGAGTGTATAATGGCTGTGAAAGGCTCTCCATGGGGCACCAAAAGACCAGTACACCTATTACATGATTACAGAAGCCTGAAGAGTTTGTGGTTGGAATCTACTGCTCCATGAACACCTCCACAGGCTCCTGTGGGTATGTGGAAATTACAAGCATGCTGGAGTAGTACCGCTGTAATGACTTATCTTTGTTTTTCTTTTTATTCCAGAAGAATCACGATTACTGAAAACTTGTAAAAGGCTCAATAATCCGCCTGTTGCAGAGTAACCATGGAAGAGACGAGGTAGCCACCCAAGAGTGAGCCACAGTCCTATTTCAATGGATTCAAAATATAAAGACGATTTATTTAAGAAGTATGTACAGTTCCATGAATCCAAATTGAATGCTTCTGACAACAAACAGCGCCCTGTTAATGATGAATATGTGCGAGTGGCAGCCTCAGCCTTACTCTGCCTTCCCAAGATTGATCCCTTTTATAGATTCCGGTTGATTAAATTTTATGAGATGGTTGAAAATTCACTAAGATCCCTGAAATCCTCAAATTTACGTTCTCTCCATAGTGCATTCACTATGCTGGAGATGATAGGAATTAATCTCTTTCTTTATCCTTGGAAGAAGGAATTCAAAACTATAAAGGTAAGACGTTTCACACGTGGAGGTAATACTTAGAACAATGATTTGTAGTTTCATCTAACTTTATTTCTGAGTGTTTTTTGCGTTGCTGCATGACAGATAGGCAGTCCTGGAGTCTGAAATCCTCTCTCTATCCATAAAACAGGCAGAATCAGTGCAAGCATCCCCCTCCGGCTCCCCTCCCACTGGCCTGCTGTTGTATCCTGACTTTGACAGCGAGGAAATAGCACTAGGGTGAATGAATAGTTGACTTCTAAGTTCACTCTATATTTGCCCTTTCTGCCAGAACTGCTATTAATTTAGCACTAATTGCAGTGTGCAGTATTTTGTGAAGTGGACACTTGTTTACCAGGAATTGGATTGGAAACCTCAACTCATTTCACACTGGCAAGCAAACTTCTTTAGTTTGCTTTAAGAACATCTTTCTTCATTCCTGATCACGTGGAGCCATGATTTTTTTTCTTTTTAATGTCATAAAAGATAAGTTTGGGACAGTGTTTCAAATGATTCATTTGTCTGCTGTGTTTTTCTGTCTGAATCAGTAAGCAAGTGCTCATTGAGTTTCTCAAGGCGGGGAATCTTCCATGGCCTTGGATTTTTAGAAAAGAGAGAGTGTACCTAATAGGCCTTGGTAAAAACTGGCCTAGAACATACTTGTTACGTACATGTGTGTTGCATCTTGGGCTTGTATTTTTAACTTCTTTCCCAGGAGACTTGCTCCTCCTCTTGAGGGATTTTCTGTCCTTAATAATTATTAGCATGTGAAGCACCTTTCATCTGAGGCACTTTGTAAATGCACATAATAAATATTATGTCTATTACAGATAGGACAGCTGAAGCACAGATTATTGTCAATGTTTCATGGCTGCAGAATTTGCTATAAAATCCATCCTTCCTCCAAATATGAACTGTCATTTAAAAATGTTTCAAGCATTATAGTATGAAAACCTTTGAAATGTGAATGGCATAAACCAATGCAGCACTCTTCTTCAGTCTGCAAACATCCTGAAGTATTTGCTGAGATTCAAACTAACACTGTTCATGTCAGTACATTTAAGTTTGAAATTGGATAAGATTTTAACGTCAACATTAACAATTTCACTGACTGCTTTAGCAGAAACATCCAGTTAATTTTGTGATCCCATGTTCCCAATATGGCCACAAGATTCTTAAATATTTAGCTGTCCACTACCCACTTCGGAAACCTCCATCTTTCCCCCACCAAAGCTTGTACAGTGCAGTTGTGTTGTAAATTCAATTTCTGGTCCGTTAAAACTGGATTATTTAAGGGAAGCTTAAAATAAACAATTTAATAACAAGAGGATTACATGCTGATCATATGGTCTTCAAATTTAAGCAAAACCTTCCTTTTTTGGATTTATCTGAAGCTGATGCAGAATTTTCAGTCTGTCAAACAGGAGAGCTAAAGAATTTGGGTTCAGCTTTCTTGGAGTACATGTAGTCTTTGATTGTCAGAGGTTGATTAGATAGGACTAACAAGGCTCCTATATTGTGCCCAGCACTGTAGTGTCCGAGCATCTAGTCTGCCACTGAGGTTATAACTTAACTTCCCTTTATTTTCCCCCTTCCAGACCTACACGGGACCTTTTGTTTATTATGTAAAGTCCACACTACCTGAGGAGGATGTAAGACAGATTCTGAACTACATGGGGTATGTCCAAGAACTGGGAACCATGTATAAGCTCAAAGAGCTGGTTGATGCCTTCCAAGTGAAAATGGTTTCATTTGAACTCTTTTTGGCAAAAATAGAGTGTGAACAACTGCTTGAAATTCACTTGCAAGTGAAGGATAAAGGTTATTTGGAGCTTGATGTTGTAAATGAGCGAAAAAATAGCAATGAAGATGTTAGAGGCTGCTCAGAAGCTATGAAACGGCGCACAGAATGCAAAGAAAACTTGAACACTTCTATGGCACGCATGGTTCTTCAGAAATCTGCTAGTGAAAGAGCCCCTAAAGAGTACTTCAAGCCAAAAGTAAGCAAGCCTTCTAAATCCGTGGATACGTATGACAGCTATTGGGAAATCAAGAAACCACCATTGATGACTTCGTTGAGTCTAAGAAAAGAACCAATTTTGGTTGATACAGCAGATGACATTAAAGATGAAATAATACGTCCATCACCATCTCTTCTTGCTATGTCAAGCTCTCCACATGGGTGTTCAGATGAATTTCTGCCAATTTCATCCCATCCCAATGGCATGTTAAGAACAAATGTCCCCTACAGCTCCTATATTTCTGCTCAAGAAGACTTAGACTTATATACTGATCCTGATTCTAGAAGTATGTTAAATTTTAAAAGACAAGAAGTTAGTAAACCTGATGTATGGCTAATAAGAAATGATGCCAATCCCATTTACCACAAACGTACGCATCTAGCCAAAGAGACAACTTCCCTGAAGTGCCAGAATTGTGGCATAACTTGCGGCACTTCTATTTGCCAAAAATGTGACAATCTGCTCATCTATAGGCAGGAATATCCAGCAGTGAAACAGAGCAGTTATTCAATCAAAACAATTCCAAATGATGGCTCGTCTCCTGGCTCTGCTTTAAGAGAGAAATCTCAGTATGCATTACAGACTCAGAGTCAAGAAAGAGCTGCTCAGCTGAGTTCAAAATCCAAGCCTTCAGGCACCCTGCGCTGTGGCTTCTGTAACCGATCTGGAGCTTCAAACACATGCACATTCTGTTCAAAAGTCTCATGTGATGCTTGCCTCAATGCTTACTATTATGATCCCTGCTGTAGAAAGAGTGAGCTACACAGATTCATGCCTAACAATCAATTAAACTATAAATCAACCCAGCTGCCCCACCTTGTTTATAGATAGACTTGAAATTCTGTGTTTGAGGGGAGAAACAAGGGCTAAAAACACACAGAATTTTCTGATCTCATTGGTAACAAATATGATACTGACCTCTTTATGTATAAATATTAAAAAAAAAACAGATGTGTCCAGTTTTTGGAAATACATTTCAACGACTAGGTGCCAGTTTCATTTCTAGTGGCTTCACAAATGCTGTGTATACATTAGAGTTCATGCTGCTACCATTTAGGTGGTTCTTATCTGATAACTGCGTTTCAATTTAGATGGGGGAGAAGAGCACATTTTCCTTTCAGAGTTGGCAGCTGTTGCACTTTAAGTGACACCACATCTTTGTTATTACATTGCAGTGATTGCCTCACCCAAATAAAACTACATAAGAGTATGAAATTAAGAGCAGCATTTTCAGTGTATAGTGAAATCACTGTCCGTTTTGATAGAGTAACTTTAAAATACTTGCAGGAAGTATTTGCAAATTACTTGGTTGCCAAAAAGGACTAATTTTTGACGAGTTTGGCTGCATTTCCTGAGCTCTAAAATGTAAACACCAGGACATCGCCTCCTCATGTTTCCTCCTTCTCCCTTCCATCCCCCAAGGTGTTTATCTCAAGCTTATACAATCTGAATTTGAAGAGAGTTCTTGCTTTATTTTCTAGTGTTGCCAATACCATCCTACTGGTTTTTACTGTGTGGTATTTTTAAAAGGTGAATCTGTATACATGTCACTTAAATTATGCCTGGAGTGTTCTCTTTCCAGTTCAGTACTGATTTTATTCATCTTCTGTTGCACATGTATTAAATCCCATTCCTTGTACTGTAAATAGGTGATTGGAAACAGTTTATTTTTTAATAAATAGATTCAATATGTTGAATTCTAAAAGTGGTAAAATCATTATGTAACTATGAAGCCTCTCTGGGTTATTTGTTCAGATGGCTTTTTTTTTTTACTTGTACTGTATTTCATGGTTTACTACAGTCACTGTGGCAGATTGATATTATTGGCTCAGAAAAAATTTTGTTTTCTTTGCTTCCTTCTTTAAAGCACCCAAAGCGCTCACTCAGGAGACACCTCTTCTAAATTAATTGGAGTCTTTCCTGAATAAGGACTGCAGGATTTTGGACCTAAGTGCACATTTTCTTCCCTTATGCTTATGGGAACTTTGTATGCATAGATGAAAACCCTGCATTTAAAGCCACTGCAAAGTCTATAGCATAGCTCAGCTGGCAAGGCAGTGATCTGATTAAAATTCACAGAGCTTGTATGACTCTCATTCGAGTAAGTCCATCAGTTGTAGATGAGAATCAGGCAACAAAACTTATTATTTATTTGTATGACTATCGTGCCTAGGAGCCCTAGTCCTAGACCAGGATTCCATTGTGCAGGGTGCTGTACAGTTTGGCCATCAAACCACGCAATAAATTAAACTACATCTTCTATGAACAGACTTTAGTCTTATGGGAAAAGAAAATCTGCAAGAGCCTCCTCTTATTTTTGTCTTTTTACATTCAGACAAGCTAGTTAAGACAAAATATTAGGGAACTCAATCTGAGTATTGGAATCAAACATTTAAAATATCTAAAATTATCTAAAGTGTTTATTATATTTTTTTTAAATTAATCCACTTTGCACTAAAATAATAAATTTTTGAACAGTTTGATTCTAGGTTTTGTTTTGTTTTCTTCCCAAATGTCCATTGTGTGGAAAAAACATGCATGAATGATTGGTCACCAATGTTTTCGTACTGTTTTGGGTTGCGGGGAATTAAATAGGTTAATATTGTAAACTTAAATATTTTAGCCATAAGAGTGTCAGATATACAAAAGAAAAGACAAAACTTAATTTTACAGAAGGCTGAGAGAGGCTACTCTGACCTGCATTAAGAAATAAAGTAAATGGCATGTGGTTAGCTATCAGAAGACAAATCAAGTGACTGCAACTGAAAATGTTATAAGCAGGTATTATCTTGCTGACTGAAGGCTACGGGAGGGGTTCCCAAACTTTTTGTTGGCATGACCCCATTTTAATGAATTCTTTCCTGCCAGGACTCCAGATAGCATGGAAGATGCTGTTTTGTAGAACAGCATGGCATCATCCATGCACTGTGACCTTGCCTGCACTGTATGTGCAAGGTCATGCTGTAGGAGCAAAATGGTGTCTGTCTTCTGTGACTCCATGTACTGATGGTGCATTGTGACCCACAGTTTGGGAACCATTGGGCTAGGCTCAGTATTGCTTAGGTGAATGATGTTAAGGTTTTCAAAATCTTAATGGCTTTTTATAAATACATACATATATATATGTATAAAATAGAACACATGTAGATACAGTATGTATATAATGAAGAATTTAAAACAATTTTACTACTAAAATACAGTCTGTAAGGGTGGCTCTCATTTTGGTAGTTACTTTTTTCTGTTCATCTTTCTGAAGTGTCACGCCTGTTTTGGCTGCTATTCAATGTACCTTCTAGTTCACTAGTTCAACTTCCATATTGTTACTTTCACTACAGTAATTAACTAAAACTGTGATGCCACGTAACTTATACAGTGACCATAGCAGGGACTACTATATTTGCTTTAAAAAGGAAAAGTCCTGTGTTTATATCTGTCATTGAATACTGTAGTACAAAACTGTGTTGAATTGCAAGTGATACCATGCTCTATTTTTTATGTATCTTACTGTATGGGTTGCTGTGATTGAGACAGTAAAATATATGCTAACTTAAAATGCAGGTGTTTTGCATCTGATTTCTGTTAAAACGTCTGAACATGTTTTGAAGCTTTCTCTTAAAGGCCTGTATCTTTATGGAGGGTAAGAGGGGAAGTTGAGTGCATTTAGATGTCTCATACATACTTTGCACAAAAGTTTCTCATTTGGGCACTGACCCATGTATAAGTGTATGTCAACCAGGAACCTCAAGTTCATGGAAATTCAGAACATTTCTCATTAAATGTAGACTTTTTAAAAAGTTATTTTAGAAACCTAGCAGCATGAATTTGCTTGGTCCATAATGTGAAGGTTGTCATACTGCTTTCTAAGACTATATAGGATACACAGAGCAGATATGTACAGTGTGAGATCCTCCTTTAGTTTACTTGTCAGACTTGATTGACTGCACCATTATGAGGACATAATATGTGTTTCTTTTAAAATCAGCTTCCTGATGTACATACATATGCTATAGCTTTTGTGTAAAATAAGTGGAACTGTTCACATGCATTTTTTGGCAGTTGAGTTGAGCTTGTTGGCTGCATCCTACTGGTTTTGGAGTAAAACTATCTTCCAGATTCCAAACTAGACTGACTTTGGGTTTGAATACGTTTTAAAACTGTTACGTGAATGTCTTAAACCAGTAGAGGCCCAGTCCTGCAAGCTCTTTATTTCCAGATAATTTGAGAAATCAGAGTTCCAGATGCATGTCTGGGAGGATCAGGCCCAAGAAGTTTAACTAAAACATTTTTGCAGTGGCTTGCATCCTGGACTTCTGTGCATGTAGAGCTAATGTATTTCTAGTGCATATACAAAAAAATTACTTTCTTACTGCCTGACACTTCTGGTTATGGTTCAATTTGTTTTGCTTCCTCTATTGCTTTGATAAAAGTTTAGACACATTGTCAAGTAGTTTAGCTTGACAGCTTGTATAATTTGCACTCTAAAGGTATTCTGTGGAGGATATCCCTCTGGGTTCTAAGCACCTAGTGTGCGTTATTGAAAAATATCCAACAGTACCTGTTAAAGGCTATAATATAGTTGCCTTTTTTTAAAGAATATTGAAGAGATTTTTAGATCTTACTGATCTGATTTCTGTAGTGATTATGATTTTGTCCGCATGCTGAGCCTCTGAGTGAGAGACAAAGGTGGGAGTTAGACAAAGTAAGGTAACGTATCAAATGTATTTATTTAGGCTATGATCCAGCTTTCTTTTAAAGTTTTGAGCAATGAACCATATTTTTAATAAAAGCAGCAAAGAATCCTGTGGCACCTTATAGACTAACAGACGTTTTGGAGCATGAGCTTTCGTGGGTGAATACCCACTTCTTCAGATGCATGTGGTGGAAATTTCCAGGGGCAGGTATATATATGCTAGCAAGCAAGCTAGAGATAACGAGGTCAGTTCAATCAGGGAGGATGAGGCCCTGTTCTAGCAGTTGAGGTGTGAAAACCAAGAGAGGAGAAACTGGTTCTGTAGTTGGCAAGCCATTCACAGTCTTTGTTCAATCCTGAACTGATGGTGTCAAATTTGCAGATGAACTGAAGCTCAGCAGTTTCTTTCTGAAGTCTGGTCCTGAAGTTTTTTTGCTGCAGGATGGCCACCTTAAGGTCTGTAATAGTGTGGCCAGGGAGGCTGAAGTGCTCTCCTACAGGTTTTTGTATATTGCCATTCCTAATATCTGATTTGTGTCCATTTATCCTTTTCCGTAGAGACTGTCCAGTTTGGCCGATGTACATAGCAGAGGGGCATTGCTGGCATATGATGGTGTATATTACATTGGTGGATGTGCAGGTAAATGAACCAGTGATGGTGTGGCTGATCTGGTTAGGTCCTGTGATGGTGTCGCTGGTGTAGATATGTGGGAAGAGTTGGCATCGAGGTTTGTTGCATGGATTGGTTCCTGAGCTAGAGTTATTATGGTGCGGTGTGCAGTTACTGGTGAGAATATATTTCAGGTTGGCAGGTTGTCTGTGGGCAAGGACTGGCCTGCCACCCAAGGCCTGTGAAAGTGTGGGATCATTGTCCAGGATGGGTTGTAGGTCCTTGATGATGCGTTGGAGGGGTTTTAGCTGGGGGCTGTATGTGATGGCCAGTGGAGTCCTGTTGGTTTCTTTCTTGAGTTTGTCTTGCAGTAGGAGGCTTCTGGGTACACGTCTGGCTCTGTTGATCTGTTTCCTTATTTCCTCGTGTGGGTATTGTAGTTTTGAGAATGCTTGGTGGAGATTTTTAGGTGTTGGTCTCTGTCTGAGGGGTTAGAGCAGATGTGGTTGTACCTCAGTGCTTGGCTGTAGACAATGGATCGTGTGATGTGTCCGGGATGGAAGCTGGAGGCATGAAGTTAGGCATAGCGGTCGGTAGGTTTTCGATATAGGGTGGTGTTAATGTGACCATCAGTTATTTGCACCGTGTTGTCAAGAAAGTGGACCTCCCGTGTAGATTGGTCCAGGCTGAGGTTGATGGTGGGGTGGAAGCTGTTGAAATCGTGGTGAAATTTTTCCAGAGTCTCCTTCCCATGGGTCCAGATGATGAAGATGTCATCAATGTAGCATAGGTAGAGAAGGGGCGTGAGTGGACGAGAGCTGAGGAAGCGTTGTTCCAGGTCGGCCATAAAGATATTGGCATATTGTGGGGCCATGCGGGTGCCCATAGCAGTGCCACTGATCTGGAGATATATATTGTCCTCAAATTTGAAATAGTTGTGTGTAAGTATAAAGGCACAGAGCTCAGCAGCCAGTTGTGCTGTGGCATCGTCAGGGATAGTGTTCCTGACAGCTTGTATTCCATCTGTGTGTGGGATGTTTGTGTAGAGAGCCTCTACATCCATGGTGGCTAGGATGGTGTTAAAAGGATAAATGGACACAAATCAGACATTAGGAATGGCAATATACAAAAACCTGTAGGAGAGCACTTCAGCCTCCCTGGCCACACTACTACAGACCTTAAGGTGGCCATCCTGCAGCAAAAAAACTTCAAGGACCAGACTTCAAAGAGAAACTGCTGAGCTTCAGTTCATCTGCAAATTTGACACCATCAGCTCAGGATTGAACAAAGACTGTGAATGGCTTGCCAACTACAGAACCAGTTTCTCCTCTCTTGGTTTTCACACCTCAACTGCTAGAACAGGGCCTCATCCTCCCTGATTGAACTGACCTCGTTATCTCTAGCTTGCTTGCTAGCATATATATACCTGCCCCTGGAAATTTCCACCACATGCATCTGAAGAAGTGGGTATTCACCCACGAAAGCTCATGTTCCAAAACGTCTGTTAGTCTATAAGGTGCCACAGGATTCTTTGCTGCTTTTACAGATCCAGACTAACACGGCTACCCCTCTGATACATATTTTTAATGTGTCAGTTGTAGTATGTAGCTTTCAAGAGAGCCAGGCTAAGAACACTGTCTTAGATTTTTTTTTTTTTTTTTTTGGGAGGTGGGGAGGATGTTCTACACCTAATTCTGAACTTTATATAATTGTGTTATTTCTTTAAGGTCAGCTTTATTAAGGCATCTGTGCTTATTCTTGTGAGAGAGCTTTTAACTTGAATGCATTGTTTATCTGTTCTTTATAATTGCACTCGTTTTTTACACTTGTACCCGTCTTGAAAACATTTTTTGGCAATGGCCTCTTCCATTTGCTATTTCTCTTCCCTGTCCATTTTCAATTCAAATAAATTTCTGCTTGTATGCATTAGCCTCATGGCAATTACCTCATTGTGCTCCAGAGTACAAAGTCACAAATTACTGGATCCGGTAATCTGTCTGACCCTTTGCTCTGTGTAGGGGTGATGCTGAGGATTCTTCGGTGGTGGTTTTGTTCTGAAACCATGAAAACCTGTATGTACATTATATGGTTAAGGTTTCACGGGTTTGTGGGGAGACAAGTGGTAGAGCCAGGGTGCAGCTCCTTTTTCTGATAGGCTTACATAATACATTTCCAAGCATGTGGTAATGTGTGGAAGATAATATTGCTCCTTACAGCATCTTAAGAACTTTGGGATAGGAATAAAGTCCATGTTTATACTGTGCCTAGCAACCCAGTTCAGATTGTTGGGACCTTTGGGTAATAACACAACAAACTCTCTAGTATGGCTTTACAGGTACCTGTGCTGTGGAGCAGCTAACAGCTGCTAGTAGGCTTGTATGGCAAAGGGTGTGTTTCACCAGGGGAGGGAGGAAGGAAGCATGTACTTAACCCCAGTTAGCTAACTGGTTAAAATATCAGTGAGGACAAGGCAACTGGGGTTAGTGCTCCAGTTAAAGCCTGTAGGGGAGCCTTGGGATTGAATCGAGCTGCTATCCCAAGTTAAGAACAGACAACTTTCTGCAGTAAAGACAAACCCAAAGTCAGGGAAGCAGCATGGAAGGTTGGGCTGCCTATGTGAGGCTATGAGAGTAAAATAAACTCTTGTGGAGTTGTCGGCATGGGCCCTGGCTATTTCAGGGTGTATATGATAGCAATGTGGGTGGGGAAGATGGGGGTCCAATTTAGAAAAAAATAAACTACTTCAAGGCTTACTTTTATTTATTTTTGTTTTTGTTAATTGCTTGGAATCAAAAAAGTTTTATTTCTTCACACATTAGGAATCTGGAAGCCACTGAAGCCAAGATTACAGTTAGCTCAAGGTAGGTCAAATGTTAATTATCTTAACAGTGTCTATTAGTTACTAATAGGCTCCTTTCTTGGCTGCTGGGGGTCCAAGGTCAGACTACTACTGTTCCTGTAATTTTCAGTTTAAGGTGCACATTTTCTGTGGCTAGTTTCTATCAAAGCAATTCCTGCTTTACGGTGAGAATGCAGATTGTTTTCTGAACTATGTTTCTAGAAATTTAGCAACTTTTCTTGCAGTGAGCTTTCAGTTGATCCTATTATCAAAGACAACATCAAAACTCCCCTTAGCTTCAGTGGTGCAGGAGCAGGCCTGAGATGTTTAGTATAATGAGTGTTCCAGCTACTTGTTGCCAATTGGGGCCTACCCTATTCCCTGCTTTGGAAATGGCTTACAAGTTCAACACTCTTCCCAGAGGAGACTTTTATCTTCAACTGGGGTTGCCAACTTTGTAATATTTAAAAAACACACACTACAGCAGGAGTGCACTCTCCCTTCCCTAAATGTTATCTGTGTGTGTGAGGGGTGGCTTTGTCCTTCTCCCACTGTGCTGGCCCCCACACTCCCCGGCACGTTTCGCCACTCTTATCTGGCAGCCACGCAGGGCAGGGAGTGGGATGAAGCCAGCTTCTGGGGTCAGGAGCCAAGCATGCTGGGGGGAAGGAAAGGGAAGGCTCATGGCTCAACTTAAAAATAATACTCCTTTTGGTGGAAAGGAAACTTTTGTCTCCCTTAAATAGGGCCCATTTTATTTGCATTCCTTTGTATGCAAATAGCTCTGTTTTAACTATCCTATCTAAGAGTTTCACACTACACTATTGTAAATCAAATTGCTGTTATCAGTATTGAGCTGTTATCTTTCTGACTAGAGGCAATATTGCACATCTCATCATTGCACATGCACAAATTCTACCCTCTTATGTACTTTCGAATTAGGCTAGACCAGGGGTCGGCAACCTTTCAGAAGTGGTGTGCCGAGTCTTCATTTATTCACTCTAGTTTAAGGTTTTGGGTGCCAGTAATACATTTTAACGTTTTTAGAAGGTCTCTTTCTATAAGTCTATAATATAGAACTAAACTATTGTTGTATGTAAAGTAAATAAGGTTTTTAAAATGTTTAAGAAGCTTCATTTAAAATTGAATTAAAATGCAGAGCCCCCAGACCGGAGGCCAGGACCCAGGCAGTGTGAGTCGCATGCCATAGATTGCCTACCCCTGGGCTAGACTATGAACTCCAGGAGTGACCTAGTTGAGGTTTGTTGCCAGAGGCATATGTAAGCTATAAACTTGGATAATCAAAACAGCTGCTACCAAGTAGCACATCTGAAAGTAACAGCCTGTTTGCAGGACTCTAGTTATATTGAAGCTGAATCTCCTTGTAGGAGAGGAGGGAGAGAGAGAATCTCCACAAGCTGCCTTGCCTACTCCCACATGGTCTGTGATTGACACATCTCAACCCATCCCATGTGTACTGTTGAAAGAAAGCACTCTGTATTTGTAACTTGTGTGGTCCAGTATCTGCTAATCTACTACTAATCACAAGAAGGATCTGGATAACACATCAGTCCTTAGCATATGGTAGGAACACTATTAGACACCAGCACCGACACCCTTTCTGACAGCCTTGTAGGAAACAGTCAACACCCAGCCTTAGAGAGGCAAATATGGAAGGCTCTCCAGTTGCTAAAACATAGTTTTCAACTCTCTAATGTTGATAAATACAACATACAGCTGCTGGAGAAGGGAAAGGTCCCAAAGGAAATGCAGGCTCGGTCTATCATAAATCACTGTGTATGTGATTTGAAGTGCGGCATTGATGATCTAATTAAAACCACTCCTTCGCTCAGGTGTGATGGCCTGAAAACTATTCAGTGTTTTGTGACTTATTCCGTGTTCAAACAATCTCAGTCTCTTTACTCTTTAGCATGTAAATTGTTCTGTTGGAAGACAGGGTGCCTCTAAGATTCTCCAAGAAGAGGAGATGGCAAATGGAGAATGAGTAAGAAACGTAGAGAACCTTGCACCTCTAAGTCATTGGTCCAAATCTGCATGAAGGCAATAGTGATGAAAAGTTACACTCTGATGCCTTTGTGAAGTGAATTTGGTGAGTCTCAGCCTAATTTCTCATCACAATGGATTTTCTTTTTAGCAAAGATGCAAAAAGTGAGCGGTCATGAACACTAAATAACCCTGTGACTCTGATTATAATCCCAGTGTATATTCTGGTAGAACTTCTCAGTGGCAATCTGTGACTGAGAGGAGAAAGTCACATTCCCTCTCCCTCCCCAGTAAAGCTCGCTTGCCCATACCAGGTGTGTCTGTGTCCCCTGAGGATCTGGGCAGTGAAATTTTAAAAGATATTGATGTATTATCAGGTAGAGCCAGGCACATAGTGTAGTGTTACAGTTTATGGCCTAAATGCTTAGGGCTATAGAAAGCCTGTAGTAGAAGATAAATTGTGGATTTTTTGTGGTGGTGGGTGTGTCAGCCCCAGAGAGATTGTGCTAGGGGTGTGTGGAGCACAGCTTGATGCCTCTGTCCATGGCAGCCTCGGGGAAGGGTCTGTGGCTGTGTGGATTCACTGGCCACAACTAATGCTATTTTACTCTGTGCCAGGAAGTGAGAGGGACAATGATTCTACCTACCTTATACATCCTGTCCAAAGCCTATTTAGTCAGACTGTATTCATGGGAGCAGGATTAACCCTTTATGGTCCTAAGAGATCTGCTTAACACTGCTGTAAACACAGTAAAATTTCACCAAATACTCAGTTCCACCACTTCCCCTTGGAAAACTGTCATGTTAGCAACCAGGGCATGTGCCCATGTTGTGTGTGTGTGTGTGTGTGTGTGTCTCAGTTATCTTCTCCTCATTGAGATTTTACGTGATGCAGAAACTGCTACTTCTATTGCTCCTTATGCTGGGGGCACCTGGGTTTGATTCCAGCATCTAAAATCAAGGACAGTGTGGGGACATCTTTTTCATGTCATCTGACAGAACAAGATGGAATCCTCTAGCCTTAATGGGCATCTGTAACCAGCTCTTTTTTGAGATGTCTCTGTGGAAAAGCCAGGGACTGAATGAGCCATGGAGACTGACCTACCCTCTCCCTCCTAGAGATGGCAGCTGCAGTTCGGGGTTGGGGCAGCTTTGCTGTGTATCTACACTGTGCTCAACTGAGAGCCCTTTTCCAGGGGTACTAGTGTGGCACCTTTCACCGGTACTAAATTCACCTTTTTTTTAAATCAAACCCCATCAAGGCAACTCTGGTATGCATGTCCTCTGCTTTGCTGTAAAGTAACTATAGATGGCACTCCGGTATCAGTTACTAGTTGTGCACAGCAGTTTCCGTGTTGAAGGTATACAACACTGTGACTGTCTGATTTAGGGGAGTAATATCAGTTCTGGTCACTTTGTAAAAGGTACATTTATTAGGTTTCTGCAGTGAATTAATAGCATAGTGTGGACCATAATTAATGGTGGGAAGGAGATAAATTCAGTTTAAGGAATGAGAACAGGATAACAGTTAATGACAACACAGTGGAAGCTTTACAATGTAGGAAATACTATTTCCAGTGTGAAAAATAGAGACTTCAGGGGAAAAGCTGTTGGAAAAATACTTTGCAATCAAAGAGATGTGGTTTTCCAGAAAGCTCTCCCTGCTCACATTAGATACTTGTGTGTGTTATAATTATCAGATGCTAATCTCCCCAGGCTCTCTTCTGTGATGCCTGAGACACCTGCATTAATGATTTAGGGCCACAAGATGTTGCCAGAAGTCCTCTCTTGCTGTAGTCCGAAGAGTACAGAGCAATTCCTGTGGAACTCCTGAGCAAGGTTGGCTTATGGCATTGACCAACTACCTAGTACTAAGCAGGGGCTGTCACTGTCTCTGTTCCCTTCCCCCACTGATTTTGAGCTTGCGTGTGCAGAACAGAATAGTGTATTTCAGATACTAAGCCAAAGAAACATTAGAATTAGTGAGAAGTTAACACACAAGCAGGTGCAGCTATTCTGTCCATATCTCTTCTCACAAAGAGAAGAGGGTCTCAAGTAGTGTGGATGACCTTGTGCAGGCTTGGATAAATGTCACTGTCACCTCTGTTTTGCCTCTGTGCACAGATAGGGATCCTGGAGACTATCATCTTTCTTCTTCCTTAGCCCTGGCGGTTTAAACTCCACAGGTCCCAGCATCAAGAATTTGTTGAAATCCATCTCTGTCTCCTTCCACAAGGTTAGCAGAGATCATTGCCAGGCAGTGCAAAAATGCAGACACTTTTCAAGGTTTTAAAATGTTCCATTTTCACTCTTATTCCTCTGTTTGACCCCCAATATCTGAAACACACTGAAATCTCTGATCTTACTCTCTTTTGCTTGACATAAAAATCACAGGCATGCTTCAGAGATATGCATACACACACAAAAATCATCTGCAGTCCCCAAGCCCATGGTGTTTTAGTGTGTTTGTGAAGATTTTACCAGTTTGGAGCCTAGTTAATATTAATGGTGCAAAATAGAGCATGACAAATGCATTGCTGTATGTACTACAGTGAGCACTGAGAGTCGCTAATAAATGCGGTGGTGTCTTCTTTTTAAAACACAAAAACTACTTCATAAGGGAAGGGAGGTTGTAGGTACCCAGATCCTGGTAGCTGAGCCCAAAAGCCTTTGGACCAAATTTAGTCTTGGTATAATTCCACTAGCTGCAACCAGGAATTAAATTTTCTCTTCGTGTTCAATGCCTGCTGTGTAAAGCAGTGGTCTCCAAACTTTTTTGATCGTGCACCCATCAGTAAAAATTTTTTTAAGTATGCACCCCCTGCTCCAGCCGAACTGTCGAAGCAACAGGAAAAAAAAAAAGCCACTCGGACTCCCGGTTGAACTGCCTGGGGGGAAGAGGGGGGGAAGGCGGCAATCCTCCTGCTGTGTACCCTGAATGATCCTCTTACGCACCCCACTTTGGAGACCACTGGTGTAAAGTATAACTATGTTAAGTATCACAGTATCCTACCTATTCTTGCAGTCTAGGGTCTGACTGTTACTATCCCCTTGTGTTGAATCCACCAAGTGAATGTGTGAGCAGGATGTGGTGATGGACACATTCAGCACCTTTGTTTCATTCAGAAATAGTCACACCATGTTCTGTGCAGGGGATAGACAACTATATCCATAAACTCCCTGTGATGAAGTGGGAATTTGCTGTAACATTTTTAGGAATCCCAGGCATGCCTCATTTCTCTCTGCATGTGGCATTCCTAACTAGTGGTTGCAAAAGGGTAAACATTGCTCCTGGAATGGCACAGCAGACAGGAGGTGTGTGTATCACCTTGCTATTTGGGGGAAATGAATAGGATCATTAAAGAGCAGCCCAAATCTACATGGAGTCCAGCAAGAGAAAGGGATGCCCCAACAACTGCACAAATCAACACCCAACAGCAGGAAACCCCAGCAAGTGGGACTTGTGAATGAAGCTGAAAAACAAGGTGGGCAGGTAAGTGGAAAAAACGTTTTGGCATTTTTTTTTTTTGAGGGCAGGCAAAGGGTAGAACAGAGAGAATCAGGTAGAGCCCATTACAGCTTGGCTGGCCCATCAGGGCATTGGTTTGACCAGGGTGGACCATGGCTTACCTTCTGCCTCTCTGTGTTAACCTCTGGCCTCTGAGATTCTGTATGCCAGGGAACTAATAATTAGTTATCTTGTTTTGGAAAAGGCTTCCTTTGTCACTGTGAATACTCACTGAGAGCATTGCACCCTGAATGGGGCAAAGTACAAGCCTCACGCAGGAATTTAGCTTGGCTGGATTCACTGTAGGGAGAGAGAGAGAGAGAGAGAAAGGGAATGCTTGTGCCAATGGTCCAATCTGTAAGCTCTCTAGCGTAGCTGCTCTAAGCTGACAGGAAAGAGCTCTCCCCTCGACTTAATTAATCCACCCCCAATGAGTGGCGGTAGCTACGATCATTGGGAGAAACTCTCCTGTTGACATAGTGTTGCCCACCACCAGTGCTTAGGTTGGTGTAATTTATATTGCTCAAGGAGGTGGCTTATTCACACACAGAGTGACACAAGTTTATGCTGACATAACTGGTAGTGTAGACATAGCCTCAGAGTGTTGGAGGGTATGGGTCTACTCCTGTGGAACTGTGTGGGTCCTTGGGGCCTGGTGCACTAAAGAGGTGATTCCCAGAGGACTGGCTGGGGCATAGATCAGACCCTGTGACACTTCCTCCCCCTCTCCCGGTTCCTTTTTTAGGCCATGTGGTTCTGTAATTAGGACACTAGGCTGTCGGTCAGTAGGCTTGGGTTCAAGTCTCAGCTCTGCCGTTGAATGTCAGCCCAGTCTTGGGTATGTCATTTTTATTTCTGTGCTTCAGTTTCCCCATAGGTAAAATGAGAGAGAATGAATGACCCCAGAGCAGGTCTGAGCTTTAATTTCATGTCTATAAAGCAATCAGAACTCCTTGAATGAAAGATGCTATATAAATGACATAGTCTGAGGAAGTAAATATAATTGGCACACCTGTCTGTGACAGACATGGCAATTTCCTGCAGTAGTTTTGAGACATCTTACTGTATTAAGTTATGTATCATTATGGGTCAGGGTTTATATGTAATTCCATGGGGGAGGGGGAACACAGCCCTCCAGGACTTGAGGGAGGGGGAGGTGATTAGGCAAATTCACTCAGCTTGTAAGAACTCCAGAGAAGTCCCTCCGTCTGAAGAGACTCATGTAAACTGGTTCAAAATGGGCTCTCCAGAGCCCAACAGGCAAAGAAAGAACTTCTGGATAAATAGCCGGAGTTTAATTTGACTCAGAGGCTTCTTTCTGATCCAGCAAATACCCAGGCCCTTTTGCTCAAGGAGGTCCCCAGTCCTACCTGGGGAGGGTTGGAAGGATTTGGCCTATTGATGCACTATAAGACAGAGGGGTGACATCTGGGTAAGCTTATTAGCCTGCATGTACATCCTTTATTGTTTTTAATATTTTTTCACTATAATGCCTTCACCTTAAGAATAAATGTACTTGCCTAGAAAGGGCTGTGTGGTAACTTTTAACTCTGGGCAATTACAGCTGCTGATAGCCTCTGAGGAGAAAGCAGAAACTTAGACACAGGCCTGTTTAGGTTGTATGGCTTGGTGGGAAACCTTCAATGTAAACAAGGAACTGTTCAGTATGGAAAAACTCAAGTCAGGAGGGAGAGTGGCATAGGTCTCCATCCAAGAGAGGTGACGGCTGAAGAACTGGAATCCCAGAGTGGGTGCCCTCAAGTGACCATGGAGGGGGAATTGAGGTGCATTTGCCCTGAACTGTGACACTGTCCTCAGACTTTAATTTGCATCCACAGCCAGGCAGGCTCTCCCTACTGGAGGAGCAGAGGTTAACAGGTGATTCTGTGATGAGGTCTGCTAGTACTTAGACCAAGGCCCTGTGTGCTTAGTAAGAAGTTGGACCTTAATTCTGCAGCTAGGCTCCCTGGATGGTGTGGCATTCTGGTGTAGCTACTGTATTTATTTAAATATGAAAATGGAGGTTCTCATTTCATTAGATGTGACATTAAGTAATGCATACAGTAATCCCTGGGTTACTTACTGATATTCAATACAGTTTATTTGAAGCTGTTCCCATCTTTTCAATGTGCTGCTGATTTTGTATTAACAAAGTGTAATGGCCTCAAGTTGTCAAGGGGAAAAGGGGAGGTATGTCACATTTGGGGCTTTTGGTACTTAAGGAAGCATGGAAGGCAGTTTAGGATTGTGGGTTGTCATGTTACCTGGATGTTTCTGAAAAAATCATTGTTAGTGAAATACATAACAGTGCTGACATTTAAACAGTCATCTTTAGGCTTCAGAGTTATCACCGCTGAACAGGACAGTTCACATATTTTACAGATGTTTCAGGTTGTCTGCAAACTCAAAGACTAATTTAAAATTTACATTAATTTAAGGCTTTCTGGACAGCTGAGGGCTAGAACCATAATTTAATAAAGAAAAATGAAGAGAGATGCAGGAGGACAGTTTTGCAGCCATAGAATTGCAGGCTAAGGCCCTAAGGCCCTAGGATACAGTAGAACCTCAGAGTTACGAACACCAGAGTTACGAACTGACTGGTCAACCACACACTTCATTTGGAACTGGAAGTACACAGTCAGGCAAGAGCAGAGATTGCCCCACCACCACCCCAAAAAGCAAATACAGTACAGTGTTAAACATAAACTACTAAAAAACAGGAGGAAATTTAAAAAACAGTTGACAAGATAAGGCAACACTTTCTGCACTTGTTTGTATTAAATACCTTTTAACAAATCTTAATTTTCTTCTGCATAGTAAAGTTTCAAAGCTGTATGAAGTCAATGTTCAGTTCTAAACTTTTGAAGAACAACCATAAGGTTTTGTTGAGAATTATGAACAACCTCCATGCCGGAGGTGATTGTAACTCTAAAGTTCTACTGTACTCTGAACTATCCTGGACAATCAAAACTAAGTGACATTCATCACGGTAAGTGAACAAAGTACATTTCTTGCTGCAGTATATTTATTATTTTGTTTATCCAGGATGGCCTGGCACTGTGGCTCTCTGCAGAGGAAAAAACTTCTCCAGCCTCAGGCCTGGAATAACTTTCACTTTCTTTGTATGTATTAGCGTGGGTCTATGCATTAGCACATGCAATGGTTCTCTGCAGGAAGTTGCTGTAGAGATCCTGCCCCCTGCATGTGGTTCCACTGCAGGCAGGTCTTTCCAGCTCTTTGGAAAAAGGAACAGGATTTGGCATCTGTTTATTGGTGGAAGTATCACACAAATCATTACTGTGAATGACCCATCATATTTCTAATGCCCCCATAGCTGTAGTGTCCAGACTCCAAATACAGAAGTTAAACCTTGCCTTCAGCTTGATCATAAAGTGACCTTGCTTTTCACCACTCCTAAACTCACTTTGTGATTCAGAATACTCACACAGTACTTCATGTCTTCGCTATCTGTTTTCATGATCAAAGGATTACTTTTGCCAAGAGGGGTGTTCGCACTGTACTGTAAAAATAGTCAGGCTTTAGCCAGGCTCTCACTCATCTCTAGGAGAGAGTTCCATTCCTGTTCTCTCGTCACTGAGAATGCCCTGCTCCAGTCTCAGCAGAGCTGAAACCTGCCATCTGTCAGCTTTGAGGGCAGTTGCCGTGGCAAGTGTACTGTGTTATAAAGTCTAACTATTGCCAAAATGTGTGTGTCCGCTGCATCTGCCTCGTGATTTCAGACTGAAAGGTAGGACTGACCAGTCTGGGACCTCAGAAGAAATAAAGGGTCATGATCTGGGTGTTCATCAGCACTCTCCACTGCCTACATTTAAACCCCCTTTCGTCCCATCACTGCAAGCCCAAAGCCTTGTGACCAGCCTTTCATTCTTTTCCAAGTGGGACAGGCAACGTGTATTATGAATAAATGTTGGCTTAATAGCCATTTGATTTTGCTTTTCAGCCTGAGGCATATCACTCTCATAAATTTTCCAGTGAAGAACTTTATTATTTCCTCAGTCAGAATAAATTTTCATGACCAGAAAATGGCTGAAGCAAGAGATTTTCCTGTCAGTGTTGGCACTGTATATTTTTCAGTCAAGCAATCATATGACCACATAAAAACCAGTCTTAAAACACAAGTGCAATATCTGCTTAAAGTGACAGGATGAGTGAAGTGCAAGTCTAATTTTTCTTTCATAACCCTTGCCCTTCTCTTTATTTTTCTAAGGTGACTAAAAGTCCAAGTAAAGCTCATCCCCATCAAAAGGCTATTTTGAAGAAACATTGTTAAATTCCTGTCATCTTTAAGGCCACACTCTGGTTTCTTCTCTTACCTTTTTTGGTGACTATAGGGCCTGTGAAAGATGTCAGATTGCAGCTATGCAGCCTGAAGTCTTATCTACCCCCTGACTGGGTTTGTCTTTTAGTTTGGTGGCTGGTGTGTAATTATTGTGGTAGTTCTCAGTCCAGTTCCTGGGGATAAATATTCACCATCACAGAACCCATCACCAATTGGCAACCTGAGGAGAAGCTGAGGACTGAATTCCCCTCATTCAGGCATTGTTGGCACACACTGCCAAGGCTGGCTGTTGGGGGTAGCTTGCACTGCCACTGCCCAGTCAGGGGATAGATAAGATTTCAGGCTGCACAGCTGCAATCTGACCTCTTTCACAGGCACTATATTCACCAAAAAAATGTAGTAGAAGAAACCAGTTTAGGGCCTTAAAGATGACAGGAATTGAACAGTGTTTCTTCAAAAGAGCCTGACCCCTCAAAAGAGCACCCTCAGTTCTCAAAGAAGTCATTTGGGTTTCACACTGATGTAACTACTCACTCCAGAGCAGTTGCCCCCTGATTCTCACTAGTGTAAGAGAGAAGCATCAGGCCCAAAATATTAACACAAGATAAAAGAATTCAACTGTTTAGGTTATTTTAAAAACAAAGTATAGAGTGAAGGAAATGTGGGCTAGAAATATCATTCAATTTGCACCTTCAGGGCAGAATGCTTATTAAGTAACACCTAGACCAAATAGTAGTATAAATAGGGAGATAAGGTGAGGAAGTCATTGGCCTGGAAATTCTTCAAAGGGAAGGAGGAGAAATTGATTTTAAAAACTGAGCAAGATAACAAAGTGGTATCTAATGCCTCCACATGCCTAAGCGACTCTTTCCTGAAATACTCTCATTCTGTGTTCCAAGTCAGAGAAGCACAGTGAGTGTGAAGGGAGTTGACAGATTTCAAAGGGAATATTAATTAGAAACAAATTGACTATACATGCAAAGATGTATTTAAACCAAGATATTTCCAAAGGGAATTCACTGCAGTCACATTTGCTAAGAACTTGATAAGATACCAAAACTGGCTGCTTTCAAGGTAAAAAAAAAAATATTTTTTCAAAGGCGCTCACTCCACTTGTGTCTGAAATGGCTAACCCTACTCTAGTTAACTGCAGAGATGCTGGCAGGGCTGATTTGCAGGCCAGTAGCCAGAATGCTTTGTGCTTACAGCTACTTTGCAGCAAGGCTGCTGTCTGAGTTACAGGAACGGACTGCTAGGTTTGGCAGGAAGGGGTCAATTGTTTCCTGGGTGCTTCCAGCATCTAGACTTTGACTGTTTATTATCATTAGTTAACATGAAGTAGCAAGAGCTGTGCGCCAGGGGTGGAGGGAACCCGTTTGTTCTTGGTGAAGGAAGAGCTAACATAAACTCAGGTTTCCCCTCCTCTCACACCAGTGCTGAGGGGGAAGAGGAGTCCAATTAGTTGCTTTTAAAAAATGGAGAATGCCTCAGAACAAGGATGACCATAGGTCCCATTTTAGCCAGGACAGTCCCTTTTTTAAGCTCTGTCCCAGTCATCCCAATTTTTATTTTTTTTTTTTTTCAAAACTGGGCTGGCCGCACAGGGGTTGGCAGCAGGGTGGCTCAGGCCTATCTGTGCACAGGGAGGAGAGGGAGGACTCAGGCTGGCCCTGGGTGGATAGCAGGAGGGCTTGAACTGCCCTGTGTATGGGGGGTAGAGGGAGGCCTCAGGCTGGCGCTATGCTGGCAGGGGGGCTTGGGCCGGCCCTGTGCATTGAAGGGGGAGGGGACCTCAGGCTGGCCCTGTGCAGATGGAAGGCAGGGAGGGCTCAGGCCAGCCCCATGTGGGGGGCGGTGAGGGGGCCTTGAGCTGGCCTCTGGGGTGTCTCATTTTCTCTTTGGGAAAATATGGTCACCCTAAGCATAGGAACATTGGGAAAGTTATAGGTGTTGAGAAAACCATTGTGCAGGAAGGTTGGCTAGCTCGGCGGTTTGGTAAAGGGCTATGGATCCTTATAGAATGACTTTATAAAGTATCAGAGTTGAAACATTATGAAATCCTAAATTCTTCCCTTCATGTGGCCAAAACAAAATGTACCTGCCACTGGCACATCAGTGCCTATCGAATTCTCCATTTGATGAGCAAATAAGCTTTTGTGCATATAGTTTAGGAAAGCAGACATCCCCCTACATACACAGTCTGGGGCACAGATTCTGCTTGCGTACAAAAATGCAAGGCTTCATTGACATAAATGGATGTGCAGGAGTAAGCACATTTGCAGATATTCTGTTGCTAATTAAGCCTTTAACTTCCCAATTTCTTCAGTAAAGGACTGGAACCTAAAACTGGAAAAACCCTTCCACAGTTCTGTCTGGAAAAGCAGGCAGGTGTGGCTACCAAGGAGACACCACAATGCACAAAGGACTTAAGAAATTGGAGCTAGGGAATGCTATTTGATCACAGCACATCTGTTCCCTTTAAGATAACACCATGTAGCAAGCTATGAAAACAACAGACTTTTCGTTCTATCCCCACAGCTCAGACACCACCCTTTTATGAAATAGCTGTGAACTAGAACAGTATTGTAAGTAATAACATGTACATGATCACCAAATGGTTTTTGCAAAGGGAAATCAGGCCTCATCACCCTACTAGAATTATTTAAGGGGGTCAACAAGCATGTGGACAAGGGAGATTCACTGGATATAGTGCCAAGGTCCTCACCAAAGTCTTTTAAGCAGCATAAGCTGTCATGGGATAAGAGGAAAGGTTCTCTCATGGATTGGTAACTGGTTAAAAGATAGGAAACAAAGGGTAGGAAAAAGTGGTCAGTTTTCAGAATGGAGAGAGGTAAATAGTAGTGTCTCCCGGGGTGTGTACTGAGACCAGTCCTATTCAATATATTCAGAAAAGATCTGGAAAAAAGGGGTAAACTGAGGTGTCAAAGTTTACAGACGAAGCAAAAGTACTCAAGATAGTTAAATCCAAAGCAGACTGTGAAGAGTTACAAAGTCTCACAAAACTGGGTGACTGGGCAACAAAATGGCAGATGAATTTCAATTTTGATAAATGCAAAGTAATGCACATTGGAAAACAATCCCAACTATACATATAAAATGATGGGGTCTAAATTAGCTTTTACCACTCAAGAGAGAGATCTTGGAGTCATTGTGGATTGTTCTCTGAAAACATCCACTCAATGTGCAATTGCAGTCAAACAAGCGAACAGAATGTTGGGAATCTTTAAGAAAGGAATAGATAAATATCATATTGCCTCTATATAATTCCATGGTATGCCCCCATCTTGAATATTGTGTGCAGATGTGGTCACCCCATCTCAAAAAAGATATATTGGAATTGAAAAAGGTTCAGAAAGGACAACAAAAATGATTAGGGATATAGAACAACTTGCGTGTGAGAAGAGATTTAAAAGACTAGGACTTGATAGATATGATAGAGGTCTATAAAATTACGACTTGTGTAGAGAAAGTAAATAAAAAAGTGTTATTTATTTCTTCTCATAACCCAAGAATTAGGGGTCACCAACTGAAATTAATAGGCAGCTGGTTTAAAACAAATCCAAGGAAGTATTTCTTTACACAATGCACAGTCAACCTGTGGAACTCTTTGTCAGAGGATGTTGTGAAGACCAAGACTATAACAGGATTGAAAAGAGAACTAGATAAATTCATGGAGGATAGGTCCTTCAATGGCTATTAGCCAGGATGGACAGGGACGGTGTCCCTAGCCTCTGTTTGCCAGAAGCTGGGAATGAGCGACAGGGGATGGATCACTTGATGATTACCTGTCCTGTTCATTCCCTCTGGGGCACCTGGCACTAGCCATTGTCAGAAGACAGGATACTGGGCTAGATCAACCTTTTGTCTGACCCAGTATAGCCGTTCTTATGTTCTTAAACATGCCCCTTTGCAACTCTCAGCCCTGGTCTACACTATGGGGTTAGGTCAAATTTAGCTGCGTTAGGTTGATTTAAAAATGACTGCGTCCACACAACCAACTCCATTCCATCGATCTAAAGGACTCTTAAAATTGACTTCTGTACTCCTCCTCGACGAGGGGAGTAGCGCTAAAATCGACCTTGCTGGGTCTAATTTGAGTTAGTGTGGACGCAAATCGATGGTATTGGCCTCCGGGAGCTATCCCAGAGTGCTCCATTGTGACTGCTCTGGACAGCACTTTGAACTCCAATGCGCAGGCCAGGTACACAGGAAAAGCCCCGGGAACTTTTGAATTTAATTTCTTGTTTGGTCAGCCTGATGAACTCAGCAGCGCAGGTGACCATGCAGTCCCCCCTGAATCATAGAGCATAGAATATTTCTTCGCTCTCCCTATCATCTCCGTCCTTGAGGTTATCGCAGATTAGAAGACAAAAAAAAAAAAAACTCACTCGCCATAACATGTTTTCCGAGCTCATGCAGTCCTCCCACACTGACAGGGCACAGTTTAATGCATGGAGGCATTCAGTGGCAAAGGCCAGGAAAAAATTAAGTGAGTGCAAAGAGCAGAGGCAGGACACGATGCTGAGACTAATAGGGGAGCAAACGGACATGATGAAGCATCAGTTGGAGCTGCAGGAAAGCCAACAAGAGCACAGACCCCCCACTGCATCCACTGTATAACCACCTACCCTCCTCCCCGTGTTCCATAGCCTCCTCGCCCAGATGCCCAAGAACGTGGGTAGGGGGAGCCAGCCACTCCACTCCAGAGGATGGCCCAAGCAACAGAAGGCTGTCATTCAAACAGTTTGATTTTTAGTGTGGCTACAATAAGCAATGTGGCCTTGTCTTTCCCTCCTCCCTCATCCCACCTGGGCTACCTTGTCCGTTATCTCTCTTTTTATTTTAAATTAATAAAGAAAGAATGCATGGTTTCAAAATAATAGTTACTTTATTTTGAAGGAGGGAGAGTGGTTGGCTTACAGGGAATTAAAATCAACAGAGGAGTGGGTTTGCATCAAGGAGAAACACACACAGCTGTCACACCAAAGTCTGGCCAGTCATGAAACTGGTTTCCAAAGCCTCTCTGATGCACAGCATGCCTTGCTGTGCTCTTCTAATCATCCTGGTGTCTGGCTGCTCAAAATCAGACGCCAGGCGATTTGCCTCAACCTCTCATCCCACCATAAATGTCTCCTCCTTACTCTCACAGATATTATGGAGCACACAGCAAGCAGCAATAACAATGGGAATGTTGGTTGTGCTGAGGTCTGACCAACAGCAACAGCGTGCTTTTATATGTCCAAAGGCACATTCTACCACCATTCTGCACTTGCTCAACCTATAGTTGAATTGCTCCTTACAACTGTCCAGGCTTCATGAATGGATCCCCAGAGCTCGTCACTGGGGAGCAGGAGTGCAGAGTTGCAAGGGAAGTGATGGAGCTGTACACCATGCTTGGACCTTGCTAGGAGCCGGGCAGGGAAGACGTTCCCAGAACCCACAGCTAAGCTACATGTCCGACAAGGACAGTTACCAGTCTTACTGCAACATCTGCTGCCAGCAGCACCCAGGAGGACCAGTACCGATCCCCCAAGTTTGTCACTGGGGAGCAGGAGAGCAGAGTTGCAGCGGAAGCAGTGGATGAAGACTGTTAGCAGTTCTACTGCACCATCTGCTGAGAAGGCAAGGAGCTGCTGCTGTGTAGCAATACCAGCTGCTGAAGGTGTTTCTGTGTCGAATGCTTGGAGGTCCGGGTAGGGCAAGGTACCTCGGCCAAGCCAAAAGAGCAAGAGCCCTGGAGCTGTTACATATGTCAACCACAGAAGTTCTATGGGGTGTTACAGTGCCGACCGGACTGGAATGTATGGCTGCAAGACTTCTTCACCAGTGACAAAGAACAGGAATATGATGCACCTAAAATCTGAAAAGGCCAGTACGTTTCCCAGAGTCACTACCCTTGATAACAGAACATCAATGATTGCATCGGCTACTTGGATCACAGCAGCCCCCACAGTAGACTTGCCCACAACAGCAGCGGTGACGGTGAGCTGAGCAGGCTCCATGCTTGCTGTGGTAAGGCATCTGCACGGGTAACCCAGGAAAGAAGGCACGATATGATTGTCTGCCATTGCTTTCATGGAGGGAGGGGCACTGATGACATGTACCCAAAACCACTTGTGACAATATTTTTGCCCCATCAGGCATTGGGAGCTTAACCCAGAATTCCAATGGGCGGCAGAGACTGCGGGAAATGTGGGATAGCTACCCACAGTGCATCACTCCGTAAGTCGATGCTAGCCATGGTAGTGAAGACGCACTCCGCCAACTTAATGCATTCAGTGTGGACATACGCAATTGACTGTATAAAATCAATTTCTAAAAATCGACTTCTATAAAAGCGACCTAATTTCATAGTGTAGACATACCCTCAGCTCACCAGGCAACATGAATGCCTATAGCCTGTGTTGTCACCACCCTTTGGTTTGAATGGCAACCTGCTCAGTGTCAAGTTGTAATATACTGGCTGTGCAAGGAACTGTTATGGATATTACCCTCTAGCTCAGAGCCTGGCCAAGGGGTCTGCTAATGCTTCTAGCTCTAGGCGTTCTACTTGTAGTTGAAGGTCTGGGGTTCTAGTCCCAGATCCTTCCACCCATGTATTTGTGTATTTATAAGTACAGCTGGCCAAAAAGTTTCCTACAATCTTTTTCCCACAAGAAAATAAAAATGCTGATTTGTTGAAATCAAAACTTTCTGTGCAAACGTTGATTTTTCATAAAAAAATTCATTTAGAAAAGAAACCAAGTGTTTCAATAATGTTGAAACATTCCATTTTGACCTTTCTACAATGGAAGGCTTTGATTTTTCATAGGAAATGACAGTTTTATGTTTATTTTAAGTTAAATTATATTAATTTAAAAAAATCAGTCAGAATGTTTTTAATTTACCCAAAATGTTTTTTTTTAAATGTCATGTTCTGGGATATTTCTAGGGGTTTGCTCTGATTTGAAACAAAAAAATTTGGAAATGTAAAAATTTCCCACGGAATGGAGATTTTGAGTTTTGATCAGCTCTCTTTATACTGTAATGGTGTATTGGATTGCAACACAACATCCTCCTCCATGTTTGAAAGGAATTTCCAGTACGTGTTTCCCCTCCACTAATGTTAATGGGAATTCTGTGTGCCTGTTGAGGGAAGAATAGAGCCCTTAATAAGCAATTACACTGATTGCTTTTTTTTAAAACTGAAGGTTCAGCTGACATACAGATAGGGAGCTTCCAGTGTTTCCAGGACTCTCAATTTTATTCCAAATCTTAGCATATTTGGTGATTTTCTTAAAGCCCCAGCTCCTGGATTCATGGAGTTGTGGAAAATCTCAGTTTTCATTAAAAAAAAATAAGTTTCTAGCTTTCATAGTTGAGGAGAAAAGCTTGAAAAAGGGACCCAAGTGAATACTAAAGGCTTAGAAGCCAGAAGTCAATTGAAAAAAATGTATGAGCCTTAAGCCAAACTCATGATTTTTAATGCTTGGGACTGGTAAAATTGGCCAAAGTTTTTGACTGCATCTGAACTGGAACTCAGAAATAGGCCTCTCTCCAGTTTTGACTCTAACCCATAAGCATAACAAAATTCAAAAGGTTGGGGGTTGGATCCAAATAAGTTAATCAGAATTCCCTCCCTGTGAAAATTGGAAGGAGTTCTGATTTTGGTTCTCTCTCATCAGAGTGGAGCTGCTTCTTTAACTCCACAAAGATGCTGCTTCAGTACATGTATACTCAGGAAATTATAGATCAGCGAGTTTGACCTCAGTCGTAGGTAGGATCCTAGCGACATTAATAAGGGATGAGATCACAAAACATCAAGAGAAATATGAGTTGATTAAAAACCAGCCAGCTGGGCTTCATCACAGATAAATCTTGTCAAACAAATGTGGTGGGGATTATTTTTTTTAAGGCGATAATGCACTGAGCAGACAGGCAAGCGGGAAGTGATGGACACAGATTTCAGTAAGACATTTGACACAGGGAGGCACAGTAGACTAATAGATAAGATTAGTAGGTACAGAATGTGCCTGGGAGATGGAGAGAAAAATATTACTTTGCTGTCCTATAGAACTGATCATGAGAAGATTTCAGAACATTGCCCAAGCAATTAATGTAATCTCATCACTCTCTGTGGTAATTAAATATTATTTCTGTTTACAGATGGGGAAACTGAGGCATAGAGCGCTTATGCGACTTGCCCAAGGCAACAGAATGGTGCTGTGAATAAAACTGCCTAGATCCTTCCATCCAAAGATCTCACAACACATAGTAAAAATTATCTAGTTTGTTATGGTAGGTGTCACTTTTATTCCTAGTCTTCCATGGTGTCTTTCATAGCATGTGTTCAGACTTGGGAAGACATCTTGTGTATTAATTTTTGGTCATGCAAGAATCTAGGTAAAGGGAGATGTGAGAGTAGCAGGAGAGTTTGCTCTCTGCCTTGGTAACTGATGGGAGTTTGCTTCTTGGGAACCTGGCATTGGTTTGCCTGCATGCTGTTTTTGACCACCTCTGTTTGAGGACTGGAAAATATGTGTAAATAAAAGAAGTTATATTTAAGATACCCACACTCCTCATCACTGATTTCTTCTCCACTGAGAAGTCAACCTGCAAGATCCTGAACATCTTCTACTGCTTGACAGTGAGGCTACAATACTATAATTTTACAGCTGGGGAAACTGGGACATAAAGAGATCAGTAGAGCCAGGAATAACATGCAGGATACAGTCGTGGCTCACAGACCCCTGATTTAAAAACTAGACCACACTGTTCCAGAGCTAGGCATAGAGCACTGGGGACAGATCCAAAGCAATCTTTACTCTGGGTTTATTAACCCAAATTAAGAAATCTCTCTCTGTTTTTTCAGTGTAGACATACCCTAAAAGTTGGGTACATTAAAAGCTTGATTGCTGCTGACTTGCTTTCACCAGTATTGTTAAGATACTGTGACTGCTCTGCAATTCCCTTCTTTAGGAAGAGGTTCAAGCTTCAAAATGGGAATCCAACTCCAAATCCAAATGTAAATTTCAAACACCCAAACTCAGAGGTGGTTTAAATTCAGGATTTTGAGTTGGGCCCATCTGTGGGAAAGTTTAGCAGTTTTCCTAGTTCCTAAGAATCTGACTTCTCAGAGGACTTGGGGCTCAGTCCTTCTCCCATTGGAGTCAATGTGACAGGTGCAAGCCCTTGGGAAAATATCTTTTACCCCCTTCATAATGTTATAGGCCTGTCTTCTTCTGGGCCTAGTATTTTTTCTGCTTTATTTTCTAAATGTAATGGTCTAGTGGGTGCCAGATGTGTCCATGTACCAATCCTGGATTGGCCATTGACGTACTTACTGACTTCTGAACCGATCTGTGCCTATCTACCAGACTGTGTTCATGAAGTGTGTTGATGATGGAAAGTGCTTTAGAAAGGATCTACCAACTGACTTAGCCAGCTTGCTAACCTATCTCCCATCTGTAAAAATATAACAGTCAACAAGCTGACTCTTCCCTACCCATTGCTGTCAATTCCACACTATTTTTTATTGAATGGATCAATTATCTATTTTCCATTGTATTTACTGATAATGTATTTGCAGATCTTTTTCATTTTTAGTGAAGTATTCCCCAGGTTGGCATCCACGGGCTCTTTCTCCTTCACTAATTATCCTTTTAACACTCCACTGCTTATTTTTTTTTATAGATCTTTGCCCATAGCTTTTTTTAAAAAGTTATCAGCCTATTGCTTGCTCTGATCTGTTAATCCCTGTGGAACTGTGCTGGGTACTGGAGCTATTTTCATTGATTAACTTGAATGAATCTCAGCTGGATGCCTGCCAAGTATTTCTTTAATATTTCCCACTTGCCTGTGGCAGATCCTATTGAAAAGTCACAGGGCTGGTAAAGAGAGAGCGGTAGGCATGCTCAGAGTCAGGGAAAGGAGAGGAATCCTTATCTGAGCTGATCCAAACATGTAACCTAATGGAGGTTTGCTCTAAGGAATGATTAGGGTTCTAACAGCTAGTTCTACAATAACTTCTCCAGTCCTGATATGCAGGAGTGACATACCCAGGATAATCTCCAGAATAGTAACAGAAAGACTCACACTAACAAACTAGGGAATCGGGTAACGGCTAGTCTGTTCCCAGCTCTGTCCCCAACCTTGAGCAAGTCATTTCACTGTCCTTTAGTTCATAGTTTCCTTATCTGTAAAGTGGGTATAAGGACACATCTCCTTTGTAAAGGGGTAACAGTTCTCTGGTTGAAGAGTGCTATATATTAGCATTATGTGTGTTCTAGGACTAAGAGGGATAGTGAGATTTTTCACTGAAATAAGTCTGCCTCTGAGGGGCTTGAAGGCTTCCCAAACATTAATTAAGCCTCAGCATACCCCTTTGAGGTAAAGAAATTGCACGAGCCGTGTTTAATGGTTGGAGAAATTGAGACAGAGAGAGGTTGTCACTTGCCAGAAGTCACACACAAGTTTAGAAGCAGAGCTTGAGCTAGAAGTAAGGTGTCCCAGTTCACAGCCCCCCTGTTCTTACCACCACGTGTGCAAACACTTCCTGAGCGTGCTGCACAATATGCAGCACAATACAGATCTCTTTCGAAGGGCAGGAAGAAATGACTGTGTCAAATGAAAATGAATTAACAGCACAGGCGGAGGTTCACAAGGAAAAAGGATTTATCAAATAGTTCTACAGAGATGATAAACATTAGGGGGAGCCTAATGGAGCAGAACTTTTAAGTGAAAAATTATGAAAGAGAAACCAATTTCAAGGTAATGCTTTTTATATTTATATAGCTTCTGAAATGAAACCTCGATTTTTGCTTTCTTTGATGGGTAATGTTGCCCACCTGGACGATCCTGTGCAGACTTCTGTGCTTGGAAAAGTAAGAAGTTGTTTGCTGTTCTTGGAGGCAGCTTGTTTTAATGAAGCAGTGTTGTCTGGAGGTTAGAGAAGGTGACAGAGCCAGGAATTCTTGTGAACTAAACCCACCTCTGCCACTGTTTCACAGTATGACTTTGGGAAAATCATTAACCCATCGACCAGACAGATTTTCAGTACATGTGCAAGCAACTGCATGTTTAATGTGTACAGGCATTTTTTGTACACACTATCCCATTAAATAACCAGTTGGATATGTAAGTGACTATTGTATGTGCAGTTGCAATAGTTGTGCATGAAAATGTATGGACATCTTTGCATATGTAAAACATTGGCAAAGTGTGTGTGCGCATCTCTTTCTAATGACTAGTCCACTATAAGTTAACAGGTTACTGCTACTACTACTATTACAACCCAAAGGCTTTACTCCATTAACTCACGTAATAGAGATTTATGCTGCAATTCAAGCTGTGCTGATGACTCACACAGGCAATACTGAAAGTTCTTATAATGGTGAAAATAGCCCTTAGCTACCTACGTCACAGTGGGGTTGTGAGATTCCATTCATTAATGCTTTTATGGTGTGGTGACATGTTATATAAGTGCTAAGAGTCATTACTACTGGCCCTGCAAGTAGGTGTGATTATCTTTTATCACTACTGGGCCTGAACGCCCCCCCAACATTATATTATCCCAATAGGTAGTCTAAATATAGGCCTTCTCCAGTACCCCAGCATCCACCTGCAGGGAGGAGATAGTTGGCTGCATGTGGTACCCAGCCTTTTGCTGCCTTGAGATATTGTCAGTATCAGAGACAGCTGTTTGGCCCACACTCCAAGTCATTAATCCTGGTTACGCTGGAAATAGCTCCCTCCTGATCGTCTCCGTGCTTCCTTGTATGCAGAATACACCACTGGCTAATTTTTCATTTGCCTGCAGGACAACCCTCCTTGCAGCTCAGACAATACAGACTCAGTCATGTAGCTCTGGGCGCACAGCGCTGCTGCCTTGTATTGCTCATGACTCCCTCCCAACCCCCTTGCACGCCTGGCTGTCTGAGCCTGTCAGGATGCAGTGCTATTTCTAGTCACTTGCACATTCATGACACAACCTACCCATTTGTGTAACAGGAGTTGAGTTTCCATCTCCTGCTGCTGGCCCCTCTGGATCTTGTGTTCCCACTTGCATTTGTTCTGCCTCACCCCACTTCCCAGAGCCTCTAGCATCACAAGTGAGTGACTGTGGGGACTGAGGTCTTGTCTACACTACTGGGAGCTCTAATTCCTCCTCTCCCGCCTCCTCCACAGTTGTTGGGAAGCTGCAGGGGGGAAATCGCATCTCACATATTGTGAAGGGCAAGACCTAACCCCCTGGCCCAGAGTCTCCATCTTCTCCCACTGACACAGATCGATGATTCAGACCCATCTTTAGAGTGAATAGCTTTGCTTTCATGTTCTTTTGAATACAAAATCCCCAGAATTCTTTCACTAGGGGAGTCCCGGCTCCCTGCGCTTTGTCACATTGTTTTGCTGCTCTCATCTTGATTATTGATGAGAACAGTTTGTAGTACATGATGCTTTATTCGGCAGGAATAAGCTAGGTTTACATGACAGCTTGAGCAGAGAGTAAGTGTCCCTGTCCCCTTTGCATGGCATTGGGCAGTATGCACGTCCCCCTTCGTCCACACAGCCTGGCACTGATTCATGGTTCTGCGGACAATTCTCTCATTTGCATATGAACAAATTTGGTTCTTTCAGGCTTCACTACCTCCTCGGCTTGCAATTTGCTTTCATGCTCATGTCATGGAACATGTTCCCACACCATGGCTGTCAATTACACTTTGTGTAAGCTAAACCTTGTTTCTCCTGCAGGGTGCCCTAATGACCTGTTTTAAACCTCTATCGCTGGATGAGTTGTGTGCTCTGATAAATAAACAGATGATGATAATAGCTTTCTATCCAGGGGTCTTAAAACACATTACAAGCAATACATTATGCCTCCAACACCACTGTGATGCAGGTTGTCATCAACCCATTTCACTGATGAGGAAACCGAGGCTCTGAGAGAATCATAACCAGAGATGGCAAATCCTAGCCAGTCCCCTGTTGCTGAGGGTTATTTTCTGCAGGACATTTAGCTGTGCTTTGGCCAGTAGAGTTTTGAGTGGCTATGCCAACTCTTTACATTCCTAGTTATTTCCTTTTTGTCCCATGCCAGGGACTGCTCTAAGTTACTGCAACCTGTCTGGGCTCTGAATGGACCCTGCTGCGGCCCAGACATCAAGCATTATGAATATTCCCTTTCCCATCCCTGGCTCTTCATCAGCCTCAGGAATGCTCCTTACAGTGGGGCTTGCAAGAGGGAGCAGTGTAAAGAGACATTATTGGCCCTATGCTGCTCCTCCACCTGGGAAGTTAGTTCTTCACCCACGTCTTGTGCCTCATTTGTTATCCCTCATAAGCCATTAGAGCAGGACCCAGCATCAGCCAAATTAGTCCCTTTAATCTTTCTTCGTAACTTAGTTCCTCCAGGCCCATAAGCATTTTCAGCTTAACTTGCTCAATGTCATGCTAGAATCAGAAGCAAAGACAGGACTAGAACCCAGGAGTTCAGGCTCCCAGACTAACCATTACATATCACTTCCTTTAAACATAAAATTACCAGCATGCTTGTTTGTATGTACATAAAAGGACAAGTGATTTTAAAAAAAACACTTTGGTACTGATCCTTCAGTATTTGAAACAGAGTATTTTGTAAATTACAAGTTTATCTCAATTATAAATTTTATATGAGAGATCATTCTCACAATCTTTGGAGCAAAGCCAGGTTCTTGTAGCTACAGGAGAGACTTTTATTTGTGAATAAGTTCATAATGAGACCAAAAATGTATCTTGTCTTTGTAAGATGTCAAACTGGGAATTTTTTTTTCTATTGTTTTCACTGGAGCTAAGATTCTTGATCAGCATTCCTGGTCTAGAAGTATTCTACGCTGTATGGGGCTGGTACTTGAAATGAATTATTGTGTAGCCTTTTTTCTCTACTCAGGTTTCATAGTAAACTATGCCTTCTCTTCATCACTATCTTCATAGGCAAAATTTTCCCCTTTTCCACTTCCCACTCTCTGGCATCTGAGAAGTGAGATAGGAAAAAAACCTCAGCACATTTTATTTAAGCTCAATGATTTTAAGGGGTAGCCATATTTTCAAAAGTGGGAAATTTAAGTTGCAGCTACAAAATGTGCACAGACCTTCAGCAAAAACACATGTGACTCTGGAGATGCACATTTGTTTTAAAGACTCCTATGAAAAAATTTCCATAAGAGTTGTTAAAGTACTAGTTGGTGCAATCATAGTCATTATGGGTACAAATGATGCACATGTGCAGTTGCTGAAGTCCAGATTTTGTATTCAAGCTATTTAGAAGATGAAGCCTTCATTTAGAGGTTAAGGGTAGAACTTTCAGCCCTGAGTTTTATTCTGATATGAACTTTACATTTTCAAAGCACTTCATAACAACTAATTAACCTCCCCCATCCTCAATGAAGTAAATAGGTGTTATACTCATTATACAGAAGAGTAAAATGAGCCAGAAAGGTTGAGTGTCTTACCAATGGCCATGAGTCAGTGGTATAGCCAGGATTAGAACTCAGCCATACCTAGCTCCCAGCTCAATATTTAACGTGCTAAACCCCATGGCTTTCCTTGGAGAACTAGTGTTCCTTAATGTTTCATTTTGAACATTTTACTAATTAAACCTTTGAAGACTGTGTCCTAATCTTTCATTTGTCCAGTAGTCTAGAAGGCACCAGCAAGGGCAAGAGTTAATTTCAAGACCTCCCACACACAAAAATGTGCTGGTTTCTTGACAGTTTTCTAATGGAAATAAATGAGTTTCCTTTTTTAAAGTCAAACATCTGCTCAGTCTCTAGTCATGTGAAGTTCTGAGCTGTGTAGACTCAAATTCATTCTTCATGTGGAGGGTTGTACAAGTATCCCTGGATCTCTGAAAAATCCAGCTGTACTTGCAGAATGTAAGACTGAGGGGTTTTTTTAAGAATCATTTTGTTACAAGGAAATCATATCAGAGACACATGGTTTTACTTAAGTTGCAAGTTTTTGGGGCCTGGAACATGCCTGTCATTCGTCTGTAGAGTGCTGTGCAAATCTGTTGGAATGATGCAGGGTTTGATATTCTGGGGCTAATGTTTGTTTTGGGTATTGAGAGTTTCAATTGACATTCAAAGATCACAAGGTATGTACACCTCTGTGCAAAGTATGTCTATGATTCCATACCCAGGGCAAGGAAAGCTATTGTCTAATGTTTAGGGCAGGAAATTGGGATTCAAGACCCTGTTCCCTATTCTTCTTTGACCTTTTGTTAATTAGTTTCTCCATCTGTAGAATGGGAATACTAACTTACTGAGAAAGTTGAAAATTAGTTAGTTGCTTGTACAGCTTTGGGTAAGTGCTACTCATCTCTAAATGTTATTAGTGGTATAAGTAGGTCAAGCACCACTATAACATACTTCAGCCACTTTCATACGTAGTATCCTCAGGATGTAGACAGGGAAATGGAGATTAACTTGCTCAAGGTTACAGATTTAGAATTCAGAAGTCTTGTGATAAGGCCACTATGCCAAATGACCCTTTGCCTGGGGAGAATGTCACAGACAGTTATACCTTAAGGCAACAAGAGACCTTATGTCCTGCACACACATGTCCAAACACTGCATGAAAAAGACCATTCAAATAAATAAATGCACAGGCCTATTTACAGAATAAAGTAATAGGAGGCTGCAATTTTTCCACATTGTTTCCCTAAAGTTAACAAAAAAGGAGCTACCATAAAACTTAAAACTGGTAAAATTTAGGAGAAAACTTGTTCTCTGAGACTGAAGACTCAAGACTTTTCATGAACAAAGATGCATTCTGCATTTTCCCACTGCAACCAAATGCATTCCCACCAGCCACAAGTACATAAAACTACAGAGACGTGACTGCAATGTGTATCCTTCCTAGTAGGCTGGGTGCAGGCTATTTGTGTTATGCTGGGAAAGTCCAGTTAGACTCAACATTAAAGCCAGCTAGGATAAACAAGCCTGTAGCAGTCAAAGAGGGCCAAAGAGATCATTAGTGATTAATCAAATAATGATTTGTTAGTGATGAGTAACAGTAAGTAAATTCCCCACAGACATGGGAAATCTATAGATATCAAGCTAATCTCAGCCAACCTGATCAGCTGCAATGTACAACCTTTTCTGACTTGTAGTGAATCAATGCTTTTAACAATGACTAAAGTGCTTGCAAAGGAGTGCTAGATAACCTCATGTAATTTAAAAATAAAACATGTGTACAACCAAACCACTGAAATCCAATAATTTCACAAATTACCTCCCAGCCATAACACTATAAAACCCCTTAATGCAATTCTGGGATCCTCACCTCCTCCCTTCTTACACTAAAAAATAAAATAAAAAGAACAAATCCAATAATAAACTGGGTAGGTAGGAGGTACATGGTACATGTAATAAAACGAGCACTAGGTGCCTCAGAGAGGGGTCAGTAACACATGGAAGCCTAATAGCATTTTTATACAGCTAAAATGGCTTGCAAATGTGTGCAATCCATGCACAGATCTCTCAGTTCAAGAGGTAGAAGCAGGGAACTCTGCCTTGCTCATTTAAGCAGCCCAGGTGGATTGAAATGACTGATTAATTCACTCTCTGAATGACAAAACCCATAAAAGTATGAGTTAGGACTGCAGTTTATTATAAAACCCTCTGCCAGAAGGCTGCCAACGTGATTATTTTATAATGAAATAAAGTTTGAGAGAAAGGATCAGATCCAGAACTGAAATCTGCCCATTAAGATTTTTTTCATCTAGGGGACTGGATGGGTCCAAGGAATTGGTAATGGCCAGTGGAGTATCTGACCTTAAGGCCACCAATACACATGCAGCATAGGTCAGTATGGCACCAACAGCGTTACCAACTGTTTGGTGACCTGTATCCACACCACCAAAGACCATCATAGTGATGGTAGGTGGCAGTTTCCAGTTGCAGCAGATGGGCTGAAAACTGAAGTTACAGTCTAAGGACAGTTAGATACCTTGTCCCTAAAAGAGCTCCCCCTGGGGAACCTCACACTTCTGCTGTACCCATTCTGGGAATGACTAGAGGCCTTTGATCTCCAGGGCTGCACAGTACACTGTACTCACTGCCAACACCCACCCGCACCAGGCCCTTCTTGCAGCAAAGCAGAGCATAATGTAGCCTGAGCTCCCCCAACAGCTGTTCTGGCCCTGCAGTCATCTGCACCTTCTCATCACTCAGCTCTCCAGCCAGATTACCCTCAAAGGCTAGGATTAAAAGTAACAGAAAGTCCAGCAAACAGTATTCAAGACAAGTCTGGACTCAGTAGTCCTTTTGCACCTGCTCCCTGGGGTCCTCACACCACCTTTTCCAGTGACTGGTGAGGGTGAAACCCCTTCTCCCTCTCTTGTAGGTTGCAGCCTAGGGAGCCAGTATTATTCTGGCAAGGTATGTCTACTCAGTACCCCTGCATCCTTCTGCAGCTTTTTCCTACCTCAGCCATCTATGAGTCTCCCCAACAGCTCCTTTCTGGGCTTACCTCATAGCAACATCCCTCACCCCAAGGGCTCAAACTTCTCCCTTCCTTCAGGGCTGTGGTTTGCAGGATTCCCCCAAAGTTCTCCAAAGAATCCAAACCCAAAGATATAGACTTAAACCACCTCTCCCCTCAATGGTTTTGAGCTTTAATCCTTCCTGACACCCTTCTCCTCAACTGAGCACCAGCTCCCCAGGGCTGCCTCCGTAGAATTATGCTCCTCTTTCAAAACCCCACCACAGAAACTAACTCCTTTCCATCCCATCCCATCCCCCTGCTTTTCTAAACACTCCTCTTTCCTGATTTCTACTAGGCAGAGGGGCAGCAACAGCTACTCCCCACCTCCTTTCTCTTATATCTTTTCACTAACTGAACTTTCTCATGCCTTTAAGGAAAACCTGACACTTTGCCAGGTGGATCAGCTAATTGACCTACTTACCACCACTCCTGATGCCCTCAGCTGGGGATTATCAGGCACCTGTTAACCCTTCAGTACCAGCTTCTTTCAAAGGTCTCTGATTTTGATCTCCAGCACCTTTCCCCAGTATTAAATTCCCGGGGCCAAAGTCAGACCAGGCTTAATGTGCAACTTCACTGTAATCAAAAATACACCCACTTATCCCAGGTCTGAATTTGGCCCTAGGAATTTATTGCAAGACTGTAGAGAATGATTTGTGGAAATGAATTAATCAAGTGTCCAATGTCAACCAGAACACAGAGATGCCAGATCCTCAATAGGTGTAAATCAGTGTAGCTCCATTGTATTCAGTGGAGTGGTTCCAATTTACACCAACTGAGGATCTGACCCAGGGTGTCTATGTTCTGACAAGAGAGGTGTGTGACTGGTAAGAATCATTCTCCCACTTTGCCATTGTTATTGCTGGATGCTGAGGGTAAAGCATTTGAACCTTTGTTTGATGCTGGACACAAGCTCCTCACACAGGAACTTTCACTCACTGCTTCACTGAAGTATCCAGCAGGGCATCTCTCCCCAACACATATAGTGTGCAGTGCAGTACATGACACTGCAAATTTCTTGTTTCTCATTCTGTCCCGTGGAAATGGTCTGTAGCTCTAGTTACAGTTGATCTAGAAGCAGATCAGATGTTCACACCTGTAGCAATTTGACTGCAAAAACCAGTTCTACAGCTGTGTCCTAAAGAAAGCGACACAGAGTCATATTCTGATTCCCCTATTCATGCTGGGTCACACACTACTCCAGTAATTCCACTGCCTTCAAGGAGAGAATTTGTGAAATAAGATCAGAATCTGACCTATAGGGGCAAGGAAGACAACTGTTCGTATCCTCCCCTTAGTAATCATACCATGTTTTCTAATCCTTTAATCAGTCTCATAGCTTTTCAATGAGTCCTCCAATTTATCAACTTCCTTCTTGAAATGTGGGCACCATAACTGGGCACAGTATTCCAGCAGTGGTCACACCAGTGCCAAATACAGACGTAAAATAACCTTTCTAAACCTAACGGAGCTTCCCTTGTTTATGTATGCCAGGATTGCATTAGCTTTTTTGGCCACAGCATCCCACTGGGAACTCATGTTTAGCTGATTACCCACCCTGATTCCAAAATCTTTCCCCATGATAGAGTCCCCTAACTTATAAGCATGGCTGACATACTTTGTTCCCAGATGTATATATTTACTTTTTACCATATTTCAACCAGCTATTGTTTGCTTGTGCCCAGTTTACCACGCACTCTATATCACTCTGAATCTGTCCTCTTCATTATTTGCTACTCCTGCAATTTGTGTGTCCTCTGAAAACTTTTATCAGTGATGATTTTATGTTTTCTTCTAGTTCATTGATAAAATGTTAAAATGTATAGTGCCAAGATCTGATCCATGTGGAACCCCACTGAAGCAGACCAGCTAGATGATGATTCCCTGTTACAGTTACATTTTGAGACCTATCAGTTAGCAAGTTTGTAATCCACTTAATGTGTGCCATGTTAATTTTATATTGTTCTAGTTTTTTTAATCAAAACATCATGAAGTACAAGTGAAATGCTTTTCAGAAGTGTAAGTATGCTACATCAACACTATTACCTTTATTGACCTTTATTATTGGATATGAGATTTACAAGATGAGAAGAAAATTAAAACCAATACACAGTTGTTCTGGGGCTGTGAAAGGTGACAGCATTCAGAATTCTCCTTTTTCCAACTGAACACTTGAAAGAAAGAAACGTCTGGTAGATGTAAAGATAAGGACAAGGTGAGACAATCTCTCTCCATAACACTTCTCTTTGTCAGTCTTATATAGACCTATAGCCATGTGTCCCCTTGCCATAATGCCAAGATGGGGCACTGAGATATTATTATCCCATGTGGCATTGGCTCTCAGAAGTGAGAGGAGGGTGACAGGGAGAAGTCGTCTTCATCAATGACATCTTTGTGCTGGGAAAACTGTTTTCTTTGCTATCATGGACAAGATGGTTTCTGGGGCCAACTACTTTTTCTGGATCAAATACTCAGAAATTTGAGTCCAGAGCAGTAGGAATTCGTACTCTGCAGTAACGATGGGTGAGTCTGCAAAGATTTCGTGTATGGGCTCAATTTGAGTAAACAACCTAAAGTTGTTCTGACCCACTGAGGCTCGCCAATGAACCTTGTAAAACCAAGGCTTTAGAGCGGAGCCTGGAGCTGGAGCACAGAGCATCTCTGGAGCAGTGGAGCTGCAGGTTTTTGCCTGGAGCCGGAGCACAGCTCTAAAGCCCTGTAAAACTCTCTTCCAGCATAACCCTTTGCTTTATCTAGGGATGCTGACATGACCCTCTTTACCATGTAATGACTTCAGTCATGAATGGACTTTATCTTCACAGCACCCATGAGGTAGGGAAGTATTAGCCCCATAACGAAGTGAGGCACAGATGTGTGGCAAACCAAGCTGTCACAGGGAAGCAATGAGAGCTAGGAATTGATAGCTAATCTCCCAAGTCTGAGGCCAGTGCTCTGTCCACTGACCATCTTTCCTACATACCCATGCATAAGCTCTGGCTCCACAGGACTTGCTCTTTCTGGTTAAACTCGTTTCCAAATGAGTGTTGGCGCTAGCTCCCGGGGTTGGTAGCTGTATTGAAAGAAATGGAAAGTCCTGCCCAGGAATGTCTCTCAACATCTACATAAGTGCCAAGAGGCTGATTAATTCCTGTCTGCTGCTTCTTTTTCATTCAGTAACTTCCACCACCTTACCCTGGATTTTGCTGGACAAAGACAATCAGCTGTAGCGAAAGCTTGTTATTTCACAGAAAGTGCCTTTTGTGCAATCATTTTTTGGACTCAATTCAAGCTAAATCAGTTTAGTACACTTCAAACACAGGAGACTTGGAAAACAGATAGGTAGGCCCAGTATTCTCTACTGTTGCCACTTGCTGCCTCTGTGAGTGTGACATGATAATTATAAAATTTGCCACCCACAGTATCAACCCTTTACAGGCATGCACAGCTATTAATGTTGACAAGGCTGATACCTGTGCAGCTCCTTTCTCTGTGGCTTGCCCAAGTTCCAGCTCTGCAGATTCCAGCACATGCACCTGCCTACTTCTCATACATGTGACCACAGCATCCCCCTCATGAAACCGTTCTGTTGGCTCACCATTCATTTCAGGATCCAGTTCAAAATTGCCCCCCATATTATTTTTTTCAAACTGTGGCACAGACTAGTCCATGTCACAGAGAAATTCAGCAGAAGAATCAAGAATGGATTCCAGAAATCCTCACTTCCAGATTCTGCTCTAACCTTTTAAGTACTTTTTAAAAACATGTAACTAGTCAAGGGCAAAAATACCCACCCATAGGTAGCTGCTGGACAACTAATTTAGAGCCTGATTTTAAAACAAGATAGATGCACAAAATGGATGTGCAAAGCCACTTAGCCCATAGTAAAGTTGAGCATCTGGCCAAAGCAGGGTATGTAACCATTGGTTTTGACCGCTAGTGTTGGCAGCATACGAGGAGATATAAAACTTCAGCTACAGAAAGACAGTGAGGAAACAAGCCTAACCTTTTCTAAAAGATCTGAAATCTGATCCCACCTCGCTGAAGTTCATGTAAGTTTTGCCATTGACCTAAATGGGAGCAGTTTTACAACTTTGCCGCAAAGTGATGTAACAATAAGATTAATGTCTATATTTGATATGGGAGTGGAGTTCTCCAAATTGTACATTCCCAATCTCAAACTGCAACCTGCTTGGTGAATGTTTTCTTGTTTACACTATCCCAGCTGGCATACAAAGATGCTCATACTAGGACAGTTTGCACTGTGGATGTGTGATGTGCTGCAGCATCTTAGAATAAATGTGGCCTCATACTGTTAGCTCTGTAACATTTCCAACATCCCAGGATACTTTTCCATCAATGGAGGATTGTTCCTCTTGGGGTTTGTGGTTAAGTGCTCAGCTCATCTTTTGTTTACTTAGCAGCTTAAAAAAGCCTTTGGTACACAAGCCAACAAAGGCTATAGCTGTGTCTCTGCTATACACAGTATTGTAGTAACAAGGATGGCTCAAGTCTATTTGGGAGGGTTTGCCTACTTAGGAACTACACAGTTAACTGAATTCCTTTTTAAAAAGTCCTAATTAAAAGTTCAGTTATTTGCTTTTATATGGTGGGAAAGAGACTATAAAATGAATAAAATAGTCTACAATTTAAACACAAAAAGCTAGGAAATACTCAGATAAAGTTACCTATAACTGTTGACCTAAATCTTCAGAAAAAGAATATACATGCAACTGCCCATGTGCACACACACACACAAAGACACCTTAGCAGATTGTTAACAGGTAAGTTCTGTAATTCAAAATCTGTATTTTAGGATAGTCTTGTGGGTCAGGCATTGGACTGGGACTCAGGTGATCTGTATTCAGTTTCCAGCTCTGCCACAGATTTCCTGAGTGATCTCGGACAAGTCACTTTATCACTCTGTGCCTCGGTTCCCCATCTGTAAAATAGGGATATTTCCCTTCTCACACCTTTTGTCACATTAGATCTTAGGCTCTTTGGGTATACAATGGGCATGAAGAAATGCCCAGCACAACAGGCTCTCAAACTTGGCAGGGGCCTGTAAGGGTATCTCAGTGCTGGCCTGAGTCAACTGACTTAGGCTGGGCTACAGGGCTATAAAATTGCAGCATAGACATTTGGGTTCCAGGACCCTCCCACATGGTGAGGTCTCAGAGCCTGGGCTCCAGCCTGGCTGGACATATACACTGCTATTTTATAGCCTCAGTCCCACAAGCCAAAGTCTGCTGACCCTGGCCAGCTGCAGATGTTTTACTGCAATGTGTTTCTGGAGTACAACTAATAAAATCTATCAGATTATAAAGGCCTGTGTTTCTATTTATCATGTTGTTTAGTGCATAAAAATATCTTCTCATAAGAGGACTGTTTCTAAGCTGTGTCTAGCATGCTGTGCAGTTAACTGGATTTTGAGTACCTTTGGAAGCACAGTTTAAGAATCCAAACCTCACTTAGCTGGCAACGCTTACATTGTTTGGAGCTTTGAAAATGAACAGCAGGATTTTTGAAGTGGCTCCCATATCTATTTGGCAAGCAAAGAAAAGATCTTCATGTGGAGAGGAGGAACAGTAGTGTAGGGGTAAGTGATGGTCGTGACTAGGGATGTGCCAAGCAGGGATGATGGGCCAACCGCTTTGAAGGAAAAACAGAAATCGGCCCTAATCTCAGCCCACATCAGCAAGGGACACTTCATTCACCCTGGTGAATAGTTTCTCCATTAGGATTTTTTGAGAGTCCTGTGTGAGGCAGAATGGTGGTAGGGTGACCAGATAGCAAGTGTGAAAAATCGGGAAGGGGTGGGGACTGGGGGTAATAAGTGCCTATATAAGATAAAGCCATAAATATAGAGACTGTCCCTATAAAATTGGGACATCTGGTCACCCTAAATGGTGGTGGGTTGGAGAGCCCGAGGGAGGCGGAATCTGATCCCCAGTTTGCATGCTTTACTAATGCAGAATCCCAAATAACCTGGAGAGGCAGGGGGCTGGAATGGTTAGACTCCAGGGATCTATTGCCAGCCCTGCCAAGGCTTGCGTCAGGTCTCCGTGCCTCAGTTTCCCCCCTCCAATAGCACTTTCGGGGTGGGGGGAAGTGCTGCGGGAGCCTGGGCTGGAAGGTGCTACCCGAGGCACCACCCCTTCTTCCTGGCTCCGTGCCTGGGGTGCTCAGGCAGCGAGCTGCCTTTCCTGGCGAGAGGAGTGGCCACCCCAGAAAGCCCCGCTGCCTGCAGAGGGACAGAGTCCAGCCCCTCAGCCCCGCGCTGCCCAGCCCCGGGGCCCCTTCCCCAGCCCGGGCGGGCGGCGGCTTGGCTCGCACACCGCGCGGGAGCCGGCGGCGGCTGCGGGCGCTGTCCGCGGGCTGCGGGTGCTGATGGCCCTGCCCGCGAGGAAGGGGCTCAGCGGGGCTCCGTGAGCCCGCGCGGACCCTGCTCCCCAATTCAGCCGCTGCCATGGGCGCCGCCGGAGCGAGCAAAAGTTTGGCGCTGCGGAGGACGGGGCTGCCCGGCGGAGGGGCAGGGCGAGGCGCGGAGTAGCCCACGCGGGAAAGGTAAGGGGAGCCCCAGGGCTGGCGCGGAGGCTGTGGGGTACCCCCACCCCAGCGGGGCTGCGGGGGGGGAGCGTCTGAGAGACCCCCAAGTCTGCGCATGAGATCCCCTCCCCCAGTGGGGCTGTGTGTGTGTCATAGAGAGAGAACCCCCCCCCCCCCGTCTGGGACTGTGCGTGAGACCCCCTTTCCCCCAGCTGGGGCTGTGTGTGTGTGTGTGTGAGAGAGACCCCCCCAGCTGGGGCTGTGTGTGTGAGAGAGAGAGACCCCCCAGCTGGGGCTGTGTGTGGTGTGTGTGTGTGCGTCATAGAGAGAGAGACACCCCCCCCCCGTCTGGGACTGTGCGTGGGACCCCCTTTCCCCCAGCTGGGGCTGTGTGTGAGAGAGACCCCCCGCCAGCTGGGGCTGTGTGTCATAGAGAGAGAACCCCCCCCCCGTCTGGGACTGTGCGTGAGACCCCCTTTCCCCCAGCTGGGGCTGTGTGGTGTGTGTGTGTGAGAGAGAGAGACCCCCCAGCTGGGGCTGTGTGTGTGTGTGTGTGTGAGAGAGAGAGACCCCCCAGCTGGGGCTGTGTGTGGTGTGTGTGTGTGCGTCATAGAGAGAGAGACACCCCCCCCCGTCTGGGACTGTGCGTGGGACCCCCTTTCCCCCAGCTGGGGCTGTGTGTGAGAGAGACCCCCCGCCAGCTGGGGCTGTATGTGGTGTGTGTGTGTGTGTCATAGAGAGAGATACACTCCCCCCCTGTCTGGGACTGTGTGTGAGACCCCCTTTCCCCCAGCTGGGGCCGTGTGTGTGTGTGTGTGTGTGAGAGAGAGAGAGACCCCCCCAGCTGGGGCTGTGTGTGGTGTGTGCGTGTGTTATAGAGAGAGAGACACCCCCCCCCCGTCTGGGACTGTGCGTGAGACCCCCTTTCCCCCAGCTGGGGCTGTGTGTGAGAGGGACCCCATCAGCTGGGGCTGTGTGTGGTGTGTGTGTCAGAGACCCCCCCCAGTAGAGCCTTTGTGTATGTGTCATAGACCCCCCTGTCTGGGACTGTGCATGAGACCCCCTTCCTCCCAGCTGGGGCTGTGTGTGTGTGTGTGTGTGTGTGTGTGTGTGTGTGTGAGTCATAGACCCCCCCCACCCTCACAGCTAGAGGTTCTGTGTGTGTGTCATAGACCCCTGTCCAGGACTGTGCATGAGACCCCCTTTCCCCCAGCTGGGGCCGTGTGTGTGTGTCAGTCATAGACCCCCGCCAAGTAGAGGCTCTGTGTGTGTGTCATAGACCCCCCATCTAGGACTGTGCATGAGACCCCTTTCCCCTAGCTGGGGCTGTGTGTGTTTAGGTGTGCAGAGACCCCCCCCCCACAGCTGGGTCTGCATGTGTGAGAGAATGAGAGCCATCACCCCCCCCCCCCCACAAACCTTGGCCTTCCCATGTGGCCCCAAGCCCCCCAGAGCATCTTTTGTTGTGTGACTGAGCGCGAGCAAGTGCCCAGGCAGGGACATGTGTGGCTGTGTCCCCCCCCTCCAGGGCAGGGGCTGCAGGGGTCTTAGAGCTCTGACTGCACCAGATGGAGACAAGACTTGACTTATCTCTAGCGGGGTGGGGAAGAGGGGGAACCCTGTTTTAGGAGATGTTAAGCTATGTAACAATTGATTTTGCGGGGGGGGGGTAGCTAGGGAAAAATCCCGCCTCTCCACCACCCCACCTCCCTGCTCTAAATGGCCAATAACCTTCCAGCTGGGGGGATGTGTGTCCCCAGTTCTGTGCTTTGTTAAGCATGTGGACGGACTTCCTACCTGGACAGCCCCATGCTGTGGCTTGGCTTCCCCCGTTTACTAGGACCCTCGCAAATCAATCCCTCTTATTTACTACTGAAAGATAGACTGGAGCCCAGTAGGATCTCACCTGCAGCAGGTCCCCTTGCTCCTGCAGAGACGACTTGGACCTGGTGGCAGATTGGCAGGGGAGAAAAGCAGCTGTGAAAGGCTGAGCCTAGTGAGGAAGAGATCAGACCCTACAATACACAAGGGAACGCAGGGTCTTTCGAGACAGACAAAGAGGTGTGAATTCCAACCCCCGGTCCGTTTCCTACCAGCCCCCTGATGCTAGATCTGGGCACAGGATGCTGCCCGAGCTGTGACGGTGGCCCAGCATTTTGTTCCTCCTGTGAGCGATAGAAAAGGGTCTGGAGCGCGGAACGCCTGGGCTTCCTGCTAATGCACCTGCGGCATCTGCTGCTTGGAAAACTCCATCTCCTTCTGAAATCTGATTAACTCGAGGGAAAGGAGCTTTCACAGACCTTCTCTTCCCGGAACTGGGCTGAGCAATGGAGCGTAAATCAAATTCAACAGCCGCCTTGCAAGTCCAAAGAGTAGCTGGCTAAGCAGTTTTATTCTAAAAGGAGCAGTTCTGTGGCCAGGTAGGAAGGGATAAAGGAGTCTACTCTCCGTCCCTTCTCCCCCCAAAGACTATTTAGGGTTACTCAAGTATAGTTTCATTTGTTCCCTCTGAGATGAGATAAAACCCAGGCAGCCACCACTGTCAAAACAGTGACTTCAGTGTTTGTGGTTGACAGAGGAGTTCAGGCTCCAGAACTGCCGGCACAACAGGTACAGCACTGAGCAAAGGGGTGTTAGCTTCTCCCTTCCTGGGTGCTTCAAGCCCTTACCTAAGGGAGCACCTCGAGGCAGGGGGAAGAGAGAGAGAGATGCTAGATTAGTCCTTTGCATAGATTTCTAGCACGGGGAAGGGAAGTTTCTGTGATGTTACTGGGACATGAACTAGGGACTGGACTGAGACCTACCAATTCATTTCCCACTGGTCACCAAACCGCCATCCGAGGGTAATGGCTTTTGGTGACTACATCCCAAAGCCAGGTCTGGAACACTATATCAGAAATGGAAGTCCCTGGAACCCAGGACCAATCTCCCTAGACCCATTCCCTCCCATCTAATCACTCACAGAAAACAAATGAATTGCTCTCTCAAGTATTCACTAGGAGGAAGGAAAGACTTGAGGATCCCAGAACTAAAGCAGCTAATGACAGACTGATATTTTTTCTTGACATTTTCTCCACTGATTGATTCTAGTTTAACTTGCTCAAGCTCACCAGAATATGTAGCAAAGTAAGTGTCGCGGGTCTAGTTTGTTGTCTACTTTGGAGCACACAGTTGACAACTTCCTTATTTCTCCACAACTAATTTATAGTCAGCATGGTCAATAATATCACTGTCATAGATACGTCTCTCAGTAAGCAGCACTAATAAAAGTATGTTTTACAAACGGCTCTAGACCAACCATAAAAATAGGACCTATATAAATAAAGTTCATATCCTAGATTTTTTTGCTTTTGTTTTTCTGCCGTCTTAATTTCATGGAAGAACACCTGTATACTGTACCCTATACATTTATCTCCAGTTCAGACCTATGACAGAGTTCTCTTTTTCCCCTCCCACTTCAATATGCTCCATGTTACTTACTTACAGAATCTCTTTATTGGAATGTTCTTAATTTGTGTATGCCTAGCAGGAGAATCTCAGTCATGCAGTTATGTGATGTATACTGTACAGCATTAGTCAAGTGCTCCCAAAGAAGAATGAAATATGGCCCTAAAAGAGAACCATGCATAATCAGAGTCTCAGAAATAAAACCTAGATGGAGCTACTATAAGGTGGATGAATAACTGGTTGGAAAACCATTCCCACAATCAAGCTGGAAGGGCATATCAAGTGGGGTCTTTAACAGATCCCTTCTGGGTCCGGTTCTGTTCAGTATCTTCTTTAATGATTTGGATAATGGCATAGAGAGTACACTTATAAAGTTTGCAGATGATACCAAGCTGATAGGGGGTTGCAGGTGCTTTGGAGGATAGGATTAAATTTAAAATGATCTGGACAAACTGGAGAAATGGTTTGAAGTAAATAGGATGAAATTCAATAAGGACAAATGCAAAGTACTCCACTTAGGAAGGAACAATCAGTTGCACACTTACAAAACAGGAAATGACTGCCTAGGAAGGAGTAATGCGGAAAAAGATTTGGGGGAGTCCTAGTGGATCACAAGCTAAATATGAGTCAACAGTGTAACACTGTTACAAAAAACCCAAACATCATTCTGGGATGTGTTAGCAGGAGGGTTGTAATCAAGACTCAAGAAGTAATTATTCTGCTCTACTTCACACCTATTAGGCCTCAGCTGGAGTAGTGTGTCCACTTCTGGGCACCATATTTCAGGAAAGATGTGGAAAAATTGGAGAAAATCCAGAGAAGAGCAACAAAATGAGTAAAGGTCTAGAAAACATGACCTGTGGGGGAAGATTGGAAAAAACTGGGTTTGTTTAGTCTAGAGAAAAGAAGACTGGGGGGCGGGGCCCTTGATAACAGTTTTCAAGTACATTAAGGGTTGTTCCAAGAAGGAGGGAGCAAATTTGTTCTCTAACATCTGAGGATAGGACAAGAAGCAATGGGCTCAAATTGCAGCAAGGGTGGTTTACGTTGGACATTAGGGAAAAATTCCTAACTGCCAGAATAGTTAAACACTGGAATAAATTGCCTAGGGAGGTGGTGGAATCTCCATCATTGGAGATTTTTAAGAGCAGGTTAGACAAACACCTGTCAGAGATGGTCTAGATAATACTAAGTCCTGCAGCCTGGCTTTAATGCAGGGGACTGGACTAGAAGACCTCTCTAGGTCCCTTCCAATCCTATGATTCTATGAAATGACTTGCATGCCACTAAATAAAAGGTGTTTCCAATTATGTTAACGAAGCTACAGAACAGCTGCATTCTGGGAGCCAGATTCACTGGAGCTGGCACAGGAAAGTATAAATACAACTCCCTATTCCAGTGAAGCTTCTTGATCTTACTCTAAGGCATGTGATGTTTCCCACTAGGGGAAGGAGCTTTACGTTCCACTGAGAGCTGCATAGGAGTGCTGCCTGTTGACCCCTTGAATCAGTGCAGTCTCTGAATATCCTACCCACTTCCCTTTCCACACCAATGCACACCTTCATCCTCATCATAGAAAAAGGGAGACTGCAGGCATCTGGCACTTCTGCAACCTCCTCCCCTACTGGATTCTCTTTCACGTTCATCAAATTTCACTGTGGGTGAATCTGGCCCATGTTCCCACAGCATGACCCATGGCTACACCATTCTGCAGTTTCTGAAGGCAGTGCCTTGGAAATACGTTAACAGCACCCCAGGTCTTCTCATGGAACTTCACAGTTAGTCTCTTTATAGCACAATACCAGTGCAATTTACTTTCCTATAACAATACACAGCCCAGATCTTATTATTTCCATGGGATTCACCACCAGAAGGTCTTCAAACAGCTTGGCCTCTCTGCTAGCTACTGTAAGGTTCATATAGTTGCTAGGTCCTCAAAGGCTGCTTTTGGCAGGAGGTAACTAGATTGAGCTGTGACAGTTGAAGGCCACAGATAGGCCCAAATGTTCAGAAATGTACATGCTTAATTGCACAGACAAAACTGAAAGTACATTTGCATACACAAGGGCTGTAACTTAATGAGCAGCCAATTAGACATCTAACTTTCCCATTATGTGTGCATTTACTTCAGTGCATACACAAGTAAATCACGTATACAAATACATAATCTAAATATATGACTTTGGGGGAGGATCCTTGCATTTTCTATCCGTTATGCTTTTGAGAAAATAGATGAGTCACTTTCTCATGAAATTCCAAAGAGGAATTTAAAGGTTGATTAATAATATATAGTGAGGGAAAAAAGAAACCATTACCATACCTTTCCAGCATTAGCACAGTCATACTGTGGATCTTATAATTTGGGGCTTTAATAAGTTTAAGCATTTTAATTGATGCTAAGGCTAGACACAAAAGGAAGTGAGAGGTGAGCTCCTAAGGACATTCATCATACAAAGAACAGTGAGATTGGACTGTCTTTAGCTGTGAAATTAAATACTGTGAAGCAGCTTTTTCATTCTGACAATTATGAAAACACCTTAAGAAAGCAGTGTTTTCATCCCAGTTCTCATGCTCCTTTCTGTGCATTCAAGTCAGAAGGAGAGCCCAGCTGGGTGCCATGTGCTGTAAGAGAGCTCCTGCAATTCAGAAATTCATTACAAGTGTCATGAAGTGTGTGTGTGTGTGTGTGTGTGTGTGTTGACTTGGCCTTGTGTCCTTCTCTGCTTCTTTGTGATAGAGGTTAATCCCAGAGGTTTTTCGATTTTTTTATTCTGCTTGCTTTTTACATTAAAAAGCACCTGTCTAGGCTAACAGACGATAATGACTCAAGCACTAGTGAACTGGTGACACCACAAGAGCCAAGAGAGTAATAGCTGTACTATTAAGAAGGGAAGTGGATAGGCTGCTTAAAGCATTTTTTAATTATATTTTTAATACTACTTATCATTAATGGCTAATTAACATTTTTGGCTAAAGGAAGCTTTTGTTAAAGATCCAGAATCCTCACCCCTTCAATTAAGGTACTAGAGCAATAAACCACTGAGACCTCCCAGTGGTTCTCCAGCAAAACCATGGAAGACCAGACCTGCTAATTTTTCTAAGGTAAGAAAACAAATAGTATTTTAAAAACCTCTCTTTCTCCATCATACAGAAATGAAAGAAACACAAACCCAAATTGTTTTTCAGTTCTTTGCAGCCATGGCACAGGAGGGAAGGGATTTGAGGGGAGCACATGAGGGCTGCATGGGGCAGCTGGAAGAGGCTTGGGAAACATTTCCCTTCCTCATTGGAGCGGTTCTAGTGTGTTCATCATCATGATTCCATTGCAACTAGCCTGTTTTTTTCAGTGGAAACTCAGACAGATGAGCCAACAGCACACACTCAATAAAAGGATAAAATTCTGGTGGAGTTGAATCTCTGAGTGAAGACAACTTGGTGCGAAAACAATTGCTGCATTTGCAGGTAGCTCACATCTCAAAGTCAATACTTTGTCTATGTCAAAAATGAAATTTCATTTTTAAAAGAGACCCAGAAACCCTGGTTAAATACAACGAGCCGGATTCTCTCCAGTTATGCTGGTGCAGCCCCAATCACTTCATTGGGGGTTTCATTGGTGTAACTCAGATTATTTGTCTCTGTCATCCAACAAGCTTCATTTACTAACACAGCTGCTCCAGCAAAAGGGGTGGGGAGAAAGCTGTGAAGGTTTTTTCTTTACTCTCCTGAAACAAAAACAAACAAACAAAAAGAGGGACACAGCAAGCTAGATCCCGGGATGTAACTGGCCAGGAGAGCAGCAACTACACAGGAGGGGTTGTGGCCAGGAAAGGGGGTGTGGCTGAGGTTTATGTGGGACCCTTGGGGCAATTGGCAGACAGAAAAAAAACTGTATAGCAGTTTTCAGGCTGCTTTTAGTTATCCTGGAAGCCTGGCACAGCACAGAACAACCCAGGATTGTGGGAGCATAAATGTGATTTAAAGCCACCTTTGCACTCAATTTCTTGATCTATGCTGGGTGCTCCTTGGCTGGAACTCATGCTGTGGACATGGATTAAATAGCTCCATCTATTCAAATCTCACTGTCCCTCACAATTTACAGGAGGAAAAAAGTGTCTCAGATTGTTAATCTGTAGATCACACCCATCTGACCTGGAAATTAGCAAGAGGAAGCTTGCTGGATTTCTATTTTCCATCAATCTTACAGAGGACATAGAGAGGGGACTGTCATTCTCACTATAAATCAATGCAGAAAAGCCTGTGAGAAAGGTAAGGGGCACTGAGCATGATATAAATGTGGAAGGAGTGGGGAGTGGATTGATTCCCTTGGTTATTTAGCTCATGCTAAGAACAAGTAGGCAGTTTCATGGAGTTAACATTAGTTGCGTTGATTTCCTGTGCAGATCTCAATCTACTTTAACTCTGGTGACTTTTTGCATCCTGTTCCTAAGGATGTACTCAGGGTATACAAGTAATTATGCTATGTGAACAATTACTTAAGGAGAGTCAGGGAGTTTTCACTCTGCCCAGAACAACTATGAAACCTAAGTGGGCGGGTGAAGGTCTCATAGACTTACAATAACCCTCTCATGGATGTATTCTGCTATTGAGGAGACACCTGCGACAGTTACATTTTCCACTGCATTACAAGCAGTTAGGAAAGCTCCAGAAGAACAGGGAGGGGGAACGGAATAAATCTAACACTTGTGAATTACAAATATTTTAAAACCCACCAGTCATGCAAATAAGCATATTCAAACAAAGATGGACTGGATTATCAGTAGGAACTATTATATTCCCAAAATAATCATTGCAGAACAAACAATAACACTCATTAAACAAGGCAATGCAAGAAAAACAGGATGATATTAGCTATTAGTCCATGTAACGGTAAAGTACATACTAATGAGGGAGTATTTTTCTTTAAGTAGAATTTATGGTATTTGTTGTTGCCTCCTTGACACGAGCTCTGTCTTCTTCACAATGGAAGACCTCCAGGATGCAAATTTTAACTGATTTTCTTCTTTCATATTTTTACTGCCAGTTTATTAACACACAATTAAAATTTAAGCCTGAATGTCAAAAGTGCACATCAAAAACTGTGTGGTTGCATACCTAATTTGTACATCCAATTGTCCTCACAAATTTTATGTGCAGATAGGCAATTATGTGCATGACTGAGCAAATTAACAAGAGTGTACATGCACGTCTTTTTCTATCCATAACTGTGCATGCACAAGTAGAAGAGCCACTCATCAGCCAGCACATCACCTTGTTGCTGGGCATGGCATAACATGTTCTCCTTTGGCACACCCCTCTGATAGCCACTCCAGCCCTGCAGTGATCTAACTTATCCCCTAACTCAGCCCTCCAGAAGGTCACTTATAATCCCTCCATTCTGGGGTAACACTGTCCCAACTCAAAGGAACAAAAAAATTCTTCCACTCTTTCTGCACCCCATCCTTGACAAACTTTCCACCATCATCAGGCTCTACAGTTCCCCCACTTCTTCAGAATGTTGCCTTCCTAGGCTATCTCCCTGGAGGCCTGCCACTTCCTGAGCTGCTGGCCATAAGAGCTTGTTCCCTGGAGACTCTTCCCCTAATCTGGATCTACTCCAGTCTGCACTCCCAAGCATTTGCTTGTAGGTTGGCCTTCTCTCTGTCTTACTTCAGGAGTCTCCTACAACTCCTTCCCATCAGGACCAACCCTAGAATGCAACTATCCTCCCAGCAGCTTAGCTTTCTCAGTCTTTTGTGCAAATCCTCTCACCTTCTTAGCAGGGTCCAATCATTACCCAAGACCTCCTGATCAGCTGGGAGAATAGTTGATCTTCACAGGTAAGGCTGAACCTGACTCCCCTTAAAGGATCAGTCTGCCTGTGACAGTGCAGTTTTGAAAATCAACAGCTATAGTGTAGAAGTTGAATTGGAAGATTGTAGCAGGGGCTTAAATTTTCTGTGTGAAATGCAGAAGAACTTACTATAATTCAGATTATCTGTCCTGGCCTCTTAATTTTACACATTTTCTTCTGTACACACAGTTGATTTCACCTGCAAAAGTGAGCATGCACTTCTTCTGTGGACATAAGAAGCCATGTGTGCCATCAAACTGGCCAACCAGCTAAGAGTTTGGCCTGATTCACAAATTAATTATTATTTTTATTAGTAGTAGTACTAGTAGCCCCAGTCATGGACCAGAACCATATTGTTCTAGGTGCTGGATAAACACAGAACAAAAAGATGTAGGGTTTGGGTGCATGAAATCAGAACCTAGCTTGAGGCTGGACGAAAATTTGTTCCAGTGTGTGACCAGAATATGTTCACTAGCCACAATGTTTCTTTGACTCTGAATTTAGCCATCATCATTGTACTTAATAGATTTGCTATTCTGTAGGGAAGTGGCTCAGTCCAGCAGATACAGCACAGAGCTGGGAAGCAGAAGACCTGTGTCTATATTGGAGTCTAGCCTTTTCTTTCCATTACTGCATAAAAACAGCCCTACTCTCCTGTAAATATTTCTTTTTCTTTCACAATGAAAACCTTGTTTCACAGAAGTTTGACATCATTATCTGAGATGATCAGCTGTAGCTGGAGTTTGGCTGGAATAGAACAATTTGATTGGATAGCTCTTTTGTGCAAAACCTGAACAAATATGCTCAGGTCATCATCCTGGTGTTCACATATGTCTCCTAATTGGACACATTATACTGTGCAATCTCGTTCATGAGACTGGGACGTTTCTAAATAGGATGTTCAGTTCTTATTTCTCATTATCAAATAAAGAGAAGTGGGAGGAATGAATGTGATAGGTTTTAAGAGGCTCTTCAGACTCAATAGGATGACTAGCAGGGGGCTGTGCTTAATTTAAGATCATATTCACACTTGTGCTGCCTAACCACTAACCAGGACTAAAAAGGTCCTGAAGATTTGAGTGTTTGCCAGTGGCACAACAGTTTGGCTGTGACTGTTGCTGAAGGAATCAATAACTGGCTTGTTGTTCCCTGTGATGCCGACGCTGTTTCATATATAACACCTTGTTCCACAGGACAAACACAAGTGCAGTGGCCGAGTTTGCATAGCTCAACGGCTGTATTGGTCTCTCTCCCCCGCTTTGTTCATTAACAGTCATTAGAACTTAAAACGGTATTCTGTGCAGATGCAGTAGCTCAGTAGGAAATGCTTTTGCTGAAATATGTGTTAACATTTTTTTTTTGCTTCTTTTATTGAGCTTTACATTTGAGACCCAAATACCTGTATACAGTAGAGCTGTGCTCAGCACCTGACATGGTGTGGGGTAGAAAGGCAGGTCCTCTGGTCCAGCCTGATGGGGATCGGGGAGGGGACCAGCTGCAGCCTAACTTACAGCAATCTAAAGTTGTGTTCTTGTTGTGCCTCTGGGTAACACAGATCCTCTGAACTTGGGGTGGGGAAACAACTAGCATACGGACAGCTACACTAGTTTTATTAATGCCAACCCAGGGTTCCTGCTGCATCCCTCATCTTCCCAGCTAGGGGTGCCCTTTGTCCCCTTGGCACTGTTGAAGGTGTTTCCAAGGAACAAATCCTGCCCCTTCCTCTCCATGGCTGCAGAGGTTCTCCCAAACATGGTGGAGCTGGTGTGGGTTTGCTGCACAAAAAGGAGGAGGATGGAACTTGGAGTGCCCACATAGGGCTACGCACTGTGGAGTCCAATTATGCAGGGAGTTTTTGGGGCATGTGGCAGGGTAGGCTGGAGGAAGGCTAGAGGATTTGTCAGCTCCGTGTGCTGCGATCTTCCACAGGGGCTCAGGAGCTGCTACCTTGCAGCATGGGGTCAATGATTGCTTCCTTGGCACCAGAAAAGGGTTTGATCTGAAGCAAGGAGTAGATAAACACCCACTGCAATGGAACACTTTTCAGGTGGAAAGAAAGATGCCTCTCCCTGTCCTGGCCATGTGAGCCCTGCTTTCAGTGGGCATCGGGCAGACCTCCCTGTGTTATGGGATATTAGGCAAGCAACCATCCTTTCCCCAAATACATCCCAATGGGCACACTCCCCCTTCCACATCTCCTTTTGCCAAATCCTAGCCATCCTTTGGGAGTCAAAGAGCCTTCCCAAGAGCTCCCCTGCACCTGCCTGTTTTTCTCTCGATTGTTGTCTGCCAAAGCTTGAAGCCAAGTATTAAACATCTGCATCACCCAAATGGTAGAAACAGCTCCACAGGGTGCTGAGAGCTCTCGTGCAGACTCGGGCTATGCAGGTTTATTTGCATTTCCCAATAATGGACAGAGGCACCTTTCTCAACTTCTGACTGAACTGGGGCCTCATTCCTTAGGTGTCTGTGTGTGTCTTGAAAGACAATGAGATTCCAGTCTCCTGGCATCCCTAGCAGCATTTAGACCAATCTGATGAATATTTAGTGAAAAGAAACAAAGAAAAGGAGGTGAAACCTCCCTTTACCCAGATTTGCTGGTGACCTGAGCTGAAATTTAATGTGTCCAAATCCAAATCTTCATCTGGATTGGCTACATTTAATTCTGCCTGAGAGTAGGGGAAGGAGGAGAGGTTCTTTCCCATCCTATATTTGTATGGTTCTTTCTCAGTGCAAAATCAAAATCTTAGTCTCAGACTAATCCAGAGCCAGGCACTTCCTCCTTGGTCCAATGACTTCTTAATGCATTTCAAATACCATGTGGCCCTATATCCGTTGTTTTATTACTAATACTTCCCAATAATTTCACCTTGCTTTCCAAAGGAAACACAAACATCCAAGATACAGGCTCTCTGGTATGTATCTGGTATGTAATAGAATTAATCAGGTTCCTTTGAAAGGATCAGTATGGAATAGATTAATCCCAGATGAGTTCTCCAGTTAGCCTCATAGGACTAGTACTGCTTGTTGAAGGCCCACATACAGAAACGTGCATTACGCTCAATTAATCTACCATGGAGTAATGAAGGGCTCCAGCATATGAACCCATTTTCCCAGGGAGTCTAGATTTCTGTAGATGGGTGGGTTAGATTCCTAAACAACCAGTGCAGAATGGAACTGTTATATTAATTTACATGGGATAAATGGGCTAAAGGTATTATCATAACCCAGTCACTGTCCAACATTAAACAATGTTAAACAAGGTCTGGGGTTTGGTATACAGAGAACTCAGCCCGCTTAGCACTATGGCAAACACACCATTAAAATCCTTTTAACCTTTTATTAAAGATACAGAAAAGAAGGAAAAACAGTCAAAACATTTTAAATGTAAAATATTATATAAAGCTTTCATTCTAACAACGTTCCTTGTTCCCTTTCCTTCAGCAAGAGAGAGTCTTTAGAACGGAAAACCCGCTGTGTTTAATAGTCTCTTAGATAGTATCCAAGATGGTAATAACTGTCCTTCTGGGGAAAAGAGAAGAAGTTAGTTGAGATGTTGCTGCTGTTGTTGCTGAAGCCCAATCTTAGAAGGAAAAGCCCCCTTGTGTGACAGTCTGTTAGATGGTATCAGAGATAGCAATAACTATCATCCCACGTGGTGTTTAGGATTCAGCGGGAGCTGGTAGGGATGATGTAATCTGGGTCCTGCTCTCTCTGGCCAGTTCTGGTCAGAACACCTCTAAGGATCAGGATGAAGATGACCCAGGGTGCCAGGAAATGGTGCAAGTGGCAGCCATGGTTGGTGAAGCCTGCTCCAGTTGCCTCCATCTCTTCTGTTCTTCTTTTTGTCCTTTCCCCCACAAAACCTATTTCTTTTATGGAACCAAAAAGGGAGTGATGGATGAAATAGGCCATCCCTTCATTATTTTGTCCACCAATTAGGCCTAATATCTGACACACTCATTTTGGCTTATTAACTTCTGGCTCCACAGCTCCTGTTTTAAAAACAAGCATAATGTCAATATAGTCCTTGAATCATACATATCAGCTTGGTCTTTTTGTTTAGACTAATTCAGCTATTCTATCTCCTTTTCATACCTTTTCCCATCACCATTTGTTCATCTCAGACTGAGACTCGTGAGCCACAAGTGGCTCTTTAATGTGTCTCCTGCGGCTCTTTGCAGCACAGGATATTAAAACACTCTGTGTGATTTAATTATTAACCATCTAAGTTATTAACCAATCCGGATGCTTTTACTATGTTACCCAATTGTAGTTGATAAAATAATACTTGGTCAGTCATTTTGCTGGGAGAATAATGTGTATATATACACACACACATACTAAATATTTCCTGTCATACTGATTAAATATGACTATATAGTACTATAGTAAATGAAACAGTGAATGTGGCTCTTTTGAATAATGTTGATCACTAATTTGGCCCCTGAATCACTGAGGTCTGCTTATTACTGTTCTAGGTTATTGTAACATTATGAACTTTTACATAATTTTGACAGTTGAGCTCACAGTTTGGGTAAATTCGTAGGCCCATTTGTCGCAATATAACAAACTTGGCCATTTTATCTAATTTCTCCAGTCAGCTCCACCATTTTCATAGTACTTGGACATTAATCCAATGGGAATAATTTGATCATGAAAGCATTTTTATTGGCTGGCTAAGGCATAGCCTCCACCCTGATCACCAATCTGACCTAAAAAGCCTTTGAAATGTTTCCTGTTGACTCCCCTTTCTGATTACTGGTGGGGAAAGCTACCCACATTATAAAAACCCTGTGACTTGTGTGCAGAACCAACCCAATGTCTTGAGAAAGTCATGAACCAGGCCAAACTAATTTAAGTCCACAGTGAAGTGGTGTACAGGGACCAGTAACTCAGGGAATGAAGATCTATTGGCAGTTTAACACCAATTAGTGCCTTAAAATAGATTTACACTCAAAGCCAATTTAGTTGCTACTTGAAGTAATTAGGTTCATCTGTCTGAGTGCAGTTTTGGATGGGAGTCCGGCTTTTTTACCCAGGTATAAATAACACTTTGTAGTTGCTCCATTTGTGAGTTCCAATGTCATCAGTAATCCATGAAAAGAAATACTGTACCCCCCAGAGCTATTAGCCCAGTAGTTATCCTCTAGGTAGTCTTGTGTCTTAAATGAAATGCTGCAGATAAAAGCCTGTTAGCAATTCCATGGCATCCCACAGTTAGCAGTGTAGTCTAGTGGACTAAGCACAGGACTGGTAGCCAGGAACTTGTAAGCTTGAATTCCAGTCTGATATTGACTCCTTCCGTAGTCTTGGGCAAGTCACTTCACCGCTTTGTGCTTCAGTTTCCCCGTCTGTAAAATGGAGGTAATACTACTTATCTTGCTTGCAGAATCACAAACGTTGAAGGTGGAAGAGATCCAGCCCATATCCCTGAGAGCAATGCATGAATGTTCCCTACAGTACGTTTACTATTTCTTTGTCCAGTCCAGCTTTAAAATTCTAAGCACTGGGGTTTCCACTCCTTCCCCTTCGAGACAATCCCATGCTTGACACAACTCATTGTCAGGAAGTTTTTTCTGATATTCATTTCACATTTCTCCTTTCTCAGTTCCAGCCTATTAGTCCAGGTTATACCCTCATGGGGTCTCCTAAATAATTCAAGATCCAAAAAGAGACAGGGAGCCAAATTTTATATTTTCACACCTGCTGGCACCTTACTGAGACATTTAAAGACTGCCCATGGAAGCTCAGTTCAGCATTTAAATGTCCTTTCAACCAGAACATTCAAACCCAGTGTTTGGATATTCTATTGCATCCCACATCTCTGAAAATAGGGCCCAGCTAATCAATGCAATGAAGAGACACAGAAAAGCTGTTGCCTGGTTGAAGGAGCTGCAGGGATGAAGGATCTCACCTCAGCACACTCTCACCTTCTCTCTCTTTGGAGATAGTTATTACTGTGTATTCAATATTCTCTCACATCACTGGGGGATGAACTAGCCATGCATCTAGGATAGCACTATCTGTCGAATGGATCTCATAACTGCTTCCCCAGCACACTGCTTAGGACCCACTCTTCCAAGCTGCCCTGCCTGGGGCAGGGATGTGTGTGTGCACTGCTGGATGGATGTCTAGTTACCTCCAGCATGCACTAGTTCTAGGATGGCTCTTATAGCAGAACTCACCCAACACTAGGGTGACCAGATGAGGGAAGAAAATGTTGGGACACATGGGGGGAGGGGGGTCGCTGGTGGAGAAAAAAAAAGAAAAAAAGAAAAGGAGTACTGCAAAATATCGGGACAAATTGTATCCCAACCAATGTGGGACAAATGCCTAAATATCGGGTCGTCTGGTCACCTTACCCAACATACCCTCAGCACATATCACCTCTGGCTTCGCATTTCATCCCAGGGTGGGAGCTCCTCATTCCACCAACAGGTAGTGTGGGTGTCAGTTGTCCTGCCCGGCACATGGGGACCCCTCTCCTCACATTGTCTTCAGCTGAATTCCTTTTACAACACTTGCCATTCTATCACTCATTGGCATGGTTCCTATTTATAAGGGGTTCCTACAGTACACAAGTGTGGGGCAGAGAGAAAAGATCAGAAATGATGCAGGTATTAAACATCCCAGACGCAGGCTAGCAGCCATTAAAATGTAATTATCTCATTATTTCCTCCCCTGGTTTTTTTAAAAGAGTAAAATATTTTTCAATTTATTTGTTATCAGCAGAGGGAGTGAATATTCTGAAAAGTGTGAAACGTTCCACTTTACTACCCCCTATTAACTTTCTAAGCACCTTGGAACCTTTGGCACAGCTGCATGAAATAACAGGAAAACTAATTAGACCAATAAAACATGATGACTTAGGCATCCTAAGAAAATGAACATAACTTTTAAACTTTTTTTTAAAAATACACCCATATCAGCAAGGTTACTGTCTATCCTGCTAGGATTTTAAATGAGGAAGTACTTGGAGTAAACAAACAAACAAACACACAAATTACCAACTAGAAACAGCCATGAAACGTGGGGACAGAAGGTGATTCAACAGCTCCTCACAAACAGATGTGTCTGCCTCATCTTTCTAGCGCCATTTCAGATATCACATGGCAATGGAAATTAGAAAAGGTCCCGCTGGTACGTGAATGGTTTCGGAAGTTTCACAGCACATCACCAAATGAAGAACTGCAGCCAGGTCCTCAGCCGGTGTAAAATTGGTGTCACTCTATTGACTTCAGTGGTGCAATGCTGATTTACACCTGCTGAGGATCAGGCCCCGGTGTATAGTGCAAGAAACAACAAGACTTTTTTTAAAAAAAAGTGGGGGCTCCAAGGATATAAAATAGACAATTCCTTAAGTTCACTCCTTTTGACTGTAAAATCCTGTTATGGAGCAAGAATCTCTGTGAAGCAGTTTGTGCAATCATTTGAGTACAGAAATGGTTTAAAACAAACCCCGTAACTAGAATTTGGGTTGCCAGGAGCAAATCCTGTGGCCTTCCATGGCCTAGGAATTTGCTGTTGCCCACAGGATAGCAGTTAGTTTAATTGTATAAGGATAACCATTGAAAAACACCCTAAGGCTGATGTACCAGTACTGGCACTGGTGCATCTTCAAGATGTAGCCATACATCCTTGGCTGCAGAAGGCTTTTTAATGGTATGAAGCATCATCTCTTTCCAAAAAGCATGTACTGGAATCCAGCCTCTTTGCACTTGAGGTGCTGCAACTCATGGAAGGGGTAGCACATGGCAGAGTGTTCACAGACTGTGAACCTACCCTGGATGGACTGTAAGATAGGAGGCCATATGGAAAGTGCCTTTAGCAGCTGGAATCAAACAGCATGGCTGTGTGTGCGATTATCCTGACATGGACATTTTTTTCTGAATGCTCACTGACTACTTCTTCACAAATCATTACAGGATCTCGGGATTTGAAGACATCCCTGTAGTGGGGGTGAGGTAGAGTCGCACCAGCAGAAGGTGGGCATTAGAAGGCACAACATCCCATAAAACTTCTTGGTGAGCATTAGGAATGCACCTGCAAGCTACATCTCTTTGTGGCATGCTCAATTACTCCCCCCGCCCCGACACACACACATACCGGTCATACTTTATGGGCTGGTATGATGGAGGAAGATGGCATCATGGCCCCTTTGAGGCACCACAGGGTGCTCTCCATGGGAGCAGGGAAGGAGCAGTCCCTGAGCTCCTCAAGCAACAGAACTTCAATTCTGCCTAGTTCTTAGATGCATGCCGTAAGGTGGGACAGACTTTGTGTATCCTTCTCCTGCACCACTGTGCATCTGTGTGAAGAGACAGGCACAATTTAGCCCTGTATATAGACATATAGCCTCATATTTTCTACACTGATGCATGCTTGTGTGCTGACGTCTGCAGGTGTAAATCAGGGGCGTGCAAGTATATGCTCCACATATTGTATGTCTGAAAATCTGTCCCACGGTGATTAGAGCTTCTTGGTGTCTGGGTTTCAGAGATGATAAGCAATCTCTGCTCCTGTTGAAATCTGCTGGAACTGTTGGTGCAAAATGCTTGTGAAAATCAGGCCCTGATGCTCTTTTCCCAGCTCTGTCGTTTCCTCTCTGGGTGGCCTCAGCCAAGTAGGTCTCTTTTTTCCGAAGGTAAAGAGAGGAGTGAATCATTTCAAAATAAAATGGCATTGTCTGTTTGTTACTGCAGCATGTAATCTGGGGATAGAGATGAGTGAAAGCAAGACAGGCGATCAGTGCTGCAGGGTACCTTCACCAAGTGAACCTTTAAGAGGGACTTGAAGGAGGCAGCGAGGTTGCAGGCTATATGGAGTCATGGAAAATGCTGCAGACACAGGCAGGAAGAGAATAAAGGTGTGGAGATATTGTGTTATTTATTGGCATCCCATTGTCCTAAATGAAAAATAAAAATTAAGGCCCATTTGTTGCAAGAGAAGAATGATCATAATTTGTTTCCTGTGGGAAAAGTCTTGCTTTTCTAAAACTTGAGGCCACACTCTCATCTGGGTAAACTGGCCTAGCTCTGTGGATAGCTGTAGAGCTAGACTGATTTCATGTCACATATCAGAGGGGTAGCCGTGTTAGTCTGGGTCTGTAAAAGCAGCAACGAATCCCGTGGCACCTTATAGACTAACAGATGTTTTGGAGCATGAGCTTTCGTGGGTGAATACCCACTTCATCAGATGCATGTCACATGGGGATCTGGCCTTGGCTATTTAGGCAAACTGAGTTAATGAACAAACAGCAGCTTTGATGGGGCAGAACATTCTGTTCTACTTTGTACAGGTCCTTGTACTACACCCATCACGAGAGTGCTTGAAGGAAGTAATCAAGCAACATCAACAAAAGAAGTTTTATACAATGCTCATGGAGACTTAACCACAGACCACATTATTAAATTGCCTTCAGCCCTTTTGCTGTTTACCTTTCAATCCAGGACACACTCTTTAACTGAATACAAAGTTGATTGTTTTGTTGGAGGGAGGACGTGGGTGAAACCTGAGGATAAAAATTGTGTAATCCTTGTAGTCCATGAGGCTAACAAACTTTAACGTGTCGTCAACTTAATAAAAACAAACCCCAAGCCCAACAGTAAGACAACTGCTCACAGGTAAGGGCCTGATCCAAAGTCCAGTGCAGTCAATGGAATGACTCCTACAGATTTCAGTGAAGTTTGGATCAAGCCTTAAACCTACCTCTTCCTCTGGGTCTTCCTGAGCATGTTGGGTGAAATCTTGACTGAAATCTTGACTCCTTTGACTTAAATGGAGCAGGATTTACCCCTTCTTTTATGCTTAGGGTGTAAACAGCTTAAGGCAGGGCCTGTCTTTGGTTTTGCCCTGCAGAGGGCTGAGTACATTATCAGTCCTTAGCAAATAACATTTACCCAGGAGAGCTCAGATCAGCAGCTGGCCTTCAACAAGGTCCTCCCTCATGCTAACTCCAAGGGTGGCCTGCCATCTTTGACAGAACTGGCTAGTACATACTACCTGCAAGTGAATCTGAAAATGGGTTGGTGGTTCAGATCAGAGGAGCATCCAATAGTCCTGAATGTCTTTGCAGTGGAAATCTCCCAGGAACAGGCTTTTTTGAATGTTTCACAGTTCACCTGGGTTTATCTGGGCTGTATACCATGAAAACTGAATTTCTGCTAAGTTCCTGGATGAAACCAGGAGGCTCAGGAACAGGAAAGTTTAAAAGAGGGGAACTGGATGATTCTGGGCCTAGGAAATGGGTTGGGGAGCTTTTCAAAACAGAGGAGTCAGTTTGAATCCAGCTCAGGTTAATAGTGAGAGAAAGTGGTTATTACCTGATTAGAATGCAAGAACGGCCATATTAGGTCAGACCAATGATCCACCTAGCCCAGCATCCTGTCTTCCAACAATTGCCAATGCCAGGGACTTCAGAGAGAATGAACAGAACTGGGCAATTATCACGTGATCCATTCCCTGTCGTCCACTCCCTACTTCCAGCAATTAGAGACTCAGGGACACCCAGAGCATGGGGTTGTGTCCCTGACCATCTTGGCTAATAGCCATTGATGGATCTATCCTCCATGAACTTACCTAATTCTTTTTTTTGAACCCTGTTATAGTCTTGGCCTTCACAACATCTCCTGGCAACAAGATCCACAGGTTGACTGTGTGTTGTGTGAAGAAGTACTTCCTTTTGTTTGTTTTAAACCTGCAGCCTATTAATTTCATTGTGTGACCCCTTGTTCTTGTGTTATGTGAAGGGGTAAATAACACTTCCTTATTCACTTCTGCGCCACCATTCATAGTTTTATAGACCTCTATCATATCCCCCCTTAGTCATCTCTTTTCTAAGCTGAAAAGGCCCAGTCTTATTAAGCGCTTCTCATACGGAAGCCGTTCCATACCCCTAATCGTTTTGTTGCCCTTCTGTATACTTTTTCCAATTCCAATACACCTCTACCTCGATATAACACAACCTGATATAACGCAAATTCAGATATAACACGGTAAAGCAGTGCTCTGGGGAGCGGGGGAGGGAGGGGGGAGCTGCGCACTCCGGCAGATCAAAGCAAGTTCGATATAACATGGTTTCACCTATAACGCTGTAAGATTTTTTAGCTCCCGAGGACAGCGTTATATCAGGGTACAGGTATATATCTTTTTTGAGATGGGCCAACCAGAACTGCACACAGAATTCAAGGTGTGGCCGTACCATGGATTTATATAGTGGCATTATATTTTCTGTCTTATTATCTATCCCTTTCCTAATGGTTCTTGGGTATCAGAGGGTAGCCGTGTTAGTCTGGATCTGTAAAAGCAGCAAAGAATCCTGTGGCACCTTATAGACTAACAGACGTTTTGGAGCATGAGCTTTCGTGGGTGAATACCCACTTCCTCAGATGCATCTGAGGAAGTGGGTATTCACCCACGAAAGCTCATGCTCCAAAACGTCTGTTAGTCTATAAGGTGCCACAGGATTCTTTGCTGCTAATGGTTCTTAACATTCTGTTGGCTGTTTTGATTGCCACTGCACAGTAAGCCTGTTTTCAGACAACTAACCGAATGTTACTCTGTGGCATGGGTGGTTGCAGTCCAGTCTCTAGTGTTATCCACACTACAAATACCACAACACTGCAGCTGGCACTGATTACCCTGGTATCCCCTAAGGCACCTGGGAGGCAGCAATCTGGTATGAAGTGGAGTAAGAGGCAGGATAGGGTGACTGTGACCAGGAGGTCATACAATCCTATATGTTTCCATAGGGGCCTTCATACCAAAAGACAGCACATTTTATAGAAACAGCTCCAGTGAAATGCAGCCACTTATAGGCAGGTTATCACAGTGCACAACAGTGAGAGCAGGAAAAATTTGGACAAGGATATAAGAGCAAACCTTTGTTGGTCAGTGCAATAGAATCCGGGGAGTACAGTTCCAGCTGGCTGGCTTCTCTTTTGCAGAGACGATTTGTGCCAGCAAAAAGTATGAGCTCAAAATTTGCTCCCACAATGTTTGAGTTCATAAGTATTTGTGTGTGGGAAACTAATTACCTGCTCCAGGCCCACAAGAGCTAATATGTGCACTTGCACCTAGGGTTAGCAGACAGCAAGTGTGGAAAATCGGGATGGGAGTGGGAGGTAATAGGAGCCTAAATAAGAAAAAGACTCAAAAATCGGGACTGTCCCTATAAAATCGGGACATCTGTCCGCTCTACTTGCACTAACTGTAGATGCCAATTATGTTTGTGTGGGCACAAATATGCTTCCTGGAATTCCGCACCCACTCTTTTTGCAGGTGGTGGTTGTATTCACAGATAAGGCAGGTAGGCCTGAGCCCAGCTGAATCTTAGCCCTTTAGTGACCATGCACAATAGATAGAACCTTGGGCTTGACATTCGTCCTGCAAGAGTTGTGTATAATAAATTATTGGCTTCTCAGTTTATGGAGATAAGGTGGGTGAGGTAATATCTTTTATTGGACCAACTTCTGCTGGTACAAAAGACAAGCTTTTGAGCTTACACAGAGCTCCTTTTCAGGTATGGCTTCTCAGTTTCTCTCAGAAGGAGGAACTGCTGAAAAGTGATACTTAAAGCTACACACCAGGCCCCCAGTAATCTGTTTGTGGAATTTCAGGAAATAAACAGGGAAGGGAGAGTGAGAAGCAGGAGGTGCCAAAGGAAACATAGCACTTTTCTCTTTCCCGGGGTTTAAGTGGTATATTGCTCCAACTGTGGCAGATAAATCTATCCATCAGAAAGACATTGATTTGTATTTTATGTATACCATAACCAACCTCTTGCCTGTGTGGGCAGAAAGTCATAACCAGCCACTTAAGGCCATGTTTTCAGCATCCCCACTTTTTTGTGAGCAATTGATTGGCCTAACAAAAATGATTCTGGGGGTGTGTTGCGTGTGCAAATGGCTATCAGTGTGCAGAGAACAGGCATATAGGTGGAAATAAGGGTTTTGCACATGCCTAGAAGTGGTGATTCATATTTGGAGGCTACCTTGGGCTTGGCTGAAAACCTAGCCCTTCAATTTTAGTTTCTACTGGTCATCTTTTTGAGGGTATATAGCCCATTTCAATCTGCACGAATTTAACACATGTGACAAATGGAGGTCAGACCCTAAGGAATCCCGCTGACAGATGAGAAAGATGCTTGATATAAAACCACTTTGCTAAAATAGGGCAAAACTCCCATTGACTTGAATGGGGCCAAGTATCACCCATAGAGAGGAACATGGCAATTGAATCAGTGAGTGGCCTTTTTGTCATGTCACATATCTAAGTCAGATGGTTTTAAAAAGTATTAACTTGCAGCTAGTCAGTGTAATTTGTAATTAATTATACCATGCTCTGAGTGAGATGACCAGCAGCTATGCAGTACAATCTGGTCCTATCATCAGCCCATTGCACAACCAGTTAGCTGAGCGCCACACCCTTTATTAACGGTGTCGCTTCCTTTATTCACAGCACCCATGCAATGTACATGCAATTCCAGCCGCTAACTTTTGTTTATCCGCAGCCTGAGGAAGGCCTCATGCCAAAAATGTGTCTTTCCAACAGCCATGCTCTCCCAGGAAGAGGGAAAACTGAACATTCCTTAATTAACAAAAATTCACCTCCCCTTACATTTGTATTCTGTTTTGCAGATGGGAAATGCCTCTGATTCTTCAGCGTTCACATCCACCTTATCAGAGAGAGAAGACCTGATTTTTGGCACACTCTATTTGCTCTTTGGTAAGGAAAGACTTCTTCTTACGCAGGTGATCTCACACCCATCTCCATCAAGGATGGCATGGTACAAGCTACTGACATGTCTGTCACAGGGAGATTCAGGCACCTCGCATTCACTTCCACTAATAGTTTATTACTTCCAGAAAAGTGTTCCATGTCCTTTGGGTTCATCTGAGCTCACCCCACCCACACTCTCCTCCATCACAGACAAGTAGGGCATGAACACAGGACTTTCTGGGTTCTACTCTTGACACCAATTTCCTCTGGGTCCTTGGGCAAGCCACATCAATGCTCCGTGCCTCATTTTCTCCACATGCAAAATGGGGCTAGTAATGCATATCTCCCTCACAAAGGGCTGTGAGGATTTATTCATGTTTTAAAATGTTTTGAAGTTGAAAAGTCATATATAAAGCCCTGATACAACTCCTACCGTAGGAGAAGAGAGAAGAGTCAGGCCTCAGATACTTAGAATTATTAATAGCTTCAAGCATGCAAAATGCATTAACCTCAAGGAGTGTGTACACCTCTGAACTGCCCTTCTCTATCAGCAGGGGACACTGGTGACATCTGAAAGCCAAAAAGCGAAGCTGAGGTATAAAGACATGTTTTGACAAGGCCTAATCCTGGCTAAAGTGAGCAATGCCATAGATTCCCATGGGGCTACTGCTGCTCACATGAGTAAGACAAGCAGTGTTTTGTCTGTAAAAATAACAATGAGGAAAGTAAGGAGAAAAACCAATCAGAAAAATGTTTTGGCAGAATTTGTCAATTCCGCAAAATCAAAATGTTCTGTGGAGATGGTTCGATTTGGCCAAAGTGCCAGCTTGTCCTTCTGGCTGTTGGGCAGCTACCTAGTACACCACTGGTGAGTCTGGATTTCCAGGGTGTATGGCTGTGGGGCAGGCACCCCTGCAGACTGCCTTGGGGGTGGGAACCCCAGGGATTGCAGGGTATGTGCCTCCAGGGCAGCTCACCAAGCAAACCACCCTGAGGCTGGGGTTCCATTCACTTTTGAAGAGAATGTTGGAAGTTTTTATTTAGTTCCTCACTGAAACAAAACCAAATGTCAAAATACTGAAATCCTCAGGGAAAGGATCTAGCTCTCTTCGCCCAGCTCTAGGAATGAGTGTGAGCTGTGAGTGAAGCCCTGTGACACACACTGTGGTGTGGGGAGAGGTGAATAAATCCTGAAAGAAAATGAAGAATAATTTGCAAACATTCATACAGCCAGATCCTGGTCTCAGATACACTAGTGTAAAAGTGGAACAACTCCATTGCACCCAGAAGAGTTACCAGTTTAACTGAAAACAGGATTTGACACACTGTCCCACACAGCTGCTTTCTCAATCACTTGTTCATTTCAGGTTTCAATAGATAGCAAGGTAAATTAATCAGCGTCTCTTCTGTCTACGGCTAGGAGATGCTTAATGATGCTCTGAACAAAGAATCTCTTCTGTCAGGGAGAAAAGGAATTAATGGCTTGGATGCCTCTGGGAAAAAAGTTTGTAACAAAGTGATCAGCCAGGGCATCTGATCAGGCATGGGCACCAGACCTAGACACAGCTCATCCAGGCCCTACATCTCAAAGACCACTTCCTAGGTCAGAATTCTGTCCCCTGGCCAATGAGCCTGCCTTGTGCCATTCCTCTACATCCCCCCAGAGCTTAGACCCAGACTGGTCAAGTCTGTGTATTTTCATTCTTGTGAGCTGTGTGTAGAGGTGGCAGCTTATTCTAAAAAGGAAAGATTCCCAACAGTAGTGTTGCCAGGTCGCAAAATTTAATCATGAGTCTTGTGACATCTGGGGTTTCTCACAGAGTCCAGACACATGCAGTCATGTGATTACATGTACATCTCCCCTTTCAACCAAATTTCTGGCTCTTGTGGTGGAGGAAAAGCTTGAAAATGTGACCCAAGTGCCCCCTGAAGGCTCAAGAGCTGTAAGGTAAAAGAAAAACAACCTGGGTTGTTTGGGTTGTTTAAACCTCCTGATTTTTAGGGGCCCAACTCTACTTTTGAATGTTTGAGGTTAGCAACACTGCAGTAGCTGATTCCCAGTCAAAGCCAGGGAGGGAAGGGAAGGACCAGTCCGCCCACACTCCTGCCTGGGATGCTGCATTTCATATCCTAATTTTCCTCCATCCCACCCAAATGTGGTCATCTTCCACTTTTACTATCAGAGAAAACTCAGTTCAAAAACCAGGAACCGATTGCAAAGCAAGGTCGCAGGAAATCTTATCTGAACTTATGCTGAAGAAATGGATCCCATGTCATTTTAAACAGCCTGAGCTCATACACTCACTCTGTGTCCCATGTGTCGAACTCTGTAAGATGAGAAGTGTGCAAGCAATGCACAGAAATGCACACACAAGAGTGCACGTACAACACACAGATACACATGTAACCACACCAGGAGTACATTGAAACACAAACACATGCCTACACAAATGACCACACACACACGTATGCACACCAGAGCACTCAAACACACACACATGCATATGGAAACAAACATAGGAACAAACAAACATGCGCACACGGGAGTGCACCCGCTCATATAATGAAGTGACATACATGGAAAAAACCAGCCTGCTTCATGCCGTTCTGAGCTAGGTGGAGGTGGTAAGACTGAGAAAGTCAGCAGCTCTTGCATGCAGCTAAGAAAGATCCTAGAAGATAATAAAGCTAGTAAAATACAGCTAATGAAGAGGTAAGGGAAGGAGTCAAAATAGCTTTGTGGAGGAGTCCTCTAGCAGTGCTAGAAACAAGGATATGCATTTGCAAACTAGTTCCCCTTAAGTGACTCATAAAAAGCGTTCAAAAACTATGTATCTGGGAGCAAGTCCCCCCTGCAGGATCCTACTTATTGAGGCTAACATGTTTCTATTAGCCATTATACAGCTTTGGCATGTAATTGTAACTATAATATTTCATTTACAAGCTAATCCACTGGGAATTAATTCCAGTCCCACATAACCTGCCCCTTGAGTAGCTAGGTTCTCCTTTGTGCTTACAGAGGAAAATTCTTTCAGAGTTACTTAACAGACGAAGAAAACCCTGGTATGAACATTTATTTACCACTGTTGTTTTAAATACATTCCAAGAAAACAAATGACTTTTTCCTGTTGGTTAGGCTGGATTTACATAATCTTCATCATGTCCTTCTTGTTTATGTTGTAAACACAATATTGCACAGCACAGACTCACACTAGAGAAATTGCCAGGAAGAAATTAAAAGCGGAACATGCTCAGCTTCTTGGCTTCACCACCCTAACAACACTGTCACAAAGCTCCCACTATTTATCCAGCTGAAAAGGGTTGGAGGCTCCTTGTCTTCAGTCAGAGGAATTCAGCTCTGCCTTGGACTCTGCTCCCGGAGTCCGTTTCACTGACATTCTGCCTGCTGCCCCATCCCCAAAGCATCTAACAATGACATTCCCATTTAAAATTGCTCTGAAAGTGCTCAGGCAGCCTCATGCCCTTAGGTGTCTAATGGTTGTTATTCACTGTGCCAGCTGAAGACACTCTTTTTGCCAAGTGCAGCAAGTCCTGGAAGCAGATCATCTACCAGGGGGTGACCAGCCTTGAAAAGCCTGAAGACACTTCTGCCTTTTGTATAGCCTGAAAATGATGCTTCCAGGAGAGCTTGGAGAGTTGCCTGGCTCTTGCCCTATATCTGGTGACCTGGAGCTCCCTAATGCAAACTGAAAGGGCAGTTACCAAGTTCTTAGAATGGCCATGACTGTGCAGAGGAGATGAGGTAATGTTAGTGTGGAAGGAAGGTAATGCCCAGTGTGAACTAGATCATTCCAAGAGCCAGACTGGACAGAGTGCTTGAGCAGTCCATACAAAACCCTTCTTCTTGTCTCCAGCCAGCCTGCCTGCCAAATGCTCACTAACCATCGCACACGGTGCTGATGCAGCAGAGATACAAAACCAGGTGCTTTATTGATCACGTCTGTCCTGACTGAGCATTCCCCATGTACTCTCTAAACTCCAAATTCCTGCACCAGCACACAGTGGACGCTGGGCAAAAGCTGAGAAGCAGTTTTCTCCTTGCATGTTCCAAAGTCCTGGTTAGCAATTAAGAAGGGATGTGACCCAGGGTGTTATAGGGCCAACAGATCCTAAAGTGGGAAATCTGCATGTGTGGGATCTGTTCTTCCCTTTACACATTCATACATGCAGTGAGCGGCATCTCTGCATGTACATGGCTACCAAATAAACACAACTCATCAGTGTGTGAGGATAGTAGGTGACCAGCAAGACAGACCTGCACACATGCCCTCCCTGTCCCTATGTCATGCACTGCTCTGCTGCTATCGAGCTTGGGTATCCTATTCTGGGTCTGTCTCTCTCTGCCTTTTCTCAGGCATAGTTTCTCTCTTTGGAAATTCCCTGCTCTTGCTGGTGGCCTATCGGAAGAGATCTATGTTGAAGCCTGCTGAATTCTTCATTGTGAACCTGGCTATCAGTGACCTGGGCATGACGGTGACCCTCTTCCCTTTGGCCACGCCATCCTTCTTTGCACACAGGTAGCTCATTTGCATGGCATTGCATTTAACGGGCATTTCCGCGGGTGTCAGTTTGCAAATCCTGCCTTGATCTGGAGAAGGAATGAAGACTAGAGGTCAAAGTCTGAGCTCAATCATAGCGATGTAAATTTGAAAAAATCCCATTGAAGGCCAGGGACTTACACCAGTGTAAGTGGGAGCACAGTTTGGCCCCAGATCTCTCCTAATAGGAATTCATATCCTGCACTGGGAACAGGAATCATTCCCAAGGGACTGAGCCAAATATAATCAGATATGAGCCACCTCAGCAGGAAGAGCCATCCCCGTGCCTCCCCTCAGCAACTGCCCCCCCAAAGATATAGTGCTGCTGGCCCTTCTGTGGCCACCCCATAAGCGCCTCTCAGAGGCAGTGGCTCCAATTAGTCCCCTGCACTGGCTTACGCTGCTCCCTTGTTCATCGTCCTCAGGTTTGCCATACAGGGCTTTTATGGGGTGCACCTCCCCTCCTCACAGCTCAGCAGGAGGTGCAAGCCCAGTCATCAATCTGACCAATGCCTAGTGTTGCAGGTTGGAGTCTATTTGAATCCATGTGGCATTGTGGGGATGTATCCACATGGGGCAGTGGGAGAGTCACAAACGTGGTCCGAAGAAACCACATGTGGCTCATGAGCTGTAGGTTCCCTGCTCTAGAACCTTGCAACCCTGCAGGACCTGACTACAAGTGTCAGGTTTGGTTTGGGTATGAAAACAACTTGACCCTCCCAACCTCAGGTTGGGTCATCTCTACTCACCTTCTGCTGGCTAGGGGGTAGGTGTGGCAGCTGCGTGCCCCACTCCTGCTGGCTGTCACCACCTCGCTGCTCTGTGTGTTGCAGTGTGAGCATGCCAACAAGTCGCAGCACGCCCCTCGGCGGCACACACAGCACAGCGTGGCATCAGCAGCCGACAGCCCGGCCCCACAGGGAAGCAGCCAGAGACAGATCGTGGCCATGGGACGTAGAGTGCAGGAAGCTCCCACCAGGCTCAGGCCACGCTTCAAGGACTAGGTGGCAATGCCGACACAGGTTCAGAGCAAAACATTGGATTCGGGTGGAATCATTTTCAGAACTGACCTGACACTTCAGTTGGGTTGGGGTCGGCTGTGCTCAGGTCAGGTTTGGGTCCAGGTTGGGCTTTAAAATGAGGCCCAGGCAGACCTCTACTGTGGCTCCACCCAATGGGAGGGGGCTGGCGGGACTTGTACAGTATGTACCATCAGCTGCTGCAGCATATTTAAACTGAGCATTGCTAGGACAAAACCTTTCAGCCACGTGCAGCGTCCTTCCGAAACTGACTTATCACCTTTCTGTTTTGAGGGAGGTAGCATGGACTAGTGGTTAGGACACAGGACTGGGAGTCAAGAGACCAGAGATTATTCCCAGCTCTGCCACTGACCTGCTGTGCAACCTGGGGCAAGTCACTTCGTCTCTCTGTGCCTCAGTTTCCCCATCTGTAAAATGGGGCTAATGATATTACTCATCCTCTGTAAAGATCTTTGAGGTCTGTGGATGAAAAGTGCTAAACATTATTACTACTTCCTTGAAACTGACACTCCAACAGTAATGTGCAAACAGTGAAGCTGTTTCAGTTAAATATACAGAAGGCTTTTTTTTTTAAAAAAAAGCAATACATGCAGCTTGTGTGTACAACTGCATGTGTGACTAGCTAATCATGGTCATTTGCATTCACGACTCAGTTTGTGCTCACAGCCATGATAACTGTGTGTACCATAGGGACACAGCCACATGTACATCTCCTTAAACAATCAGGCCCTATGTATTCATTTCCCCATTTCGTAGCATCCACCAGAACAGCCTCCTAGAGCCCAGCTCTACCACTTAAGTAGTTTTGCTTTCTGTGTCAAAGCATGAGCTGGAATGATGCCAACCTTCCTGTAATCAAGTGTCTGGTATGAAATGCCGGGTGGGAAATACCCATGTGGCTTCATGAACTGCACGAAGCAACTCAGACAAGTTCCCACCCTCTCAACAGAATCACAAGCCTTGTGAGCTAAGCATGTGGAGTAAATGTGAAGATTTCGATTTTACCTGATGATTTCTCTCTTCCAGATGGCTGTTTAACCATGCGATGTGCACATTCTATGCATTCTCCGCCATGTTCTTTGGCCTCTGCAGTCTTACCAGCCTGACAGTGTTAAGCACGGTTTGCTGCCTGAAGGTCTGTTATCCAGCATGTGGTAGGTGCTGGGATGTGTAACCCACCTTACTCTCTCCACGTCTGCCCTCCCGGCTATTACTGCCAGTAACCTCACTCCATCTTCCCCATTCTTTAACAACTTAGGTTAGTCACAGATCTCTTGGCAGCAGCCCCCTGAAAAGCTCTCCATTAGGGAACATATTCATAAACATTTTAAATTACTCTAATTAACACAAACAATAATACCATAGCTACTTGTTTTCCTCTTTTAATTTGCATATCTAAATTCATCACCATCCCATTTACTGTTTGGTGCCATACAATCAACGCAGCAGGTCTTAGAAGTGTGGGTAGGAGCAAGTTAAATTTATTATTTCACAGCCCCTAATTAAACAGGGTGTTGTGTTACAGTTCCAGTATCCTTGCCAGGTGCTAATTGTACACAAGGGGGCATCAGTTGAGTGATAGCTGCTTCCAGAGATCATTGGGATCTATGGATTAGCAGTTCCTTTCCAAAGTCACTTCCTAGCGGTGCCAGTGTGGTTGTTGCCCCTTTGCCCTACTGCTCTGTGTAGCTTTTGGTTTTAAGGATTTCATGGATTGTCTCGGGGCAGGCAATTTCACACCAGTCTGAGTGCTGGGCTGCAGATAAAAGCAGTTATGCTGCATGTGTGAGCTCCTATCTTAGTGGTAAATACATTTTGCGTGACTGACTCTGTCCTTGCACAGTGGAAATGGTGCACATCTGATTTAGGAAGTTCCCTGTTTTATGGCTCTTGCTCTAAGGGTTATTCAGATCTAATCACCATCTTGTAGTTGAATGTTAGCCATATGGCTGGTGTTGTGCAAGAAAGAAATACAAAGAAAATCATAGCCCGGCCCCCCAGTTGTTCACAATCAAGGCAGGGTTTATCCAAACTGATCCTAATAACTGGGGCCCTACCAAATTCACAGCCATGAAAAATGCGTTGTGGACCATGAAATCTGATCTCTCCCTGTGAAATCTGGTCTTTTATGTGCGTTTACCCTATACTATACAGATTTCACGGGGAGACCAGTGTTTCTCAAATTGGGGGTCCTGACCCAAAAGGGAATTGCAGGGAGGTTGCAAGGTTATTTTTTTTGCGGGGGTGTCAAAGTATTACCACCCTTACTTCTGCGCTGCCTTCAGAGCTGGGTGGCCAGAGAGCAGAGGCTGTTGGCTGGGCACCCAGCTTTGAAGGCAGTGCCCCGCCAGCAACCGCGCAGAAGTAAGGGTTGCAGTACTGCAACGCCCCCTAGAATAACCTTGTGATGCCCCCCCACAGCTCCTTTTGGGTCAGGACCCCTACAATTATAACACAGTGAAATTTCAGATTTAAATATCTGAAATAATGAAATTTAGGATTTTAAAAATCCTACAGCTGTGAAATTGACCAAAATGGCCCATGAATTTGGTAGGGCCCTATTTCTGACAGATTATACTGCAGAGATAGCAAAACAAAAAAGTATTCTAGGTGCAGATTTTTAGGACTGTACATGCATAGGTTTGCATGTATTTGCACACCTAATCTGTGCACATAATTATTGTGATTGGACAGGTAAATGCTTATTGCCATTTTGGAGGATGATTAGCAGCTGTGGACCCAAATTAGGTGCACAGACAGCATGCACAGATGAGCACTTGTAATTCTGAACATCTGAACATCCTCTCCCCCCACCCCACCCCCGCCCCGCCCCCTATAGAGTGAATTCATAGACCTCGTCTCATGCATTTTGATGTGAAACATAGCAGATAGCTTTCTTGGGGCTTTCCTACTTTGGAGAGTGCCTCCACTTAAAAGAGAGGGAAGTGGCAACAGAACATTCTCCATGAGGGACCCTCAATCTGAAACGGCTCAGGTCACTGGACCTTCAGGGCACAATATAGGGCACATGCATTTATCGAGAGCCCAGTTCCAATGCCTTACTCACATGGAGTAGTACCTGACTCCAAGTGGTCTCTCAGAAATCAGTGGAAGCACTTGCAGTGTCAGATACTAGCCCATGTGAGTAAGGGTGGCAGAATCAGGCCCCAAAACACCTTAGGAGATTGGGGCTTATTAGGGGCGGAGATTGGTGAGGGAGTGGGAAGCTTGGGGGAAGACTGAGTTGGAGGGCTGCTAGGATTGCTAGTTGTTCATTTGCAGCTGATTGTTAGAAAGGCTCTTTTCCACTGAGGGGAAGGCTCATGCTACAGCACCTGCCCCAGAACCAGCACTGCCCCTACATACAGCCAGGGCAAGAGCCCTGGGGCACCAATAAAAAGACAGCCAAATGCTGCAAAAATGACTTGAATCTTTTCTGGCAAAGTGCTGTGCTTTAGCGAATGCCAAGGAAGTAGCTTCCATAGCAGGGCCAGGAAACACCAGAGAGTCAGAGCTGTTTTCATAACCACATGAGTGGGAAGCCTGGGAGAATTCCCACCCCCAAATTAGAGCTGGATGGCAGATGTAGTCATTGCAGGTAACATCCACCCTCCACGCTACTTAAACCCCACAGTGGGGTCATGTATTGGGGCCTCAGGAAGACCAGCTGCTTCTGGGAATCTTTGAATCCTCTGTGTGCTATGGAGAGGGACTCCCTGCCTGCTCCAGACAGGCCAGTGCAGTGGGCAGTTGAGGAAGGCTGGAGGACGAGCCAGTGGATCCACAACTGCACAAAACACAGAAGCCAAGAACATCCCACCCCCTAACAGGAAGGTTTGAGACAGGGGGGTCTGGAAAAGCCAAGGCGAGTTAGTGGCTGCACAGGGGCTGCAGGTTGGGCTGGATTCCATTCAGCCTTTGGGAAGGGAAGGGTGAGTTTCACACTGTAGGACAATAGCCTGCCTAGGCTTCATCCCAGTGGGACCATCACTCCCAGAGAGTTGTATTTTAAGAACATTACATCATGAAGCATAATCGGAGTGGTGCAAACTAGAGCCTAGATCTTTATACACAGGCACACAGTAGTGAGCATATGCCAGACTCATGCATGAGAAATGAGGTGTGGTGCAAAAATCTGGCTCTAAACTGTTGCTATTGATCTAACCATGATATTGCAAGAAAACACAGTATTTCCCGATGGCTGTACAAGGAGGACATGGAGGGCAGGCTTGACTGTGACATGGTCAGTGCTGACCTTTTATTTTGATCCACTATTGGCAAGACATGTATAACACTGGGAAATAATTAACATTGTGTGGCCAAATTCACAATGGGGCAACTCCGTTTTGCAGCACAATTTTCACTTGCATTATTTTTGCCTGGACTTTAGTTGTAGATGCTAATCTGAGGGCTTGCAACACACCAAATGTGGGTGTGAATCACGTAGTTAAAGAGACATGTACCTAGATTTGCACCTGCAGTTCATTGTCTGGGTACAAAAATTGGGGTACAAATTGCACCCACAAAAGAGCAGCTGAGGTCCAGACACCTATCTGTAAATGTACCCTGTATGTTTTTATATTGTCCTGCAGGAATTACTTGCATTTTCTCATTTAGACAGCTGAACCTGCCAATCAACATGTATCTTAACAGATTTTGGATTACAGACAAATAAAAATATAATAGAAACCAACAATATTATTAACTTGACTTGCAGACAAATTCTCCAAGATATATTCTCCAATAAATTCCCTCCGCAGCAACCCAGGATGGATACTGAGTGGGAAGGACTTGAGTAGCTGAATTTCAGTCACTCCTTGCATTGGCATCCATCTTGTGGCTGAGTTTGGTAGATTGGTGATTTATACACACTAACACACAGCAATGTATTTCTGAAATGGCATGCCTGAGAAGGGAAGCCCAGGCCAGCCTGCAGAGCAGCATCTCAAAGGAGGCCGCAATGCTGGGTAATTAGTGCCTGATCTTGCACCATTGAAGTCAATGGGAGTTCTGCCATTGACGCCAATAGAGCCCTTTGAGGAGCTGCATGCTTAGCAGAAAATGCCATGTACCTTGTAGGAATCCAGACACAGCTAAGTGACTAAATTGGTGTCCCTCTTGGTAATGAATAAGTACCAGAAGAACATACTGCGGTAGTGAGCTTCTGCAGCCCCTGAGCCTTAAACCACCAGTGGCAGCTGCCTGTGCCCTACTTGGGAGCACGTACCTCCAGCCAGGTTGGAAATGTGCCTTCTGTTCTAGCAGGCATGGCTGGCATTTCCCCTCTCAATCTTTTTCTTTTCTACACTCTCCCAGCCCAGTCACACAGTGGGAGAAAGCAGCACCAAAAGGAGAGAAGCAAATTTTAAATTCTGTAGGACAACAAACAAAACACAAAACCTCCTGTAGAACTTTGCTTGGCAAATGCCACTAGTGGCCACATTCTCTGACTGGAGTGGCACAAGGCACCTACAAATTCACACTTTTGCATACTCCAGTGGTGTGATCGCACACACACAAATACTGACAGGAGGAGGTACCCAATTTCCATGTGCAGGAAGGTACATTTCACATTTCTGAAGTCTCACCTTCTGTGTTCTCTTTGGAGAATCTAGGCCTTAGTGGTAGGGAAAGACTCCCCGTAGCTAGAGCAGGGATGTCTGGGTTCTAGTCCCATTTCTGCCAATGACTCCCTGTGTTACATTAGCAGAAGTAATTTGATTGTTTGTGCTTCTGCCAGCTGTATAATGGAGATAATAAATAGTGACCTACCATATGGGATTTGCAATAATTAATTGCTTGTATGTAAAGTACTTTGAAAGAAATGAAGGACACAAGAGAAATGCCACTGTTACTTAGCTTATTACTAGATGAAAGTCAGAGCCAAAACTTTCAGCTGATTTCGCATTAATACTTCTGTCAAACTTGTGGTGCCTCCATTCTGCACAATGCGAACCCCTGCTTTGCCACAGCTGAACTCAACTGCAAAGCTGCAGGGACACACTGATTTGCTTGCAAACTTTTGCAGATGCATGACTGGCAGCCACAAAGCAGATAGCCTCTAGGGACAAACGGTCCAATTCATAGAGAGAGCATTGGAAGGAACAAAGATTCCTGTGGCACCTTATAGACTAACAGACATTTTGGAGCATGAGCTTTCGTGGGTGAATACCCACTTCGTCAGATGCATGTACTGGAAATTTCCAGGGGCAGGTATATATATGCAGGCAAGCTAGAGATAATGAGGTAGTTCAATCAGGGAGGATGAGGCCCTGTTCTAGCAGTTGAGGTGTGAAAACCAAGGGAGGAGAAACTGGTTCTGTAATTGGCAAGCCATTCACAGTCTGTTTAATCCTGAGCTGATGGTGTCAAATTTGCAGATGAACTGAAGCTCAGCAGTTTCTCTTTGAAGCCTGGTCCTGAAGTTTTTTTGCTGCAGGATGGCCACCTTAAGGTCTGCTATAGTGTGGCCAGGGAAGTTGAAGTGTTCTCCTACAGGTTTTTGTATATTGCCATTCCTAATATCTGATTTGTGTCCGTTTATCCTTTTCCATAGCGACTGTCCAGTTTGGCCGAGTACATAGCAGAGGGGCATTGCTGGCATATGATGGCGTATATTACATTGGTGGACGAGCAGGTGAATGAACCGGTGATGGTGTGGCTGATCTGGTTAGGTCCTGTGATGGTGTCGCTGGTGTAGATATGTGGGCAGAGTTGGCATCGAGGTTTGCTGCATGGATTGGTTCCTGAGCTAGAGTTACTATGGTGCGGTGTGCAGTTACTGGTGAGAATATGTTTCAGGTTGGCATTGGAAGGAAGTCACCTCAGTTAAGCAGCCAACAGAAAGCTTATGGGATCACTTTGTATAACTGCAGAAATTATCACAAAAGATGGGAAAAAAAGAAAGATTAAATTTGGCCATTAAAAGACAGCCAGGTACCAGCATCTTTTCCCTCTACAATTTCTGTTTCTGCTCTCTAGATGATTACTGCACTTGATTGTGTGGCTTCTCAAGCTTATCTTCCTGTAATGCACTTGTGCATTTTCCACTAGGAAATGACTAATCTCAGCATATTTTTAATTGCTTAGTTTCAAAGAAAAGTTATTCCAACATATGTCTGAAGATTTAGCTCTTTAAATTAAGCCCTTAGAAGATCAGAGAGTTTAAGATTTAAGGGACGGGGGAGGGAACTCAGAGAAAAACCCAACTCGTTTCATCAGCTGGCTTTTCTGAAGTAAACTCTGATAACACTGTCGATTTAAAACTTAAAATAAAAGCTCTGATCTTTCTCCATTTCCAGATGCAGATCCCCCCAGGTGCCTCTCCCAAACCCTTATTTTCACTAAGGTTTAGCAAATCTGCATCTTACTTAGCATTTCACCTCCAGAATTTTAGGGACTCTCAGAAACTGGGGCTGAAAAAGGTCCATCAAAGCCATCTTCCCTGGAACCAGTACAGGACAGAACTTGCAGGACTGCCCCCAACATATTCTTCAGCACTTTGGCCCTGATTACTAGCCTTTATGCAGTAGGTGGCTTGTCATACATAAATATATATAATGGGCACTATACAGATGATTAAGTAATCACAATTCCTGCTCTAAAGAAAGTACACACTCAATATGCAGTGAACTTGCTACACTTTCAAAGTGTAGCACTGAGTATGCTTTAACTGCAGAGCTACTATGCTTGAAGGGTTTGTGTTGTGTATATGCAGGTCATTTCAATGAACTCAACCCCAAATTAGTGCATAGTAAACCCCACCTCCTTCCCCAGTGCAGACAAACCCTAGAAGGCAAGGAGTGGGGGGAAAGGCAATATTACAAAGTAGAAGTGCCTGGTCCAGTTTTAACTACCCAAATGCTGATGCTCCCCATGTCTTGCATGTAAGATTATTGCCAGTGAAATAGATCTCACCCTTGGGTATTTCTCAGATTATTCAGGTGAAACAGGCTTTACCTCAGTTTCCTCTGGTTACATGGATCATCTCACCATGAATTCCATGGGCCCCCACATGGAAGAGGAAGGCCAGGATTTCTAGCTATTACAGTCAGTCAGGTTTTTACCACTAACTGGGGCAAGTCATTCCACCTCCTTCTGGGCTTTGGTTTCCCTGTCTGTCTGATGGGGATAAGAGTACGTGTACACTGCAGTGCTTAATTTGTGCCAGGGCTGACCCCCGGCACCTCTGGGGCTTGGCAGTTCAAAGCCCCGGCACCTCTGGGGCTTGGTGCATCAATTATGAAAGTAAAAAAAATTGCTTGAGCCCAGCACCTCTTTCATTACAAATTAAGCCCTGGTGTACTGCCCAGCACAGCGGCTTGGTGAGGCTTCATTAGTTAGTGTTCATTAAGTTCTCCTAGCTGCTCAGCTCCATGCAGATTGTTGTTATCCATTCCAGTGTTTCTCTAAGCCAAGGCTGATTGCTTCAGCTCAGGAGTGCCATGCTATGCACAGTGTTCATGGAGGCATCCTCCTGGCTGGACACAGGTTAAAGTGGTGAATGGCAGGCAGCATGCCCAGAGTTTGCTACACTGGCAGAGCTCCCTGTAACAATCATCATCTCGTCTCACTGAAAGTAACTACAGTGAAGTGGAAAAGGTTCATTTCCCAGCAACCAACTGCTTGACAGCTTTTTGTTCTAACCTATATGGAGTTACACCAGGGAGGACTTTAACCCACTGGATATAGGACAATGTGCCTGCAAACTGTGAGGACTTCAAGCCTACATTTCCAGAAAGCCACCTGATTTGTACCAGAAATTGACAGGACTGCTCTGGGATACCTCTTGTCCTACCTTAGAGGATGCTCAGAGAGAATGGCGATAGGCAAATCCTCCTCCCCATTCAGACCAAGGATCTGTGGAGTCCCAGAAATCTCAGTCCTCCTTTTCCAACTCTTTTAAGACCTATGGGGAACTATGAAACACCATGGTCTCAAATGCCAACACCACAGAGGACATCATCTATATATCATTGCAAATAGCCTCATCTCCCTCTGCCTGGCTGAAGAAGAAACCAAGTACAACACAGGTGATGCTGGGAGAAGATGGAATCAGTTTGGAGACCTACCAATTATCATCACCTTGCCCTGCATCAAAGGTCTCTGCTGAAGATGGTGACATCAGCCCTCCTGGACTCCTCACTGTTGATGAGCATATGCCACACTGTGACCACACACATTGTTCTCTTTCATTTGTGACTAGCCAGAAAACTGCACCTCAGCTTAGCCAAGAAGCTTCGCCGCAGAGATCAAGGCCCTCCGACACTCCAGGCTGGGCTCCTGCCGCTCACTGGATCTAGATGTGAACACTCCAACATCAGGAAAGCTTCAGTAACTCCAGAAGACAGCAGTCTTCTCCTCAGCAACACCAGTCACCAGGAGCACTTCATTCTCCCCAGCTCCTGATGCTCTGCTTACTACCCAGGGTCCCTGTGAAACACTGCATCAAGTTCAAGGTTTCAGAGCTAAACTTCAAGGCCTTACAGGGGATTGTCCTAAGATGTCACAGGGAGAGGCGGCCTCTGAAGTAACACCTCCCTCACAGCTGTTTTTCTCAGGAACAAAGAAGCTGCCAACCTCCAGTGGAGCTTGTGGAAGCAGGGCTTTCTCAGCAACAGGGCCAAGGCTCTGGCACACCTTCCTAGGGAAGACCAGAGCGACCGTAGATCTCATACTCAGAACCCACAAAGACAGACTGGTGCATTTGTGCATGCAGTGACCAAAACTGTGCACATGTTCATGATAACTTTGTGCTGGTTGAGGCGTGCAATTACACATGCATCTTACTGAAAATGCAGGCCTAAGCAACACTAACGCCAAAGCTCTATATTTTTGGTGTTTGTCTTTAACAACTTACTCTGATAGCTAGGACACCAGTCACCTGAGACTCAGACCCAAATTAAAGTCAAATACTAAGTGCTGTCCTGCATACGGTAATGTATGAAAATACCCAATCCAGCCTGTTCCAGGTATATAGACACACACACACAGGCAAAATCAGCCTTCAGTGCACATGTGTATTGGATTCCCATTCTGATCATTGCTCATGGCAGACACGAGGAAATGCTGCCTTTTGGGTTACATTTAACATTGCTAGAGTATTACTTTGGAAGGTAGGGGCCATAATCTGCTGCTGATGCATCCATACGGTGACTGCCACCAAAACAAATGGAAGTGACTGGCTCAGTGGTTTGAGCATTAGCCTGCTAAATCCAGGGTTGTGAGCTCAATCCTTGAGGGGGCCATTTAGGGATCTGGGGCAAAAATCTGTCTGGGGATTGGTCCTGCTTTAAGCAGGGGGTTGGACTAGATGACCTCCTGAGATTCCCTTCCAACACTGATATTCTATGATTCATACCAAGAGGAGGATATACCCCTGGGGACTGGAGCTGTCCATCAGCACTGACATTAAGGGACACATGTTCAAATGGCTTCTGAAAGTATTTGCAGGTGCTGCCGTGCACATGTGTAAATATGCGGAGAGGTGCAGACTATTTACTGTGCATCAAATTCCAGAAGCCCTTTGAAAACGCAGTCCTGAGCCCATGTAATGTAAAGCTTTGTTGAAAACCTTGGAGGAGCTGCCAACATTTTCTCACACAATTCCTCTGAAAGTAAAAACTGAGAACAAGAGTTATTCAAGTAATGCTACTAATTGAAGCTCAGGAGGGAGAGAGGGGATCTCTGCTAAGGGTGGTTGGGTTTGTAAAAAGATCTCATCAATCCAAAAGAGCATTTGCTACCTGCAGCAAAAGCAGCATGCATCAGGAGACAAGCCCAGAGCTGGGCAGCAGGAGACACATTCTGTTCTTAGCTCTGCCTCTTGTCTGTGACCTTGGGCAAGTCACTTAGCCTGTCTGTGGTGCCTCAGTTTCACTGTCTTTAAAATAGAGGATGATAATGCTGACCTGCCTGTCATGGTATAAACCCCCACTCTGAACCTTAGCGTCCAAAAGATGGGGTACCAGCATGAATTCCTCTAAGCTCAATTACCAGCTTAGTACTTGTAGCGCTGCCACCAACCAGGAATTCCAGTGCCTGGTACACTCTGGTCCCCCCAAAACCTTGCCAGGGGACCCCCAAGACCCAGACCCTCTGGATCTTAACACATGGAAAGTAAACCCTTTCCCTCACCGTTGCCTTTCCTAGGCTTCCCCTCCCTGGGTTACCCTGGAAGATCACTGTGATTCAAACTCCTTGAATCTTAAAACAGAGAGGAAAATTCACTTTCCCACCTCCTTCTCTCTCCCCCTCCCAGACTCTCCCTGAGAGAGAAAGTAATCCTAACACAGAGAGAAAATTAACCTCTCTCTCCCCCTTCCCTCCTTTCTCTCCACCAATTCCCTGGTGGATCTAGACCCCGTCCCCTGGGGTCTCACACCAGAATAAAAAAACAAACACACAATCAGGTTCTTAAACAAGAAAAGCTTTTAATTAAAGAAAGAAAAAACAGTAAAAATTATCTTTGTAAATTTAAGATGGAATATGTTACAGGGTCTTTCAGCTATAGACACTGGGAATACCCTCCCAGCCTAAGTATACAAGTACAAATTAAAATCCTTTCAGCAAAATACAAATTTGAACTCCTCCCAGCCAAATACACATTTGCAAATAAAGAAAACAACCATAAGCCTAACTTGCTTTATCTACCTAGTACTTACTGTTCCGAACTTATAAGAGCCTGTATCGGAGAGATTGGAGAGAAACCTGGTTGCACGTCTGGTCCCTCTGAGCCCCCAGAGTGAACAACAACCAAACACTAACAGCACACACAAACTTCCCTCCCTCAAGATTTGAAAGTATCCTGTCCTCTGATTGGTCCTCTGGTCAGGTGACAGCCAGGCTCACTGAACTTCTTAACCCTTTACAGTCAAAAGAGACATGAAGTACTCCTGTTCTATTAACTCAACTATCTGTTTATGACACTGCCTTCCTAAGTTTGTTCTGCAAAACCAGAACTAGGGAGCAGGGGGGTCATATGTGGGTCCTATTTTATCTCAGTGCCCTACATTTGGGGTTGACTCAGAGAAACGGCTCCAGATTATGGCCCTTTTCTGGAAGTCATCCCCTCAGAACTGAGGGAGCTCAGCCTTTGTCTTTGGAAACCTGCCAACTGCTGTCATTTCTCTCTTTGCAGGCAATAAGTTCTCTCCCACACACGCTGGTGTCCTGTTACTGTGTGTCTGGGCATATGCCCTTGTCTTTGCCATAGCTCCTCTAGCCAACTGGGGCAGTTATGGACCAGAGCCCTATGGGACAGCCTGCTGCCTTAAGTGGAAAGCTTCAACCAGGGAGGCAGTGATCTATATCGTGGCCCTCTTCATCTTCTGTTACCTCTTCCCTTGCCTTCTGATCCTCATCTCCTACTCGCTCATCCTTTGGACTGTGAAAGTGTCCCGAAGAGCCGTGAAGCAGCACATATCACTGCAGAGCAAAGCCAACAGCGTGCACAGCTTGATTGTAAAGGTAGGGCAATGAGGCTTGTGTGCAGCAATGAAAGCAAAGGGGCTTTGCTGGGAGATCTCTCACCACACATGGGGAAAGTGTTACTAATGGGATACAGCATGGGCTGGAATGTAGGACCCCTGGGCTCTGCTCCCAGCTCAGCCAGAGATTTCCTCTGTGACCTCAGGCAGGCCAACATCTCTCTCTGTGCCTCAGTTTCCCTGACTGTAAAATGGGGACAATGATACTTATCCAGCTTTGTGGAGCTCCTTGAGATCCTTGCATGCAAATTGCTAAGTATGATCAATTCTTTAAAACAAAAAATAACTGGAAAAAATAATCTGATTTGAGCCTGCTGAGCTATTGGGAAAGTTCAGGCTCTGAGCCAGTTTGCAGCAGAATTCTGCAGCTTGAGCATAGCTTCTAAGACAAGGTAAAACATCATGCACTTTGCCTGTATCTCTTCTCCATTCTCTGTTCATCACTTACCAGAGTAGGGCCTGATACATGGCTTGTGGGGGCTAGATGATCTTGCAGCTCATCAGTTGAAGAGGACAGTATAGCATTACACAGGATTTGCTTTACTGCATCAGGTCACTAGTACTTTAAGTCCAGCATTCTGCCTCCTGCAGTGGCCAATACCTCATGCTTTAGAGCAGTGGTTCTCAACCCACTTGTGGCCCAATCAGCACACAGCTGCAATCCATGTGACATTCTCAGGGCCATACAGGTAGTATACATATTGTGTGGATGCGGCCCACATGACACAGAAAGAGCTTTGTATGCAGCTCACAATGGTAAATAGGTTGAGCATCACTGCTTGAGAGCAAAGTACCCTCCTCTTCTCCATGCTGCTGGCTAATTGATCACATGTGCCTTTCCTTCCTAACACCAGCAGGGATCAGCTGATGCCAGAAGTATGAGGGTTTATTACCCTTTCCTGAGCAATTAATTGCTCTGTTAGCTGAGACACCCTGAACACTGCCCAGGATTTGAGGGCCAGATTCTCAAACAAGCTAGGCATACAAATACATGCCTAATATGCACGCACGTGGCTAATGAGTTACATTAGGTCCACAATTATCCTGTTTGATTGCACAGCTGCAGTAAATGCATGCACATTTTAGGCTTGTAGTTGCTGAGTCACTGGAAGATCTCATCTGGCCCAAGCGTATCTAGACAAACTCAGCAGAAGACTAAGAATTCTGAAGCTACTTGCTCCTCCCTAGAAATAAGCCCAAACCAAAAGTCAGATGCTATGCCCACAAATTTTGGGTGAAATCTGGATCTGAACCCTGGCTCCAAATTTTGGAGCTCTATCCTATTTCTATTCCTCTCCAAAAGGAGAAATACGTACACTACTATCCAAATACCACCTAAGCAATCTTGCAGTCAAGACACACAATGGAGAGATGGGAAAGCATAGCTAATAAATAATTGAGAACATAAAAATAGGAAGGGAAAAGATGGCTGTTACCATTTCCCTGCATAGTGACACATGAAAGAAACACACAGGATCATGAAAGAAGAAAAAAATCTTATCAGATCAGCAACAAATAATCTTGTCTGCAGTTGTTCCATCCCTCCCCCACATTCCCCAGGTACAAACCATTAAAACAAAGGCAGGTGCAGGCTGAAAATATGACCACCTCCACCCCCCATATCTCAAAATCTGAGCATCTACTGACAGCAGCATAACTGACTGTTCCCAGAGCTGCCTTGATTTGTTGGCAAATACATTCTTCTTTTATTATGGAGGAGTTTGAAGCCAGGGTGGCAAAGCCACCTTCACCAGTGACAGATGGAGGCAACTTCCTGGAGGCAATATCCAAACATGCTAGGGTCTTGCTCATTCAATCAAACACTGGTTTGTTTGGAATTCTGAGTCAAGCATTTGAATGAATCCACACGAGTCCATATTTCTTTACACCTAAAATAATGAGACTCCTTGAAGGCTTCTGAAAAGTAGAAGTATTTACCAAGCCAGATTAATTCTCCAGGTGTTTGTATTTGTGCTGCTAGTAATACATCCCTTCTCCACCTCCTTATTTAAAGCCATCTGATGGATTTGTTTTCATATTAAATTACATTGGAAATAATAAAAAAATGCTGCCTTCATGACTCATTGTTCCCCAGTCTACCGCTAATACTATAATTTAGCAAGGGGTGCAGAAGCAGTCTGTCTAAAGAATTTATGCCTTTTTTAAAGGAAGAAAATTCGATTTTCTAACATAGACTCAAATGTGTGCGCGGTATTGGAGGAAGGATGGACTTGTGGTGAGACCACTGGACCAGCACTCAGGAGATCAGCACTCAGCTCTGCCACTAACTTCTTTTGTTTGTGCCTTTGTTCCTCATCTGTAAAATGGGAGGAAAAATGCCCCTGCCCATTTGTTTGCTGTCTCTCTCTAGATGATACATTCTTTGGGACAGAGACTGTCTCTCATTGTGCACAACAGGGCCATGGTCCAGTTAGGGCTTTTTGGCGTGACTGTAATACAATCATTCTTCTCTGTCCCAAAGAGCTTATTATGTTCAGCCTACTTGTGCTTTTTGCCTTCACATCCCATCACGATAAGAAAAGCCTCAGGATTTTTAACCTTTCCCCAGCAAGCGTCCTATGTGACATAGAACAGAATGATATGGTTGAAGCAACTAACGTATCTGAGCTGTAACATGCTGACTTGCTTTGCCTATGTTACATTGCCAGCTGTCAATTTAACCATTTACATACTGAACCTTCCTGCACGACCAAGCATCACCCAGCTTTTCAGATCACAGCTATTTAAATAAACAGAGAAGCAGGGCTCTCAAATTGTGTTCAAAATACCACCCCAATGGACATCCATCCCAACATACAGATAGGGTTAAGACCTCACAGCAGGAGAAGGCAGAAAGGGGATCTCACACACACCACCTGGTTTCTTTTCAGCACCACAGTCTCTCTCCGGAGCTATTTCCTGCAGTGAGGCCTCCTGACCCCACAAACATATCTAGTGTGGATGGTCTGTTGGTGATTGGGAGGGAATATTGAAAAACAGAGACCACCTAACTATTGTGCCAGGGGTCTGTGGCATCATTTCTCCCCTTAGATACATTGCTGCAAATGGGATGGCAGCCAAAATGCTCACTGCAAAGCTAGGAGCTGTCTTTATTACTATTCTTTGTACACGTGTATGCTACAGAGGGGCTGCTGAGGAAAAGTTTGATCTGGAACGTTTGAACCGGGGGGCTGGCTCTGGCCCTTCAGGGCCATGGCTGAATGGTTTGGGGTTAGGTTCAAAGTGTAACCTCCCATCCTTTCAAAGCTTAGGGATGCTTGGGCTTGGGATGTTGGCATAGATCTGTGTGCACTTCATGAGTGTTGGGGGAACACTGTGCTTCATACCATAGCCATTTCCTTTTCTCTTCCAGCTAAGCATTGCTGTGTGCATTGGATTTCTGGCTGCTTGGACCCCATACGCAATTGTTGCCATGTGGGCAGCCTTTGGAGATGCCAGCCAGGTTCCAGTTCTGGCCTTTGCACTCTCTGCTGTTTTTGCCAAGTCCTCAACGACCTACAACCCTCTGGTCTATCTGCTCTTCAAACCCAACTTCCAGAAGTTCCTCTCCAAAGACCTGTCCCTGCTGCAGGCCATCTGTGCTGTCATCTGCTGCAGCCACCAAAGTGTCATCACACTCCAGTCTTTCCAGACCAGAGAGGGCAGAACCTCTGCCAGGCTCTCCACAGCCTTCCCTGAGTCCCCTGGGGCTTGCAGGAACTGCAACGACACTTTTGAATGTTTTAGTAACTATCCCAGGTGCTATAAGCTCACCCAGCAACCCGACCCTACAGACAGGCCTAATCTCCTGGCAGACAGGCCTGCTTGCCAGCCGGCTCTGAAAAGGACCGTGCAGGTCATGGTGCTTGTTACCAGGAAGAAGACGGGAATGGGGACTACAAGCGTGGCAGGAAATGTTCTGCCTTCAGACCTTGTGAAAGATCTTATCTGAGCATCCCGAGAGGCCAGGAGCTCCTGAGCAGGGCTAGGCTTCCCCATCCTAGACAACAGGGAATATTTTAGCTTCATATTAAAAAAAATAAATCTGTGTATATGCCTGATGGGTCCTAACCTGCAAAACACCCTTTATGTGATACAGAAAACTGTATACCAGCCTTCCATTTTTGCTGTTGCAATTTCGGACCCACAATTTGCCCCTGTAAAAATGGACACTGGTGTCTGAAAATCTGACTACGTATTACAGTTATGGATGTTTCCACTGAAATACACTCCTCAGGGCCCTTTATCTTTGTTTTTCCACATTCTGGTGCTTTGATGGCCACGCATGAACTTTATTCTCTTTAGAAGCATTGTCTAGCATTCAAGGCTGGGAGCTAGGAAGTTCTGATCCCAGCTCTGATATAGACTCCTGTGGGCCTTTTGCAACCAAGTCACTTAATCATGTCAGTTTTCCCACTCATCTACCTCACAAGAGGACTGTGAAGATTAAGTAGCTAATGTTTGCAAAGTGCTTTGACTCCAAAGAGCCTTATATAAGCACTAAGTATTGTATTAAATCTCGAGACATCACTCTGTGCTTATGCCATATTACCCAATCCTCTCACATTAATACAAACCACCACCATTAATATAAAACAAAGCCCTGTCCTACAAATAGGGATTTGGGTCTAAGATGATCCAGTTCAATTAATACAGATTCCATGTACTTCTCCCCACAGTGTGAACAGCAAGACTGCAACTCCATGACATCCATTTAGGTAGATTTGCAGTGATGCAAGACTGGGCTTTATTGTCCATTTAGCTTTTAGGTGTAATTTAAACAATGTGTAGGCAAAACATTCCTAGGGGAGGGGACTGGAGTAGAGGACAGCAGAGTAGTTATCGAATGGCATGATCCAAAGTCCATTGAAGTTGATGGAAAAATTCCTGATTAGGTGCTGACCCTGTCACAGGACAATTTACAAGGCAGAAAGAAATGGAAGTGAGAAGCCCGTGCACCAATACACAATCTGGTCAGCTCGCATTGTTTCCTGTTCTCAGAACTTCACCTTCTAAGGGCAAAACTGACAGAGTGGGCACAAATACTACAAATTTATATCTGCACAACAGCTCCTGCATAAGCACTGCAAGGAATGCAGTTTACGAGAACATTTGAGTAAATAAGGGAATCCCAAAACAAGAATATCCTTCTGTGACAGAAAAAAGGCGACTATGTCCTGGATATATAAAAAAAGATTTAACTCCAGAAATGCCACGTTCAGGAGAACTCAGACTGGAGAAAGAGTGGCTACGTGGAAGACAAAAAGGGGTGCCCAGTCTCTTTACTATAGAGTTGTCTATTGGAATTACATATCCCAAACCATAAAACGAACTGGGGAAATGAATACAACACCCTCAGGAAAAACATCCTCAGCACATGGAACACTAGCTACCATCTTGTATAATATACAAAACATTTCTAAGATCCTGTAGAAACTCTGTCGGTTACCAGGACCACTAATCAAATGAGGAGTGAGAGGAAACAATACACACTGGAAATGGAGCAGACAGCCAGGTAACTCATACACATTCTGGACAAACTGAAACCAGTGCATTTTGAAATAAGTTAATGGCTAAGAAAAATTTCCACCTTGAAATACAGCGGTGAGGGTGGGTAGAATGACAATATGCTCAGATTAGGAAATACAAAAATATAATAAAAGAAGAATGGAGGTGTAGAAGAGTAAGCTCATCACTAGAGCACCCCTTTGTGACTGAGGATGGCCTAGCAGGCCCTCCTTGTCCAGCAACCCCTACCCACAGTTTCTCCAGCCTTGCAGTGGTGTGGCTCATCTTGTGACACAGCCCTCCAGCCAGACCACTTTTCATCTCGCCCCTTTGAGGGTAACAAAGTCCAACAAACAATAGTCTCATGGCCTCAAGCTGAGTCTTTGGCTCAAGTCTGGACTTGTTAGTATTACTACCACCCCCTATCTCTGGGGTCTTCAACCACCTTTTCCAGTGGCTAGTAGGGGAACCCAGGCTTCCCGTCTCTTCTAGGTTCCAAGGCAGGGACTTTGTATTAAGCAGGCAAGGTCTGTCTACTCAGGCCCTCTGCTTCTTCCTACCTCAGCTTTCTTGGGCTCAGCGTGTAGCAACATTCCTCACACCTACCCCAAGGACTCAGGCTTCACCTGTCCTTCAGGGTTGTGGTTTGCAGGATTCCCCTTGGGGTTCTCTAAAGGATCCCAAATCACTAGACTTGGACTTCAGTCCTTCAGAAATCCTCCCTTATACTCTGCTCCTCAGCTAAACACCAGCTCCCCAGAGTCATAGCCCTCTTTTGAAATCCACCATAGGTGCTAACTCCCTCCTATTCCCCACTCCCTTATTAAGGGAGGTAATCTCAGAGAGCAGGAGCTCATAGCATCCTCTCTAACTGAGCTTTCTAAGTCTTTTTAAGGAACAACTCTTCTTCAGGTGGATCTGCTAATTGACCTACTTACCACTCCTACAGGTGCCAACAGGCAAGCTAATTGAGTTCTCGGGCTACTGTTAACCCTCTCAGGACCAGTGTGGGATTTATACTCCATCACCAGGGAAGGTGGGAGAGGAGAAAGATAATACATGTTTCCTAACAGCGAAGGGCCAGATTTTGATGCCCCGCAACCCACACTCACGTTGAACTGTACTGTACTAACACAATTGGGTATATTGATTTCAGTGGGGCTACTTGCAGAATAAGGATCCACTGAGTGTGAGTATGGGTGGCAATATTTGGCCCTAAATAAACAGATGCTCTCATCCACTGGAAGACAGAGCAGCTCAGACACTAAATGGCTCACAGTATCTGCACTAATATTCAGCTGGCCAGATGCCTAAGCCTCCCCATCCCCGCAATACAGAAACAGCTTCCAGACTAACTAAATTCGACAAACATAATTAAAACAAGATTGCAAAATTCTCCCCCCTGGTTTGACTCTTATTACTTTAATGTAGCACTCAGGGCTGGGAGGCATCAGTCACAGCACCTATTCCTAGCTAGTTCTTGCATTACATTAGGTAACTCACATCACCTCTCAGTGCCTCAGTTTCCTCGTTTGTAAGATAGTTTAGCATCTGTGAAAGCCGGATTATGACTAAGGTTTCTAAAGTGTTTTTAGATCCTTAGATGAAAGGGGCTATTGAAATAAAAAAGCATCGTTGATAGGATTCTTATTTTCCAGGATCTCTAAGTATTTACTTCTGTTTCATACTAAGAAATGTAGGTCTGTCATAAACCAGAGTAACTCTCAGATCCAGTGACTGGGTAACAGCTGCTCCAGTCAGTGTCACATGGAGGTAGATGGGACACTAACTACCAATAAGAAACGCAGGAGCAGAATTGCCAGTGCCAACTGTTCAAAAATCCTGAGTCAGGTCCCAGAAATCCAGGATATTGGCTTAAACATCCTGAGATTTAAATACAATTTGGGGTAATTTATACTTCCCTCTGGCTGCTGAGCCTCCATGAGGTTTTCAAGCTTTTCTCTGTAACCATAAGTATGAAATAAATAAATAAAATGAAAAGTGAAATTCTCACCTAATCACATGAATTTGGGAGCTGGCGCTTTAAGAAAACACTAAATATTGTGAAATTGTTGACAACACTGTAAAGAGTCACCTGGCAGAAGAAGGAAAACATTTTGAAAACCCTGAACACTCATTAGACCACATCATGACAATTGGCCCATAGACAGAGCAGAAGCAAAACAGAAAGAGGTGGTTTTCACTATCTACTTTGAAACCCTCAAGTGAAGGGCATGATCTCTCTGGATCTAAGCTGCATTAAGGCCTTGTCACACCTCTCTAGTAGTGCAAATGGGGCAAGAAAGCAACCAGGTCTCCTTAGGTGGGGCCTGCTCTCCAGCTGGCACAGAGCAGATACAGCCAGCTCTTGGAACCCAGAATAGTTTTGAGCTGCTTTGAAATACTTAGAGGCCAGCACGGAATCAGCCCAAGGTCATGGAGCTGCGCTGCTCAGAATCCAGCCCTCTATGCTCTCCTATCGTTTTGTTTACCGCTGAAATCATGATGCTCATCACATAGCTCCTTTCATCACAGGAGCTCACATTACTTTGCAGCCAGCAAGTAATTTAGCCTTCCCCCGGTTCTGTGAGGTAGGTAAGAATTGTTATACCTATCTGCAAAAGGGTCAGCCAAGAAGCAGAGGTGTCAAGAGACACAGTTAACGTCTCAAAGAGTCAGTAGCAGAGGTGGGAACAAACCCAAGCTCCCTCATGTAGTGATCAGAGCAAGCTGCCTTCTTGGTCACATTTAATTAGCTACTCCTAACAATGATTTTCTACATCAATTTTTCAGTATTATTAGTTAATTAACAAAACTACCCTCCTCCACAATCCATTCAGCAACACTGCAGGGAAGTGGCATTAGACCATTAAGGCACTTAACTGGAATGGTAAATTATTTTCTCTCTAGTGAGCTATTGGCAAATACCATCTCACATATACAGTGCTACTGTGATAACATGTTGCTCTGTATTCTTTCCACAGCACACAACAAATTACTTGTCTTCTCTATTCTGTAATCTGATTCTTATCTCTTTCTCATGGATTATTCTCTGCAGATACAGATATTGCTATTCTTAGAATGCACTCTCTGAGCAGTGGAATATTGCTATCTTTTCTTAGCACCATGTGGACTTTTCAGTAATGCTAATACTTTACACATATGTAGCAGCATCTGTTATTCAGACAGCACAAACCACTTTACAAAATATTAATTAATTTGAGCATCTTACAAAAGAGAAAAGTGTTATCCCCATTTTACATATAGGGAAATTGAGGCACAAGGAGGTTAAGAGACTTGTCCAAAGCCACCCCATCAATCAGTGGCAGAGCAGGGAATACAATTCAGGCCTGTGGTCAAATACTGTGCCTTCACCATGACTATATTTCTTGTGCATACTTCTGCCCCAGTTCACAGAGTTTATCCAATAGTGCCTAAAACATCTAGGGCTAAGAATGGCCACAGGATCAAAGAGGAAAGCAAATCTCACGTTCCCGGGAAGAGGGAGTTACACTCCATGCAGGAAACAGGAAGGAGGCAAATCATTCATCAGCTGATAAGATGACACACGGTCCAAAAGTTTCTCCTGTAATTTGATACTGGCTGTGGACTGGGGTTTCATGTGAGATAAATTTGTGGTGTCTCATGTCACTGAGGAAGCTCATCTGCCTCAAAAAAATGTCTCTCTCCATTGCGCTGATACTGTCCAGAGAAATGAAAAATGTCATCAGAAACAAGCTTTGCTTTGCAGGTGTCCCGAAGAGACACCTGTGAACTAAATGACCGCAGAGGGAGCAGCTGCTCCTTGCCCAGCAAGGAGATGGTAAGGGTTCCAGTTATACCCAGCCGCTGACTGAGCTGAAAGCAGTTTGCTGTCCATCGTTACATCCCAGCAAATCTTCATTCTCCACATTTCAAAGGACACCCTCCAAGGCCCAAACTCAAATTCTGTGAATTCCATACTCTTTTCAGTTCCTGGCTGCACTGACATACCTTCCCACCCACTTTTCAATTAATATAGAATCAAGCAGTGTGCAAAAATGGACAAGTGACTTATACAGCGTTATCCAGGGCCATCACTTGTGCCACCCAGGTGCTGTGGAAATTGTAGACTCCCAGAAGGGACTGAGGGCTGGAGCAAGGCAGAAACAGATGAAGGGTGGGGAAATAGGATCATAGGGGTTAGAGATAGAAGGCACCTTCCACTGGCCACCTAGGGCAAAATCCTAGGCCCCAGTGAAACCAACGGCAACACTCCCATTACTTCAGTGGGGATTGGATTTCACCCCAGTGCTTCACTCCCTACTGTGTATTTTCTAGGGGCTTTATCTCATTTGGGTTTAAAGAGGATGGCAGAGATGCAGGCAGTTTTTAAAAACAAGAAACAGGGTGTTAGCCCCCAATGTCCTGATCGAATTCCAAGGTCGATCATTATATTCTTCCTACCTACATTTTTCTAGCAGTTTCTACTGCACTTAGTATCCTCCATGTCCTGTCCTTAGGCTGTTGTGTTGTGTTGCTATGGAGCGTTGAATGGTTGCTGCACTTTAACCCAGAAGTGGCTGCACCCCAATGGTGGAGAAAGTGATTGCTGTACATTGACAGTAAATCAGAGTGCCAGGGTTGTAACAGGACCCTGGGATCCTGCTAGATGAAAGGTGCTTTCTATGTGTATGATCATTATCAGCTTCTGCTGCATAACTATAACTAGCATGTGACAGCATGACAGTCATGTGAATGGTGGCAAATACCTTTGTGCTTCAGTGGTCTCTGCTTAGCCTCTTCTAACCGGCAATTCCCTATGAAGTGAGTGGGTTTGTGAACAAGAATGGGGCTCAGCTTTTCAGAACTGAGCGCACATTTACCCCTCCCCCCGGTACTGTGATTTCATGTACATGTGCAAGTGACCAGTTAGACAGCCATTTGTACCAATGGAACAGGTCAAGCTCTGAAAATCTGGGCTTTGGTTTCTATTCATGCTCTGCAAAAACTTACAATATTTGCAAAATCTGGAAAAACAAAAAACAGGGCAGCAAACGAAGACAACAGCCAAAGGGAAACCAAGTTTCAAATGTTTGCAGCTATCTGTGTGTCACAGCCGCCTTGGCCAGTCAAGACAGCAAATCCCACCTGAGCCAGGCCAAGCTCATTCAGTAGTTGCCACAGAAATCTGTAGGGCTACTGCTGGGAATGCCCCCACCACAGTGACACCCCTGCCCACGAGGAAATCCTTAACACTCGCTTTCTCTGTTTAATATTCATTGTCTTGCAAAAATTGTATGGTTTGAAAATAAATTCACTCCTGCAAAACTTGTATTGAAGTCAGTTCCGTTAGCCTGGTATTCACTCTCCTGTATAAAAGATAGCTCTCCACCTTCTGCTGAACTAATATCACTACTAATGCAGGTCCCCCTGGGCACGAGAATATGGAAATCTCCTGGATTAGGAGCACTATATCAAGAAGATGGTAGGAATGGCTCATTTGTCAGTAGTTCTAGCATAACTGGGAGAGAAATTCTTCTCCAAAATTTCAGCCCTTATCAAAGGGACATATCCTCAGCCAGCTGATTAGCCATTCATCCCCCACTACTCCCCGTAGACACTGAGCTCAGTTCTGACTCATTCACATCCGTGTAAATGAGGAGTAACTTCAGTGAGTCAGTGGGGTGACACCAGAAGAGAATCAAGCCAATTAACATACTATTGAGTATCAAAGGCTCATACACTCCAGACAAGGGATTGGAACAATTATGTCAGATCAGTTCAGGATTGTTTCTTACAATTTATTCTTCTGAGCTTTGTCTAATGCAGTATATATAATTCCTCAAACAAGCTGGGAGGCTACCACTTCCCTTGGGAGACCACTCCACAGTCCACTTGATCTCCCCATAAGGAAATATTTCCTCAGATTCAGCCTAAAATAGCAACATGGAGAGCAAGTCTGGGCTCCTTTCTGGCTGGACGTGAGGGACTAGCTTGCCTGAGCTAAACGGCCTCACTTAGGCTGCAGCACTATCAGCAAGAGGAGGCCTCTAAAATCTGAGGGAAAGGGCCTATAGATGGGCAGCACACATTATTGTTTATCATTTTTATGAGTTCAGGGCCGCTTGTGCTAGGTGCTGTGTATACACATAGCGAGAGGCGGTCCCTGCCCTCCAGAGTTTGCAGTCTAAATGGCAAAACACACAAGAGGTAGGAGGAGAAACAGAATCACAAAATGATGAAGTCCAAGGTTAGACAGTTAGTGCAGAGCTGGGAACAGAATCCTGCCTTCCCAGTCCAGTATCCTATGTGCCAGCCTGTGCCAATGTGCTTTAGCATGGTTACATTTTCCTGCCAGGTACAGAGCTCCTTTTTCCAGGCTGGCTCTGTTTTAATCAGCTCTCCTAGAAGCCACAACTCTGGCTCTGCAGGACCTTCTGCAGCTGTCAGTGCAATTGCCCTTGCTCCGTGATGCGTGGTCAGTTGAGCGCATCCAGTTGGATTTCAGACAGGGGAACAAACTCCTGAGCTGACAACTTGTATTTGCTTTCGGGCAAGGCACAAGCATATTCTGCTGTCTCCAGAACCAAAAAGCAGAACAGGCCATCTGGCCTGACAGACCAGAATAGGGGATCAGCTGCTCCTGCCAACCCCAGGACCGCTGCCATGTCTGCTCAGCTGTGGCTTGTGAATACTCCCATGGGCTGCCCTGAATCAGGGAATGTTCTGGTTCCCAAACTTCTGAGAGAGAGGAGCACGAATCAGCCACTGCTCCTGCACCTCTGTGCTATGGGCCCAACCCTGCCAGCCTTACTCACAAAACTTCATCCTTGCTTAATTTGTAATGAAAGAGATGCCAGGGCTCAACCAATTAGGTGCTAAGGGCCAAGCAACTTTTTTTACTTTCTTAACTGATGCGGCAAGCCCAGCAGTGCTGGGGCTATGAACGGGCAAGTGCTGGCACAAATTAAGAGTGCCCTTGCCCCTATTTTCTCAGTCATTCTTCCCAGTGCTAGTTGAACCCAGAGCTCTGTAGTCTCTCCCTCATCTGTGGGGGAGAGGCCTTTTGTTCTGGTGGACTTAGGTTTTATAAGCCCTGGTTCACTGTTAACCTCAGCTGAGCTTCCCCTGTCTTAGTGCAGAAACATTGTCCATATGGTTGCCCAGGCAGGCTGTCCTTGGAGATGGGTGGGCATTTTGTCCAGCTTTGTAGGACTGGGCTGAAATTCCAGCCAGAATTGCTCTTGGGCTTCTCTGTTTGTTTCTGCTCCCTTATTTCACATTACTTGTTGAGGAACAGACCTTGCTGCCTCTCTCTGAATTCTATCCCGCAGCACTGGCCACTAACTCATTCCACCAGCCTTCTCAAGCCGTCTTGGAGCCATCAGCAATGCTATTTCAGACACTACAGGTTTCTGCAGCACCCGCAGCCCAGGGAGTGAGAGCTGGCTTCAGCATAGGCCCTGGGACAGGCTAATAACTGCAGAAGGCTCTGAATGAAGCACCTCAAGGAGAAGGTTCTGAAATGGGGCATGCATGTGATCATGGCCAACCCCCTTGCTGGGTGCAAAGCATCAGCTCACATGCTTAGCCCTCCCCTTTAACATTATTAGTGTGCGGCAAGGTGAAGAATATTTCTCTTTCTGTGACATGCCAAGGAGTGTACAGTCTGCGTCGATATGGGCTATGTTCCCTCATGTGCTGGGGTCTGCATGCTTAGAGTGTGCTCCCAGCTCATCACAGTGGTGGAATTCCCTTAAAAGATTGCTGCACAGGTCCAGGGTGTTCTTTCTCTCCTGCTGCTTTCCCCCTGCTGCCCGATTCCCACCCTGTGCAAGATCCTCTGGCCAGACAGCGCACAGCCCTCAGCGGCCCTGTCCATTTGGATTGTATTCATCTACAGGGCCAGCTTTGCACTCCAATGGAAATAATTGATCCCAGCTGTCTCAGACCAATGCAGACTAGAAGATGGGAAGTCCTATTTTCCAGCCTGGGGATAGAAAGGGAATAAGCAGCCTGAACACGCTAAAAAGACTCATTTGGTGGCAGACAAGGTAATCAGAACGCCTAAGCAGTGCAGCAGCACCTTCATCCTTCAGGTAAGGAGCACATGAGGGACCATTAACACCTCATCTCAGATTTATTGTTCTAGGTTTAGCTTTCCTTTGAAAAGAGATGTGGCCTTGAGGTACTTCTGAAGACCTGCTAATCCTGGTTGTGTGAATAGGATTTTGTCTCGCCAGATATTTTTAGTTGCCCATCGCTGAGCTGCAGGGATGTCTCTCAGAGCTTAGCATGTCCAGGGCAGACCAACAGGGTGGTTGTAATAACCCCAAAGAACAAGGCTGTTGAACTAATTGAACTAACAGATCAACGCATACGCTTGCTAGCTGTCAGATCCAGCAGGCTGCAACCCTCCAAAACCTGGAGACTTAGAGTACCAGCACATGTTGTTTCTCAATAAAAATTGTTAAACTTTTCCTCTCAGCCCAGTGAAACGCCTCATGAAACCTGCTCAATCTAGAATTAGAGGCGCCATGAAGGTGTCCTTCTGAATTACAACTGTGCTCATTCATTGCTCGTTGGGCTTAGGGCCCATTGCAGCTTGTTATGTTTCCTTGTCATGGCTACTACCACACAGTGTTGTAAAAATCAAGGCAAAGTATCTTTGCAGAGGGAGGTCTGTATCCTCTAACACCCCTGCACAAACGCTCCTGCCATGCTGAAGGATCCCAAAGCACACACAGTGACAAGCCAATCTGCCAGACACTCTGAGAGCCTCATTTCCTCCTCTAGGTGAGATTATCTCTTGGTTATTTGCTTAGTGCGTTTAACCCAGCTGCTGTTCATGCCCAGTGTAGGAACGACACTTAGCACACGCAGCTATGTTCAACTTCTCAATGATATTGACAATCTTAATCCATCTGCTGCTGTCTCAAGGGACTCTGTCATTTATTTTCTGCCACTCAGTGCTAAAAACAGACTGTGACTTCAGAAGGTTAGAATCCCAGCATGCCGCAGGAGAGACATCTCATCTTGAAACAAAACTATCCCTTCAACAGTGGCCCATATTTATCTTTACTGTCTCATATCAACATTCACATAAAGGCATAAGAGTGACCTTTATGTTCCAAGAACATTCATTGAGCACAGGGACACAGTTACAGAAGAGCACCAGAAGGGGTGGGGCTGGCATCACATGGCTATTTGAGGGTGGTGACAGGCTGTTCCTCCCACCCCCCCAAGGCAGAGAGTTTAATTTAGATAAATTAATTTTATATGCTGTACCTGTGGGAGGCCAGCACTCAATAAAGCCTAATGGAAGATGAAGTACAGCTGGGAAGGAGCAGACTGGGCCTGCATAAAGAGAGGAAGCTGCAAAGAGCAGGGGCTGCTGGGGAAACAGCCTGTTGTCCTTCCCTAGGAGATGAGGGAATTATCTAGGGCTCTGGAACCTAGTGAAATGTGAAAGAGGAGAAATCATAGACTATTAGGGTTGGAAGGGACTTCAGGAGATCATCTAGTCCAACCCCCTATTCAAAGCAGGACTGATCCCCAGATTTTTACCCCAGTTTCCCAAATGGCCCCCTCAAGGATTGAGCTCATCACCCTGGGTTTAGCAGGCTAATGCTCAAACCACTGAGCTATCCCTCCCCCCAATCTATAGTTATTGCCTCAGAGGAGGAAGTTTGGGCTGGGAACCTAAAAGAGAAGGTGTGGACAGAAGGGAAGGAAGAGTGAATCTAGGGTCTAGGAGCAAGCAACCTGTAGTTGTTAGATGTAAAGCACCTGTCTGGAATCTAGAGTAGTGGGTAGGCCTGGGTTCCCCTACTAGCTACTGGGCAGGTGGTCCAGGACTTGGCCATAGAGCAGACGACTGTCTGGAATGGCATGTAGACAGCTGATCCAGTGGGACTCTGAGACCCAAGAAGGAGAAATGACTTGTCTGGAGGTCTGAGTCACAAAAAGGGAGCATTGCAAGTCCTGGAAAGTGAGAAGAGACACCATGTGAGCAGCCATTGGAAGGAGGGCATCAGACCTGAATGGTGCTAATCCCCAGGTGCAGTTACAAGGAAACACTCCAACAGTGAATGAACCCTGTTAAGAGGGATCCACCAACATTACTGCTTTTTATGTTAGTGTTGTAACCTGAAAGGCTACAGATCCAGCCTTGGAGCATTCGCAGCTTTGGCGATTCCCATTCCCCTCTAATCTAATCCCTGGGTGAGGGATTAGACTCGAGACCAGTGTTCATTGAGTCAATTATCATGTGACATTTACATTCCCTTGTCTGGTTGAAAAGACTCAATGTGATGCATTTACTGGCATATGCTAGATCTGTCAGCAGCTGATCAAGCCATGGTACCGTGTATGCATGTGCAGGGATGAGTCACAGAAACTGGAGACGAGTGCCTCCACATGTCAGTGTAGCTCTGTTCCCTGGAGTGTCTTGTAGGGTTCTGTCCTATTAATTTAAAAAGTCCCATGTGATGGCACTTCTGCTGGAAGAGGCCGTTCATTTAGCTGGCAGATGTTGCTGTCAGGAAGGTTTTCCTTTGCTTATTTTAATCCCCTTATCCCCAAGTTATTGCCCCTTCCTCTGCTGTGTGTAATTCCTCTTCCTTGTTTCCAGCCTTCAAATATTTATAAACTTGTGTGCTACTAGCCTGGCGCTTTTTTTTTTTTAATTCTGAGGGTGTCAGTTTCACTTACCATTCTAAAGTCTTTGGTGGTAATGTTTGGGCACATGCGTAACCTTAGTTACAGGAGTTATCTCATTGAATGGGGTCACCAGCAAGAGTAAAATTGCACATCTGGCTATATGTTTGTAGGATTGGGCCCTTACATTGCACATAGGTAGCACTTCTCCTCCAAGCATCTCAAAGAACTTTACAAAGGCAGATGAGCATCATCCCAGAGCGGAAACTGAGGGACAGTGCCACAACCGTGAAGGGCTGGGTGGTACTAATCTTTAGGGTGATAGCCTGTAATTCTATAGTACCTATTATAAAGACGAGGTAAAAAAAATTTTTATTGGATCAACTTTCGTTGGTGAGAAAGACAAGCCATTGAGCTACACAGAGCTAGTATAATGAAGCTTAAATGGTTTCAAGTATAAGCATGCTAATGTCCAATATTTACCTATTTTTAGCAAAAGAGGATAAATAAGAATCCTCTTTCCTCTCTAGAGATGAGAGCTTTTCTTAAGGTACTGAACTGGGACTTAAGAGATCTGAGCTAAAGTCCCATCTCAGTCACAGACAACCTGTGTGACCTTGGGCTAGACACTTGGTAGTTCTGGGACTCCTTTCCCATCAATATAGAATAAATAATGTTTCCTTTCTCCCACCCTTTGTCTGTTTAGACTGTAGGCACTTGGGAGTGGGACTGTCTCACAGTGTTTGTACAGCACCTAGCACAATGGGGCCTCTATCCTGGCTGGGGTCTCTAAGTGTTACTGTAAACTAACACAACTGTCCATGTGTTGCCTGCCTAGTGCTCAGCACCACTGTGGTGTTGCATAATACCAGCTTCTGCACATCTGCCCAAAAATCTGCAGAGTGGAGAAGTCTGATGGAGACTCAGTTCACGTGTTCCTGATTTTACAGCTTCTATCTGCTTATTAAATATCTACTGAAAAGAACAGAAATCCCTCTTGGGGGACAGACTGTCTGTCCTCCTATCTGCAGTACAAGTGAGCTGCAGCCACCAGCTTTGGTCACTATTTAAATAGTCCTCTGATCTGCCCTGAAGACTGTCACCCTGGGTCCAGCTCAGCCCTCTCACTGATTTAAGGGGAGCGGGGAGGGAATGGTGAATGCTGCAGCTAATGATTCCTGATCTGACTTGAAAGGTGTTTAGGGTGTCTTTAGAGACCTGAGATGAGACTTGACACACAGCCCCAGCACAGGAGATGCTTCAGGGAGAAAGAAAAGCCTCCTGCTGCCAGGCATGGGTGTGGATTACATGCTCTGTGAGTAACTGTGGTATCTCCTGACCAGGATTCTAGTAATAGTGCTAATGCATGAGACCTGTGGGAGGGGAGGGTAAGCTGTGCCCTTGGAAAGCTGGGCTGCAGGCAGTGGAGTCTCACCCACTTACTTCACTGGAATTGTGCCAGGAAGGAACTTGACAACCACCTCCCTCCTTGCGTTGGGCCATGATTCCCACATTAATACATTTTTAAAGAATTGTAGCCTTAAATAAATGACACTGAAGGTCAAGGGGGATGTTTCCAGAAGGAGCTGGGGGGAGTGAAAGCCTGAGACTTTTTAACCCTGTAGCGCAGACAAGGGCGAGTGAGACAATCCGGCCAACCAGAAGATGCTGCAGCTTCATGTCAAGGCCTGGCTGCAGTCATGTGCAAGACAGCAGAGGGACAGGAAAACGGCAGCCAGAGATGAGCATCACAGCCCAGTGGGCTCCCTTTGACATTGGCTTCAGAGCCAACATCCTTGCTGTGCCCGGCTCACATACTGCATGCCACTTCCTGGGGCAGCAGGAATGGACACGCCTGGGTATTAGCTCTTCTGAGACCATTCCCCCACCCTTTCCCATAGTGCCTTGCTGCAAGTCCCGAGGAAGAACAGGGGAGGGATGGGTGTCCAGTGTCTCCTTGGCTCTCTAGGGCATGTGATTCCACCCGTGCCCTTGGCAGCATGTCCCAGTGTGAACACATGCCTGAGGCTCTGCCTGGGTTGCCCTGGAGCAGTGAAGCCCATGGCTGTTCTATCCCCATAGATTCATGACTAATCATTGATCCCTCTCAGCTTTCTACTGGCCCTTGCATATCTGTAGACAGCTATCAGACCTCCCACAGGTCCCATACCTAGCTCTTATCCAGAGCTCTGACTTTCCAGCTCATACACCTTTTGGGCTGCTCTCTGCCAAGCTCCCTCCAGTTTCTCCTTTTGAAAGGCAACGCCCTACCTGAGCCCACCTTCCTCCAGGAGCAGCACTTCCTTCTGGAAGAATAACTAATATTGAAACAGCGCCTGTCTCTTGGGACCCAGAAACAGTGATAGCAGGGGGAGGGTGGAGTGAATTCTCCACTTCTAACTGGAAACTCCCATCTGGAAAAGTAGCAGCTGTGGGGGCAAGCCCCCCTGCCCAAAGGCCGTGAACAGCCGGCCTCACCTCCTTGACAGCAGCACCAGCTCTTCTGTCAGCAGCACCAATGAGGAACAGGGGTCTGCTGTCCTGACCCAGCTATAGAATGGGCTTTGTAGTTCTGGAGCAATGGAGGCAGCATCCTGCTTGGCCATGCTGCTCACAAGCTGCTGCTGTACTTCCTGCTGGGGAGAAAAGGTGATGGTGGCTGCGGTACCAGAGAAGAGCCTCTTGCAGTGAGCCGGGCACCTCTGTCTCCTCCTCTGGGTGAGCTATGGAGAGTCTCACTCCCGCAGAGGCTGCTCTAGCCCAGTGCTGCTGCTTCTCCCCACTTCTTAAATATAGCTATATTCCCGAGGGCATTCTGCACCAAAAAAATAAAATAAAAAAATTCTGTGTCCAAAAAACCCATCTGTGCACAATATTTTAAAATACTGCAAAATTCTGCATATGTTATTTGTTAAATAAATGTGGAGGCTCCAGCATGGCACTGGGGAACACAGGCCACTGGCTGCACAGAGGTGGGAGATCACTCTGTAACTCCCTTGCAGGACATGGACTCAACGGTGAGGCTGTACTCAACCTTGACACAGAGGAAGGACTGGACCTGCCCCAGAAACACCACAGGGCCCTTCCCCTCCATGCCAGGTGCACCAGGTGTGGGCAGGCAGACTTATCCTGGAAGGATCCAAGTATGGAGGTGCTTATTTGGAGAGGGGGAGAATCCAGGTGTGAGTTGAGAGTTCTGTGTGGGGCAATCTGGGAACAGGTGGCTCGGTGGGGGATCTGGGTGCAGGGAGGGGTATGGATGCCCAGGTGCTTCTTGGGGGTTATGGGTGCAGCAGTAATGAGACTCTGGATGCAGGTGGCTCATCAGGGTGGTCCAGGTGCAGAGGGAGTGTGGCTTGGCAGGGGAGCTTTTGGACGTGAGTGGGTGAGGCTTAGCATGAGGGTCTGGGTATGAGGGGGTCTGGATGCACAGGGGTTGGGCAGATGGGGGAACAGCTTTCTGTACAGTGATTCCTTCCCCTACAGCAGAGTAGTGATGAGTGCAGGAAGCGGCAGGGTTGGGGAAAAGACTTTGCAGAGCTTCCTGCAACCTGGGGAGAAATCTGGAGTTGGATCTGACCCAGCCCAATTGCTGTGCATGGGACAAGGAAGTCCCCTTTTCCCTAGCCCCGCTGGGACTAGCTGCTGAGCCCAGTGCAGGGTAGGAGTCCCCAGCCCCGCCCTCTTCAGCTGCCCTGGACACTCAAAACATATTGCTGGGGGTGGTTGCATGACCGCTTTTGTGGCTTCCCTTTGCTTTCCTGTGAGAGAGTCATTTTTTTGCGGGGAAGCAAAGAAATCTGTGGGGGACATGAATTCTGCGCATGCACAGTGGTGCAGAATTCCCCAAGGTGTAATAGCCAGTGGGTGGTGCTTTGAATCTGAGAGGTCCTCATTTTGCCTGTGACCTGCCCAGCCGAGCCCAACCCAACCCAACAACCCCCAAGGGTCAGGCAGGAACAGCCTCAGGCCCTGCAGGGTCTGAAAGAGGAGAAACAATAGGATCTTCTCAATCCTCCTTCAATCCTTTCCTCTGATTTTCCAGCAGAAGCAATTAGGGCCCTGTCGTTACTGCCCTGCGGTTAGTTTAATTATTTTCTTATCACAATTCTTTGATCTACCCTGAATCTTAATTTAAACCTTAATCTTATGTTGTGCAGCAAAATGATCATTATTAATTTTTACTTCTCTGTGCTGAAGTGCTCACTGATTGTGCCAAACCGCTGACCAAGGCTTCACGCACAATAACCAAGGGCCGGGCATTGATAGGCCCCAAAGCTTCTCCTGTCTTCTGCATCACTTCTGGGTTTTACTACAATAAAGAAGTGAACAAGGCAGGCTTTAAACATTAGCAGCACATGCTCCCCAGCCTTGGTGCGCTCTGCTGGCCCATTAGCCTGGTTGCATTAGCACAGTGCTACATGCCACATCTTGACTGTGCAGTACCAGTGACCGTTCAGGGCTCAGCATGTACACTATGCTTTCCACCTTCAAAGCACAGTGTTCTGCACACTACTTCCTAGAGCTCAAAGGTTAATTAGCTCAGTCCACTTACAAGCTAGAGCCTAGATGAGTTCAGTGTTACCTGGTTCTGTTAGCTAATAAACAGACAAAAAATCTTTTTTTCATGTTCTAGCCTTCACGTGCCTCCTCTGAAGACAGTTTGTAGGAGAACACATAAAGATCAGATTGCTTACTCTTTAGGGGGTTTACTGTACAATGCAAGTTATGCCTTGTTTTTAAGGAAATAGAAATGGGGGCTTTGTATTCCTCAAACTAAAACAGCTTCAGCTCAACTTTTGCTTGAGGAAAGGTGGCAACGACTGCCTTCTTGTGGGATACTCTGTTGGACCAATGACTGGGTCTATTAAATTGTGCAGACTATGAACCGGGGCATTCTGAAAGGAGAAACTCACTGAGCAAAGCTTACTGGGAAAGCCCATTTACACCCAGCTGTTTCCCCATGCAGTGGAACTGTTATCTCTTGGCAGTCACAGCCTGGCCTAGAAGCCATTTTCCAGCTACTCATGGACCAAGAGGCTCATAATAAAAATCCCATCTTAGAATGTCAGTTTTATTCCTCTTGAATTCTGTGAAAACTGCTCTGTGCTGCTGGAAGGAATTCTGTGAACACAAGCCAGTAATATTGTTTCCATCAAGTTGGCACAATTAATACCCCACTTTAAAAGTTTAGCATTGCATGGAGCACAATCCATAGCTTTTAATTTGTTTAAAATTGTTTAAAAAGCCACCTTTTGAAAATATGCCACTTCAGCAGAGCTGCTGGAATGTTAATTTCTTTGTACGCCTGGAGAACTTCCGTCCATGCTGAGACTGAACATCAAATATTGATTAAGCTACTTTCTCATTTCTATGCTATTTCAGGTTCTTGTACTGCGCCCATCATCATGGTACACAGACTTGCCTTCTGATAACTTAGTGTGCCAGCTCTTGCCAGACTGGCTCACTCTGAGTGACAAGTAACAGCCACCCAAAAAGGTATTAAGCCTTTCAGAGAGCTGGAGATCTGCTAATTCAATGACATTAGGTCCCCTGGATTCCAACATTGCCCATCAGCGTTTAGGGAATAAGCAGCTGGCTAGCTTCCCATGAAATGGCATTTCCTGGTGCATCGCTCTGCTTTCTCAAAGCCCCTCACACACTGAGAGTCTAAATGTGCTGATCAGATGTGGAGCTACGACAGATCTGTACATGGTCCTTGATCATCCCCCTGCTCTAACATCTGTTCTCGTTCCATGCACCAGTACAGCCTGACAGAATTGGAACCATGAAGAAAGTCTGATGACAACCACTGTGCAGCTGCAGGCGAATTCATGGAAGGGGTGACACAACAACTTCATGTGCTTCAAATTAGGTGTCCCTTCATCTGTTGTAATAGTGTGGCAAACAATTGCAAAGAGGGCCAAGAACAGAGATGCATGTAAAGATGTTGCTGGTTGTTTTCTCAGCTCCGCTGAAGAACCGCTTGTTTCCTTTGCTTGGGCAGTTTTGCTAAATCCTGCTGCAAACCCAAGATAAAACTTCATACAAATGGGCTTTGCCATTGGGGGAATTTTGCACGTGGGATTCCCTTGCTGTGTTGTCAGTGATCTGAGCCACATGCTCAGTGGCACAGTTCACAGTTGCCAGGAAAACCAGCAGACCTTTGCTATGGCTAAGACACTTTACAGAGCCTGAATTTTCTATCTGGGTATTCAGCAACAATGTTGTTACTGTAGTGGCCTCTGGCCTGGGGAATGTACAAACTGTACATATAATGCAGCTGTACAAACACATAGTAAGAGATTGGTCCTGCCTGATGTGCTGACAATCTAAATATACAAAACTAACAAAAGGGAGTATGATTTCCACTGCCCAGATAGAGCACAGAGGCACAGAGATCCCACAGTCAGAAGTGTGTAACACAGGTAGGAATTGAATTGTCAAGAATTCTTCCGTTGACCTAGCTCCTGCCTCTTGGAGGGGTGCATTAACTAGAGCAATGGAAAAAAATAAACCCCTTCCATCACTGTAGCAAGTGTCTACAGTGCTACAGGAGCAGCTGCAGTGTCACAGTTGTGCCGCTATAGCATCTGTCATAGACAAGCCCCATCTTTTGTCCTCAGTCCTCTCTGTTATAGACTACTAACTCCTGGACTGCCTTCCCTGGAGTCCCTCTTGCAGTCTACCTCTCACTGAAGTTCCCTGCTTTTTGCCCCTATTTCTGGGCCCTACAGCGCTCTTCTTTGCCCTTTAACTGAGCACTGTCTCCTACAGCTTTCTGCCCTGAATCTCCTTCCTAGCAGGCTCCCACTGCCTCCCCTCCCAGGGGACTCAGCAGCTTCTGGCAGACCCTGCTTCATGGCCTCCCAGAGGAGCCTGCCCTGCTTCCTGTATTTTCTGACTTCCTGAGTTCTCTCTGGCCTTTTATGAGGCCCATGTGTGACCCCATTCGTCCCATCCTCTCAGGCTGGGAGGCAGCAAATTATGGGAACAAGTGGAGCTGGCCCCATTTCTCCTTTAAAGAGCCTAGGCACCTTGTGACAGTATGGGATGAAGAAATCTGAAAGAGGTTGGCGTTATTCCATCATCTACCTTTAATAGCTTTCAGTTTGAAAACAAATCAAGGAGAACACTAAAATGAAGTGTAACAGGATCTCCACTGTAGCAGCTTATTAGTAATATTAAGGCAATTGATGGGGATTTTTTGTCTTGAAAAGAGTCAGATGCCATTACAGACAGCTGTGATCAAATGGACAGAGACCTGGGAAAAGATCCTCAGCTGGTGTAAATTTGTTAGAGCACCATCATAACAGAGGAATCCATTGAGAGAACTCTGAGGCCAACTTGCAGCAGCTAAGGATCTAGCCCTTGGCCTCTTTTCTTGACATTGCCATTGTTAGACTGGCTCGTATTACTTGACTATAGGAACAAGCAGGTCATTAAGCATCTACATTCTGTTGATGGGAGGAGCAGAACTGGAGTCTTTAGAAATTTGGCTAACAGTGTTTTGTTTACAAACAAACAATGTGTTAACTGATATATCAATTGTGTAAGCAGTGGTGTAGCCCTGTTGGTTACAGGATATTCGTGAGACAAGGTGGGTGAGGTAATATCTTTTATTGGACCAACTTCTATTGGTAAGACAGACAAGCTTCAAGCTGCCCCAGACCTGTTCTTCAGGTCTAGGAAAGGAATTTTAGCTGGGACACTGAGCACTTTCCTACACCTGAAGAACAGGTCTGTGGAAGCTCAAAAGCTTGTCTCTCACCTACAGAAGTTGGTCCAATAAGATATTACCTCATCCACCTTGTCTTTCATTTGATTACTTATAATTATGGATTGACTGACTGATTAGAAATACCCCTTACACTCTAGTTTTGCAGGGGTCTGCCTTGTGACCAGATCCTGAAGTTTTGGTTATTACACGGGCTCTCCTGGGCATGAGAGAGGCAATTATGCTTACGAAACGGGTTCTGCCCTTGTAATATTTTTGTTAGCTCCGTTAACAAAAGCACAAACACTCCCATCCAGCACAGTAGACAGAGATAATACAAAATGGTCAAAACATCCAGCATCTGAGCATCCGTATACTTGCCCACCACTTGCAGAAAAACCTGAAGTGTTGGTTATTATCCTGATCATCCTCATCACCATCGTCATCAGTCTGGTCATCGTCCTGGCATCTCCCACGTCACGCAGGCTGGGATACAGCTTCTGTAATATTATGCGGACTCCCACTATGCCTAATGCATATTCAGTAGGGACTTCTGTCCCATTCCCATATTTTGTATTTCCTTTCCTCACAATGTTGGTGCCCTTTTCCTGCAGGTGACGAGGCCTTTTACCTCCATGCTTATACATCAGTTACCCTGGCATCTGGTCATCGAATGTCTGCTGATTTCTCCCCCCAACTTTAAGTAGCTAAAGATGGTATAAGCTGGCATGATGTCTCTGTTGGTTAGAGCAGTCCGACTAAACTGCTGACAAGTATAGCTGGTGTTCTATGATTACTCCTGGTTAGCTGCTTATGCTAAGGCTTCTTGGGCTTTATGAGTCAATTAGACTCATAGACTCATAGACTCTAGGACTGGAAGGGACCTCGAGAGGTCATCGAGTCCAGTCCCCTGCCCTCATGGCAGGACCAAATACTGTCTAGACCATCCCTGATAGACATTTATCTAACCTACTCTTAAATATCTCCAGAGATGGAGATTCCACAACTTCCCTAGGCAATCTATTCCAGTGTTTAACTACCCTGACAGTTAGGAACTTTTTCCTAATGTCCAACCTAAATCTCCCTTGCTGCAGTTTAAGCCCATTGCTTCTTGTTCTATCATTGGAGGCTAAGGTGAACAAGTTTTCTCCCTCCTCCTGATGACACCCTTTTAGATACCTGAAAACTGCTATCATGTCCCCTCTCAGTCTTCTCTTTTCCAAACTAAACAAACCCAATTCCTTCAGCCTTCCTTCATAGGTCATGTTCTCAAGACCTTTAATCATTCTTGTTGCTCTTCTCTGGACCCTCTCCAATTTCTCTACATCTTTCTTGAAATGCGGTGCCCAGAACTGGACACAATACTCCAGTTGAGGCCTAACCAGCGCAGAGTAAAGCGGAAGAATGATTTCTCGTGTCTTGTTTACAACACACCTGTTAATGCATCCCAGAATCACGTTTGCTTTTTTTGCAACAGTATCACACTGTTGACTCATATTAAGCTTGTGGTCCACTATGACCCCTAGATCTCTTTCTGCCATACTCCTTCCTAGACAGTCTCTTCCCATTCTATATGTGTGAAACTGATTGTTCCTTCCTAAGTGGAGCACTTTGCATTTATCTTTATTGAACTTCATCCTGTTTACCTCAGACCATTTCTCCAACTTGTCCAGATCATTTTGAATTTTGACCCTGTCCTCCAAAGCAGTTGCAATCCCTCCCAGTTTGGTATCGTCCGCAAACTTAATAAGCGTACTTTCTATGCCAACATCTAAATCGTTGATGAAGATATTGAACAGAACCGGTCCCAAAACAGAACCCTGCGGAACCCCACTTGTTATACCTTTCCAGCAGGATTGGGAGCCATTAACAACTACTCTCTGAGTACGGTTATCCAGCCAGTTATGCACCCACCTTATAGTAGCCCCATCTAAATTGTACTTTCCTAGCTTATCTATAAGAATATCATGCGAGACTGTATCAAATGCCTTACTGAAGTCTAGATATATCACATCCACCGCTTCTCCCTTATCCACAAGGCTCGTTATCCTATCAAAGAACGTTATCAGATTAGTTTGACACGATTTGTTCTTTACAAATCCATGCTGGCTATTCCCTATCACCTTACCACCTTCCAAGTGTTTGCAGATGATTTCTTTGATTACCTGCTCCATTATCTTCCCTGGCACAGAAGTTAAACTAACTGGTCTGTAGTTTCCTGGGTTGTTTTTATTTCCCTTTTTATAGATGGGCACTATATTTGCCCCCTTCCAGTCTTCTGGAATCTCCCCCGTCTCCCATGATTTAGAGAAGCTTGTAGGCTCATTGTGTTACTGCCTGATGCCTTGCCTAGCAGCACCTGTATCCATAGGTCACAAATGGAATGTAAATATGAATAACTGCTGTCCTCTAGTGGTGAGGGGTTGTCGTCTAAACCTGTGTTTAAACTATACAAAGGCCTGTCACTGGTGCTGCCTTGGTTTTGAAAGCAGCTCGGTAGATAGGGAGGCAGAACACCTAGACGGTTGAAATTTAGGTCAAGCCAATTCAGAAGAAGGTTAATGGGGCTATGATCTTGCCTTGGCATACGAACTGCATTTCAAAAGCTGGCTTTTTCTAAATGTTACCAAACTGATCCGTGGAAAACCCTTGCTTTACTCAGTGTTTTTCTTAATGTTTTACTGAAGTAGCAGCAGGTCAACAGGCCCTGCACTCACTAACTCAGCATGCTTTGCAATGAGTGCTATGGCCCCTAGTCATCACCTCAAAGCAGCAGAATGGTTCAGTTGAGGTGCAACATGCATTTGTATTGTTGCTCTGGGCAGGGACTATCTTTTTGTTTTGTTTATGCAGCACCTGGTGCAGTGGGGTCCCTGGGCCATGCCATACCTGAGGCTCCTAGGTGCCACAATATCCTGGCAGGCTTAAAAGGCCATGTTGCCTGCTACCTTCTCCTGTGAATGGGCTCGGTAAAAAGGAACATGGCCACAAACCAGTACAGAAAAGGGAGAGCCCCTTCCTTGTTATAGGAAAAGCTGCAGATGACTTTTCTCCTGGATGCTCAAGTTCTTTTCAGAAATGACTTGGGTCTTTGTTGGAGTTTAGATCAGTCAGTGTGCCTTGTATCAATGGCACTTAAGCCAGTTCCTTACCAACTTAAGTTAAATTCATATAAGGGACTCTTAAATCAGTTTGTGTCCACCCAATGGGGCTGCATTGTGTGTGTGGTTTTTGTTTTAAACTAAACCAGTTTTGAGTTAGATTGATGCAACTTGTGTGTCGATAGGCCTTAGCGGCTGGGTCACTAAGAAGGACAAATGCAAATTCTGGAACAATAAGTCCTATTTAGCTTTGGAACAGAGAGCAGCAATGCAAGTTTCCTCACCCCGTGACCTCTAGGCTCCAGAGCAGGGACCGTCAATAGGTAGACGATGGGCCAAATCTGGACCGCTAGATGCTTTGAATGGACCCCAACATCTTTTTATTTGTATTAAATTATTATTTTATTAAATGAATTATTTTTATTTATTTTTAATTTTCTCTTGAGTCTGGACCTTGACTATACCTTGACCAAGAAATTTGGACCTTGACAAAAAATGATAATCTACCCTCTAGAGCAGGGGTAGGCACAGTGCTAATTCAGTCATGGTCTACTGCTGGAAAGGGTGTTTATCAGCCTACTAAGAATTGTCTGGAGCTCACCAGCTCATGTCACATTCAAAATCAAATCTCTGTGAGATGAGGAGTCTAAAAGGATTTGAACCTGTGACTTCAAAACAAAAGGCTTTATTTCTAACTAATGCCGTAGGTTGGCACACAGCCAGGGAGTGGCAAAGATGGCACGTGAGCCGATTTTTGATGGCACACAGTGGTGCGCTGAACGCTCAGCCCACCGCCATTCTGGGGTCCCCACTGCTGGCCCCTTGCTAGCCGGGGTCCTGCCACCGGCCCCACTCAGTCCCTGCTGCTCGCCTGGGTGAAGGAAACCCAGGCTGGCAGTGGGCTGAGACCCCAGCTGGCAGGAGCCGGCAGCCGGAACCCCCGAGCAGCCGGCTGAGCCACTCAGTTGCTGCTCTGGGGTTCCGGCCGCTGACCCCTTGCCAGCCGGGGTCCCCACCTCAGCCCGACTCACCTTGCTTCTGGTTGGAGTTCCAGCACAGGCCCCCTGCCAGACAGTGTCCAGGCTTCCGGCCCTGCTCAGCCCTACCAGCCACCAGCTCCACTCACCTCAGCTGCTGATCTGGGGTTCCAGCCGCTGACCTCCTGCCAGCTAGTTAACAACTGATCACTCAGAAGCCTGTGTGCAGCTTAAACAGGGTGATCAGACAGCAAGTGTGAAAAACTGAGACAAGGGGTGGGGAGTAATAGGAGCCTATATAAGAAAAAGACCTAAAAATCGGCACTGTCCCTATAAAATTGGGACATCTGGTCACCCTAAGCTTAAAGTATCCAAATATGTGCCAGACACTGGAAAACTCAGCAAGGAAAAGCAAGGGCAAGGATCATACTAAACTGATAAGATCTGCATTTTAATTTAATTTTAAATAAAGCTTCTGAAACATTTTGAAAATCTTGTTTACTTTACATATAACAGTAGTTTGGTTACATAGACTTATGGAGGGACCTTCTAAAAAACATTAAAGTGTATTACCGGCCTGCAAAGCCTTAAATTAGAGTGTATAAATGAAGACTCGGCACACCACTTCTGAAAGATTGTCGACCCCTGAACTAAGCCCTCACCTGACCCACCTCATTTTCTATAGTTTTTCACAACAACACTTATTCTAAACTTGATGTACACTTCCAGGACTTAACTAATACAACAAGACTGGATTTCAAGACATTTTAAAGTAAACAAGGAAGAAAGGGAGAATTGCACAATACCTGATATTGACCGCCCACCCATATCAACCCTAGGTAAAACTAGACCTAACATTTGAGCTCAGAACTAGCAGGGTCATACACCATAGCAGCCCTAATCCAATACACCACATATTTCACATCTGCATGGGGGAGATGGGCAGCACGTGAGGTGAGGGCCACCATGTACATCTGGAATGTATTGACAGAACAATCAGGCCTGGCACAGAGGTGGACTATTTGGTCTTTTCTATTTGTGATTTCTACCAGCATGGCACAAACTGCAGCTATGCCGCACTACTTCAGTTGTATTTAACACTCAAACACTAGCAGAGTGAACCCCACAAAAACAGCAGTAAATCAAAATAAATCATGAATAGTATGAAGCAGAATTACATCACATATCCTGCAGCACTGGAAGAAGACACATTACTGCAGTTTTCTGGTTATAACTTTTATTTCAAAATAAATAAATGTCCTATTCAATTTACAACTCCATGAAGTTTATATTGCTCAGGCAAATATGTCTGTTTGGATTCTGTACACCCCTTATAAATACCACACATTTACTAAAAAATTCATTGCAATAAGAACCATTTCTCAAAGGCAGGAATCTGATAAAGACTGAAACAGAGACCCCAGTTACAATCATAAGGCAATGTTCAAAAGATATTGGTCCCCAGATTCTCAGAATTGTGGGTTTTATTTGCACATAAGTAGTCCATGATTCTGCATGCAAATAAAGTAATTTAAAACATCTATACAGTGTTAACAAGTGCTTATAAGCTTTCTTCACCATTCCTGCATTTCTTCACTATCAACTTGAGCACACATTTGAGTAAAAAGCTGGGAATACAATTGTCACAGCTGGATTTTAAAGTGTGTTTTAGATATGAAACATATTTACTGTGACATTCACTGATATTCAGGATTTGGAGAAAATGACCATCAATATAACTTTTGTTTGGATGCAACACCGATTACTTAAAGCTGTACTAAAAAGTGCTGGAGAAACTTGTTTGCACTGCCCAGATTCCATTTGTCCTTCAGAGTATATACAACATTGGAGGTGTTCATATTACACTGCAAAGCTGGCGGGAGGGAGAAGGGGGGAAGCAAGGTTGACAGAAAAGCCTGTGAAATTTTACAGAGTGTTGCTCAACAGCTGAAAGATCAATTTTTACCTGTCGCACAGCACAAGTGGCTATTGTTGCAAAAATACGATCAAAAGCAAAACTTCTGGGTCATGCAATAAAATTATATGAAGGGAAGCGGTAGGTATTTCCCCTGTTCCATTAGTGTCAGAGTTTAAATACAATAATTATGGTGTGAACCTTGCCCCATCCCAACTCCTCTGGATCTCTCAGGAGCGTTATAGAGCCAAATAATTAAAAACTGTGTATTTAATTTGTGTAGATCCTCAACCAGATGAACAAGACTTTAGATACGAGTTTCCATTTATTCTAAAGGGCTTCAAAACTTCCTATCAGGGTAGTTAAACACTGGAATAAATTACCTAGGGAGGTTGTGGAATCTCCGTCATACGAGATTTGTAAGAGCAGTTTAGTTAAACACTTGTCAGGGATAATTGGTCCTGCCTTGAGTACAGGGGACTGGATTAGAAGACCTCTTGAGGTCTCTTCTAGTCCTATGATTCTATGCGTACTCCAATAGAAGAATGTCTCAATTTCCATTAAACTAGAAAGTAAATTCTTAAATGTGATAAGCTACTCATTTCAAAGCCAGGGCTGTACAGTTATAGCCTCATTCATGTGGCTACACAGTGCAGCACGAACCCTGATACAGCAGTGCTATTCCACATATACTATCTTAAATCATTGCAGCCTTTCAAGATCCATTTTTAAAAAAAACACAGTCCAGATACATTTTGTGGGCTATTTAATACCCAGATGTGCACAAGTGCATGGAAAGACGGTATAGTGGAACCCCTAAAATTTGTACAAGATTCTCTAGAAATAGATACATAACAGAACGGAACCAAATGCCACCTTGCATTTATTGGTAATATATTACACAATAGGTGAAGAGGGTGTAGGATCATGCTTCAGTTTTGAGCATCTCTTGGTGAGCATAACTGTACATTTTTCATAAACACTAGCTGCTGAGCACAGATAAAACAGGCAGCCTGTGATTCCAATCCAGTAAAAGTTATTTATCTGTAGGTTTCATTCAGCTCAATCTAGTATATTGCTTTACCAAGCACTACAGAGGCTAAGGTTGGCAGGGATTGCGAAAGTATTTGTATGCCCAGGTTTCCTTCTGTGTTTATGCTTTACAGAAAAGCTCCAACTACAAAATCTCAGAGTAGTGCAAATAACCTTCCTTTGCCATCTTCCTCCCCACTCCCATTTGAGTTTCAAGACTAACCGTTTCCTCACTTTCCTCAGTTGTCCGCCCTGTCCATCACTGATCTCTGTGAGCTTAACTTCTACTAAAAACTGTTAAACAGAAGCAACAAGGGCAGCCTCACCTCCAAGAAAGCTTACTAGCAGTGTGCTTTGCTCATCTTCAAAGAAACACTACAGCTAAAATAGTGCAACTCATGCTAGCCATTTCCTTTAGCAGTTCGAGTGGAAGCTCTGAGCAATGGGAAATGTTTGACACTGAAATACAGCCAAGCCAAAATGTTCATCCTGCCTCTTTAAATAAAATGCATGACAGTGATACAAAGTAAATTGTTGTTCATTCGAGTTGGAACTCTGACAATCCCTTCATCTCCAAGGTAATGGAGACACCAAATCTACCCAGAAATTTTATATTATTTTACAGGCTTTTGCCTGTGCAGTATTTCCCAATACTGCACAGCCACCTAGTCCCTTCCAACTATAATTCAAGATGTTGCTATTGATCTTCCCAGCCCGATTGGTCCTGTCTACTTCAGACAATGACCTACTATGATGACAGGAGCTGTAGAACTGCTGGGAGAGATTATAAAAGTTGATACTTTCTGCTGGTCTCTTGCTAATGCTGCCTGGATCAGAATGTCTAGCGCCTGGTGGCAGGGTGCTGTTAGTGGACAGCTGTTTTGCTCTGGAATCTGCTTTCTATAGTGATCACATTCAATGGAGTTATGCCACTGTAACTGACAGGAAAATCTGGCCATAGGTTGACATGGGATTGACAGGGGGCTGGACAGGGGATATCACTGTCAACAGTTTAGGATTTTTCGTAAAAGCTGTATGTTTTTGTGTCTTTGGTATGGTGAAGAGGGGGCTTTTTACAGCAGTGGCAGTCTCAATGTCTTCATGTTGCTAGAACAAAATTTCTGGAGGTACATGGAGGAGAAGCAAATCCTAGCTTTTGGCTCAAACTCTTCTGCTGGTGCTACAGAATCCTTTATCTATGGGCCACGAAACAGGCTGTTCAGAGAGACACGCCCAATTGTAAAGAAGAGCTGTTAGCTGAGAATTGTCAGCCTGCTTGTGTCAACTTGGCAAGAATGATACTCCCTACATTCAGACACCTGCCCTCATGTACCACCCTTTTAGCAAACACGTTTATAACCCTGACATTATTCCAAGACCTATTGTGATAGGAGGACTCAGACTAAATTGGATTGAGCACTAGAAGCAGTCAGGAGTAAAGTCAGCAAGTGGCACAAGAACTGACTGGACAAACTCACATGTGGATGCTTGGAGAAAGCGAGCAAACACTGGATTTGAGGCAGATCTTAACAGTGCTCTCAAAAGGTGAGAGGACGTTCTCTTAATCATTGTACCTTGACAGTCTCCATTTAAACGTGATTTCTCCTCCCTTTTCAAATGAAAGCTACTCAGAGTTGAGATTCCAGCCGAAGGATGGGGTTGCAGTTGTGGTATCAGACTGGGAATTGGATTCAATTCACTACTCTGCCACAGCCACTGCGTGGCACCCTGTGCAAGCCACTGATTGCTCTATAATTTGGTTCAACTCCGTGAAAAGGGAGTAATAATATAGGCCTTCCTCACACAAGTGTTGTAAAGTTAAATCCATTCTTGTTTGAGCTGCCCACAGTAGAGCGATCAATGCCACAGAAAAGCCAACACATTTATAAATGAACCTACAAATCAGTCATCACCATAAAGTGTCAGAACTGAATGGTTCTTCCCTGCCTTGTCTTGTATCCAGGGAAAAACTCAGTTGCTGCAAGTAGCAAGACTAAAATGTGATGTTCAGAATGGTTCACACAAAGCCAGCCTCAGTGTCTCTGAAGCTCTCAAATATTACCTGAAGTGGCACCTCAGTTCCATAGTCCTGCAAATGTACAAAGAGCTGGGCAGTGGTAGGTCATGGCTCACAAACAGGTCTCAGAAACGATTACAATCCTAAAGGCACAAATTAAGTAAAAACAGAATAAGCTAATGAAACTGAGGCACACAAAGGCTAACTGGCTTGCCTGAGAGTTACACAGTGATTCTGCAGCAAAGCTAGACTAGAACCCAGGAGTCCTGACTCCCCAGTGATTTGCCTTAGCCACAAACCCATCTTTTCCTCTCATATGTAAGTCTTTGACAGATCCATTAAATAGGATCTCTTTGTTAAAGCTTTTGCACAGATGCTTTTTACATTTAAATAAAGTAAATATGCCTTGAAATTAGGAGTTTCAGGCTGCTTCGTTAATTTAGAAACTATCACTTCATTGCATCCATTTAATGTGTCTTAAATTATTTGCAGCAAATGTTTCCTCACCTAGGGCTTGTCTACATCAGAAAGTTGCAGCGCTGGTGAGGGAGTTACAGCGCTGCAACTTTGAAGGTGTACACATCTGCAGGGCACCACCAGCGCTGCAACTCCCTGTTTGCAGCGCTGGCCGTACTCCCGTTTTGTCTCGGGTGTAGAGGATCCAGCGCTGGTGATCCAGCGCTGGTAATCCAATGTAGACACTTACCAGCGCTTTTCTTGACCTCCGTGGAAGGAGGAAGCCTCTGGTAATCAAGCTGGTCTCCTTTCCCGGTTTGCTCTCTCGTTCCCGGAGCCCCGAGCAAGCAGGTCTCCTTCCCTGCGGTTTGCTGGGTGGCTCCGGGAACGAGAGAGCAAACCGCGGCGAAGCGGGTCTCCTTTCCCGGTTTGCTCTCTCGTTCCCAGAGCCCAGAGCAAGCAGGTCTCCTTCCCTGCGGTTTGCTGGGTGGCTCCGGGAACGAGAGAGCAAACCGCGGCGAAGCGGGTCTCCTTTCCCGGTTTGCTCTCTCGTTCCCGGAGCCCAGAGCAAGCAGGTCTCCTTCCCTGCGGTTTGCTGGGTGGCTCCGGGAACGAGAGAGCAAACCGCGGCGAAGCGGGTCTCCTTTCCCGGTTTGCTCTCTCGTTCCCGGAGCCCAGAGCAAGCAGGTCTCCTTCCCTGCGGTTTGCTGGGTGGCTCCGGGAACGAGAGAGCAAACCGCGGCGAAGCGGGTCTCCTTTCCCGGTTTGCTCTCTCGTTCCCGGAGCCCAGAGCAAGCAGGTCTCCTTCCCTGCGGTTTGCTGGGTGGCTCCGGGAACGCGAGAGCAAACCGCGGCGAAGCGGGTCTCCTTTCCCGGTTTGCTCTCTCGTTCCCGGAGCCCAGAGCAAGCAGATCTCCTTCCCTGCGGTTTGCTGGGTGGCTCCGGGAACGAGAGAGCAAACCGCGGCGAAGCGGGTCTCCTTTCCCGGTTTGCTCTCTCGTTCCCAGAGCCCAGAGCAAGCAGGTCTCCTTCCCTGCGGTTTGCTGGGTGGCTCCGGGAACGCGAGAGCAAACCGCGGCGAAGCGGGTCTCCTTTCCCGGTTTGCTCTCGCGTTCCCGGAACCCCCCTTGAAGCCGCCCAACAGCGCTGCAGTGTGGCCACATCTAACACCACTTGCAGCGCTGGTTGCTGTAAGTGTGGCCACTCTGCAGCGCTGGCCCTATACAGCTGTACTAATACAGCTGTAACAACCAGCGCTGCAAAACTTTAGATGTAGACATGGCCTTAGATCTAACTGTATTTTCAAAAATTACCAGCAGAGGGCAGGAAATGACCAATTTATCATGATGAAATCTAACTTCCGCAGAAGACTGATACCTTGGCATAGAATTTCATTCATTTGATAGATTGCCTCGTCTTTCAGTGAAGTAACTAGCTAACTGAGAACAGTGGCTCTGATCTTTGGCTGTTTAATGTTGCAGCATCATTACAAAGTGGCTCTAAACCCAACCTAAGAACCATAGGGCAATCAGGGGACTCTCCAGTAGTGCAAGAAGCAACACAGCACCTCATGCGCCACCCCTTCTCTCCATAGCTAACCTGTGGAATGTCTACAGAACAAGAGGTATGGCCAAGACTTCCCTGCACCTTGGCAGTCCCTTGGGGCTCTTGGCAGCCAGCGTATCTTAAAGCTGCCTTCAGGGTGCTCTAAGTTATGTCTGGCACAAAGGGAGCACAGAGTGACTTAAAACTACCTTTGCAGCTCTCCTGCTCCATCTGGAGGTGCATGGTGCACTACACAGCCATAGCTAAGAATTGGTACCATTGTGTTCTACACCAAACAATTCTTAGGAATAGGTAAATCAGGACAACAGCTGCTATTTGTTATTAGAAAGCTGAAATCATTGACATTTCAATGATACAAAAATATCTTCAAGAACTGACAATTAACCTCAATTATTTAGTTACCATAGTGCACCAAAAACAACAGGAACTGCTGCCTAACACTCAACCCATTGTTTGAACGGGGAAAGCTGGGTCTCACCAGTCTTTTTTTTTTTTAAAAAACACAATTTCTACCATTCTCCTGTAAGCCAAAAGCATATGAATCTGGCAAACAGATCCTCATATATTCAGCAACCTCAAAAGGTTCCTAGCCTCTACGGCTTAAACTATTCTTTGTGAGCAAGTGTGACATCCCATAAAAAACCATACAAATGGGCGCTTACTCTGGATGGGCACCTGAGGAAATAGCTGTATTATAAAGTGGAATTTACATTTTTCTCACTCTCTCTCACACATACCTATCTTATAGTACTGCAGCTAGGGTTTTCACATCCTAAAAAATGTTTTCAAGCATATACCCCTAACTCTGGACTAGTTAGAAAGATCTAATGTTAGAGTTTCCTTCAGTCTGGTTAGCATGATTCGTTACAGATCTGTTCTCCTCCCAAACACCAAGCAAGATGCGATTCTTCAGTACTCAACACTGGAAACAATCTGAGTTCATTCCCCTTCATGCTCACATTACACAGCACGTTCAAGTTCTATAAAGCATGAAGCCAAATTCTGTTCACGTACAAGGGTAAGAAATAAAGTGCATTTCATGGCTGATAACCACAGAGAGGTTACTTGATTTGTTACCCCGCAAAAAGTGTTCTTTCCTAGTGAGATTAATTAGTTTTCAAGTGAAAATGCACAAGCGAGTCTGAAATTAAAGTGAGGAGGGCTGGACTATACGATCAACCTTTTAATGGCAGCATCACGCAAATCACACATTGTGCTCTCACGAATGGGGGAGACATTCTCTAATAGTTCTGCTTCTGCATGGGGCATAGCGTGAGGAGGCCCACATATTCAGTAATGCTCTGCTTCAAAGCTAAATCAATCAGATATCAATGTCCAACTTTAGCATGTTAAATTTACAGCTGTTGGAAAGCTGCCAGCATCAAGTGCGGCCACTAGACTTGTTTCAAAGTGGGTACGTAGAAAAGGGAACCAAAAAACTCTAATCCACTTCCCTATTCACCTTAATCTGTATTGATTTAGGGGATGCAGTAACTGCTAACGGTGGCTCGAAAGTACAGATGCTCACCAGAGAGATTAGCTAGAAACTGCTGCGCTTTTTTTTTCTTAAACATCAGGACTAGCTTCCAAACACACATACACACACACAAAAAACTAGTAAGTCAATCCATATTTAGGATTTTGAGCAGTTGTGCTTTTGGAATACATTCCTGAAGTGTCCTTTATTTGTCCAAAAAAAAACACAACAGATCCATGATTGAAAACGCTCAGTAAAGTGGTTTTTTTTTTTTTTTTTAAAGCATGTGCAAATGACCAACTAGGCAAAAAAAATTTGTATTTACTATAGCTGAAACACAGTAAGTGTGCACCATGAAAACCTATGTGGAAAAGCCTGCTACTAGTGCCTCTAGAATTTAAAAACCTCCCTACACTCCTCATGGGTGTTAGGGACATTTCATGAATTTAGGCAAAGCAAAAACATTTGCTTCCTGAGATTCAAAGCTTATAGTGCCAGCTAGGAGCACCCTTTTTATTATAATTTTTGTTAAAAAAGTGTAACCATTTATAAGTTTCAGGAGTGAGTGTGGTGGGGGGATAAGTAAAAAAAAAAAAATCTATGGATTTCAAATCCAGTTCTATGCTTTTTCCTTAAAACACACTTTAAGCAGTGGCAAGTACTGTGGATTAAGTCATTTCAACATTAAAAAACCAACAGCAATGGCAGACACACTGAGTATTTAAAAGGATCTGGTGCTTTATGTCCATGCACAATATCTGCTTCCTGTCTGGGGGCTCACTATGCATTCTGGATCCATAATATGCAAATTACAGTTTTGTTCCAGACAAAGATTCAATTATTTTATTGGCAAAAATTCACAGTATAAACCATCATGACTCCCCAAGACATGAATGAGTATTAAAGTATACAATAAAGTGCAACTCATTCTGTTTTGTGGAGCCGTATTACGGAACCTGAACTGTAACATGAATTTACAGCTTACATCAGAGTGGAAGACACTCTTCTTCAAGGTTATTTCAATGCAGTTTTGCATGGGCTGAGTGAAACTTACAAGTGCTGAGATATTCAGAATTAAAAGGTACGGCTCTATCCTCAGCCCAAATACTGCTTTTGTGTTATTGTAAGGGGGTCCTGCAGCGACTGGTCTTATGAAGTACAGTGTATCTGGTTCTGTGAAACCTAAGTACAACAGCACATGGTGGGACCTGCAGTGGGAAGTCTTCATTCTTAATACCCTGGGCTTTTGTACAGTCAGAATCTTTTGTTACTTAAATCTAGTTATTGGTGCTCTATGATAAACCCGTTACAGTCCTCCTCCTCTAGCCTGCTATAGCAGCTCTTGTTCATCATCTTCAGACCCTGAGGGTCCTTGTCGCACCTCTTCATACCATTTGTTGGTGAGGCTTTTCATCTGTATGCGTCCATGATGTAGGTCCTAAGGCAAAAGGAAATCAAAATTGCTGTTTAGATACAGCACTGTGTGAGTGAGAGTGACAATTTACTGTATCTTCATTATATACCCTTCATTCCCATCGCTTCGGTCCCTAAGCATAGACACAATTATGCTCACAGTGGAAAATAAACATCAATGTACAATCTGTCAGGGGTTATTTTCAGCAACGATTATTTCTGATGACAGATTTTTTTCCCCTGCGTTCTCCCGAGGCCCACAGAGCTGAGCTGTCAGCAGTAATGTTTTCTGGGTGGCCTGGCTCCAAATCGCCTTTCTTTGTATGTGCGTCAGGTTGAAGCAGGATGCTTGTAGTCAGTTTTAGTGGCTCATCCTATCTTCCGAGGCCTTGGACGCTGCTCTGTTCTCCAAGCAGCCCATATTCTGGCTCCCTGGCACATGTGGACTCTAGCTCTGGTTTCCCAATCCACCTGCCTGGTTCCATGGAACAGTGCAGGGAGCATGCACTGGAATCTAATTAATCTAATTAATTTTCTCTTGCAGGGAAAGGCGCCAGAGCAAGAAGTAGCTTGAAAGCAGGTTTTATCTGGGCCCAGAGACAAAACAAAACATGCCTGGTGCAGCAAAATGGTGAATTCCACAACAAAAAATGCTGATTTTCACAGCATGTTGGGAAAATGCCCAATCTGTGGCTGCAGAATCCCAGAGTCTATGGGGCTCTGAGTGAGAAGAGTAGAGCAGTTCACACCTCTCAGTCATAATTTGTAGAGAGCCTGAAGCAGAGGCATCAGATTGCTTTCAAGTCACAGTTTCTCTTTACAAGGAGAAGGAGTAGAAACATTTTAAGTGAGAGCTGCAATTCCAGTGCACAACTCTGTGACAAGGGGTGAATTCTACAGCAAATTCCACAGCTGCAATATACACAGGGCCCTGGGTATAACCAGTACTGCAACTGCTTGTGCCATAGGGTTTTTAAAAAGCATGCATGTGTGGGGGCAACATTTTACACTAACATTCTAGCTTTGCCAGGTCTGATGCTTCCATTTTTAGGCACAAACGTCTACTAAGCCTAGGTTTAGTAACCAAACTGTTGATATCGGGATCTTAGTCTGTAACATTAAAGAAAAGTTTAATAAAAGCTCACACTTCTGTACATTTATTACAAACGTTGGAAGCCGTGAAAAGTGTTAACTTAAATCAAATTAGCATTTTACAAGCCAGTCAACTCTCTATAAACAAGTAAGACTGGTCACCTCACTATGCCCAGCTCGAAAGTTGCAAGTCTGTATCACAAACCCTTGGTTGCCTTTGAATGGAATTCCACAAAATGCTATGCCAACACTCACAACAGAATAACAAAACAAGTAGAACCCACCTCCTGTGTGAGCCGTCTTGTGAAGAATGGATTCAAATACCTGGCATCAAGCCACATAAAGCCTTTGAGATCCTGGCGCTTTATGTAGTGGGCTTCATACTCTTCTTCTGTGAGTTCTGATAAATGTTCAGATTCAATGGTATTACCCTACAAAGATCAGACATATTGGAACAACCGTATAAATCTGATCACTGCACCTTTTGCTTTTGTTTTGAACTTGCTCTTTTAAACAACTTTCACCTGATAGAGGTGCCAGTGGCTTCCCTCAGCAACATGGGACTCACGATGTACTAGCTATTGTCAATTTGTATAGGACTTCGTCCATCCTGAACCTTGCCTGTGTTTCCATGGGGGTTACTTTATTTTGTGCTGATCTATTTGTAATTAGATTGGGTTATAGTCATTATTTAGATCCCTAAATTTTGAATAGAGTTACTCACGTAAATGTTGGTCTAGTAAAGTGACAAGGTTTTACCCTTTAGCGTATTTTCATAAGAATGGCCACACTGGGTCAGACCAATGGTCCATCTAACGCAGTATTCTGTCTTCTGACAGTGGCAAGTGCTAGATACTTCACAGGGAATGACCAGAACAGGGCAACTGTAGAGTGATTCATCTCCTGTTGTCCAGTTTCAGCTTCTGGCAGTCAGAGGTTTAAGAACACAGAGTATGGGGCTGCAACTCTTGCCATCTTGGCTAATATCCATTGATGAACCAATCCTCCATGAACTTATCTAATTCTTTTTTATATTATATTTTGGCCTTCACAACATAACTTGGTAACAAGTTCCACAGGTTGACTGTGCATTGTGTGAAGTTCATCCTTAAGTTTTTTTGTTTTTAAAACAGCTGCCTATTAATGTAATTGGCTCCTGTGTTATGTGAAGGGGTAAATAATACTTCCTTATTCACTTTCTTCACACCACTCATGATCTTACAGACCTTTATTGTATTTCCCTTTAGTCGTCTCTTTTCCAAGTTGAACAGTCCCAGACTTTTTAATCTCTCTTCAGATAGAAGCAGTTTCATATCCCTAAGCATTTTTGCTGCCCCTCTGTGTACCTTTTCCAGTTCTAATATATCTTTTTTGAGATGGCTGACCAGAACTGCATATAGTATTCAAGATGTGGACATACCATGGACTTATATAGTGACATTATGATATTTTCTATCTTATCTATTCCTATAATAGTGACCTAAAGAGCTCTGTGTGGCTCGAAAGCTTCTCTCTCTCGCCCACAGAAGTTGGTCCAATAAAAGATATTACCTCACCCACCTTCTCTCTAATATTTTGGGACTGACATGGCTAGAATTACTAGAACCCTTTGTCGTTTTTTGCAGTCAGCTTTGGACTTAACTATCTTGACCACAAGTTGAAAACCAACGATAAAGAGAATCCCCAAAACCAGGGGGTTCCCAAACTTGGTTCATGACTTGTTCAGGGAAAGCCCCCGGCGGGCCACGAGACGCTTTGTTTACCTGAGCGTCTGCAGGTATGGCTGCTCGCAGCTCTCAGTGGCTGTGGTTCGCTGTTCCCGAGCAATGGGAGCTGCGGGAAGTGGCGTGGGCCAAGCCACCACTTCCCACAGCTCCCATTGGTCAGGAATGGCAAACCGCGGCCACTGGGAGCTGCAGACGACCATACCTGCGGATGCTCAGGTAAACAAAGCATCTTGCGGCCCACCAGGGGCTTAACCTAAACAAGCCACGAACTAAGTTTGGGAACCCCTGCCCTAAACAAATCCTCCCTTAAAGGATGTCTCTGTCTGAACTGTGTGCCCCTCCACACTGTCTTAGCTCTTAATTTAAAAACTCCTTTCTTTGCTTTCATCTCTTTTTCCAACAGAAAGTACCATTGTATATTTATTATACATTGATCTTTTTTGAAAATTAAAGAAAAGTATCAATGATCACTCTTAAAAAAAATCAGAATAAAAGGAACAAACCATCTTTTCAGTCTTGCTGAGGTTAATATCCTTCTTGCTCCTTCTTCGCGCTTTAGAATCCTCAATATCAATCAGTCTGATAAGGGGCATGGTTCCTCCACCCAACAATAAAATTGTGAACAACACAATAATGATAGTTGTGGTCCCAATGAGCTGCCGCTTTTCTATTGGCTCCAAGCCCAAATGGAGGCTCAGGGCATATGGAATTGCCCCACGTAAACCTGATCAGAGAGGATTATAAACCAAGAATAAAAACTACATCAACAGCAAGATTTGCCCTCTGCATCCTTATAAATGAACAAGGTGTTCAACCTACTGGAATTCTCTTCTTCTAAACCTATTTCATGTTTTAAGGCTTCTAGGTTCTTATGCTGTGCCCATCACCTCGCATTTGATTGCCTATCTGAATTTCTAAACAAATCAGATCTCTCTACAGCTTTTGAATGCAAATCTGTCAAGCTATTAGCTCCCTAAGATCAGGCTGTTTTAAAGGCAGTCTTTGTACACTGGACTCTTTACTGCCTAGCTCACCTGCATAGGGAAAACACAGCATTGCGGCTGCATGTGGATTTGAGGACACGAATGCCCATTTAGCGTTTGCTCCATAGACAGAGGCACAATATTATGCAGAGCAGCACCTACTATAATACACTACTTTGTAAACTCCAAGCTTAGACTTACCACTAAACCACATGATGAACATCATTTTGGGGGTGATTTTATGATCACGAAAGAAGTTGAGCAGGTAAGATAGAGGAAAAATATTCACTGCTCTGCCAAACAGAACAAGCACCTGTTAACAGCAACAAATTAAATAATAAGTTAAAGGCTATTTAATGCATTACATCCATTCCCTATAGAGCAGTATAAATTGTGACCAGTTTGTGAATAGTCACGGGAATGTATTACTCTCCTCATAACTAGCTATACTGGTAATCCAACTTGAAGCAATTGCTCTGCATAGGTCAATGTGGAGTTTACATTTTCAAACACCGAGTCACTGGAACTAAATCTTGTTATAGAGAGACTATAGGAATAATTGAAAAAGTTACCAGATGCTGTTTTACAAATGACAAGGTGACAAGTGAATTGAAAGCCAAGAGGGCATTCCAAAAAACCCAAAGATTCATTTGAGTGCAGGCTGAGTGCCTCTGATAGCCCCCTAAAAGCAGTCCAGCTCCTTTAATCATCTGTGGAGCAGCTGAAAGACAAGCAGAAATTTCTCCTGCCTCCCCATAGGCCAGTGCCTCAGAGAAATGAGCAGAAAGCCAAACAGCTGGTTATAATTCAGTCCCTCAGCACTTCCCAGGTATCATTGTAAAAGAACATACCCAATATATGCAATAGAATTATGAGAACTGAGGCTCATTTTCTTCTACAGAATGAATGTCAACAAATATAAAGGAAAATTCCACTTAGTAAGGTGGAGTTCTTGGTAATGCTGCTCATGAAAGACCACCGCAACAAACAGGTCTTGACAAGATAAATATCCTTGAGCTAGAACGTGTGGGAGTTCCTAGGGCTGTGCCATTTTTCTGCATGGCAACCAGCCATAACTACTGCCTTTGCCTTTAGGCTGTGAAGGCAGTCTTCAACAAGAATGAAATGCCACTCTGCTTGTGAGAAGAGGTAGTTAAATGTAATACATTGAGAGCAGCCTCTCAGCTTCCACAGATGAGACCAACACCTAAACGTCTCTCATGGCAGAACAAGGGCACTTCTGAAGTATACACTCAAATGTGGCAGCGTCTGGTGCTACTCTCTGGGCCAGCCCCACCATGGATTAATATTTTGTTCTTTTCCCTCTGTGAAAGGGGGGCATGTTATGGATTTGTAAACTGGTATTATGATAATAGTAACAGGCACTGATAACATGACAACAGTGTGAGGCATAATCTAAAGTATCATTTATACCAAACTCATCTTTTACTTTGTAATTCAAATCTGTAAAAAATTCAGGAACTTAAAATGTTACATAGAGAAGTAGTGCTTCCCTCACAATCTTTACATCCTTTGGGACTTCTGAAAAGATGCTATTTTAATAAATCTGACTGAAAGTCAAACTCAAGCAGAGATTCTTCAGGTCTTTTCAAATAATCTCATACACACAAGCTGCACTAGCTACACCAGAATTCCTTAAAATATGCTCTGAGATATCCACGCCAAAGTCATGTGGACAATCAGAAGAAATAGTTCATTTCAATTCACTGCTGGGGATTTCGGATGCATGATGTAAAATACATAAATAGCCTGAGAATATTTTATGAAAAGATAAATATAGGAGGTTTTGTAAAAACAATTCTTGAGCCCTATAGACCATGAAAAATACTGCAATGTATTTTTTTTTAAAACAAATACTGTAAAAGGTTTTAAAAACTCTCAGATGAAAGTAAATACTTACTATGCACCAGATGACAAAGGACATTTCAAACTTGTGAGGAAAACTAAAAATGGACAGACCAAGAAATGCAAAAACACAGGTTTCTGAAAAAGAGAGATCAAACTTAGTTATTCAAATAAAACTATGCTGGTCAATAAAAGCTGGTATCTAAAACCTTTCCTACTCCTTTAATAGGCTATTACATACATTATATATATGCACACACACACACTCCCTGCTTCTTTGACTCAGGCCAGATTTAAAATAGACATATCTACCATAATGCGAGGACCAGATTCTGCCACCCTTATTCTCACTGAGCAGCACCTTACTCCATGAGTAGTCTGATTTCAGGAGTAAATACTAATCAGTGTGAAGAAGGCTAGCAGAATTTTACCCTAAATTACTGAAAAATGTCTTCACTGGTATGCTTGCCTGCTTGAAGATTTTGGGCCTGTTTCAAAGCCCATCAAAGTCAATGAGAAGATGCCCATTGATCCTAGTGAACTTTTTTAGATCAGGCCCTATATAAAAATGAGTATCTCACGGAACTTTCAAACATTCTGAGTCAAACATTTTATTATAAAGTTACATGCATAAATATTTAAATCTTACTAAATTACAGCACTTCTTAATGCTTTGTATGATAAATTAAAATACTGCATTGTACAAGCAAATATATTATTCTAACAACACCTGAAAGTTATTTTTACAAATGTCTCCAATAGTGGCATTAACAATTACTAAGGCATTTTCATAATGTTACTTTAATTTCTGAAGCACAAAGCCAATATGCTATTTAGAACATTCAATGTGTTTTAAAATTATTAGACTTTGCATTATATGATTACTGCATTTTCAGCTGATCTAGTCCTAGCAAAGCAGGCTCTTTCTTAGGAAGAGAGACAGAGACATTAAGTGCTATTCCTCTTGCACAAGGTATGGTATCATGCAGGTGCCCTGAAACATAAGTTTATATTGTGATGCACAATCTTCTCCCTTTCTTCCTTACAAGTTTAGCCAACAGGAAGAAAAGGAAAGGCTACCAATTGCATTGCTCCGGGCAGTTTGAATGGAGATACCTATTAATCTTTGCCAATGTCTGAAACACTATTATTTTTTCAAATAGCTTCTTTATATCCAAAACCATTTAAAAAATAGGGACCTGTTCAAGTCTCCTTCAACTGAAACTAGGCCAGAGGGGGAAAGGATGCAAGAAAATCTATTTGGTTCTCAATTGTGTGTCAAGTCTTAGCTAGAGCTTGGACTGAAGGATGTGGGAGGGAGAAGATTTACTGTATAGCTTACCCAAAATGTCAGTAAAGGTGACTTTAGACTACGTGGCAGCCTTCATAGTAGTAAGTGTGTTGGTAGAGACATGTAGTCCTGATATACGACTGGCTAGAGGATCACTCAACCTTCCCTCCTGGCCCTAACAGAATCTTCCTTTCATACAAAACAAATACTAATCTAATGGATATTAGGCTTAAGCTAAAGGCAGTACCTACCACACATGAAAGCAACGGCTCTCAGTGTCTGTTGCATCAGGATCTGTGTAACTGGGGAAAGGTTATGGTGTGTGTAGTGAGACATCACAATGCCAGAGAACAGGATTGCCATGATACCTGTGGATACAGTGCAACTGTCAAACAGCAGAATAATATTTAGCATTTGTATGGAACTTTACAAACAATTAATCCTCACAACACCATCACAAGGTAGGATTATCCAATTTTAAAGTTCGGAAAGCTGAGGAAGGGGGTGTCTACTCTAGGGGAAATTTTCCCATCATTGCTCACACTGGTTCAGCTCCATAGTCATGGGAACATTGGGAGCTCCAATGTAGATGGATTGTTGGCTGCTGTTGAAATGTAATTCACCAAAATAAGCTTGCACAGGTGTATTCAAGGGCAGGATCTGGAACTCCATGTCTAGTTTAAAGAATAAACACTTGTTCTTTCAGGTTCTCTTATCAGGATGTCCGTGAGGTGTGTAATACGCTGAACCCAAACCATGTTTTTCTGCTTTTAATTTCCCTGGCAAACAGCAAAGATAGGCAAGACCAAAAGGGAAAAATTCAAATCTATGGGGCAAGGAAATTGTATCATTTAATTATCCAAGAAAAGTTTGTCTCCCTGCTCTACACACTGCTCACTCTCAATCTGAGACTGGGGGGAATTTTATCATTGGTAGAGAGAGATGGCACAATCCTTAAGGCCCATGATGGAGCCAGGGCAAAGCTGCTGTGCAAGGTGGGCCCAGGCAGTCCCAGAACAATGCAGAGGGGGCCTCTAACCCAGACATTTTAGCACGGAAGGTAGCAGTGGCAGAGAGCTAAGAGAGGACATTGGGTTTACAGTTATAAAGATCCAGTGGCCCTAACACCATATGCAAGTGGCAGGGTGAGCCAGCCGTTGATATTCCACCCCATGAGCTGGATCAGCAGCTTAGAAAGTGGGGTAGTATGGTGCAGTCCTGCACCCTAGCTTTAAGCTGGGAGAGGATTACTTTACTCCATTTCCCATCCAGTCCTTGGGCTATATGTTTTACTTTCTCTGAGCACTCAAGAAGCAATAAGAAAGCATTATGTGCAGGGTTCAGTTGTTCATGAAGAGCTGAACATTTTAAAAAAGGCTTTAAAAGTTTCAAAAGCAACCCGAGGGTTTTGTTCCTGCGAAAGAGTGAATCCAAGATGGTGGCTGTGATTTTTGCAGTTCTGTGGAAACACATTACATTACTCACTTGTGAAGTTACTATGCTGTCACCTGTAAGGAATCTGTGGATTAAGTAAGCACAAGGCACAGCATGTTCCTCAAGAGGAAATCAACTGCAGTGAAGATTACGGAAAGGACTAAATGACATTTGGGAATAATGATAAACTTACCTGAGGGTTATAACACAATGCCCTGTTTAGTCAAAAACAAAGAAAGTTTGAAAAGCTAACAGTATTTGACTACAGCTACATGCCCAAACAGGAGTGGCCCTGATGAACTGGAATGGAAGGAAAAGAACAAGTATCTGAAGTGTACTCAAAAGAATCCTCTGTTTGGAATGCAGAGATGACTTTTGTAGTTACAGAACATGACCAAGGCTATTCAGAGTTTCTACTCTTCTGACAAATCATTTCTGGAAGTAGTCTGAACAAATAAGGGAGTTTGTTGTTACAATGTATTACGTACTTAAAAAAGAAGTGAAGAACTTTCTAATGTCAGCAATTAAGAAGTCATATTTGTAAACATTCTCTGCCATATACAATAATTAATGACTAATTTACAGTATTTTACTATGATTTTTATATTACTATGCAATACGTACCAGAAATAAAAAGGTTTCATGTTTTGAAATGTTTATGTAACATGCTCAGTATTTTAGCACAGCTTGTTTACAGGGCAAAGCCTATTTTCACAGCAACACCAAATACTTTAACACATTAAACCACTAGGTCAGGTTTCAAAACAGTTTACATTTCCATTTGTATGCCTTAGTAACATGACTGTATGCACAGAGTAATTGTGCATGCAAATATGCAGAATGAGTCATTTGAAACTACAGTATTAATATTAGTGTCAGTGGGTCTCTCTCACACATTGGAATACTGGGGGAAGAGAACAGAATACAAGAAACTGAAAAACCTATACATCCAGATTGCAAACTTTTTACAATTCAATAACTAATTTTTCACATATTCATTTTGCTGCTTACCTGAGAGTGAGATACCTTCTGCAAGTCCATAAGGAAGATAAGCAAAGATAATCATCATTCCAAACTCCAGGGAGGGTGTTTTCCTTAAATCAATGTGCTTTAGTACGTACATATCAGATCATTAAGGAAAAAGTAAGAAAAGAAATCCACAGAAAAATTCTAATCTATTCCATACAGGTTCACCATTCACCACGTTTCATACCTTTGTTTCATGAATAGTTAATATTAAGCCTGTAAAACGTCCTGTGGATTGATTAATCATTTCTGGGATGGGAGGGTTTGAAGTGAAATTAAAGTTGGTGAAAGCTGTTAGACAGACAGCCCTAGAGACTGAAGGCCAATGTTCTTTGAAAGAGTACATAAAATATGGACAGTACCATGCCAACATGTTTAAACCTGGATCTGGAAGCACCACTTTTGTATGCACATTCACTTGTTGACCCCTCCACTCAGACTAGCAGAAATTTCCAATCCTGATGTGTATTCCTGTTCCTTTAGAACTGAACTGAGACCACCACATTTATTGCAGAGAAGTCACAGAACAGTCTTCAAACAATGTCTTTCTATCAATATGGGATGGGTTAGAAGCTGGGACTCAGAACTAAAATGACCCACACATTTTCTCTCATTTCTACTTTTGACAGAAATAAAATCCTCCTTTGTCCTTGCTTAGACATTTATGAAAATGTGAGCTGACCTCTGATTGCACCTGAATTTGTTCTAGAAAGATTTACTAGGAGTGAAATCCTTGCTCTATTCAAATCAATGACACAGCTTCCACTGGTTTCAGTGTAGCAGCCGTGTTAGTTTGTACCTGCAAAAAGAACAGGAGTACTTGTGGCACCTTAGAGACTAACAAATTTATTTGAGCATAAGCTTTCGTGGGCTACAGCCCACTTCCTCAGATGCATAGAATGGAACATATAGTAAGAAGATATATATACATACAGAGAACATGAAAAGGTGGAAGTAGCCATACTAACTGTAAGAGGCTAATTAATTAAGATGAGCTATTATCAGCAGGAGAAAAAAAACTTTTGTAGTGATAATCAAGATGGCCCATTTTAGACAGCTGACGAGAAGGTGTGAGGACTGACTTCAATGAAGCCAGGATTCCACCCTGGCCTAGACTGCTTTTGAACCAGCTGTAATGCAGTTATTTCTCACTTAACATCAAAGATTGGAAAAAATTAAAAGCAAAATGATTCTTTACTGTGAAAAGTGCAAAGTTTAATTAAGTTAGAACCAAACCTGGACCCCACTCTCACTCCCACATCTCAGCTGTCCAGGCTGTGAGCTGGGCTTCTCTTGGGAAGAAGAAAGCAGAGGAGAATCAGAGCTGTTCCATAGTTGGTGTTGTAGCCTCAGGGCTACAGCAGAACCCAAAGCAAGTGAATTCCCAACTCAGGAGGAGATTTAATCAGTGGCTCAGCATACACTACCTGTGAACCAGTGTAATCTATGAGTTCAGATTCACTGTAGCAGACCTCTACTACCTGTATGAGTCCTTCCCCACTCCATTTCATGCAGTGGAAATGCAACATGGTTGAAGAGGAGGGGAGCAAGATTTCACCTTATATGTTTAGTAGGGCAAACATGCTCTATATGTCATCAGTTGTATATTCAGCTAGACTTTGAGTTAGTTCCAAATGGACATGATTTATCAGCAATAATATCTCCATCAACATGTTCATGCACTTGATGAATCATGCTCTTGTCTCACTTTCAAAATAGTCCACATTCATCTTTGTTTGAATTCAGAAGACATCTGTGACACGGAAGTTCAGGTTCCTCCAGGCTAATGAACAGGCAAGTTTCAATCATATCTATCTGCCGGCAACTATTATAAATTTTCTTTGCTTCACAGAAATATTTTGCTCTAGCTAATATTTTCAGGCTCAAATAATAAAATATCAGAGCAGTTAAACTGCTTTTCTGTTTGGCCTTTTTCAGTTAGATACTGAATGAAAAATAGCTGCATCAGGAAAATGTCAGTCTCTCTCTTTTGCTGAGATGTTTTGAATTAATCAAAAGTGCATGGAACAGTTCTAATGAACAAAGATAGCAAATGTGCCCATGTTTAAACAAACACTCTGGTCCTCTCATTTACAAAACAAAGTACTTGACAATATGGCAGGTTAAACAAATAACTGTAGCATAAGGCTAGCACAAAAAATATGAAACAGGTTTCTATTTTAAACATTGAAGCAAGCTTTCAAAAGCAACAAAGGTGTCTAGTTTAAACAAACATCCTTCCTTATCTTAGGGGAGAAGCTCTCGGGTTGTTTAGCAACCAATTCAAGCTGGTGTAGAAAGCCACAGATAAAATTCAGCATATAAACCCAAACTGAGCTGTATCCGTATTCAGTTAGCTGAATATGACATGTAAGGCTGGAAGATTTCATGGTCTGACTTTAAAATTTCTTTGGGATAAATATTTTTCTTATTTTTTAAAAATTAATTTACCATTTTTACATGTGAAAACCAGGACATATGCTATTAAAATGGATCAATGTTGAAAACAGAATATTGTGAATTTAGAAAACTAGCAAATTTATAACACTCTATTTACATATAATCTAAAATAGTATGCAATAATTTAGACATTAATTATATTCATCTAAGCATACAAAGCTTTTATGTAAGGTTTTAAAATAGGCCCATTAGCACTAATATTATAAACAAAATAAGAGAGGGAAAATATGCCCACAAAAAGACCTTATATAAAAATCATCCCTCTAAGGAACATTACAGAATGACTGGATGAAAATCATTGTTAGAACAGTAGACTTCACCAATTTATGCATGTGCATCACATTACCCCCAAAAAAGGATATTAATGCAGAAATAAGGCCAGTAAGAGTGCCAAGTGCTGCAGAGCCAAAGAACATCTTCAGAAAGTAATCCAGTGCCTGGAGAAAGGTTTGCCATCCACTTACATTTGACATATTTTCTCTTGTCAAACCTTCTGCTGTGCTGGGAACAATTTAAAAAAAGAAAAAAACATTAGCAACAAACAGTTATGAAGACTTGATCTGAAAAAGCCAAATGTCTTTAGAAAAAAATTCAAGCAACCTACAGTTCCATACTTTTAGTAGGGAAAAGAAAATGCATTTTTCAATGGTAAAAACTCAAGGAATAAAAAGACAAAAATCCTATGATCCTTATGTGGGAGAGTAAACAAACAAACAGAAAGTCCCATCCCCATGTGGATGAAAGAGGCTGCAGGTTCACTGAAGAAGGGCAAAAGAAGTGATTTAGGGGAGAGGCTGGGAGGAAAGGGGAAAGCTCTTTGGATCCCATGGAATATGAAACTGCTACAGCTTGAGGCAATATGGAAAGAAAGAGCCCAATTGTGTTAGAGCTCGCAGACCCCACGACCTTACTGAAAAATACCTATGATAGATAGTGGTTAAAGTACATTTCTTCCCTGAAAATGGCTATGTAAATATAACACCTTTCTACTCAGGAGATCTGCTGTTCCTATGTATTCTTAGTGATATCTACTGACTTCAATAAAAACAATTAAATTGGGGAACATTTTACTCCTGTCAGCCCTGCAGAACCAACATAGCTAAGAGTGAACTGGATTCTCTTCTGGCTAATGTACTGTCAATAGAATTCTTAACTTAATTCCCTTTGCAGGGCCATCAGTGCAACCCCACTGGCTTGCAGTCAGGATTCCATAAGCCAATGCCCAGGAGTCAAAGAGAAGCAATGACAGAAGAATTTGACTAGCAAAATCTTTCTAAATAAGACAGAAAGAACAACGCTTGCTTTTCAGATCCCAAGACTGGAGTGAAGAAGAAAAAAAATTAACATGTAAACTGAGCAAATCTGATCTGGAATCAATGAAATACAACTGAAATAGAGCTCAACAAAGTCACCTTATAGGGTAATTTTTCAGAGTAGAGCTGCACTTTAAGGATATGAGATCGACAAGCTAATGTGATTACTATTATAATATTAGAATAGAAGCAGAATGACAATACTTAGTTCCCCTGTTATAACATCTGGATACATAGGCAAGCAACACAACAATATGAGATGAAAAATATGTATTTTCTGCCAATACAGTTTTTTTGTTAAGAATGAGGAGTTTTGTAAGTCTAAAAGGGAATCTGTAACAAAATTAATTATGTCCATCTACAAGGGAGTGTTACAGTATAGTACAAATTCAAATGCACTTACTTTGTCAGGACAATAGAGACTGCATCATTGAGAATACTTTCTCCAAAAACCAACATGTTAAGCACAGGATCTACGTTAAGGGCATTGAAGATGGCAATAGTAGCCACTGGGTCCACAGCAGATATTAATGAGCCAAATGCAAAACTGCAAGAATAAATAAAATCCAAAAAAGAAAACATGCCAGTATAAATGTACAGCATATCTGATAATACTGACCAGCAAAAAAGCATGGAAAATACCAGTGGATTTTCTAGGGAACAGTATAGGTATATTTTGCAGAAAGTTGTATCTTCCCATTAAGGAGCACTTGACTAGCAATATTTAAAACAAAAAGTAAGAGAATTTTTTTTGTCTCTTTTTGGAAGAAAGGATCATTTGTTGAATAAAGCAAAACTTGTTAATAGACCATGAATTCATGGGGATCTTGTGTACTCAGTTTTCCACCAACCCTGATAACTCAGGCTGACTTATGGAGGTCCACGTTGCGAAGAAGTAGGAGCAAATTGCCTCCCCAGACTTTCGGAAATAAGTAAAAATGTCCCACTAAAAGCAAGCAAGGGAAACTGTATACCTTTGCAAAAACAGATTTTCAATGTGTATCAATCCAAACTACCAAATCAGATATGTACAATGATACAGAGTGATGAGACTGTACAGAATCCCATTAACAATGTAAAACCTGCCCTAGACAGTTATTTGAAAAATTGACTGTGGTCACACTTGTATCTACTGTCATGCCATTGAAGTTACTGACATTGAAAGAGGCTTTATCAACTAGGTGATACCTAGTTTTCTTTCACAGTTAGAATATTTTACATTTCAGATTTTACATACACTGTCAGACTTTTTATTTTATTTTTTTAATGTAGGCTTCCTTACATCAGTTTGTTGGGTTTTAGTTGTGCAAACATAGTGGGGAACTTAATTATTTTGTCAGAAAAAACCCTGACATAGGAACTGTCTTTTACATACTTACTCGTAGACTAGGGGACTAATAGAAAAGACTGAGTGAGACCAAAACAAGGAGCTGGTTTAGCCATGCTGTCAGTTGCTACTGACAATACTCCTGCTATGTAGCACAAAAGGGCAACATTTAAAAAAAGATGCTAAAGCTTCCTTAGATCTTATACTAAAAGGTAGAGATCACAAAATCAAGAGCTGTCAGCTGTGCAAAGCCAGATGCTGGAGCCAGTAAGGAAGACATTTGCAGTTCATGCATACTTTTTCTTGTCATGTTTCCTGGTTCTGACTAAGCCAACAGAGTTGTGGACTTCAATATAAATCTTCTGTGCTTGTGTACATGGTAAAAGACAAACCAAAACAAAAACCCAAAAGAGTAAATGCAAGTTCTCCATCCAGTTACACTGGATTTATACTAGTGTAACCAACAGCAGAAATCTGACCTCCTGTGCAGTTTGGTGGGGTTTCTAGAAAACTATGTTGAGCCTTTGCCACCCAAGTGCTCTGAAAAGTCTATGGTATTAATTCTCACAAGTTCATTCCTTGTTTAAGGAGAAGCTCTGAGTAAGGAAGCCAGACTGCTTTATATTAAATAATATAATATATTTAATATATAATAAAATAATATATTTTAATTATGTCAGGTTATCAAACAAACATCACAATTTACACATTTTAATTTTGAAGTCTGGGGAAAAAGAATTTGCAAGGAAAAAAATACTGTGAAAATATTTTTGTGCCCAGCTGTTCATTATTGCGTTTCCACTGCTCCACTTACTCTGATCAGATAAAGCTATTGATTAGTAAGTCTTAATATACTTCATTAGAAAAAAGGCATTACAAGAATTTAAAATGTTAAATCTGATTAATGATTTTACAAGTGATATTAAATCTAAGCGATCCAGAACACAATCAGAACACCTGGGCAAGTACTGTTCATCACATCTATTGCAGTATTTTGGAGAATGCCTCTTGGAAGATACTAGGCAATTTTACCAAGAACTTACCTGTCTGTCATGTTCAGTTTATAAATTACCTCAGCCTAAAAGGACAGGTCAAAAAAAATGACAATTAGCTGTGTAAAGATTTTTCATTTTATTATTTTTACAACATATACATAATTTCATAAGAAGCTCTGCTTCAAACTTCACTTTAATCCTGACGTACAGGTGTGCATCATACAGCAAAATTATGATAAAAATGTCATCATAAATTAATTATTAACACCTAAGAAGTGCTTTATAGACTGTAAATTCTAACTAGAACTCACAGGACATCAGTGAGGTAGGGAATTATTGTTAGCCCCACTGTAGAGTTAAGGAAATAAGAGATAGGAGAAAGATTAAATGAATTTGCCCAAGCTATACTACGAGTCAGCGTCAGAACTAAGATTAGAACTCATAGAGGTGCCTTACTCTCGGTCCTATGAGCACTTCTTTAGTTTAGCGCATGGTGCATTTCTGAAAAAGCAATTAATTCTGATTCTCCTGTTTAATGCACTTTTCCATCTTGATCCACCTTTTGTGCACCTCAGTTGCATGACTTCAGGAGCTAACTAGGAAATTACACAAGTCGATAGACCTTCCCCCGCTTTTTGTAATGTAATGTGTGAGATACATGCTAATGTAAAGCTTATCATCAGTTCCTGTTTTATATAATCTTTACCACTGACTATTGACCCTTCTTTGAAAGAATGGGCTTTTGAAGGACCATCCTACTACATGCAGGAGTTTCAAAGACATTTTTCTTACCTGACCCAGAAAATAAATTCCTCCACCTACAATGAAAGCTGAAATTGCTGTGCCAAACACAGAAAACAGAGTGATGGAACCTATGTTCTGAAAGAAGTTACCCTGAAACACAAAAGCAAGACAGAGTGAGGTAGTGAAAATGAACTGTAAAACTAAAAATCCTCAAAACAATCTAAGAAGTTAAAAGCAGATTTCTACACATTTGTCTTGCAATTGCTGGGTTATCTGTGCTTAGCATTTGGTTGGACTGGGTTCAATGTACCCATATTCCCATATCTATAGGAAGCAGGCAGGGGAAAGACATTTACAAAAGACTTGCTTTGACAGTGTGCACACACGTATCAAAGCACAGCTGGGAGGTCTTTGTTTATTTCTATCAGTCTTGACCTTTACAAACAGTGTTTCACCCTTAACTCAGAATCTCCTTGCTTGTTTTGTTATTTTGTTCTGCATCCTTCAAATTAAATACATATTCTCCTACTATAAATCTGGAAATCCTTTATGTGCAATACTTTTTTAAAAATGAATACATTTTGATGTTTGTACTTTACAAGTATGATTAAAGTGAAATGTTATTTCATTGCAAATACTTACTTTACTCCCAGTAATTAAAATAGATTACACTAATCTCTCTCCTGGTCTTCTTTATGCAGGATCCAATTCTCATTTAGCTCAGTATGGTTATTAAGATTCTCCACACAGTGATACTAGAAGCCTTGGCTGATATTAATCATGGAATTAAAAGTTCGCTCAGATTTAAGCTGTTATTAAAGAGCTCAGCAGCTAAAAGTACCTCTCAATATGTTGTAACAAGAAAACCCATCTGTTTTTCTAATAACATGAAGAATATATTGTAATACATTTACTTCCTATTTAGGGCCAGTCGTTTTGATTTTAAACTCTTTGGGGCAAGGAATGTGTCTTCCAGTTTGTCACTAAAATACAACAGGGCCTTCTTGACTTCAGCCAAGCCCAAAGCAAAGGCTTAAAGCGTGGACACTACAGCCAAGTTCTAACAAAGAGAAAACTCTCTAGAGCTATGTCTGTCTACACTACACAGCTTTAGCAACATGGCTGTGTGGCTACAGCTGTGCCGCTAAAAGTCGCACAGTGTAGCTGCTGTTTGTCGGCTCTCCTGCTGACAAAAAACTTCCACCTCCAACAAGTGGCATTTGTGTTGTTGACAGGAAAGCGCTGTTCACACTGGCACTTGTCACAGCAAAACTTTTGTCTTTCGGAGAGTGCAGGGGTTAACACCTCTGAAAGACAAAAGTTTTGTCATTCAATTGCCAGTGTAGACATAGTCTAGGTTTCTTTTTAGATCCTTCTTCCTTGATTTGTCTGCTTCAGATTAGAAACTTCTTGGAGAATGGAACATGAGTCATGCTTTTGTAGTACTTAGTACATTGCCAATGCTCAGTTAATATTAGCAGAAACTACTTGCCCTGCATTCTGGGTCCAAGAGGCCAAGTTCCACTCTCAATTCCATGAGTGTAAGTATGGTGGAATTCAATGCAATTATTCCAGAGTTGCGTCACAGTAACTGAGCCAGAATTTGGTCCAAAGGCGAGATCAAGTTGTAAAATGATTATCTAGCAGTATCTCACCTTGTGTAATGAATATCCAGATTCAAATATAATAGGTGGAAGCAAGAGAAGAAAAAACATATTTGGACGAAACATTTCTTCCTCCTGCAAAACAAAAAATGCAAAGGGATTTCAAAGACTGCACAATAACTGACATAATACTAAATCTAGTCCCTTCAAGTTTCTACCTAAATGGAAACATTTTTAAGAAGCAAAAATACTTGGAAATACAAATTATATTTAACCTGTCTCATTTCCCACCACTAAATAAAAGAGGATTACAGGATGGTAAACAACTTTAGGATTGCCTTTTAAATAAACTTTTTTACCTGATGATTGAGACAGGACGTGTTATTTATCATGAACCACTGTTCCTAAATGTACTGTATGGAAAACAGACTGCTTGCAAAAAAGAAAAAATGTTTCTATATTATGGAAGCATTACCATTTTTATTGCAGGCTTTCAAAGCCTGAAAAGAAATTGGGGGAAAATTCTAAAAGAACACACCTTTCACCTTCAGGTCCCTGATCTGAATCTTGTCCAGGACAGTAATTGCCAAATACTGTTGCCATTAGACAGCTGATCAGGGGACCATGTGAAAACAGCTCATAGTCTCAGTACAGTTCCTGGTGGGCAGATGTGTATTTAAATACTTTGCATTTCTAAAGTGAAGCCCTCATAGTGCTTTACAAAAGGTGAGTAAACTTTATTATCCCTTTCTTTACAGATAGAGAAAACAATGAAGAAAGAGGTCAAGGTCATATAGGGCCTGATCCGAAGTCCACAGCAGTCAATGAAAAAACTCATTTATTTCCATGAGCTTTAAATGAGGCTCACAGGATGCCAATGAAAAAAAATTAAAGGGCTGGAGTCTCATTTGCAAATATCAGAGGGGTAGCCGTGTTAGTCTGGATCTGTAAAAGCAGCAAAGAATCCTGTGGCACCTTATAGACTAACAGATGTTTTGGAGCATGAACTTTTGTGGGTGAATACCCACTTCCTCAGATGCATGTAATGGAAATTTCCAGGGGCAGGTATATATATGCTAGCAAGCAAGCTAGAGATAACGAGGTCAGTTCAATCAGGGAGGATGAGGCCCTGTTCTAGCAGTTGAGGTGTGAAAACCAAGAGAGGAGAAACTGGTTCTGTAATTGGCAAGCCATTCACAGTCTTCGTTCAATCCTGAGCTGATGGTGTCAAATTTGCAGATGAACTGAAGCTCAGCAGTTTCTCTTTGAAGTCTGGTCCTGAAGTTTTTTTGCTGCAGGATGGCCACCTTAAGGTCTGCTATAGTGTGGCCAGGGAGGTTGAAGTGCTCTCCTACAGATTTTTGTATATTGCCATTCCTAATGTCTGATTTGTGTCCATTTATCCTTTTCCGTAGAGACTGTCCAGTTTGGCCGATGTACATAGCAGAGGGGCATTGCTGGCATATGATGGCGTATATTACATTGGTGGATGTGCAGGTGAATGAACCGGTGATGGTGTGGCTGATCTGGTTAGGTCCTGTGATGGTGTCGCTGGTGTAGATATGTGGGCAGAGTTGGCATCGAGGTTTGTTGCATGGATTGGTTCCTGAGCTAGAGTTATTATGGTGCGGTGTGCAGTTACTGGTGAGAATATGTTTCAGGTTGGCAGGTTGTCTGTGGGCAAGGACTGGCCTGCCACCCAAGGCCTGTGAAAGTGTGGGATCATTGTCCAGGATGGGTTGTAGATCCTTGATGATGCGTTGGAGGGGTTTTAGCTGGGGGCTGTATGTGATGGCCAGTGGAGTCCTGTTGGTTTCTTTCTTGGGTTTGTCTTGCAGTAGGAGGCTTCTGGGTACACGTCTGGCTCTGTTGATCTGTAGGTTTTGGCTGCTGAGCTCTGTGCCTTTATACTTACACATAACTATTTCAAATTTGATGACAATATATATCTCCAGATCAGTGGCACTGCTATAGGCACCCGCATGGCCCCACGATATGCCAATATCTTTATGGCCAACCTGGAACAACGCTTCCTCAGCTCTCGTCCACTCACGCCCCTTCTCTGCCTACGCTACATTGATGACATCTTCATCATCTGGACCCATGGGAAGGAGACTCTGGAAAAATTCCACCACGATTTCAACAGCTTCCACCCCACCATCAACCTCAGCCTGGACCAATCTACACGGGAGGTCCACTTTCTTGACACCACGGTGCAAATAAGTGATGGTCACATTAACACCACCCTATATCGAAATCCTACCGACCGCTATGCCTACCTTCATGCCTCCAGCTTCCATCCCGGGCACATCACACGATCCATTGTCTACAGCCAAGCACTGAGGTACAACCACATCTGCTCTAACCCCTCAGACAGAGACCAACACCTACAAAATCTCCACCAAGCATTCTCAAAACTACAATACCCGTACGAGAAAATAAGGAAACAGATCAACAGAGCCAGACGTGTACCCAGAAGCCTCCTACTGCAAGACAAACCCAAGAAAGAAACCAACAGGACTCCACTGGCCATCACATACAGCCCCCAGCTAAAACCCCTCCAACGCATCATCAAGGATCTACAACCCATCCTGGACAATGATCCCACACTTTCACAGGCCTTGGGTGGCAGGCCAGTCCTTGCCCAAAGACAACCTGCCAACCTGAAACATATTCTCACCAGTAACTGCACACCGCACCATAATAACTCTAGCTCAGGAACCAATCCATGCAACAAACCTCGATGCCAACTCTGCCCACATATCTACACCAGCGACACCATCACAGGACCTAACCAGATCAGCCACACCATCACCGGTTCATTCACCTGCACATCCACCAATGTAATATACGCCATCATATGCCAGCAATGCCCCTCTGCTATGTACATCGGCCAAACTGGACAGTCTCTACGGAAAAGGATAAATGGACACAAATCAGACATTAGGAATGGCAATATACAAAAATCTGTAGGAGAGCACTTTAACCTCCCTGGCCACACTATAGCAGACCTTAAGGTGGCCATCCTGCAGCAAAAAAACTTCAGGACCAGACTTCAAAGAGAAACTGCTGAGCTTCAGTTCATCTGCAAATTTGACACCATCAGCTCAGGATTGAACAAAGACTGTGAATGGCTTGCCAATTACAGAACCAGTTTCTCCTTTCTTGGTTTTCACACCTCAACTGCTAGAACAGGGCCTCACTCTCCCTGATTGAACTGACCTCGTTATCGCTAGCTTGCTTGCTAGCATATATATACCTGCCCCTGGAAATTTCCATTACATGCATCTGAGGAAGTGGGTATTCACCCATGAAAGCTCATGCTCCAAAACGTCTGTTAGTCTATAAGGTGCCACAGGATTCTTTGCTTCATTTGCAAATGTAATTTATGTCCAGGTTAATGCCCTTTTACACTGTCACAGTGATGTAAATGAGCCTTAGGCTATTTCTATACTGCAAGCTAGGGGTGTGATTCCCCTGCCCACGTGCACAAAGTATCATTGCGCTAGGCATGGCTATAAATAGCAGCGTATCCACAGTAGAACTGGTAACAGTAGCACAGGCATGGCTGAGCACGCCACGTTCATACTCATCACAAGTAAGTACTCAGCACAGGTCATCAATGCCTCCACTGCCGTTACCAGTGCTACAGCAGCTCCACAGGTATTTATACTCACACTAGCTTGATGAGAACTAACACGAGGGTGTGTACACAAGCAAAACAATCAGATCCCTAGCTTGCTATGTTGACATAGCTTTAATGTAAATGAGAATCAGGCTCTTAAGTCTCCTGACTCCTTGTCCTCTACTCTAAGCACTAGGGCCGCACTGCCTTACAAAAAGCCACCCTCAAAAATGGCTCTCTTTTTTTGCTGGCACTCTGAGCAAAGAAGCTGAATCACTCATGCACAGTCTTTGGCCCAGCGTGGTTCTCTTTACATCCCTGGTTCCCTCAAGATTCCAAGGGCACTGACTAAGAAGCCTGCTGCTTTTATAAAAAGCAACAAGGATTCTTTAAATCCAGGTTGAACAATATTAAGTCCTGACACTATAACTCCATGAAAGGAGAAACCGCAACTTTGTTCCTAGTATCACTCTGCAAAGCAGAAACACTTATCTATTTAAAACCTCATTCACATTTGCACATGTAATGAATTTACCTTCTTAACACAGGATTTATGTGGACTCATCAGCACATGAAACTCTTCTCTTACACTGAAGTTTATTTCATGGAAATATAATTTATTAGATTTTTCCTTTATGTGAAATTCAGTTTAGTAACATGTCTAGTAATACCAGGTTTCCATTCTGATTCAATAACTGTACACTAGGCTACCCACTAAACACATTCTTTCTTTAGTATTACAATTTTTAAAATCTAGGTAAAAGTGAGAGCATAGGAAAAAAAGAGGAAGAATTTAAGCACAGGACAAGCAAGTGATTATGGTGTCTGTTTTAGCCACCAAGAATCATATGAAAGTAAGTATAAGCTTTGCTGATCTCTAACTCAGACTTGGCTGCAAGAAATCTAGGTTGTAAAATTCTTAGGGCAAGGATGTGTCTCCTTATGTTTGTACTGAATGCAGTGCAAGTTCAATAAATAATAAAAAGTTGCCAGATTCACTGATATCCAAGACCATGTTTGCTTCCTAGCCAGTGTCACCTTGACCTGCACCTCAACATGCTGCTGTTCCACACCGGAAATACTACTTTTAATGGATTGTTACACCCTTTGAAACAAATTAAGATCATAAGAATGGCTACAGTGGGTCTGAAGTTCATCTAGCACAGTGTCCTGTCTTCCAACTGTGGCCAATGCCAGATGCTTCAGAGAGCAATCATCGAGTGAGTCATCTTGACCTGACCATCTTGGCTAATAACCATTAACTTTCTTATCCTCCACGAACTTATCTAATTGTTTTTTGTGTCCATTATATTTTTGGCCTTCACATCCCCTGGCAATAAGTTCCACAAGTTGACTGTGCTTTGTGTGTAGAAGTACTTCCCTTTATTTTAAACATGGTGCCTATTAATTACCCTCCGCTCCAGTTTGATGTTCTCCTTCCCAACACTTGCATCCTCCTCCACAGCACAGAGGCTGTGGAGGAGGACAAACACTTAAAGATTCATAGATTCATAGACTCTAGGACTGGAAGGGACCTCGAGAGGTCATCGAGTCCAGTCCCCTGCCCTCATGGCAGGACCAAATATTGTCTAGACCATCCCTAATAGACATTTATCTAACCTACTCTTAAATATCTCCAGAGATGGAGATTCCACAACTTCCCTAGGCAATCTATTCCAGTGTTTAACTACCCTGACAGTTAGGAACTTTTTCCTAATGTCCAACCTAAATCTCCCTTGCTGCAGTTTAAGCCCATTGCTTCTTGTTCTATCATTGGAGGCTAAGGTGAACAAGTTTTCTCCCTCCTCCTGATGACACCCTTTTAGATACCTGAAAACTGCTATCATGTCCCCTCTCAGTCTTCTCTTTTCCAAACTAAACAAACCCAATTCCTTCAGCCTTCCTTCATAGGTCATGTTCTCAAGACCTTTAATCATTCTTGTTGCTCTTCTCTGGACCCTCTCCAATTTCTCCACATCTTTCTTGAAATGCGGTGCCCAGAACTGGACACAATACTCCAGCTGAGGCCTGACCAGCGCAGAGTAAAGCGGAAGAATGACTTCTCGTGTCTTGTTTACAACACACCTGTTAATGAATCCCAGAATCACGTTTGCTTTTTTTGCAACAGTATCACACTGTTGACTCATATTAAGCTTGTGGTCTACTATGACCCCTAGATCTCTTTCTGCCATACTCCTTCCTAGACAGTCTCTTCCCATTCTGTATGTGTGAAACCGATTGTTCCTTCCTAAGTGGAGCACTTTGCATTTATCTTTATTGAACTTCATCCTGTTTACCTCAGACCATTTCTCCAATTTGTCCAGATCATTTTGAATTTTGACCCTGTCCTCCAAAGCAGTTGCAATCCCTCCCAGTTTGGTATCGTCCGCAAACTTAATAAGCGTACTTTCTATGCCAACATCTAAATCGTTGATGAAGATATTGAACAGAACCGGTCCCAAAACAGACCCCTGCGGAACCCCGCTTGTTATACCTTTCCAGCAGGATTGGGAGCCATTAACAACTACTCTCTGAGTATGGTTATCCAGCCAGTTATGCACCCACCTTATAGTAGCCCCATCTAAATTGTACTTTCCTAGTTTATCTATAAGAATATCATGCGAGACCGTATCAAATGCCTTACTAAAGTCTAGGTATATCACATCCACTGCTTCTCCCTTATCCACAAGGCTCGTTATCCTATCAAAGAACGCTATCAGATTAGTTTGACACGATTTGCTCTTTACAAATCCATGCTGGCTATTCCCTATCACCGTACCACCTTCCAAGTGTTTGCAGACGATTTCTTTAATTACCTGCTCCATTATCTTCCCTGGCACAGAAGTTAAACTAACTGGTCTGTAGTTTCCTGGGTTGTTTTTATTTCCCTTTTTATAGATGGGCATTATATTTGCCCCCTTCCAGTCTTCTGGAATATCCCCCGTCTCCCATGATTTCCCAAAGATAATAGCTAGAGGCTCAGATACCTCTTCTATTAACTCCTTGAGTATTCTAGGATGCATTTCATCAGGCCCTGGTGACTTGCAGGCATCTAACTTTTCTAAGTGATTTTTTACTTGCTCTTTTTTTATTTTATCTTCTAAACCTACTCTCTTCCTGTAAGCATTCACTATATTAGACATTCCTTCAGACTTCTCAGTGAAGACCGAAACAAAGAAGTCATTAAGCATCTCTGCCATTTCCAAGTCTCCCGTTACTGTTTCCCACTCCTCACTGAGCAGTGGGCCTACCCTGTCCTTGGTCTTCCTCTTGCTTCTAATGTATTGATAAAAAGTCTTCTTGTTTCCCTTTATTCCCATAGCTAGTTTGAGTTCATTTTGTGCCTTTGCCTTTCTAATCTTGCCTCTGCATTCCTGTGTTATTTGCCTATATTCATCCTTTGTAATCTGACCTAGTTTCCATTTTTTATATGACGTCTTTTTATTTTGTAGGTCATGCAAGATCTCGTGGTTAAGCCAAGGTGGTCTTTTGCCACATTTTCTATCTTTCCTAACCATCGGAATAGCTTGCTTTTGGGCCCTTAATAGTTTTCCTTTGAAAAACTGCCAACTCTCCTCAGTTGTTTTTCCCCTCAGTCTTGATTCCCATGGGACCTTACCTATCAGCTCTCTGAGCTTACCAAAATCTGCCTTCCTGAAATCCATTGTCTCTATTCTGCTGTACTCCCTTCTACCCTTCCTTAGAATTGCAAACTCTATGATTTCATGATCACTTTCACCCAAGCTTCCTTCTACTTTCAAATTCTCAACAAGTTCCTCCCTATTTGTTAAAATCAAGTCTAGAACAGCTTCCCCTCTAGTAGCTTTTTCAACTTTCTGAAATAAAAAGTTGTCTGCAATGCAGTCCAGGAACTTATTGGAGAGTCTGTGCCCCGCAGTGTTATTTTCCCAACATATATCTGGATAGTTGAAGTCCTCCATCACCACCAAATCTTGGGCTTTGGATGATTTTGTTAGTTGTTTGAAAAAAGCCTCATCCACCTCTTCCACCTGATTAGGTGGCCTGTAGTAGACTCCCAGCACGACATCACCCGTGTTTTTTACCCCTTTTAGCCTAACCCAGAGACTCTCAACACTTCCATCTCCTATGTCCATCTCCACCTCAGTCCAAGTGTGTACATTTTTAATATATAAGGCAACACCTCCTCCCTTTTTCCCCTGTCTATCCTTCCTGAGCAAACTATACCCATCCACACCAACATTCCAGTCTTAAAATAAATCAGCAGTAAAACATCAAATAATCAAGAGCGAAATGCTTTCCTGATGCAGGTTAGCCTGCAGGGGATAAAATCCTCCTATAACTGTAGGATTCACCTCATGAAGCCACTGCTGTAGCATTCTCCCCTCATAGGCAGGGCTTTACAGTTATGCAGAGGCACAGACTAGACACCTTATGGAGAGTGTGGGGCCTGGGACATCTGCACAGAGCCAGCCCCTCTGCACAGCTACTTCACTTCTGTTAAATCCTGGAAACAAGACGCATGTGCATGCCCTGCTTTGCTCTGTGACTTTTCCAACATGGCTCCCAGAGTATGGAAAATGCTGCTGCTCCAAGCACCTCTGGCTTCTGTAGCATTATCAGCAAACAATTCCAGGGGTTCCCAAGAAATATGCAGTGCAAAATGCGAGTGTTTTAAGGAAGGGTTTGATTTATTACTCATTGGTGCTAAATACAGTCAACTGCTAAATTTTCAAAACATAAAGCCCATTTTAAAAATATAAAAATCAGCAAATGCAGCTTCTTTTGATTTTTAGCAAAATAGTTTTGATGAAGGGTTTCTGCTCTTCTCTGCCAAGACTGGCTCGACAGTCACAGGCAAAAATTTTGCATTTGTAAGAGTATAAGAACAATATTTTATAAGAAGAGCCCCTACACTACTGACCAACCACAGTGACAGTACCAAGCATGTTGATTCAACCAGGAGGGGAGTTATTAAGAAAAAATAATGGAACTTTGTTCCTTACTTAAATTGTTCCAATCCTGCAAGATACTGAGCACCCTCTATTGCCATTTAATTCAATGGGAACAGAAGAGGCAAGACACCTTGGAGAAGGTACCTACTATTCAGCAGAATCAGGCGCTTAACAGGGAAACACAAGTATCTGGTTGAGGTTATTCAGAAAAAACCATACTATGCAGCAAAAAAAACCCCTAACCTCCCCTACCCCCAGAAAAAAAAACAACCAAACCAAACCAAAACACCCACTCTTCGGAACTAAGCCTAAAATAGTTAATATTGCAAACAATAATCAACATTTAAAAAAATCCCAGAGAACATGACTACATTAAAAAATGAATTGCTTCAAATATACCTTCCAGTTGGCCAGTTTTTGAGACTCTATAATTTTTATAAATGCTCCCATGAGGATACCTGGAGGGAGAGAGAGACAGACAGACACAACGTTCTTAATTCACTAATCATGAAACACATAACTCTTCAGGTTACTGTCACTGACTCTCTGTCAAGAGGATCTTAAATTGTTATTTGAAACTCCACTGACCTATTTTCTGCATACTAAACAACATTATTAAAAGCAAAAGACAAGGCAAGATATAAATAAAACAAAACATTTTCCCATTCCTAGAACAGCACATCAGAGGACTGTTTCTATCTTACTAAAGTTTCTGTAGTACATTTCAAAATAAAACATGCTTATACTGCACCAAAGATGACCAGATAGGATATTTAAATGCTGTACACTGGTTTTGAGGGGGTTTTGTTAACAACTAATAAGGAAAATAGATTTTAGAGAACACTTTTATAACTTTGCAATTTGTTTGTTTTTCATTTCTTTCATCATTAAGTGTGAACAGCAGGTTTACTTACTTAAAAAGGTTCTTCACCTGTATGCAAATGAGAAACCCTACTTCTCTTCCTATTGAGTCAATTATTCAAATAGGGACTGATGGGTGAAATCCAACCCTGTGTCAGCACTAAGTCTGCACAACACTTAAGGCCAGGACTTTGGAGCGGAGCCCGGAGCTGGAGCGCAGACCAGTAGGTTTTTGTGCGGAGCCGGAGCAGAGCAATTCAAAAATTTGATTGCTCCAAATCTCTGCTTAAAGCCATTTAAACCATCAGAACAGGGCAGGAGTGGAAAATGAGAGTGCACAGACCCTCCACACAGAGATAAATTTTATCCTGATGTTAGCAAGCAGCAGCAAACTAGGAACCCACTTCTGATCAGTGTGGGGAAGCTGACAGAACCACTCCTCAAATGGGTGGACATACTGTAAAAGTCACCAGCAGGTATTAAATATATTGCCCACTTCACACACAGTCGTTTTATAGAATAATTATTAACCAAACCAAATATGTTAAAGGCAGAATTGCTAAAGCTCACGATGCTCTCCCACCTAATGCATTTCCAGAGAGATCTGAATGAAGACTTCAAACTAGGAGGATAACTTTTAGTGCGAGTCAGGGGCATAATTTGCAGCCTGCCCCAAACGGACTACAGAAAGGGATGAGGCTTCATCTCATTACTCAGACTCCATTTTTGTGTTTCTCTGTTTGTTTATAGAGTGTGGGCATAATAATCAAATCATAGCACTTGGGAAACATGAAATACACTGCATGAAAAGTACAAGATGATTAAGTAACTAAGAAGTTTTAAAGTATGTTTTCAAGGAAACTGATGTAATTTTTACTCTGTCACACTGTAGTTATCAAAAGAATTTCAAAATAGCATCACATGGACCACTCCTGATGGATGCATCATACACATGATGTCCCACGAGGACTAAGCCTTCTTTCATACAAAAATATTTTAAGGGGCTTGTCCAAGCGGATACAAATAATTGCTCAGTGAGATGGTTTGAAAGGAGACCAAGAACAAAATGTTAATACAGGAACATCAAAGTTCTGCTGTTCTTTGATGCAGGATGGAATCAACCATGGTAATTCTTAAGTCCCATCACCAATTTGTAGCCCTTCCACTCTGGGATGGGAGCTACGCTGGAAGCCAATGACTGGGAAATTGATTATTATTTGCTGAGCACCCACAGTAGGCTTGACTCTGTTAGAAACAGTACTGATGACAGAATATACTCTAGGGAATTTATAATCCAAATGAGAAAAACATATAGGAAGCAAAAATCAGGAGCTGAGACTTCAAGAAGTGTATTTTTCAAATGTACTTTCTAAGTTTGATAGATTTTCATTGAGAATCTCCCCGCTGGAATAAGTGTTTTAACAGACGTACTTCAGTGACACGAAGGACGTGACTTAGTGAACAATCACATGCATCTGACGAAGTGGGTATTCACCCACGAAAGCTCATGCTCCAATATGTCTGTTAGTCTATAAGGTGCCACAGGACTCTCTGTTGCAATTATTGAGAGGGAATTACAGGCGTGGAGGAGAAGCAATCACAAAGGCACGAAGAGACAAGTGAAAGGTGAATACAAATGGGACATTCAGGAGGGAGAAGCAGTGGAAACTGGCAGAGGAAGAGGAAATGATTGTATAGATATGGCCCGGGGAAGGATTCTCTCTCCCTCTGCTGCTCTGTAATTACTTTAGATCAGCAGTTCCCAAACTTGTTCCGCCGCTTGTGCAGGGAAAGCCCCTGGTGGGCTGGGCCAGTTTGTTTACCTGCTGCATCCGCAGGTTCGGCTGATCAAGGCTCCCAGTGGCCGCAGTTCGCTGCTACAGGCCAATGGGAGCTGCTGGAAGTGGCGGCCAGTACGTCCCTTGGCCTGTGTTGCTTCCAGCAGCTCCCATTGGCCCAGAGCAGCGAACCGCGGCCACTGGGAGCCGCGATTGGCTGAACCTGCAAATGCGGCAGGTACACAAACTGGCCCAGCCCACCAGGGGCTTTCCCTGCACATGCGGCGGAACAAGTTTGGGAACCACTGCTTTAGATATTGCAACATATAATTTTGTAGTAACATTATTAATACTGAGAAGTGGATATGAAAGATGTTATCTTTCATTTATCATCAAACACTGAAGGCAAATATATGTCTGGAGCAATTTGAAAGTCAGGAGAGTTGAGCTATAGCCTGGGTTTAAACACTAATCTGTCATTGACTGAGGTGTGGCTAACAGTCTAGGTCAATTCAATCTGCTCTCCACCGTACCACCACTACACAGTTAGGTACGCATGAGTAATGGAGCAAAGGAGCACTGAAGAAGGGGCACAGGCAACCTGGCATGTGTCCAAACCTTCAAGGTGCTTGCTGGGCACCCTTTACTCTTACTGATGTCAAGAGGACTGGAGGGTGCTCAGCAGCCAAGGGATGTTGTTCAGAACCTAATAGGAATTGACGCCCTCTATTGATTTTCGCTTTCTACTTCCACAGGTATCTAGTTGTGTGTTCAGGATGCATGAATAGGTTTGCCCCATCTGGGAGAACTTCTTTTTCTGGGAAGGTGGAAGAGCTAAATCACAAGTTGCACCACACAATAGTTGCATGGGCATTAGAAACCTTTCACCAAGCCTTTTGTTCCCTCTTAAAAAAATATTATGTTCCCTGTTCTGATCAGGGCACCAGAAAAATCACTGTCTGTTGTACCGGTTCCAGAAATTTATTCAGAGAACTTTCCACTTTAGCTTTGTTTGACTCGGAAATGGTAGCAACTTGGATTATTACTTGAAACGTTTGCAGTCAACATTTCCCCTGCATCTATTTTAATTATTATCTTCATTCCCTGTTTATTTCTTACTCCTGACACCTCTGGGTAGCGATTTGTCAAAGAATGCAATCTGTTAGATTCTAATCTAACACTTCAACTACCTCTCAAAATTGTAGTCACACTAGTAATCATGATGTAAATAAACTTTTTATTATAAACTTTTTATAATACTTGCGTAGATTTCTTTGGTGGCTTATTCTCAAAGAATAGATATATAATTTCCAGCTTCAGAATGTAAGGATGGTCATACTGGGTCAGACCAAAGGTCCAACTAGCCCAGTATCCTGTCTTCTGAAAGTGGCCAATGCCAGGTGCTTCAGAAGGAATGAACAGAACAGGTAATCGTCAAATGATCCATCTCCCATTGCCCATTCCCATCTTCTGGCAAACAGAGGCTAGGGACACCATTCCTGCCTATTCTGGCTAATTGCCATTAATGGACCTTATCCTCTATGAATTTACTGAGCACTTTTTTGAACCCTGTTATAGTCTTGGCCTTCACAACATCCTCTGGTAAACAGTTCCACAGGTTGACTGTGCATTGTGTGAAGAAATACTTCCTTTTATTTGTTTTATATGCAACTGCATTAAAATGGTGGATTCTTTATCAACATAATAAATATAACCTATAATCTTTAGTCTTCTGCAGCTTTGCAAAGTTCATTTATTACAAATTGCTTCTAGGAATTCATCAAGTAGTTAAGACAATGTGACAAAAACAGTTGTATAAGTGTACACTGAATGGAGAATGCACTATCTGCATTTTGATCAGAAGTACGTGCCTCTAAATCAGTTTTGCAAAACTGTCATGAAAATGTACCAGTTTAGGCACAAATTATGTATTATTAATCACGTTTACTATAGTAATGCCTAAAGATGAAGGTACTGAGGCCCCATTGTGCCATGCACTGCACAAACAGAGTAGCAGACAGTCCCTACTTGGAGAGCTACAATCTAAATAAATCAAAATTTACCCATATATCTTTTCCATGATGATAAAAATATATATATATTTTACCTTGCCTGGAAAAAAATAATCTTTTGCTCTGGGAAAGCAGAAGTTTGCAACTCTGCTCTAAATCTAACACTGAAGTTTGCATTTCTTTTTTTAATAGATATTGCAAGTAACAGATATGATCAAATGGACTTGAATTACAATAGACATCAGGATTTCAAGATGTAATTATTTCGAGGGGACATTGTAACAGACATGGCAATTTCCTGCAATATCATTGGGAGATCTTACTGTATTAAGTTTATGTATCACTATATATCATTCCATAGGGGAGCATGACCACACCTCCTCCAAGATTTAAGAACAGTGCTGGAGCCAATCAAGGGGCCGGTGACCTTCGAGGAGGTGGCTGTGTATTTCACCAAGGAAGAGTGGGCTCTGCTGGACCCCACTCAGAGAGCCCTCTACACAGATGTCATGCAGGGTAACTATGAGAATGTGACCTTGCTGGGTAAGGTTCCTGTGCCCTTGGTTATCAGAAGGGGAAGTGAGAGTTATGTTTCACAACATCCCACAGTGCAACCTCAACTCTGTCCTGTTTCAGCAACACCCCAACAGACAAATGACACATACAGTAGCACTCTACCCTCCCGACCACGGAGCAGTTTGGGAACAGAGCACAGGAGCTGTACAGCACGAAGTCTAACACCTTCTCTTTGCTAAGGCAAAACGTGGGGTTAGGTCCCATGTAGGGAATAGAAGGTACCTACACCTGGCCTGCACTTAGACACTGAGCCTACTACACACAATCTATCTCAGACTTTTATAATGTTACCACCTCTTTACTCTTGCACTGAGGATTCCTTCTGAGTCATTGACTTCACTTACCCTCCCTGAGCATTGGAGACCACTAGCATGTATGCCACCAGACTGCTGACAAACCTTGTGACAAGAACACGCTCTTAAATACTTCTGTGGTGGGCTTCTTTGGTATTTTACCCCTCACAGGCAATTACATTATGGTCTGTATTACAAAGTGGTTCAGCTGTATTCACCTCCTGCACCAGATCCTGGGCGCCGTTTACGGGTAAATCCAGACATGCCTCTTCTCTTCTGGAATCCAGAACTAGCTGCTCCAATAAGATGCCATGAATGGGGAATGGATCTAGACTGTTCTCAGTGGTGGCAGATGACAGAACAAGGAGCAATGGTCTCAAGTTGCAGTGGGGGAGGTTTAGGTTGGATATTAGGAAAAGCTTTTTCACTAGGAGGGTGGTGAGGCACTGCGATGGGTTCCCTAGGGAGGTGGTGGAATTGCCTTCCTTAGAGGTTTTTAAGGTCAGGCTTGACAAAGCCCTGGCTGGGATGATTTAGTTGGTGTTGGTCCTGCTTTGAGCAGGGGGTTGGACTAGATGACCTCCTGAGGTCCCTTCCAATCCTGATATTCTATGATTCTATGATTAGGCAAATGCACTCAGGCTGTAATGTCTCCAAAGATGTACCATCATCTGGAGAGGCTCACAAATACTAGCTCAAACTGGGTTCTCCAGAGACCAACAGGCAGAGAAAGGACTTTTGGATAAATGGCCTGAGTTTAAACTGACTCAGGGACTGCTGTCTGACCAAGCAAACATACAGGTCAGTCTGCCCAAGGAGGGACCCAATCCTTTCTAGGAAGGGTTGGAATGACTTTGGCTTACTGAGGACACATAAGACTGATGGGTGACCTCTGGTAAGCTTTTAGCATGTGAATAGGAATTTTTTATTAGTTCTTATATGTTTTCTTGGTAATGCTTTCACCTTAAGAATAAATATGTTTGCTTATAAGGAGCTGTGTGGTAACTTGTAAGTATGGGCAACTACAATTATTCATAGACTCTGAGGAGAAAACAAATTGTAGATGCTGATCTATCTAGGCAATCTGGCTTGTGCAAATAACAGTGTAGGCAGGGACCTGTGCAGCCTGTAAAAACCCAGTCAGGAGGGAGAGAGATGCAGGTCTCTGACAAAGAGAAGGGATGGCTGAGGAGCCTAGATTGCGTGCCCTTGCTGGACCACAGACAGGCAGACACAGGGTGCAATTGCCCTGAACTGTGAGAGAGGAGAGAATCAGCAGTTGGTCTCAGCTATTACAGGAGATAGCCAAACCGTGTGCAGTGTATCTTGTATCCTGGTGAAACTTGCTTCAAGCAGAAGAGCAGCACAGGGCTTATGAAGAACTTACAGCCTATTTATACACAAAAATTAATGAAAGGCAATGAGGAAATAAGGACGAACAGGAGGGGTGACAATCTCTAATGTCCCAATATCCCTCAGAGGTAGATGGGAGTTTCCCCTAATGCCATAAGCCTACTGAACAATAAGAAGTTCATAAGGCAGCAGCAGTGTGAGTGGAAAAGAGGAGTAAAGGGAAGAAGCACTGGCAGCGGGTAATGGAGGCCGGGGGAGGCTGACTCCTCAAATCTCAGCTAATGCCTCCCGCTGCAGACCCAGGGCTGGGCCATGGCAGGGCTCAGAGCTTCTCTGGGTGGCCCAGGCTCAGGGCTCCTTTGGACTGCTCCAGGCACTGGCTGGCAGGCTGGCCGGGTACAGGGCGGCATTGGTGGGCCAGCTGGTGAAATCAAGTGGGGGGGGGAATGGAAGGAGCAGGGCAGAGAGCTAGCCTTCCCAAACAGGGGGTGCACACACCGTCCATGGGAGGAAGCACAAGCTATACCAAGTTTATGACTTTTTAATGGGTACAACCTAGTTCTAGCTACATAACATGCAAGACACCACTATGATTACCATAAAAAAGGAAATCCAGCTGTCCACATAGAATTCATCAGTATATTAGTTTGGAGGGATGCAGAATGAAAAAACACTCCTGTGTTGGTTTTGGATAATGGAGGAAACCCACCTTGTTTTGTAGCAGACACTAAAACTGCTCTTCCTTAGAGGTTAGTTTGATGGCTGCACTTTTACCAGAGCAGATTTCTTACTATGTTATTGCTCAACGCTTTCATCAAAGTGCAAGCTGGAAAGTTAATGGTGTCAAAGGCCAAAAGTCATTCCTTTGATAACTTAATACCCATCTCCTTGTTGAAAATAATCCTTACTGTCTCGAGAAATGAGTTACTGTCCAATGATAACAAAGGGCCTGACTCTGATCTCCCATCACTGTTGCACCAGTGTAACTCCATTAACTTCAATGGAGTTACTTGGGACTTACATCTGAGTAAGGGAGATCAGAATGTGGTCCAGTGAATGCATTCATCCCCTGCCCTCCATAAGAAAAGCGTGGCTAGAAATTGCCAAGAGCAAAAGGAACTAACAATTAAGAAGATGATCATTGGCAGAAAAGCGATTATAAAAATAACTGTTCTGCCATGCTATTACTTCTCCCTCAGTGACTGCCACAGCACATTTGCTTATATTTAACCTCTGGCACACAGGCAGAACTGGATACTTGAAAACGTAGCTGTGCTCTTTCAGCTGCATATCTCATCACTAGTAATAAGGATTCTTTATTATGGCTATTAGCTGGCAATTTTGTTAATGAATCGGAAGCTGTATTTCCTCTACAGAGCTGACAAGAGCAAAAATGTGATTCTGTTGGTAAACTAAACAGATAAGTCTCAAAAGATCAAGACCAAACACAGCCCTGATGTAAGTAGCCACAGCCCCCATTTACTTCAGTGCAACTGAACCAGCTTACACCAGGTCTAGATTTGGAAAGACAGTAGCTATGTAATAGTTTACATTCAGAACAGCATTGAACGTATTATCCTTGTGACAAAGTGGGAACTATTCTTAATGGTTTGCATAAATACTGTATGCGTCTCTGTTTCCCCTACGTGCTGCATGTTTAACAAGGTGATGGGAGAGGGTGTTTTTTGTTGCAGAGCATCACGTGTGACCTTGCCTAGTAGTTGGGACCCCAGACAACGGCCTGGAGATTGGGCACCCTAGCAACTGGTGACTGAGAGACTCACCCCATCTTGGAAGTCAGACAGTTCTGGCTAGTGTGAGGACAAAGGGCTGAGGAGAGTAGACCCCAGTGACCTGATTTCAGTCAGTGGGGGGACAAAGGATGGAAGGAAGAGGCCCAGGTAACCTGTTTGCCTGGAACCACAAAGGATGGAGAAGGGGCTGTTGGGGAAGGCAACACAGGATGATCAGCTTGAAGGACTGGGGACAGAGCAGCCTGAGCCCATTGGAACTGAGACAGAGTCAGCTGGACTATGCTGAGACGTGCGAGGCTCAAGGGCCCTGAGAACTTCCAGTGCTGGGTTCAGACATTCAATAAGCCCTTCTGTTTTACGCTGGCTGAGAGTCACTGCAGTCTGGAGATCGGGGTTGCATTGTGCCCTCTGGGTGTGGAGGCCCCAGGGGTCCAGAGAGCGAGTGGACTTCCTGAGGAGGCCCACAGTGAGAGACAGGGATGCTGAAGGCTCAGAGTAGTGCAGTTCTGGAAGGTGGTGGAGCGCAGAGCTTAACCGCAAGAGTGAGTGTAACCCATAAGAAAGGCTGTCGCATTCATGGGGGTTCCTCCCAGGGATCACAGGGAGCTGAGAGAGCATGGGGCCTGTGAGCCCATGACAATCATAGAATCAGAGACTATCAGGGTTGGAAGGAACCTCAGGAGGTCATCTAGTTCAACCCCTGGCTCAAAGCAGGACCCATCCCCAGATAGATTTTTGCACCAGATCTCTCAATGGCCCCCTCAAAGACTGAACTCGCAATCCTGGCATTTAGCAGGCCAATAGTCAAACCACTGAGCTATCCCTCCCCCACAATCTTATACTCCATCCAATTTGGAAACATCTTCAGATGCCTTTGCTGTGATCACCACTACCTATTACAAACCCTGAGCTGCAGTAGCAGCCTTACTTAGTTAGAGATCTTAGAAAGTTTCACTGCAGTCTCTATTGGGGTTGAGTGATTAGCAGGAGTACAGGCCACAGTGGCCCAGCCACAATCCTCCACTGCTGCTGTGAATGCTCTGCAGAAGGGAGAGAGAGAGAGCCTCTGCTGTTCCTGGACAGTGTTCCCCAGAAGGACTAGTAAAGTAACACTGATTAGTTTCTCATATCAGTAAAACTCTGTTGTTTGCAAAGCCCTTGGGGCGGAATCTTCAAATGAGCCAAGAGTAAGAGGCCAAAACCAAAGCGGAAGGAGCAATCAGTGAATAGCTACATCTCAGCATGGAGATTGTATCTGAGTTTACCTAAATCACAGTGATAGTTAACTGGATTAGGAGCCAAAAGAAATGGAAGTTGTGCATGCGGTGCAGGAAAGAGGGATGGTGATATCCTCTTCTGTCCCTCCAAACAGACTTACACTACACTGAAGCCCTGATATGGAAACCACAAAGTAGATATTTTGGCAGTCTCCCTTTCTAACAATGACTTCTATTAATATATTTGCCTTAATGATAAAGTCACTCAATTTCTGAGGGAACACTGCACATGCTGGGCCAAATTCTAAGGTCTGTAACTCCAACTGACTTGAGTAAAGGAACTGAAAGCAGAATTTGGCCCAGAATGTATGTGCCTCTTCAAGTAGCACAGATACTGTAAAACATTCAGGAAATAGTTATTAGGCAAATTTACTTATTAACAAGCACTGAATAATCACAATTTAATCTCATTCCATAATTTCACAATGAAGCATTATTAAATCTCATGTTGATCCTTGATGAAAAAGCAAAATTGCCCTAAGGGGTCATAGTCAATGTTTGATGTATCCCTGTTTCCTGTCAGCTGCTTTTCTAACCCCATCATATCATATTTTCTTTGGGTTTTACTGCAGTTGAAGCAAAATACCACATTCACACTAATGTGTGTGAACATCATTGCTCTAAACCACCTCACCAAGTAATGGAAAAAGAAACAGATTTTCTGAAATATGTAAAGCGTTTTACAGAACATGAAAAGATACTACCCTACCCTAAAGATCTTACAGTCTAATTAGATAAACACAGATAAGCTGCCTCTTGCTGGAATAAATCTAGATACAGCAGGAAATGCTTGGTCTTCTAGAACAGTGTCTTTCGATCATTTTGATACTAGAGACTGGCTTGCTGCTTCCCTAAACTGTGTCAGGGAGATCTCAGAAACCAGCACCAGCCATTGAGAAACCCTGCCCTAGGGCAGAGGTTCTCAACCTTTTTCTTTCTGAAGCCCCACCAAACATGCTATAAAAATTTCACGGCCCACCTGTGCCACAAAAACTTTTTCTGAATACCCAGTAAATTAAAAGCCAGGGCCAGCATTAAGGGTTAGCAAGCAGGGCAATTCCCCAGAGCCCAGCACCACAGGGGGCCCTGTAAAGCTAAATTGCTCGGGCTTCAGCTTCTAGCCCTGGGTGGCAGGACTTGGGCTTTCGCTTTCTGCCGTGGGCGCCAGCGAGTCTAATGCCAGCCCTGCTCTTGGGTTTATTTTGGTGGACCCCCTGAAACCTGCTTGCACAACCTCAAGGGGCCGCGGATCCCTCTTTGAGAACCGCTGTTCTAGAAATCTAGCTAGGTCAGAATTGGTGATCACAGTGATCCCTTCTGGCCTTGGAATCTATGAACTGTTTGCTTCTCAATTTGAGACCAGTCTGTGCCCAAATATGATTTTTCAGATGAGTGTCCCTTTAAGCTAAAGGATTTCCTAATATAGATCTTGCTGTGGGCAATGTAATGTGCCATAAATCAAGTACTGTGAACTAAAAAGCAACTGCAATAAGTCTTATGCTTGGGGAGGAGAGAATCTGATTTCCTTTCCACTTAGAAAGGACTCTGAATTCAGGATCCTTGTGGCACAACACCCAGAAGGTTGCAACATTCTTATTTCTGTGAAAGCCCTAAGATTCTGCAAGCACCGAAGGGCTTTGTTTCCTCCAGCACAGTAATCTGATGGGGACAGCTTTGAGAATTTGTATGAAAACACAGTTAACCAACCAGAAAATGCAGCAGGCAGAAGTCCAGGAGAAAGATGAGAACTACTTGCTCAGTAGGTATGACACTACTACACTCCTAGACCTGGTCTACACGGGGGTGTGGGGGTAGATCGATCTAAGTTACGCAACTTCAGCTACGTGAATAACGTAGCTGAAGTCAATGTACTTAGATCGACTTACCGTGGTGAAGACACCACAGTGAGTTGACTGCTGCCTCTCCCCCGTTGACTCTGCCGGCACCTTTCGCCAAGCTGGAGCACAGGAGTCGACGGGAGAGTGCTTGGGGGTAGACGTGATAAATCGATCCTCACTGGATCGATCGCTGCCCGCCGATCCGGCTAGTAGCAAAGACATACCCTTAGTTTAGTATTATAGCTAAGCATCTTTTCCTTTGTGGTATATTTTTAGGCTGACAGTGTCAGTGCCACTAGTGACTAAAGTAAAAATACCACCACTGCACAAAGATTATGGTAAGCAGTTACACAGACAGCTGAAAAGCTGCTGCCTGAGGTTACTTACGTCAGTAAAATAATCTATTTCAGTGATAGGGACCTCTAGACAATATAGTATCTACTTGAGTCCTGAGTCTCTTCTCATTTACAGATTTGTAAGTCAGGAGTAACTGCACAGAAATCAGAAGTTATACCAATGTACAACCACTGTGAGAGCAGAATCAGGCTCATGGACTTTTCAGACTTACTGAGAAGTGGCGAAGAGCTTGATCTGAATTAAGGGTGGTGTTCTCTTGCCTCAAGTCATAGAAAGAGTCCATGTGTACAATAGGGACAGTTCAGCATCTAGTAATCTAGACAAGTTTTCAGGCTATTAGTAAAATTTATATTCTCGGAGTAGGTTAAATCACATGTACCACACAAAGTTCTTCTGCAATTAAAATAAACTGACCTCATAAATGGAGATAAGATTCATGGTAGCAGGTGCCACCATTGTATCTTACCCCAGGCTAATGAGGATGCATGAGTGAGAGGAAGTTGGGAAAGTATTCCCCTCCTCCTAGATGCATCCCAGTTTTGCAGAGAATTACACCTCACTCAGGCCCACCTTTGAAGTCAATGAGACTTAAGCACATATTTAAGTGCTCTCCTGAATCAGGGTCTCAAAAGCTAGACAGAAAGACAAAGCACTCTGTAAGGAAATATGGCATACTAGCAACATCCTGCCATTTGACCTTACTGGCTAGTTTATCTTTTTAATCTTGGCTTGTTCACTGAGCCTTGAGATTTCCTCCTCTCTTCCAATTTTAACTTCTGAAAGGCCGAGTAGCAATCTTCATGTTTCCAATCAACTGACTGTGATAAGTCAGGTAGGAATAATAAAAAAGGAAAATGGAACCATCACCCAGCAGTAGTGTTAAAATTACAGAAACCCAGAGCCACATTTTCAGAAGCGCTCAGTGTCCAGCAATTCCATTTGAGCTCTGAAGGCAGCGCTCAGCCCTTTTGAAAATCTGACCTGAAGATTCTATAATGTTAGCACTAGCACTGGGTGACGATTCCTTTTTCTTTTTGATTACTGGCTGATTTATCACACTCATCAGCCGATGAAGAACAATGGGAGCGGTTGGGTGCTGAGCACTTTTGAAAATTTAGTCACTTCAATTTAGATGCCTAAATTGGAACAGGGTTCTTTTGAAAATCTGGCCCTTAGATGTTAGAAATGACAAATGACAAGGTGGGTAAGCTAATATCTTTTATCGGACCAACTTCTGTTGGTGAAAGAGAAGTTTCGAGCTACACAGAGCTCCTCTTCAGGATGAGCTCACCCATCTTGTATCTCGAATATTCTGGGTCCAACACAGCTACAACACTGCAAAGCACTGGTAGGTCATCTTGTCCATCCACCAACTGATGCAGTAACGCATTTCGCTTTGTCCAATCTAGTTTTCAAATCATTCCAAAGATAGGGCTTTCACTTCCTCCTACAGGAAACTATTCCAAAGTAATGGATCTCACTGTCGGAAAGAGTCTTATGATATTTACCATTCCAGTTTCCTTTTATTAGTTTAATGCCAGTTATACCCTCTTTACCATGTGAGATATTTCGTCTCCCAACGTAGTCCTTGCACCTTTCAGATATTTACAGCGTTATCTTGGTTCCCCATAAAACACATCAAGCCCCAGTCAGGCAAAGTGGTCCATGTAAATGTGCTCTCATGGAGTTAGATTGATTTCAATAGGATTCCACACAGTAATAAGGGTCTGCCCACATGTATCACTTTGAAAGGCCATAACACATGCTTAGCTCTTTAACTCTTTCATAAATTAGTCCTTCCATCCCTAGCATTCCTGTTGCTCTTCTCTGAACTATGTCCTGTGTGCCTACATCTTTCTAGTAATAGTCAGCCCAGAAGTGAACACAGTAGTTCAGGCATTGTCACACCAGTTAAAGAGGGCACCAAAGTATGTAAACCCTATTTTTATCTAAAAATATTGTAACATAAATCAAGTTTACTTCAAAAATATTTAAAGTGTGGTCACAGAAACACTCACCTAAAGAAACAACAGCCACACTCTCTGGCAAGAAATGTAGTCTGTACTTTATCAGTAAATGCACCAATATGATGCAGATAGCTGTGGGGAAGAAGTAAAACAGTATTAAAATATGTAACTGGTAGGACAGAAAAAGACATTCTTCTAAACAATGTTCCATGAATACAAACTGTGAAACTTTCCTAGTAATTTAAAATAAATCTGAAAGTAATCAGATTATAGACTGTTGTTCAAATATTTCAATGATTCCTAGAAATGGGTTAAAATAATTAAGAGATGAATTAGTCAGGGGGAAGGGGAATGTACACACACACACACATATATATATATAAAAATACACATCACATTATGGACCTGTCAATCCCAAGAGTGTGTCTTTAAACTCTGATATTTGATAAAGCTAATTGTGACAAAGCAGAAAAGTAATTACTAAGGCTATTTTCATTCCCTTACCTCACTGTGCCAAATAAGAATTTGGGGGTCTTTTACTAATTCAGTTTCCAGCCTCCACAAGGCTCCTGCAACTAGACTGCAACAAAACCTGTTTCTGATTCAAGAACTAAAAAGCTTCTCTGAACTGCTCTTACTAATGGTAAGCTTTAGCAACTCCCCCTAGCTACCACTGAACTGTCTTTGTTCAAGGGGGCAATCTGATATACTTCTGATCAAGAGTTGATGGTGGCTTTCAAACAGATAGTTTATTTTATATGCTATTCCTTTAGAATATGGCCTCACTGAAAATAATGATTTTCAAGTACCTACAGTATGAGTGGACTTGTCACTTATTGTCCTTTGTTCCACTGAAAAGGACTTTCCCTATATACTGTTCAGAAATTGAAGTCATGCCTCTGTGTTCAGAATTCTGCACATTGTTATACTCATATTGGTAGGCACCTTACACACAGCATGCTTTGCATTTAGTACATTTACAAGTGACAGGCCCCGTAGACTAGAGGACTGAGCAGAAACTCCTGATATATACAGTAATACTAGCTGTACTGCTTACAAGTGTTGGCCCTGAGCGAATCACTTACCTTCTGCATCTCAGTTTTCATATCTATAAAATGGGGATACTCACGAGGGAATCTGGGCAATTAATTAATGTTTATATAGCGCTTTGTAAATGTAAAGCTTTTACTACTGCCTTATTAGTAATACAATTTCTATTTAGTAGAGCCAAATGCCAGCATCTACTTCTATTCTGTTCCTTTAAACAAAAAAGAAATATCGTGGTGCAACTGAAAGCTCAGATAATGGACTCCTACCAGCAGATATTACAATGATGGCAGGTTGGTTGTCCATCTAATTCCATAGCTATTTGGTACCTATTCTCCTGGCAAGTTTGCCCAGTTGGTAACTGATACTATTTAATCTGCTCTGCCCGCACCCTCTTCTATGGGCATGACATGAAGCACTCAAGAGATTGACAAGAAAATGCTTCAAATGTTTTTGTGAAGGGTTCAAGTGTCACACAAGGAAGGCAAGGAAGATTAAGGGCGCATAACACAGGCCAGGGGAGCTTGCGGGCCACATTTATCTACTTGGATGCTGTATAAAATGGACAGTAGTGTTACGAAGAAAGGCCCTTTTGGCCAAACAAGGTCCTGAAGTTAAACTCGGGTTTGTCTTAATAGATAAGCAGACTGCAGAAACCTGGGGCCAGAGACTAAGCAGTGTCACTTCTGGCCCGCTGAATTTTGGGCTTAAATGGGGACCTATCCAGCCCAGAAGTAAAGCAGTTCCTTGGGATACTCTAATTTAGGGCAGCTTCTCATGGCTGTCTAGGGGCCACTTTACAATCCAAAACAGTCAAAGCCCAGAGCATTCTGGCCACACCCTCTTTCATCCCCACCACACTCTTTGTCAGATGCTATGAATGGGGCAGCACAGAGCTCTTATATTGGCTATCCACTGCTCTGGAAACTCTCCTTTGCTGGGGGGAGGGGGAAAAAGAGGGAGGAAAGGGAAATTCATCTGTTTCCAAAATCTATTATGCTGCTGGAGTGGTGTAACGGGGCTGGAATGCAGCCAAGAATTGTGACCCTACTCTTTAGCCCTAGGAAAAGATGCAGAAACTTTACCATGAATAAGCCTTTTAAATTCCATTTGACACACACACACACACACACACTCAGAATTTTTCTTTTAAACTTCATGTTTTTTCTGATCTATTGCATTTTGTTTTGATTTTTCTTTAATACCTACTCAAATATCACTCTGGCATTGGTCAGAGAGAATATCAGAGGGAAATGTGCATATATCTAAAGGACTGGATTTTCTCTTTGTTGCATTTAATACAAAATACTTCAAAGAGGGTGACACACATAGGATTTTATCCAAGAGGACTTATAAAATCTGCTGTTATGACAAACACACACATACTTTCCTACTCAGTTTGCCAGATTGTAACACAAGCCACATATCAACACCGCAAAAAGTGATAATCTAGAATATATTGAAGAACCAAGCAAGTAATATTACATACTTCTTCAGAAAGGATCTCTTATTGCGGTTTGTTTATAGGTCCCCCACTTTGCTTGTATTTCATACAGCCAGAGGTAGGACAAACCCCTTAAACACGCTACTGAAATTGTGTTGTTACAGCTTTGACTACCGTATAGTTTACACTAGATCCGGGCAGCCAAACTTTTTGGCCTCAGAAATGCATCAGGTTTCATAAATTGTATGGAGGGCCGGTTAGAGGAGGGGGTTGTGGCCCAGCCATCATCTCCTACCTGCCACCCCCTCCCCCCCGGACTCCTGCCCCATCCAATCCCCGTTCCCTGACAGCCCCTCTGGAACCCCTACCCCATCCACATATTGCCACTCCCTGTCCCATGACTGTCCCAGGACCCTCGCCACCCCATCCAACCCCTCCTCTCATTCCTGATGCCGTCCCCTCCCCAGGACCCCTGCCCCATCCAACCACCTCTTCTCCCTGTCCCCTGATTGTACCCAGAATCCTTGCCCGACTGCCCCATCCAACTTCTCCCTCCTTCCTGACTGCCTCCTGGGATCCCAGCCCCCATTCAAGCCTGTTTCCCCCCCAGACCACCATACACACCCCTGCCCCCTGACCACCACCCCAAACTCCCCTGCCCTCTATCCAAACCCTCCCCTGCTCCCTATCCCCTTTCCACATTGCCTGGAGCACCAGTGGCTGGCAGCACTACAGCCGCGCCGCCCAGCTAGAGCCGGGTCACGTTGCCACCACCGCCACGCAGCACAGAGTATCAGGTCAGTCCGGGCTTTGTAGCTGCACTGCCCCAGGAGCTCTCAGCCCCGCCGCCCAGAGTACTGCGCTGGTGATAGAGCAAGCTAGCTGAGGCTGTGGGCGAGTGGGGACCACAGGGAATGGGCCAGGGGCTAGTCTTCCAGGCCAGGTGCTTGGGGGCCGAATAAGACTGTCCCGCAGGCCAGATGTGGCCCATGGGCAGTTTGCCCACCCCCTTCACTAGAAAGATATCAATTAACATTGTTTTTCAAAAAGTTGTATAATGTAAACAGACTTACTGATGACCCAGATTTTCAGACAAATGGAGTGTGCAACTGTATGTGCAAAATATCTGTGCAATTATCACAAATTAGTGTTCAAGTTGGCTAAGTGTACATGCCTATAGTGAAAATTGCCACAATTATCCATAGTTACCTAATTTGTGTATCATTACGGTAACCGTGCATGCAATTTCTATACAGGTTCTTACACTGCACTCTTCACCAAAGCCGAGCGCATTCCAGCAGTGCTTTAAGCGACATGACTAATGTCTCTCATATGTCCTCTCATTCTCTTCTCAAGGGAAAAACTGTGCATAGTACAGTATTTTGTTTTGGTAGGGGACACACATTGCTATGTGTTTATATTAAAGATAAGGTCAAAGAAACATGCCTTGCACTTGGAGCAGAAGGCGGTGAGGTCTGTGAGGGTTCTTACTTCCTTTAGGAGTTTATTCCAGAGTCACTCAGATCCACAAGCTTACCTTTTTGGTCATGTAATTGCATAGCCAACTTTTCTAAAAATCTGGGTCTATATGACAAACTTTCGTGGCTAGGGGTTTGCAGGAGAAATACAGCACCAACCTAAAAAAGTATCCCCAGGACTCATGCATCTTACAAATGTTTCAGACATAACACAGACTCAACAGTGAACAATAAGAGATTTTCCAGTTCAGTATTCACCTAATACAAGGAGACTAAAGAATATAGTCATGCCACTGGATTGCTCCTCTTGCTGAGCTTGGACTCCAGTCTGCACTGGAAGGATAGGTTTGGCAGGTGTAGGAACCACCAGTTTAGTAGTAACGGACAGCGTGGTGTGGAGGGTGACATTGAGGACTTCATGGGTAGCATTTGAGAACCTGTCAGGGCAATACAGAACATGATTAGACTTCGCAAAAGCTGGACATTGTGGGGGAGGTTGGTCAGGGGGAAGCACAAAACTACTGAAAGATTAAAAACAAAACTCATCACCAACAAGTTATCTTGGCAACAGAATTAATGATAATCATGTGCAGCTGCCTTAAAAGAAGTGGTCCCTAATAATGGGACCATGCGCAAGTACTAGGATTTCAGGCTCATGGAATAATTTATTGCTGAATTCTTTCACTCACATGTGCCAAGAATACTTTGTATTGGAGCTAGGATTTAGCACACAGATGAATGGAAGGTGTGCAGTGTGGACAGGGGCTTATTTTGTATAGTTTGTCCAGTGGAACACATCTACGGTAATACAAATAAGACACCTCTACGGAGATGCCATGGTATTGCATTTGCATGCTACTGAACCTGGCACAGTGGCAATATTTCGATGGACCCTCCCTCATACACTAAATACTGCATCAGGACATTTGATGACTATTCTTTGCCTTGTTACCATGTTAAAACTGGGATGTGCCTATGATTCCTTTAATGGCACTTAAGCCTTCCCACCTTTAAAGATAAACCCCTCGGCTACACCCCAGTGCACCAGTACTGCCTGGCCATCATTTGACTGTACATGTCCTAGCCATGGGGCTTGCATCGTGCCAAACCTCAACCGTAAGACAAACACACCTGCGGGGGCAGGCTGGCTCACTCACAAACCAAGGGAAGGGGCAGGCCCCATGCCGCTCAGATGAGCCTCGCAGAGTTGCCTCTTGGTTAATTTGTGCATCAGTGCATGTGTGCTAGGCAGGGGCTCGTTATGCCTGTACAAATGTGGCAGCAGGAGCAGGGGCACAGGGGGGCTCGCAGTGGCTGCGGACAGACCCATTTCAAAGGGGAGAGGGCCTTGCGCTTCCTGCACCAGTGGCAGCGCCGGGTGGCCCCATTTCACAAGGGGCCAGTAGCGATGTCAGGGCCCGGGGGGGGGCGGTAGGCACATGGAGCTGGAGGGTGGTTACCAGTGCCCCTCCCCCACAGCGAGAGCCCCAGGCCTGGGGCTGGGCCTCAAATGAGGGGCTCGGCCTCCCGCCCCCGTATTCCCGCCCCGTCCAGGGGGTGACCCCGCTGGGGAGAGGACCTGGTCCCCCCACGCCCTGCAAACACTCCCCTCATCCCGCAGCGCCCTACACAGAATCAACTCACTCCACTTCCGCCATCGTGCCGCTCGCTCCGCCCCGGCCCCGCCCCTTCGTCCTGAGTCCTCCACAGGGCTCAGGGTCGGGAGCGGCTGCGCAGTGCGCCTCCTGCTTCCGGGTTCTGCCGGCGGCGGCGGCGGCGCCGCTCCAGGCAACTCTATGGTGAGAGAAAGGGCGGGGCGAGGGAACAGGCGCAGGCGGGGAGGGTGAAGTTTAACAGGGACGGAAAAGGTGCAGGAACAGCTTACGTGACCCGGGGGTGGTGTCACGTGACGAGTGGGAACTGTCCGTCCCGTAATATGGGAGCCAACCCCCACCCCCCTGGGAGCGTTCGGGGGGAGGAAGGTAGAGAGCAGCCGCAGCGTCATGCCAGTGTGCTGTGTGCTCACGCGGTTGCCATGGCATCGTGCTGTGTCATGGCATCGCTGGTGTCACCAGCCCCCAAATCGTAAATTGCCCCCCCCCGGGAATCCCGAGCTTGCATAACAGCCCCTGCGGTTACTGTCACCGCCATCCAGGGCGTGACACGTTGGTGCAGCCACGCCACGGCTTCAAGCGATGCTTCACAGCCGCCAACTGGGGAGCGGGCGGGGGGTCGGACTTAACTCTTCTAGAGGGAAGTCGAGCCCCGGGTGTAATCGCATGGCTGCAGGAGCTGGGGCTGTAAGAAAACACTCAGTAGCTTCAGCCTCACCCTACAATTGCAAGTGCTGGCCAGCAACGCTGCGTCAGCTGATGGTGTGATTGTGCGGCTGTGCCCGCGCGCTGTGTCCTCACACCGCGTCTACGTGTAGTGCTGCCTAAAGAAACATCTCTGCATTCGCAGGTCGCCTTATGCCGTGATCCGATTCAATGATACCGAAACGCTGTGTGCCTGGAAGCGTGGCCAAGTGTCATTTTTGTCTGATCATGGTAATGTTTTGATGCAGTGATTGGTTCGGAGGAAGCACCACTGAAATTAGATGTTATCCCCGCTTGACAAAGCCCTGGGTGGGATGATTTAGTTGGGGTTGGTCCTGCTTTGAGCAGGAGGTTGGTCTAGATGACCTTCTGAGGTCTCTTCCAACCCTAATCTTCTATGATTCAATCACTGAAGTGTGATAATCCATCATTTCAAAATATTTTCATGTTGTGTCAGAATGGTTCTTTCATCCTGATGCTAAACCAAAATGCAATTGTCTCTAAATAGCATTGTATCAAACTACCCTCAAGCTGAATCAGAATGTTGTGTATCAAAATCTGTGTCAAAACATACTTGGATGAAAATGTCAGTAACTCATAAAAATGTCACCAAATTGTGCCAGAAGAAAGGGAAAGGTCAACTGAATGGTAAAGGCATAAGCCTGAGACTTGGGAAATGCAGTTTCAATTCTCTGCTTTCCCACACACTTCCTGTGTAACCTGTGTCATTTAGCTTCTCTGTGCCACAGTTCTACATCTGTAAAATAGAGATGATAGAGCTTTAGTGTTGTGAGGATAAAAATACATTGAAGATTGTAAGGAGGTGAGATACTACAGTGTAAATACTAAACTAGATAGCTGTGCCATGTTATTCCGTTGTAAGACTCTTTTTCAGCCCCTCAAGGAATCTAAGGATCTATCACTTCACTTTCCAATATGAGTGCCTCAAAAAAATGGCTGGATTTGTGCACACAGTCATATGTGCCTGCACATTTTGGGTGCATTTCTGGAGGCCCTTTTGAAGCTGTAACCCAAGTTTAATAATTGGGATTGTTATTCATTATGCATACAAAATCCAGTAATGTGTTAGGGTTTTTGCAGACACTTACATACTCACTTTGTATATGTGTTTGTGAATGTTATTCTAACATGCATCAAAATGTAATAAAATGTAGGTGTGTTTAAAAAAAATGTTAAAAGTGGAGGAGCTGCTATTCCTTCCGCCCCCATTTTAGGACTATGCTTGCAATTTATAGAAGGGTCGTGTTTATGACTCAGGCTTCCTGTCTTTTTGTGGTCAGATATACTCCCACAACTTTCCCTGTACAATCAGCTTTGGGTGGCTACGTAGTAACATACTTCTCTAAAGCTGATGGATATGATCAGTGGAAGCGTTAGAGTCACCGTAAGGGTTCATATGCCACCCACTCCAGAACCTTGTGCAGTAAGCATACCCAGAGAAAAGGGGACATGGCTAGGGCTGTTGTGTGCCCTAGTGATGTGCCTTAGCTGCTGGAATGGTCCTAGGGAGCTATGGGCAGCTGGCCCAGCATAAAGCATCTTTCAGTCATCCGATGGTCCTAGGATTGGTGTGGAACAAAGGCATCTTATAGCCACTTGTGCCCCTTCCTTGTCACCTGAGCTATGCCTGGCACAAAAAGACAGACCCTTGGACCTAGCCATGGTAGTCTGAAAATTTAGCTGGAGTTTACTTTTTTATGGTGCTTTTTTTAGGGTTATTATATTTCCTGACTGGTGTGATCTAGTCAGTAGCTCTGAACCTTTCCAGACTACTGTGCCCCTTTCACTAGTCTGATTTGTCTTGCATATCCCAAAGTTTTATCGTACTTAAAAACTACTTGCTTACAATATCAGACATAAAAATGCAAACGTGTCACAGCCACTAATTGTTGACTTTCTCATTTTTACCATATCATTATGAAATAAATCAATTGGAATATAAATATAGTACTTACATTTCAGTCTGTAGTATATAGAGCAGTATAAACAAGTCATTGTCAGTATGAAATGTTAGTTTGCACTGATTTCGCTAGTGCTTTTTAGGTAGCCTGTTGTAAAACTAGGCAAGTAACTAGATGAGTCGATGAACCCCACTCCTCCTAAGACCTCTGCACACTCCCAGAAGATATGTGTACCCCTGGTTGAGAACCACTGTTCTAGAAGCTCCACATTTGTTTGTTGGCTTTGCTGAAGAGATGAGCCTTTAATAAAAAGGGATTGTAATGTGTCTAAAGTGCAGAGCCAGTAATAGAACTGTTTACAATATAGAAGGAGGTCAGTTTAACTCCAGCTGCTTGACTCAACTGGGGCAGAAGTGGGGAATGGATTAGGGGGGACAGTGTACCAGAGCAAATGTATTGGGACAAGAAATTGGGAAGGGGAATAAAGGGGAGGGGAGTTGGGGGACCTGGACTGAGAATAGAGAATCGGAGACACATAGAAGGGTGGCACGGAGCCATGCTCCCAGCCTTAGTATGGGTGGGCTCTGAAGGAAAGCCGAAGGAGACGATGAATTGGAGGGCAGGGTGTTGACGTGGAATGGAAAGAGGGTTGCAATATGGGCAGGGGGACCCCAGGAGCATAGGAAAGGAGGGCAGGGAATGTGGGCAAGGGAGATGGACCTGGAAGGGGATACAAAGAACCAGGGGAGGCATATAAGGTGTTTGTGTATGGGAACTGGGAAGACATAGATGGAGATAGGGAAATACAGAAAGTTTATAGTTTCCAGGGCAGAACTTGAGGGGTGTAAATTATTATAGCTCCATTGAAATCAAGTCTCAGCCTTCAAATCTATAGTGGCTAGCAGAGTTATCTCAGGTGATCTCATTGGTACCTCTCTCAGACAGCCAGGACCCAGACCATATAGGCTTACAAACTATATAATACTCTGTGACGATGACGGGAACAATCCTTATTTCCTGTTCTTGATTCAGAGGTGGAACATAATACAGTGCTTGACATTCTGACCTAGAAACATCACTGAAGGAACCAAAAAACAAACTTACTGTCAGTGACACTGACAGTAACTGAACCAAATACTAGGCTGGCATAATTGCTCATGTGGGCTCTTCATGCTCTGAGAACACCAGCACAACACAAACTGATCATTTTTTGCAGGACTTTCTGCAGATTTTTCATTTGTGGTTTTTTGATGTGTGTCTAATGAGCATCTGCTGGCAAATGTGTGTGTTGAAATGCTTCTTTTAAAAGATCCCAGGAATTTCATAATTGTTTAAAATTCATTCAAAATGATGTGGCTGTAGGTATCATTGTATTTAATCTTATTTCTTAAATAATACAGAGTAGCCTAAATAAATAACTATGATTATAATTAAGAGCAGACACACGTGAGTACCTGACTATATGTAACCCGTGCACTGGAAGCCTGGGAGAAATAATTAATCTTCAGATCTAGGGCAAATTCTCTTCTCAGTTATACCAGTATATAGTCAGTCAGCAGAGTTACTTTAGATTTATTCTTGAAGAAAGAAAGGATGATCCAGTGGTTAGGGTAGTGGCCTTGGGCTTAGAAAGCCAGGGGTCAAGTTCCTGCTGTGCCACAAACTTCCTATGTGACTTTGACCAAGTCACTTGGTCTTTCCCTGGCTCAATTTTCCATCTGTAAAATGGAGAAAATAGTACTTCTCTACCTCACAAGGTGTTGTGTAGATAAATACATTAAAGATTGTGGTAATTGGGAGCTATAGGAGAACCTGAGATATACTTACATCAGTGAAACTAATAGCTGAAGTTGCGCCTTTTTATCGAATATGTTTATAAGATGTTCTTTACCATGCGATCTTGGCTCTGCAATGGGAAAAAGTAAGTGAAAGGAATTACTTTCTTTGAGTAAACATAAGACAGGGATCAAATTTTCAGCTGACCTCAAGTCAGCTTCTGATTTTGGGTGCCCACTTTTGCACATGCAGGACAATGGCTGGCTGTTGGAGCTGCATGTGGAAAATGGGATGCAGGCCTACTTTGCAGGCAAAATCAGTTGTGTGTTCTGAAGATTGTATGTAACATCAGAGCTTAAATGGGCCTAAGATGGTCCATGTCCCTTGCTTGCATGTTTGTGAGTTTATAGAAGGATTATACCCAGGGCATTGGAGCTGTGTTCCGGCTCTGCTCCAGCTCTAGGCAAAAACCTGCAGCTCCACGGCTCTGGAGCTGCTCCACGCTCCAGCTCTGGGCTCCACTCCAAAGCCCTGATTATACCAGCAGTGCTCTAACATCCATCCTGTTGATATAAAACCTTCACTTCAGAGGTGGTCAGTGCGCCGAGATGTGTTCAGCATTCCTCAGGCTCAGGCTCACAGCAGCTCCTCAAATGCTGTCAGACCCATGCCAGACACAGTGGATGCTAATGAACAGTTGTGAAATTACCTATTTGTCAGAAGATCATCAGCTTGCAGTTCCTTATTTTATTTCCCATCCCCACCCCTACACTTCAGAATGGGGTTGAGGAAAGAGAACTCATTGTACGCTTAGTGGACTGAAGATGAATGACCTTTGCTATCAAACTCAGGATATGTATTAATTTTAGAGAGGAAAGCTAAGCATGCCATTGAAAGAAGGGAGAGGAAGAGACAGCCATGTAATGTACTTGCTTTATTGCTTTGGGGCACATGGAGAGGATTCTCTCAGGCTGACTGATTAAATACTGAAAATTGTTTCAAACCCTTCACATAATAGATGTGTTTTTATATCTATTTAATGTGTCTTATCTTAATCTTAATAAAATATATTTGGAAAGATCTGAGCATGAGCCATCAGCAGATTGCACCTCTCCTGCACCCTTTGTATTAGTTACTTGAAAATTTTTAGGTACTTTGGAGTCCAGTAGTTTGTTTGCTTTTCATTTAATATGTCTATATTTTAAAGTAATAAATCCTGAGTTTATCCAGGACAGTTGTAGATGTAAATAAATCACACCTTCTGGGTTGTGGGTAGTGCTTTGCATGATTTACCAGCAGAATCAACACTTTATGACTATTATCAGTCATAAAATAATAAAGAATGAAACTTACACAGATCCAGCCCAACAGGAATCCAAAGGGCACAGGGAGAGGACATTGTTCAGGGATGCTGTCATATCACACCCTTGTTGGCAGGCTCAGCAGAATGGCCAAGGACAGTGGTCCATGAACCGTGAACTCCCCTCTGACCATGGTCAGGGTTGAGGCATGTGTCATAAACAGATAGCTAAGGGTTAATGTCTCTTACACCTGGAAAGAAGTACTTGAAACACCTGACCAGAGGACCAATCAGGAAACCAGACTTTTTCAGATCTGGGTGGAGGGAAGTTTGTGTCTGAGTTCTTTGTCTTCTGCCTGTACTCTCTCAGCTATGAGAAGTGATTTTTTCTGTCTCCTGCCTTTCTAATCTTCTGTTTCCCAGTTGTAAGTACAAAAGATCAGATAGTGATTTATATGTTTTTTTGTATTTACATGTCTATAGTTGCTGGAGTGTTTTGAATTGTATTCTTTTTGAATAAGGCTGTTTATTCATATTCCTTTTAAGCAATTGACCCTGTATTTGTCACCTTAATACAGAGAGACCATTTTTATGTATTTTTCTTTCTTCTTATAAAGCTTTCTTTTTAAGACCTGTTGGAGTTTTTCTTTAGGGGGGAACTCCAGGGAATTAAGTCTGTGCTCACCAGGGAATTGGTGGGAGGAAAAAGTCAGGGGGAAATCTGTGTGTGTTAGATTTACTAGCCTGACTTTGCATTCCCTCTGGGTAAGGGGGGAAGAGAGATTAGCTCTCGGTACTTCTGTGTTCCAAGGCTGGAAACGGGGAGGGTGGAATCCCTCTGTTTAGATTCACGGAGCTTGCTTCTGTGCATCTCTCCAGGAACACCTGGAAGGGGGGAAGGGAAAAGGTTTATTTCCCTTTGTTGTGAGACTCAAGGGATTTGGGTCTTGGGGTCCCCAGGGAAGGTTTGGGGGGACCAGAGTGCCCCAAAACACTCTAATTTTTTGGGTGGTGGCAGCTTTACCAGGTCCAAGCTGGTAACTAAGCTTGGAGGTTTTCATGCTAACCCCCATATTTTGGACGCTAAGGTCTAAATCTGGGACTAGGTTTATGATAGCATGTTAATTAAAAGGGTGACAGTATAGGGAAGAGTTTATTGGTAGTTGGCTGATGGAATGTGCATAATCAGTGTCTTCCCCAGCCTTCTCCCATCTTCAGTTGATGTGCAGGTCTCATTGACCCACTGAGGGATTTCACAGGCTCATTTCCTCTGTCTCCATTGTAAATATCAACTATTCACAATAATAAATAAATAATAAGATATTTACTTATAATGCAGTAGAACCTAGGAGCCCCACTCGATGAATGCTCCATTGTGTCAAACATTTTGCAGGCAATGTACAGAACCCAGGTTTTCTGCCTTCCAGGCCAATGCTCCATCCACTGGACCACACTGCCTCTGCTAGTTGAGCATTGTTCCTAATGGATAAAATGAGGTCAGGTCACTTATCCAAGGTGACACAGCAAGTCAGTGGCAGAGCTAGGAATAAGAAACTCAGTGTGTTGACTCTTGCTCTAACTACACGCTTTCTCACTGTTCCTTTTTTATTAGAGAAATATTTTTTTCAGGGGCACATCTCTGATGCTTTCATCAGTAGAATGTCCTGCTTCTTAGGCTATCTCTGTAATTCCTCCTCAGGATAACATTGGCTATGTTTCTTAAAGCAGAGCTCTCATGAACACACAGCATACAAATCACTTCTCGTACGCTACACACAGGTTCTATTTTACATCTAGAGACATCAGTTCTCAACATTGTGTGGCCTTTCTTGCCCTAAATAAAGGACTGGAATAGGGTCCTTGGTCTCTGGAGCTGAGATAGAGGGAGACGTGCAGATTTAAGGGACATACAATGAGAAATCCAGAGTGATAAAGGCTTAGCACTAGCAATAGGCAGAGGCCACTCATGACAATCTGCTATCCTAGGCAAAACTTCAGTATGCTACCCACTCCAGCTCTCTAGAACAGAGACTCATAGACTCATAGACTCTAGAGAGGGGAGGAGGGATGCAGTGAGCCTTCTGATGTTCCAGTGCTTGTGGTAGGGGTGCAGGCGGAGGGAGGTGGCGAGGGGGGGAGGTCAAGTTGCAGGTTGTAGCACCACTTAGGGTTGGCCCAGCTCCCCCTCTGTCATGACAGGGGGCAGCCAGGCAAAATTTGAGTGGGTGGCATTCTGACCTGGCATGTGGGGTTGCAGCACGACTCAAGTTTGGCCCAGCTGCCCCAGCCACCCTATGCAGAATCTGCCATCTTAGGCAGCTGCCTAGTTTGCCTATAGCTAGTGCAGCCCTGATCATAGGTCAGAGTTGATTTAATGAAACAAATAAACATGACAAATTAACATGGAATAGAAACTATGTAGCTATGCATTCCAAAGCTGAGATGTTGTGCAGAGGAAAGACATTCATGAGGGACTTTTAAGAAAGAGGAAGGGTTGAGGTTATCCAGTTAATAGGACTATTTCCTTGGCCAGATGAGGGGATCCTCCTTGGAATCCTCTCTTCTGACGGAGGAGTGATGTCAGCTATAGCCTCATTTGTCTTCACCTCTGTAGTGTAAAAAATGAGCCCTCAGTACAGATTTTCCAGCAACCACTCTTTCTCTATGCCAGAAGCTGAGGTCCTGCCTCAGGGCCTGATTCTGATCTCACCCCCTCATCTCTGAAGTAACTAGCTAGGAGTCAATGGAATTCTGCCTATGTGAGGCTAGTGTAAGTGACTGCAGAATCAGGTCCTGGGTCTTTACTGAGGCAGCCTTCCATTGACTTCAATGGGAGTTTACCAGAGAAAGGACTGAGTAAAATCTGCATCAGAGTCTCAGGATTTGGCCTGGTGTTAGAAGTTTCATTCCCCTCTACTTCACAGGATCACTATTGATTTTAAGTTACTGCAAAACTAAGAAATCTGCAGTGTCCACAAGACATAGACTTAAATGTGTTTGGTCAGCTTAAAATGTCCTTTTAAATTTGATAGTTTAAGCACAGATTATGTAACATTCAGAGTTTATTCCTGTAATTGCTCATTGAAAAGCAAAATCTAGTTCGCATTGTTACAAGGCACTGTATTTAGTGAACTATAGCCTTTAGCAACATTCAGCAGCTGTGAAGAACGAATCAACAATACTTAAGAATATAAAAATCCATGCACCTTGGTACGCAAGCTGTGGTGCTAGCACTCTTCCTTTTGGATTATTACTGAACCGATGGCTCACCATGACCTTAGGAGCTCATCACTTATAGATTCATAGATGTTAAGGCCAGAAGGGACCATTATATTAGAGTTACCATATTTCAGTAGAGGACACTGCTGGAGGGAAGAGAAGCTGGAGAGGAGGTACAGTTGGGGGGTGCTAGAGGGTGTGTGTACTGGGAGGGGGTAGAGGGTGCTGGAGAGGTGTGTGTGTACTGGGAAGGAGTGTTTGGGGGTGCTGGAGGGGTATGAGTACTGGGAGAGTATTTGGGGGCTGCTGGAGGAGGTATCTGGGGGTGCTGGACAGGTGTGCGTACTGGGAGGGAGTGTTTGGGAGTGCTGGAGGGGTGTGTGTGTAGTGGGAATGAGTGTTTGGGGGTGCTGGAGGGGTGTGTGTGTAGTGGGAAGGAGTGTTTGGGGGTGCTGGAGGGGTGTGTGTACTGGGAGGGAGTGTTTGGGGGTGCTGGAGGGGTGTGTGTACTGGGAGGGAGTGTTTGGGGGTGCTGGAGGGGTGTGTGTACTGGGAGGGAGTGTTTGGGAGTGCTGGAGGGGTGTGTGTGTAGTGGGAAGGAGTGTTTGGGGGTGCTGGAGGGGTGTGTGTACTGGGAGGGAGAGTTTGGGAGTGCTGGAGGGGTGTGTATGTAGTGGGAAGGAGTGTTTGGGGGTGCTGGAGGGGTGTGTGTACTGGAAGGGGGTATTTAGGGGGTGCTGGAGGGGATACCTGTAGCCTCACACTTGAGGTGGAGGCAGTGTCACACTCCCTGTCACAGTAGTAGGGTGGTTGGTGCAGGCTGAGGATGCAGCTCCAGCCCATTAGTTAATTCCTCCCTGTGGGTTTCTCCCCCTCCCAGGGCAGGGAGCTGGGGCCTGGCCCTATCACCCTGGCCCTGTCACCCCTCCAGGCCAAGCTCTGAGGCCCTGTGGTGGGGCAGACAGCCCGGCCAAGAGGCACCTGACAGCTCCGCTTACCTAGTGGGCTGGGTGGGGTCGGCATGGGTGGGATCCGGCCAGGGCCACGGGGGGCGGGCAAGAGGGGCAATTTGCCCCGGGTCCCGCAGGAGCCCCCACGAGAGATTTTCAGGGCCCCTGGAGCGAGGTCCTTCACTCGCTCCAGGGACCCCGGAAAATTCTTGCAGGGCCCGGTCCCCCGGAGCTGCTTCTGCTCCCGGTCTTCCCCGGCGGGGGGTCCTTCCACTCCTAGGCTCCTGGAATTACCACCGAAGCGGGACCCGCCGCCGAGTCTTCGGCGGTAATTCGGCGGCAGGGGGTCCTTCCATTCCAGGACCCGCCGCTGAAGTGCCCCAGAGAGCCGCAGTGAGGGCCCCCGCCACCGAATTACCACCAAAGACCTGGCTGCACTTTGGGTCCTGCTTCGGCGATAATTCGGCGGCAGGGGGGTCCCCGCTGCGGGTCTCTGGGGCACTTCGGTGGCGGGGGGTCTATTCATTCTGGGACCTGCCGCCGAAGACCTCAGGCCCCCGAAATCCTCTGGGCGGCCCTGGATCCGGCAGCTGTGGATGCAGGGGAGGGACCAATCAGGGCACGGCGATGGCTCTTTCTGAGGTGCAATGTCTGGAGCAGAAAAATCCGGGACATTTCCTCTTATTTCAAATATCTGCTCAGACAGAGGAGGAGGAGGACAAAAAAAAAAGAGAGATCATGTCTGGGAAAATCTGGACGTATGATAACTCTACATTATATCATCTAGTCTAACCTCTGGTATGTCATGTTAACTCTAATCCAGTTATCTCTTTATTGAGCCCAATACCTTTGATCCAGGGGTGAAAGTAACTTAAGGGACTTACCGGTTCACAGGGGGCCGGGGTCCTGAGCAAGCAAGGTGTGTGCGTGTGTGGAGGGGCTCACTCAGAAAGCGGGGGCTTGAGTGGAAGGGGCGGGGCTGGGGCCAGACTCCCCCTGCCAGCCATTCGTGTGGCCTCGTGGAGATTTAAAGGGCCAGGGGCTTCCAGCCGCCGCTGCCAGCACTACCCTGGGGCTCAAGCAGTGATTGAAGGCAGGGGACTTGACTCAGTGACCTTCAAGGTCCCTTCCAGTTCTATGAGATAGGTATATCTCCATATTAAAAAAAAAGAAAGAAAAAGGCCGGAGCCCCAGGCCCTTTAAATCACCAACCCATGGTAGTGGTAGTGGCAGCTGGGAGCCCTGGGGCTCTGGCCACTGCCGGAAGCCCTGGGCCCTTTTAAATTTCTGGCCCCCAGGGAAGCTGCCCCTTTTGGCCCCCCTCATCAGTGGCCCTGCCGGTACGGTTGGCTGTGCACCAGCTCTTACCAGTATGCTGGACTGGCTTACTTTCACCTTTGCTTGGATCTGACTAAAATATAATTTGTGATTGGTTAAAGCATGTCTTCAGATCAAGACAGGAGGCTTTTTGGAAGACATTAAGAAATGGAGAATCCACCACTTCCCTTGGTAGTTTGTACCAATGGTTAATCATCATCACTGTTAACAATGTGTGCATAAATTTAATCTGAATGTGTCTGGCTTCAGCTTCCACCTGTTGGTTCTTGCTATGCCTTGTGTCCATTCAAGATCACATGGCACTTGTGATAACTGTCAGAGTGTTAGCTATGGTGTCTTGACCGAATTCCAACATAGATGATCACATTCAGCCTCCCTAGAACTCCCAATGAGTTTTTATTGCCAAATGATATTCCACATATCCTATCCCATCTTTTGTACTATTGCTATGTGTTCTTCTGAGTACAGGGTGTCAAATACAATGGTGACAAGAGCAACATAATGGATAAGATGGGTAGGTGGATAGACAGGCTGAACATCCACAACCCCTATTGACTTCATTTGGAATTGAAGGTACGTAGCCTCTCACAGGAAGTGCTTTGCATCTTGCAAGTTCCGGAAGAGCTGGCTGCATTTCAGTAACAAATCAGTTTTAAGGTGCCTTGAACTCCTGGCACAGAAAGATGTTATATAAATGCAAGATCATTATCATACCAGATTAGACCACACAGTAGGTTCATATGGTCCAGACTCCTATCTCTGTCAGTACCTGGTGCTTCTAAGCATTAGGTTTTCTGTTTTTGTAAAATTTAGCAATTTGGCAGGGAGATTCTTAGTGTTTCAGTAAAAAAGTATTAGGCCAGAATACAGTGGCTGGTGCTGTATAAATATCCAAGACAACTGGAGAGATACACTGGCCTTGGGCCACATTTAAAAGTTCCATTAAAGGAAAAGGGAGTTGTTTGCATGGATCAGACACAACACAGAATTAAAATCTCCTTGTAGTAAAATCTGCATAGAAATAAACATGGGGAGTATATTCAACAATAAACATCATGAAAAATGGGATCTATATAGTAAATTGTTTGCAAAGTATTGCAATGAACTGAAGTGTGTGAATGTATTCTTTCGCTCTCTCTCTTCTAGAAAGAATCAGAACAGATTAGCTGTGTGTCACAGGCCCTATATTGATATACTAACTAATCAAGTTTCTTGAACTCAAGTGGGTGAAGCCTATGCTTTTGAAATAAGAGGCCATGAGTTTTATTCCCATTGCTATAAAATTCAGAATGGCCTTACTGACCAGCATAGCGGTGGTTATGAAGCCCTAAGTAGCTAATGGTTTGTTATAATGTCATATATATTGTTTATGGCTTGATAGTCTGAGTAAGTATTATTATTTTATTTGTTACATGTAACCCTACATCCCAACTGAATGGATCTGGTTTTAGTTATGTTTCATGCTGGGAAATTTCTGGTAGTTAATTTTTCTGATGGATACTGTGAAGCTGACTAATCCATTGGAACAATCTGAGTCTGCCTGAGCACACAGCCTTGGATGGAGTTACACATTTTATGTTCTAGAATATGTATGCAAATAGCTTTTTGAAAACATTCTCATCACCATCCACATTAAAAGCAATTAACTTCCCTCACAGTGACACTTCCATGCAAAAAATATTACACAGTATGTCAGCAAAACATGAGTGCAGCCAAGTAAATCATTAGTGGCAATAACTCTGGTCTTTGAACCGTTGTTCTTCAGATGAGGTAAAAATCATTTCGAACAGAAGCACCCATAGCTGCTGTGTTCAGAGCAGGCCAAAGGCCTCTCTAGCTTGACATCACCTTTTCCATGCTGTCACACTTTCTCCTGCAAAGACTTTGGAATTCGATATTTATAGAACAGCAAGACACCCCCTCCCTCCGCCCCCACTAATATGAACAATTCTGAGCAAAGGAGGAAAATAAGTAGGGTTTACTTGGAATAAACTAAATATAGAAAGAGGAGGTAAAATCTCCCTTTTGGAAAAAAATAAAAGTAAAAATGCAAATAGTACTAAATGCTGGGAATAGATAGGAATTAAAGGTAGAAGAGAGAGAACCAAAAATGACCCTTAGGGCTTTTCTATGCTTGAAATGCTGTAGGGGCACAGCTGGAGCACTGCAGCTGCACCCTGGTGGTGCTTCAGCGTACTTTCTACCTACATTGATGAGAGGGGTTCTCTCATCAGCATAGGTAATACACCTTCCTGAGATGCAGTAGCTAGGTCAGCAGAATTCTTCCATTGACCTAGGGCTGTCTACACCAGGAGTTAGGTCAGCTTAAGTATGTCACTCAAGGGTATGGATTTTTCACCTAGAGTTTAGTATAGACCAGACTTTAGGTTTGCAGTAGTCCACATTGGGGATAATCAGCACTCTTAATTGCTGATTCATCAAAGCATTTAAGCACATATTTAAATCCCACTAAAGTCAATGGATATGTCTACACAGCTCACAGCAGTGATGCATGACTTGTGTCAGCATCAGAATATAGTTGTGTAGACAATGCAATGCTTCCACTAAAGCCCCAATTCAACAAAGCTCTTAAGCCCATGCTTAGGACCCATTGGGTACATCTATACAGTCCATGACAATGAGCCTCCTAGCCCAGATTGAAAAACTCTGGCTTGTGAGGCTCACGCTAGTGCTCTAAAAATAGCTGTGTAGACAGCGCTTTGAAGTTGTGGCCCCAGGCTGGAGCTTCAGCTCTCAACTTAAGAACATGAGAACGGCCATACTGGGTGAGTCCAATGGTCCATATAGACCAGTAGCCTGTCTTTTAACAGTGGCTGGTGCCAGATGCTTCAGAGGTAATGAACAGACCAAGGCAATCATTGAGTGATCCATCCCCTGTCATCCAGTCCCAGCATCTGGCAGTCAGAGAATTAGAATGCCCAGAGTATGGGGTTGCATCCCCTGATCATCTTAGCTAATAGCCACTGATAGACCTATTTTCCATGAACGTATCTTTTTTTTTTTTAACACAATTATACTTTTGGCCTTTAAAACATCCTCTGGCAATGAGTTAAATGGGATGACTGTGTGTTGTGTGAAGAAGTACTTTCTTTTGTTTGTTTTAAACTTGTTTATTAATTTCATTGGTGAGCCCTGGTTCATGTGTCATACGAAGGGATAAATAATACTTACTTATTCACTTTCTCTCACCATTCATGATTTTATAGACATCCATCATATTCCCCTTAGTCATATATTTTCCAAGCAGAACAGTCCCAGTTTTTTTAAATCTCTCCTCATACAGAATTAGTTCCATACCCCTAATTATTTTGTTGCTCTTCTGTGTACTTTTTCCAATTCTAACATATCCTTTTTTAAGATGGGGCAACCAGAACTGCACACAGTATTCAAGGTGTGGGCGGTACCATGACTTTAAATAGTGACATTATTATATTTACTGTCTTATGATCTATCCCTTTCCTAATGGTTCTAACATTGTTAGCTTGTTTTGCTATTTTGTTGCTCAGTCACCTAGTTTTGTGTTCTTATGAAAGGTTCTAGTGACCGTAGTGAGAGAGTGTAAGAGACCCTGTCAGCTATAGACTATCCTTCCTTTCTTTTGCGCATTAGCACTGTCTCCTTCCCCATGCCTAAAGATGCAGAAACTCACCTACAGCCCAGTGTGGGAGGAAGGCAGCTGCCAAATTGGGAGACTAACCAGCAGAGATGGGCTCAAATCAAACTCCAGATCATACTCCAAAACTTAATGGTTCCCTGAGCCTGCACTACATTGCACCAGTTTTGCACAGGTGCAATGATATTGACTTCAGGGCTAACTGAACATCCCAAATCCAAACCCACTAGTTTAGAATTTTGCAGCTAAATCCATCTCTGTAGGTCAGCATCACAAAACTTGGAAAAGAAAATATCTAGCCCTGGTAATGTGTATTTATTAACCCCTGTATATAAAAAAGGGGATGTTCATCTGAATAATTTGACATCTTCTCTGTCCAATGTGCTCTTGAAAGTCTTATAGTTACTTAACTGAACTATGTTTTAATTAATTGTGCTGTGCTAAGAGCTGATATTGCGCTCCTTGTACGAGACATATTAAGAAAATATCCCAGGACAGTATTACACTCAAATATGCAAATTATTTGCATATCTAACTTGTACACACAAATAACCAACTAACAGTATTGCTAGTACTTGCAATTTAGACATGTAAATCCATACCTACTTTTGTGTGCATATCGGTACATGCATCAATCTGAAAATTCTGGCTCTGAGCTTCTGAGTAAAACTGCAAGAACTGTTCATTAGAAATAATTTATTTGGCAAATTTAGACCTTTTTAATTGTTTTGTTTGTTATTTGATTAATAGAGTTTAGGAACCATGTTTCAGCCTGTTGGATTTTTTTAACTACTCATACTGAGTATTCAGAGTTTACTGTTGGAGCTGGATGACTGGCCTGCAAAGTCACATGATATGGTTTCTACCTTCTGACCTCAAATAAACAGAGAATACTCTTGATCATTAACAGCTACTTGTATTCACACAAATACCTCATCACCACCACTTCCGCAGTGTTTATGCAAACACAACACAGTGGCACAATGTTCGCAGAAAAGCAGACAAAAAATGGTCTGATTATGACTGGATCAAACTGAGCTCTGGATTTAGTGAGCACACTCACAAATATTTCTGCCTATTGTTCTCAAACTCTGGTTCTGTCTAGAACAGTCCTCTGTGCTAATGTGGTTAATGCTGTAAGCAATGCAGGTGCAGTCATGCTCTTTATTTCTTGTACTTGGTGCTTGAAATCTATTATGCACATTCTTCTGCTTAAAGCCTGACAAGGTGGTGGTTGTATAAACTGACACCCATATATTTGGAAGACTTCAGATTTCTTATGACAAATTAATTTCATCTTTTTAATACTCTGGCCCATTTGAGGAGTTAATTTACAGGATGAATGTGGACTCAATTTTTCTATTTCATGTGTATCCAAACAGGAGCTTTCTTTTATTATAATAGTGCCCACTAGCACTGCTGTATGTTAAGGTTTGTTACCATTTCTGTGATAGAAACCTCACATTTCAGCATTTGTTGCTAGACCATAAAAAATAGACAAGATTTAAAACCTGACATGAACAAAAAAACACCGTGTCTTTGTTTTCAAGTCACAGGAGAGCAAAAGCAATGAGTTGCTGAGTTCAGGTGTTTCTTTTATACCACTATCACTCAAAAATGATTTTGTCACTTAAGCTGATGTGGTGGAGTCCTGTCGTTTATAATGCACGTGAGTCCATGGAGCTATTTTATGGGGAGGGGAAAGTGGCTAGGTTTATTTTGTCTAGAAGTGTGGGTCATTGCCTGGCCCAAATCCTGCTTGACTTATTTGCATAAATAAATGTGTGCTGTTGGGCCTAACCCTGCTCTGTTTGAAACCACTAGGGTTGTGCTGTGATTGTGTACTACAATTCATATCAGATGCAGTACCAGCCTGTTGGATTGAGAACACCACTGGGAACAAGAAACACCTGATCTCTAATCCCACTCCTGACAGTGACTCCCTCTGTGGCTGTGGGCAAGTCACTTAACATCTCTGTGCCTCATGTTGCTCATCTGTATAATGGAATAATAATAATAGCTGTATTGCAGGGAGTAGTGAGGATTCATTTGTTTATATTTGTAAAGCCCTTTGTTGGCAAGGAGCACTACACGCATGCTAAGTATCTCTTCCCACACCCCTTTACACTGCCTAGCTCCACCCAGTGCTTTCTCTTGACTGTTCCGTCCTCCCACACCCAACTCCATGCCTTCTTTCATGCAGGCCTGTATGCCTGGAATAGCTTCCTAATTAATGCTTGCAACTGTCCTCCCAGTCCCATGAAGGCCTACCTCGTGTCACAGAATCAGTGCCTAGTCCTACCTACCTAGTATCACAGAATCACCGGGCTAATGCTCTGGAACTACTCCATACAAAGCCAGTCAGGACTCTGGGGTAGCATGCATCCTCTCTCTGCGCATATTGTCACCAGGGCAACAAGCTGACCCAGTTTCGACCTTCCTGGGTCTGACCTCAGAGCATTCAGCATCCCCACCCTCAGAAGGGCACTGCTAGCAAGTTTGGATCATAATATTTAGGAGTCCAAACCTTGGGCTATTGCCAAAGAATATACAATGCAACTCAGGAGGAGGTGTGCAATGTTGGCTTTATGTCACCTTTGTACTCCTCCAGTCCTGGGCCAGCTGTGCACCTGAAGGCTGCTCTAATTTGTGTCAGGTGACCAAAGATAGTGGTCAGGTGGGAGTAAGGGAGGGTCAGCCATACCCCTTGACCACATCCTCTATTTTGGATGTAAAGGGGGAGAGTGGTGTGTTCTGAGTTTGTACAGCACCTAGCACAATAGGACCGTGGTCTGTGACTGGGGCTCTTAGGCATCAGTGCAATACTACTACTAATAAATATAACAATAATAATAGAAACTGCTGTGTAAACCTGTAGAGGATCCATCTATGCTTGAGTGATGTCCCTAAGGCTGTCCCAAGCCCTGGCAGGCCCCTTCCTGCAGTGCTAGGGCCTTGAATCCCCCCTCCCTGTGGGGCAGAAGCCCCAGCCGGTGCCTCCCCATAGGGCTGGAGCTTCGAGCCCTGAAACCCCCTTTCCCGCAGGGCTGGAACCATGAGCCCTGGCTGGTGCCTCTTGTGGGGTTGGAGTCCCAAGCCGCGGCAGGCGCACTCAGCTCTTGAACTTCTGAAGATTATTGTATGCAGCTTGGAGAGTGAGTAAATTTTCCCACCCCTCATATATAGAACAGTATAAATGAGTCATTGTATGAAATTTAAGTTTTTACTGACTTTGTCAGTGTTTTTTATGTAGCCTGTTGTAAAACTAGGCAAATGTCTAGATGAGTTGATGTACCCCTAGAAGACCTCTGTGTATACCGAGGAGTACATGTACCCCTGATTAAGAATCACTGAGGTCTGAAATCTATCATTTGCACACAACTTATACACAACAAGAGGCAGAACTGACAGGGGTGGCTCTAGCGTTTTTGCCGCCCCAAGCACGGCAGGCAGGCTGCCTTCAGCAGTGCACCTGCGGGAGGTCTGCCGGTCCTGCGGCTTCAGTGTACCCGCCGCCGAATCTGCGGGACCGGGGACCTCCCGCAGGCAAGCCGCCAAAGGCAGCTGACTGCTGCCCTCGCAGGGACCAGCAGGGAACACCCCGCGGCTTGTCGCCCCAGGCACACACTTGGAGCACGGGTGCCTGAAGCCGCCACTGAGAACTGAGCCCCCTTTGAAATTTTAGCCTTCAACTTCTCATCCTTTGCCCATAGAAGTGAGTAGCAATGCTTCAATTTACACCAGTGGGTACAAGGTCAAGCCCTCAAGCCCTCAGTGCCTGTGACACAATTATATTAGCACTTGAGGTGCACATTATTTGAGGAACATTCTAATAAGAACTTGGTGGGGTTATGACATAGCAGTGAATGTATCTTCCCACATCTTCCATTCCCCTTTGCTACTGCAGTCACTAAACCAATGCTATAATTACACTTGATCCCAGATATGGATTAACACAGGTTATTTTATATTTAGAATGAACTTCATTCAGTCAAACTTTGTTCCTTGGTTACAAGTTAATGTTATTTCCTTTTGAGTCTGATATTTTTGCTTTGAGTCTTACTTCAAGTTCTGAGTAGCTTTACTACTCAGATCCTGGCATTATCATGCTTATTCTGTGAGATACATGGATGCATCTTGGCTTCCTGAATGTATTTATTTTCCCCAATAATATTCCATAGTTTCCTTAGCTAAGGAAGACCCTAGAACAGTTCAGCACTAGCCTTTACTAGCCTTGTGTATCAGGAAGCCAGGAGTGAACTTTTTCTGTGGGCATTTATAATCAGTGACTATTTAGTTGCATAAAAATCATTTCTTGCTCAACTTGATCATGTCAATAGATTATGACAGGGTGCAAATAAAGAAATGAATAGCAGGGAGAAATTCTCGGAAGGGCACTGCTAGCAAGTTTGGATCATAATGTCAGGAGTCCATACCTTGGGCTATGCCCAAAGAATATATAGTGCAACTCAGAAGGAAATGTGTAATAGTGGTTTTATGTCACCTTTGTACTCCTCCAGTCCTGGGTCAGTTGTGCACCTAAAGGCTGCTCTAATTTGTGCCAGGTGACCAAAGATAGTGGTCAGGTGGGAGTAAGGGAGGCTCAGCCATACCCCTTTGCCCTTGGCCACATCCTCTATATTGGATGTAAAGGGGGAGAGTGGTGTGTTCTGAGTTTGTACAGCACCTAGCACAATAGGGCCGTGGTTTGTGACTGGGGCTCTTAGGCATCAATGCAATACTACTACTAATAAAAATAACAATAATAATAGAAACGTCTGTGTGAACCTGTGGAAGATCCATCTATGCTGGAGTGATCTCCCTAAGGCTGTCTAAAATGGCGTTAGAGCCACTTTGTGCCAGTGGAGTTGTGCAAAGTGGCCACAGCTCAGCCCAGGATCAGGGGTTATTTAAAAAAAACAAAGCTAGTATTACCAGAAATGTTTTGGTTTTTACATTCAAATACAAATATTTAAAGGTAGACATTTCCCTGCTGTGTTTTCTCAGTCCAGTTTCTGTCATGTTGCACTAAGGACTTGAGAACCGCAAAGTGAAAGTGATTAGAAATGAAACTAACTGAGGAACATAGTTTAACCAGCCCAGCTCAGTGAAAACTGCCTGCAGGCCAAGATAAGAGGAAATTGCATTTTAATAATTATTTCCATTTGAAGCGCTAAGTGACATGATTCTTAAACTTTTCTGTGCTGTGGGCCACTTCCTAAATTTCAGACCATCTTTATTCCCAGCCCCTATTCTTTACACTAGTGGTTCCCAAACTTGTCCCACCGCTTGTGCAAGGAAAGCCCCTGAGGGACTGGGCTGGTTTGTTTACCTGCCACGTCTGCAGATTCAGCCGGTCGCGGCTCCCAGTGGTCATGGTTCGCTGCTTCAGGCCAAATGGGAGCTGCTGGAAGCGGCACAGGCCAAGGGACATACTGGCCACCGCTTCCAGCAGCTCCCATTGGCCTGGAGCAGCGAACCACATCACTGGGAGCCGCAATCAGCCGAACCTGCGGACGCGGCAAGTAATCAAACCAGCCTGGTCCTCCAGGGGCTTTCCCTGCACAAGTGGTGCAACAAGTTTGGGAACCACTGCTTCACACTATATCTTCTGTGTGGCAAGTGGGGAGTTTAGTTACATGAATAAAGACTATGAGGACAGAATCAAGGAGACAAGACGAAAATGAATTCATTTCAACGCAAGGGGTGCAGGAGCTTGGTTACATCTGAAGATAGGCCTGAGGTGTGAAATTCAAAACTGGATTCCAATTCCTACATAGTTTGAGACTGTTTTGATTTTGGAAGTGATATGCTGCCAATAGTTAAGACTCCCTCCCACAAACATTTCCCCCACTAGCCTGTATTTAACTCTTTGCTCAGTGGAACACGTGAACAGGAGTGAAAGACTTGTTGAAATAGAGGAATTAACATATCAGATCAGACCAGTGGTACATTTAGTCTAATAATCTCTCTCTCTCACTAGCCAAAATCAGGCACTTCAGAGGAAGATGTTAAGATCCTCTTAATAGAAAGCTATAGAAGTTAGTGTGTAATCTGTGCCATGAAGGATTTATATCTCATATTTTAAACAAATCTTATCTAATGTAACAGTGAATATTCTCATTATCCATACACGTCTAATCTTTTTTAAAATCCTACGAAGCTCTGAGTCTCAGTGATGACTTGTGGCAGTGAGTTCTACAGGTTAATTATGCATTTTGTTTAAAAAATATATTTTTTGCAGTATCCCCTGGAATAGCCTCTTTGTCATATATTATGAGAAGGTAAATAGGAGTGCCTGATTTATTATATCTGTTTAATTCATTATATTGTTTACCTGAATCATGTCCCCTCTTATTCATCTCCTCTTTAAACTAAACAGTTTTAAATAAAGATATATAGATATAAAGATAAATCTTTTCATCTCTCTTCATATGGAAATTGTTCCATGTCTCTAATAGTTTTCATTGCCTATCTTTGGACCATTTCTATTTTTGCTGTATATATGCATATATGTTTAGTTAGGTTGACAGGAACTGAGCATTCTAAGTGAGGGCATACCATTGATTTATATAATGGCATTTTAATATTGACATGATTTATTTTCAATCACATTTTTTATACGGTCCAACATTTTGCTTGTTTTGACTTCCACTGCTTACCAAGCAGAGGTTTCCATTAAGCTTGTCATACTTACAGTGTATGGTAAAATCTTGAAATGGGAGTTTTGCCATTGAGTTCAATGGAGCCAGAATTTTACCTCTGGTTTTATTCTAAGTTATTAATTTAAAATCTAGCAGTGCATCTCAGTAGTCCAAAATTTTTCCTTCCAGTGTACAATGACTTGCATAATTCAATACTGAGTGTCATCTACCACTGTGTTGCCCATTCACCTAGCTGTGTGAGGTCCCTCTGAAGTTCCTCACAATCTTTCATAGGCTTCGCTAACCTAGGGAATTTTGTGTCACTTGTAGTTTTTGCCACCTTACTGTTCACCCCCTTTCGGAGATCATTAATAAATATATTAAACAACACTACTCCTAGTACAGAACCATCTGGCACTCCACTGTTAAGCTTTTGCCATGTGAAAATTGACCATTTTTCCTAATCTTTTTTTTTCCTGTTAGCCAATTTCAAATCTCTGACAGTACATTATGTCTCATGCCATCGCCACTTTGTTATTTAATAGCTTCTTGTGAGGGACTTTGTCAAATGTTTTTTGAAAATTCAAATAAACTATAACCACTGGATTTCCTTTATCCACTATCTAGGAGAGCCTGGAATGTTTTCCCTTGGAAAATGTTTGAAAGTACCTGCTATCTGGTGCAATCTGGTGCATTCCACAGAAAAGAGATTTTGCTCCTCCAAGGCATTTTTATGAGCCCTAGGGTAAGTCATCTCTTGTAGGGATAAATTAGCAGTATCCAGAGATGGGCTAATACCATCAGAGACAGACAGTATTGATATGTCTTCACGGCAGAAAAACCCTGCCTCAGTGAGTCTCAGAGCCCAGGTCTGCAGATACCAAAAATATTCATGTAGATATTTGAGCTCAGGCTCTGAAGCCCAAGGAGGTAGGTGGATTTCAGAGCCCAAGCTCCAGCCCAAGCTTGATTGTCTACACAGCTATTTTAGTGCCATAGTGTGAGCCTGTCGGTTGACTCACTGCCACAGGCTTTTTGTTTTTGTGTTTTTGTTTTGTTTTTTGTTATGTAGACGTAGACATACTCCGAGAAAGCACCTCAACCTTTTGAAAAGGTCAGTGACAAACTCTTTAATATTTTGACCTATCATCCACAGCTAATTACTTCAAGGTGAAAAGGTATCTCTTTCAAAACATTTCGATTGGTATTTTCTTCTTGCGAGGCAGGGGGGAGGAGGGGAGGGATGTGACACCCATGGCAACTCCAAAAAAGCCAGCTGTCAGACACTCCTTGGGAAGTGCATGGTGTAAGAGTCATCAATAAACCAATGCCCATTTCTGCCAGACCTGAAGAAGAATCCTGCGTAACTTGAAAGCTTGTCTCTTTCACTAACAGAAGTTGGTCCAGTAAAAGATATGACCTCATCCACCTTGTGTCTCTTCTGTTGATGTCAGTCCTGATTTTTCAAAGGCACCTTAACTTTACGCATGTGACTAGTCCCATTGACTTCAGTGGGATGACTCACATTCTTGAAGTTAAGCACGTGCATAAATTCCATCAGGATTAGGGCCTTAATAGTCTTGGTAGAAAGCTTACCAGGTGGAGCAGTCAGAAAACAGGTCTGAACCAGTCCCTCCTGGAAAAAGAACATTTCAACTCTGATGTTCTTGCAGTTAAATATTAAAATATCTTAATAAATACTTATGTGCCTCCAGTCTCTTAACTATTAGTCTGGACACAACAAGATTAAATAAATTGACAGTACACCTAAGTGCTAGTCCGTACCCAGCCTTTAGTCTCATGCTACGAATGCCACCTAGGTGTGATCTTATTATGAAATTAAGCACACACTCTGTTGTGTCTTTTATAAAACTTATAAAGTTAGATTCATGGCTGCATCAATAATTATTTTTCAGTGGTCCTGCATGAAGAGCCATATGCTATGTATTTATGCTGTGCACTGTGTGTATATGTGGGTGTGTTGATTTAAAATGTATACATTGCTACCACACACATATCCTTATGGTCCATTATAATACTTCCACTGACTTTAAAGGGCGCATGATCAGACCTAAACATTGCAAAACTGAGTATTTGAAAAATGGGAAAAAATCATGAATTTTTTTGACTGGGGTTGCAAAATAAAGTAACTCTCAGACACTCCCTGCATGGCACAGCTACCATCACGTACCATCTCTCTTAAATAAAATATTTGATAGTGATAATAGGAAGAGCTGCAGGGAAAATGAAAGTGCAAACTAACTAGGACTGAATAACAAAGAGTCAGATGCTGAGAGATGCTGACCATCACCAGCCTTACAGGGGAAGTGCTCTACACACACAGGATTGGACCACTAGATAGTCTCCTCTTTGACACCTGAATTGAAAGTGCCGGGATCTACAAAGATATTGGTAAAACTCATAAAATGCTGGCTGGACTTTTAATGTCCTGGCACCATTCTGTAATTTGTTGAAGCTGGCAGAACAAATATCATCCCCCCAAACTGGGTACCAGTTCCATGCTAGGGGTCTGTAGAAACTGTCAGAGGCAGACTTTGATAAAAGTCCAGCTGAGTACTTCCAAAAAGTGCTGTTAATTTTTGTTCAGGGGTGAAGGAGTGCTCTGAGAATTCTACCTATTTTCTTCTACTCCTTTACGTCCACACTATGCTACCCTTTCTAATGTTTGGTAGCACCTTACTTTGCAAGTAGTCCCAATTGACACTTACAGAACTTCACATGGGGTCAGATTCTTCTCAATGGCCTTGTCTTTATTAGGGAAAAAAAGGTGTGTTCTTAACCAGGGCCGGTGCAAGAATGTTTTGCGCCCTAGGCGAAAATTCCACCATGCGCCCTCCCCCCCGCTGTGCCCCCACCCTGAGGCACCTCCCTCACGGCAGCTCCCCCCCTCCGCCCTGAGGCACCCCCCACCACCCCAGCTCACCCCTGTTCCGCACACAAGCACAAGCACCCCGAGCACACCTTCGCTGCTTCACTTCTCCCGCCTCCCAGGCTTGGGGCACCTAAGCTGATTGGCGCTGCAAGCCTGGGAAACGGGAGAAGTGAAGCAGCTCACCCCTGCCCCGCCTCCTCCCCAAGCACGCCGTGGCTGCTTCACTTCTCCCTTGCTGCAGGCGGCCCTCCCCGCGCTCCCCTTCCCCAGCTCCCTCCGTCTAAATGCCGGCGGCAATCAGGGTGGCTGAAGATCTGGCCGCCGCGGTCGCTGCCAAAGAAAATGGCACTCCCCAAATGCCAACACCCTAGGCGACCACCTAGGTCGCCTAAATGGTTGCACCAGCCCTGTTCTTAACTTGATGTTGCTAACTTGTGGTAACTTACTTGAGGTCAAATTCTAGTGAAGCTAAGGCAGTTTGCAGTTTTCACATGAGTTAGCAGGTCAAGCGATGAGTTATTGTATTGCAATTTGGCTTTCAAACTTTTAGCCCCAAATTCTAAGGATTACCCATGAAAAAATATGTTTGCACAACTGCATGACTAATCTGCATTGGTAATTGTTGCAGTTGTGTGCATATAGTGATGGCTACTGTGCGGGTAAACAGCCAGTGAGAAATCTAAACTGTTGTTTGCCTGCATTTAGGACAACAGAGTAAACAACTGCAGAAGTTGCATGTTTGGTTACGCTCACACTTTTGCATGAGCAATTGTGTAGGTGCAGTTCTGAAAATGGGGACCCTAACTCTTGTCTATGTTGTCTACAAACTTTATTTTTGTTCTTCCTTATCCTTTCTATCCCTGTACGTGCAGCCTTAGTTATACACCCTTCAAATCTGGACTGTAACAAGTCGATATATTTGTATGCAGCTTGTGGCACTGACTGACAAAGTCAAAAGACAAATATGTGATCCCTTTCATTGCATTGTCTTTTATTCATAAATTATTGCACCTTCTTACACATTTACAGGAAGCAGCATGTGGAAATATTGTGCCCAGTTCATCTCTTTATAGTTCTATGCTGCTAGCTGCTTCCTCCTGCTCCAAAATGTCAATCTGTTCTGGATTTGCACCCTGCATTCACCAGTTTATACTTTTCATTAAACCTGTGTGTTTACTGACACAATAGAATATATTAACTATTTGTTCAGGGCTATTACCACCAAACTAGCTGGTACCCCATCCACTGTGGGCTAGATGCACACAATCAAACAAGACTATTAAGCAGGGATGCTATTACAGCATCTGTTTCGGCAGGCAGTGATCCAGTTAAAAAAAGCCATCAGGACTTCCCGCAGAACCTGAGGCTAGCCTGGGTTACCAGCAGAATCTATACCTACCTGGCAGACATAATGTTGCTAATATGGCCTGGAACAGACCCAGGTGCAATATGAGAGACAAGTACAGCAGCTCCCTGTAGAGCAGGGGGTCTCAAACTTAATTGTACTACGACTCCCTTCTAACAACAAAAATTACTATATTACTCCAGAAGGGGGCCCGAAGCTTGAGCCCACCTGAACCCCACAGCCCTGAGTGGGAGGGGGTGGGGCAAAGCTGAAGACCTCATGCTTCAGATTCAGCCCCAGCGGTGGGGATCAGGCTTCAGGCCTGGGCCCCAGCAAGTCTTAGCCAGCCATGGCAACCCCCTTTTAATGGGGTCACAAACCACTTTGCGGTCCCAACCCACAGTTTGAAAACCGTTGCTGTAGAGGTATTTGAGGAAGAGCAAAGAAGCAAAGGGCCCTTCTCCTTGGACCCTGAAGTCCTAGCCTTTCCCCATTTCCTTCAGTATTCACCACCTCTGAGATGTCAGCTCTTTCTAGCTGACAATTCTCCAGCTCTGCTAGATAGCGGGAAATGTCCTACTGAGGCACCAAATCATGCAGAGCTGAAGAAGTGGAAATCACTGTGCAAGAGGAATTGAGTGGGAGCAGCAGAGCATAGGAGAGGGAGGCAGGGCTGCTGGGAGGATGTCTGGCTTACTGGATATTAAAATTCGTATCCTCTCTGCTTCACCTATGTGAAATTCCTCATCTCTCTGCCTTCTTCCTTCTCCATTCCTCCACAACCCCTTTTCTGTCCCCCCTCCCTGCACTTGCTCTTCACCTTTCCTTCTCATTTCTGTCACCAGAACACTCCTGCTTTCTACCTTTCCGTCCATCAAACAGCAAAATCAAAGGAACAGATTAAGGGCCCTGTGTACCTTGCAATGTGCTTCTCCCCCTCTCTACAGAGTGATGCCCCGTCTCCTTAAAGTATTTTGAGTGTGCTGCTGGTGGCTGTCCTTCATAGGCACTTTCTGAACAGCCTTGCACCACTGCTCTTCCTCTTATGTGTGGTGAAAGAGCAGAGAAAGACAGAGGAAAGTGGAGGAGCAGCAGCACTGCAGGGTAGGCGTATATCACTGATGGGGTCTTAGCAGCACTGAGTCATAAACATTGAGAGGGGCAAGAGACATAATTACAATCAGTAAATACTTTGACTTTATGTTATACCTTCCAACCAAGTTTCTCAAAGGAAAGGTGAGGGTTATTATTGTCAATTTACAGATAAGTTTGTGACTCATGGGGTTATTCTTAGTGTGGAAGTCTCCAGACTAAATATAGTTATTTTTATTTATTTATTACTTATTTGTATTCCTGTCACTCCCTAGGAACTCCACCTGAGATCCAGACTGAATAAAGGCTTGCCTCCACTTAAATGTTTTGCTATTCTTCCAATACCAATATAGTTAAAGTGCCAGATTCCACCCCCTAGTGTGGATGCAGTTATATGGTATAGAAGTGCTTATACTAGTATAGTTTATTCTGGTTCAGGAAGGCCATCTCTGCACTAGAAACAAATGACAGTATAGGAATACCAGGATACTATACTGACAAAGCATTCCTGCCTAAAGCTGCAAAACTGAATGTAATAAAACTACCCCTCATAAGCAAAACAAGCTATACCAGGCATAAAAGCACAGTTTTACTGGTGTAGCTACATCTACCTCAGGGGCTTCTGCCAGCACAGCTATGTCAGTCAGAGATCACACCTCTTACACCCCAGCTCAACACAGCTATGCCAGCAGAAGTCTGTCGTGTAGGCATAGCCTAAATGAGAAAAGCTATACCAATATAAGGCACTTTTATACTGATATAAATATATCTACACTAGGGCTTTTACCAGCATAGCTATGCTGGCAAAAATTCACACCCCTACCGAACATAGTTGTTCTGGTAAAAAGTTTTAAGTGTAGACAAGCCCTGAGAGACTGCCACTGCCCCAAAGAGCTTACAGTCTAACTAGACCAGAGGTGGGCAAACTATGGTCCACGGGCCACATTTGGCCTGCGAGACCCTCCTGCCCAGCCCCTGAGCACCTGACTCGGTGCTCTGCAGCTGCGCTGTGGCGTGGCTGGCTCCAGCCGGGTGGTGCGGCTGTAGTGCTGCCAGCCACCAGTGCTCCAGGCAGCGCGGTAAGGTGGCAGGGAGGACGGGTTGTTGTATACAGGGCAGGGAATTCAGGGTGTAGATAGGGGTCAGGGTGATCAGAAGGTAGGGAACAGGGGGGTTGAATGGGGGCAGGGTTCCCAGGAGGCAGTCAGGAAGGAGGGGGAGTTGGATGGGGTGGTGTGGGGCAGTTAGGGCAGGGGTTTCAGGGGCAGTCAGGGCACAGGGAGCAGGGGGGTTGGATAGAGGGCAGGGGAGTTCAGGGTGGTGGTTGGAGATGGATGGGGTCGGGGCGGTCAGAGGGCAGGGAACGGGGGGTAGAATGGGTGCAGGAGTCCTGGGGGGCAGTCAGGAAGGAGAGGGGGTTGGATGGGGTGGCAGGGACAGTCAGTGAGTGTTCTGGGTGTGGTCAGGAAACAGGGAGTGTGGGGGGTGGAAGGGGCCTGGCTTCCTGGGGGGGCCATCAGGGAATGAGGGTGTTGGATGGGGCTGGGCTCCTGGGGGAGCCATCAGGGAATGGGAGGGGTTGGATGGGGTAGGAGTCCCGGGGGGCCATCGGGGTGAGAAGCTGGGGGGAGGGGATAGAGGGTAGGAACTGGGCCATGCCTGGCTGTTGATGGAGGCACAGCTTCCCCTAACCATCCCTCCATCCAATTTCCGAAACCTAATGCGGCCCTCAGGCCAAAAAGTTTGCCCACCCCTGAACTAGACAGTGTGTAACATACAAGCCAGGTAATCAGTGTAATGGTTTGCAAATATCATGTTTGTGTCATCATGTTCTTGTTGGCTGGCTTCATTCTTTTTCTACTTATTTGGATGGAGTTTTGTTGGGGGGAGAGGTGGGATTAGCTAACCACACAGGCAAAGGGCAGGAGAGGGGATGCTGAAGAAGGGCTAAAGAAATAGGGGAGCAGAAGGGGAACATGGAGGGCAGGGGTGACTAAATAGACTAGGAAGTGAATAGACTGGGAAGGCTAGGGCAAGAGGGAGCTCAAGCAAATAGCCAATCAGCAGAAAGAAAAGAATGTCCAGAGTGAAATCTGTAATAAGCATCTGGGCTTTGGTGACAACATCAGTGTCTGACCGACCCTACTACAGCTGTTGTTTCTGCTCCTGCTGGCAGTTTCTCTCCCAATTAAACATATATGCAGGCTAGAAAATTGATGGCAACAGTGTATCACTTTTGGCCTTTCCTGGACCTGGTAAGAAAGTGATGACACCTCCTCCTCAATTATTGGGAGTGGACTACATCCACCCTGACTGAATTGGCCTTGTCATCACTGGTTCTCCACTTGTAAGGTAACTCCCTTCTCTTCATGTGCTAGTATATTTATGCTTATATCTGTAATTTTCACTCCATGCACCTGAAGAAGTGGTTTTTTACCCATGAAAGCTTATGTCCAAATAAATCTGTTAGTCTTTATGGTGTCACCGGACTCCTCGTTTATGTCAGGAGAGTTGTTCAACAGGTCTGTCAAAGGAATGTGTATTTGATTTTCTGACAAGCCCAGTATTCAGACAAAGACAATGAAGGTCTGTGTTAACACATAAGCAGTAGACAGACCCTCAAGACTGCAGGGGGGGGAGATGGCAGGAAACAGAGTAAGTTGCATTTCAGGAAACACAAGTAGGGGAAAAAAGAGCATGGAACTTCCTTCACTGTCAGACTCCATGTTGTCTTCCTCACTGCTTGAATAAACTTTACTTTGAGGGGTAACTCTCAGAAGAATGCATTTCAAAGGTCTATAAAGATAGGGGATCTGAATCTCAAGTGATAAGCAACTGAATCAACTGATTGTATACAATGTTATGGTATTATAAGGGTATATGGAGTGAGGTCTTTTCCGAAAGCTAATGACACATTGGTGATTGATATAATTGTGAAATGTATGTAATAACACTATGTACGGAATTATGTATAGCCATGGATATTAGGCTATACAAATCTGCCCAGACAGCTGGGAATGTCAAAGCTATCTACCTGTCTCCTATGTAAATAAGCACGGTGGAATGAGAAACAATGGAAGCCTCATTTACATAGAAATCATACAGCAGGATGAGAAACTCACAGTAGGGGAAGAACAGCATGAGTTCATCCTGCCTCTTGAAAGAAAGTCACTGAACTTTGGAAGGTATAAGCAAGGAGGGAAGTCATCTTGGGCATCCATCACTAAACAGACAGAAGAGGCCAGAGCTCTTGCAAGCTAAGAAATATGGATCCTTCAAAGAAAGGGTGAGAGGAGAAGCTGAATTCTCTGGAACTGAATATAGGTGAGAAATTTGCTTAGTCAAAGATCTTTCATCTGCAAAGAGAAGGAAAACCAACCCCATTTGCTTTGTGGAAGGTCCTGACTGAGGGAAAGTCAGCCATTGCCGGGAGGAAGAATAACTGGTGAGAGAAACCATCTTGAACAAAGCCTTTATCTTGCTAGATTAAGTTTTAGACTTTTAGATGTGTGTTTTCATTTTTATTTGCTTGTAACCCTTTCTAACTTTATTCCTTTTATGTAGCATCACTGTCTCCAGCTATATCTTATTGTTAATAAGTTTGTTTTATTTTACTAGAAACCAACTCAGTGCTGTGCTTAAAAGGATGGGTGTATTTACCCCAGTTAAGTTAATAAGCTGTGATGTGGTTTTGTCTCTTTACAGGAGTGATTACTCTTATTATTTCTTTGAGCTATTCAGGACGGGGCTGGGCACTTCAGAACACATGGTTTTGGGGAAATTCAGGACTGAGATCGTGTTGGGGCCACCTTGCTAGTTGTTACCAACAAGACTGGTAGAAGCCAAAGTGAGGCTGTGGGGCTGTAGACAGGCTGCTGGGGTCAGAGTTACTCAAGCAGGGCTATTTAGCACACAGAAACTCAGGGTGTGATCTGCATTCTTGTAGACTGATTGTGAGTGTCCCAGACCGGCTGAGTGTCCAGTAGCAAAGCATTGTAAAGGCACTCAGCATTGCGGAACAAGTGGTGACACAGCCCCTCACTGCTCTGGATTGCACCCCTGAACCTTGACCAGACAATAAAAGGAGGTAATCAGGAATAGCTAATAGTTAATTTGCTTTAAATTCACATCCTGCTTTATTCTGGATTAATTTCATGTATACACAAACCAATGTAATAGGAAAGCAAAAAGCACACTTCTGTAGTGTGAGTTGAATTGAAGGGTAATTTGAAGATGCTACAGCACCAGAGGATAATTTTCAGCCAGTGTAGAATGGGAGAGAAGGATAGTTTGTAGATGTTTGTAGACATTGCATGGGTGTTACAGTGTAAAACCCCAGAGGAGCAGACACATGTGCATGCTGAAATGCAAGGGGGAGAAGAGGGGATACTTTTCAGAGGCTCCCTGGGTGTTGTAACCTGAGTGGGAACAGAAGAGAATTGACAGAGGGTTCCAACCTGGGTATTGCAGTAGGACTGGGAGGGGTGGGTAAATTGCAGATAATTCCTGAGTGCTGTAGTGTGAGCATAGGGTAATGTGTAGACTCTCTCTAGGAGCTGAAGCAAGAGTGGGGGAACTTTATAGAGGCTCTCTGGATGCTGGAGTGAGAATGGAGGGCACTTAGCAGATGCCCTTGTAGCTCAGTGATATGTGCTGCAAAGAGATACCCCCTTGTTTTCAAACTATAGTACTCCCAGAGTGCTACAGAGTGAGTAGAAGGGTGTTTTCAGGGAGTCCCTGAATTCTGCAGTGTAAACTGAGTTTAGTTTGTGGACATCCGCTGAGTGTTTCATTATAAAACAAGGGGTGTTTGCAAATGGTTCCCAGTACTGCAGTGTAGGCAGAAAGGACTTCGCAGATGAAGCCTAGTCGTTCTGCAGTGTAGGCTGAGGGGCGCTTGTGGCGTGTCCCAGTTCTGCAGTGTGGGCAGAGGGGAAGTTGGGGCGGGTCCCTATTCTGCAGTGTCGCCGGAGCGGAGTTTGCAGACGGTCCCTGCTCCGCCGCCTCTCTCGGGCCCCGCCCGCCCCGCGCGCCGGTGCCGTTCGGCGGGGGGAGCGCAGCCGGCTCCTCATTCATGCGGCGGGGCTGGGAGCTGGCGGCGGGTGATCGGCCGTAGAGCGCGGAGCCGCCCCCTCCCCGCCTGTGAGTGGCCGCGGGCTCGGGCAGGCGGATCGGAGCGGATCGGGGGCCATGCGGTGGCTCCGGGGGGCCTGGCGGCTGCTGCCCCGGCGCTCGCTGGTGGCCCTGCTCTTCCTCTTCTCGCTCTCCTCCTCCTTCCTCTACTTCGTCTATGTGGCGCCCGGCATCGGTGAGAGGCCGCGGGGGGCTGGACGCGCTGGGCTGGGGGGTCGCCTGTGGCCCTGCCCCTCCCCCCGCTCACGCGGGCGGGACCGCCTGCCCCCCTCCCCGGAGCGGGCCCCCCGGAGCGGGCCGGGGCAGCGGCAGGGGCCGGCGGGAGCGGGGCCAACCCCGCATGATCCGCGCCCGCCAGAAATTTCCAGAGAGCCCGGCCCAGAGAGCCTCGTTCCCCCTCGGAGTCCCGGAATCCTCCTGCTTTGGCCAGGTCGTGACACCGCCCAGGGCTGGCCGGCACCTGGCACCTCCGGGGGCGTGTGGTGTGGCCAGAGACCCGGCTGTGTAGGGCGTGTGGCTAAACAGGCAGCTTTGGGGGTTGCCCCCGAGGCTTCCCAACGTCTTGGGGCAAGGCCGCCGAAAGGAGGTGGTTTCTGCTCGTACGGTTTTAGCCAGGGGTAGCTAATGGGGTAACACTGCAGGGAGGGCAGGAAATGCTCCGTAATCCACCCTAGAACTTGGGGTGGTTTTTTTCTTTTCAAAATAGGAAAATGACACAACCTCTATGTCCGCTGTGTTCCCTCGTGCCGAGGGGCGGGGAGAGCATTGGAAGAGGAAGCAAGTTTGTAAAGCCAATGAGCAATGACACCATTTTCCCTTTCAAACTGCCGTTCACTGGACAGCTATTAGCTGTGTGCAATTAGACCATTACTAATTCAGTCTGGTGACTAGGGGTCTTACTGCTAACTACCGAGTTATGAAAATGGTAACTGTTTGTTTTTAAAAAACCAAGAATGCTGTATTTCCAGATGTTCTCCAGTTGATTAGTTTGACAAGTTTGGTTTCTAATCCAGTACACGGTATACTAGGTATATCTTGTGAAAGAGTGAACGTACTTCTTCAGAGACCACACCACATCCTGATAAGCCTTTTCTGAGAAAAGGACTCAGGCAGTTTTCTTGTGTTTTGTACGTAAGCTGGTCTAGTCTAGTGCAAACTATTGATCTGAAAATTCATGGTGTGGTTTGCACCTTCTAATGTGAACAGATTAAAATCATGTTAGAAATGAAATACAACTGCTGTGCTTACCTAGCAGTTCTGAGAGTGTCCTGAGTTGATGGTCAAGCTTTCTATAGAAATCAGTTATAGAAAGTTAGTATTTTCATCACCTTCAGCATACTTTAGAACACCCGCTGTTTCTAACATGCAGAACTGATCCTTAGGGGTTTAGGTCCTGTCAGTATAATAAGAAAACCGGAAGGAGGGAGATATGTTCCTTGTGTGTATTAAATTTAGTAGCTGTAAATTAAACCTTGGAGACTACAGGTGCCTAATGGAGCATAGATTAACATGACCATAAATTTGTATTATTAATCCATTATTTTCTTCTGTTTGGTTAACATGCAGTTTGGTTTCAAGTATCAGAGGGGTAGCCGTGTTAGTCTTTATCTGTAAAAGCAGCGAAGAGTCCTGTGGCACCTTATAGACTAACAGACGTTTTGGAGCATGAGCTTTCGTGAGTGAATACCCACTTCGTCAGATGCATGGTTTCAGTGACTGAAAATATTTCTTCTATTGGCTTATAAGTAGATCATGAACTTTTTGATAACTGAATATGGAAATCAAAAGAAGCCCATTTATATAAAAAACCTGTAATGCAAAGTATGTGTCATGCATTATTCTAGCCTTGCAAAATTCTACTTTTCCTCTGACCTAGGACAAATATTTTTTTGATAATTCAGAATATATTATTCACTTATCAATCCACCTTGCTACAGGATGGGCTGGTAATTACACAATTTTCCAAGGCTGCATTACTTCTATTCCGATTTCTGAATGTTAGTTGAGTTTGGGCACTCATTTATGGCCTGCTATGGGTTAAATTCTGAGGCCGCTGATTTCCTGTTTGTTGGAGAGTTCACTGTAAATGAGTTAAGTATTATCAAAAAAGTGTTAATGGTTTAAACTCCTTCCAACAGAAACCTTCTCCTCATTCTTGGAATGTCTTAGTGTGAAGTGTCTACTGTCTTCTAAGGAGCTAAAACGGGTAGGCAACCTATGGCATGGGTGCCGAAGGCGGCACGCGAGCTGATTTTCAGTGGTGCAGTCAGTGCCTGGGTCCTGGCCACCAGTCTGGGGGGGCGGGGGGGCTCTGCATTTTATTTAATTTTAAATGAAGCTTCTTAAACATTTTAAAAACCTTATTTACTTTACATGCAACAATAGTTTAGTTCTATATTATAGACTTATAGAAAGAGACCTTCTAAGAACTTTAAAATGTATTACCAGCACGCAGAACCTTAAATTAGAGTGAATGAATGAAGGCTTGGCACAGCACTTCTGAAAGGTGGCCGACCCCTGAGCTAAATCTTCCCTCTTGCTAGTCAGCCATAGTGCACCACACTCATGGTGAAATGGGCATCCACCCACCAAAATGCTATGGTTCGTAAAGTACACCAAAAATGTTGTCCGAGTTCCATGAGAATCCTTTAATGTCCTGTTTTTTTTCTAAAACCTTATTCTTACCTGGGGCTTGGGTAGCAATGGTGGCCTGTCTCTGTATTGTATCCACTGTAGAAATCTACACCGCTACCTGGGAGTTTGATATGCACATTTACCAGCATGACTTTCTTGACTTGGCAACTAGACCTAATGCTCTTAGGGAGGGGAGTTCTGCAATCATTGGTAAATTATAAAATCCCAAAATGACAATGTGGAAGCAATACAGAAGTACTGTCTAGCTCTTATTTGGGGAGAGTCTGAAGTGATGAGGAAGGGCTTGGGGAAAGTTAATATTGCTGTGTTCTAGTTCTTAAGTAACTGTGCTGTAGTTCTTAATAGCTCTTCTGCATGGGGAGTGAAGTAAAACTGTGTAAACATTTTTATTCTGTAACTCTAACAGTATTTGAACGATCTGAGGCTTTCTTATTCAAAGGATTGAGCTCGGTCTGTTTTTTCTTCTTACTCTGTGAAGAACCTGGAGAAGTCTCTGTACTAGTTTTAGCCCCTGTTGGATGCCTCAGTCAAGAGAGGTTGAGAGATCTTGCAGTCAGTCAGCTAAAGAATATAAAAGGTGGGGCTGATCTGCTGAATGTTTAGTCAAATACACCTTTGTGTTGTGTTGTATTGTATTGTTTTGTAGTCTGTATTTGAATAAAAATATAGAAGTAGAGTAACCTGCAGTCTTGACCACAAATTCTAGATGGTTGGTGAATGCAGATTATTTTAGGGAAGGGTTTGGGTTCTTTTCCTCTTGTTCTTGCTGTCTTTTCTGAAACGAATAAACTTTCTGTGTAGATGTTTCCAGATTGCTGCTTATGAGTGTTTAGGCTTGGATTCCCATTTTTCAACTAGGGAAAAGGGGAGTTCAGTCCAAAGAGCAGGGTTGCTCTAGGTTCATTTTTGTTTTCTTTTCTTCAGAAGTAGTAGGGGGTGACTTCTGGGTTCTGCTCAGTGTGTACATGCACTACAAATTAGACTTCATCTATAAACAGGATTTTAAGTGTACAGTGTTGCACATACATACTTGTGCTTTCGAAATGCCTTTGTTTGAAGTGCCAGCCATCTGTTTACATTAGACTGTAGTTATTTCTCCTAATAAGACCTATTATTGCAACATAGGGTACGTCTACACTATGAAATTAGGTCAAATTTATAGAAGTTGGTTTTTTAGAAATCATTTTTATACAGTCGATTGTGTGTCCCCACACAAAATGCTCCAAGTGCAGTAAGTCGACAGACTGCATCCACAGTACTGAGGCTAGAGTCGACTTCTGGAACGTGAACTGTGGGTAGCTAACCCACAGTTTCCACAGTCTCCGCCGCCCATTGGAATTCTGGGTCGAGATTCCAATGCCTGATGGGGCAAAAACAGTGTTGTGGGTGGTTCTGGGTACATGTCGTCAGGCCCCCCTCTCCCTTCCTCTGTCTGCCATTGCTTTCACAATCATTTCACGCCTTTTTTCCTGGGTTACCTGAGTAGATACCATACCATGGCAAGCATGGAGCCCGCTTAGCTCACCGTCACTGTAAGTCTCCTGGGTGCTGGCAGACATGGGACTGCATTGCTACACAGCGGCAGCTTATTGCCTTTTGGCAGCAGATGGTGCGTTACGACTGGTAGCCGTTATCGTCTTATTCCTGGGTGCTCTTTTAACCAACCTCAGTGAGGTCAGTTGGGGCGCCTGGGCAAACATAGGAATGACCTGGTTGAGTCACTCCTATCTTCTGCCAAGCACATGACAATGGCTAGCAGTCCTACTGCACCATCTGCTGCCAGATTAAAAATGTAAAGGGTAGATGGAGTGAATCAAAACAAGAAATAGACCCGATTTGTTTTGTATTCATTTGCTTCCTCCCTCCCTGAAATGAACGGCCTGCTAAACCCAGGGTTTTGAGTTCAATCCTTGAGGGGGCCGTTCTGTGTGACAGTTGTTTGTATTTCTCCTCGATGCAAAGCCACTCCCTTTGTGGATTTTAATTTCCTGTAAGCCATGTTGTCAGTCGCCCCTCCCTCTGTCAGAGCAGACAATTGTGTTGCGCCTTTTTTCAGCCCAGACGCCATAGCACTGGGATCATGGGGCCTGCTCAGATCACTGCAGCAATTATGATCACTGCAAACACCATGTGCATTATCCTGGAGTATATGCAGAACCAGAACCTGCCAAAGCAAAACCAGGTGAGGAGGCGACAGCAGCATGCTGAGGACGAGGACATAGACATGGACACAGACTTCTCCCAAAGTACGGGCCCTGGCAGTGTGCACATCATGGTGTTAATGGGGCAGGTTCATGCTGTGGAACGCCGATTCTGGGCCCGGGAAACAAGCACAGACTGGTGGGATCGCATAGTGTTGCAGGTCTAGGATGATTCCCAGTGGCTACGAAACTTTTGCATGCATAAGGACACTTTAATGGAACTTTGTGACTTGTTTTCTCTGCCCTGAAGCACCAGAATACCAAGATGAGAGTAGCCCTCACAGTTGAGAAGCGAGTGGCAATAGCCCTGTGAAAGTTGCAACGTCAGACAGCTACTGGTCAGTCGGGCATCAATTTAGAGTAGGCAAATCTATTGTGAGGGCTGCTGTGATGCAGTTAGCCAATGCAGTCAAAGAGCTGCTGCTATGAAAGGTAGTGACTCTGGGAAATGTGCAGGTCAGAGTGCATGGCTTTGCTGCAATGGGATTTCCTAACTGTGGTGGGGTGATAGATGGAACCCATATCCCTATCATGGCACCGGAGCACCAGAGCACCCAGTATGTAAATCACAAGGGGTACTTTTCCATGGTGCTGCAAGCACTGGTGGATCCCAAGGGACGTTTCACCAACAGCAAAGTGGGATGGCTGGGAAAGGTACATGACGCTCGCGTCTTCAGGAACTCTGGTCTGTTTCAAAAGCTGCAGGAAGGAACTTTCTTCCCAGACCAGAAAATAACCGTTGGGGATGTTGAAATGCCTATAGTTACCCTTGGGGACCCAGCCTGCCCCTTAATGCCATGGTTCATGAAGCTGTACACAGGCAGCCTGGACAGTAGTCAGGAGCTGTTCAACTATAGGCTTAGCAAGTGCAGAATGGTGGTAGAATGTATATTTGGACTTTTAAAAGCACTCTGGTGCAGTTTACTGACTTGGATAGACCTCAGCTAAACCAGTATTCCCACTGTTATTACTGCTTGCTGTGCGCTCCACAATATCTGTGAGAGTAAGGGGGAGACATTTATGGTGGGATGGGAGGTTGAGGCAAATTGCCTGGCTGCTGATTACGTGCAGCCAGACACCAGGGCTGCTGGAAGAGTACAGGAGGACATGGTGTGCATGAGAGAAGCTTTGAAAACCAGTTTCATGATTAGCCAGGCTACCGTATGAAAGTTCTGTTTTTCTCCTTGATGAACCCCTCCCCCCTATCTTGGTTCACTCTACTTCCCTGTAAGCTAGCCACCCTCCCCTCCCCGCTTCGATCACCGCTTGCAGAGGCAGTAAAGTCGTTGTTGCTTCATATTCATGCATTCTTTATTAATTCATCACACAAATAGGAGGATAACTGCCAAGGTAGCCCGGGAGGGGTGGAGGAGGAGGGAAGGACAAGGCCACACTGCACTCTAAAACTTAAAAACTTTTTGAAAGCCAGCCTTCTGTTGCTTGGGCAATCCTCTGGGGTGGACTGGCTGGGTGGCTGGAGGCCCCCCTCCCCCCCCCCGCGTCCTTGGGCGTCTGGGTGAGGAGGCTATGGAACTTGGGGAGGAGGGCTGTTGGTTACAGAGGGACTATAGCAACGGTCTGTGCTCCTGCTGCCTTTCCTGCAGCTCAGCCATATGCTGGAGCATATGAGTTTGATCTTCCAGCTGCTTGAGCATTGACTCTTGCCTTCTGTCAGCAAGCTGACGCTACTTATTCTCTTCAGGTCGCCACCTGTCCTCACGTTCTCTTGTGCTTTCCTGCACTCTGACATTGTCTGCCTCCACACATTCTGCTGTGCTCTGTCAGAGTAGGAGGATAGCAGGAGTTCAGAGAACATTTCATCCCAAGTGTGTTTTTTTTCGCCTTCTAATCTTCGCTAGCCCCCGGGAAGGAGAAACTTTTGCAGCGGGTGGAGGAAAAGGGAGAGTGATAGTTAAAAAGACACATTTTAGGGAACAATGGGTACACTGTTTCATGTTAAACCTTGCTGTTCACATTACACAGCACGTGCTTTTGTTACAAGGTTGCATTTTGCCTCTTGTATTGAGGGTCTGCTAGTTTGGAGCGAGAGATCACTCACGCTTCACCCCTCCCCCGCACCGTGTGGCTAACAGCAGGGAACATTTCTGTTCAGCAACAGCCCAGCAGGAACGGGCACCTCTGAATGTCCCCTTAATAAAAGAACCCTATTTCAACCAGGTGACCATGAATGAGATCACTCTCCTGAGGATAACACAGCGAGATACAGAATGGATGTTGTTTGAATGCCAGCAAACACCGGGACCATACCCTGCCTGCCATGCTTTGTTATGCAATGATTCCCGACTCAGTGCTCCTGGCCTGGCGTGGTAAAGTGTCCTACCATGGCGGACAGAATAAAGCCACCCTCCCCAGAAACCTTTTGCAAAGGCTTTGGGAGTACATCCAGGAGAGCTTTATGGAGATGTCCCTGGAGGATTTCCGCTCCATCCCTATGCATGTTAACAGACTTTTCCAGTAGCAGTACTGGCCGCAAATGCCAGGGCAAACTAATCATTAAACACGCTTGCTTTTAAACCATGTGTAACATTTACAAAGGTACACTCACCAGAGGTCTCTTCTCTGCCTTCAGGGTCTGGGAGCACGCCTTTGGTGGGGTTGGGAGTTACTGGCTCCAGGTCCAGAGTGAGAAACATATCTTGGCTGTTGGGGAAACTAGTTTCTCCACTTCCTTGCTGTGAGCTATCTTCAGTCTCTTCATCATCATCTTCCTCATCCCCCAAGCCCATTTCCATGTTGTGTGATTCTCCATTGACAGAGTCAAAGCACAAGGTTGGGATAGTGGTGGCTGCGCCCCCTTGCATGGCATGCAGCTCATCATAGAAGCCGCATGTTCGGGACTCTGATCTGGAGTGGCCATTTGCCTCTCTGGTTTTTTGGTAGGCTTGCATGAGCTCCTTAATTTTCATGCAGCACTGCTTTCCGTCCCTGTTATGGCCTCTGTCCTTCATGCCCTTTGAAACTTTTTCTAATGTTTTGACATTTCATTTACTGGAATGGAGTTCAGCTAGCATGGGTTCATCTCCCCATATGGTGAGCAGAATCCCATACCTCCCATTCGGTCCATGCTGGAGCTCTTTTGCGATCCTGGGACTCGATCATGGTCACCTCTGCAGATGAGATCTGCACTCACCTGCACCCTGCCACGCTGGCCAAACAGGAAATGAGATTCAAAAGTTTGCAGGCCTTTTCCTGTCTACCTGGCCAGTGCATCTGAGTTGGAGCACTCTGGGATAGCTCCCGGAGGCCAATACCGTCGAATTGGGTCTACACTACCCCAAATTCGACCCAGCAAGGCCGATTTCAGCGCTAATCCCCTGGTCGGTGGTGGAGTAAAGAAATCGATTTAAAGAGACCTTTAAGTAAAAAAAAAAAAAAAAAAAAAAAAGTCATTGTGTGGAGTGGTCCAGGCTTAAATCGAGTTAATGCTGCTAAATTTGACCTAAAATCGTAGTGTAGACCAGGCCTAACAGATTTATTTGGGCATAAGCTTTCGTGGGTAAAAAGCGTCACTTCTTCAGATGCATGGAGTGAAAGTTACAGATGCAGGCATTATGTGTCATTCTAACTTTCACTCCATGCATCTGAAGAAGTGATGCTTTTTACCCACGAAAGCTTATGCCCAAATAAATCTGTTAGTCTTTAAGGTGCCACTGGACTCCTTTTTGTTTTTGTGGATACAGACTAACACGGCTACCCTCCAGATACTTGACACCAGGACAAAAACGGTGTTAACTCTGATCTGATCCTGCATCATCATTGTTGACTAGACCTGCTGGCCTCAACTGATCAAAATTGCAAACCTTGAACCTGAAAGTTAAGTTTTAAAATCAAGAATTAACTGTATTAACAAGTATTGCAGTGTTAGAGATATCACTATCCTTTTGTTTTTTTGGTCTGAATTGCTTTATTGTCTCAAAAACAAGGAGCAATGAAGTTGGTTAATTCTACTTGGTCCTATGCTTCTAGATGAGTGTTTCTCAACTGATGGATCATGACCCCCAAGGGGGTCACAAAAGGCAATTGAGGGGGTCATGAGACATTGAAAATTGTATTATCTAAAGCAAATAAAATTTTGTTTCCCTTCTCCCCTCATGCACTGACCCGTCAAGATCAAGTACTTTCTGTCAACCTTTTGAAACATGCACACAGATTAATTGTCCAGGCTTATCATTATTTGTACATCTTTGATTTGTACAGTAAATGTGGGGGGTCCTAAAAATATTGGACTTTGAATAAAGGGCTGCCTGCTCTAGAAAGGGTGAAAAACATTGTTCTAGGTTAATTCCAAATCTTGAGACAAAAAGAATAATTCATTGGCACTAATGAGGCTAATAAATGACTAGCATCCTCAGGTACTGGACCAGGTTTTGTAGAAAACAACAAAGTTCTGCAAATTGTCTACATTAAAGCAATAGTTAATAGTTGATCACATTTTAAAACCACTGGTAAGGATACTTCTAATTCTAAAGGAGATGTAAGCCCGTGCTTAGGGAATGGAGTTAGTATTGCCAATTCCAGGGTCAAAAACCAGAAAGTAGTTTTGAAAGTCCTGTCTTGGGTAGGCGAGGTTGTTTTGTGCATTTTGGCAGCAGAGAATCTGAGTGCCCACCCATATCTTAAAATTTTATTCTGTCATCCATCACCATAGCATCTGAGAACATTCAAGGTAACATCAGCAGAAACAGTGAAGTTCCTGAGGTGTCTTCTCTTCCCTTCCCCCCCTCCCCCTTTTGGAGTGACAATGGGGGAGTCAGCCTACCTGTTGTCATCAATACCATATGTGTGCAGGGAAGAGTTTTGAGACTTTCTTCCCCAGTTAGTCTGGATGGGGAGTCCTGCCTGGCGGCAAGATAAAACTATTAATGTGGTCTCATGCTCTTTTGTGTAGCATGAGCTGAGGATCCCACTTCTGACTCTGTGCGCCCTCCTCCCCTCGAAACATTTCCGTGTTTATCGGATCACCCTCATGTGTCTGGAATACTAGGTAAATGCGTGCTTTAGAAATAAAGGTAAACCCACCCCCTCTCCTCTGCAACTAACTACTCATTGTCTGAGATGCAAGAATTACTTGAGAGAATTTGGTAGGATTTGATCCCCTCTCACCCTCGGTGCAAGGAGACACTTTCCAGGAGATGCACTTCTCTGCTTTCTCCATCTCTTCCACTCCCAGCCATGTTCTTTTCTCGTATGATACCTGGCTTCCTATAACTCTCTCTCCTGGTTGTTCCCTGGGATCTCTCTGGATGCTGCTGCCCTCAGTGTCCATTCTTCAGGCCTCCCTTTTTCCCGTTGCCAGAGAATCTTAAGATCTCAATGTTCTAGCCCCCTTCTGTTAAACAGTATGTTGGGGGTTGCCTGTTTATGCTGTGGCTAGCAGGAGGGCAGGATTCAACTGTAAATCCTCCAGCTGTCACCAGTGCACATGCAAATTAGGTGCACAGCTGTGCATACGTTAATACAATAAAGTTCTTGAAAATTTCACCGTTTAGCCTTGACTGCTCTAAAGAATTTCTGATTAAAATTTTCCACCATTGTCACTGGTTCAGCTGCACTGGTGTGAGCCATACTGGGGGGCTTTGTGTTGATGGGCTGCTAGTACAATGTCAGTTAAATTTGCTCTGATGAGATTTAATTGGGACAATGGTGAAAAAACTAGGGCTGTGGAACTATTAAAAAAGATATTCACAATCATGAGATTAAAGAAATAGTCATGATTAATCACAGTTTAATCACACAGTTAAACAGTAACAGAATACCAATTTAAATTTATAATAATCTTTATGAATATTCTCTGCATTTTCAAATACTGATTTCAGTTATAACAGAATACAAAGTGTAAGTGCTCACTTTATATTTTTGATTGCACTCTTTTTTTTTTACAGTGCAAATGTTTGTAATCTGCAAGTCAAAGCATGAAGAGGCATAAGAAATTTTTAAAATCTAGTTAATTTGTTTTGCATTAATTGCTTGAGTTAACTGGTTAATTGCTTGTAAAATTTCCATGGGCCTAGACAAGGCATCAGTTGGCATGTTCATTGACATTCTCCTGAATTAATAGGACAATTCACACTTCCTTGGTGCTATTTAAGCTTGTTGGTGTATTTGCATGTTGACGGTTCCCATCACAACTAGAAGAGCTGTCTTTTTAGCATTGACCGTTCCTTAAGCTATTGGAAATATCTCACTGGTACAGTTCAACCAATGAGAGTAATTGTGGGAGTGAACTTCAAGTGGCTGCCACCATTTTAGGTAGTGTCTAACCCCACTCTGAACAGATCTATGCAACCATTTGTCTATAGTTGTCTATAGTGACAGACTCCAGGAATTCAATCTATTTAGCTTAACAAAGAGAAGGTTAAGGGGTGACTTGATTACAGCCTGGTGACATGGGGGAACAAATATTTGATACTGGGCTCTTCAGTCTAGCTGATGAATAATGTGATCCAGTGGCAAGACGTTGAAGCCAGACAAATTCAGACTGGAAATAAGGTGTAAATTTGTAACAGCAAGGGTAATTAACCATTGCAACAATTGATGAAGGGTCAGAGTGGATTTCTTGATCAGTGAATTTTAAATCAGGGTTGGATGTTTTTCTACAAGGGATGCTCCAGGAATTATTTTGGGGAAGTTCTATGGCCTGTGTTATACAGGAGATCAGACTAGTTTATCGCAATGGTCCTTTCTGGCCTTGGAATCTATGAATATGGTTTAAATGCTGACAGCTTGGCTAGCACTAACATTTTTGCTGTAATAGTGGGAAATCCTTAGAAGAACTTCAAGCCTGTATTGTTGGCAAACCTAGGGAAATGAAAGGTCAAATTTTGTTGGAAATAGACAAACTTGTCAGGTATTCATGAGGAACCTGAAGTTCTTGGGATTTGGATTTGCCCCTGTTTTTTTCCTCTGAACCATGGGTAGCCCCACCCTTTCCTGTTCTTGACAAAACATCCTTGTTCATGAAACCATCTACCCTCCTTAGCATCCTGCAAGCTAGAGCCTGCACAGAGTGAAAGAATGAAGTAAACACACCCAACCTCTAATTCTCCTTGGTACTTGAACAAAATACTCTTTGCGTGCACACACGTGTTTAAATAAAATCTGCCTTCCCGGCCCACATAAGAACTATTTACTTCTGCTGATTGCATAAATCCAGTGGGTTTTCCCCCATCCCAAGAAACCTGTGAATCAGGGGCGGCTCTGTTTTTTGCCACCCCAAGCATGGCAGTCAGGCAGCCTTCGGCAGCATTTCCGTGGGAGGTCCACTGGTCACGCAGATTCGGCAGCAGTTCTGTGGGTGATCTGCCGGTCCCGCACCTTCAGCGTCCCCGCTGCCGAAACCGCGGGACCGGCGGACCTCCTGCAGAAATGCCGCCGAAAGCTGCCTGACTGCCACCCTCAGAGCAACTGGCAGGCCGTCACCTGCAGCTTGCTGCCCCTGGCACGTGCTTGCTGTGCTGGTGCCTGGAGCCACTCCTGCTGTGAAATTTAATGTTCAGCTCTTTCTTGTCACTGTCTTGTTTCTGGTTTGGAAAGGGTTAGTAGAGAGAATACCACATAACCATTAATTGCCATTGTGCATTATGCCTCATGGTAAACTGAGCGGCACTATTAACGTGGATTGGTTGTTAAAGACAGAGTTTCAAAGGCCCAAAGAGCCACCATTTCATATCTGGGCTTCTTACTGAAACAGCAGTCTGTTTTTATTGACTTACGGTAAAACTACTCAGGGCAATAAATAAGTTAAAGGGACGCTAGTGAGAATCATAGGACACATTTTTGTTTACTTCTCAGAACATGTCTTATTTCAGTGTTTAGCTGATAACTTCAATAAGGGCCATAAAGCAAATGTGGTTTACATCACAAAATGCAACTGCATTGGCTTTAACTGTGCAATAAACAAGAGAACCACACATCCATATCCTTCAGTCTGCTCCCAAAGTTCTGAAAATAGGGTTTTCCAGCTTTGTTTCCAAGTCTACGCTTGCGTCCTCCAATTAAGAATAGTGCACAGTTTCAGTGGGACACATGCCCAGAAGTAGATTTGTGTAAATTGCATACATACGCAGAAGCCAACACTGAAGCAGGGAGTTGTAAATCTACACACACACGCCTCTCAAAAGCACAGATTTAGTTTGAGCTAAACAGTTTTATTTTAAGTTTTAATCTATGTTGCACTGTGGGTTCCTTAACTATCACATTTTTGCTTGTTGAGCCATTGCTGTAGAAATCGGTGTGGTTTTTATGCTAGTATAATCAAAGTGCTAGTTTAGCTCTCCTAAAAATGTAGTCCTCTCTTGCAAATGCAGTTTTGAAACTTAAAAGGAATTAGGGAGTAACATTCCAACTTTCTATCGGAGTTCAAAGTAATAGCAGTGCTTTCACAAATGAGTTGTGGAGTCAGTTATTGTTCATCTTGAGCATTTTCACCTTAAATTAGGCATCTCCAACAACTTGTTTTTGGTTATTTTTCAGGATTGTTGCTACATTGACCTTAATGCTTAGGAAAGACCTTCACACTGTAATTGTGTACTGCCTTCTGTATTCCAGAAGTGTTTTCCTTCAGATTTTGCCTTTGACAGGAGGTTTTTCTTTAAACCTGTGCTTGCCTTGGGAGTCTCATTTGGCTGAACCTGGAAATTGCAGAGAAGCTAAATCATTGGGTTAAAAAAGCCCTTTCTGTCTAGTAGAGTTGTAATTCACTTTGATTTTACTTCTCCAAACATAGTGGATAACAGATATCTGTTCCAAACTCATCAGTAGGGACGCTGGTTATGGTAAAATAACAAAGAACTTGGTTTTAGCATGGTAGCAAAGTTCTGGAGTGCACCTTCTCTTTTCTGTCCAGTGCTTAGACATTTTCTCTCAATAAACAGTAGCGCAATAAAAGGGAATCTAAAATTACACAATTGCTACTAATGTGCCATTCTACATATTGCTCTTAACCTGTTGTCCTTCCCTGTAAAATGTCTCACTTAATTGTTGTCAGATGTGATACTGTTTAATTGTATAATGTATCATTCTGACAAATCTCAAATGCTCAGCAGTTAGTGGTGGAAATGTTACAGTAAGGTGGTGAGGGAATCTGGGCATAGCTGACAAGACTTGGAGGGTTGCGACGGTAAGCATTGCCATTGGAAACAGCTCAGGAGCTATTAGCAGTGTGGAAAAAGTGAATTGTAACTTGAGCTCTGTTTTGCAATGAGACAATAAGGTGAGCTGAGTCCTATAAAGAGGTTGTCAGGTTCATCCCCTTCAGAGATAAGTGGAGATGTGAAAGAAGAACACCAGAATTACTGCAGCAGAGAAAGAGGGAAGGGCAGCAGAGACATCAGTGATTGTTTGTTTCTTACATGGGGGGGAGGGAAATCTCCAGGAAATGTACCCAAGGCAAAATAATTAATGAGGACACAAGCAGCGCTTGAGCATCCTTTGCCCCATGGGCATCAGTAATTTTGTGTTAGTTTAGTCTTCTAATTCACCATGGTCACAAATGTAAATCCAGATTAGTTGACTCCCAGGAGGTATCATTGATCACTACCTGGCCCTCTGAAAAAAATTAAAATAAATAAGACCTCAAGCAAATCAAACGAAAAGCACTGTACCCCCAAACAGTTTTTTTAATACCCTGATAAAGGAACAGAACTAGATTTCTATGAAATCCACTGGGGATCTTACTATTGCCAGCTATCACTGAAATGGGCAACAGTACAAAACTCTTGGACAGAATGCTTGAGTAGTTTTAAATGCTTGGTTTACCTAAGCATGCTGCTCAGTGGTAGAATTAAGAGTTAACAGATGTACTATGTTAAGCATGGCATAAGACTGACAATAAACATGATAAATAATCCCAGCTTTATGTCTCGGAGATTAATTTTAGGACTAAAGATTCTCTTCTTTTAAAAGAACATGCAACTAAGGAGACCCACTTCAGCCATTTCTTACTATTGGGTACGAGAATTGTCTACACTACAGCCATGTTTACACACAGTTATTACACCGGCTGCAGAAGCAATGCTTGTATCTTAATACCCAAGTGACAGAGAATGTCAGGGCTACAGCTCTCTCTCTCTCTCTCTTTCTTAATGTTAGTTGGGAGCATTCTTTTTGGCAAGGCTAAAGACTTGCATGTTTGGATACCAGGCTCAATAAAAATGTAAGTTACTGGTGTGTTTTAGTATGCTTGTTAGGTGTCAGTTATGTTGAACAGTGTTATCTGACTTGGATTTCTGTTGGGTGCTCAGTATTGTAGATTTAAACAGTTTAAAAATAGATATTCACTGTAGACAACTAAATATTGACAAATTTTATAAGTGCTTATGTACAAATGCTAGAAGTCTAAATACTAAGGTGGGTGAACTTGAGTGCCTGATATTAAATGAAGATCTTGGTATAATAGGCATCACAGAAACTTGGTGGAAGACAATAATCAGTGTGACACGGTGATACCAACATACAGAATATGTGGGGATGACAGAGTAGGTCATACTAGTGTGGGAGTGGCACAATATGTGGAGGAAAGAAGTCAAATATAATAAAAATCTAAATGAATCCAACTGTACCATAGAATCTCTATGGATAGAAACCATATTCTTGAATAAAAAGTGTACAGCAGTAAGAATATACTACTGACCACCTGATCAAGATGGTGACTGACTGTGAAATGCTCGAGAGATTAGAGGGGCTACAAAAACAGAAACCATGTAATAATGGAGTCTAAATTCGCTGTTATCACTCGAGAGATCTTGGAGTCATTGTGGATAGTTCTCGGGAAAACATTTGTTCAATGTGCAGTGGCAGTCAAAAAAGCTAACAATGTTAGGAACCATTAGGAAAGGGATAGATGATAAAGCAGAAAATATCATAATGCCACTATATAATTCCATGATACACCCACACCTTGAATACTGTGTGCAGTTCTGATTGCCCCATCTCAAAAAAAGATCTATTAGAATTAGAAAAGGTACATGGAAGGGCAACAACAATGATTAGGGGTACGGAACTGCTTCCCTATGAGGAGAGATTAAAAATGCAGGGACTGTTCAGTTTGGAAAAGAGACTAAAGGGTGATATGATAAAGGTTTATACCATCATGAATGATGGAGAGAAAATTAGTAAGAAAGTGTTATTTACCCCCTATAAAAACCCAAGAGCCAGAGGTCCCCCAACAAAAACAGTAGGATTAAAACAAACATAAGTACTTCTTCACACAATGCACAGTCACTCTGTGGAACTCATTGCCAGGGGACGTTGTGAAGGCCAAAAGGGTTCAAAACAAAATTAGATAAGTTCATGGAGGGTAGATCCATCGTTGGCTATTAACGTAGATGGTCAGAGGTGCAACCACAGACTCCGGGTGTTCCTAAATCTCTGACTGGAAGAAGCTGGGATTGGAGGACAGAGGATAGATAATTTTGATTGATTGCCCGGTTCATTCCCTCTGAAGCATCTGGCAGTGACCACTATAGGAAGACAGAATACTGGGCTACATGGACCATTGATCTGACCCAGTATGGCCATTCTTATGTTCTTCTTTGCTGTATTCTCTCCATGAGGTGGAATTCATGCAGGCTAATAGAATAAGCCACAGTAGCTTCCTATTTCATGGTTTTTCTTGTAAAACAGTTATGTGGATCAAAGCCTTATCACAACAGTATGCAGTGGGCAAAGCCTTATATGGCATTGCTACTGTCCAACCAGTTGTAGTGTTGTGCTTGGCTCTCTGCTATTTGCAAAATGAATGAATAACCTGTAGAAATGTCATGATTTCAAAAAGTGGTTGAATCCATCATAATTACCTCCAGGAACGCATGCCGAAATCAGATGATGTTCACAATTAGCATTGTGCCAAATCGCTCTCTGACCAAAGTAAACAGACATGGATTACTTTTCTTCCTGAATGTTGCCAGATTTTGTCCTGAGTGGACTGAGGAAACAACTTTCTGTATCTTCCATGAATAGCCTACCACAAGTAGTTCAACCCTGGAGATTGGTCATAGGCACTGACTCCGTGGATGCTATGGGGTTTGAGCACCCCTGGGGGAAAAACATAGTGGGTGCTCAGCACCCACCAGCCACACCTGATTGGGTGTGCCACTGAACAGCTGTTTGGTGCCTGAGGGAGGGGCTTGGGGGAAGGTGGAGAGCAGTGAGGGCCTTGGGGAGCTGGGATGGGAAGAGGTGGACTGAAGGCAGGGCCTTGGAGCCGAGCAGGGGTGGAACACCCTCAGGATGGAGGGTGGAAGAAAAACTCAGTGCCTATGAGATTGATGCCCATCTCTCTCTACCCGCAAGAGTGCTTTTTCCTAGCTGGGTTCACTCAGGGTTTTTCCTAAATAGACTGAGTGGTGTAGCTGTGTTTTTATGGCGTCAGTGGATCCCTATGGGAGAACTTCAGCCTCCTGTTTCAGAGAGAAGCAGAGGAATCACAGCTGTGGCCATCAATGCCTGAATAATAAGCTGTCTTGGAGGCTGAAAAACTAGAACTGACGGCACGGAAGGCTGCAGTGTCAGCCAGGGTCCTGGACAATTCCGGTGGCTACAGTTGTGGAGACAAAGGGTCTGGCAACTGCTGACTTGTTTTCTGAGCCCACTGTCTGTCTTTTCCAGGTGGACTAATTATATTAACTCAGACAGCGTCTGAAGCAAACCCTGGAGACTAGGTTGGAAGGGAAAGGGAGATGAAAATATAGGGATCTATATGTGTGTTGCAACTTTTCCCTTATCAGGGCCATAATGTAGGCAAAGTTTAACTTCCAAACAGAGCATGAATCTTTAAGAGCTAAGCAGTCTGAAATTTCTGAGGGTCTCAGTTGCTGAACGGAAGTGGATGAATGGTAACAGTGGGATTTTTGAGGTGGAAAGGCCGCACATGCCTACATATAAATGTGTTACTATTGACGTGCATTTCGATCTAGCTGATGTTTTATGGACTCTTATGGATTATTCCTCCAAGCACAGTGCTTACACTGGTATTCAAATAGAGAAAATGCGATAGTTGTCTAAGGGCAGGATAAAAACAATTGTCACTGAACAACTGGACTCATAAAAGGCCGCTCTGTGTGTGTAACTAATTTACTGATCAGACGGAACGCCTTAGAAAGAGAGATGTTTCCATACCAGGTTTTCCATCTGGCTAGCTATACTTTGAACAGTGAAGCATTTGTGTGGTGGTGATAATACTTGAACATCTTCCACATAAAGAGCTCAAAGTACTTTATCAATGGTAAAGTAATTCCTTCCTTAGAGACATCTTGAAACTTATCTTTATTTGTACAGTAGGCTATTGAAACACAAAAAGATAAATTGTTCCCAAATGGTGGAGTGGAGAATAAACTCCACAAGTTCTGACTGGGATCAAGATGGTGATGTAGTCTATATGGTTCCTATTTTTTGGACCTGTTGAACTAGCACACTTTACATTAAAGTTACAGTTCCAAGAAATTATAGGATTCCTGGATCTTTCTGGAACTGTTTTATTTTGCAGGCAAAGACTGCCTCTGCTAGCTTCTGGGTCTGTCTTTTTGGTCTTGTTTTCTAGTGCCTAGCACAATGGTCTTCTGGCTTTTTACCAGGGCTCTTAGGTACTATGATAATGTAAATAATAATTGAAGTGTGATGTAACTTCCCAAGCAGAGTATCCCTGGAGATACACAAATGAATCGTAATCTGTTACTGGAATAGTCCCAGAAGCAATGAAAGGATTGTACATGTAATCAGTCCCCGTAGGAAATGCCTCTGGAGTGTGTAGTTACTGCATAACATTCAAAAGGCAGAGAGACTGTGGCCTAACTTCAGTAGTAATGGAGAATTTCCAGTTTGTTCTTTTTGTGGTCATTTATAGTTAATCTGAAAACGCACATGTTCTCATCCTCTGTTGGGATGTGTCTTAAAGGTCTAAGTCTCTCTAAAAACACCTACAGTCTGTGTGAAATAGAGTAAAATCTTGACATGATTATCTTAGTGTTTCATCTTTCTGAGGTAGATAAGCTTCCTGGAACTGATATGATGTTTTTCCAATGCCACTTTAAGATGAGGCTGTGTGGATGTTAAAGATCTGTCCTTAGCTACAGCCTGTCAGGATTATGTTAGTTCCCTGAATTAATTTGGGTAGTGTTGGATCTCTCAGCATTATGGAAGTGGTAATCAGGTTCATGAAGGTCATGCTGCACTTTAAAACCTTCCATTAGGCATCCTACAGTTGGGGAAGTTTAACATGATCCTTTCAAAGCTGAGAGAGCCACCTTTAGAATCACTCTCTGAAATAATGTTCTCTAGATTTTTGCCTCATGAAATAATGTTCTCTAGATTTTTGCCTCATGACAGCAGCTTCAGTATGCATGGTGCATGTTCTTTAGGTTTCCGGGGTTGAGTGATGCTGCAGTACACATCATAAGCCTAACGTGTTGCTATGGACTCCTCCTGCAGGCCTTCCAAAGTTGGTGTCAAATTCCACCTAATAAATCATCTTGCTAAGCGTTTGCTGCACCTGCATGCCTATCCACAAACACTGCTTCTAAAAAAACCTTAACTTTTTCATCTGGAGAGGCTTAGAGATCGGAGAACATCCATCCAGCTCTTGAGTCATTTGATACTACAGTAGTGCGGTAGGTCAAGCAATTTCCAAGAGAATCATGTTTAAATAGCTAGCTGCTTGCACTTCCTTGGTAGGCCTACAACTCCAAGCTCATGTTAAAGCTCATTGAGTCAGAGGAATGTCAGCTTCCCCAGCTAGCCTTCTGGAAGGGAACAAGTTGGAGGCCAGCAGGGCATCTGCGTAACTTTCAAAACACTATTGGTTGGACTGACCAAATGTACATCTTGCCCATCACAATCTGTGTCTGGGTTACAAGTTCCCCAACATTCCCAGCTCTGTGAAATCGGTGTGTTCCAACTGTGGTGATGGAGAGTTTGAGTTATTTTGTATGTTATGCTAAACTGTTCTCACTTTTCACCCCCTTTTTTGACTTGTTTGTTGAAGTTTGTGGAGGTCACTTTTGTGTGCTACTTGCTTGCACAGAGTGTTTTTTTTTCTGGATTTTTGTTAGCTACTAGCTGTGTAAATCTGTTAATTTCTGAGCTGTAAACAGTGCTGGGGAATGATTAAATTGATCCTTTTTATTTAGTTTTTTAAAATTACAAATTATAGGAATTTGTAAACCTCCTCTTAAAAACAAAGGCCTAAATTACCAAACAATGCAATGGAATGATAGTATGGGACAACTTTAGGATGGCTGAAAATTTAATATTGAATACCTCTCTGGAGATTGTGGTTCCAAACTATATACTAAATGTCTCTTCAGGGAGAGCTATTCTTTCTTCTTCTGGTAAGATTGTGTATGTATGAAGGCCTTGAAGTGTGGCTCTTTCTTTACGTGGGTGGGGAATTTCCTGGCAAGTAGTTGAGCAGTTCTGATATGGATTATGGAGCCCCTAGTATACAACAGTAATTTATCATGTGCTACCGAAACAGATACTGGTGTTGCATTACGCTCCCATCTGTTTGCTGTTGCCAGTATCATGGCTTTGTAGCTTAGGATATGTCTACACTACAAGTGGCTGGCCCATGCCAGTTGACTCAGGTGTAGACTTCTGGATTTGAGAAACCTACGAGGGAGGAGGGTTAAGAGAGCTCAGGCTGCATCCTGACCCAAAATGTCAACACCGCGATTAAACCTCCCTTTACCTCAAACCCTGTGAGTCCAAGTCAGCTGGCACAGGCCACCTGCAAGTGTCTAATTACAGTGTAGACATTTAACAGAAGGGCCAAGAACATACTGTGGATATGTTTAAATCTGTCAATAGGAAGTTGAATTTCTTTTCTTACAAGAAGAGATCTATAGTCCCCTGTGAAAATTAGGATGACTCAGTGGCTTACATACAAGTTGTCATTGCAACATCTATCAGCGTGGAATTATTTGTCGTCTTTGCTTCTTGTGCTAACCTGCTGTAGTGTTGCTGTGTGTCAACACCTGTCCTGCTAAATGTTTAGGTGTAGAGTGAAGCAAGAAGTGTGTGTATTAACATGCCCAAAGCACATAGGAAAAAGGTACAAGACCTATACAAGAACAATAAAAAGCTTAAATGTAATCACTGGGTAGTCAGGTGGTGATTGTGTCCTGCTTATGCACCCTGTGTGTGAAGGGAGCACCTGTATGTATTTCAGCACCTGCTATTTTATTAGGGCCTTTTGGCTAAGATTATCATCCTGTTGCATATGAATAATGTACAAATGATGTATTTTGCTCATCTCTTTGGTAATGTTGATGATCTGCCATCTATTGTGACAAATGCCTGTGGATTTTTAGGGTCAGGAGAGAATTGAAAGCAAAATCAAGATTGGTGTGTTTTGGGTTTTTTCCCCCCCCTTTCCCCAGCTGAGGGCATTGAATTGGCCAATAACAAACCAACTTGCTGGTATATTTGTCTAATATTTTATTGCCAGTGCTAAATTTGGGGCTGACCTGCATTATTTCTTCCACAAGTTTAGTGGCAGTCTTGCATGTGTTGCAGAATCCAGGACTTGGCCTTTAGAGTTGTAGTTTGTGATTCCAAAAAGGGAACCTGTTGCTGATGTATTCAGTGTTTCATGTGTGACCTTGAAGTCTATAGACTATCTGCTTCTCCCTACATAAAACTAGTCTATGTTCAAGGCAGAGCTGTCTGCAGTGTGGCTAATGCAGTGCCTCAAGCTCGTGACATAATGGGCTTCTTGGACACGACTGGGAGGGAAAGCTGGGGGTCATGAGCCGGGAAGGGGATTTAGTAGTGGAATAAAGGGCAAATAAAAGAAAATAACTATATGGTGCCTCATGCTGACATATAATGCAGTTAAAAATTGTCACAACAGACATAAATCAAAATGAGAAAAAGCCCAAATCAAAGCAGCATTGGCCAACTCCTCTGTTTTCAGTATTGAGGCTGAGCCAGATGATCCAGGGGAAATAAAGTCCTGTGGGCCCTCACAGCAAAGGTGCATCACCTGCTGATCAGAGGCACTGTGACAGGAACTCTAAAAGCTGGGTGATATCAGTATGTGTGTCCCATCACCCCCGGGTGTGACTCCGGAGTGAAGTATCTTATATAGCCAGATTCCGAATGGGAAATGTAAACAGGATAGTGTGAAATGCTTAAATGGATGTAGCTTTGTCTTGTTCTGCAGTCATTTGTTTCTTCAGTGTTTTTCCAACTCACACCCTGCTGCTAGAGTCAATATTAATAATACATGACTTTTTTTTGTGCTTCCTTCCCAGCATCCCTTTCAGCTGCTGAGTCAGAGAAGTCTGTTACAGCAGCAGTCTCCAAAGCAGTGAAATCCCTCTGCAGTGCTGTAATTTATCATGCAGGGTTAGTTTCCAGGAAGCCCTTCTCCTCAGATACTCCAGCTGGAGATACAGATGCCAAAGGAACATTGCTGTAACATCAGCAAATGATTAGAGAACCCTGCATACTACGTACGAGAGTTTCTCCAAGAGGAACTGCTTTGTGTATCTGATTAAAAGATACAAGTTATCTCCTTCTTTGTTTTTAAAATTGTCCTTTTGAAGTTTTTCTTTATGCCTGTCTGTAGGATTGTTCATCAGTTTATGGTGATCTCCCTCCCCACCTGTGTTTATGGGCTCTTCAAGGTCATTGAGATTACAGAACCCACATAGTATGCTACGTTTATTAAATAAATTTGAATCCTTTCGGTAGCTGTCAGAATGTGTCTGGCTGACAGCAGTAACCAGCATCAGTGCTGCGAATGCTGTGTAGAAGCTTGGATTTATTTCCATTTCTGAGCTCACATGATTAGACTCAGGCTAACTGGGTGTGGTTACTGCAAAGTGGGAGCAATATTTACGTAGCTGAGGAGTGTGACTCTTCAGGACCTCGGTTTTCAGAGCACTCAAACTTTAAAGTGTCTGGGAGGGATAGCTCAGTGGTTTGAGCATTGGCCTGCTAAACCTAGGGTTGGGAGCTCAATCCTTGAGGGGACCATTTAGGGAATTGGGATAAAAATCTGGGGATTGGTCCTGCTTTGAGCAGGGGGTTGGACTAGATGACCTCCTGAGGTCCCTTACAACCCTAATATTTTATGATTAAAAACACTTCATTGAAGAAGTACCTAGCATGCAGTTACATTCCTGAGGGCAAGTCTACAGTACAAAATTAAGTCTACCTAAGTTACTTTGACTTACAACTACCACACAGTAATTAAACTTGCTTTGCATGTCCACACTACGCTCTTTGTGTCAACTGTTCATGTCCTCACCAGGAGTGCTTGCACCAATTTCACTATCAATTTGGGGCATTGTGGGATGGCTTCTGAAAGGCAGCAACAGTCAGTTTAAGCAGTGCAGTGTCTACACTGACACTGCATTGACCTTAACTATGTTGACTTAAGCACTATGCCTCTCCATGAAGGCGGAGTTAAGTCGGTGTAGTGGACAAGTTACGAACTCTTACAAAAGCTTACAAACTCTGTAGTGTAGACCAGGGCTGAGACCAGATGCCTTATATGCAACATTTTGGTGCAAAAGCAATTTCCTTTTAAACAAGCCTATTCTGAGAATAGATCCTTCTTTTGAATGGGAAATTTGCACTTCATTTATCTGAGGCATCAAAAAGTATACTGTGCTTATTCTGAAAGTATTTCATTCTCTGTGTCTGTTTAGCTACTTTCAGACTTTAATTTATATACAAATTTGTATGTTTGTTAACAAATCTGTTAATGTATTGATGCATGCATCAGTGCAGATCTGCTAACTTAACGACTTGCAACATTGTTGTGAGTCATTATCTTTTTATTATTCCTACTAGTTCTGCTGAGCCAACACAACTGTGAGTGAACTGGATTCTGCCCCTTCTTATGAATGATCAATAGAGTTCTTTGTCAATTTTCACCCAGTTACACCTGTGCAGCCCCAGTGAAGATACTAGCTTTACACCACAGATAGAGAGGACATAATTTGGCTTGTGGAACCTTTGTTGGTGAAGAGTGAGAAAAGAACCTAGCTTGATTCTTGGAGGCAAACAGAGCTCATTGAGTCTCACTGAGTTCATTGCTGCAGAAATCACTGAAACATGGAGCTTTCTTCAGAATAGAATTGTACTGTAAGGATAGAGATGGAAAAAACATGTTGAAAGTGAACGCAAGGGGAAAAAGAGGATTTGTGCCTCTTATTTCTTTAGAAGCTTGAAAAGAGAGAGAATTCCTGATTATTTTTACTAGTAGAAACTCATCTTGTCCAGTTTGCAAGACCCTAACTGGTGCACTGTTGAAAGGATAACCTCACAAAAGCCAAAGGAATGAAGGGTAAGCAACTCAGAGGGAAAGGGATTTTTAGTCAGTTTATTTTATCATCTATTTAATGTCAGTGACTAACATTGGAATCCCAGAGTGGACTGTCTCCCTGCTCCCCAGCCTGTATTCCCCTCACAACGTGGACAAGGAGCTAAGAGTCAGCTTGCTTTGCTTGCACAGCAGTGTCTCGGGGGTTTCTGGGAAATGTGGTAGAAGAGAGAGACTTAGGCGTTGTCCACACTAGAAAGTTGAACTGCTTTAACTGTACCAGGATAGCAGTACAGTTCTCCTACTGTGGACACAGTCCTTGGGATGAAGGTGTTTTACACATTATAGCTATTTATGTACAGGAAGGGGAATGTTGCACTGGTATAAAGCACCTTTATACTGGTTCAACTGTGTCCATACTAGGGCTTTTAGTGATATGACAATTTTGATTTAAAACAAAAAAATTACACACCTAACCAACATGGTTATACCAGTGCAATTTTTAAGTGGAGACCAGGCCTTCCTGTTTTTCTTTAAAATGCATCATTTTTGCTTTCAGTTTTCCCCTCCATTAAATACCAGCTGCTCCATACAAATCCCATTCTTTATTAATAAAATTGTGGTCCCCCGTTCCCCCCGCATTGTATTCAGTGACGCTATTGAAAATCCTAACTAAGAGGTAGACAGTGGAATCCCTAATGCTGACCAAGCTAAGATACACCAAAGAGCCATTGAGACCCCAGTCACTGAAGGAAGTAGTCTGTAGGCAATCTGTTATGTTGCCTATGTTGAGATGAATCTGCATCTTTTGACTAGGGCCGGCTCTAGCTTTTTTGCTGCCCCAAGCACGGCAGCAGGCTGCCTTTGGTGGCATGCCTGTGGGAGGTCCGTCTGTCCCGCAGATTCGGTGTAGCCACTGCTGAACTGCCTCCGAATCCGCGGGACCGGGGACCTCCTGCAGGAAAGCCTCTGAAGGCAGCCTGACTGCTGCCCTTGCCGAGACTGGCAGGGTGCCCCCCATGGCTTGCCGCCCCAGGCATGCTGCCTGGAGCCGCCGCTGCTTTTCACTGATTGCTGTCTATTGCAGATATAGATCCCATTTTGTAGGATTATAAAAGAAACCCACAATCTCCAGTGCCTTGAATCAATCTAAACCTCCCTGCAGCAGATGCACTGAATTGTTTTGTTTCAGTAAATGTTGAAACCTCTGCTCAGAATTGTTTGCTCAGCACTTTCTCCTTTGCTGTAATATGCAGGTGAGTTTCTCAGTTGCGGTTTCAGTTAGTAAGACGTCTTCAGTGCTTTCCTGGCAGCAAAATAAAACACAACCTACGACTAGCAAGACGATTGACTTGCTTCTCAGCTAACAAGATTTAGGTGGATTATGCTATGTATTTAATCAAGGGATAAGCTCATTGCCTTATTTTAAATGGAGCAAACCCCTGAAAATGCCAGCTTTGAGACTAGCTCTCAAGCTAAAATATTTGACTGCATTTCAGCAAAGAGGGTAACAGGGGACAGCCCTCCTTTATTTAAGTATAGTAGTTTAGCCAGCAACCTAATACCTGAAATTCAGACAGGAATGTACAATGGCAGCAATACCCTTCTATATCTCTAAAATGTTTGAATACTAAAGGGAGGACAAAACAAAAAGATAATGGTGACCATGAGTGAAAACTTTTCCATTCTGTCCTCCATTCAAGGAGCTCATAGTGCTTTAGTCTAATGGGTTTAGCTTCCTAAACACCACTATAGTAGATAAGTAGTCTAGTCCTCATTTTACGGATGCTGGAGAAGTGCCTTGTAGTTAAGACAATCAGTGTCAGAGATGGGAATGGATACCCAAGAGACTGAGACTTGGAAGCAAAATATATAGTGTCATTTAAATAAAATCTATTAAATTGAAATTTACTTCATATGGTGCACAATGCAGCACTCTTTAATTGCAGTGGCTTTGGGGGCACTCTCCACCCTGGATGTGAGGCTTAGTCCATGAGGCAGTAAATGTTGGGTAAATGCTTTAAGCCCTGACTACTGGAACTAAGGACTCACTATTCCATTTGTTTAATCAGAAATTACTCTTTAGGAGACCAAACTTCTGTGTGAGCAGGAGACTGTTACTGTGAGAGATCACTCTTAGCCTATGTCTACACTACCACTTGTGTCAGAAAAGTTTGACACTCAGGAGTGTGAAAAAACATCCCTCCCTGGGCAACATATGTTTTGCTGGCATAAGTGGTAGTGTGCACAGCGTTATGTCGGCAGGAAAGCTTCTCCCACCAACATAGCTACTGCTGCTTGTTGGGGGTGGTTGAATTATGTCAATGGGAGAGCTCTCTCCTGTCAGCATAGAGCAGCTACATGAGAGATCTTGCAGCAATGCCAGCTGCATCGGTACAGCAGTGCCGTTGTCAGGTCTCTAGTGTAGACATAGACATAGCATTTGTGAGTGAAGGGTTTTTGTGTTCATCTTTAGAAACCAGAAGTCAAGAATTTTGGCTTCACTCTGAATCCCATCTCACCCTTTCAGTGGATCACTGAGTGACAAGGTGTCATAAACAGATAGCTAAGGGTTAATGTCTCTTTCACCTGAAGCACCTGACCAGAGGACCAATCAGGAAACCGGATTTTTTTTTCAACTTTGGGTGGAGGGAATTTTGTGTCTAAGGTCTTTGTTTTCTGTCTGCCTGCTTTCTCTGAGCTTTGGAGAAGTAGTTCTGCTTTCTAATCTTCTGTTTCTAAGTGTAAGGACAAAGAGATCAGATAGTAAGTTATATGGTTTCTTTTCTTTGGTATTTGCATGAATATAAGTGCTGGAGTGCTTTAATTTGTATTCTTTTTGAATAAGGCTGTTTATTCAATATTCTTTTAAGCAATTGACCCTGTATTTTGTCACCTTAATACAGAGAGACCATTTGTATGTATTTTTTCTTTCTTTTTTATATAAAGCTTTCTTTTAAGACCTGTTGAAGTTTTCTTTTCTGGGAAATTTCAGGGAAATTGAGTCTGCACTCACCAGGGAATTGGTGGGAGGAAGAAATCAGGGGGAAATCTGTGTGTGTTGAATTTGCTAGCCTGATTTTGCATTCCCTCTGGGTGAAGAGGAAAGTACTTTTTGTTTCCAGGACTGGGAACAGAGAGGGGGAGTCACTCTGTGTAGTTTCACAGAGCTTGTGTCTGTGTATCTCTCCAGGAAGGGAAAAGGATTATTTCCCTTTGTTGTGAGACTCAAGGGATTTGGGTCTTGGGGTCCCCAGGGAAGGTTTTTCAGGGGGACCAGAGTGCCCCAAAACACTCTAATTTTTTGGGTGGTGGCAGCAAGTACCAGGTCCAAGCTGGTAACTAAGCTTGGAGGTTTTCATGCTAACCCCCATATTTTGGACGCTAAGGTCCAAGTCTGGGACTAAGGTTTGACACAAGGTGTGAAGGACTTAATTTTGCAGCTGGTACATTTGTTTATTGTGAGACTCCACAGGAGCAGCACATACCCTTACAAGCATTAGGTGTGATACACTGCAGTTTTCTCCTGGTACTTATAACTACTTTGATTATACCTTGTAGGAGGAATGGGAGCTCACCTTTGGTATCTATCTAGGGCCCTCCCCACTTTCCAAAGGTTGTGCTTCATTGTCTGCCTCACTATTGTTACTAACAATAACAAAAGAAGAACAAGACTGTATGGTCTCCACTGGGTTTAGCCTTAAATACTTATGCCTAATTATAAAAAACCCCAAGTTACTTACCTGAGTTATTTTAACTACCAAAAAAAAAACAAAACTCCACAATGAAGTGAAGCTCTAAAGCAGGGGTCGGCAACCTTTCAGAAGTGCTGTGATGAGTCTTCACTTATTCACTCTGATTTAAGGTTTCGCGTGCTAGTAATAATTTTAACGTTTTTGGAAGGTCTCTTTCTATAAGTCTATAATATATAACTAAATTATTGTTGTATGTAAAATAAATAAGGTTTTAAAAATGTTTAAGAAGCTTCATTTAAAATTAAATTAAAATGCAGAGCCTCTGGACGGGTGGCCAAGACCCGGGCAGTATGAGTGTCGCTGAAAATCAGCTCGCTTGCCCCCTTTGGCACCCGTGCCATAGGTTGCCTACCCCTGCTCTAAAGAATAGTAGTACTTAACATTTTTGTTAGGTTAGCATTTAAATTTGAAATTTATTTAAGACAGAGCCGTTATTAAAAAAAAGAGAATTAATGCATAGTAACTATAAAAGAAAAGTCATTTTTAAATGCACTTACACTAGGTGGACAGAGAGCCAATTTTTCGTAGAGCTTGATGGCTGTACATCTTTTCTCTAGTTAGGGAGGAGGGTTAATGACTGAACTGTTATTTACCTCCCACCACTCCATTCTGTGTGAATTTCTGTACGGCTGTAGTCAGTTTAGAAGGTAAACTCTTCAGGGCAGGGGTTACCTTTTTTACCATGTACATTGATGACCTAGTGTACAAACAAAGATATACAGATATAAATATACTGTAGTGTTCTATAAGATTCCAGTCAGTCAGGATGGGGTTAGTTCACTCATTTCTCAACAAGCGGTGTTAACTTTTAGTCAAGTGAGTGATTGAGACATTTAAGGAGGCTTGCTAACAGGTGGCACTATGATGCAATCAGAAAAGTAGGCCACAATCTACATTGCTGGAATACTGGACGAGATTTGATCATGGTCGAATAATAGTTGACATTATTTGACGAATTGTCTTGTCAAACTTAATTTCAGTTTATGCTCTATCAATTTTTGTCTTGTTCTTCTATCAGTCAGTGAGAATTCTGAATCATTCATGAAACAGGAAGAGAAATCTTTTAAAACTTTGAATCTTCCATCCCTATCCCTATCAGTGTCATGCAGTAAAGTCTTAAGTTTTAGTAGCTCAGATGCAAAAATGTGGATTTAACAGAATTCCAGTAATATAGTAGATTTGAGGAGCCTGAAGTTTTGATAATTTGCGAGAGTACTAATAATTCTTTGCACTCATCTAGCACCTTTCATTTGAGATCTCAAAGTTCTCTAAGAGCCATTAGCTAAGCAGCTTCATAATATAATGAAGAGGTAATTAAGAGGCTATTCTCCCCCCCCCCAAATAAAAAAGTGTGAGTGGCCTCTGGAGTGGACCATGGCAACAGTTTAATAATTCACATCAACACAATGGAATAGTTGAGAATAGGAAGGGTGGAATACCCTATCCTTGAAGCTGTAGGAGGAATTTAGGGAGGCACAATGTATTGGAATTGGTCAAGAATGTCAAGTATAGTGCCTTGGCTCTTAACAAGTTTACTTTCTAAAATTCCACAAAATGGATAAAATGCACCACAAGATGGTTATTTTTTTTTGACCACATGGCAGTGGTGTAGCATTTTATTGGTTACTTTTTTTCTGTTTGGACAAACGACAGAACATACAGTACCACTAGCAACTCCACTGGCTAGAGCTAATTTAGAATAGTGGATTCTGGTAACTGAATTTTGTAGCACACAAGTCTTTGTGCTGTAGAGAAAGCAGCAGGCTGTGGTGGGGACTGCTTAATTGCCTTCAGGGTGCATTCTGAAGTCTGATTATAAGGTAGTGGTGATGAGGTACTTATTCCCCTTGATAAACTTAGTCTCCCAGGTTTCAAAGTGGAAGCAGTGTTAGTCTGTATCAGCAAAAACAACGAAGAGTCCTTGTGGCACCTTAGAGACTAACAAATTTATTTGGGCAAATAAATAAGTCTCTAAGGTGCCCCAAGGACTCCTCCTTGTTTCAGTCTCCCAGGGTAGCCTTGTTAACACTTAACATCAGACTGTAAAAAAATTTTTTAATTCAATTGTAACAGGTTAAAAATAATGTTGTAAGTATGTTGGTGATGGTAAAGTCTAGTAGTGCTTTTGCCTAACCTGCAATGCATTTTGTTCCTGCTGTGAAGGAGGGGGCATACTAGTCTTACAGTATCACGTCTGATCATTTCAGGCAGTAGTTTTGGTAAACATAGCTTTCCATGGCCAAAAGGACATGGGAACTATTGGGGGGAAATTATGATGGCTTCTAGAAACCACCTCCTGTAAACAAAATAACTGAGCGTATGCAGTGGCCACTTCAAAAATAGGGATTTATTAAATAAAAATATGTAAATACGTCTCTACTCACCTTCAGATACCAGTTATCTATTTAGAATTCCAATTGCTTACATTGAATATATGTTTGGTCTTTAAAAGAGTGTGCGTCTGTCTGTCTCTTGTTGGGGGAAGGAGAGAGAGAACCTCATCTTTTTTCCATTCCTCTCCTCCACTTTCCCCAAAGGGATTGGAAACAAAAAAACATTGTTTCAGCCATGAAAGTAAGGATATCCGTGGAGTAAGCTTTGTAAATTACATTCATATTTTGACATTGAAAACCTGCTAATGAATATTGGAAACACTGAACCTAAAATGGAAAGATAACGTTCTCAATACTAAAAGTTGAACTGGCAGTTGATTAAATAAACGTTGCCTTCCTGTATAACAATAACAGCTTGTGCTTATATTGCCTGTTGCGCTAAAAAATTCCTGAGAACATAGGCTTCATAGACGGACAACTTTGTATCCCCATAAAATGTCCTTTTCTGAATGTTCTCACAAAATAGGCAGTTCAGAAATAAGGACCCAGCTATCATTAGCTCTGGTCTAGAGCACAATCCTCGTTCACCTGAAATTAAGCTGCCTAAACTTGGGTCTGGCTGGTCCTGATCTCTGCTTTCCTGCGAATGAATGTCTGGTGCATTTGTTAACTGGACGGGATAAAGAAATTCATCATGGGTAGAAGAATAACTCCTTCCTTACCAAATAGCAACTATATCCTTTAGCAGTGAGTTGGATCTTCTGAATAATGCCATCTCTATCAGCTGTTTGCCAGCCAGTGGAAGAAATATTTTAAAGTTATCCAAAGTCTACATAAATAATTCCTGATAAAGCTTAATATAAACACCTATCACATAACCACATGTTTCTTATATGAAATAGCAGCCTTGATACCAAAGCATCAAGGTTGCATCTTTCTTCTGTTATAGCAGTTGCAGCAGTTTTGTTACAGTGTTGCAGTTTTTAACGTCAGACAATAAGAATCCTTCTGAAATCTTATGCAGCACCTGGATACTTTGTATGATTTTTGTAGCTGCATTGGAACACAGTCATTAGATTTTAAATCTAGAAGTAACTTAGTCTGTTGACCTCAATACATTGTTAAATGTGTTCTTTTGTTTTGAACAGGGCCGCCCGGGGGGGGGGGCAAGAGGAGCAATTTGCCCCGGGCTCCCCAGGGGCCCCCACGAGAGTTTTTCGGGTCCCCTGGAGCGGGGTCCTTCACTTGCAAGAGTTTTCCGGGCCCCAGAGCTGCTTCCACTCCCGGTCTTTGCCCGCGGGGGGGACCATCCGCTCCGGGGGGAAGGACCCCCCGCCAGCGAATTACCGCCGAAGCGGGACCTGTCGCTGAAGTGCAACCCGGTCTTCGGCGGTAATTCAGCGGTGGGGGGACCCTTCCGTTCCGGGACCCGCTGCCGAAGTGCCCCGAAGACCCGCGGCAGGGGTCCTCCGCCACCGAATTACCGCCGAAGAGTGGGCTGCACTTCAGCGGCAGGTCCTGCTTTGCTAGTAATTCGCCAGCGGAGGGCCCCTGCCACGGGTCTTCGGGGCACTTCGGCAGCGGGTCCCAGAACGGAAGGGCCCCCCGCCGCCGAACAGGACCGGCTCTAGAATTTCGCAGCATGGGGGGCGCCCTGCCGCTTGCCGGTCCCGCGGCTCCGGTGGACCTCCCGCAGGCATGCCTGCGGATGCTCCACCGGAGCCACGGGACCAGCAGACCCTCCGCAGGCACGCTTGCAGGAGGTCCACCAGAGCCGCCTGCCGCCGATGGCCCCAGGCCCCCGGAATCCTCTGGGCGGCCCTGGTTTTGAAGCCAAACTTTTTTTAAAAAACTTTCCATAAGTATAGTGGACCTTGCTGACAGGAAACTCTGCTGTAGTGAAGTAGACCAGAAGTCTGAAATTTGTTTTGGGCCATAGGTTTACTCTGCAGTTGTAGTTCTGACATTCTGTGGGGAATGTCTTCCCAACGGGAAACTTCTACTATATTGTGAAAAGTAAGTGACCCATTTGTTTGATGAGAGGCATCAAACTGTTGGCACAGTCATCCATGTGATTAAAAAATAAAATAAATCATTCAAAAAATTGGAAGTGGTGTGAATCCAACAGTGAAACTTAACAAATTTCAAGCCAGAGGACTGAAAAGATTTAGAAAAAATGCATATTGAAATGTCTTTTATTTTCCACCATGTTTAACAATGACTGAAGTAAATAATAAGCAAGATATGAGTCATTAGGTGCAGTTAAGATAAAAAAGGTTAAAGTCCCTTTACCACAAAGGAGCCTTGAAGCTATACTAAGTTTTACTAGGTTAATTGTATCTGCCTTGAAATCAGAATCTTATCTGAAATACTGAGCTCCATGCCCCTGTTGTGTCTTGACTCTTTAGCCCCATTATGAGTGTTTGAAACCTTGGCAGGAGATTTTTTTTGTTTTAGATTTTTATATTGCTTTTAGGGAATAAACACATTTCTGTGAAATAGGAATAGTGTTGTGGTTCATATGCAGTGTCAACATAAGAATGGCCATACTGGGTCAGACCAAAGGTCCATCTAGCCCATTGTCCTATCTTCTTACAGTAGCCAGTGCCAGGTGTCCCAGAGGGAATGAACAGAATGGGTAATCATCAAGTGACCCGTCCCTTGCTGCCCATTCCCAGGTTTGATGGACCTATCCTCCATGAATTTATCTAGTTCTTTTTTGAACCCTGTTATAGTCTTGGCCTTCACAACATCCTCTGACAAAGAGTTCTACAGGTTGACTAATATCAGAGGGGTAGCCATATTAGTCTGGATCTGTAAAAGCAGCAAAGAATCCTGTGGCACCTTATAGACTAACACGTTTTGGAGCATGAGCTTTCGTGGGTGAGTACATGCATCTGACGAAGTGGTATTCACCCACGAAAGCTCACGCTCTGAAATGTCTGTTAGTCTATAAGGTGCCACAGGATTCTTTGCTGCTTTTACAGATTGACTGTGCGTTGTGTGAAGAAATACTTCCTGTTGTTTCTTTTAAACCAACTGCTGTTAATTTCAGTTGGTGATCCCTAGTTCTTGAGTTATGAGGAGTAAATAACACGTCCTTATTTACTTTCTCCACCCCAGTCATGATTTTAGGTCTGTATCATATCCCCCCTTAGTCATCTGTTTTCCAAGCTGAAAAGTACCAGTCTTACTTGTCTCTCCTCGTACAGCAGCTGTTCCATACACCTAATAATTTTTGTTGCCCTTTTCTGAACCTTTTCCAATTCCAGTATATCTCTTTTGAGATGGGGCAACCACATCTGCACACAGTATTCAAGATGTGGGTGTACCATGGATTTATATACAGGCAATATGCTATTTTCTGTCTTCTTATCTGTCCCTTTCTTAATGATTCCCAACATTCTGTTCGCTTTTTTGACTGCTGCTACATACTGAGTGGATGTTGAAGTTAGAGGCTGAATCTCAAATTTTCTTCAGTTTTGCCACACTGGAGACAAACAATGCAACCCTCGAAGCTGTGCGCACTGCCTCATAATCCCTTTTGGCTTTGGCACAGAGTTTTTCAACCCAAGTTTTGAAGATGGAAAGAATATTCAAATATTTTAGGACCTAGTTCTACTCTTAAAAATGTCATCATGAGATCCCATGTGTGTTTCAATAACTGTAGAGAAAATATGTTCCATTTCCATGTTTAAAAAAAAAATTAATTGCAAGCCTTGCACTTGCGCTGGAGAATTTAGAGTGTGTGCTTTCCTTTTGCATTATTAACTTTAACATTCTTGCATGAGACTTGAATGTTAATCAGTCAAGTCTATAGTTTTCTCATTAGGTAAAAGAGCTTAATCAGAATTTGAATTAAACCTAGACCCCTGGTGGGGGTAAGACACCTATTATTTGACAACCGATGAGAAACACACACATTTGGCCTCCATAAGAATAGTTCAGTTGCAGCCACAGCTCTTAGTTTGTTGTAACAGCTTAGATTCATTTCACCTCAGCAGTGCAGTTTCAATTCACTACTGGTGAAGTATGTCAAGTATCTTACTCCTGTCTGATAAATGTGGAATGTCCCAAATGACTGCATGCCATAAACTGTTTAATTCTTATGGCTGGGGTGCTATAACTTGGTTAGGAAGCTAGGATTGGATTGGATTAGATGGCAAGGCTTTATTTAATCCACCAAACCAGATAAACCCATTAGTCTGTTAAAATCTTCCAGGCTAAAAATAATTTATAATCTCTCCTGGGCATAGATAATCTTTTTCTAATTTAAAGGATTTAGCAAGTCCAAATGCTATTTTTCTTTAATTTGAATGTGATATAGATAGTGGCTTTATATTTTTGGGAAGATGATTTCTATTGTCTATTCTGCTCTGGATGTAGCAGCCTGCTCCAGAGTGTCTGAATTTTGAGCCTGCAAAGGTCAACACGGCTAGAAACACCATATAAATAAAGGTAGTGGCTTGATTTTGAAGAAGTGCAGGAAATAGCTCAAATTTAGCCTCCGTTCTGTATGATTTTCTTGGTATCCAGAACTTGAAAGTGAAACTGAAAGACGGCCTAAAACATGGTGCTTTCTTGGTTTGGGGAGGGGAATGAATGACATTATACATACACCCTCCCCTGGTCCAGGAGTTCAAGAGATCCTTTCTTAGATCTAGTTGAGGCTGACTGTGGATTGACCTGAGCATTCCTTTAGAGGCATTTGGTGCTCTCTCTTAAAAGGTTTTTGCCTCCGTGGCGTTCTTGCCACCTTCTGGCCCGAGGAATGAGGGTGGTAGTAGGAACTAACTAGTTGGATCTCTTGCATTTAATGGAGAGCATTGGTCCCTCTCTTTCTGACCAGAAACTTGTTTATTGAAAGCAGATGGCTCTGTAAGTTAAAGATCCCACTCTGCCTAAGGATAGTGAGGAATCAGTGCTCAGTGAATGACGGATTTACAAAGGTCTTACAATAAAAGCAGTTCTGAGGTGGTGTTTGGGACTCTGCGCGGCTCTTGCCGTTTCCTGCATGCTGAACTGTAAGCCTTTGCCAGAGTTCAGGTTCTCAACAGTGTGTAGGTGGTGCCACGTTGAGAAGAGATAAGGTGTTGGTCACTGATATTGGTACTCGGCTCATTGAAGAGAGAGTCTGTGGCATTATAGACTTAACTGTGTAATGCCCATAAGTCCTAATTGGACACAGTAGCATTACTTTCCTTTGCTTAGTGGAAAATTGGATCTGCAGCTGATGTTTCCCTTCCTCTTAGAGGCAGTGTTACTGGTCCAGGAGAAAGAGAAACCCTAGCAAGAAGGTAATCTGATCTCTTAACTCTCTGTCCTTGATTGATTACAGTAAATGGAGAGACAATGACATCTGCATAGTTGTGAAGGGGGAGGGAAGGAATGTAAACAAGAGGCAAGCTAATGTGGAATTGCATCTCTTCATGAACTCTAATTACCTTAAAATAAGAGAATCAGAATCTTGCTAGGAAGGCATGCATCTGATGAAGTGGGTTTTAGCCCAGGAAAGCTTGTGCCCAGGTAAATTTTAGTCGCTAAGGTGCCACAAGGACTCCTCGTTCTTTTTGCTAGGAAGGGTAATCATTAATTTAGGCAAATGTTTGAGGTGCTCCATATTTTTTTCCTCCTAGGTGTATCACTTTTCGTGAGGAAAGGTTTAGTAATTGTAGCAGGAGACTGGGAATCAGGACTGGGTTTTATTTCTGACTGGTGTGGTACTTACAGTAGACAAGTAGTTTAAATTATGTGCCTGTTGGCCATTCAGAAAATGACAGTATACGCGTAGCTAATAATATGTTAAAAACAGCACCCCTACACCTTCATAGCGCTGTATGACCATACTGATTTATGGCAAGGAGCAGTTATTCCCTCCTCTTATAGATGGAAGATCCAGGACATAGTTTACCCTTGGGGGATTACTTACTTGGGGCCACACATCAAGTATGTACTAGAGCTAGGATTAGAATTCTGGCTCCCAGTTTTTATGGTTAATCATATAACAACTCAGCTACCTCAGAGAGTTTGAGATTTAATACATCAACTTTGAGGTCCCTGGATGAAAGGCACATTCAAATGAACAGTATGTATTTTAGAAGCTAGTTCTCTTGAAGTTAAATCGTCCCAAATAACCACTGGAACAATTTACTGTGAGTTGTTGTACATTCTTCATCACCTGAAGATTATAAACCAAGACTGGAGGTCTTTCGTTTAAAAACAAAATGCTGTCAAGTATCAGAGGGGTAGCCGTGTTAGTCTGGATCTGTAAAAGCAGCAAAGAATCTTGTGGCACCTTATAGACTAACAGACATTGTGGAGCATGAGCTTTCGTGGGTGAATACCCACTTCGTCAGATGCATGTAGTGGAAATTTCCAGGGGCAGGTATATATATGCAAGCAAGCTAGAGATAACGAGGTTAGTTCAATCAGGGAGGATGAGGCCCTATTCTAGCAGTTGGGGTGTGAAAACCAAGGGAGGAGAAACTGGTTTTGTAGATGGCAAGCCATTCACAGTCTTTGTTTAATCCTGAGCTGATGGTGTCAAATTTGCAGATGAACTGAAGCTAAGCAGTCTCTCTTTGGAGTCTGGTCCTGAACCTTTTTTTGCTGCAGGATGGGCACCTTAAGGTCTGCTATAGTGTGGCCAGGGAGGTTGAAGCGACCTTAAGGTGGTCTTTATCCACCAAGTACCAACGCAGCGGCCAGGAAGAAAAGCACAAAGCAGCTGATAAGAATCCTGACGCACCAAGTGGACTCTATCCAGGCGCTCGTAGCCATGCAAGCAGAGCACTACCGCGCCAGCCCCCCGCCCCCGTCCCAAAGCTCTTTCTTTCCTTGTGCCCCAATGTCAGCTCAAAACCCCTTCCCCAGCATCCAGGTTCTTACCACCACCAGCTGCCTCCAACACCTGTACGTTTACAAACCAGCCATGAGCACTATGACCCTTACCCTCCGCACTCAACCCCCATCACCATGCAGTATAGGCATCCTGAAGTGCAGCAGTTATTGCACAGCACTCCAGACAGGACACATTCAAACCTGTGACTGTACAGTTCCCCACCCCACCCCCCTGCCCTTTTAGGTTCCCAAAATGTTGTGTCTCTGTCAATAAAGTTATTTTCTTTTCAATAAATGAATTCTTGGCTTTGAAAACAGTCTTTGTTATTGCAGAAAGTCAAAGATACCTTAGCCCAGGAAAGAAACAGGCACTGCAAATCAGCTTAGGAAAAACAGATTCCTACTAACATTGTAACCACTGCACTTCACTCCCGTGCAAGGCACCAAACATTACTGTTGGTTTTCAGCCTCAAATTCCTCCCTCAAGGTATCCCTAATCCTTGCAGCCCTGTGCTGGGCCTCTCTAGTAGCCCTGCTCTCTGGCTGTGCAAATTCAGCCTCCAGGCGCTGAACCTCGGAGGTCCATGCCTGACTGAATTTTTCACCCTTCCCTTCACAAATATTATGGAGGGTACAGCATGCGGATATAACCGCTGGGATGCTGCTTTCCCCCAAGTCTAGCTTCCCATACAGAGATCACCAGCGCCTCTTTAAACGGCCAAAAGCACACACCACAGTCATTTGGCGCTGGCTCAGCCTGTAGTTGAACCGGTCCTTGCTCCTGTCAAGCTTCCCTGTATACGGTTTCATAAGCCAAGGCATTAACAGGTAAGCGAGGTCTCCAAGGATCACAATGGGCATTTCGACGTCCCCTACTGTGATCTTGCGATCTGGGAAAATAGTCCCTGCCTGCAGCTTTCTGAACAGGCCAGTGTTCCTAAAGATGCGTGCATCATGCACCTTTCCAGGCCAGCCTGTGTTAGTGTCAATGAAATGCCCATGGTGATCCACAAGCACCTGGGGAACCATAGAGAAATACCCCTTCCGCTTAATGTACTCGGATGCTAGGTGGGCTGGTGCCAGAATAGGAATATGCGTCCCATCTATCGTCCCTCCACAGTTAAGGAAACCCATTTGTGCAAAGCCATCCACAATGTCCTGCACGTTCCCCAGAGTCACAGTTCTTCTTAGCAGGATGCGATTAATGGCCCTGCAAACTTGCATCAACACGATTCCAACAGTCGACTTTCCCACTCCTAACTGCTTCCTGACCGATCGGTAGCTCTCTGGAGTTGCCAGCTTCCAGACTGAAATAGCCACCTGCTACTCCACCGGCAGGGCAGCTCTCAATCTCGTGTCCTTGCGCCACAGGGTGGGGGTGAGCTCCTCACACAGTCCCATGAAAGTGGCTTTTCTCATCCGAAAGTTCTGCAGCCACTGCTCATCATCCCAGACTTCCATGACAATGTGATCGCACCATTCAGTGCTTGTTTCCCGAGCCCAAAAGCGACGTTCCACGGTGCTGAGCATTTCTGTGAATGCCAGAAGCAATTTAGTGTCATACGCATCAGGCGACTCGCTATCATCGTCAGACTCCTCATCGCTTTGGATCTTAAGGAATAGTTCAACTGCCAAACGTGATGCGCTGGGGAGACTCTTCAGCATACTCTTCAGCAGTTTGGGCTCCCTTTCCCACAGAAATTGCGCTGCACAGAAACCGTTGAGAGAGTCAAGATGGCGCCAAACGTGGACAGAAAAACAGATTGCTGGGATGTGAAGCAATGCGTCACGGGGCGTTGGGACAGGAAGCAGAATGACCTGCACCCTCCGCCCCCTTCCCACAGCACCAAAATGGAATGAGGTGCTCTGTGGGATAGCTGCCCATAATGCACCACTCCCAACACCGCTGCAAATGTGGCCACATAAGTTGTCAGTGTGGCCACACTCCAGCGCTTTCCCTACACAGCTGTACAAAGACAGCTGTAACTCCGAGCGCTGCACACCTGCAAGTGTAGCCAAACAGGATCAATCAGTCCTCTGTACTATCCACATTACTATATGGATAAGAAACCTGGAGTCCCTTACAGGCAGACTTGGAGCAGCTAGAGGCATTCCATATGTGCTATCAGTGCCAAGCCCTGAGCATAAAGTAGTTTGACTTTGTGCAAAATGTCACAGTCTCGCAGAGATCTGGCCTTCCTTCAGTTGCTCATTACATTAAATGGCATTGCATGCTCTGTGGCAGTGTTACAAGGGTAGACAAAAACAACCCCACGCATCATGGTCTCTCACTCTGGCAGTGTTCCCTCTAATTTTTCCCAACTATGTGCGGAATGAATTTTGTTATGTGCACCAATATGGAAGTGATTTGTGACAGATCACCTTCATATTGCTACACATAACAAATTCATGTGGTGGGGGTGGGGCCGAGGGGTTCTTGTAGGAGGGGGCTCAGGGCTGGGACAGAGGGTTGGCGTTGCAGAGGTGTGAAGGTTCTGGCTGGGGCCAGGGTTGAGGGGTTCAGGGCTGGGGCAGAAGATTGGGTGCAGGGGGTGAGGGCTCTGGCTCTGGCTGGGAGTGCAGGCTCTGGAGTGGGGCTGGGGATGAGGGGTTTGGGGTGTATGAGGGTGTTCTGGGGTTACTGCTAGGAGAGAGGACTCCCCCAGCGCTGTCTCCTGCAGCAGCACCTGGGATGCGAGGGAGAAGTGCCTGTCCCTGCTGCGGGAGGGCTGGGGCTGGGGCTTCAGGATAGGCGCCCCTTCCCTGGCCCCAGCAGGGCAGCTGAGGAGACAGTCTCGGAATCTACATGGGGCATAATAAACAAAAACTTTGTCACCAAATCCCACAACCGGGGGTCCGGCTGCCGCAGCAGCACCAGAGGAGGCAGATTCTCCCCTGGCCTATTATACTTGCTGCCCGTGATTTTAGTCATGGTATTTTTAGTAAAAGTCATGGACTGGTCACGGGCAGTAAACACAAATTCATGGCCTGTGATCCATGACTTATACTATATATCCCTGACTAAATCTTTGGGGTGGGGGGTAGTCTGGAGGGCACCGTGGGTGCTTGGAGGAGGGGGACTGCATTCCTGCGGGGCACCGCGCCTCCCTAGTAGCGACGACATCCCTCTTTCCCAGCTCCTAGGCGGAGGTGTGGCCAGGCAGCTCTGCACACTGCCTCCACTACAAGCATTGGCTCCGCAGCTCCCATTGGCCAGGAACTGTGGCCAATGGGAGCTGCGGGGGTGGTGCTTGCAGGTGGAGGCAGCGTGTATAGCTGTCTAGTCACGCCTCCACCTAGGAACTGACAGTGGGATGTCACCGCTTCTGGGGAGCCCCCTGCAGTAAGTGCTACCCTAAGCCCCCGCCCACACCCGAACTCCTGCTTCTGCAGGAGTGTGGGGGAGGGAGGCGGTGGCCTGAGACTGCCCCAGCAGTGGCTGGTGCGACTGGCTCAAGAGCTGCCTGAGTTGCTCAGGCAACCCCTGGGCCAGGCGTACTGGCCACTGCAGAAGGCACAGAAAGTCATGGAATCCGTGACCTCCGTGAAAAATTCGCAGCCTTACCTGTGCCACATTGTTAGGTTGACCTAACCCCCATTGTAGACACAGCTAGGTCAATGGAAGAATTCTGCCATTAACAACCCTCTTTTGAGGGGTACAATGATGTAGTTGCAGTGCTGCAGCTGGGCCATTGTAGTGTTTGTAGTGTAGACATACCCTCAGTTTAGAACTTTGTATTGGGGAATGTGGGTGCAGTGCCCTAGTGCCTGGGAGTATACAGAGGTCTTCTGGGGGTATATCAATTCATCTAGATGTTTGCCTATTTTTATGGCAGGCTATGTAAAAAGCACTAGTGGAGTCCTTACCAACTAAAATGTTATACAATTACTTTGTTATACTGCTCTGAAATATATGTACAAAATTTATATTCCAATTAAATTATTTGATAATTTTATGGTAAAATTGAGAAAATAAGCATTTTTTCAGTAATAACGTGCTGGGACACTTTTTTGTATTTTTGTCTGATTTTGTAAGCCAGTAGCTTAAGTGAGGTGAAACTTGGGGGTACGCAAGACAAATCAGACTCAGAAAGGGGCACAGTAGAACCACTGCCCTAGAGCAGTGGTCTCCAAACTTTTTTGATCGGGCACCCCATCAGTAAAATATTTTTGAGCACGCACCCCCTGCTCCTGGCCGAACTATTGAAGAAGAAAAAAAAAAAAAAGCCGCTCGGACTCCTGGCTGAACTGCTGAGAAGGGGGTCGGGGGAAGGGGGGAAGTGGCATTCCTCTTGCACACCCCACTTTGGAGACCACTGCCCTAGAGTAACCTTTCTAACCTGGACTTTCAATGACTGAGTGGGTGCATAATAAGCTTTGGAGCTTTCTGGTATGAGCCAACCTTTGTTTTTCCAAGTTAAGCTGTTGTTCTGTATGTTGCAATAGAAAGCCAGTTATAGTTTTGTAACAAGCATGGTCCTTGTCCTTGGGTTCAAAGGTATTTTGTTGGTTTACTGCTCACCCTTGTGCTGAGGGCCTCCTTTTTAATGAATGATGTCATCTTTGCTTAACTTGTTAGTATTTTCATCTCTCCTTATAGCTTTTCCATCTCACTGCTTCAGGGGGCCTTGGGTCACTTTTTTAAATACTCTTGTTTAAATCATTTACCTGTGTTGGGTTAATTTAACCTGCATTTTTCCTCTACTTTCAAACACTCTGTTTTTTCCTCTATTCAATCCCTCAAAATGAATACAAACATTTTAAATCTCATTAGAATTGTGATGCAAACTGGCAAAAGGGAACTGAAGATCTGATGTTGAAAAGATTAGTGAAAATGAATTCTTTTAGCCCGCAAGAAACCTGATTAAAGGGTTGGAGAATACAATAACAAATGCATAGTGTTTACATAATGCTTCACCCTCAAGGTGCTGTACAACATTTTATCTGAGGTTAAAAGGAGTTATTGTCTTCTGGGGCAGAGGTAAAATAGAGTCATGATCTTAGACTTTGGGAACATTCCAGTCACAGGGTACGTCTACACTACAGGATAAATTCGAATTAGCTAAAACCGGTTTTATAAAACAGATATTATAAAGTCAGTTGTGCGCGTCCACACTAGGCACATTAATTCGGTGGTGTGCGTCCGTGGTCCGAGGCTAGCGTCGATTTCTGGAGCGGTGCATTGTGGGTAGCTACTGTAAAAGAATGAGGCCAATAACGTCGATTTGCGTCCACACTAACCCTAAATCGATATAGTAATATCGATTTTAGCGTTACTCCTCTTGTTTTGTAGGAGTACAGAAATCGATTTAAAGAGCCCTTTAACTCGATATAAAGAGCAGTGTAGTGTGGACGGGTGCAGCGTTAAATTGATTTAATGCTGTTAAAATCGGTTTAGCAGTGTAGTGTGAACCAGGCCACAGAGGAAGACACTCCTCACTGAGGGCTGCTAGGCTATAAGGAAAACAGTCTCTTGAAATAAGGGTGTGACCATCTTCAGAAGTGCTGAAAAACAGATTAGAGACAGTGCTGATTCGATAGAATTTTGCTCAAAGCAGAGAAGAGACTGCATGGTTTAGAGCAGTAATACTCAGGCTTGTCTACGCTGGCAATTTACAGCACTACAATTTTCTCGCTCAGGGGTGTGGAAAAACACCCCCTGAGTGCAGCAAGTTTCAGCGCTGTTAAGTGACAGTGAACAGTGCACCAGCTCTGCTGTGACTACACAAGCCATGTTAAAGTGCTGCCATGGCATGTACACTGAAGAGAGCTTTTATGTGCCAAGGCTGACACCTGGGTCATTGTACCCTCTTCTCTGAATTGTCCAAAAGGAGTTTTTACAAAGCTCAGAAAGGAAAAAAGGCATCTCACTCCATAAATTGTCACTATCCAAATGGCAGAAACCCCTGCTGCTTCTAGGACCTTGCCAAAAATCATGCCTCGTCAGCTGAGCCATCAGAAGGTATTTTTTAATACATTACCTTTTGCAGAATTGTCTGTCAGACTATTAAGTTACATCACATTTTCCTGAGCCAACCCATGGCCTTTTGTGGCATTATTCATTGTAGCATATTAAAATGTAAATGAAAGATAAAATCAGAAGGAGAATGTATGTAGACTTTATCACATTTTTTACAAAACCTATGTAAATTTGTCAGTGAGCCTAATTTATCTTTTAATTTTGGACCAGGTATAAAATATTCTTTCTACACAATCCTTTTAGCAATTTTCTTTAAAAATAGATAGAAATCTCCTCACAGACTATTACATGCCTGTCCCTTATTCCATTCCACATGACTAACCCCCTCCTTGTGGTAGGGATTTCTGCTATCAGGCTAGTGGCAGCCTATGGAGTGGGATGCTCTGCTCTGTGCTTTCAAAGTTGTCCAAAAGAGTTGTTTCTTTGTTTTTGTTTTTAAAGGTGGCCATAGAACAACTCGGCCCTATACAATGTAACTTGCTTCTAGGATCTTTGTCATTAATAATCTGTGGCCTTGGTGAAGTTGTTCAAATAGATTTTATTTAGAAATTGTCTGAGGCTGTGTATAAGCTAGCACTCTTATTGGTATAACTTATGTTGCACCAAGGTGTGAAAAAACACCCCAGTGAGAGACATAAGTGGCACTTTTGTCGGTGTAAATGTGAACAGTACTGTGACGGCATGAGAGCCTCCCTGCCAACATACCTGCCGCTGCTTGTTGGGGATGGTTTAATGATGTCAATGAGAGAGCTCTCCCATTGGGATAGAGCAGCTAAGCAGGAGATCTTACAGCTGTGCTGCTGTAAGTTTTCTGTATGTTCCTCAGAAAGCCAGGAAAGGCATATGTCATCTGTATTTATTAGTAATGCTGCCAGTAAAGGTAAATCTATTTTTAAAAAATCCCTTTTTGTCCAGAATGACTGGTGGCACAAAAATGCATATGTACAAACATGATATGTAGAGGCCTTGGAAAAGGCAGAAGGGGACCAGACAAAAGGCAGCAGAGGACTTAACAACATGTAAAAAGATACATGATGAGTAAAGGTAGAGTTATTACAACTTACTAGTCTAGTTCTAAGCATCCCAACAGACACGCTTTGCTAGTATACTGACTAAAGGTGAGCTTCAAGCCTAATGAAAATGGAATAAATTCCATGTTTATGTGCTGATTTCTGTTACTAATCAGGCAGTAGTGCACCATCAGCACCAAAACCCTAAATTCACTCTTATTAAAGTTCCCCATTTACAAAGTCCTATATTTCCTGGTTTACTAAAAACGTGACCCAGTGGTGTCAGGGTTTAGTAGGAATGTAGCCTCTAACTATAAAATACAGTCCTGGATTTTAGGGCTAAATAGTTAAAATTCCTTTTATTGTTCCAGATACTTTTTGAAATATGCCTTAGATGTAGTCATGTGAAATTGTATGATCTTTCCCATCCCATGTCTGGTAACTTGGTCATGTGTCCCCCAAAGAGCTTCTTGACACAAGGAAACTGAGGGGAAGCAGAATGGTTCCAAAAAGGGTTAAGTATTTGAGTTTCTCTTACCTATAAAATTTGCTGCTAATTTAATTTCTCTGGTTTTTTCTTTCAGTGAACACCTACCTCTTCATGATGCAAGCCCAAGGCATCATGATTCGTGAGAATATGAGAACAATAGGAGCGCAGGTTTATGAGCAGGTGGTCCGCAGTGCCTATGCCAAGAGGAACAGCAGCATGAATGACTCAGGTATATTTTTAGTAATTAAGTCAATTTGATTAGAGTTCCCATTACCATAGGAAAGTCTAAACAGTTTTTCTTAGGGGAATGACACAAGAGGAGAGTTTGCTTTTAGGTCACCCTCTTTATTCTATTTAGATCACCCTCCATATTATATTATGGAGTCTATATGGCCCTTTCCTCAGATGCCTCTAGTAACTGAGGTATTTACAAAACAAGACAAGAATGGGTTGCATCATTTTCCTTCCATCTGCTTTCTAGAGATACAGTGAGTGACGTGTGAAATCCCATTTTGTTTTCTTGAAGGGGTAGCACAGAAATGCATATGCTTATGAGCCTCACTATTTACATGGAAGAAAGGACCTGAAGTTGCCCTAAATTGTTTTTGTTTCAGAAGTGGGAATAGATACAGGGGTTCTGACTACAGGCCCCTGGTTTTTTTGTTTTTTGTTTTTGTTTAAACTGCTTACACTGTATTCCCTCTAATGCAGCGGTCCCCAACGCGGTGCCCGCGGGCGCCATGGTGCCCGCGTCCTGGCCAGCAGTCAAGCATTCGCTGAAATGCCACTGAAATTCGGCATCATTGAGAGGCGTCGCCGCTGAAATGCCACCGAAATTTGGCTGCATTTCAGCGGATGCTCGACCGCCACCACAGTCCTTCGTCTGGTGCCCACCAGACAAAAAGGTTGGGGACCGCTGATCTAATGTAATGCTAGTTTGACAGCTTTGGATATACCACCTTTGTATTTTAGTGATCCATTTGAACCAAATTGCTCTTCATACATACCCATCTTCCTCCTCCAAAAGTGGCCTATATTTAAATTTCCCCTGAGAAATTTCTCTGCCAGTTCTCTTAATCTGGTCTTCCATCTTTTTTATCTTTTTTTTTTTTCTTTAGACAAGTAGTGCAATTTTGTGTTCCTAGGAAACACACAACAAAACTTGCAGCCCAGAAGAGAGCGAATTTAGGTGCCCAATTGTATTTTAATTTAGGTAGCCCAAGCCAAACCTATGGCAGTGTATGTAAAATTGCTGTAGCCGTGTCTGCTGTGCAGAGGTGGATTAAGATTTATGGTGGCCCTGGGCACAAAGAACACTTGGGTTCCCCCAACTCCCCATCACCATGAGGCCCCCTGCTCCTCCCCTTCCCCCCAAAGGCCCTGTCCCTGGCCAGGCCAGAAGCCAGATCTAAGCTGTGGTAAGAGTTGCCTAGGGATCCTGGGCCACTGTGAGGAACCCCAGCCCCTTCACCTGCTCTGGGCAGTGTGCCCTGGGGCGGCTGCTCTCGGGTGCCTGGCACACTCCACAGGGCAGGTGGAATATCTGGGGCTTCCCATAGCAGCCTGGGCTCTCTGGGTAGCTCTTACCACAGCCAAGGGTGATCATATGGCCCGTTTTGGCTGGGACCATCCCCTTTTTAAGCCCTGGCAAGAGCAAATGGGACAAATACCCAGTTTAGCCAAAAAAGGATTCGGGGGGATGAGCAGTGGAGCTATCGGAGGTGGGAGGGGCTCAGACCAGCTCTGTGTGGTGGGAGGGAAAGGAGGGTTTGGGCGAGCCCAACATGGTGTTCTATTTTCCTTTTAGAAATTGTGCTCACCCTACCACGGCAACTACAGACACAGATTAGGGGGTTGCGATCAGATAAGTTTGAAAACTACTGGTCTAGGTCAGTGGTTCTCAACCAGGGGTACCCAGAGGTCTTCCAGGGGGTACATCAACTCATATAGATATTTGCCTAGTTTTACAGCAGGCTACATAAAAAGCATTAGCGAAGTCAGTACAAACTAAAATTTCATACAGTCAGTGACTTGATTATACTGCTCTATATGCATACACTGAAATGTAAGTACCATATTTATATTCCAGTTGATTTATTTTATAATTATATGGTAAAAATGAGAGCGTCAGCAATTTGTTAGTAATAGTGGCTGTGACACTTTTTTTTGTATTTTTGTCTGATTTTTGTAAACAAGTAGTTTGTAAATGAGGAGAAACTTGGGGCTACTGGTTTAGGTAATATATAGCATGTCTTGCTTTTCTGGCTACATAAAGAATTCAAACTTGGAACTTTTACCAGCATAGCTAATTTGGTCACATGCACACCCCCCAGGCCTGACCAACCTGGCTGTGCCAGCAAAATCCCTACTATAAATAGACACAGTTATACAGGCAAAAAGCCCCTTTGTTTCTATAGCTTATTTTGTTTGGGGGAAATGGTATAAACTATACTAGCAAACCCTTTCTAAATGTAAATGGTTACTTATAATGAAGCACTGACAGCATTTCTTTCTAAAACTAAGAATTAGGCAAACTGATGTCCCATTGAAACTGCTCCTTTCAGTGTTAACACAGTACAAGTGAGTCACTACTGCGAAAGTCTCGACCTACCTTCATGCAGTATCAGGCTGGAATAATGTCAGTTTCAGATAAGCATTGCACCTCATGAGGACAAATCCCTGCTGTGTCACTGGGTTTCGGTAGTGAGAACAAGTGGATCAAAAGTGTTACAAGATAAATGTTACTTTTATGAATAAAATCCAGGATACTCACTCTGCCTCACCTTTTTAAATAGGGAGTGGGAGTTGCCGCGGTGTTGGATAGGTCACATCCTTTCTTAAGCTTTTCTACTGTAAAATTAGATTGTTAATGCATTCACAAATTACCCAAGCAACAGGTAGCTCACCACATACTTAGTCTTCACTACCTGATTAAAAGACTAGAATTTCCACTAGATATGGCAACTCAGTTCAGTCTATTTTTATATGTGAAAATTGGAAAAATCTGTTTTAATCTAACTTCTGAAAGCTAAGCCCACACGTTAAGGAAAAAGAAACCAATTGAACCCCTTCCTTCCTCTACTGTTCCATGTGGTGGTAAAGTGTTAGGGTACATCTACACTACCCGCCAGATAGGTGGGTAGCAATTGATCTATCGGGGATCAATTTATTGCGTGTAGTGTAGACCCAATAAATCGATCCCTGATTGCTCTCCCATCGACTGCTGAACTCCAGCAGTGCGAGAGGCGGAAGCAAAGTCGACAGGGGAGCTGTGGCTGTCAATCCAATGCTGCGAGGACGCAGAGTAAGTAATTTTAATTCAGTCTAAGCTACGTCAACTTCAGCTATGCTGTTCTCCCCCACCGTGTACACCAGGCCTTACATATCTTATACTTCTGTTGTGCCCCTCCTCAGTTAGTTCTTTGGGCCCTTCCTGGTTTGTGAGCCCTGCAGTTTGTGAAAGTCTGGTTTGCCACCCATTGAAATGAATGGGCTTGTTCACACCTCAGAGCTCTAGTGTCAGGGCTAGTCTACGCTGGCAACACTAAAGTGCTGCTGCGCTTTAACATGCCTTGTGTGGTCAGGGTGCAGCCAGCTCTCTAAAAAAACCCACCTCCACGAGGGGTGTATCTACCAATGCTGGGAGCACAGTCTACACAGGGGCTTTACAGCGCTGAAACTTGCTGCACTCAGGGGATGGTTTTTTCACACCCCTGAGCCAGAAAGTTGCAGTGCTGTAAAGTGCCAGTGTAGACAAGCCCTCTGTCTCAGTGACACTTATTTCTCGCTTTGAAGGTTTTCTTTACAACCATAACAATGAGAAACTTTATTTTTAAATGAACATGGAGACTTCGGAGAACGATGGAACTCCATCTGCACCCCTCACCTAATTCTTTGCATTCCCCACAATGGGGCATGCCTAACACCTTTTGTTCCAAGGCACATCTCTTTTTGGTCTTGCCTTTGGTAATATAAACATACATCATAATGTACATATAATTAAAAGAAGAAAAAAATCCCCATATGTTTGTCCCCTAAGGAGAGGAAGGGAGAAAGAGGGACATATATGACAGATGCTAGTCACACCCATACACATCTGGAAGGCAAGTGGATACTATGGTGATGAGCACTGTGTAGGAGCTTGAATAGAATAGGGATTAGGATCCTAACAATTCTGTAGAACGTAGCTTCATTTTTTAGAATATAAAGAAAGTGGATCTCTCTAGGGTAGACTTCAAACCAGACACGTGGTTTTTTGAGTTGCTACAAATCCACTACATAGGTCTTTGCTAACATAATTGTTTGCATTGTTTTGTAGCCATCTTGGTCCCAGGATGTTAGAGACAAGGAAAAGGTGGTAATATCTTTTATTGGACTATCTTCTGTTGGTGAAAGACAAACTTTTGCACTACACAACAGAAGTTGGTCGAATCAAATCACCACCTTGTTTCCCTAACACAACACTTTTAGTGGTACAATTTTAGAACAAAGTTGTTATGAAACAGCCTGGCATGGTAACAGGATCTTGTATAACAGTGGTCTCCAACCTTTTTACACACAAGATCACTTTTTGAATTTAAGTGCAACCCAGGATCTTCCCCGCCCTGCTCACTCAATTTCTCCCTCTCTCTGTCGCGTGCTTTTCCCCACCCTCACTCACATTGACTGGGCTGGGGCAGGGGTTTGTGGTTTGGGAGGGGTGTGTGGGCTCTGGGCTGAGGCTAAGGTGTTCGGAGTGTGGGAGGGAGCTACAGGCTGAGCCTGGGGCAGGGGGTTGCGGGGCAGAAGGAGGTGAGGAGTGCAAGCTGTGGGAGAGAGTTTGGGTGCAGGGGGGGGTGTAGGGTGCTGGCTCCGGGGGGGGGGGGTCAGAGGTTGGGGTGCAGGAGGAGGGTTGGGGTGCTGGCTCTGAGAGGGCTCAGGGCTTGGGATGCAGGAGGGGATATGGGGTGATGGCTCCAGGAGGGAGCTCAGGGTTGGGGTGCAGGCTCCTACCAAGTAGCATTTACCTCAGGCGGCTCTTGGTCATGGTGCAGCTGGGCTAAGGCAGGCTCCTTGCCTGCCCCAGCTCCACACGGCTCCCAGAAGGAGCCAATGGGAGGAGACGTGGCTCTGTGTGCTGCCCCTCTCTGCAGGCACCACTCCCGCAGCTCCCATTGGCCACAGTTCCCCATCCCCGACCAATGGGGGCAGTGCTTGTAGGCAGGAGCAGCATGTGGAGAGCCCTGGCCCCTCCCCCGCCCCTGGACAAGGGGGAAAGCTGGCTGCATCTGGGAGCAGTGAGGGGCCAGGGCAGGGCAGGCAGGAAGCCTGCCTTAGCAGCAGCGCTGCTGCACCACCAGACTTTTAATGGCCGGAGATCGTGATCAATTGGGAGAGTCTCCAGGATTTTCCAGTCAATCACGATCTACGGATTGGTGACCACTGCTGTAGAATGCAGTTTTTAGCTATTGAACAGGAGATCTGGTTGGCTTTGTGTTCAGTGGCGTATACCAGTGATTTTCAGTCTGTGGTCTGCAGACCACGTCTAAGGGGTGTGCGAAAGGTGTCTATGAAAATAAAATTTCAGATTCCGGAAAAGGAATTCTGTTTTTCTGATCAATCAAAAGTATGTAAAAACCCCCGCCTACAGATCAAAACCCAGAACTGTTGTCACCATAGAAGCCCAGCGTTTAGTGCCTTTTCTCAAAATTCATCAAATGCCATGCCGAGCATGTGCAGCATTTATAGTTGAATTCTATTCAGTCATATTTTAGTCTAAGGCTTCTATAATAGGGGTCCACAGACCACAGGTTGAATTTCTAAGGGGGTCCACACCTCTATTAAAAAACTTTTAGGGGTCTGCAAATTAAAGGTTGAAAACTACTGGCATATACAGTGTATCATTAGTCTTAAGGGTATTTTGCGCCAACAACAACAACAACAACAAAAAATCTGCACATATTTTAAAATTCTGCAAATTTTATTTGTCAACCGAATACGGAGACTCCAGCATGGCATTGGGGAACACAGGCCACTGGCTGCGCAGAGGTGGGAGATCACTGTGTAGCTCCCTCCCCGGGACATGGACTTAGCTGTGAGGCTGCACCCAACCCTGACATAGTGCAGGGACAGGGCCTGCCCTACAAATACCCCAGGGCCACATCCCCCCCACTGCCTCTCACTTGCCAGCAGGCCCCACAGATCAGGCTCCTCCCCCCTCCCTCCCTGCGCTTGCCACAATCAGCTGTTTTGCTGTCTTCAGTAGGCTCTGGGAGGGAGGAGCGAGGACATGGCACACTGGGGAGGGGGAGAACTGGGTGGGAAGGGGTCAGGTTGGGCCTTGGGGGAAGGGGCTGAGGGAGGGCACAGCTTGGGGCAGAGCTGGGGGTTGAGCACCCCCTAGCAGTTTGGAAAGTCGGTGCCTGTGTCCAAGACCCCCCTTCTCACTGGGCAGAAGCCCTTACCCCACCACCGCGCTGCAAGGTAGAGGTCCCGAGCTGCTTCCCCACCCCCAGTCTGATAGGTGCAGAATGGGAGGGCTGTGGGGGGCTCAGCGAGCCGCACTTTAACAGTAAAAGAACCGCATGTGGCTCACGAGCCACAGTTTGGCCATCCCTGATATAGAGGGTGTACTGCCAGTGTAGTTTTACTGGGAATTTGTTTTGTCATAGCAATAACAAGTGTCCAAGATAAATTGGCTCATCTGGACTCTAATAGTATGCCCTGGGCTGTCAGTGTTTATTTGCAGTTCCATCTTGGCCTCTTTCACTTTCTAGTTTGAATAAGACTACAATTACTACTCGCTCTGATAAACTGAACTAATTGCATGGGAATGCCATACAGTAGTGAGAGGAAGGAACCTGAAATATTGAAGCAGTGAATTGTAGTTAATTTAGTGCAGGATGGATTTATTTTATTCAAAATTATTTTAATCACCTATTTTAAGCATGATCTAAAGCAGCAAGCAGGAAACTTTGATTTAAATAACTGATTTTAATCTTGTTTTGCATTTGTACTTTCGTTAGTTTCTAAAGAAAAGTTTGTTTTCTTTGTTTCGTGTAACCATTAAAACACGTTGATTTGAAACCAAATGTATCTTTTACAATGAATTAGGTACTTTTGTTTTGCTAGAAGGTGGTTACACTACATCCATAGGTATTCAAGCAATTATATAGCTTAAACACTTATACGGGTTCTTAATTTTTACATACCTTGTTCACTATTTTCTAACAAATTTATTCTGTACTACGTTTTTTCCCCCTCCGGATTTGTGTCAAGTTGCATTTGGGTAGAAATTGAAATTCAAGTAAATGTACAAAAAGAGCATTTTAAAACTGTTTTTTGTTAAATAAACTACCTTTTAAATATACAGTATACACAAAGGAAAAAAGTGTAACAAAGCACATTTTGTATTTAAAGCAGATTTAATAAATGTTTCTGGTCACCATGGGCCAGATTTTCAAAGTATTTAGGTGCCTAAAGATGCAGATAAATGCCTCGTGGGATTTTCAAAAGCACTTAGGCAGATGAGATACCTAACTCTCATTTAAATCAAAGTTGAAACCAATGGGAGTTAATCACCTAACTTCCTTATTTTCTTTTGAAAATTCAAGTTTGCATCTATCTGCGTTTTTATGTGCTTAAATAGCTTCAAAAATCTGGCCCCATCACCACCTAATTCTAAAAAATGGTGGGTTTCATCCTTGTCCACCTGGTTTTTATTCATGGATTGGGAGAAGAAAATAAGCTTTCCTGCTTTTTCAATTCCCAGCTGGTTTTTCAACTTTAAATGAAATAATCCAAATGAAGAAAATTGTCTCTCTACATTTGCCAGCTTGTCTGAACCAAAAATAATTAAGGCAACAACTTTTTCCACAACAAACTGAAAGCGCTTGCTTTGGAAAAATGTAAATACCAGCATTTGCTCCATTATAATGACTGAAAAGAATATAGGTACTTAATGCGATGCATATCACTGAGATGTTATTTAAGGCTTGAGTTGACATAAATTGTTTTCCCCTTGATTTTTATATATAATTAAAAAAAAAAAAAGCAGCTCCCTTTAATTCATTAAAATTTGAGGGTTCATTGACTCAGTATGATCATTTATTTAAATAATTTTAATAAATTATAATTTAGGTATTAACACAGGTTGTTAATTTCAAATGGAGTTCATTTAAAAAAAATAAATTAAAAAATCCCTGATTTATAAAATAGTTATCTGGACTGATTTAGTGTCCAGCAAGAATCAGTTCTGGCCATGTGATGTTAACAGATCATACAATGTATTTGTATGGCCTCTGTTTAAACTGTAAACTCTTTGGGACAGGAACTGTCATTTTGTTCTGTTTGCACAGCACTTAACACAATTTGGAAACTGTTTCCTCCAAGTTAGGCAAAGAGGTGTTAAATGACTTGTCCATAACTCTAAGTGGGGAAAGGAGGCAGACATAAAACCCAGTCCCCTGGCTTTTTCCCCTTTGACCCCCAAACCCTTAACTTATGAGAGGTACAGTGTTGTGATTTAGGGGTCTTGTTTGGCACAGCTAATTTAGAAGTTTCTCACAATTGCTTTCAAACATTAGAACTTCCCCTTTGATCTCAGCAGTGCCTAAAGCGGCTATTTGTGAAACACTTACTTTGGAAAAGAATGGCGCCTGCATTGTCTGTAGAAAACAGAAATACACTTCTTGGAGGCCCAGAACCTTTTTAAAATAAATGAAACTCAAAGTGATAAATGTGTTTACACTTAACTGAGAAATAAGAGAGCTGCTTTGGAGAAACATGCTCTTGAGATAGTCGTGGCCTACTGAAGTGTCAGCTTCACTTGCACTTTATTTTTAGTTCATAAAAGGCTGTACCTAATGTTGGACTTTTTTTTAAGTGGCACATTATGAAAATGAGAAGTAGAATTATGCAAGATATGCAACCTTTCTTTCATGAGTGAAGTTGCCAGGCTTGGAGGATAGATCTGGAGATGGAATTGGCATGCGTGCCCTTAGGAAAAGCATGACCCAAGCAGTGCTTGCTTCTCTTTCACCCAACCTTCTGTTTCAGTCTGATTTTTTCTAATAAGAAAAGATGTAACTCAAATAATTCATAGGTTGCAAAACCGGAAGGGATCATTATGATAGTCTAATCTAACCTTCTGCATAACTTGGCCTATATGCATCTCTTGTGGTCCTTCAGGCTCAGCTGTTCTGCCTAGCAGAAATGTTGGGACAGTTCCTAAATGTCCACCTGTTGTCATGTGCACGCTGTCTGTTGAAATGGCCAGGCCAAGTAACTCTAGTCTGGTGATCATGACATATCAAGGAATAAAGCTTTGTGGAAATGTCTGCAGTTCATTGTAGTTGAAGTTCCATCAATACACTGTAGTTGTGAAATAGTCAGCTAAATGGCTTTGTTAGTGTTAAAGTTAGAATCAGGACTCACAGTTTGTCAGACCACTCTGTTTGTTAGCGCAGCGCTCCGCCAATAACATCTAGAATATGTGAGTGGCCATGCAAGGCCCAAACAGTCTTATTTATACAGATAAAAGAGCGGGAATTAGACAAAGGGACAAAGAAAGCAAAACAGTAAAATTTACCTGTGGCACAGCATGCATATTCTATTTTTTTTTTTTTTTTTTTACTAACTGTTATTGATTTAAGGCTAATACTTTACCAATTGCCCTTAAACGGTGCAATTGTTTTATGTTAATGTCTGTATTCCTGACACCTGGATTGCAACATTCCAACAATTTGCTTAAAGGTACAGACATTTTTTTAATCCTTTCTATTCTTACAATATAATTTATTTTACTTTTACAATCCCTCCTTTTGGTCAGGCGTACGCCATGACCAACCCTTAATGGGTTCCACAAATTAACCGTTCCTTATCTCTTTGTTTATCAGTGATATTTAAAATTATTATATTAGCACTCTGTTTTGGGGCAGTTATCTGGGTGACACAATTTTGGATACAACAGGAGATTAACTGAAAGCATACAAAAATTACTAAGATTTCAAACAGGATAGTTAGGGCTCCCTGAAACAACCAGTTTTCTATGCCAGAGAAATTGAAAAGGTTACTTAGCCACTTCCATAGAGAACTTAGCCTTTATGGGGAAGATATGCGATTTGTTCTAAGTGGCTAGCGTGATTTATTACCTCATTGGTATTGTTAGGTATAAACACACAACATTCTTTCCCAATGATAGCACAGGTTCCTCCTTTGGCCGCCAGAACTATGTCTAATGCCTGACAGTTTTGGAGGGCCACCTGTCTGATTACCCCTGTTGTTTTGACCAGGGTTTTTAAACTTTCTCCGGTTTCGTTTGCCATTATTTTAACCACTGCTTGTAACCTTAGGAGTTTTTTTGCGTGGTGTATTACTTCCCCAAGTGGGATAAAGGAAGTGCCAATGGCCTCTTCCCAAGTTAAGGGGCTTATGTTATGTATATACCATTGAGCATTTAGTAAGTCCCTTCTTTTTCGCCTGAAATTACGGAGGTGTTCTCGTGGGAGGGACTCTAGTACCCGGAATTGTGGGAAGAGTTGGGCGGGATAACAGATACCTGACCAGTTAGCTGGTAATACAGTATAAGCTTTGGTTCCACAAACCCAATGATGGCCTATTAAGGCCAGGAAGGGTTGATTGCATCCATTTGTTACATAGGTATTTGCAAATGAGGAGTAATATCCTCCAAAGGGCACAGGGTAATCCTCCTTACAAGAAGTGGTAGTGTTTGTATGGCATTGGAAGACTGTATTATTTTTACTAAGATTACTGTAGGGGGAACATGAGATTGATTTTTCTGTTTGATTCCAGGTTGAGAAAAAATTTATATCCCCATAGCCAGCCCACCACTCTTTAATTTTGTTTAAATAATCCCATCCGCCATTTGCCGCAATATGCTGAAGGCAACGGCTTTTTCCCAGATCCAGCCCTGTCCCATTACACACCCAACACCAATGACCTTTTCCCCCCACCACACTTATTCATTTAGGCCATGTCTACATCTAAAATTTTGCAGCGCTGGTTGTTACAGCTGTATTAGTACAGCTGTATAGGGCCAGCGCTGCAGAGTGGCCACACTTACAGCAACCAGCGCTGCAAGTGGTGTTAGATGTGGCCACACTGCAGCGCTGTTGGGCGGCTTCAAGGGGTTTCGGGGAACGCGAGAGCAAACCGGGGAAGGAGACCAGCTTCGCCGCGGTTTGCTCTCGCGTTCCGCGAACCACCCTGCAAACCGCAGGGAAGGAGACCTGCTTGTTCGGGGAACGCGAGAGCAAACCGCGGCGAAGCTGGTCTCCTTCCCCGGTTTGCTCTCGCGTTCCCCGAACCGCCGAGCAAGCAGGTCTCCGTCCCTGCGGTTTGCAGGGTGGTTCGCGGAACGCGAGAGCAAACCGCGGCGAAGCTGGTCTCCTTCCCCGGTTTGCTCTCGCGTTCCCGGAACCACCCTGCAAACCGCAGGGACGGAGACCTGCTTGCTCGGGGTTCGGGGAACGCGAGAGCAAGCCGGGGAAGGAGACCAGCTTGATTACCAGAGGCTTCCTCAGGTATGCTGGGATACCTGCTTATTCCACGGAGGTCAAGAAAAGCGCTGGTAAGTGTCTTTACTTGATTACCAGCGCTGGATCACCAGCGCTGGATCCTCTACACCCGAGACAAAACGGGAGTACGGCCAGCGCTGCAAACAGGGAGTTGCAGCGCTGGTGGTGCCCTGCAGATGTGTACACCTCCTAAGTTGCAGCGCTGTAACTCCCTCACCAGCGCTGCAACTTTCTGATGTAGACAAGCCCTTAGATACATTTATTCCCACTGCTTTCCAAGTGTCATTGCTGTTTCATGTTTTGTTAAATGGACAAGGTCCTCCAGTGAGGTCTGGGGAATTCAGTGGGATAGCCAGGACAGGAACACCAGCTTGAGACTGGGCTGGGATGTGGCTGCAGACCCAGCATTCAGAAATAGTAAGAGTCTGAGCTATTCACACTTGCTGCTGGATAAAAGAATTGTCATTGTGGGCTCCCCAGACCTTAAGACACCAGCAGCCGAGGAACATGTGCCACCAGAGGCTCATGTTGGAGGCAAGGCCCTTCTGGTTCTGACAACCTCAAATGAGGGAACCGCAGTCGCGGTTTTATGTCCACCAGGCAGCAGGCGCTAGGCTCGCTACTGCTGCTTCTTGGGCCTTGCTTTAGGTCGTCGTCTGCTTCTGGTAACCCTTACGAGAGCGTAGATTGTAAGGTATTGCAGGCTTTCTCTACGTCTTCTTCTGGAGTTAAAACTGACTCTACGCAGTCCTGAGGTGTTGAATGGTTTGCCGGGGAGGGTGTCTTTTTACACTGTGAAGCATGTATCCACGCTGCGATGCCAGATAGCTTAACAGCTGTCTGGGTAGTAAGCAGTACCTGATGAGGACCCTTCCACCAAGGTTCCAAGGCGTGTTTTCGATGGTGATGCCGTACGTAGACCCAGTCACCTGGCTCAAGATTGTGGCAGGCGTCAGAGGTGGTTTCTATCGGCCAGGCAGCTTGAACCTGTGAATGGAAGTGACTTACAGCTTGCATTAATCTCTTGCAATATTGAAGGAGAGTACTGTGAGTCAAGTTCAAGTCTGGGACTGGAGTAATGGTAGCCACAGTTCGCACAGGGCGTCCCATAACGATTTCAAAAGGACTCAGTTTATGCCTTTGGGATGGAGTGGATCGCATTTTTATAAGGGCTAGTGGTAAAGTTGCTGGCCAGCTTAACCCTGTGGAGTTACAAATCTTAGCAAGGCTATTCTTAAGTACACCATTTTGGCTTTCCACAGCACCTGCACTTTGTGGGTGGTAGGGACAGTGCAGCAGGTGTGTGACATGTAATATACTATCCAGGTGTTGAACAATTTGTCCGGTAAAGTGTGTACCCCAGTCACTGGACAGAGTGGCAGGAATTTCCTTGGCAGGCATAATATGGTTTAACATTTAGCAACGGACAGTGAGTCAGCCTTGCGACAAGGAAAGGCTTCAATCCAACTAGAAAATAAACATACCATAACCAACATAAATTCAAATCGTTGACACTTAGGCATTTGTACAAAATCAAGTTCCCAATGCAAGAAAGGTGCTTGGGGCAAGCCCCGGAATCCCTGAGCCACTTTTACAGGTTTACCAATATTGTGGCTTTGGCAAGTGGTGCAGGCGGCACAGTGGCAGGCTGCAAAAGAGCTGAAATGGGGAGCCCACCATCCCGCCTTAGTTAGAGCAGAGACCATTCCCTCCTTTCCGACATGTGAGACACTGTAGCAGGGTGGCCAGCGATGGGTAGAATGAAAAGGGGGCTACAAAGGCACCAGATGAGTAGAATGAAAAGGGGGCTACAAAGGGAATCAGGATGTAGAGAGCAACCCTGGGCAACCCAGGAGTCTTTCAGTTTCTGGGGCAGAGTCCTGGAGCAGGGTGAGGTCACTGCGGGACAGTGGTGGTATAGAAACAGAGAGAGAACCTAGAAATGCATCTGGGGAAGGTTCTATGGCAGCAGCATGTTTAGCAGAGGCATCTGCAAATGCATTACCCTTAGCAACATCAGTGTCTGCCATGGAGTGGCCAGGGCACTTAACAATAGCCAGGGCAGAGGGAAGTAAAACTGCATACAGGAGAGCAGCGATATAGGGGCCGTTCTTAATAGGGGTACCGGCAGATGTAAGGAAACCCCGAGCTTGCCAGAGGGTACCAAATAAGCATAGCGGGAGTCAGTGTAAATGGTGGTGGAGCCTCCCTCCACCAAAAAGCAGGCACGGGTGAGGGCAACTAATTCAGCAACTTGTGCTGAGGTTACAGAAGGTAAAGGCGCAGCTTCTAGGGTTTTAGAGAGTGACACTACAGCGTATCCTGCAAGGAGACGACCTTGGTTGTCTCGAAAACAGGAACCATCAGTAAACAAAACAAGGTCAGAGTTAGGGAGAGGGACATCAGAAAGGTCAGAGCACGGGACAGTGATAGCAGAGACAGTTGCACGGCAGTCGTGAGGATCACCGTCATTAGATGAAGGAGAGTGGCAGGATTTAACTGAGAACAGCGCTTTATAGTGATATATGAGGCCGACAGCAGTAGCAGTTCATACCTGGTAAGGCGAGCGGAGGAGAGGTGGCTTGTATTGCGTTGTAACATCAGAGTTTTTACAGAGTGAGGGACCATGGGAGTAAGGGGGGAGCGAAGGACAAGGGATTCAGACATTTCGACTAGGCGTGCTGCGGCAGCCACAGCACGCAGGCAGGGGGGCAGGCCTTGGGCCACAGGGTCCAAAGTGGCGGAGAAATAAGCTACTGGGCAGTTCTTGCCTCCGTGCACCTGAGTGAGAACTCCAAGTGCACATTCAGTTTGTTCATGGCAGAAAAGGGTAAAAGGCTTAGAATAGTCTGGCAACCCTAAAGTGGAGGCAGAAGCCAAACCTTGTTTGAGGGAAACAAAGGCAGAGTCTGCTTCAGGTGGCCATGGCATGGGATTAGGCACAGAGAATAGAGTGAGTTCCTGTGGAGTTTTTGCAAGGGAGGCATATTGGGGAATCCATTGCCTGCAAAATCCAGCCATGCCCAAAAATTTTCGGACCTGGCGTGGAGTGCAGGGTCGGGGAAAGCTAAGGATAGCCTGGACGCGGGTGGGAGAAAGCGCACGGGAACCCTGGGAGAGGAGAACACCAAGGTATGTGACAGAGGTTTGACAGAGCTGTAGTTTAGAGCGAGAAGCCTTGTGACCTTTGTTTGCTAGGGCAGTAAGGAGCACTAAAGAATCAGTTTCTGAGGAAGATAACAAGGGGGAACAGAGGAGCAGATCATCTACATATTGGACTAGAGTGGACCCGGATGGGAAAACAAGGTCAGCTAGGTCTCGGGCTAATGCCTGGGAGAAATAAGATGGACTTTCCGTATACCCCTGAGGGAGCGTGGTCCATGTATATTGCTGTCCCCTGTAGGAAAAGGCAAAGAGGTACTGGGAGTCAGGGTGAACCAGAACAGAAAAGAAAGCAGAACACAAATCAACAACAGTAAAATGAGTTGCAGCTGGTGGGATAGAAGCCAGGATCGTTGCTGGGTTTGGGACAACAGGAAAAGCGGGTATGACAATATGATTAATGGCTCGAAGGTCCTGAACAAATCACCATAATTTGCCATCAGCTTTTCGAACGGGGAGGATAGGAGTGTTACAGGGGACTGGAACAGGGAACAATAATGCCTTGCTCCTGCAGGGCAGTTATCACCGGAGCAATGCCAGCCTCTGCCTCAGGGTTTAAAGGGTACTGGGATAGGCGAGGCAGGGGTTTGAAAGAGTTAACAGTAATGCAGACAGGATCAGTATTTAAGCGGCTCACCTCAGAGGGATGGGTTGGCCACAGAGAGGATGGGACCTGCGAAATTAGGTGCTCAAGGGACCGGAGTAGAAAGGGACGTTTCAGACAGCAGGGAGGCTACAGAATCACTCAGGGAAGACTGGAGAATTTGTGAATAGACCCCATCCGAGGAACAGTATATGGTGCAGCTAAGCTTACATAACAGATCCCGACCCAAAAGGTTTACCGGAGTGGAATTAGAGAGAAGGAAGGCATGATCTGCAGAAAGGAGACCAACCGGGACCGGTAGAGGTTTTGAAAGGGGATAAGGGGCTGGGACTCCCATAATGCCCACAGCGGACATGGTTTTTCCAGAGCGGGGAACCTCAGGCAGGTCAGTAGTACGAACTGCAGAGAGCGAAGCTCCCGTATTAACAAGGAAAGGGAGAGAAAGATCATTGATAGTTAACACACACTCACCCATGGGAGTGAGAGGTAGTAAAGGGGCTAAAATTTCCTGAGGTTCCCCGGTGTCCCGTCATTGTTGTGGGGCAAAGTAAGGCTGGGTGCTGACTGGCTGTGCTGGCAGGGAGTTTAACTGATTGTTCACAGAGTTACCAGGCCGGCTTGGACACTCATTCTTCCAATGTCCCGGCTGTTTACAGTAATTACAAACATCCCCGTAACCCGAAAATCCAGTTCCCTGTCCCCTCCCACGACCACGTCCGGTCCCTGGTATTTTCCCCGTCCCAGGTACTGTTTGCCCTGCCCTGAATAATGCTGTATTTGCAAGGCTATTAACTGCTGAGCTGATTGTTCTTCCTTTCCTTTTAAAGTACGTTGGCAGTGCTCTGCCACTATTTGCAATTTGTCCATGGTTTTGGTCTCCCATCCAACACTTATTCGTTTTAGCAGATTGCCAGTAGCAGGCAGGAGGCCATTAACAAATGCACTAGCCAGGGCGCCCTGTCCATTTGTATCTGGTTGCTGTATACCAGAATGTTGCAGAAAAATGTCAGTTAGCCGGGTGCGATAGTCGCCCGGGTTTTCTCCCTGTCGTTGCTTACAGCTATTTATGGCCGTCCAGTTGGTTTTAGGAGTCCATACCCGAGGGATGGCTTCAAATAGATTTTTACCTCGTTCCTTACACTTTTTTCGGTATTCAGCATTAGGACCAGTGTCTGGCAAAGAAGAGTGGTGGTCAGCAGCGAGCCAATCTGCTGCTGTGAGCCATTTTTCATGCTCACTAGGGGCTGCTACAAGTAGCTTGCACAGCTGCAGGAGGTCTGCCTCAGAGGGTTCATAGGTATCACACACTAACAAAAATTCCTCTGCAAATTTGGTAGGATTTTCTTCGGGCTTTGGAAAGCCTTTTATAATTGAAAGGAGCTCAGTGCGAGTCCAGGGTTTATAGCTCCAAGTGGGACCCCCGTCCTGGCCCCCAGTATGCAGGATTCGGAGGGGAGCCTGGATATTTTTAAGGCCCAAGCGCGAGCTTTTACGAGGCAGAGTGAGTCCAGAGGAATGGGCCTCGGCAGTACTGGATGATCCGGACGGGTCTGAACTGGAGATCTCTGGGAATTGTTCCTGATCTGGGAGATCTAGTAACAGTTGTTCCTGAGCTGGGGGCATGGTTGGCCGTCTATTGATTCGACGCAAGGCTGCCAGGCCAATTAATGCATCTTCTTCATCCTCGTCCCCGGAATCTAGCAAGGGGTTTTCTTCATCTTTTCCCACCCGGAGACAGGAGTATGAAGGGGGGTCTGCTTGGAGAACAGGGTAAAGGGGAGCGCTCGGTCTAGTGGTGGGAGAGGAGGTTTCCAATAAAGCTTTTAACTTATCATTTGAATCTTTGAGAGAGGCGAGTTTCGATTCTGTCCATCTACGATTTGCCTCTTCCCACCATTGCATGAAACAATCGACCTCTCCTTTTGCCAATTTAGTTTTAGATTGGCCGAGTTTGTCTTTTAAGACATCTACTCGATCCTTATCCCAAGATCCTAACAGTGGCCACTGAGTTTTGGGATCTTCCTGAGTTAGCCTAGACCATTTTTCCAGAAACTTACAGGAGTCCAGGCCCTTCCTAAAATACATAAAATGAGCCGGAGTTCCTTTAGGGAGCTGCCCCGGCTTAGACGTCTGGTTACCCATACAGGAGAACTTCACACACCAATCACACAAGAAGGAAATTAGGGTTCGTCAGAGTGATGCCCAGTGCAACACACAAAAGGAGCCCACAGGCTACTGCCTCCGTCGCCCTTGCTTTCACACTAAGGGTTTTACCCAAGGTGCGGTGCGGCTGCGATTGTGCAGATTTCACTCACTCAGACCGCAGAGACAGGAACCCTTTGGTCGGCCGATCCCCGGACGGAGATGGCACCCAGACTCAAACACTCCACAGGGAGTATGGATAGACACAGAGACAGGACAGTCCTCAGTCCGGACAAAACACAGAAATAATTACCTGACCAGATTCCTGATGTCAGATCCCGGGATCCCTACCAGAACAGAGTGGGAACCAACAGGTTCGATGGCATAGACTTCACTGTGGTCGTGCACCTTTCCGTTCTAGTGGAGGACCGCCTGGGCCAAGTGCCCAGGTGCCGGCTGCCACATTCGTCCTACAAAAACGGTCAGGAATCACACAGCCCCAGTGAAGACGGTTGCCATCTCAGTGGAACCTCCAACTTGTTAAAGTTAGAATCAGGACTCGCAATTTGTCAGACCACTCTGTTTATTAGCGCAGCGCTCCGCCAATAACATTCAGAATATGTGAGTGGCCATGCAAGGCCCAAACAGTCTTATTTATACAGATAAAAGAGTGGGAATTAGACAAAGGGACAAAGAAAGCAAAACAGTAAAATTTACCTGTGGCACAGCATGCATATTTTATTTTCTTACTAACTGTTATCAATCTAAGGCTAATACTTTACCAATTGCCCTTAAACGGTGCGATTGTTTTATGTTAATGTCTGTATTCCTGACACCTGGATTGCAACATTTCAACAATTTGCTTAAAGGTACAGACAACATTTTTTTTAATTCTTTCTATTCTTACAATATAATTTATTTTACTTTTACATTAGTAATAGAATATTGGAGAATGGAAAAACCTATAGCTCAAGTAGCTTTTTCTTTTCCCCTCCCTAGATTATCCTCTTGATTTGAACCACAGTGAAACCTTTCTGCAAACCACAACTTTTCTTCCTGAAGATTTTACCTACTTCCCAAACCATACCTGTCCCGAGAGACTCCCTTCTATGAGTGAGTAGTGCTGTGACTCGTTATCTTCCTCCCCTCCCTAGACTCTATCTCCATGCTACCCCCTCCTTCCAGGTTACAACCTATAAAATCTGTTTCCTGTGGGAGTGGGAGGAGGTAGGAAGAGCGTACTGTTTTATTACAGGTTCTGCACCATCCCAGTGTGGTGTACACTGCAGTCTTTGGGAGTTCAGCAGCTATGCTGATAACAACTAGAATATCCTCATATCCCCACATGTGGGTTTCTGGGAGATCTTCACCGCTTTACCTAACTGCTCCAGAGTCCCTGTTGTCTGTTCCTGCATGTTTTTGGATGGTGTGTTCTAGTACCATTTTTCTACCTCCTGACTTCTGTACTGCACCTTCTTCTATTTAGCTATGTTAGGAGGGTGGGGAATGAATAGAAATGTTGTTCTGCGAGCACAGAAGCTGTAAATCATTTTTACCAGACTCCCAAAACTAATCAATCTTTGTCTGAGACCGTTTTTTTTTTTTTTAAGGGAATGATAGAAGTGCTTGCTCCTTATCTCTTCACAGGGGTTACTGCAATATTTGCCAACCTGGACTAGTCCCAGAAACAGAGCAATGGAATATGATGATTTGGACCACCAAACTATCCTCTAAAAATTCTATTTTGAATTTCACTGGGCATGTCTCTCTTCCTTGAGCTATCGTCAGAAAATAGTGACTTAGCTGGGGTGTTGGGAAGCCAAATGCTAGTGAGGAAAGAAGAAACTAGAAAAAATGTCAACTGTTTTAAATTGAAAATTGACTTTTGATAAAACAAAGCTTTTCTGTGAGAAGCGTCTTTCTGCTGAAGATTGTTATAAAATATATTTTAATTGAATCTCATTATTTTGATTTAGAAATGCTGTCGCTGTGCCTTGTCCTCTCATTCTCTTCTAGAGGTTGGGCTCCCTGGCCAGACAACAACTCCTACTATGCCTCACAACCAGAGTCTCCCATGATGCACTGCCTCTCTACAAGAGGGAAGATCATGATGCATCATGGGAGATGTAGTCTGACCAGGGAGCCCAACCAATAAAGGAGAATGAGATCATGAGGTACTGTGGCAGCATTTTCTAATCATTTTTTGATAGTCGACAGGAAAAGACCCATTTTGCAGTCAGCCCTAGTAATAAGTGTATGAAAAGTGAAGTGGGAAGAAGCATGCACACTGATGTAGGACTGTGAGACTGAAGTGTGTGAGAAGCCTGCGATGTACCTTCTCTTGCTGGGACTGGAATATTGACCTCTTCTTTCTATTGTGTACACAGAGGGCCCAATTGATGTAAATATGAGTGAAATCAGAATGGAGGATATCCATCAATTATTCTCTAAAGACCCGGGTATCAAGCTAGGAGGCCATTGGAAACCTGATGACTGCCTGCCTCGCTGGAAGGTAAACTGTAGCCTCAAAACAGCCACAAGCTTCATTAAAATGTGATGCCATTGTGTAGTACAAAGGAGTACAAACAATGGTATTGGCAAGAAAAGGGCTATGGTTACATTTTGCCCTTCTAAAGAAAAATATCTTGAGTTGCATCACAGATACCGTAGGGCTGCCTGTAATGTAGGTATTTCTTGTCTGGCTACAGCAGTCCTCTATAAACCCCTAGCTTCAGGAGCCTGTTACCTAGTGACAGATGGGTCAGCACTTCATTTCTTTTATAAGAAAATTTGGGTGGGGGGAGGGTGTTGCTGATTGGAAGTGGAGCCTGTCAGCTCTGTAACAGTTCAAATCCAGCTCAGCTGATAGTGTCTGAAATGTGTTGTGTGCAGATGGCTGTTTAATGGTTTGTGCAATTAATTGGTTTCTAGCTGATAGGTATCTAGATCACCAAAATTACCTCTGGTTTTGAGCAAGAATTAGCCCAGAAAGACCAAGGGTAGCATGGACCTTGGAGACCATGAATTTATCTTTGCTAGAGGAGTTCCCTGCTTGTGAGGGTGGAGACACATTGACCATGGTATAAGAGAATCATGCCCTACCTATTCAGTTGGTAGAGGATTTAAGTCTCCAGTGCAGTCAGTCTCTGTCCCCTAACCCAACATGAAATTTAGTTAATATTTGAAAGAAACTTCCTTTCCAAAGTAGTATCTATTTTAAAAAGCTAGAGTACCGAAATGCACAAAATAAAGGAGGCATGAGAGTGAATGGCCAACACACAATTGTGTGCTCCATGTTGTATGTTGCACTATAAAATAATCTTTCATTGAAGCCCCAGGAAATGGGTTAGATCTGTTAGTCCTTTTCCATCAACATTGTCTATGGTCCTGTGATTATAAACACACATACACATGGCTTCAGGCACACCCAGTGCCCTGAGCTGAAGGTTTGTGGGCTGCCAAAGTGAAAGCTGGTTTCCAGATATAGTAATAACTATCTGATGTCTTCCATCTCTTAGGTGGCAATCCTGATACCATTCCGCAATCGTTATGAGCATCTTCCAGTTCTCTTTAGGCACCTTATTCCAATGCTGCAGCGCCAACGTTTACAGTTCGCGTTTTATGTCATTGAACAAGTGAGTCACTTCCCATGTATATGCAATGTATTTTTACGGGCTAATCTACCATCAGTGAGAATAACCACTGGAACATGAAACTTGCTATTGTGTGACTGATTTGCTGCCCAACGCATCCCACATATAAAAAGCTATTTACTACCTTCTGCCCCCAGTTATTGCACAGTAATGTCAAATCTCCCAAGTGTGTTCTTTGTGCTTTTGTTTATCAGGCAGAGTACGTATCTATCATAGGCTTTCAAAGGTTACTGCCGAACATTGATATGTGTACAGCACCTAGCTTCTCATAATATGCCATTCACCTGAATGCTATGTTGGACACAGGCACTTTCTGAAAGCTGCTGGGAAATTAAAATGTATTAGAATACATGAGGTTTGTTTAGCACATACCTCTATTGTTAAACCAGGGCAAGAGGGTTACAAAAGCAGGAATTTAAGGGAGTTTTTCCCCTTGAGTTTGTGTAGGAGGTCATGAAAAGAATGACTGATTTCCAAACATGTACTTGCAGTGTACCGAGAGAGAGTGTATGTGAGAGTGTGTGTGTGTTATATTGAGCTGCTTCTGAGAAATAACTCTATTTCCTAGGCTGGTAACCAACCATTTAACCGTGCCATGCTCTTCAATATTGGCTTTCGGGAAGCAATGAAGGACTTGGACTGGGATTGTTTGATCTTTCATGATGTGGACCATATACCAGAAAATGACCGTAACTATTATGGATGTGGACAGATGCCAAGACACTTTGCAGCCAAGCTGGACAAATATATGTATCTGTAAGCACCTATAGTCCCCCTTCATGCAATAATGAGTAAAAAGTCAATAGCTAGATTTTAGAAAGATTCATTTCAGTTTGGTTTCCATGTTTTGTGCAAGTAAACATAGTAAAAATAGAGGCAAACCTCCCAATAGCTTCATTCAGCTCCATCCGGGAAAATGGCTGCTCTTACAGGCTGTGAGCAGGAAACTGCATCAGCCCTGATCTGAGACACTGTTCACACCTGTGGTGACTAATGTGCTGTCTTTTGTTTAGGCTCCCTTATAATGAGTTCTTTGGTGGAGTGAGTGGCTTAACAGTGGAACAGTTTAAGAAAATCAATGGCTTTCCTAATGCGTTCTGGGGCTGGGGCGGAGAGGATGACGATCTTTGGAACAGGTAATGGTGTGTGTCTTGGCTTGAGTCCACTTCCCAAAGGATAGGGGGATAAGTCCATGCTGACTTTCCTAGGGTGTGACTCTTCTGTTCATTGATGAGTTCTTGTAACAGCATCTAACTCGCGACACCTGATGTGTGTTGTACAAACTACCATCACTGATAATACAGTAGTGGCTGGTCGGGTACAGGAATGTGCTACCACACGGGTTGGGGATATATTTCCTCAGGCATACAGTGCATGCACCCAGCTTCTTGGCAGTGGACACTCCTCAGGGTTCTGCCTGCTGTGTTCTGAGTGAAATAAAATATAGATATCTTCCCTGCTGCTGTGAACTGGCTCTAAGCCTGCCCCCTGAAAGCCTTAATTTGGTTGAGCAGCTTTCAGACATCTCCAGCCTTGCAATCACCTGGAGAGGGGATTTACACAACATGTGAAGCAAAGCTGCCCCTTCCCACCCCAGGCAGTGTGGATTGGCTCTGGAGCTATTCCATGTCCTCTTCACATGTGAGGAGGGGGAGGAGATGATCACGTCCTCGAGAGTGTGATCCTGATAAATGAATACATTGAGGTTTCATTCCATTCTACTAAAGCAAATTGGACTGGAAGGTCGTAACTAACAGAGAATGAGGAAGTATTGTTCTTGCCATAGGTAACTTTGTGAAATTGTTGGCCTTGGGCATTATTTCTCATGTTGATATTCATCTGAAGATCCGTTTGACTACTCAATTAAAATTTAATGTACTGAAAGCAGCTTAGTTTGCCCAAAGCCTGAACTGGTTGAAATCTTCTTCCTTTATTTAGCTCGCTAATGGAAACTTGTGCTTACTGCAGACTATGAGTCTGTTGTGGCTCATGATTGTTCAGCCTTGGCGAGTATTGAATTTGGAGCAAATGCAACAGTCTGATCTTTGTAATACAGGGTGCAGTATGCAGGCTACTCAGTGACTCGACCAAGAGGAGTCACAGGAAAATACAAATCAATTCCGCACCATCATCGAGGCGAAGTGCAGTTCCTGGGAAGGCAAGTGAGATTTTCATTATTGAAGATTTATGTTTTATTCAGAAGGATCCCCAAATCATCATGCCACTGATGTGCCCACACCTTGAATACTGAGTCCAGTTCTGGTTAACACATCTGAAAAAGGGTGTAGTGAAACTGGAAAAAATTAAGAAAAAGGTGGCAAAAAAGATCAAGGGTATGGAACAGCTTCCATACGAGAGGAGAGTAAGAAGACTAGGGCTGTTCAGCTTAGAAAAGAGATGACTAAGGGGCGATATGACAGATCTATAAAATCATAACTGATGTGGAGAAAGTGAATTGAGATGTGTTATTTACCTTTTCACACAATAGAAAAACCAGGGGTCACCTGATTAAATTAATAGGTTGCAGGTTTAACACAAACCAGAGAAAGTACTTTTTCACACAATGCACTACTAACCTGTGGAACTCGTTATCGTGGGATGTTGTGAGAGCCAAAAGTATAACTGGGTTCAGAAAAGAACTGGGTAGTAAGTTTATGGAGGATAGATCCATCAATAACTGTTAGCCAAGACGGTCAGGGTGACCCTAAGTTTCTGACTACCAGAAGTTGGGTGTGGTAGACAGGAGTGTATCACTGCAAAATTGCCCTGTTTGCTACATTGCCTGTGAAGCTTCGATATGGGCCACTGTCAGAGACAGGATGCTAGGCAAGATGGGCCATTGTCTGACTCCATGTGGCAGCTTGTATGTTCTAATGTTATATACTAAAGCACTTCACAAATTAGCATTCATACTGTATAAGAGGCTCATTGCATTTACTTCAGGGTGATATGTGGCAGCTGTCAAGCAATGCACAGAATTTTTTCACAACAGTCTTAGGACAGGAAGGGGATAATCGGAACTGCAGAGAGGCAAGATGTAGTAACCCAAACTGGCATGGTTAGTACCCTGGACTCTTTATTCTAAGGTCCTCTTTAGTGATTGTTGCTTTTCCAAAAGAGTGGACTTCAGCAGTTTAGAACCTTTTGGCAACAAACTGTGGCCCTGGCTCTGTACTCTGAAGAACGCGAGCCTCTCGTGGAATAGTCAGTGCCACATACTGAAGCAACATTTGTTTTCCTTGAAGGTTCTCATCCAAACATCAAACCAGGCCAGCCCTGCTTAGCCTGCAAAAGGCATTGTAGCAGGATCCACAGCCTTGGGTGTTATAGTTACTATAACAACCTCTGTCCCTGTTTCTATTATACCTGGTTTATGAGGGATTTCAAACTCTTATATTTGCATCATGCAGGTAGCTTCCATTGCAAAAGCAATATGTCTGTGTCATGTGCTTCATAGCAGTTTTGCTCCAGTTTTGTTTGAGGTGAAATAACACCTCAGTCGGCTTTCTTTCTTCCCCCACCCCCCGAGTAAAAGCTAGCTGCAATAGGAGAAAATATATTTTGCCATAATTTTAAAGTGAGCAAGATTTTCCATCCTGCTAACTGATTTTGATTTTGATTTTACAGTAGTGTCTAGGAATGTGAACCAAAGATCAGGGCTCCATTATGCTAGGACTGTAAAGATAAGTAACAAAACAGTGCCTTGCTCCGCAAAGTTTATAGTTTAGGTGAAACAGTATGCTGAGTCACCAGGAAAAGCTCCACATCATTCGGTTTTGTTCCTGTTCAAGAGGATGTAAAGAGTTAGATTGTATATCAGGATTGGCATTCCAACAGGGCCCAGAGAGCTGTTTTTGGAAGCATAAATGCACACGTGCTGTCCCTTATTTTCCAGGGGGCCCCCGGAGGAGTGTGAGCAAGCAGTACACAATGGTACGAAAGAGCTTGTTTAACAGAACCAGTGGGAATGATTTATTTGTGAACAATTACATGACTTAACACCTCACAAGCTACAACTGTTTGTTTAGAATGGCAATCAGCTATAAATTGTATGACCCACTACTAATACCAGAACAGGAACTGCTAGGAGAGCTCTGGAAGAGAAACTCACAAAGCTCACCTTGCTAATACTTTTTGAATTAACTGCAAATTCAAGCAGGGAATGAACCAGCAGTTCGTTAAGCTCTGGGCCTCTTTCCAGCATCAACTTTCCTGTTCTCTGAGCTTCCAGTGGATAGAGATAAAAATCTTTTTCCTCTCTATATCTAGCTTTCATTTTGCTACCAAACAGATTAGGGTGAGGAAAATAAGTTTCTACCATTTCAATTCTCTGAAGCTGAACCAAGGAAGTCAATTTCAGGGGGAAATGTCACAATTGTTCAGTTTCTCTGAAGTATCAAAGGGCTTACAGTGCAGTGGAAATGAGAGCTTTAGATCTGCCTCCTTTGTTTAATCAGATCTGGAATATTGTAGGCTGATGGTCAGGGTGCATCCAGTGAACTGCTGTCACTTATTTGGCAACAGTCACTTGGAGTGCGTTGCTACCTGATAGTATCTTTCAGAGGGTTCTGAAGCAGTGTGATTTTATTTTTTTTAAGCCATTCAGCTTGCTAGTTGGAGGTATTACAGATCAGAGCATAACATCGTAGCCCAGCGCTGACTGTAAAGCTTGCAGTGACAAAGGCCTACCTGACTCAGTTCAAAGGCTTTGAATTAACGCTTTCTTTTATTCCCCTTTTTTCTGTACACTAGGGCTTGATCCAGTATGGGGTCTGGTTAGAGCCACCAATGTATTTACTCGAGGGTGCTCCCTAGTGTAGGTGGGCCAAAGCTGGTCTTTGCCCCGATGCAACTTAGCCTTGCTTTACATTGATGTCATTGGTGTAAACAGCTTTGCCTGATGACCGCTGCTGTAATGTCAGAGCCCTGTGCTGAGGAACCTCCAGCCTCCTCACATTTCCTCCTGGATCCCACTGTTCCTCAGACTTTAATTGATCAAATGGAACTTCACTTCCCTGTGCCCTGTCCTTACTGACGCACTCGTAATCTGTTCACTCAAACCTTCAGCTGATTGTCAATTTCCCCACACCCAATCTCTTGCCAGATCTTCGCTGCTACTTTTCCCTCTGCTGTGTCCTTTCCATCCCCACTGCTAAAACTCTATCTCATGCTACTGTTTTTCTCCTGCTTGGGTACTGTAATCATCTTCATTCTGGACTCACTTCTTCCCCCTCTTCAGTCTATCCAGCGTGCTCCAGATAAATTTCTTCTTGCTGCTCCTTCACCTCCATGTTCCTTTACCAATTTAATATTTCACTGAACTGAGTTCAAAGTCTTCATGCTCTACTTTAATACCCCCTCTGGAAAAACATTAAAAGATTGTGAAACACGTAGATACTACAGTAATGAGAGCTGTGCAAGTACCAAAGAACCTACCCTGCCTGTATGTTTCCATCTGTTCCTTCTCACACCTTGTGCTCTCATGTACCTTTGCGACTCTTTTCCATGCTGCCCCCAACTCTGAAATGAGGTGCCAAGAACCTTTGCTCTCCCCCTCCTCAAATTCAGTTCTTTTGGCTTCTGCCCACCCCTAGCCTCTAGGCTAGTCCAATGCTGTTTGCTCCTGCTTTTTGTGAGTGGTTTATTTTGTCTTCCCTCCTTCCCCCCCATTTGTTCTGTCTCCCTTAGATGGTAGGTTCTGTGGGATGAAGGCCATGTCTTATTCTTGTATAGAGGCATGCAGAAAACACCTGAAGTAATTCAGCTGCTTTGTGTCAGCATGATCTTCGGGTTTTGGGAAGGAAGTTATCAATTCTTATTTCTGTGCATATTGACAGTTTGACAAACTGTGCCAACTGAACACACACACAACATACTAGCCTAGAAAAATAACACTCATCTGATTCTGGTCTGTGCTATGCATCACTCCAGACAGTGGATCAAAAATTTATTTCTGCAAAGTGTATTAAATATTAGTGACATGCATCTGACTAAGTGGGTATTCACCCACGAAAGCTCATGCTCCAAAACATCTGTTAGTCTATAAGGTGCCACAGGATTCTTTGCTGCTTAAATATTTCTGTGTCTAAATGCTGGAGTTGTCTCTTATACATATATCTTAAGGGATCTGTGTTCAGGAGGATTTTCTCATGTTAGTTTTTTCTTGTTCTTGTTCAGACTGTGTGTAGTAGCTCTCAGTCTAAATTTCTGCAGCCGTGAGCAGTGTTGGGAGTGGATACGTTCATCTTTCGTTCTCTTTAAACAGGTATGCGTTGCTGAGGAAGTCAAGAGAGAGGCAGGTCCTGGACGGTCTCAGTAACTTGAACTACTTCCCAAACATTACATATGACGCCTTGTATAAAAACGTAACTGTTAACCTGACACCAGAGCTGGCTCTGGTAAACGAATACTGAGAGGAGAAAATAAGTTTGCTTTGCCCTTCACCAAGAAAGCAACGCATTTGACATTCTTTTATAGGGTTACCAAGGACAAGAAACGCATTGTCTAATGAAGGATCACAGTATTTTGAAGAATAAAATTGAAAGTGCACGCACAAATCGTCTGGCCCAATCCGGTTGTTTGTGCAACAAACTCGGGGACTTCACTCGCTTTCTGGTTTTATGAACAATGGTGTGACCTGCTGCTCTCATCTCTGCATTCCGTCTCCTCCAACAATCTCAAATAACACAACAGTGATCTGACGTACTTTCTTCTCACAGAACCAGTTTGGCTGAATGACTCTGTTGGCTTCTTGAGTTTGGATGCCAGAAGCAATCCAATAGGCAACTGCCCTAATAGGAGATCAAATGAAACTTAAGATGATACCATTCTTCTACATTTGTGTGTTTTTTTTAATGACCTGCTTGAAGTATATACAACAGAATCGCTTCTTAAAGAAGTGCAAGTGTAAATAAGCTGTGAAAAATGCCTTTTTTATTTTCTTTTACAATTCAAACTCAAGCTAAAGGTTTACATATTAAGGTCACTCATTTAGGCCCCAGTCCTGTAAACACATACGTAACTTTACTCCAGAGCAAGTCCCTCTATTCATGTGAGTAGACCCAGTGATGTAAATTTAAGCTTAAATGTTTACAAGATAGGGGCCTTAGTTGGTAGGATGCCGGGGTTCAGAAATATGGAGCCACAGCATTGCTTACTACAGAAATGGCGGGGGCTTTTGAGAGAAGGGAGGGATAAGGGAAACTTCATGAAAGAACAAATATCCAGCTCATATCATTGTGTGGTAGATAATGCGTAAATTATGGAGTTTTTCCATTTTATTCCTGTTGGGTTTTCATTGCCCATTACCCTCTATTCCACAGTGGTGGCAAGTGCAAGCTTAGCTTCTAGACTTATTTAAACACATCCCTCCTCTTCTCTCTCTCCCCCCAGAATTCACCAGTAGGCCTGTGTGGTTTCCATGCACAAATCCCAAAATTCTTACCTTCCCTCCTCAGTCACTGTCTTTTGGTTTTGGGCAGTCAGCTGCAGCTTATTAAAACTCCCCCTAAATTGGCAACGTTCTACAGAGATTCCTCTAATGTAACGTTTTTGTTTCATGAAATATTTTGATATATTTATTGTGTAAATTGAACAGAACACTGAACTAATGTACATTCTAACTGTAGGTAGAACCCTTGGTTATAATCCTTAGCCAGGGAATGCATTCCACAAATACAAATAGTGAGCTAGATTTATCCACAGATGTAAAATCATAATGAGAAAAAACGAAGGGCATTCTAATTAGTTCACGAAAACATGAGTCTCCAGAACTGAAGTGCTTGGTTGATGTTCCCATCCAGTTTTACAGGGTTAGGTTTTTTTCTGAACTGTTCTCCTTGGGTTGTGCCTGTTTTAGGGTTGTTTTGTTTTTTTCTGGTTTAAAACCAATCCATCACTTATACAGTATGTACAAACTCACTTTTACTCGACTTCTATATGGTAAAAGTGCTTTGGGTTGCTTTTTTATATATCTATATATACAGATTGGGAGTATTTAAGCTCAGAAGTTCTTGAACTTTCTTTTATTGCATTGTTTGCCTTCTGTTTCCTTAACTCTTATGGTTTACATTATTTTCTTGGTTCCCTGGACATATGATCCCCATACACATCTGCTGTGGGTGTGATTGACCAGGGCTCTTTTTTGTCTCTCGAGAAGAACTTAGGTTTAGAAAATATGGAGTTCTTGTTGTGTAGATCTTATCAGCCTGCATGAAAGGACAGTGCATCTGCCCTGGAAAGTGCTGGTAAGTTTTTGTAATTTAGGTTTAAAGTCTTGGAATACATGTGCGTTAAAATGGTTTTTTGAAGGTTATTTGTAGTTTGATTTTTATGGCACATATAGCAATAAAGACTCTCTTGCTTCTGATTCTTGATCTCTGTAATTCTTGTGGACCCTTTTCAAATGCTGAACCTTTACTCTCCCCCTCATTTCTTTAATCTTTAAATGTTGCTAGCAACTGATGTCTTTAATGGTGCTTCAAACAAGGAATGTATTTCAAATGGTCTAAATTCACCACCACAGGAATTGTGCATGAATGTGTGAGTAGATGTTACTGTATTTGAGTTTGAATCCTCGGTCTTTAATGTATATTTACAATCTCTTACACCCTATGTTTTGAACAAAAAAAAAAGCATTACCTCTACTCAGAAATGTACTCATTTAAGGTTGGCCTGAAAGTACCCGTTTCACACCTAATCAATGTCACTTTTTGCATTTATTTTTTTTGTCAATCAGGTTGAGTTTTTCCCTCTCTCTAAAATGTGGAATATCTTAAAATGTGCACTGTTAATCTTATCAGCTAAGTCAAATATTGTGTAGAAATGTAGTTGTTAAAACATTTTGTCAAGCGCATGTGCTGTTATGGTGTAAAAATTCTCATAGTAAAAAGAACTGTACATATTCTGGCAGCTGAAATTCAACAAGGCCACTTGTGTACCCCTTGTATGTCAACATTGTCTACTAACCTTGCTGGGAGTCAGGGCGTGTTCAATGCTGATTTATCTTTTTTAACAAGCCATGTGGGGTTTTATTTGCTAAAATATTTATTTAAAGTTCTTTTTTTTTTTTTTTTTTTTTTTTTAAAAAGATCCTCTTCTTCTATAACAAATTTACCAACTGAGTAAGCGTCTCACACTTCTAATCACCCACCATCTGAGGTGGAGTTAAACCATAAGTAGTATCCGTCCATCATCATGGCTTTTGAAAGTACTCTTATGTTTTTAAGAGGTGCCAGGGTACAGGTTTGCACTGAAATGTAGTGTTTTAAGACACACAGACACACACACACACTTTTTTCAGCAGAGCAATTCTTTGTATCATTACATTTATTTACCCATGTGTTTGTACATTTTTGTATTTAATTTATGAATGATTTTTCAGTAAAAAAAAAAAAAATACATATTCAAGAACCAAGAAATTGCAGTGGAGTCTCTTGTGTTCTTTTGGGGAGGAAGGGGAGGCTTGTGGCCTGTATCTGAGGATGGGAAGAGGAGGTCTCTGTACCTTGAATGGTAAGTCTTTAGAACAGAGCAAAATGTCAACAAACAGAAACGAGTGAGGGTCCACCCAATCATCTGCTCTTGGGTATGGAGTCAAACATTGTTTGTTTGTTTTTTATTGCAGCAGCATGTAGTGGCTTCTTTCTGAGATCAGGGCCTGCTTATGCTTGGCACTGTACAAACACATAATCAGGATGGTCATTGCCCTGGAGAACTTGAATATAAGTGACAGATAAGACAGCGGGTGGATGCAACAAACATGGGGGAAGCACGTATAGCAGTGAAATAACTAGTAGTTTTGCACATCAGCTGCTTAGCATTCCCACAGGCATTCCCTCCTTTCCTAAGCAGCTGTAGCCCTTCTCCTGAGCACCTGTGCAAAGGGAAGGGGAAAACCACACAGCTCTACAGAAAAAGAATTGGAGATTCTTTGCCTTTTTGTGATTCAAATGCAGCAATTGCAGGTGAGAAAGACTTGTGCATGCCAGGTTGCCAGTCAGAAGGTTAGCAGTCTGGATCAGATTTGGTTGATGTTGCTACCACCAAGTTATGATTGGCTGATGACCTGGTGAAATGAGTTGAATATTTAGTGACTTGTGGGCAGGTATCTATGTTTACTGCCTACCACCACTCAAACTGGCACTGATCCAAGGCAACTGGCTGAACACCTCGCCTCCTTAGGAGATGTAGCCGTGATAGAATAGGACTGAATTGGTGGGAGACACTGTGGGGTAGCTTCTCATGTAGTCTGTGTATAGAAGAGATCCTTCAAACCTCTCATGAGCATCCAGTTTTCTCTAATACTAAAGGGGAAGCTCCTCAAGATGGATTTTGCCCACCCCATATTAGAGCTGGATTCACCAGGATCTTTATCTACTGCTGCAAAATGTCCTAGAGACTGCCCATCTGAACCTTTGTCTACTCACTCCCCTAGTGGTCAGCTGTCTGTAATCTCTGCGGAAAGAGCAGGGGATGTTTGACAAAGATGGCACCTCTGTAATGTATCTTCCTGAAAAGCTTAAATTAAATGCTAATTATGTGTCTTGCTGGGGGTCATACTTACAGTTCCTGGCTCTGTCCTGTGCTTGCTTTATGCTCTGGATCTGATGCAGCGTGTTCAGATGGTCTGGGCGTGTGTAATACATAAGGAGTTTGCCTAATCAAATTATCTAGCGATAAGAGGTGTTATAAAGATTGTGGGTGTCATGAAGGTCGGAACTATATGTCATTTGATTGCTTTTCTCACAAGCTGCTGTTGTCTGCCTCCACCCAGGGGGAGGTGGCCTTCAACATTAGCAGAGTTTATTAAACATTATCCTTTGACATGCACACGTGAGTCTAATGCTCTTGGCCTGTAACTGAAGCTGACCTCTGATTGCTTTGGAGGAGAACAGCTTTGCTCTGGATGGATTCTTGCCATAGTGTCCTAATTTTGCTGTTGGATTTTAGTGCAGTTTGAGATTAAAATATAACGTATTGTTGGATTTTAGCCACACCAGAGCTCTCACCATTCCCTAAACTGGCTTTAGTCATCTGTTTTCAGAGGGAAAGGAGAGATCAGTTTCAATTAGCAAACCAGGACAAATTTATCTACTGCAGCTTTAACACTTTCTTTCAGGCCTAAAGTGCCAACACATTGGTACAAACAGCTGACATTCTAGTTTCAAGACAGAATCCTCCTTTGAGAGATTTTGTGCATGCCCATTCTGCTACAGGTATATGTGTGTGTCCAATGCACTCGATTGTCTCAACGATGCCAGAAGCTACCCTCCTATGGAATCTATGCACATGTCACAACATTTCCTCGGAGGCCTTCTGCTTTCCAGGAGTAAGGAGCGCAGTGTTTGGAGGCACCAAAGGACCTGCTGCTGAAGACCCACGGAGTATGCAGAGGTATTCCAGGGGGTACATCAAATTGTCTAGATATTTGCCTAGTTTTACAACAGGCTATGTAAAAAGCACTAGCAAAGTCAGTACAAACTAAAATTTCATACAGCCAATAACTTGTTTATACTGCTGTATCCATTATATACTGAAATGTAACTGTAATATCTATATTCCAATTGATTTTTTTTTATTCTATGGTAAAAAGGAGAAAGTAAGCCAATTTTCAGTAATAGTGGCTGTGATACTTTTTTTTGTATTTTTGTAAGCAAGTAGTTTTTAAAGTGAGGTGAAACTTGGGTATGCAAGACAAATCAGACCCCAGAAAGAGGTACAGTAGTTTGGAAAGGTTGAGAGCCATTGCCTTAGGCCTAAACTTATGCTTAAAACAGTGTCAGCTTTCTACTTGAACCAAATTATTCATTTGCTTGTGGGTTTTTTCCCCGAAACCCATTCTCCTAAAGCTGAAGAAACACTTCATATCTTGGGCATTTGTAGAGCTTTCGCATTTGTACCTGGATTGCACTAGGCCTTTGAGGACTTCTCCCTGGCATTTGGTAGCCTATGCCGAGTGTAGACTGTCAACCAGTTTCAGCTCAGGAAATCTCACATTGGATTATGGTTGTATTATGCTCTGCTACAAGATTCTCTTACACCAAGAATAATGGCTCAGTCCACTTCTTCAGCCTTTCTGAGCTGTGTTCCAGTAGCTGATATCTACAAGGCATCTGGTAACTTTTTCCTGTTGTGCCATTGCTCGAGCCTTGTGACAATGCCAACTTTTACAAGCTAGTGTTACAATCTCTGTTCAGATGATCCTGTAAGGGCTGTGCTGATGAGCCTCCTGCCATGGACTGTGTATGTGCCTAATCACTCAAAGGAGGACAAAACAGTTGTTTTTACCTGCACAGTAACTGTTGTTCGAGGTGTTGTGTAATGAATATGTGCACAATCTTCCCACCTTCCCTGCTACTTCAGATGTTACAGTCAGTGGTGGATTACTGCATGGGCCGATGGGGACTGTGCCCTGGGGCCCTGGCCAATTTGGGGCCCCCGGCAGGAGCACCAGCACTCTGTCCCCCAACTCCTGCTGCTCCTTCTCCCCGCCCCATCAGCCCTGCTCCTCCACTCTGCTTCTCCTCTTCCCCCTGAGGCCCTGGCCAGGTCAGAAGACAGAACCTGTGTAGCGTGAGTATATTCCCCCGACTCTCCCACACACGGAGCTGGCCGAGCTCCCTCTCCTTTTATCCCAGTGCCCCACACATGGAGCTGGCTCACGCCTCTCTTTCCCTTCTGCTCAGAGCTGGCCCAAGACCCCTCCCTGGGCTGGGGACTGGGGTGCCCGAGAGCAGTCCCTGCCCCAGGATGATGCTGCTCAGGGCAGATGGGGGGGTCCAGGGTTCCCCCATAGTGGCCCAGGTTCCCTGGGCAGTCCTTATGATGGCCCCCAGCTTCGAGGGAGAGACTTTGGGGGAAGGAGAGGAGCAGGGGACAGGGCTCATGGTTGGGAGCGATGTGAGAGGCCCAAATGTTTTGTGCCCAGGGCCCCAGTAAATCTTAATCTGCCTCTGGTTACAGTGATGAGAACTTAGAGAGGGAGGAAGCAAACATACCCCACTTACCCCTCACCTGAGAGCAAAAAGGGAGCCGGGGCTCGTGCGCCACCTAAAGGTACTGCTGGTAAAAGTCTCCAGCTCAAGTGTACTGGGCACATGCACTTAGAGGGGACGGTATGTGTGCACAACACCACCTGAAAAACACTTACTGTACAGATAATTAGCTGGTTTCTTTTCTTCATCATTCCCTTTCCTTCATTGCAGTTTCCTCCCACTCATTGTGCGTGTAACTCTTGGCTATGGGGTAATGTGCTTCTTCAAGCTTACAATAACTTTTAATGCTGTTATCGAAAGTGATGCTTTTAAAGTCACTGAGTCAGATTAGGAGTGTGTTTTGTTATCCGCCCACTTCATGTGGTTGCTGGCCTGCTCTGTGGAACCAATCTCTCAAGGGTTTTGTTCAGTTTTAAATATCTGATTAAGGGTAGTTTTGAAACTACATTCTCTGTTCTCCACTGAGCTTCTGACAGTGATCCCATAGGACTGGTGTTGTAATGGAAATGTTCTCCCTTTGTGCCTTAATCTCTCGGTATCAATTTCAACATATTTCAAGTGGAATTGAGCAGGCGAGGTAATTGATCATTCCTAGGCACTGACTAGTCTGGTTGTGGTGAAAGCTTTTTATTGGCATAACATCAGAGAAGGGAGAAAGTTAGTTGCAAAAGACAGAATAGTGATGCAAGGATGCAGTCTATCACCCTCCATCGCTTCTTCCAACCAGGGCCTAAGTTAGGAAGGTGACAGGTACTGCCAGCTGGCTGAGCGTGTGGGTCTCAGTCCAGTTCTCAGTGGACAAGTGTCCATATCCCAAAAACTATACCAACAGGTGTCACTTGGTTGGCAGTCTCAGGAAAACCAAGGCTTGGATGGGCCATGGAGATAGAGGGCAGGGTGGAAAAAGAGCATATATAAGGAAGCTGCTGCTGCCCGAGGTGTATATGCTCTGTTGCTAAAGAGGGTCCAGGGTTGCCTATCCAGCACCTTTCACATGCACAAAATACAGCTTTAAACCTATGGGAGGATATGCCATTCCGGCCTCTCTCAGAGCAGGGGCTGTCCTATTGATTCATCACTGAATCATGAATAACTATTTGTTCGCTGGCCTAGCAAACTGCTCCACCAAAGGAAAACATGATCTCCTGGGGAAACTCAGGAGGTTTCATTAATCCTACAGAAGACAAACCAGCTTAGTAGTGAAGTCTTGGGCCCACATTCTGCCTACACCCCTTGGAGTCAATAGCCAGAGTATCAGAAGAAAGGTACAGTGACCAGGTACCTGAGGCTGGTTATGCCACTCAGTGAGGCGTTTGTATCTGGCAGTATCTTTCTCCTCGTCATCAGGATTGGACATGAGGAAATCCAAGAAGGTGTGAGGTAGATTGAAATGTGATTCGGTGCCTGCCCAACTCAGGTGGCAAAGTTCCACAAGAGATTTTGCCTTCTGGCTGATTATATCTTTATTTATTGGTTCACATGGGAAGTCATGGAGCAGTGTGCTCTGCGTATGTGCTTCTCTGTCTGCCAGTCGCAGAGTCCAGAAGCATTCCATTAAGATGCTGCTGACAGATCAGCCAGATAATCTGGACTAAATAACAACTGCCTTTCTGTTAGGGACAGGGTTATTGCCTCTAATTATCTGCAATGTGATTCTTCCTTTTACATCTTCAAAGGGTTTTGCACGGAAGGGGGAAAAATGTATCTTGGTGCTGATTAACCGAAGGGCAGGACAAGCATATGAATTGCTCTCTCCTGGACAGAGGGACCCACGCAGTGAATTTCAGTCCTGATTTCCCTGTGCTTTGGGAGTGGAGGGGGTAAAGTTAAATTTCTGAGGCTGTCTTATGTCTTTCTCTGAAACAAGAGAGATGCAGCATCTCTCAAGTCAGCTTCCTATTAATGACACTAGGTTTGTTTGGGTGAGTTTTTTTGCATCCTGACACATCTTCCATAAATGTTGGGTTATTTTTCCTTCTACAAAATGTCTAAAATTGTCCAACTTTCCCCTGAATGGCCCTAAATAAAATGCCCTTGGAGCCTGCAGCATCTCCAAGTTAGTCGTATTTCATCAGGTTTGGGGTCCCTGGCTTTTTCTAGGCACAATAAATCATACTATAATGGCCTTGTCTGGCTATGCCTGATTCATTACCTGTGCAGACTAGCCCTGGGAGCAGTTTTTTCTGAGATGAGCCTTGATTAACTGCATAGAGATACTTTGAAAATATTCACAAATGGGGGACTTGTAATGAAAATATTGTAAAGAAAAAGTAGAAATTGTTTTTCCAGTTCTTTACCCATATTTTCGCGGTGCATCTGCTTTTGCAGGAGGGAGAAATCACTGCTGTGTTTTCAAGTCTTTTAGCAAAGAAATGTTAGGCTGGGTTTTACCACAAACACAGACACAAGAACGCTCCAGGGCAGGATGACGTCTGGCCGTACAGTCAGAGCAGCTGTAATAATCAAATGGCAGTAATGCTTGGTGAATAATCTCTGGCTCCTGCTCTTTGCAATGTGTGAGCTAGAAATTAGACTTCCCTAACAGCTAGTATCATACTAAATTGTAATGACTTTCTCCTCCAAGACAGCTGGAGCTTAACTACTTCCTGCCATGGGTGGCTCACTGTGGATTTCTGATTCAGCTGGTGGATGCTCCATTTGTAACCTAGGAAAAACTGGGACATTTCTGTGCTTTAAAGAGCACAGGGAAACTGAAAAGAAACATGCAGCTCCTACTAGTAAAGAGAAGAGATTAGAAATACCCCAGTCTCTGTAATCCAGAAGGTGGAGAGAGATGGCATGTGAATTCTCCCCTAGCTATCACATCCTCTGGGTGATGGTGTTTCTTGTATTGCTGCCTAGAGTAGCACCTTCAACAGTACAGAACTGATGCTTCCCAAAGGAGAGACCATCCCAAATCACTGGAGTTAGACAAGGGCTTTGCACCTACTAGTCCTCATCCCATCTCCACCCCATTCCCTCAGAAGAAGGGGAGTAGCGTCCTCTTTGTTCAGACTAAGGGTACGTCTACACTACGGGATTAGTCCAATTTTACATCAACTGGTTTTATAAAACAGATTGTATAAAGTCGAGTGCACGCGGCCACACTAAGCACATTAATTCGGCGCTGTGCGTCCATGGTCCGAGGCTAGCGTCGATTTCCGGAGCATTGCACTGTGGGTAGCTATTCTGTAACTATCCCATAGTTCCTGCAGTCTCCCCCGCCCCTTGGAATTCTGGGTTGAGATCCCAGTGGCTGATGGGGCAAAAATCATTGTCGCGGGTGGTTCTGGGTAAATGTCGTCAGTCATTCCTTCCTCCAGGAAAGCAACGGCAGACAATCATTTCACGCCCTTTTTCCCTGGATTGCCCTGGCTGACGCCATAGCACGGCAACCATGGAGCCCGTTCAGCTTTTTTTTTTTTACAGTCACCGTATGTGTACTGGATGCCATGGACAGAGGCGATACTCCAGTGCTACACAGCAGCATTCATTTGCTTTTGCATGAGAGCAGAGATGGTTACCAGTCGTTCTGTACCGTCTGCTGCCGGTGTAAATTGGCAATGAGATGACAGTTGTCTGTCTTTCTGTACTGTCTGCTGCTATCATGGGTGCCCCTGGCTGAGATCGGCCGGGGGCGCAAAGGCAAAACTGGGAATGACTCCTCGAGTCAATCCCTCCTTTATGGTATCTGAAAATAGTCAGTCCTGCCTAGAATATGGGGCAAATGTACTCGAGAACCAATGTAGCAGAGAGCACAGCTGCTCCATATCAGATCCCGCAGAAATGATGAGCTACATGCCTTTCACAGGGGGTGCCCCTGCAACAACCCCACCCATTGCTTCCCTCCTCCCCCAACCTTCCTGGGCTACCGTGGCAGTGTCCCCCCCCCCCCTTTGTGTCATGAAGTTATAAAGAATGCAGGAATAAGAAACAGTGACTTGTTAGTGAGATAAAATGAGGGGGAGGCAGCCTCCCGGTGCTATGACAGTCCAGGCAGGACATTAAGCAGTGTGGGAGAAGAGCCCAGCATCCCGTTGCTATGATAGTCCAGATAGTACAGAATCTTTTCTTTACACATGAAAGGGAGGGGGCTGATCGAGCTTAGTCCGCAGTTGCTATGATGACGGTTACCAGCCGTTCTGTCCCATCTACTGGGAATGACCAGGAATCATTCCTATTTTTACCCAGGCGCCCCCGGCTGACCTCACCCGAGGCAAGCCAGGAGCACTCACGGGCTGATGGTGACGATGGATATCAGTCATATTGTACCGTCTGCCACCAGGAGGGAAGAGGAGCGGATACTGCTCTTCACTGCTGCAGCATCGTGTCTACCAGCAGCATTCAGTAGACATAGGGTGACATTGAAAGAAGTCAAAAAACAATTTCTTTCCCTTTTCTTTCACATGGGGGTGGGGAGGGAGTAAATTGACGATCTACTCCCTGAACCACACCGGGCAATGTGTTTGAACCTACAGGCATTGGGAGCTCAGCCAAGAATGCAAATACTTTTCGGAGACTGCTGGGGACTGTGGGATAGCTGGAGTCCTCAGTACCCCCTCCCTCCCTCCATGAGCGTCCATTTGAGTCTCTGGCTTCCCGTTACGCTTGTCATGCAGCACTGTGTAGCCTGTAGATTTTTTTTTCAAATGCTTTGACATTTTGTTTTCTGTAATGGAGCTCTGATAGAACACATTTGTCTTCCCATACAGTGGTCAGATCCAGTATCTCCCATACAGTCCATGCTGGAGCTCTTCTTGGATTTGGGACTTTATTGCCACCCGTGCTGATCAGAGCTCCACGCTGGGCAAACAGGAAATGAAAATCAAAATTTCGCGGGGCTTTTCCTGTTTACATGGCCACTGCATCCGAGTTGAGATTGCTGTCCAGAGCGGTCACAGTGGTGCACTGTGGGATACCGCCTGGAGGCCAATACTGTCAATTTGCGGCCACACTAACCCTAATCTGATATGGTAATACCGATTTTAGCACTACTCCTCTCTTCGGGGAGGAGTACAGAAACCGATTTAAAGAGCCCTTTATATCGATATAAAGGGCCTCGTAGTGTGGATGGGTACAGCGTTAAATCAGTTTAACGCTGCTAAAATCGGTTTAAACGTGTAGACCAAGCTAAGACATTTGAGTATGGAGGAATTAGCGTGAGCCCAGGCAAATCACTTGTCAGCCAGCACAGCTGGGCAGAGTGATGGAAGACTGATGTCACAAATCAAAGTGCTAAGGAACCGTAGTGCAATCCAGTTGCTTGCTATCTTCCAGCTGCACACAACCCAGTTGGAGCCACACACTCTCCTTTGTAGGATCTGGCTCTTTATCTTAGGGTTTTATACTGCTACCCATTGTGATAGTATCAGTTCCTCTGACATCCAATCAATAGCAATTGTGAAGTCCCTAATGGACTTATTGACTCCTCTGGCACTTCACCCTCTTTGAGGTAAAATCTCTGCCTGGGACCAGGGCTTATTTGATTTTTTTTTTATTATTGTTAATTTCCTCTTTTTTTGGAGATGGTGTGATTTTCTGGGTTGAAGCAGATGTCTGTGCTGAGAATGTCATTTTTATGGTGGCAAGGGCTTCATGGAAGATTTTGCAGTATTTCCTAAAGATGCTCACACTCTGGATTTGTCTGAATTCCTCTGTGTGTTTGTTCCCTAGCCAGATCCCCTTTGCCAACAATGCTTTGTCACCAGCTCTCTCACACAGAGTCCTGGGCTTTAGCTGTATTGTTTCACTGGAGCTGTGGCAGTGGTTCATAGCTCGAAATTCAATCTTCAGGGTAGCTGGGGCTTCATCCAGCCAGGGTGGTTTTCATAATGAGATTCTGTGTTCGAAAGATGTGGCCTGGCTTTCCTTTCAACCCCAGTAGCATACTCCTGAGCATCCTATATGAGATGGATTACTGTAAGGACAACAGGACAGAAAGGATGAAAGGTAATTAGCAACTTCCAGTTGAGAGGAGTTTAGTACAGCTAATGGCAGGGGCTGGTCTTTTGGTCTCCCCTTCTAGAGATGCCACAAATGATACTGGTCCTTACTAGAGTCCAGTGTTGGCAATCGAGCTACAGAGTTAGGGCCTGGCTATCCCACAACCCTGATGTCTCCTAGCCTGGTTACATGCCTGGCTGCAATGTGTAATGCAGCCTGGACTGACCTTAACCAGACCAAAGGTAGGGGACAACAGCCTAGCTAAGCAGTGCTACATTTGTGTGCACTGAGAGTGAAGAGCCTTTTCTGGGTGCTTAATGCTGCTGGAAACTGAGATTGCTTGGTGAGTGGAGGGTGGGTTTGTTCCCATGTATTTATTCCTCCTTCTGGGCTGGCGCTGCTCATTGGCATTGACTGTTATTTAAGGGAGGCACTTGTGAGTCAAGAGGCAACACGAGGCACCCACAGCAAAGGGAAAGAAGAGGTCTGGTTCTCTGTGATGTCTCCTTGCAACTCCTGTCCTGGGGAGGTGTCCAAAGAAACCCTTTCTCTTGTTGCTTTTACAGTTTAAACAAACACTCAGCCTGCCCCGGCTTGTGTTCTCTAGTGTTTGCTCCTTCTCCCATGCTCAGCAAACAGCCCAGCTCCATGGTTTGGAGCTGAGCTGGCACCTGCCTGTGCTCTGACGGAAGCAAGGTGGCAAAGTCTCGGAGCAGCCACGTCTCAGTCCTGTGGAGTTGGGGGCAGGGTGCTTTTACAGTCTCTCCCAGCTTCTAGCAGGTGACCTTGCCCTGGGTTCTGCGGAGGCTTTGAAACCCTCCCCACTTCAGATTGTCCCTGACGTTTGAACGGCCTGGCCCTTTGCTTATCTCAGCTATTAACTGCTTTCACAGATGCCCTTTAAAAATAATGTGTAGCTGAATTCTCGGGCTATATGGGGCACAGGGTAGAAAGGGGAAAAGGCCTACACCTGTAACCCAGTCTTGTGCTCTAACCTCTAGGCCATACTCTCTTTTAAGGAAGCCAGATCCGGTGCTGTTTACTAATTGTCTGCAAGTTCCAATACAGTTTCCTATATTTAGTCCTGCCATGAGGGCAGGGGACTGGACTCAATGACCTCTCGAGGTCCCTTCCAGTCCTAGAGTCTGAGTCTATATCTTGATCTCTACACAGTGGCCACTGCACGTGGCGTCCATCTTGGCAGGCTCAATGGAAAGTTGTCTGTCTTGACTGTGAGCTCTGCAAGAGAAGGCTCTTTTCCTGGAGGGGGAGAGGGGTGTGCAGCGCCTAATTCAATGGTGCTGGGAGCTCTGGTGGAAGGGAGTCTCAAACTGCTGTCACCATACAAACTCATGTGACAAATGCCTCTGGTGCCTTTCAGTCCAAAGCTCCCAAAGCTGTATGGGCCAGATTTTCAAAGACTTCAGGTGTGCTGCTACTGTGACTGGATGTGCCAGGGGTCAGTTCTCATCACTGGTGCACAATCACCTGATTTGTATGTGCAAGCTCTGTAACTCTGCATGCCAAAAAATGTGAAGCCTACAATCTATGACTAATCCATTCTTCCCTCCACCATGGAAATGCAACCAAGTTGGGGGTGAATTGAAGCAGCTATTTCACTGCAGCGCTAGGGAATAGTTTAGGACACAAAGCTGAGGTCAAGGGACCAGATCCTTGGCAGCAGCTCAAAGGGATAGAGAGCAGCCCACACATAACAGGTGGGGTTTCCTGGGTGATGTAAAGCTTGTACAGATGGCTCTATACCACCTGCTTCTGGCCCTCCAATATAGCTGTGAGTGTGCCAAGGTGGGGCTGGAGTGTGGTGTGCTCTAACAATTCTGGCCTTTTAGAAGAGTCCTTAAGGAACTGTTCAAGATGGTGCCAGTCAGAGTAGCCTTGAGGCTACTCTAATTTGAGCTGAGGACAAACTGCCCCCAGGATGGGGAAGGAATAGGGAAGTAATGGAAAATCTCCTCCTATTCCAGTTTTCCCCAGGTGGCCCTCCTCCCCAACACAGCTTAGATGCACCTGAGACTCTGACTCAGAGATTGATAAAATGTATCTGGGTTTTAAAGCTGTGCTATTTAAGAAGCAATAACTGGGCTCTCAAACTGTAGGCATCCTTGTTCCCAAGCTTTCAGACAATAGCAGAAGGTTTGCACTCATGCTTAATTGCTTTTGGCTTAGGGGGAAAAAAAAAAAGCAAGCAAAACCAATAACCCTCCCCAGCTCAGCTTGGTGAAGTGAGAACAAATGATACCCACCAGCTCACAGAGAACAGAGCTATTCATTTATCAGTATTGACATTCCTAGTGCGATTTCCTCAGATCTGCAATGCCACATCAATTTCATTATACTTGAAATTTAGGAAAACAATGCCTCCTTGATGCAGAGGTGGATGTGTGTGTGCAGAGGTAGCTATGGCAAACACACACATCCGCCTTGCCTCTGATTACTGAAGGACACATTGAAATATCGTTGGGAAATAAACCCTTTAAAATCCCTCCCAAGTTATTAGATGAATATAGGTGTAGCTTCAAAGGAGATGAATTTCAAATGGTTGGACATTAACTGCACACCCCAAGATGCATGCCCATTTAATGTGGCTGCATGCCCAAAAGTGACTATTTGCTTGTAAAAATGACAATGCAAAACTGCTCCTCTGTGCATGGAAAAGCAAATCTCATTGTGGTTACTGCACAGCTATACCAGTTACATGTGCGATTGTGCACATCCTCAGACAGTAAAGTGATACGTATTAATATAAAACTACTGGAAGGTAGACTTGTGTGTTTTATGCACTGTTGCCCTCTGATTCTTAGGCATAATCTGTTCCCAAATGGGTTTAGTAATAACATATAGGGGCCAATTCCTGGCTCCATTATGGTGTGTGCTGGAATACTGGCTTAAATAGCTGGCGAAAGTCAAACTGGTTCAAACTGGTAGTTCTCAGTATAAGGAATAGGTAGGAGTTGGGGCATAGCCAGCTGTCCCTGTGTTCTGATTCTCAGCTGATGTAACAGCCCCTTGGGGGCTGGTTACCAGCTAATGCAAATTAGAAGAGCCTTGAAGCTGGTCGCAGTATGGAGTGTGTGTGTAAGGGAGAAATAAAGCCATATATACTTGCCTTTTGGGCTTGTGCTGAGCAGAGCTCAGCTCCTCCAAGCATTGGGCCCTCAAACCAGATGTCTTCAGCTTGTCCCTGACATCTGAGCAGCCCTCAAAGGCCATGGGTGGTGTGGATTAATGTTTGCTGAATTGATTAATTGGCCATATCCAGATCAAGTAATTCACAGCCACTCTTTCCAGTAGCAGCCCTGAGCTGCAGATGATGGGCCGCAAGGGAAGCATGAAAATAACCCTAACATGTAGCCAGCTTTCTTTGTTTTGCACCAGAAGTCACTGCTGATGCTGAGTGTGCCAGATGCATGTGTAACACACACACCTCCTAGGTGTGGTGTTTGGCCCATCTAGTGGGCCCAAGACCATTTAGAGAGAGAGAAAAAAAATGAGTCTGCTGTGGGGAGGGATAGCTCAGTGGTTTGAGCATTGGCCTGCCAAACCTAGGGTTGTGAGTTCAATCCTTGAGAGGGCCATCTGGGGCAAAAATCTGTCAGGGGGTTGGACTAGATGACCTCTTGCAGTCCCTTCCAACCCTGGGATTCCATGACTTTACAGCCTGAGCTTGTGGTAGAGGCTCATGCACTAAACCCTAGAGATCCCCCGTTCATTGCTGACGACTGGGGTCTGTCACATTATACATGCTTTGCCTTAACTGTAATCCAGAGCTCTTCTCTCACTCTGATTGAATTAAGCAGCTAATCTTGTTAGCTGTGTGATCACCAGGAGACCAGTCCCAGAAGGCATGCACATGGGAGGGCTCTGTTGTCAATAACAGTGCCTCAGTTCCAACTGAGTCCTAATCTTCCACTATTAGCTGAGATTCATTGCATCCTTCTTTTCTCTCAGCCATTCACAACTTGGAACTTCCTCATTAGTTAGATGGCCATTTCTATAGCCAGTGATTGAAGGATCCAATAATACCTGTGTCCAAAGCAATCAGTGCAAAGAAAGGCAGGTGAGGGAGGCTATGTTTAATAGAAAGCATTTCTGTTCCAAAGGTTTTGATCAGATTTAAAAGGATGGGCAGACTAACTGGTGACTGAATTCATGGAAATCCCGCTAATCCAAAAGAAGCACTGAACCATCAGTAACTCCTTTGTTCACTTGCCATGACTGGAGTGCAAGAGCGTGTCTCTTCTGCTGCAATTTGGAAGGAGGCTTCAGATAAGCAGGAGCAAAATCCTAAACCAGTTTTGCTTTCGCAAAAACTAATTCCCCCTCCTAAAGTCCTCCCTCTGCTTTAGAGCCTGAGCATGTTGTTCCCAATGAAATCAGTAACAACATCCCCACTCCTCCCACTGACATGAGTGGATGCAGGGTTGGGCCTTTAACTATTATGCCAGTGAGGCACCAGGGAGTCCTGCACATACAGTGTTTGCGGGCTCAGGCTGAAGCCAATGCCAGAGAGATGCAGACACCTGGAAGTTGTTCTTGTCAGGTCAGCTTAGTTCACCAGCAAGTGTACAGTTTTTTCAGGTGTAAGAGGGCTGTGCCCCCCCCACAACCATGTGGCTCCCCAGAGCACCTACCTTTAAACATGTGGCCCTCAACTCTTTGTGCAAATCCATACGAATTCTGTGCTCTTATACAGCAGCACCTGCCACGGGAGGAGGATTTACAAAGTGATTTACAAAGGGAGGCCAGCTTGTTCTCCCCGTTTTATGCTCTGGGGAGCTAAGGCAGGATTTTAGGGGGCAGGGCCCACAGTGAGTCTGTCTCAGTCCCCTTTGCTAACCATTCTGGCCCCCCTGCCCCCTGTCACATGACATTGGAAATCAAACACCGTTCCCAGTGTTTATTACAGACTGCTCCGTGCTGTGTTGGAGACAGCAGTACCATGTGTTGGGGAAAGAACCACTGAGAGATGGTTCCCTCCAAATAAACCTTACGGGTCATTTTCCCCCTTCCCCATGCCCCAGTGGCAGCCTCACATACAGGGAGCTTCTGCGTATTATCAGGAAGCTTTAGTTAAACAGCAAGAGCTTTAGCACTCAAGGAGGGCTCTGAAGAGATGCCTTTTGAAGCTCCTGGTGCATGCAACAGGGGGGAAGGCTTAGTGCCTGATGAGGGACTTGAACCCTGAACCCTCAGATTAAAAATTTGATGCTTTATTGTTGTCTTCTTCATTGCTTAGCCAGACAATTGACTGTAGTGATCATTTGCCATTTGGTCTGTTCCTGCACAACTGGAAAGACTTAGCCTGAGAGTCTAACATTGGAACAGACTTGATGAACCCATGTAATAGGGGTTCTGCCTCTGGGCCACCTCCACCCCTCAGTTGGTGGAATTTTATCCCAGATGTTACAAGCCACCTGGAGAACAGCGTTCGCTGGAACGTCTTGTGGCATCCTTGCAACACGTCCGAAAACCATAAGGCACCACCTGCGGACAATTGCCCCAGTAGTCCGTAGACCCGAGTGACCATAAACATCTGCACTACAGATGAAGTCACTCTACTTTATGCCCAATATACAGCTTTGACATTTTGTGTGGAAAGCCTCCAGCTTTGTCCAGTCTGTGCAGCGTAGTGTCCATGTTTCACAGCTGTACAACAGTATGGGAAGGATACAGCTCGAATAAATCCTGAACTTGGTTGTCATACTAAGATTATGTTGATTCCATATCCGTTGTAAACAGCCTATGGCAGATGCTTCAATGCCAATCCGATGGAGCACCTCTGTGAGAATTGAAGGAGCTGGTAAGTATAGAACCCAGATAGCAAAAGCTGGAAACTGATTCAATGGTTTCGTTGTACAAAGAGATTGGAGATTGGTCCTAGATTTTGGAATTTTTGTCTTTGACCATGAAATATGGAGACTAATCTTAGCTGACTCCTCCTCCATACGCTGGAATGCCTCACAAAACCTGTTGGGGCTCTGTACTAAAAGAACAACAGCATCAGCGTAGTCAAGGTTTGTGAGCAAGAGATCACCGATCTCGGTGCCTATGGACCTGATGGAATGCTGCATTATGAAATCCATTGCCCGACAAAGGAGTGCAGGGGCCAGAGCCCCGCCCTGCCTAACACCAGATACTGATTTAAAAGACGCTGACATCCGGTTCCCCAGATGAACACAGGCAGTTGTTCCATTATGAAGCTCTCTAATCAAGTCCATCAGAGTGGTAGGGACACCTATTGCCCTTTAAGGCCTTCCATAATGCGACCCAGTCTACTGAATCAAATGCAGCCTTAAGATCAACAAACACTACGTGCAGGGGCTTCCTGAACTCACGATGTATCTCTGACATCAAGCGAAGGGCCAAAATGGCATCTAATGTGGACCTGTTCCTTGTAAAGCCTGACTGTTGGGGACAACACTTCTGGTGTAGCAAAGGCTCCAGGTGTGCCAGCAAAACATGAGCAAGCACCTTCCCTGGAATGGAGAGTTACCTTTAGCACTGATGGAAAAGTAGGCCTGTCTGGGCTTAAACCAAACCAGTCTCCCCAGCTGCCTTCTCCCAGGATCCTATTAGTCAGATCCCTTCTAATCTCTGATCTCCTACCCGTCACTGCTTGTAGCTCCTGCCTTAGCTAGTGAGGATCCCTGCCCAGTATCACATCCACAGCCTATGGGGACGTGTACATTGTAGCTGGGAGCAGGCCTTCCAGCCCACATAGACAGACCCATGCTACAGCAGTGTAGACATTGCAACATGGGGGTGGCTCAGGACAAGTGCAAGGTTGCCTGGCTGGCCAGGTCCCCGTTCAGATGGCCAGCCTCTGCAGTCACAGCCACCCCTGCTATTTTTAGCACATTCGCTAAAGTTGAGCTAGCGAGTGTCTGTTGCCAGGCTGGAAGGCCCACACTCAGTTGCAGTATTGCCATCTGAGGAGGGAGGGATAGCTTGGTGGTTTGAGCATTGGCCTACTAAACCAAAGGTTATGAGCTCAATCCTTGAGAGGGCCATTTAGGGAACTGGGATAAAAATCTGTCTGAGGATTGGTCTTGCTTTGAGCAGTGGGTTGGACTAGATGACTTCCTGAGGTGGTCCCTTCCAGCTCTGATATTCTATCCCCTAAACTTTTCTACCCGCCTATGTGTGAAGTGAGAATTCACTGCTGGTGCTAATGACTGGATTACAGATCTCTTCAGGCCAGACCATGGACAGGGAGCCCTTCCAATAGCCAGCTGTAAATGGGCAACATCCAAGGTCTTCATCAAATGGCCACTGGGACCTACATGTTGTTTGATCCTCTCAGCCAAAGAAATGGCTAGAACCCTCCATGATAAGGATTTGTAGGGTTTTTATCAGCTTTTAATTGTGCTAAACTAGTTTCTCACCCACACAGGAGTAAATCTTTTGAACACCCACACACATTCCTCCTATGCAACTAGGCGTGGTCCCCTGTCTGGGTAAAAGTGGAAATTAGAGATAATAGAAGTTATACTCTGGGGAGTGCCTGCTACAATAAAATCTCAACAGAGCCTCTTTCTTGAAAGGCTATTCCCTCCCCCCAGCTATGGCACAAGAGAGAAATTAGGCTACCAAACATAAGAATACCTAGCTCTAATACAGTGCTTTTCATTAGGAGTTCTCTGCACTTCACGGTCTTTAATGAATTTATCCTCACAACCCACATCATATCCCTACAGTAAGGAGGAGGTGCTGGCTAGTATTTAGAGCTGGAGACTGGCAGACAGGACTTCTGGGTTCTCCTCCAGCACCAACCCACTCTCTGACCTTACACAATTCACATCACCTGGCTGTGTGTCAGTTCCCCTAGTGGTTAAAGGGGGTTAATGATGTTTCCCTGTTGTACAGGGTGTTGTCAGGTGTAATTAATTATTTATTGCTGGCAAGGCCTTTTAAAGCCTCAAAGGGAAGTAAGTATTAGTCCTATGGAAAAGGATCAGTGGGGGTTTCCTGTTCTTGAGGTACTGTATGCTGTTATCAGGTGCCATTGTGCACTGTCAGGGTACATAGATGGCCTGCTCCTGTATGACACAAGTGTTCCCAACTCCCATTGAAGTTGGGGGGGGGGGGTGTTGGGATTGAGAATGGCCAAGGCTATGATGTCTTTGGGACAGCCCTGCTGGAGTGGCACAACGGGACCTGAAACCAGCTCTAAGAGGCTGCAGAGGCTTCCTGCTGTTCTGCAGAATCTCTACCTTGTATAAAGCTGTTTTTGTCACCTAATTCCCCACCAGGCATAGGGGCATGTAGAGAGTAGCTGGGTAGGTACATTGCAGGTTGTAGAGCAAGCCAGGAAGGGATGCACTATATATTCCAGTCAATCCTCAGCTGATAGTGTGTTTCCTATGGGACCACTCTCACCAATGTAATTTAGAGCAGCCTTTAGACTGCTTTTAATTATGCAGGGGCTTTTAATGACCCCCTCCCTCTGCCCAGTCCCAGGATTATAGCAGCAGAAAGATGGTTTAAAGCCACCTCTCTTCTAGCTGTGCCAAGTATAAGCAACAACCATCCTAGGCACTTTACAAGCACTGGTTATGCCAATTAGTTGCAATACCTGGGTCAAAGTCTCTGGCTCTGGTGCAGACTGTAGTAAAAGTATCTCTCATTACAAACAGGAAGCTGAAAGCACTTCAGATGCAACCATTTCAGCCAGTCTCTCTAAATCCATCCCAGAATGTAGGCCTGTGTCAGTGGAAATAATCCCAAACCCACTGCTCCCAGTGAAAATGCTGGGTGGTACCTGGGATGGGGCTTCTGGTGTTCCAGAATGCACGGCTCCAATGATTGTAAGGCACCTGGTGTGTGGATGCAACACACAATGGTGCTATTGCCAACTGTGTTGCTAGGTGGATGCACTAAACTGGAACTCGTTATTTCATGTAATCAGTGTTTGGGAAGTGGTCTCGTCACTAAGTATAAGTGTAGCCCAGGAAATTTCCAGAACTGCTGTGAGGTTGACCAATGTACGGTGCAGTCTGTGCACCATGAAACTGTCCTCCACAGCAGCCGAGCTCCACATAGCCTGACAGCTAAGCTTGCAGACGGATGTGCCTTCTGACAATGTGAGTATATTGGGAACAGAAAACAAATTCTGCTGGAATTCCTTAAGCACAAGTGACTCATGTTCTCAGGTACTGAAAAGCATCTAGTATTTCACTGAAAAATCTACAGGTATGTAACCACACTGAGCTGTCCTGTTCTGAAATAATCCCCGCAGCTGGGAACAGGAACCATTAATTCAAAGGGTCCTGTTTTTCAAATGAGTCAGATGTGCAGCTGTGTGAGCCAAATTTGTGTCTAATTAATGCTCATTGTTATCACAATGAGTGCACAACCAGTTCAGGCAACTGTGTGTGTGAGGGGTGAATTGTGCAGATTGACACAACTATCTGCCTTGCACTCTCAAACACACAATATACATATGTGAATTTAACTGTTTTGAAAGTCTCATCCAAAGTCTATAGTAAAACTAGGCCTTGATAAAGGAAAAGAGATTTTGGTGGGGACAGAGGAGGGGAGCAGAGATTTGAAGTATGCCTAATGTAGATAGCTATATAGATTCCCAAGTTAAAAAGAGAGAGGATCCTGATGAGAATCCCGAGGCCAGAAACCCTCACATGGGGGCATATTCCCAATCTTATTGCACAGAGAGGTAGCAAGTACCGAGACAAGACTGTCTCCTTCATAATCAACAAAACACCGAGTCCAAATAACAGGTATTCACATTCAGTGATGCATCAGAATTTAAAATGTTGCCTCTTAACAATGTATCTTAGACTGTAAGCTCATTGGGGCAGGGAGTCCTATGGCTGCAGAGCCCTTAGCACTAAGGGGCCCCCATAGGTCAGTGCTGCTCGCTGGAACTACTAAATGATTGTGTCTTTTCAGCTGAAGAGACACTGTGATTCTAAGAGCAGTAAATGTATTGGAATGCCAGTCAAGATCTCTGATATCAGTCTTCAAAGGGGACCATCCGGTTCCTGTCCATCCAAACCATTTCAAAAATGGGCAATTCAGCATCTATTAGAACAGTGGTTCCCAAACTTTAACAGACAGCAAAGCTCATTCACTAAACTGTGAAATCTCATAAACCCTCTCCTAAAAATGAATATTTCAAGAGATTTAAGTTTAAATTTTCTCAGTGTGGTGGATGCGCTTGCTTTGTTCTGCATAGCTCTTGGAAGTCCGGAACCACTGGAGAAAGATGAAAATCTCAGGTCTGGTTCAGCATCTGGCCCCGCTCTACCTGGGGTTTGGGCTGCTGGCCCTGTGTGGAGCGCTGGGGTTCGGGCTACCAGCTCCCCCGCTGATGGGGTCAGGGCTCGGGCTGCCAGCCCCAACTGCCTGGCCCTGCTCTCCCTGGGGCTCAGGCTGTTTGCCCTGCAACTGGGTCCCACCTGCTGCCTCCAGTGCCTGGGGTCCTCTGGCCACCATTAGTGAAATTTTTCTGGCGAACTCCCTGGCCCATAGTGCTCAGCTGTTTCCTTTTCGGAGCCTTGAGGTGGTGAAGGGGACAGTTGGCAGGAAGGGCTCAGTTTCCTCGTTCACGCCATGAGGGGAATAGAAACAACCAGCACAGAGTCTGGCACAAAGGAGGGGAGTAGCGGGAGATTATCACTTTTGCCAGATTAATGGGACTGAGTAGGCCTTTGAGAACAGTGGAGTTGCCTGACTCACCTCTCACAATGAACTAGCCAGGGCTAATTTCTAGGATAGCGATGGGGGTGATGTGGGTCAGTTAAACAGGGCAGAAGATGAGGGACGACGTTCTGTGCTGCATGCACCCCTCCCCCCCGGGGCGTGATTCCACGAAGTTATGCTGATGTGTGCCAGCTGAGGATGTGGCCCTGAATATCTTTACAGCGCTGGCAACCTGTCAGCGTGATCCATGCCCTCCAGAAGAATGCAGAGTATGCCCTCTCAGAGGGTTTCCTCGGTGAGTAATGGATGATTCAACACCACCAAAATGGCTGGCTGGCTTGCTCACTGATAACCATGTGGGGCCAGGAGGGAATTTCCTCCCATGGTCCATTGGCAGTGACCTGTTTTGTTTTGGTTTTTTTCACCATCCTGATTGCCTTCTATGATATAACTAGCTCTGTGAATATGGGGAAAGCGGTGGATGTGATATATCTGGACTTAGCAAAGCTTTTGATACAGTGTCCCACAGTAGTCTTGCCAGCAAGTTAAAGAAGTATGGATTGGATAATGGACTATAAGGTGGATAGAAAGCTGGCTATATTGTCGGGCTCAATGGGTAGTAATCAATGGCTCGATGTCTAGTTGGCAGCCGGTATCAAGCGGAGTGCCCCAGAGGTCGGTCCTGGGTCCGATTTTGTTCAACATTAATGATCTAGATGATGGGATGGATTGCACCCTCAGCAAGTTTCTCTTGAGGCATAGACAATCAGGGTTGGAAGGGACCTCAGGAGGTCATCTCATCCAACCCCCTGCTCAAAGCAGGACCAATCCCCAGACAGGCCTATGACAAGGGCAGTGCATGGCTCGTTTTCACTGGTTCCTAACTGTGGGCTGTGTGGCCATGAACTGTGTTCATAGCTAAACAAGCCCCACACAAGAGAACTAGCAAAGCTGGAATCTTTATTTTTCAACAGGCAACACAAGCTTCATAAAAACAGTCTGAAAGCGCCACCTGCTGGCAAAGCAGTGCTATGGTAGCCTAGTAAAAACTGCATTGGAGAAGGAACAAAAAAACCTGCCAACATTACCCCTTGTACAAAGCATAGAGTGGGACAGATCCTTGGCCCTGGCTCCAGGAGGCTTGTTTTACTAACTACCTGGGGATTCCCCCAGCATGGGGGAATCCCTGGGGCATGTAGAACTAGAATAATTTGCTTCTGCTTCTCTTAAGATCATAAGAATGGCCATACTGATTCAGAACAATAGCCAGTACCCTGTCTTGCCTCGTATGCTGTCTTGGCCAGTACCCTGTCTTCTGACGATGGTTGGTGCCAGATGCCTCAGAGGGAATGAACAGAACAGGGCAATCATCACATGATCCATCTTCTGTCGCCCACTCCCATTTTCTGGCACTCAGAGGTTCAGGGATATCCAGAGCATGGGGTTGTGTCCCTGACCATCTTGGCTAACAGCCACTGATGGACCTACCCTCCATGAACGTATCTAATTCTTTTTTTAACCCACTTACACTTTTGGCCTGTTATGTGAAGGGATAAATAACACTTCCCTATTCACCTTTTCCACACCATTCATGATTTTATACACATCTATCATATCCCTCCTTAGTTGTCTCTTTGTTTAAGCTGAACACTCCCAGTCTTTTTAATCTCTGTTTGCATGGAAGCTGTTCCATCCCCCTCGGCTTTCTCGTTGCCTTTGTGTGTATCTTCCCATTCTAATATCCTTTTTTGAGATGGGGTGACCAGAACTGCATGCAGAGCTGCACCCGCCTTCCTTGCCCTCTGTGTGAGGAGTGGGTCCAGAGAAATGTGGCCAGAGCACCAGTACACTTTAGTGATCACTGGTCTGGTTGCACAGCGGCACTAGCCCGAAGGCTGTTCTAAAGCTGTTCCAGGAACTAGTGCATACTGGACGCAGCTAAGATTCTGGGCCAGAAACTTTACAGAAAGAAGCCAAATGCTTGCGTGGTATAGCCCTGCAGTTTTTGGGAACCTCACTGTGATGCCCATCATTGCCAACACTCATGATTTTACTGAAAGCCTTACAATAGCTGGGATGAAAAGTGCCTAAGTCACTTATTCTCCAAGTCTCCAAAAGTCAATGGGACTGAAGGTCCGAAATCACTTTTGACTCTGAAGTCACCGAGGTGCTTTTGAAAATGTTACCCATGATGTTTTTCTTCAAGCCCCAGCTCCTGGAGTCTTGTGATGACAAGACACTTTCATTTTTTTTAAAAGCAAGTTTCTAGCCCTCCGGACTGTGGAGGAAAAAATTCGAAATGATGCCATGTGCCATAGGGCAGACCAAGAAATGGTCCGGTTACAAGCAGCTGGTGTTATTGAGCCTGCCCTCTTCTCAGACTAGGCTGTTCCTGTTGTTTTATTGCTGAAATCAGACAGTGCAGTGAGCATATGCAGGGACTACAAGGTCAGAGTCAACCATGTAGCATACTGATCTTCTATCTGCTCCCCAGGATCAAAGACCTGTATGTATGCTACAATATCTGGGGCACAACTTTCACAAACATTGATTTAAATAGTGCATTATCCTGAGTTTCAGACCCAATGGGAGTAATTCCATGTTAACTGTACATCTAATTGTGTATAGGTTTTTTTTTCTGAAAACGTAGTTCCTATCCCTTATATTTTGAGCCCTGAATTTTCAGAATTGCACACTCAAAAAGGTTCACACTGAATTTGTAAGCACAGGTATTTTGGTAGATGTAATTGCAGTAACTGTATGTGCAATGGCTAGCTATCCATTTTACCATAACTGATGCTAGTTTGAAATCTAGCCCATAATTATGCTGTTTGTTTTCAGAGAAGCATACCCACAGTTACCAGAACTCCAGAGACACATTGTATATCAGTGCTGGCCATTCTGACTAACTGGTCAATTGCATGCACAGTTACCAGTTTGCAAGTGTAATCCTGGAATTGGTACGTGAGCAATTGCACCCATATTTAGGTCAAAATAAAAACGATATCCATCAATCAAAGATGACCAAAACATTCTACATTTATGCCTTAAGAATAGTGAGATAATCAACACTGCCACTCAGCCTTTAATTCCTTTTAGTAAACCAGCAGATTGCTTTCTAACCCCACAAAAAACTCTCCTGAAAAGCATTTGGAGCTTATAAATTCCAAGCTGTTATTGCTAAACCCAACAGAAGATGGAGACATTAGATAGCCCTGGAGCTGGGAGAAACAATTAGCAGCTGTAAAGCCCAGGTGTTGGTTCTGTTTCTCCATCCAGCTTCTCTGACAAAATCCTGCCCATCTTTTAAAAAGGAGGAATAATAAGAAGCTAGAAATCAATGGGAATTAGGTGCCTCAATACCTCTGAGTAGCTGGGCCTTCCTCACACATTGTCAATGACTTGCACGTAGGGATATCTCCCACCATACTGAGTACTGTGCAGGTTAGACTATGCAGCTCTAATTGGTTTGTCCTGTTGGCCTAGATTGACTTGCTATACAGAAACTCCTCGCATGGCGTTGTACTTATGTTCCTGAAAAATGCGACTTTAAGCAAAATGATGTTAAGTGAATCCAATTTCCCCATAAGAATTAATGTAAATAGAGGGGGGTTAGGTTCCAGGGAAATTTTTTCACCAGACAAAAAGCTATACATCTATATATACACAGTATAAGTTTTAAACACACAATATAATACTATACACAGCAATGCTGATTGTGAAGCTGGTTGAGGTGGTGAAGGCAGAGGGTGGGCTATTTCCCAGGGAATGCCTTACTGCTAAATGATGAACTAGAGCAGCTGAGCCCTCCAGGGTTAACACATTGTTGTTAATGTAGCCTCACACTCTACAAGGCAGCACAAATGGAGGGCGGGGAGACAGCATGGTAGACAGAGACACACACTCTGTGTGAGAGAGCGAGAGAGATGCACATTGCCTCTTTCCGTACGCTGATCCCAGTCTAAGTACATTGCCTTTTTAAGTAGATCAGCAAGTTGAGACAGCAGCTTCTGCCAGCAAGCTCCTTCTATCCTGAGCCCTGTTGTGTCCCCCCCTGTTCTGTGGAGATGGGGTAAGTGGGGGGCAGGAGTAAGGGAGAGGGGGGACAACCTGACATTAGCACCCTGCCCTCCCCCCCCCGCACAACAAGCAGAAGGCTTCTGGGAGCAGCTCCAAGGCAGAGGGCAGGAGCATCACATGGCTATGGAGGGAGAGACTGCTGGACTGCGGCAATTGATAGCCTGCTGGGTGGCTGCTACACAGGGAACTTAGGGGAGCGAGGGGCTGCCTGTCCACCCTGGTTCCAAGCCCCCACCAGCTAGCTGCAATGGGCTGCTCTTTCTGCAAGCAGAGGACAAAGCAGGCGACTGCCAAACGACATTAGAAGGGAGCATTACACAACTTTAAACAAGCATGTTATCTAACTGATCAGCAACGTAACAATGAAACAACATTAACTGGGATGACTTTAAGTGAGGAGTTACTGTACAGAGGAAGTTGGAAGTTCGTGCATTCTGTGAAAATGCTGCCGCATGAGAGTCAACTAAACTACCTGTGTAGTAGCAAAGGAAAACTCTGATCATTCCCTGGGGGAGGGATTCCAGGTTAGCCTGGAGGAAATAATACAAAATATTGAGGAATATTGGTTTGAATTTGTAAATGAATTCCCTTCTCTTGAGCTCAGGGCGCTTTGGGGCTTGATCTTGATAAACATCTTGAGATCAATGGGTCCCAGATTTCACCTGCAGTGAGTGCAATTGCTTGCAGGAATGTTTTGCAGAAACAGTGAATTTAAAGTGACCCTGGCAGAATCTGTGGAGAAAGTGACTGATGAATTTGTAATCATGAGGATTCACTCTGGGAACCTAATTCTAAGAGTTACGTCTCATCCAATCAAGAAGTAGAAACAACACCATTGACTTGTGTCCAATCAAAATGGCTCAGTTTTTGAATACTGACAGTAATTGGTTTGTGAATGTGCAACAGGGATTGGTCCCCATGTATCATGGATCACATTTTTAATGGGCTGGGAATTTCACATATGTTTCTAAGTATGGCCACTTTTTTTTTCCAACTCAGGATCTGTTTGTGAATAGGGAATCCCTTTTCTCTCTGCACAATGAGGAAGTCTCCAGAGATAGTGAGTTGGGTCCAAGACCCTCTTAAGGAAGAGGGCGCCCAGATGTTGCAGTCTCCTTTCTCTGCTGAGGTGGGGTTAGAGCTGATGCTGTAGTACCAAGGTGGGACAGCGCATGGATTGCTTTACGGGATCTGGAATGGGAAGACAGGGCTGGCGATTGCTTAGTGCTAGAGACTGGCTGGTGTGGACATGCTGGAGCTTTGGAGAAGTTTGCCTCTCTCCCAAGGTTTGAAGCTGGACATTATCCATGTTGAACCAAAACCCATTTGGAAGTTCAAGACTGTGTTTGCAACTTGGGGCTTGGCCCTGTCTCTGATTCCATGTCTCCAAAGTGAGACCTTGGCTATGTCTACACTGCAGTCCTGGGAGGTTGCTGAAGCATGTGTAGACACACTCAAGTGAGTTTTACGTGGCCATGGATAGCAGTGACGCTGCGGCAGCATCAGCACAAGACATACGCAGCCTGTGCTGAGGCCCATGTGGTTGCGGCTTTGCTGCTCTTGTTGCCCAAGCCAGGTAGTTTTCAGCTAACTGGAGTATGGCAATCACATGCTGCCATTGCAGCATAGACGTACCAGAAGATTTACAGCAGAAAAACTGTGAACTCAAGTAACAATGCACAGCACAGAGGTACTGAGCAGAGTAACGAGCCTGAGCAGCTGGTATTCCTATCCAGTCTGCAAGCTTCATCTCTGTGAGGTTTTTATCCTGGGTACGATTAGACACCGATGCCAAAAGTCTCCAGTGGCAGGAGAATTCTAGGGCTTTGCAGCATGGCCGGGACTGGAAATGGCAACGGAGCAATGAAATCTGAAGAGAGTGCGTTAATAGCAACCAGCCACATTCCTCTGCATGGGCGTAAAAGAGTAGAAGGCTAGAACTCTATCCAGCCTCCTCCTATCCACCTCAGTGTCTGGTACAGGCTGAGCCATGAGAGTTTGAACCAGAGCGTGATTCGGGAGCGCTCCCTTTCATAACTGTATAGGAAATAGGAAGCTGAGCTGAGCAAGCAACAGAAAACAGCTTTTTGTGGGTTCTTTGTTCCACTCGAAGTGGCTTTCCCAGTGCCAAAAGCACATGCCTGGGAGAGATCCTTCAGCATGCAAACTTCCATGATCCCTGACCGAGTGCTAGGATAGCGTGCCCAAATCTGGGCATAGGCAGGCACATTCCATGAGCTGGTAAACATCATCAATCAATTATCTAGTGAGAGGCTGTGGAAGGATTTTAAAACATTCCTGATGTCAAGCCTGCAGGTCCTGACTGCTGCAACTGGTGGTCCCCATATAGAAATGGGCTTAAACCAAACTTCATCCTCCTGGGCTTTGGAGAATTCAGAATCTGACCCTGGATCCAGACCTCAGCTTAACAGCTGGCTCCTAGCTTTAGAATGGGACAAACCGTTATCTGGATCCAGATACCTCCAAAGTGGGGCTTGAAAACTGGATCTGAATTTAGCAGCTGGGCCCCATCACTAGCTTAAAGGCAAAATCTAAAGGGGGGAAAACTGCAGCAAGGCTGACCCTGATCCTGGCACAAAAAATGCACCTGCTAATGAAATGTAGATGCTAATTTTAATATCTGCATATCTAATAACCTGAATTGAGCCCTGTCATAAACAGATAGTTAAGGGTTAATGTCTCTTTTACCTGTAAAGGGTTAACAAGCTCAGTGAACCTTGCTGACACCTGACCAAAGGACCAATCGGGGGACAAGATACTTTCAAATCTTGGTGGAGGGAAGTCTTTGTGCTGTTTTTTTTGTTATTTGTTCGCTCTTGGAGCTAAGAGGGACCAGACGTGCAACCAGATCTGTCTCCATTCTTTCTAACAGTCTCTCATGTTCAGACTAGTAAGTACTGGCTAGAAAAGGCGAATTTAGTTTTATGTTTGTTTTTTCTTAATTTGCAAATGTGTATTTTGCTGGAAGGGTATTTTATCTCTGTTTGCTGTAACTTGTATCTTAGGCTAGGGGGGAGGGAGTCCCTCTAGTCTATGTATAAGCTTAGACCCTGTAAACGTTTTCCATCCTGGTTTTACAGAGATAATTTTTATTTTTTCTTTCTTTAATTAAAAGCTTTCCTTTTTAAGAACCTGATTGATTTTTTCCCTTGTGTAACACCCAAGGGGATTGGGTCTGAACTCACCAAGGAGTGGTGGGGGGAAAGTAGAGGGGTGAAGGTTAATTCCTCTCTGATTTAAGATTCAGGGAGTTTGGATCACAGTGATCTCTCAAGGAAAGTCTGGGAGGGGGAAAGGAGGGGGAATGGTTTATTTTCCCTTGTTCTAAGACCCAAGGGGTTTGGGTCTTGGGTCCCCCAGGGAAGGTTTTGGGGGACAGGAAGTGTACCAAAACACTATATTTTTGGTTGGTGGCAGCGTTATCAGATCTAAACTAGGAATTAAGCTTAGAAGGGTACATGCAGGTCCCCATTTTCTGGACACTAAAGTTCAAAGTGGGAATAATACCTTGACAAGCCCACAAACAGACAGACAGATACTGAGGGCCTGACTGACACATGGGTTGAGACCCACAATTATTAGGAAGGTCAGTGGGAACTGGGAGCACTCAGTGGCTCTGAAAACCAGATTTCTAATTGCCAACGCTTGTGGCAGCAGGAGGAAAATCTGTCCCAAAGGGAGGAAGTGACTCCCAGGGAAGAGGAGGAAGGGTGTTCCAGACACAAATGCAGAGGTGTGAGGTGCTGGGAGGTGGAGAAGGGCCAGGACTAGAAGAATACCATGAGTGGGCGGAGAGGCAGTCCTGGGGGAAGTAGATTTGAAAACCAGGCCACAATCAGGGTGGAGAGGAAGCCAGTGACGGTGCCTGGGGAAGTGAGTGATACGCTTCATTTTCAGCTTTGAACAGTGAAAGCTGAGGCTGGCCAGGGGATTTTGAACTCCCTGGCAGTTACAGAGCAGGAGATGGTGAAAGGAGGAGATGGGAAGTGATTGAAGCATGAATAAGGAGTTCAACAGAGGCTTGTTCAGGATTAACTGTGGCAAGTGCCCAGAAACAGAGAGAGAGGTCCAGAGTTTCAAAGATATATAGATACCTAGTGGGATTTTCAAAAGAGCCTAACCAAGCCAGACACCAAATTCCCATCAAAATCAATAAGAATTGGGGGCCCATCTGCATCTTTAGGTGCCTAAAAATCTTTTAAAATCTGGCCAAAGGACTCCAGTCAGACTTGCCAGGCCAGGAGGAAGCGGTAGGAGAAAATGAGACACTGTTGCTGTGTTTTCCCAAGACGATGCTGTCCACTTTCCCACTAACAATTTTTTTCTCGTTTCATACACAGACTTGGTGCTTGTGAGAGGGAAAGTATTGCCTAGGAAGGGTGCCCATGTCATGATCTCAGAAATTTGGAAGGGGGCGAGGGGCTTGAGCAACTGGCGTTTTAGTTTTCAGAGAGACTTCTAGCTACTTGTAGCTGCCAGGAACCCCCTTGCAGAAAGATTACAACAGTAAGGTGTTCTTACACCGCAAATCGGGGCTGGGTCCCCAAGAAGAACAAGGTGATTTAGGAGAAGAATTGGGCAAATCTTGCCAGTTTATACCTACTGGTCCTGCATACTGCCCCAGGACCTGACTGCCAAGCTGGCCTCAGGTGCAATCCTCTCAGGGAATAGTCAATGTTTAGAATTTAGTTACAAATTCAGAACAGAATCCAGCTGCCTCCCCAGAGCGATGGTGGTTCTGTATTGCTAGCAGGAGAAGACAACGATAAGTGTCTTTGTCAGGAAAATAAGATGAACTGACCCTAAGTGCACAGGGAGAAGGTCTACTAATGGGGAGGTGCCACGTTTGCAGTTTCTTTTCTGTCCCAATGGAAGAGCAATAATTCTGCTCTCAGTAACATGGGTGTATGATCCATCCGAGTTACTCTGGCCTAAGCTTCCAAAGTAACTAGTGATTTTTGGTTTCCTCGATTTTTTGAGTGCCCAATATGAGACACTCTCATGAGGGCTGTTTTTTTGGAAAAATCTGAGCCCCTTCTCTCACGAAATCCAGGTCCCTCTGTGATGTTTTAAGATGGCACCTAGACTGTGTTGCACCCAAAACCAGTAGTTACTTTTGAAAAGATATGTCTCCATATTTGTACCACTGCACCATTATGTCCCAGACATGGGCTTGGGCAGGAGACCACATGCTGCGAATGATGGTCCCAACATCTTTCCTCTTACGTTATTTCATTGCGGTTTTAGAAGCCCATGGACTGGAGACAGGAAAGCACATAAACTGCATTCAGATGGTACTATGAAACTTGCTGCCTGAGTTCTGAAAAGCTTCAAAAGCCATAGGAAGGAAGCAGGTGACTGATCCTAATGAGTTGGTAGCTAATGATCTTTGTTTACTTCCCCGGTGATGTGGTCTTGCTCTTGAGCCATTTCCTGAAGTACTTTGGCTTCTTGAACATTTTGTTGGCTGGCTTGTTTCTGCTCTTGAGGACATTGCTTGATACCAAGAACAACAATGAGGGTTGGTTTGTTTGTTTGCTTTAAAAAAATAACGTATTTGCTTTCCTATGAATGGTGTTCTGTAATGGAAAGCTCCATTTGGGCAGAATTCCTCTTCTATTCTGACAGGACTGTGAAAGGTGCTGAACACCTCTGATTCCCAAGAATACAATGAGCTCCCACATCTCTCAATATGATAGTCCTAGTCAAGCCCCTATCCTTGATCTCTGTTGTATTCCTGTGCAGACTGCAGGTCTGTTTATATAATAGAAACCTGTTCATGAAGGGGCATGACACAATGGAAATGATCCACCATTAGGAATTCACAGGAGTGCTGTCAGTGCTGTTTTTGTGGTATCCCATGCAACTAAATACCTGTGATCTTTCAGTGCTACATATGCTTTTTAAAAACTTCCTGAATAGATAATCTTGTACGTATCAGAGAGCACACTATTTGAATGGCCATATTATGGAAATTCAGGGTCATATTCCCAGCAGGTTTAAAGGGGTCCATTGACTTCAGTATCAGCTTACTCCCTTTAAGGATCTGATTCTGTCATTCCTTCTTCAAGATAGTGCCAAACGGTTTGTTACAAATTCCCTGCAGAGTAACATCCTGCCTCTGATTTCATCCCATGCTTCCTGTGCTGGGTCTGTCACCTCAACTGAAGTTTTGTAAAATGCTAGTTTTTCAAGAGATGGAGTTTCAGAAATTCTAGTTTGAGAAGCTTGAGCAATAAGTATTTCAATAGGCTTTAATATGGTGTTTTATTGGCTTTAAATGATACTTTACGGTCTTCAAAAGTAATTCACTTCAAATATCTAAAGCACGGTACTTTTGTAATCTGAAACTCTGCTGATAATCCATAGCAGAGGTAATTATTTAAGAGGTTGGAACCTTTTCTGATCTCTTTTGGCAAAGAGGTAGCCCATTTCCTCCCGCGCTGTATAGTTTTTAATAATGGCACTTGGCACTTTTCATCTGAGGATTTCCAGACACTTTGGAAACTTTAAATCAGCTCTCTCAATACTTCACTGAGGTAGGTATTATGATGTCCACTTTTTACAGCTGGATAACCTGAGGCACAGAGCAGTGAAGTTACTTTTCCACATGTTAGAGCTGGGATTAGAACCTAAGAATATGTCTACACTGCAGTAAAAGACCCGCAGCTGGCCTGAGTCAGCTGACTTGGGCTCAGGCTGCAAGGCTATAAAATTGCTGTAGAGATGTTTAAGCTCGGGTTGCAGCCTGGGCTCTGAGACCCCTGCCCCAAATTGCTATTTTTAGCCCTGCAACCTGAGCCCTGCTAGCCTGAGTCAGCTGACCCAGACTCGGTGTCATGGGTTTTTTGTTGCAATGTAGACATACTGACTCCTAGGTCCTTGTCTAGGCGCAATCCCTCCCTCCATGTGCTGATTCTTTCTGCATAGCTAGTTCAAGCCAGACCTGTGGCAGTGAACAACATTGTCTCCATTAAACAGAACCTTTGACTGATGGCATTGTCTGTGCAACTGAAATAAATGAGCAAACAAACCCAAAGTGTAGCGTGAGCACGGATCTAGCAAGGAGTGCACCGTATTTATCATTAGGCAAGCCAGGGTGGCTTTTTTCCCTTCCTCCACTCAAGTCTAATGCAACAGAAAGGAAAAATACTCATAGTGGGAGGAATAGAGCCTGCCTGCTACACAGAATACACATCCAGCATTGTTTGTTACTGATGCCCACATAAAAGACTGAAACCTTTCTTTGGATTTCCTAGCCTGCTGTGATCCACAAGATGCATTGTCTGTTTAACTGACAGTTGAAGTCTGTGCAATTCAAATTGAATGATGTCTACTGAAGTGTTGCCCTAAAAGAGTTCGGGAAGTAGACTAATAGATTTAATGAGTAGGGAACTTCTTAGGACTGGAGCCTTTTCTTTTTATTTTATTAAAATCATTGTAGCTTTCAGTGTCCACTCTAGGATGCTGGAAAGAATGCCCATAACCATCTGGATTGGCTAATGCTGGCTTTGTGATGTTTACACTGGGGGAGGGATAGCTCAGTGGTTTGAGCACTGGCCTGCTAAACCAAAGGTTTGCATATGTCTATCCATCTGTGCAGTGTCATTGCATTATGTCCGGCTGCTGTGTATCATACTTACTCCACCTAAAGCATGCAGTGCCTCTTATGCTGGATGTGATTTTCGTAGCAATATCGAGTAGTTCCCATATTTGTGGTGTTAAAAGCACCCCGTTTTGATGGAGCAAGCCCCCTTTACAGATTCCTTGGAGGCCATGCTGGTGTTGTACATAGGCTGCAGAAAACCTTATTTGGACATTCAAAGCATCTGCATAAATCACATTTCTCTACTGCTCCTGAGCTAAATTATTGTCATTTTGTATGCTTTCTTAATCTGTCTACCAATGTGATGGGACAGTTTTGCCCTTAAATAAACTGGCTTGTCCCAGAAGTTCCTGTAGTGGGTTCAGTTTTTGGCATTCTTACTTTCTGTATGCAAGTAAATTGTACCAGCCAGTTTGAATTTGATAAGAGATGATAGGGCCTGGGCTAAATTAGGCCTCATTAAGGGAATCAGAACGCTTTCTCTTTAAACTTCCCTGCAATTGCTAGTGGCTATATAGTAGCAAGTTAAGTTGTTAAATGTGTCCTTGATGTTCATTGCAACCCCTTCAATGATGATAAACTATTGGACTCAGTAGTGATACAATGAGCAAGCACATTGCCGTGTTATATCTATGAATGTACATGCACTTCAGTTAAACAGCCCATCCCTTCCTTAGCTTTTTGATGGAGACTTCCGCAGGGTGAAGTGGAAGCAGATGTACTCTGACCCATATCAAGCTGGCCATAACTTGCCGTCTTACAGAATCACGTTGGATAGCACACTTAAGCAGTTGAAACAAAGCCATAAACAATTCTTAAGGTAACTGCAGAGTGGGAAACATGATGTAATGGTGGTTATAATGACACATGGGTCAAAAAAAATCAGAAGTTCAGGAACAGAAAGAACACTCTGATCTGGAGAAGTTCTCTAATAAACTGCTTTCTTCGGGGAGTTGGGGAGTTCCTGTGAGTCACTCATATTCTGTGCTCTTTTATATTAAGTGGTGGATTGTTTTCATGTCACATACCCAAATATTTATAATCTGGTGAAAACATTATTCCTTAATGTTGTTTATACTAGGTCATTATTGGTCATTAATATTTCTGGTGCTGACAAAAGTTAATAGTGCAATACAATAGAAAATGGATTTTTTTAAAATGCAGGAAAAAATGTGAAATGGCCCTTTCTATGTTTATAAATATTGAAAGAGAAAATATAACTCCAAAAAAGACTTAGCTGGGGTAGCGTAGTCTCTTCTTCATTGATGTGTGAAATAAAGTAGAGTTTGTTGCCCAAATTAAAATAATTTGCAATATTTATATAGACTGTAAGCTCTGAGTCAGGGCTCACCTCTTTTTTCTGTGTTTGTACCGTACCCAGCACAATGAGGTCCTGATCCCTGACTGGGGCCTGTAGACGTTACTGCAATATGAATATGATAAATATCAGAATCACAATTTAAAATATATTACTATATGGAAGGAAAAAAACCTTATTTTTGTCATAATTCATCTTTCAGATTATATTGCTACTAGTGGGAGAAGATGTTTATCTTTATTGAGTTATCTGTACATACCCATAAACATTATATTATATATATGGTTGTGTGTGTGTGTCTAAAATTAATCAGTAAGACTATTGACTGAATAGGGAACCTCATGATTTCCCCTCTTTATATAAGTACGGCAAGTGATGCTATAACACAGCTTTCCTATTTCTTTTTTTATTAGTGTACAAGCAAGACACCACTAGGTAGCAAGTTGACACGTGTGTCAGAATGGCACACTTGTGTTGGAAGTGTGGATGACAACATTATTATACTACTGTACTGATCTCAACCCAAACCTTATTTGCAGTATAATGTGACGCTAGAATCTCAGCACCTTTCAGCTCAGGAAAACTAGATCTCATAGGAAAGGAGGGCAAACTGAGGCCCAGAGGTGTTAAGTGACTTGCTCAAGGTCCCACAGAAACTCTAGGTCCATCTCCTAGAGTGATTCTTTTCATGTATAATAACAGCATGATTTGGAGAAAACTGTCAGGACTTTTATGCTGTTGAAGCCACAACATTTCTGGATTGAATTGAGTCCATGAGATGCTGTCATTCAGACAAGATCTAAATTCAAGTTTGAGCAAGCAACAGTCATTTCCTTGGCATGTGGGGCTAGACAAAGATATTTGGACCTTAATAGCAATAATAGATCTTCTTTTCATAGGACCTGATTCTGCTCTCAATTAAAGTCACTGGCAAAATTCTGTGACTTCATTAGAAGCAAGATCAAGACTTGAAAAGCAAAATATCAGACACGTCTATTATGCCACAAGGAGGAGAAAAATAATTCTGGTTTGTTTTCTGTAGTCTAACTGCCTCACTGCTATAAATGATCACCACAGCAGTATTTCTTAAGATGTGTGCACTTAGCAAAACTTCTCCCTTCGTTACCATTGTCTGGATTTTGTAAACGCTGACACATGAATGATGCATTTTCCATGGATTTTCTCCTATTTCCTGTTAACTTGACTCCCCACCCCCAAATGCAGGAAAAAGAAATCCAAGTTTTGCTATTTTTTGATTATCATATTACACCAGACATTGGGTCAGGTCCTTCCCTGGTATGTAATCCTCCTGACTTCAGTGCTCTTCCAGCAGGGCTCACCTGACCTCAGGGTGACTAACAGACTAGGATTCTGTGGAGCTTTTCCGTAGGGATGTGGTGACACCCAGGATCAAATCTTTCCTTTCCAGTGAAGACACTGGGTCACACAGCCCTGTCATGCTTCATCCCCGCCGAGGGCTTCAGCTTTTGCCTTCGCATTCTCTGCTGACCCTCTTTTGTGCCATAGAGTCAGAGGAAATGAAAGAGCCTGCGGTAAATCAGAAAGGATCCCCATTGGCCTTCAAGACTGGATGGGAAGGTTGTTCTAGCTCATCCTAGCTGAGTTCTAACCCCACTCACATAGTGGGAGCCAGATCTTTCCTTCCCTCCTGTTACATAGGAGGCTAACAGGCTGCAGCTTTTTTGATACATTTTCATCCTGTAAGGGCCAGATCCTGGTCTCTCTGAAGTCACTGCCAAAGTTCTCATAAACTTGAGTGGGAGGCAGGATTGGGACCTCCAGTTGGTATCTCCAGATACTATATAAATAAGGCCCTACCAAAGTCATGCCGATGAAAAATGCAGCATGGACTGTGAAATCTGGTCTTTCCCTGTGAAATCTGGTCTTTTGTGTGCTTTTACCCTCTACTATACAGATTTCATGGGGGAGACCAGTGTTTCTCAAACTGGGGGTCCTGACCCAAAATAGAGTTTTGAGTCACTGGGAGGGTTGTGGTATTGCCACCCTTACTTCTGTGCTGCCATCAGACACATACAGCTGGAGAGCTGTGGCTGTTGACTGTGCGCCCAGCTCTGAAGGTAGCGCCCCGCCAGCAGCAGTGCTGAAATAAGGGTGGCAATACCATACCATGCTACCCTTACTCCTGTGCTGCTACCTTCAGGGCTGGGTGGCAGGAGAGTGGCAGCTGCTGACTGAGGGCCCAACTCTGCAGGCAGCATCACAGAAATAAAGGTTGCAATTCCATACCGTGCCGTCCTTCTGCACTGCTAGTGGTGGTGGTTCTGCCTTCAGAGCTGGGCTCCCAGCCAGCAGCTGCTGCTCTCCAGCTGCCCAGCTCTGAAAGCAGTGTCCCCCCAGTAGCAGTGTAGAAGTAGCAGTACTGCAACTCCTCCCCCCACACACAATAAGCTTGCAATCCCCCACCCCACAACTCCTTTTTGGGTCAGGACCCCTACAATTACAACACTGTGAAATTTCAGATTTAAATAGCTGAAATCATGAAATGTATGATTTTTTAAAATCCTGTGACTGGGAAATTCATAAAAATGGACCGTGAATTTGGTAGGGCCCTACATATAAAACTAACAGCATTACGAGAGCTCCCTGGAATATCCCGTGGGCATTAATGAACCAAATAAACAGTCAAGGTTTTAAGAGCATCTAGATGTGACACCGGGGCTGTTAAATAACCATGCCACAAAATGACTTGTCCTGCCAAGACTGATGGAGGAGGAAGGTGGGAGAGGAAAGAAAGCAGAGTTAAGATGGGAATAGGAGGGAAATGAATTTCCATACCCTGCACCTACCCCTTCAGTTGAAACAGACACATTCGATAGCAATTCTGGTTCATTGAGGATCCCTTCCTAATATTGTGGGCTGTGTTTTTAAAGAGCCAGCTTTTGCTGTGCTCACTTGTGTGGAGTAGTACCGCGAGCCACGAACAATACCACTGATTTCAGTACAGGTTCTTATGGACTGAGGTGCTGCTTAATGTGAGTAAGGGGATCAGGATTTCACCCAAAGAGTTTGAGTGTGCAAAGCCTGTCTCATTTGCACTTGCCATTACTATAGTTGTGGTCACAAATCAGGTGTGTGCACATGAAGAGCTGGTTATTTGCCTGTGCAATTTCTTAATTTGCATGTGCGCCTGCAGTAGCTGTGTGCATGTTTCTGTAATTGAACTCTTTCAAAATCTGGCCCTTTAATTCTTGTTGGGATCTGTAAGGGAGATATAATCTCTTTCAAGAGCCCATTGCTAACAAACCCCAGATCCAAGACTGCCAGTGCAACTATACATAGAAATTGACATTCGTTAATAAGCATATCTTGTCTATGAATATAGCTGTGGCTCAACACTGAAAATCCCCTAGACGTAAATAAGAGAGAGAATAGTAATGAGACCTTTCAATAGCATGCAGGTCCCATTTTCAAAAGTGACATAAGCACTTAGGAGTCTAAGTCTCATTGAAAGTCAGTTAGTTAGGCCCAGTTCTTCAAAGGCATTTAGGCACCTGAACTTCCAATGAGTTAGACAGCAGCCAATCAGGGGTTTTGTGGATCACCGTAGCAACTATATCTGGCACTTAGGCCCAGATCCACAAAGGATCATTTAGGCATGTAAGTGACTTGCCCAAGGTTACACAGATAGTCTATGGCAGAGCAGGGAAATGAACCCAGGTTTCCTGAGTTGCAGGCTAGTGCCCTACCTACTGAATTAATAAGAATGGGACTTTTCCACTTGGAAAAGAGCTGACTAAGGGGGGATATGATTGAGGTCTATAGAATCATGACTGGTGTGGAGGAGAAAGTAAATAAAGAAGTGTTATTTACTCCTTCTCATAACATAAGAACTAGAGGACAACAAATGAAATTAATAGGCAGCAGGTTTAAAACAAACAAACAGGAAGTATTTTTTCACACAATACTGAGACAGGTTGGGTCATAGAAACCCCCACTGAGACTGCCACCTGATGTGCTGGGACTACCTCTGAGCCTGTTTTCCCTGGCAGCTTGGGACTTCAGTACCCTGCCTTGTTGAGCTAGATACACTAGCCTGCTACAAACACAGGCCCAGGTCCAAACCATGTGCCCCAAAACCTGCAGGATTAACTGAAAACAGCTTAAGAAGTGCTCCTGTTTCCAACAATTTGGGTATGTCCACACTACCCGCCGGATTGGAGGGTAACAATCGATCTATTGGGGATCGATTTATTGTGTCTCATCTAGAGGCAATAAATTGATCCCCACTGCTCTCCCCGTCGACTCCAGAACTCCACCAGGGCAAGAGATGGAAGCAGAGTCGATGGGGGAGCCATGGCCATCGATCCTGCACTGTGAAGACGGGAGGTAAGTCGAAATAAGATACATTAACTTCAGCTATGCTATTCTCGTAGCTGAAGTTGCATATCTTACATCGACCCCCCACCTCAGTGTAGACTAGCCCTCAGATACCCAGCTACCAATGGGGTCCAAACCCCAAATAAATCCATTGTATTCTGTATAAAACTTGTACAGGGTAAATTCATAAATTGTTAGCCCTATCTAACACTGGTCGAGACTGAGAGAGAGATGTACATCTGTTTGCTCCCCCAGGAATTACTTGCTCTGGGTTAATTAATAAGTAAAAGGTTATTTTACTAAATATAAAAAGTAAGATTTAAGTGATTCCAAGTAACAATAGACAGAATGAAGTAAGTTACCAAGCAAAATAAAATAAAACATGCAAGTCTAAGCCTAATACAGTAAGAAATTAAATGCAGATAAATCTCACCCTTAGAGATGTTCTAATAAACTTCTTTTACAGACTAGACTTCCTCTTAGTCTGGGTCCAGCAATCACTCACACTCCTGTAGTTAGTGTCCTTTGTTCCAGTTTCTTTCAGGCATCTCTTTGGGGTGGAGAGACTGTCTCTTGAGCAAGCTGAAGACAAAATGAAGGGGTTTCCCAGGACCTTATATAGACTTTCTTGTGGGTGTAAACCCCTTGTGTTCTCCTGTGCAGAATCCCAGCTACAATATGGAGTTTTGGAGTCACATGGGCAAATCACATGTCTATGTGTGACTCAGTTCTTTACTGGCCGACGCCGTTGTTTACATGTTGGTTTGAACATTCCCAGGAAATCTCAGAAATGGACTGGCGTCTTTCAATGTTCATTGTTAGTTAAGCACTCCCAATTACTTGAATAACTCCTTCACACTATGTTGACTAAATCTGTCTGATGCACTTCCTACAGCAAACACTTTAAATACAAGCATAGTGCCAATGCTCATAACTTCAGATATAAAAGTGATACATGCCTACAAATAGGATGAATACATTCAGTAGAACATAACCTTTGCAAAAATATGTTACATGGCATATTTAGGATAAAACATATTCCAGTTATGTCATATTTACATTCATAAGCATATTTCTATAAAACATTATGGGGTACAGTGTCACAGTCAATCTGTGGAGCTCTTTGCCAAAGGGTGTTGTGAGGGCCAAGAGTATAACAGGCTTCAAAAAAGAACTAGATAAATTCATGGAGGATAGATCCATCGATGGCTATTAGCCAGGATGGGCAGGGATGGTGTCCCTAGCCTCTGTCTGCCAGAAGCTGGGAATAGGTGACTGGGGATGGCTCACTTGATGATTACCTGTTCTGTTCATTCCCTCTGAAGCACCTGCCATTGGCCACTGTCAGAAGACAGAACACTGGGCTAGATGGACCTTTGGTCTGACTCAGTGTGGACGTTCTTATGTTCTTATGTTTATGTTGGTGTTATGAACATCCTTCTGCCCCCTTTTGGGGTCAATGGGAATGGCAGGTGCTCAGCCGTCTCAGGATCTGGTTATTAAAAGGTGATGAACTAGCATAACTAATTCCCTAGATCATTACAAATGCTGTCACTGTTTCAGTTCTGCTGTATGTCTGCTCAGAAGGACCCAGCATGAAAGACCCACAAGTGGATGTTTATTCAGTGAGAATACAAGTATCTGCTCCAACAGCCCATTCTCTCTGGAACGGGGGAGGAAGTAATACTAGTCTGCGTAATATCAAATTTGGACTCCATGCAGAGCCAGAGGATCCCACCGCTTTTTCTAAAGAAAGGCGCATTTTGTTTGTTTCAACTAAAGATTAGCAGATTGTCCACACAGAATCCTGCTCTGATATAACAATTGTGTTTATGAAGGAAACCAGAACTGGGTTTTTTTAGGTAAAGGAGGAAAAGCAGCCAAAATAAACTCTCTGAAATAGACTAAAACCTCAATCTTTGCAAATGCTTTTAAACAAGTTTAAAGCTCCCAACCAAAGCAGGATGTAGGAGGCTTTTGATAAAACCGAACTGCACATATATTTTTGGGGTTGCTGTGGCCCAACAAGTTACAGTTCAAAACAAAGGATCTGAAATGAAAACCGACTCTGGCTAAGGTCAAGACCTTGTCCTTTAGGAAAGCTGAGAGTGTGTAACTTCATTGTGGAGCTGTTTATAACGAAGGAGCTTTGTTCCTGGTGGTCTTCCAAAGACTGCAGGCTTCATCCATTTCCAAGAGTTTATTTTGGCTGCTTTATTTTGGCTGATTTTTCCTTTAGCAAAGAACTTATAGATAAACTAGGAAAGTACAATTTAGATGGGGCTACTATAAGGTGGGTGCATAACTGGCTGGATAACCGTACTCAGAGAGTAGTTGTTAATGGCTCCCAATCCTGCTGGAAAGGTATAACAAGTGGGGTTCCGCAGGGGTCTGTTTTGGGACCGGTTCTGTTCAATATCTTCATCAACGATTTAGATGTTGGCATAGAAAGTACGCTTATTAAGTTTGCGGACGATACCAAACTGGGAGGGACTGCAACTGCTTTGGAGGACAGGGTCAAAATTCAAAATGATCTGGACAAATTGGAGAAATGGTCTGAGGTAAACAGGATGAAGTTCAATAAAGATAAATGCAAAGTGCTCCACTTAGGAAGGAACAATCAGTTTCACACATACAGAATGGGAAGAGACTGTCTAGGAAGGAGTATGGCAGAAAGAGATCTAGGGGTCATAGTAGACCACAAGCTTAATATGAGTCAACAGTGTGATACTGTTGCAAAAAAAGCAAACGTGATTCTGGGATTCATTAACAGGTGTGTTGTAAACAAGACACGAGAAGTCATTCTTCCGCTTTACTCTGCGCTGGTCAGGCCTCAGCTGGAGTATTGTGTCCAGTTCTGGGCACCGCATTTCAAGAAAGATGTGGAGAAATTGGAGAGGGTCCAGAGAAGAGCAACGAGAATGATTAAAGGTCTTGAGAACATGACCTATGAAGGAAGGCTGAAGGAATTGGGTTTGTTTAGTTTGGAAAAGAGAAGACTGAGAGGGGACATGATAGCAGTTTTCAGGTATCTAAAAGGGTGTCATCAGGAGGAGGGAGAAAACTTGTTCACGTTAGCCTCCAATGATAGAACAAGAAGCAATGGGCTTAAACTGCAGCAAGGGAGATTTAGGTTGGACATTAGGAAAAAGTTCCTAACTGTCAGGGTAGTTAAACACTGGAATAGATTGCCTAGGGAAGTTGTGGAATCTCCATCTCTGGAGATATTTAAGAGTAGGTTAGATAAATGTCTATTAGGGATGGTCTAGACAATATTTGGTCCTGCCATGAGGACAGGGGACTGGACTCGATGACCTCTCGAGGTCCCTTCCAGTCCTAGAGTCTATGAATCTATAAAACTCACTCCCGCTTTGTGTTGGTCACAAAAGGCTTTTTCAAAACAATCCCCAGAACGTGGTTATACAAAGGGTGCAATACATCCCAGTGCAGGTGGTTGCTGCAGGACTCTCTGTGCTGCATAAGCCCCATTTTAGTTCTGCGAGGCAAATACTGTCCTCCTTTACTGGTACAGTTCTACTACTTCAAAGAGAGGCAGGGTCTGAGGGGCACAGGCAGGTATTGTAGAATAGCTGACTTCAGCCACACTCCTGGTAGTCATGCATACATAGAACAAGCATTCATTATTAGAGCTGCCTCGAAAATGGAATTTCCATCACATGGGAAATTCAGACAGTTTGCAATTTGTTTTTGTCCCAAATCAAAACGAAACATGGAATTCTCAAAATTTTCACTGAATATTCCAAAATATTTCCTGTTGGAATAATTGGAATGACCTTATTGAAATGTTTCGTTTCGACTTTGTCACTTCAACTTTTATATTCTAAGTTGAAATGAGAAAGTCAAAAGGAAACATTTCAGAACTTTTCCATTAAAAATTTCATTGACAGCAACGTGTTCCTGCGAAACATTTCAATCTCAGCAAAACAGGTGTGTCTAGACGAAATGATGATCTGAACAATAGTAGGGAATTTTTTTTTCAAAGACATAGGTTATGGCAGATGAATGTATCAGCCGTGGAAGGTCATAGGACTCTTTTAGATCTGACATATTAATTCACCGGTCATTTTGCCCATGGGATCTTTTCTGGTTCGGCTTGATGAATCAAACTGGGACAAAGTGATTCAGGCAAGGAGTGAAGGTTTAGCCGAAGGAATTTTTTTTGGTCAGTAAAACGTGGGATGAGATCCTCAGCTCCTGCTAAGGTCCCTTAGTACCCCCAGAGCACTAAAGGGGCTGCTGAGAATCCCCTTGGCATAGGACTCATTCCAGGTGGCAGGAGAGTCACGCTGAGGAGTGGATGCAGTGCACAGTGCAGTGTGGCAACCTCTCCCAGTTTTCTGATGTGCCTCGTGATATTTGGTGGGCTTTTTTAAAGCCTCAGCCCCTGGAGTCACGTGATTACAGAAGAATCTCAGTTTTCATTTAAATAACAAAAAGGTTCTAGCTCTAATAGTTGCAGAAGAAAACTTGAAAACATAAGCCAAGTGAACTCCAAGTGTTCAAAAAGCAGAAGGCAAATAAAAATAACCCCCAAATCATTATTTTTGGCTTAAAATAATGAGATGTTTTTAATCTTGTGACTTTTGGAGGCCTAACTCATGACTTTTGACCACGTTGGGGGGGGGGGAGGCTTTGCTGATATTGTTCCTGCTGGTCCTTGGCCAGTTGTGGGGTGCCTAGTGGACTGCTCCGACCAGCATCATTTAAAACACCCTGTAGCTCTAAAATCACAAATGTGGAAAGGTACAGTTGAGGATCCAGCCCACATGGCCTGATTCTCCTCTCATTTACACTAGTGAAAAACAGAATTAACTTCCCAGAAGCCAATGGAAATACAGTGGTACAAAACTGGTGCAAATGAGATCAGACTTGTGGCCTGGATTTGTAATCTGAGTGTGTTTCTTTAAAAGATCTGGTTTTGATTTTTGTCTTTGAATAGCAATGCATATGCTGGGGAAAGTTTTGTTATGAAATTAATGTTACAATTCAGGCAAGTACAGCAAAAGGCTGAGGCAGCCCTTGTGGAGAGCGGCTGCTAAAACAAACCCAGAAGATGTTTTCCCATGATTCCTAGAAGACTCTTTAGAATGTTCTTGAACAAATAAAGATTAGGCAGTATCAGTAGGGTTACAAGGGACGTCCCTTATTGTTTCATCTCTGTGCAATGAGATCGAGAATTGCAGAGTCCTGCAACAAGCAGCAAGAAATACCCCTGGCAAATGTAGGTGATTACCGATGATTAATTATTATTTATTTAATAATATCAGGAGGAGGGTGGAGTAGAGTGCTAAGAAAATGGTCTCTTATTTTCGAAATACAATGTTGGCCACCCTAGCTATGGAAAGGGCCCAGAACTGTAATCTGCAAGACAACATGGGTGTTCAGGAGGTGAACTGTGTTAATATTAGAAAGCATCACACCTTTTCCTTCCCTTTTGGTATAAATAGCCATTAGAGGAGGAAATCAGGGGAAAAAAACAATGCGTTGTATTGAACAGATCCTTAAAGAGAACCCCAGGGGGTCATTTGTCCTCCTTCCCCTGAATTTGGACTTGAGATCTTGGGGGGCGGGGAAAGAGTCAAATAATAAAATAAAAATAATACATATCTTTAAAGATTTAGGGTCAAACCTTGCACCCACTGATGACAATGGCAAAACTCCCATTGATTGGAATAGGAGCAGGATTAGGTCCATTGCCTGTGTTAATGTTTCCACCTAATCCTGAAGGACTTTCTATTTTACTATAGATTCCATTACCATAACTACTATATTACAAAGTATATGGGTCTTAATCACATGGGAGTGTTTATGGGCCGAATCCTGTTGTCTTTACTGAGAGATACAGTCCATTAGTTTCAAAAGGCCTTTAGCCTGGCAGAAAACTCCATAAGGGATGCAGAATTTGTCCTGGGGGCAGGGGAGTGATTAGTCCCCTCTCCTCAGGCATTTCCCTACACTCCCCCAAATTTCCCCAACACGTTCCCCCCACAGTTTTGTGAACTAGTTATATGCAGTGTTGCCAATTTAGTGATTGTTTGGAAATTTGAATTGAAATTGAAACATTAATACACACTTTAAAAACATAAATTGTATGATAAAATACATGTATCTGAAAAAGTATAATAGATTTGAAAAGTATGAACATAGACTAGCTTTCTTATAAAGCTTTTGTGTTTATGACGACGTCAGTGCATTCATTTCGGTGATGTTGGCCAAATTATGATTTGTAAGCAAAGTCTAAATGAGCTTTCCCTGACAGCTAGTGACGAGCTGCTGCGAGGGGGGAACACTTCAGGACCAGACTGTATTTACATTCATACCCAAGCTACCTAGGTATCCAGCATTCAGAGCTGTGTTGCCCAAGTGATAGATTTTGGCTGGGGTTGGGTTACAAATCACTTGAATGTGGGGGGTAATGAAATGTTGTTGTTCTTATTGTATAAGTAAAGGGCAGTAGAACTGTACTTAGCCTGTTTTGATTGAGGGCATCAAGAGAGAGAGTGGGGACAGGTGTTTTGCTTGATGGTCTGCCTGCGTCGGGAGTACTATTTGACCTGCCACTCTCCACTGTTTAAAGACAGAGCTGATTAGACTTCTTAGACAGTCTTTTGTTTTGTGAAGTGACCCTTACAGCTGAAATCACTGATAATCAGGTCTAAGTGCTTAGACCTGCTGTGGGACAGTGTTTCTGTGGAAGAGATGGCTCAGTCTGCACTAACAGCGAGGTTCCCCCACTGAGAGCTCAGCTGAAATCACTGAGAGCTGGGTGGAACCTCAAGATACCAACTCGCAGGGGTCACAGTGGCAGGTGGTAGCAGAAGGTGACAGCGCAGGGCCGTCGTCAATAGAGCGATGGAGTGAACGGTGGCACAACGAACAACAGTGGCCAGAGTGAACCGTGAACAGCTGGAGGAATGAGTAAGGTGCCTTCTTGCCCCCTACCTGGGAGGTGAACTCATGTGAAAGCACCTCTGAATTCTGAGTCTCCACTGACCAAGAACAACGCCGCTGAGTGTTAATGAGGCTGTTAAGAATGCTGGAGACAGAAAACAGTTCATGCAAACAAACATGGCTGTGGCATCATACTTTCTATTTAAGTAAGAGATACCACACACTACAAACTGGAGGCCAGTGTTAAGTGCATTGTCATGTGTTCATCCTGAAGTTGAATGCTGGTTCTGAACAAGACCAGCAAATGCTCACTATCCTTCTGCAAGAAACTCAACTGACTGGCTAGAAGCACGTGATACAACAGTGAAAGACTCAACAGCTGAAAAAGTGAAGAACTCTCTCACTACATTCAAAAAATTTGCATACATGGCTGATGAATGCACCAATGCATATGACAGGTTTCAGAGTGGTAACCATGTTAGTCTGTATCAGCAAAAAGAACAAGGAGTCCTTATGGCACCTTAGAGACTAACAAATTTATTTGGGCATAAGCTTTCGTGGGCTAAAACCCACTTCATCTCTAAGGTGCCACACGTACTCCTCATTCCAATGCAAATGGGCATCAAGAATTAAGTCATTGTGTACGTTATCTTGATGTCAGTGGTAGGCCAGTAGATCCATTTCTAGATGTTCAAGTTACAGAAGACACATTGGCTGCATCTGTGACAACCAATGAAGAGTTAAATGCTTTTCAATTGGACCCCAAACAGATGGCTGCTTGTGCATTTGATGGAGCTGCAAATTTCTCTGGAAGACATGGTGGAGTACAAGCTTTGCTCAGAGAAAAGCGTAACCCTAATCTCTCCTATACACACTGCAGAGGCCATCTACTCCAATTAGCACTAGTACAAGCTGCAGACTCTTCAAAGGACATTTAAAAAGCTATAAATTTAATGTCTTCATTATATTCTTTTTTCCGCAAGAGTCCAAAAAGACTGAACATCTTGGAAAATATAGAAGATACACTGGGACTGAAGTTCAAATTAGTGCAACCTGGGAAAACCCTCTGGCTTTCTCATGAGCGATCCTTGGCTGTTGTCTTAAAATTATTCCAGCATTATTACTGGCTTTGGAAAGTATCTACCAAGGTGGGATGGATCCAGGTCGTGAGACTGGTGGATTACTTTTGCTACTATGTTCAGAGAAGACTATTGCCATTCTCTCTTGTAAGTCTACCGTTGAAACCGCTTGGATCATTAAACAATGCCATCCAGGCATCTGCTACAACAATAGTAGATCTTTGTCCAGCAATAGAAGCTACATTTGGATCAATCAAAGACCTATCCATTGAAAAAGTATTGGAAAAAGTGAAGACTTCAGTCCAGAAGTTGACTAATGAAGGCATTTATATTGAATCCTTAAGTGAAGAGGCCAAGAAGTATTTGTTAAGACAACTGAAAAGGTACACAGACTTGATTCTTAAAAATCTGCAACAGGGACTTTTAGATTCGACTCAACTTCTGTATAGCTTTTACAGATCCCTGTCCTATAAAACACTGACAGTTGGGTGGAGTGAGGCACTGCCAGCAATGAGGCTGCCATGTGTTCAGGACAGAATAGAGAATTTGAACACAGGGTGGAATATCATATGACAAATGAATGAAGATTTGACTTCAACTTCTTTTTTTTATCATCTTTAGTGACTCGACCCGATCTTTATGCTATGTTTCCTGGGATAAAAGAAATAGGAATTCATGTCTTGCTACTCCCAGTCACTACAGCTATGGCTGAGTGTTCTTTTTCATCATTGAATAGAATTTTGTGTTCCGAAAGAAGTTGCCTTCTGCCTGATCATGTGAATGAACTAATGGGCGTATCATACCAGACACATGAGAAGCCACCAAAGATGAATGCATTGCATTCAGGAATTTCATGAACAGAGTTGTGCAAAATTATGACACGGAACCAAGAAGGATGTAGATGTTGGGATTCATAGAAGGCTTGAGTAGCCAACTTTAACTTGTGTGATGATTTTAAAACATGAATTAAATCTGATAAAATGGTCATGAAACACTTTTCAGTTTTTACTGTGGTGCCATCCAGCCCACCTTCCCCCTCACGGTCTCACCCCTCATCAGCCCTGACGTCCCCGCTCCCGTAAATTCCAACACCCCCCCTAAATTTCAATTTCTGGGGAAAACACTGCCTTTCCCTCTCCCTCCTGTAGTATATAGGATCTGTAGACAGGTGACAAGTGATTCTGGGAGAACTCCTCTGGTGCTGGGACACCGTTGGGCTGTTGTAGATTCAAGGGGAAAACGGGTTGGAGCCAGAAGTGGAAGAAGTCATTCATGTCAGGAGTGGGAGGGGTCAGGGCCATCGTGCAAGCTGCAGAGGGGGCACCAGGGAGGCTGCTGTAATTTAGAGCAGCCCCTATGGCTGCTTAAGTGACCTTGAGGCCATTTTGGCTCCTGAGCAGCCCAAAATTGAGAGGGTGCAAAGGTACCAGAAAGCCACCTTAGTTTCCTCCCTGCCCCTGGCTGCACCTTCTTTCTTGTGCCTGCTGGATGTTCAACACAGAATCTCAGCCAACAGGATTCTTTCCCATTAAGTTCGGTGCTCTTTGCCTGGGTATATGTACAATGTAGTGCAACTTCAATGGGTTCTGGCTGGTCAATTAAATCCACATCCTGTCTGGTCAGAGCATCATTGTACATTTGATTTTAAAACAAAAATGAGGCCTCAGGTGCCCATGATGGTGAGATACCGGCAATAGGGCAGGAGAAATACTTGGCAGAGGCTGAGGCTGGCTCTATGATAGAAAAGGTTTGCCTGTATAGCTATACTGGCAAACGCTCGCAGTGCAGACACAGCTTCCACTGCTTTTCCCCGGTACGCCTTATATCCATTCTCTGAACGAGATAAGCTGCAAGCTAGAAGCTGTGTCTACACTAGGCAGGGTGACCATATTTCCCAAAGGGAAAATGGGACACTGTGTGGGGCTAGCTTAAGCCGCCTCTTTCCCACCGAGATGCTCATCCAAGACCCCCGCCCCGTGAGGTTGGCATTGCTGCTTGTTCAAGCCCTGCCTGCCCCCACCCCTGCCTGCCTTCCCCCCCCCTGCAGAGGGCTGGCATTGCTGCATGCCCCACCCCCCCATTCCTCTGCATCCTACTTTTTTTGACAAAAGTGAGTCTTTGTCCCATTTGCTCTTGCCAGCTGATCAAGCTGGCAAGAGCAAATGGGACAAACGCCCACTTTTGCCAAAAAAGTCAGGATGGCCAAGTTAGGGCTTAAAAAAGGGACTGTCCTGGCCAAAACGAAACTTCTGGTCACCCTAACGCTAGGGCTTTTGCCAGTATAAAGCCATTGTAAAATATCCTCCTCCCCACCTGACGTCTCTATAAGTTTCCGGAGTAGACTTGGCCGAAGAAAAAAAGGTCACATTTGGCTTCCCACAACCCGACGAATGAGAAACAAGTGGTCATATTTAAAAGTGCCCCTATTAATACCCAAACCACATCCAGCTGAACACACAATTACACCGCCCAGGGCAATGGGAGCTAAGGCCTCACGCTTCGCTAAACCGCACTGAAAACACCGTCACCCCTAAGATAGAATAGCTGGGTGCACGAGAAATCCTGGGACAAATCACATTGGTACAGCGAAATAGGAACTAATCATAGTCTGAGGGGCTGAGCATTTGGAGCTCCCACTGAACTCTCAGAATCTGGCACATAAAATGTACTGGAGTGTAAATCACGGAGCCCTATTTTGCATCATCCCTTGTATAACCCACACCCACTCACCATAGCGTGCTATTTCCCCTCAGGTAGATCTTGATGAGTCTGCTACAACCTCAGCTAGTAGAACTGAACTTTTTGCACATGAGTAGTAGTCTTGGCACTACTAGGATGAATAAAGTTATTCATATGCATAAATGTTTGCAGGATAGGGGCCTGCCTAGATCAACAAAATACAGCAGGAATCACTTTTTCCTCTCAGTTCCACAGCGTTGTGATGAAGGCTGCAAAGCAAAACCCATCCCTTTTTCTGCTGCTTTGAGTGTGCCTGGCACACTGATCATCATGGTGTGAGGCATTCCAGAGCAATTCCTCCAGCATGGTTACGGGATGACTATTTAAACTGAATCCAGATGCTTTTCAGAGGCAAAAATAAGGACTTTCACTCCAGAGAAAGAAAGAGACCACAGAGGTCTACAGAAAGCAAATCTGTGTCTGTGGAAATACCCGCTTATTTTGCTTGCAGAAGGATTAGTTACATCAGCTGGAATTTACATGGCATTTGGTTAATATTTTATCAATAGCTGATGTTTTGTTCCATAAGAGCAGGAGCAGCAAAGTATTTGAAAATTAAAGAAAAGTAGTATGTCTCATGTAGAATATGAATGCACATTTCATCTAACAAGCTGTTCATGCAGATGGGAGAAATCAAAAACATTTGCCTGCTAAATTTGCCTTACAATTTTGCAAAATATTGGGGTGCTAATTAACCTTTTCATTTTCTTTTCAGCAACCATGGACATGAGTTTTTGGGGGAGAGGGGATCCCTCACCCCAAGCTGTAATGTTAAGAATCGGGCGCTGAATAAAAAACAATGGGGAAAGGAGGAAAATAACAAAATATGATACTGTTAGGTCTGGGAATGGGACTAGTCAGATTCAGGGGTTAGAGAGATGAGAATAATAACAGGGAAAGTTGAGTTAAAACAAGCCAGGGAACAGATCAAACAATAGGATCTAAAGAGCGATAAGGACTGGAGAATGTGAAGCTGCGGAAAAACAGGGAGTGGTAGCTCAATTAATAACCGTACATAGAGTGCAAAAACTGTGTATAGGGCAAAACACTGTAATGCACTGAATTATGTGTATATGTATCATTGCCCTTTGCTGGATGGAATCGGAACTGTTCTACCTATACTGCTCATGGAGATTTTCTTATATAGCTCAAATGGTAGGAGCCTCAATCTCAAATGTTCAAAAATCATGAGATTGACTTAAAAATCATGAGATTTTGAACAAGCAAATATACATTTCTTTGTAGTTATCTTCTGTTTTTTTGAGCTTTTAGGGTACACTGGGCCCACATTTTCATTCTTTTCTTTGCAACCATAAGGCCTAGAAATATAATTTTTTAATTAAACTGAAATTTTCTCATGGCTCCGGGAGCTAGGGCTTTAAGAAAGCTACCAATTGTCACAAAATTCATGATAACCTCATTAGATTTGGCCTGAGTTCTTTTCCAGTTGTCACTGTAAGTTTGATTGGCACAGGGCATAGCGCTGATTATAATTGTCGAGAAAACGTTGGTGAAAATTAAATTTTGATGGCAAAGTAGGTATGAAAAACATGACCAAAATGTCATGAACATTTTCACGATTTCCCCCCTGTATTTTCCATTCAGCTCTAATACTGAAAGTAAAGCCCTGGACACCCTGGGTTTGATATGTTCTCCTGACTGACCTCTCTCTTATAACATAAGTCTGAGTGGTTTTTTTGAGGGGTGGTGGTGGTGTTGTGGATACCAACTTACCTAGATTAAGATCTGAAATGTAGAGGAACTGCTCGGCACCTGCAATTCCCCTTGACTTTGACACAGGATCAGATGCAGGCCCTTTAATAATATTTGATCAACATGCTTTAATAACTGAGCTGAGAGTTGCTAATATGAATATACTTGCTATGTGCTTGGGTTTCTTTTCCTAATCTAAATGAGTGTTTATGCCTTTTCATGCAGTGCTTTGTACTAAGCAAAACCTCTGTATTCACCATTCCAGCAGTCTTTCTTGTTCTCGAGGATCCTGGATGTCTCATCTGTTGCTATTCTTGGTCTCACGTTACTACTGCCTGATAATGAAGCACATTTTGAAATTCCAGAATTGCTTTGTGACTGGTTTGGGACCCAATTAACAATAATAAGGCTGGAGACACATGAAAGAGGCATGAGTTTCCTGTGTGCTCACAGCCCAACCCCTTCATGTCACATCTGCAGAAATAAAAACAAACAAAAATCCTAAATGACTAATTCAGGGGCAACAGGGTTAACAGCTCCAGTCAACATGTCAGATTCACAAGTGGTATAAATTGGCATAGCTCAAATTATACCCATTTGAGGATCTTGCCCAAGGGATTTGAGACTAATGTCCCTGCATTGGAGCACTTTAACCAGGTGACAGAGTCCTATGGCACCTTGTAGACTAACAGACGTATTGGAGCATGAGCTTTCGTGGGTGAATATCCACTTTGTCACATGCATGTGGTATTCATCCACCAAAGCTTATGCTCCAATACATCTGTTAGTCTTTAAGGTGCCACAGGACTCTTTGTTGCTTTTTACAGATCCAGACTAACACGGCTACCCCTGATACTTTAACCAGATGTTTCATAGATTCTAGGGTCAGAAGGGACCAATGTGATCATCTAGTCCGACCCCCTGCACAAAGCAGGCCTCAGATCCCTACCCATCCACTTCTATAACAAACCCCTAACCTATGCCTGAGTTATTGAAGTCTTCAAATTGTGGTTTGAAGACCTCAAGCTGCAGAGAATCCACCAGCAAGTGACCCATGCTGCAGGGGAAGGCGAAATACTCCAGGGCCTCTGCCAATCTGCCCTGGAGGAAAATTCCTTCCTGACCCCAAATATGGCAATCAGCTAAACCCTGAGCATGTGGGCAAGACTCACCAGCCAGCACTCAGAAAAGAATTCTCTGTAGTAACTCAGATCCCATCCCATCTAACATCCCATCACCAACCACTGGGCATACTTATCTGGCGATAATCAAAGATCAATTGCCAAAATTAGGCTCTCCCATCATACCATCCCTTCCATAAACTTATCAAGCTTAATCTTAAAGCCAGATATGTCTTTTGCCCCCACTACTCCCCTTGGAAGGCTGTTCCAGAACTTCACTCCTCTAATGGTTAGAAACCTTCGTCTAATTTCAAGTCTAAACTTCCTAGTGTCCAGTTTATACCCATTCGTTCTTGTATCTACATTGGTACTAAGCTTAAATAATTCCTCTCCCTCCCTAACATTAATCCCTCTGATATATTTATAAAGAGCAAGCATATCCCCCCTCAGCCTTCTTTTGGCTAGACTAAACAAGCCAAGCTCTTTGAGTCTCCTTTCATATGACAGGTTTTCCATTCCTCGGATCATCCTAGTAGCCCGTCTCTGAACCCGTTCCAGTTTGAATTCATCCTTCTTAAACATGGGAGACCAGAACTGCACACAGTATTCCAGGTGGGGTCTCACCAGCGCCTTTATATAATGGTACTAACACCTCCTTATCTTTGCTGGAAATACCTCGTCTGATGCATCCTAAAACCGCATTAGCTTTTTTCACGGCCATATCACATTGGCGGCTCATAGTCATCCTGTGATCTACCAATACCCCAAGGTCCTTCTCCTCCTCTGTTGCTTCCAACTGATGCATCCTCAATCTATATCTAAAGTTCTTATTATTAATCCCTAAGTGCATGACCTTGCACTTTTCACTATTAAATTTCATCCTATTACTATTACTCCAGTTTACAAGGTCATCCAGATCTTCCTGTATGATATCCCGGTCCTTCTCCGTGTTAGCAATACCCCCCAACTTTGTGTCATCCGCAAACTTTATTAGCACATTCCCGCTTTTTGTGCCAGGTCGGTAATAAAAAGGTTAAATAAGATTGGTCCCAGAACCGATCCTTGAGGAACTCCACTAGTAACCTCCTTCCAGCCTGACAGTTCACCCTTCAGTACGACCCGTTGTAGTCTCCCCTTTAACCAGTTCCTTATCCACCTTTCAATTCTCATACTGATCCCCATCTTTTCCAATTTGACTAATAATTCCGCATGTGGAACCGTGTCAAATGCCTTACTGAAATCGAGGTAAATTAGGTCTACCGCATTTCCTTTGTCTAAATAGTCTGTCACCTTCTCAAAGAAGGAGATCAGGTTTGTTTGGCATGATCTGCCTTTAGTAAAACCATGTTGTACTTTGTCCCAATTACCATTGACCTCTATGTCCTTAACTACTTTCTCCTTCAAAATTTTTTCCAAGACCTTCCATACTACAGATGTCAAACTAACAGGCCTATAGTTACTCGGATCACTCTTTCTCCCTTTCTTAAAGATAGGAACTACGTTAGCAATTCTCCAGTCGTACGGTACAACCCCTGAGTTTACTGATTCATTAAAAATTCTCTGATTTTGTCCCATTAAGCTGTTCAAGTATGGCTTCTACCTCAGATGTGGTAATATCCACCTCCATATCCTCATTCCCGTTTTTCATCCTTCCATTACCCCTAAGCTCCCCATTAGCCTTATTAAAGACTGAGGCAAAGTACTTATTTAGATATTGGGCCATGCCTAGGTTATCCTTAACCTCCTTTCCATCCTCAGTGTGTAGCGGTCCCACTTCTTCTTTCTTTGTTTTCTTCTTATTTATATGGCTATAGAATCTTTTACTATTGGTTTTAATTCCCTTTGCAAGGTTCAACTCTACTTGGCTTTTAGCCTTTCTCACTTTATCCCTACATGTTCTGACCTAGTGTTACTTAACTAGTCGTCGTCTTCAATGCTTAGCCAGACAGTCGACTGTAGGGATCGTTTGCAACCGCAAAGGCTTGACTGCCTGAGAGTCCAGTGTCGGAACAGACTTGATGAACCCATGTAATAGGGGTTCTACCTCTGGGCTGCCTCCACCCGTCAGTTGGTGGAATTTTATCCCGGATGTTACAAGCCATCTGGAGAACGGCGTTCGCTGGAACATCTTGTGGCATCCTTGTGACATGTCCGAAAAGCGTAAGTTGCTGCCTGCAGACAATGGCCCCAGTAGTCTGTAAACCCAAACGATCATAAACATCTGCATTACAAATGAAGTCACTCTACTTTATGCCTAATATACAACGTTGACATTTTGTGTGGAAAACCTCCAGCTTTGTCCAGTCTGTGCAGTGTAGTGTCCGTGTTTTGTAGCTGTACAACGGTACAGGAAGGATGCAGCTTGAATAAATCCTGAACTTGATTGTCATACTAAGGTTATGTTGATTCCATATCCATTGTAAAAAGCCTATGGCAGATGTTGCAATGCCTATCCGATGGAGGATTGGAGAAGCTGGTAAGTATAGAACCCAGACAGGAAAAGTTGGAAACTGATTCAACCATTTCTTTTGACAAAGAGATTGGAGTCTCAGGTGGTCCTGGTCCTAAATTTTGCAGTTTTGTCTTTGACTATGAAACATGGAGACAAATGTTAACTGACTCCTCCTCCATACTCTGGAGTGCTTCACGAAACCTGTCGGGGCTCTGTACTAAAAGAACAACGGCAGCAGCGTAGTCACAGTCTGTGAGTGAGAGATCACCGATCTCAGTGCCTATGGACCTGACGGAATGCTGCATTATGAAATCCATTGCCTGACAAAGGAGTGCAGGGGCTTAACTAGACGAATTAACAAGAGGGGGCATATTAGAAAAGGAACATCAGGGCTCTGCTGTGGGGTTTCTGTGGGAAAAAAAGGACTAGATGGTCAGGATCTAGTGGGTGCATAGTGAAGTCAAGCCATTGTCTCTGGGCTGTGGTCCTTGTGCCTTAGCCCGGGGAAGCCCAGCTCTAATGAGCAAGCACCCAGGGACAGACAATTTTAGAGAAGGGTTCTTATTGTTAAAGGTAGTAATTTGGTCTGAATAAACTATATTGATGAGAGCTCTGGAACCTGCCCCTTTAAAAATAGGCAGAACTTGGAGAGGTTCTTTGCAGAGGCCTCTGAGCAGTATGTGTGTACTGCTCTGCGAGGAAATTGGCATGGAGCCGAGCACTGGGGAAGACCTGGAGTCAGATTTTTAAAGTTGTGTAGGCATCTGTAACTACAGATAGGCATATAGGGGGATTTTCAAAATGACCTATGTATCTAACGTCCATTGATTGGTGTGTAAGTGCTTTTGAAGATCCCACTGGGCATCTATTTGCAACGTAAGATGCCTAAATCCCTTTAGAAACCTGGCTCTTTCCCTGTAAGAAGCTTCCAGGAAAGGTAGAATCCAAGAATAAATAAAGTTCTCTTTCGTAAACTGAGCTTTGTGAGTGCAGGTGTAACCCACACATTCCTGGGGAGTTTCCAAACCCGCCTGCACACAGAGAAAACGGAGCACACCCTTTACAAAAATCCGCTTTCCTGTTCCAAAGTTATTTTCTCTCTGGCTAGGTGCAGTTTGGGATTCAGTTAGCCCTTTATCAAAACAGTGCTGGGACATTCATCCACATGGCAGCTGTCTTGTTGACAGGCTACTGCTCCTGTGTTCTATATAGTGTCAGATCATCAGGTGGTGTAAATTGGCATTGACCCACTGCCTTCAATAGAGCTGTTCTGATTTACACCACCTGGCTCAGGATCAAGCCCACAGTTTGTTTTGTCGGTTGCTTTGTTTTAATTCTCATCTGGGAAATTGTCTCTAATGGTTTGGCTCAATCTATTTCCATCACGGGCTGGTGAGAGGCAGGGAGCAGATGCTGTAGGCCAGAAAGGACATTGTGCCCAGCAAATACCGTGGATGTGAGGGATATTGTTTTTGTAGACAATCCCAGACACATTTTTGTGTCAGTATCTGCCCCTCATGGCCACTTTCCTCTAACAGCAGCTCTTAATGATTTTGAAGTAATCGCTGCTCCTGGATGGCAGGAGGAGTAACCGAACAGCCTAAAAATGTCTGTTGAATGGATCACCTGCAACTGTGTCTCAGCCCCTATGCCTTGGCCATGCTCTGACTCTGCCCTGTCATTCGCACATTCTTCCCCTGCAGCTTGATCCTACCCCATTCGAGTCAATGGTGGTTTGAATTCATGGGGGGCAGAATCAAGCACCAACTCACTAGAATTCTGATGAGTGAAAGCAGTTTTCCTTGCAAGCTGAGAGGCTGGCTGTGCTCCTCTCTCTCATATCTAAACTCCCTTGCCATCGCAGATGCCGAGAACACAAAGGTCAGTGAAATACAGCCCTTGCCTGATTGTTGCATGACAGCCAAAAGGTCTCCTAACAGGAAGTAGGGCATTGCATATTGGTTTAATTGCAGAAATGACTGACTCAGACTCCAGTAATAGGTCAAATGTTTTCTAATGAACTGTTAGAAAAACACATCAGAACAAATGTCAAGTGGCAGGCCCGTGGCCTGAATGCTTTTAATTTGTCCATTGAGAAGTGCGATGGTTAAACACTTTTCAAACACTAAGTGGCTGCGGGATGGAGTGAAGTACGGAATTCCTTCCCCATCTAACTTGTAGCTCGCTCACGGAAATGTGTCCAAGGGTTTTTCTAAAAGAATAATGTCTGCCACATAGTTCGTAGTAAATGTCCTCCAGGAAATGAGAACTCAGGTTCCAAACTTGGCAAGCTCATTGGAGAGCCCAAGCTGCATTGTTTCTATAGTATTTTTCTAGTCTGGGCTAAAGATTTTGAATGTGGATCCAAACTTCTTCTAAATTTGAGAGGGGATGAATCTGATACTATAGATCAGATCTGGAGCAAAAATGTTTCAAACTTCAAAAGAGTTCTAATCTACGTATTGTGGTTCATAAAATCCATATTCTGCTTCTCAAATTGGCATAAGATGGGTACATGGTGGAGCAGGTGCTGGATGAATAGAATTTGCAGATAGCTCACTGAAATTTTTCAATATATGTCTGATAAATTTTCTGACAGTTTTCTGCTATTTGACAATTTCTAGAGATGGCTCAACAATATTCATCATATTATTCACTTTTTCGCTATTGATTGGGGATCAATTTTGTTTATGAAGATTTTTTTTCCTGCTCTGTGACCACATCTAGTGTTTGAACACCCAAGTGCTAATATGAATGGGAGAGACAAGTCTTCTGTTAAGTGTCTGTGTTTGAAAACTGGGCCTAGACTCTGAACTCTTAAACACTGTGATCTGGAAACTCTGCCTTTACCCTTGCGTTCGATGCACATATCACTTCCAGATTGGATACACCTGGTTCTCTATGCCAGCTAGCAATGTCCGCTGGGATCTGAAGTGTCCATGGTATAGGAGATTCATCCTAACTAAATGCAGGCTTGGTGTCTGATGCTTTGCTCTTCCCTTCTCTATCTGAATTCTAGGCAGTACTTTTTCTGCACCTGAAGGAAGATTCTTGTACTTTCTGTATTGTGGTTCTTTCTATTCTAGCTCGAGGCCTATAGCCTGGAGTGGAAAAGACTTTAAATCACTTCTGGTGCAGCTTTTTTTTAAGAGTTAACGTCTCAAACTCCTCACTGGCTAACTAGATAGAGCAGATGGCAGCTTCCTTCTGTTAGCGTGAGAGAGAGGAAGAAAAAAATAGCATGAGATACTAGTCTAATTTTCTTTCTCTCTTCCCCTAAGACAGTCTGCATTGTGTGTGAGGGATTTCTTAAAATGTTTAATTATTTAGTTAAGGTTTAGCAAGCTTACAGGCTTACCAGGTTTATTTATAGTATGCCTAAGCAACTGAAAGTTGTAGTTAAAAAAAATTTGTCAAACAACCCCAGGATTCGCTGATTCTCCAGGATCCCCAGGAGTGTTGCATGAATGAGACTGAACTTTTGGTAGACTTTTCCTTATTCAGTGCACACTGGAAGAGTCACCTAGAAAGAGATGTGTCAGCAGGAAACGACAACCAATTTTTTTCTTACTCTTTGTAGCGCACTGTTCTAAACCCAGACTGTAACTAAAAAAAGGAAAGAAAGGAAGCAGCATTAAAGGAGCTGCAGGAGAGATGAAAGCTGTAACTGGGGAAGGCTTGTGGCGATGTTAACTTTCTTCCCAGCTACAGCTGTTTTTTCATGTTATAAGAATTTTGAAAACCATGCTGTGATTCATGACCGCGGCACAGTTCGGCAGCCAGCTGTTACAAGTTTGTTACAGTGTGAATAGAGGCCTCCCACCTGCAGTGAATGCAGTAGCAGCGTGACAAGGTGATTTTTCCTGGCTGTTGTTTAACGATGCTGTAGGGAAGATGCTGTGAACATGAGTGTCAACACATCTTAGTCAAATAAACACTATCTAACTACCGTAGTGTTTTCTATCCCCAGAATAGATTGGTGCTTGTTTCCACATAAAGAGCAAAGCATTTCCCCTCTTGCAGTATCTTCTTCTTCACTATGTGCCAGATTGTGGCCCTGCTGACCTCAGCGAGAGTCTTGCTGGTGATTTAGGACTGGGATTTGCCCTGTGTCCATGAAGATTTCCCAACCAGTGTTTTGCCTGTCCAGATTAACACACAGCTTGGTTGCTGGAGCACCTTCTTTGAGGCACCTTTACCTCCTTGCAGAGGATGGGGCACAGAATGGGGACAGAGGAGACATTGGTTCTATTCCTGCTTCTGTCACCTTTGGCAAGTTACTTCTCTGCACTTTTGTTTCCAATCTCACCCCTTGTCTATTTAGAGTATAAGCTCTTTGGGACCAGGGTTGTCCCTTATGGGGTGTGTACGTGCTGATCAAAATGGGGCCTCAATCTTGGTTGATGCCTTAATTTTCTTCTGTAGCACAAATATTTAACAATAAGCGTATTTCCCCTGGGATATGAGTAGGAGCCTATCAAATTCACAGGCCATTTTGGTCAATGTCACGGTCATAGGATTTTTAAAATAGCAGATTTCATGATTTCAGCTATTTAAATCTGAAATTTCATGGTGGTGTAATTGTAGGGATTCTGACCGAAAAAATTGTTGTGGGTGGGTTGCAAGGTTATTGTGGAGTGCTGCTACCCTTACTTCTGCGCTGCTGCTGGCAGTGCAGCTGCCTTCAGAGTTGGGCACCTGGAAAGCGGGGGCTGCCTGTCGGGATGGCATGGTATGGTATTGTCACGCTTACTTCTGCGCTGCGGCCTGCAGAGCAGGGCCCTCAGTCAGCAGCCACCACTCTCCTGCCGCCCAGCTCTGAAGGCAGCAATGCAGAAGTAAGAGTGGCTTGGTATGGCATTGCCACTCTTACTTATGTCCTGCTGCTGGTGGAGCGCTGACTTCAGAGCTGTGCTCCTGGCCAACAGCCACCACTCTCTGGTCTCCTAGCGCTGAAGGCAGCAGTGCTGAAGTAAGGGCGGCAATACCGCAACCCTCCTAAAATAACCTTGTGACCCCCCTGCAACTCCCTTTTGGGTCAGAACCCCCAATTTGAGAAACACTGGTCTCCCCTGTGAAATCTGTACAGTATAGGGTAAAAACTCACAAAAGACCAGATTTCATGGTCCGTGATACATTTTTTATGGCTGTGAATTTGGTAGGGCCCTAAATATGTAATCTTCTGTTCTCTAAACTTTCAAGTACAACTGCATTGGTATAAGAAGCAGGTGCAAATTGTTTCAAATGCAGTAATCTCCATCACTCTTCATCAGTAGATCTCCAAGCAGTTAAAAAGGAGGTGAGTACCATTATCCTTACTTTACAGTTGGGGAAACTGAGGCATATCACAGGGCAGTGACTTGTCCAAGATCACCCAGCAGACCAGTAGCAGATGTGGGAGTAGAACCAAGGGTTCTTATTCCTAGTCTAGTGTTCTAGATACTAGGCCACACTGCCTCCTGCAAAACAGTCGGTTTCTGTCTAGTATTGGAAATGAAAGAGTAAGGAAACATCAATTATTCCTGAAGAAAGGTAGACAAATTGATTTTATCTAACTGTTTGCTGGTTAAATAATTTTTTGTGATGCTCCTGGCCAGGACTTTTTTCCCCCAGGTATGACTGGGGAGATCACTGGTGAAATAATGGGTAACACATTAGTTTCCATCTGCCAGATTTAGTTCTAGCAGGGACTTTTCCTAGACTGGTCAAAGGGATGAATTATGCACAGGTCACCCAAGGCATATAGAGATAAATTATTCAGTGATTCCTGGTTACATATTCCATTCACAATCTTTGAGTCCTTGCATCATACATGCACTCTTCCTGGTAAGGGCTTGGGGTTGATTTTCAGAACAACTCAGTGAGCATTCCATACAGAATTCCCATTAGTGCAGTGGACAAAACTTAATAGCCCATAGCAAAGAAATGCAACATTACATGTTTTATTAAAGCAGCAAACTGAAATTCACACTCATCCCTTGTGTTCTAAAAGAGTTCAGTTTGCATTGAAAAGGTGGGTGAAAAGAAGCTGGCTCAAATTCCTTCCAAGGAAAGACAAGAGTGAAATTTAATGTTGATGACTTCGCTAATACTCTAAACTTACCAGCAGCAGAGGACAGCAGATCACAGTTAAGATGGCACAAAGTAATAGGGTCAGGATGGATTCATTACTACCCCTAGACTTGCAAATTGCCACATTGTAAAGAAAGCCTTTGTCGTCCTTTCCATGACTAGAAGGCTGTCTCTGTTTCTTTCAGATGATGATGTAGCCCCAAGTGATCCAAATGAATTTATGTACAAGTTCTCTTTGCATTGTAAAATTACAGTCTGGAGTTATCCTAGATGCTTGTACACTTAAAATAATTGACCCAACCAGTTTATTGTCTGTGTGTGATTCCCACACAGGTTCTGCCAACTTTGAACTGGGGTAAAGACAATGCTGCTTTGGTTTTCCTACCGATTCCACAAATCTCAAGAAGAACAGGAGTACTTGTGGCACCTTAGGCCACGTCCAGGCTAGAGTATTAAAATCAATTTTAGATACGCAACTTCAGCTACGTGAATAATGTAGCTGAAGTCGAATTTCTAAAATCGAGGTACTCACCCGTCCAGATGGCACGGCATCGATGTCCGCGGCTCTCCGTGTCGATTCCGGAACTCCGTTCGGGTTGATGGAGTTCCGGAATCGATGTAAGCGCGCTCGGGGATCGATACATCGCGTCCAGACTAGACGCGATATATCGATCCCCGAGCAATCGATTTTAACCTGCCGATGCTGCGGGTTAGTCTGGACGTGGGCTTAGAGACTAACAAATTTATTTGAGCATAAGCTTTCGTGAGCTACAGCCCAGTTCATCAGATGCATGTAGTGGAAAATACAGTAGGAAGATATATATACACAGAGAACATGAAACAATGGGTGTTACTATACACACTGTAAGGAGAGTGATCAGTTAAGGTGAGCTATTATCAGCAGGAGAGAAAAAGAACTGTTTGTAGTGGTAATGAAAATGATCCATTTCCAGTAATTGACAAGGAAATGTGAGGAACTGTGTGGGGGGTGGGGGGGAGGAAAATAAGCATGAGGAAATAGTTTTACTTTGTGTAATGGCCCATCCATTCCCAGTCTTTATTCAAGTCTAATTTGATGGTGTCCAATTTGCAAATGAATTCCAATTCAGCAATCTCTCATTGGAGTCTGGTTTTGAAGTTTTTTTGTTGTAATATTGCGACTTTTACCTCAAGCTGATGCAGATTTGTGGAATCCCAAGGAAGGCCAAAATTAGCTGCTGCGATCAAATATGACCATGCTTCTGGGATTCAGCATGTTACTAATAACGATGGACCCGCACCAAAACTCTGGATCTGAACCCTGAATTCACAGCCACGTATATATCTTTATAATGGTCTTCACCAAGACCTGCATTCGAACACTCAATAATCTGGGATTCAAACACCAGAATCAAATCTCTGCTTTTTTCAATGATAGGATGTTCAGGTTTTAGTGTTTGAGTTTGATCCATTATAGAGAAACCTACGCTGTTTCAGCTGAGACCTCATCCCAGGCATTGCATCCAAGCTGCCTTGGATATCTATTGTATAAAGATGCACGGTATTGTACAGGCCCTGCAAGCACAAGAGTCTCCAAAGACTAATGGTTGGTTGTCCACCCTTTCCACTTAGTGCAGATCAAGAGACCGGGTTCCCCATGAGTATGTAGTTCTCTCTGGAATACCAGCAGAGGCCAATTTTTGTTTCCTTTTAATCTCCAAATTTCACCAGAATTTAGCAAGGATAGATTTGGGGCGGGGACTCCAGTATATTGCAGCTTCCTATGGTAGAAGAATAGAGAGTCAATAAGCTTGTTGCAAAACTCAGCTGATCATAAAGTGAGGGAAGCAGGACCAATGACACAAACAGGAAGAAAGTGTGATTGGGGAGGTAAACAGTGGAGGCCACTGAATGTAAATGTTTAGCTCTGTTAGGAGTCTGCAGTGAGAGTGGCTGGAAGACTTATTGCTCCCATGCAGAGGTGGGTGACAAAGAATTTGCTGCACAGGGCATCCTTAAGATGCTAGGAATTGAAACTGACGTGATCACCTGAATCCAAATCACAGCACTGGCAGGACCTGGGCAACACAGGCAAAGCTAAACTTCGTCCCCTGGCCACTAAAGGGCTTAAAAGCAGAAGCAGGAGAGGCAACAGTCGGCATCTGGCTAGTTATATGGAGAAAAGGTAAGCAGGAGGATGAAGGGCAGTGTCACATTATTTCAGGAAAGGAGCTGTTTTGTGGTATTTTCTATACAACGCCTGTACTCTGTCTATGGGGCTGTGTGCACCAATAAAGCTGACGAAGAACAGCAGCAAGACTTCTTGTCAGCTATACCACCTTTGCCTACTCAGGCATCTCTTACTTGAATCAGGGGAACCCAAATGACACACTATTTGTTGGGGGCAGTTTTTCCAGGTGAACTTCTAAAATTTTGTTCGGATAAAAATAACAAATGTGTTGATAAATATTTACACGGCTTGATACTGAACCCTAACATGCCTTAATTCATTATATATACACTGTAACGGCATGTAACGTGGGCTGCTTTATGTGGGATGCAGTTGAATAAATCCAGCCAAACAGCTGAAAAATACCAATTTCCTTTGAACAAAATTCTGTACGTACATTTGTCAGCATATTGTTTGGAAGTTTACAGAATTTCTGCTGCATGAGTGTCCCTGAGGCGGCCTCGGGTTTAATATTCAGATCAATCCCTCAATTTGAAGAGATTAGCAAAACTAACACAGACGATTTCTGCATATAGCGACTAGAATTCTTTCTTAAGTAGCTAAATCCCTTTCTCTGAGGTCCAAGATTATTTTATTTGCAAGGATTTCTCTCTTGTTTGACATCTATAAAAACAACATTGCAGTCAAAGCCTTGCTCTGGTACATCTGTTTGCCATTTACTTCTTTTATGTTAAGTTTTAAAAACATTTCTGATTAACGAGGCTATACAATCTCTAGATTTTATGGGACTGGTTTCCAATTAGGTGTTTTGACTATCCAGACATCTGTTTAGAGCATAGATTGTTCCGGTGTAGTTTTTTACATGTGTACATCACATAGGAAATAAAAAAAGATACGTAAACAGAAGAAGAAATAACTTTTCCCTTTCCACACAATCCACAGCAATAAAACTTTACTAGAGTTCCATAGTGTGCATCCAGGAGTGGCCATAACAGTTGGGCAGGGGACCGTATACTCTGTAAATGAACATGACTAAGTTTCCAGTGTCATTTTTTCCATTCCAAGTGACCTAAACATTTTCTCATCCAGGCAGCCCTTCTTGTTATGCCAGAAAGAATACACGGAGCTGATAGTGTGCAAACAGCCTGAAGTTTTTAAAGGAGGTTGGTAAATATTTGTGGTACTTGTTTGTTTGTTTCTAGTCATAGGAAGAACCTCTCAACCAAAAAAAAAAAAAAAAGCTTCTCAATATAAAAACATGAAGTGAGTGGTTTTGGCAAGCTATTCTAGTCCTGCCAAAATATATCCATGTCCACAGATCTAGCAGTGAGTCTGGCTTTATTACTAAAATGGCTTTAACTTAGAATATTGAAATATTACTATGATTTAAGTTATTAGCAGTTTGTCCTGTTAAGCCCTGAATTGTTTTGGGCCTTTTGTATCTCAAGAGGAGTTAGGTAAAACCATGAGAGATTGTGGTGATTTTAACTTGAAATGTATCATACTGATTTCCATTGGAGAGCCTAAACTACTCTTTAAGAGGCTGATCCAAAGACTGTTGAATGGGCTTTCAATCAGACCCTGGTTGATAGGCTATACTGAATTCTCAGGTGGATACTCTTTGAGCAGCTTCCTCAGACAACTGAATTAAAACTCTTGAAAGGGATCTGGTAGTTATCTAAGCATAGGACTATGATAATGTTTGAAACAAAACTTCCATTGACCATCTACAGATTCTGGATTCTGTATCCCAGGTAGGCAAGGATCCATGCTGAATTTTGGGTCACCAACAGTGTTTCCACTCGCTCAAGTGAAAAGGGCCCTACTCCATGACAAACAAATTCTTCCAGAACATGTCATTTCTTTTGTCCTCTATCCACCTGTGAGAAGACAGATGATGTATTTGAATCTGACTGACACTGTTTCATTCCTTTTACCTTATTACATTTGATGTAAACTAGATAACCAGTGATTAATAATTCTGAAGTTTTTGCTCATTTCAATTATAGCATGCCTGCAAGTTTTGTAAGAAAAGTTGTGTAACAAATATTGAGCTCACCCATATGGACTTAATTCATAAGAAATAATAACTACAATAACTATGTTTTTCCAGACTGTGTGCCAGACTTTCAGCTAGTGTGAAGCAGTTTAGTTGTATTGACGTCCTATATTTTTAGAATGTTTAGATATCATTATGAGTGCTCAGTAAGCTAAATCTGGATAAGAATACCCTATTCCTGCCCACACTGTCTTGGTTAGTTACATAAGTACCATTGTATTGTTTCTGTACCCTAATCAGATTACTGATGTAACTAACCAATGCAGCCCAAACAATGACTGTTACAATATAAAAATCATATTCCATGCCATAACTAATTTATCAAAGGCACCAAAGTTAGTTGCACAAATTGCAGTATTTGCACTCTGAGAAATAAAAATTGTGAATAATTTTACCTATTAAATATATTGGAAATTATTTGTGCAGCTGAGGAGAGCACCCCTGGCAGCGCATGGCGCCACCAGTACAAGATGATCTCACCCTCCTACCTCACTCTGGAAGGAAACAATACTTTGCGCTAGGGTGACCAGATAGCAAGTGTGAAAAATTGGGACAGGAGGTGGGGGGTAATAGGTGTCTCCAGGAGCGGCGCCAGGATTTCTGATGCCCTAGGCGGACGGCCATTTCACCGCCCCCCCGCGGGTCCAGTGGACCTACCGCAGTGATGCCAGCGGATGGTCCGCTGCTGGAAAGGCTCCAGTGGAGCTGCCGCAGTGATGCCAGTGGGAGGTCCACTGGTCTAAAGGCTCCGGTGGACCTGCCACAGGCATGACTGCAGTAGGTCCGCTGGAGCCTTTAGACCAGCGCACCGTCCGCCGAAATGACTGCGGCAGCTCCACTGGAGCCTTTCCAGCAGCGGGCCGTCCGCCGGCATGACTGCGGTAGGTCCATCGGACCCGCATGCCGCCCCCCCCAAATTCTGTGCCCTAGGCCATTGCCTAGGTCACCTAAATGGTAGTGCCGGCCCTGGGTGCCTATATAAGAAAAAGCTCCAAATATCGGGACTGTCCCTATAAAATCAGGACATCTGGTCACTCTACTTTGCGCTACCCATAGCTTCTGAGGTTCATTTGGGGTTAGATCCAGATGGAGCTCATTGCCATAAGCTTCAGAAGGTGTTTGTGACAGCCACTCATGTAATCTGGGAACTGACGGGCAGGGATGCATCTAGTAAGGCCCCAGCACAGCTCTTCGCTTCGACAGTGGTTTGGCAGATGCCTGCAATTGCTGGAGCAGTCGTACGTTTTGCCATCTCTTCTGAAAGCTTTTCCACTGCAGAGCAGCACCTCCTCTGTTATTATCCAGGGGCAACTTTAGCCAACTGGCTTTCATCCAGGTCTTTGTTCTTGCCAAATCTTTTGGGGAGTCTGGCACTGGTTATGACTGGGGACAATGAAAAGGGATTGCAGACCTGAGTATCATCAACATACTGATGTGATATCAAAGCCTGTATCATGTTATGATCTACTGGTAGCAGGGGAATCCTGTTGCCCATTAAAACAGATGAAAGCCTACAATTCAAAGCTGAAAAGGTCCAGAATAACACTTATTTGTACACAGACACTGGCGTATGGGCCAAAATATTTTGCAAGATTAATCATTCTGTTTCTACTTATCCCGGAGCTACTTGCCTGAGGCTGGTATTTTTGAGATAACCTGTTTTGATGCTTCTTATCTGCCTTTGTAAAATCATTCACGTTACACTTTCACAGCTACATTTCATTTTCCAAAAGCCATATATGTATAGGCCATTCTGGAATACCGTAACATGGCAGTGAACATCACTTCCAAAGCATGAACTGATACCTTGGGAAGAGCACCAGAGAACCATCCTTTACCTCACCTGCTAAGTTTCAAATTATTATTGACACTGTTAGTGATTTTTTTTTGTCTCCATTTTCTACTGTGGTGTTCTCTGTTATCCCTAGTATAGCACTTAAAATGGCAGACCACCAGCTGATACATTTGGGAAATGTGGGCACAAGATCTGTATTAACTTATTGGGCCAGATCAGCTGGTGTAAATCACAGTATCTCTGGTGAAGTAAATGTAACCATGCTAATGCACACAAGCTAATATCTGTCCCATTATTCAAATTCCAAATTAAGAAATCTTCCAGCTCTAGAGTTTGTGTCTCGGTACTGTTCTCTCCCCTACTAGGTACACATGGAAAGAGTTGGAATAAATGTAAACATACATGGTGCTGTTTGCAAGCATGCTAACAAAATACATTCAGCATTGTTCATACAGATAGTGCAATCCACCCATTCCATTTCTCTACTCTGTACTCACATCAAATGCTTTGTACAGCAACTGTTGAGAAAACACATTTGTTGCATGGAACAGCTCACAGTAATTATGAGCAGTGGCTAACATAGGGCTGGATCCTCAGCTGGTGTAAAATGGTGTCGTTCCACGGAAGTCAATGGCACTTCCCCAATTTACTCCATAACAATCTTTATATAGGTAAATATGTTGCTTCTTTGGCTAAAAATGCAGTGAAAGTCAGACAAAAGTAGAGATAATAGAGTTCAGTGGACTTACATCCAGGATGAATTTGTTCCATATTTTGTATCATTGTTTCTTTTCAAAGATGCTAGTAAAGTTGACTTTATTTCAGATTCGGCTTCTCTATTTGCTGTGGTTCAGTTTTCTTTGTAGAAAATACTGTAAGGATGTGGGTTGCTGCCAGCAAAACAGGATCCCCTCCTGATATAAAGCGTCAAACCGGTATCCTGCCTTTCTTTTATTTTCCAAAACATTTTTTAGCCTTTCTCCAACCATCAGTGGAGTTAAACCCAGGATGAGTTTGGGACATAGTGTCCCCTATGTTTTAGTGTAGCATTCAGCACAGATGGAAAATGTTAACTTCTTCAGTGTTTGCATAGAATCTTAGGGACTGGGGACCCAACTTTCAGAGGTCTCCCAAAATATTTACAAGTGCCTCCATATACATAAACTGGACTCCTTGTTTGCATGGGTGGGAATTCTGTATAGGAGCCCAATCATGGACAAGAGTCCTATTATCCTAGGTGCTGTACAAGCCTAGAACAAAAAGATAGTTCCTGGGGGGAGGGATAGCTCAGTGGTTTGAGCATTGGCCTGCTAAACCCAGGGTTGTGAGTTCAATCCTTGATGGGGCCACTTAGGGATCTGGGGTAAAATCAGTACTTGGTCCTGCTAGTGAAGGCAGGGGGCTGGACTCAATGACCCCTTAGGGTCCCTTCTAGCTCTATGAGATAAGTATCTCAAAATTAAAAAAACACAAGGTGAATGCTCACCTATTTGTCTGTAAAACCCAGGTTGGGGGGCAGTTTTCTATTTAGCCTTAAGGTTAAACTCAGTCATCATCATAGGACATAAAAACAACAAGGAGCCCAGTGACACCTTAAAGACTAATAGATTTATTTGGGCATAAGCTCAAATAAATCTGTTAGTCTTTAAGGTGCCACCAGACTCCTTGTTGTTTTTGTGGCTACAGACTAACACAGCTACCTCCTGATACTTGACACCATAGGACATAATGCACAGCCATGCTGGAAATGTGTTGGGAAATAATTTAGTTGAATATGCTCTTTCTGGAGTACATTTTTTATTAATATTCCCTCAGCTTGGGCAGATTCTGCAAATCACTGGTTCTTTTTGTATTTTGCTTCCCAGTTAATTAATTGAACACCACCTTTTACAAGCAATAGGTAATGTTGCTGCCATTCTCCCCCACCTAAAAAGCACCATAGTCTGACATTTAGAAGGTTTTATTCTAGAAGTCTTTCACAATTTGGGAAGATCCTGGTGTGTATCCAATCCACACTGAAGTTCAGTTCAATTGGAGCTCTTTTACTGTCTCAAATGCTTTCCAAAAACCATTTAGTAACTACCCAAATTAACTAATGTACTCCTTTCATTTATTTGTTAGAAACAAGCCTCTAGCACTGTTGTCAACATACATTTATTCTACATTGACCATTTTGAACTAGAACATTTTTGATTATGTCATCATTCTGCAGATAAAAATACAGGCTACCTTTCACAACAGATGAAGAAAACACAATAATATATATAAACCCAGTTCTTTGATTAGTTTTTCCTCCCTGTTGAAAAAAATGTGTTTTAAAATAGTTGTATGCCTTCCCATGAGACATAACTGCTTCTGCTATGGTTACTGTAGGAATTGTTGTTCTTCCTCTGCCTTTTTAGTGTACCTCTATAACATACACCTTTATCTAGTTCTGGTTAGGAACAAAGTTGATTATCTGCAGCTAGGTAGGAGTGGAATGATGGGGAAAAAAATAGATTTTTCTCTCCACCCCAGGCAATAGGCTCATAGTCAGTCATTTAAATAATAATTTATCTATATCTAGTGACAAAGTTCCTCCTCTACCTTGGTGGGTCCTGCGCTTATTGGTGGATTTGCTCACCTCAGTGATCTTCCCCTCTGGTGGAACCCACAGTCTGGGTCAACTCCTTCTGTGTTGGATCAGGAGTTGGGAGGTTTGTGGGGAAACCCAGGCCCACTCTCTACTCTGGGTTCCAGCCCAGGGCCCTGTGGATTGCAAATGTCTATAGTGCCTCCTGTAACAGCTGTATGACAGCTACAACTCCCTGGGCTACTTCCCCATGGCCTCCTCCAAACACCTTCTTTATCCTCACCACAGGACCGTCCTCCTGGTGTCTGATAATGCCTCAGTCCTCCAGTAGCACACCCTCTTAGCCTCAGCTCTTTGTGCCTCTTACTCCCAGCTCCTCACCCACTCCTTTTTAAACCCACGTGCTCTGATTAGCCTGCCTTGATTGGCTGCAGGTGTTCTAATCAAAGTAGCTGTCTCCACTGCCTTCTAGAAAGATCTTAATTGGCCCCAGGTGCCTTGATTAACCTAGAGCAACTGCCATTTGGTTACCACAGTCCTAGGGTTTTGTTTAGCCTGGGGCTAACATACCTGTTCCTCAGTACTTTACTGTAGCCATCTGGCCTTGCCCCATCACCATATATATATAATTTTTAATTGTTTCCCATGTCTTGGGACCTATTTCTTACAGAAGAAAGAACCTTTCACACCAGACACACACAGAAGTATTAATTCCAAAGCAAAAGAACATGGACCAGATTCTTCCTTTTTTCCATGTGTGTAAATGCAAAGCAAGACAACTGATGTCAGCGGTCACACTGATATAAAGCCAGATGGGGTCAGAATCGGACTCCAGTTCTCTCAGATTATAAAATAACTCATCAGGGTATAAATTACCCTAAAAAGAACTTGTCTCCGCCAGGCAGGTAGCTGGTTGGGAAGCATCTTTCTATTTTAACAGCTCAGCAAAGAATATTTCAGACAATGACAAACCACCTATTTCTATAGACTGTGACAGGGTCAGGCCAGATGACTACATAAAAGTGATAGAAAGTAGATACATTAGCCCCAGATTAAGCAGGTCCTTTTTCCCTGAGTAAGATAATGGGCTGTTCCAGAACAATCAAGAAGCTACTAGAATCAATTAAGACAGACAGGCTCATCAGGGCACCTTGTTTAAAAAGGACCTCACTTCAGTTAGTGAGGGGTATGTGAGGAGCTAGGAGCAAGAAGCATGCAAAGAGCTGAGAGTGGGAATGCATGCTACTGGAGGACTGAGGAGTACAAGCATTACCAGGCATCAGGAGAAAGGTTGTGCGGTGAGGATAAAGAAGGTGTTTGGAGAAGGCTGTGAGGAAGTAGCCCAGGGAGTTGCAGCTGTCATGCAACTGTTACAGGAGACACTATAGACAGCTGCGATCCACAGGGCCCTGGGCTGGAACCTGGAGTAGTGAGCTGGCCCAGAGTTTCTCCCAAGTCCCTATTTGATACAAAAGGAGTTGACCTGGACTATGGGTCCCACTAGAGGGGAAGTCTCTTGCCTGTCCCCTGACCCACTAGGTGGGACACAGAGGCTGCGGGGATTGTTCTCCCTTTCCCCATGCTGGCCAGCGATGCTATTCGCTCAGCTAAGCTCAGGTTTGGGCCACTAGCAAAAGTGGCCCAAACTGAGGGCTGCCATGAATCTGTGAAGCAAGCAAATCTGCCAATAAGTGTACAACCCACCAAGGCAGAGGAGGAGCTTTGTCACAAGACTTTAAAAAAGTTTCTGTCTTGTTGTCAATGGTCTGTTCTCCAACTCAAACAGTGTTCATGAGGTCATTAGCAGTTCAGCAAGCAACTGAGCATCTGCTGCAGTAACTTCCAGTTCGTCCTTGATTAAAGCTACCAGGCATTTGGGGACTCAGCCTGCTGTCCTTACGCTCTTCCTGATTGCCATGAGAATTTTGCTTCAGTAAGTACTGCAGGGTCAGTACCTTGGTATGAGATAAATGGTCATTGGGTGTGTTGGGTCCTAAGGGCACAATCTTGTGTATGTATTAGTAGTAATAATTATTTACATAATGGCACCTTACAGAGATGTTTAAAAAGGCACTGCCTCCAGATTATGGAGACGAGCTCTTTGGGGCAGGGCCTGTCTCTTTGTTATGTACACCTTTACCTCGATATAACGCTGTCCTTGGGAGCCAAAAAATCTTACTGCATTATAGGTGAAACCGTGTTATATTGAACTTGCTTTGATCCACTGGGGTGCACAGCCCCGCCCTCCCGGAGCACTGCTTCACTGCGTTGTATCCAAATTCATGTTATATTGGGTGGTGTTATATTGAGGTAGCGGTGTATTTGCGTAATGGGGCTCTGATCTATGAATGGGCTCCGAGGTGCCTCCAAACACAAATAATAATGGACACGTTTGCAGAATCGCTTATAAAAATGAGTATATTCATGGTATTGTACATAATATGAATTGTTTTGAACCATCAAGACATATGCATATCCCGAACTGAGTGACCACATAATCCTGAATCTGCTCCAGAATAGCTACTGTGCCATACCGGAGTGCCAGAGTAACCAGAGTCTCTTAAGCAAGCTCCATCTTGCTGTGGCATTGACAGGGCCTTGGTCATAGCCATTCATTAGGTGTGAAGCTCCATCAGTCTTTTAAGTGTCTTTTGTGAAGTGCATCGTACACTGGTGGGTGCTATAAAAAAGTAATACAATATTTCAAATGATTAATAAAATCGGCAAGACTAGTATTTAATTAAAGAGTTTTTCAAAAAACGGTTGGATGAAGTGCCCACAAAGGTAACTGATTAAGCAATGGGCACACTTCTCTGCTGCCCTGTTTGCTTGCTTAGAATTTCCCTTCGGAGGGGCAAGGAAAAACCGCTTGAGGCTACAGTGATGAGTATCATGGAAAGGCTTCTGACTAAACACAGACAGTTGTTGCCTGTTATTTATCTAGGCTGTTGGGCTGCAGGATGCTCTCCGAACAAGGGGCTAGTTAGTGTCTTGGCTCTATGGAAGAGTATGGGGAAGGAGATACGGTGGAGATCGGAGTCTGGGGGCGCTCTTTCCAAGAGGGATTTGCTGGGCTTTCCCTCTACACACAGGGAGTCTTGTGGGGGGCGCTATTTGGGGTGGGATCGTTCTGGTTTGGCACACTCTAGTTTGGCTGCTGGGGTTGGGGTGCCGACTGAAACTGGGGTGGGTCGGTGGGAAGGGCTAGAAGGTGCTGAGTTTGTCCCTCCGTTTCTCTAGGGCTCCCAGTGAGGGATGAGGATCCGGGGACCAGGGTCTGGATGTCTGGTTTCAGCTCCCTGAAACCCCATGGGACAGGGGAGAACCAGGGGCCAGCCCCTGCCAGCCGGGCTGGAGCGCTTCCCCCAGCGGCGGGGACTGGGGGCTCTGCCCCCGCACTCAGGGCTGGAGCCAGCGCGTAGCCGCCAGTGGGGCAGCCTCCCACGGGCCAGCGGGGCTGCTGCGGCCCGGCCGGGAGGGACGGAAGGGGAGGAGACCAAGGCAGCCCAGAGCGAGGGGCTCAGCCGGCCGCCCGGCCAGACCAGGCTGGCGGGGACCGAGGCAGCAGCTCCACTCGGCTCCTCCGGCGGGGTCCCGGCGATCAGCCGCGCCATGTGCTGGGCTCTGGCCGCCGCCTTGCTGGGGACCCTGCTGCTGCTGCTGGCGCTGCGCTCCCGGCGCACGCGGTGAGTGACCAGCCTGCACCTGTGCCCAGAGACAGGGCAGCCGGGGAGCCTCGCCGGGGCAGCCTGCGAGCGCGGGGGGAGGGTGCCCTAGCCAGCGCCCGACTCCAGTGATTGGGGTCCTCAGGCTCCGAGACTACGGTGAGGGGCGCAGTGTGGACCTAAGTGAACGGAGTTCCTGCCTTGCCGGCTCTGATCCTGCCCATCGCTGAGCATCCACAGCGGCAGGTGGTCCCGGCCCCACCGTCAGCCCGGGAGTGGGGTGGCCGCACGCGGACGGGTGTCTCGGGGGAGCCCCTTCCTTCCTCCATCTGTCTGCTAGTCAATGAGAGCTGCTCTAGCCCTGCGCTTTAGCTGGCCCAGCAGTGGAATGGTTAACAAGAGGGAACTGTGTTCTCAGGTCTCTTCTCCAAACCCCATTGAACCATCATAGGCTAGACCAGAACCCCAGTCATTGATGAGTTGCAGGATACAACGTGTGTGTGTGTGTTGGGGGGGATTCTTTCTCTTATACTGTATACCAAATGCTGCGACCTCCTCGCTCCATAAGTTGAGGCCCTGGCCCTGCAGTCCCTACTTATGTAAATCTCTGGCCCGGAACCAGTGGGTTCTGCTTAGGGGTCTCTGTGAAAAGAGGAGCAGAAAGGAGGGGGAATGAATCCTGTGAAAAAATATGGATGAAGGGAAATGTGAATACAGAGAAACTGTGAACATAGGAGAAGGGGAGAAAGGAAAATAGCGACTGATGACTTAAAGGCAGTCTGTACAGCATGTATATTGCATGTGCTTGGGCCAGCCTCCCTTTCAGAGAATGTTATTTTGTCCTTAATAGGTAGGAAAAACACGGCTTAAAAGCGCATCTGAATTATTGTCGGAGGAGGAGTAAGACCCAAGGGTTTAAATGACAGGGGAAAAAAAAACATTTGCCAACTCAAACTCCTTGGGCAGAGCTATGAATTAACTCAAGTTTGCAAAATCTTGAGCTCTGTGATATTCACCCACTGCCAGTTATTGAGCCAGGGATCACCGATTGGCAGTTTGAATCCACTGATTAGGATGGACACAGTCGAAATCAGCACAGATTCCCTGTTTAATGGGGTTTGTGTAAAATCCTCTCACTCTGCAAGATCCCAGAGTGTGGTTTGAATTGCTAAAGACCCCAGTCTCAAGTTTGTTTGGCTCCACACAGGCCCTTCTTTACACCCTCTTGCCTTGTAACGAATACAGGGCATTTTGAAAATGACCCCTGGTACTTATTTCACTGTCGTTGGGCCAGACTGTACTCTTGGTTATACTGGTGGTGTGAATCTGGAGTAATTCCATTGACTTTGCTTTTTTACACCAGCGATAATGAAATTGGAATGTGATCCCGACCCTTCAAAATGAAGGCTCTAACAGTGTTCAAATCCCAGCTCCTCGAGTGGTGACCCAACAACAAGTGAGGGTACAGTACTGGATTTGCCTTGCTCAGGGAATGCGTGGGCGAGTCATGCCATCGCTGTTCCCTTTGAGCTGGCAGGGGAATGAAAAGGACACGATTCCTATTTTCTTCCCAAAAGCTCACACCTCTTGACAACTGTCTGAAATGGGCCATCTTGATTTTCACTGCAAAAGTGTTTTTTCTCCTGCGGATTATAACTCAGTTAATTAGCCTCTTAGAGTTGGTATGGCTTGTCATAAACAGATAGCTAAGGGTTAATGTCTCTTTCACCTGAAGCACCTGACCAGAGGACCAATCAGGAAACCGGATTTTTTCAACTCTGGGTGGAGGGAAGTTTGTGTCTGAGTCTTTGTTTTCTGTCTGCCTGCTTTCTCTGAGCTTTGGAGAAGTAGTTCTGTTTTCTAATCTTCTGTTTCTAAGTGTAAGGACAAAGAGATCAGATAGTAAGTTATATGGTTTCTTTTCTTTGGTATTTGCATGAATATAAGTGCTGGAGTGCTTTGATTTGTATTCTTTTTGAATAAGGCTGTTTATTCAATATTCTTTTAAGCAATCGACCCTGTATTTTATCACCTTAATACAGAGAGACCATTTGTATGTATTTTTCCTTTCTTTTTTATATAAAGCTTTCTTTTAAGACCTGTTGAAGTTTTCTTTACTGGGAAATTTCAGGGAAATTGAGTCTGTACTCACCAGGGAATTGGTGGGAGGAAGAAATCGGGGAGATCTGTGTGTTGGATTTGCTAGCCTGATTTTGCATTCCCTCTGGGGGAATAGGAAAGTGCTTTTGGTTTCCAGGACTGGGAACGGAGAGGGGGAGTCACTCTGTTTGGATTCCCAGAGCTTGTGTCTGTGTATCTCTCCAGGAGCACCTGGAGGGGGGAAGGGAAAAAGGATTATTTCCCTTGGTTGTGAGACTCAAGGGATTTGGGTCTTGGGGTCCCCAGGGAAGGTTTTTCAGGGGGACCAGGGTGCCCCAAAACACTCTAATTTTTTGGGTGGTGGCAGCAGGTACCAGGTCCAAGCTGGTAACTAAGCTTGGAGGTTTTCATGCTAACCCCCATATTTTGGACGCTAAGGTCCAAATCTGGGACTAAGGTTATGATATGGCTACTCCCACCTTTTCATGTTCTGTATGTGTATATATATCTCCTTACTATATGTTCCATTCTATGCATCCGGTGAAGTGGGCTGTAGCCCACGAAAGCTTATGCTGAAATAAATTTGTTAGTCTCTAAGGTGCCACAAGTACTCCTGTTCTTTTTGCGGATACAGACTAACACGGCTGCTACACTGAAAACTGCCAGTTTTCCTTTACTCAGAGCAATGACACCTCGAGTGAGTTTGTGACAATGGAGCAATCTGAATGCCCAGAAATTTTAACGGTACTGCTGTCCTCATTTTGGAATTGTGGATTGTTTTTCCACTATTGTAGGGATCTTTTAAGGTTGATGGTGCTTAGTTTACTGCATTGCCTTGTGCCTTGGTATTGCATGGGATTGAGAATGTACCCTCTACGTGTTGCTGTAGAATTATGATTTATTTTTTACAGCACCCAAAAATGTTCTTGAGTCTTTACAGAACAGAGCATGTTTGCAGTGTTATTGTAGCCGTGCTGTAGACTGGAAGAGGAGCTCTATGTAGCTTGAATGCTTCCACCTTCCACCAACAGAAGTTGGTCCTGTACAAACTATTACCTCACCCATCTTGTCTCAGGACAGAGTATGGCAGATTCCTGGTCTAAAGCACGTACAATCCAAAAACAAAAACTGCAGAAGTAAGGGGAAAGGATGTAACATTTGCCCTGGTATAGCTCTGTCTTGTCCTTAACACATTTACCCTTTGCTGTAGACATACCCAAAGAAAAACCTGCTGTTTGTCCGTGCCAGCTGATTCAGGCTGGGGTCTTAGAACCCAGGCCCAGAAGTTTACACTGCAATAAAATAGCCCTGCAGCCCAAGCCGTGTGAGCCCACCATGGGTTTTTCTTTGCTGTGTAGACATACCCTTTTTCATATATATGGTATTGACATTCCTAGCCTTAATATGTTGAGCTACAGATGCAATAGCATGACAGCTTTTAATCCTAAAATGTCAGCATTTTGCAAATTGCAAGACCCATAGGATTATTTTAATGCTCTTAGGTATGTCCATTTAATTTCTTCTTTTATATTAGCTTTTATATTAGCTATATTATTCTTTGTCACTAATGCTTATGTACACTATTATACTGTTTAGCCAGCATAAATTTGAGACACTTTCACTGAATGAAAAAACAACAACCCACAAACACTTCCTTTGAATTGCTAATTAGTCTTTGCTCCTTTTTGACTCAGGATAGTAATTACAAATCCTTTTTTGGGTTACGCCTGTGGAACTCTGGAGACTTTAAAAGATTCAGACTGGGGTAACTCGAATGCAGTTTGGCTATATGATTTTGTTCATGTGATGTTATAAAGCATGGTTGATCTATGAAACAAAGCAAGGTGCAGATGGTAATGTCATTTCATACTGACACACCCATAACATGCTGGAATGCAGGAGTTTAAGTGCCAATGGTTATTAAGTAACTGTAGGGCGATCCTTCCACAGGCTTTAAGAGCTTTTACCGATCTTTTTTCCAGGCTACCAAGTGAACCTCCACTGGACAGAGGTTTTGTTCCTTGGCTGGGACATGCTGTAGAATTTGGAAAAGATGCTGCCAGCTTCCTGTCTAAAATGAAGCAAAAACATGGCGATATTTTCACAGTAGGTGCCAGCTGTGAATTGCCTGTGGTGCTTGGGTTTAACCCCTGCAGGGTGCACAGTTCAGCTGTTCAACCAAAAGTAGCCGAGAAAGCTTTGTAGAAACAGCTTTGATAGTATGCCACAGACAAGCGTAGATATCAACAAAGCTTTCGTCTTCTCTCCTGGCCACTCTGCCTCTTCCTTCCCCCACCTACAGTAAGCCAGCCTGGAGCTGCTTTTAAACTAAACAGTGCATGAGTGGCTTTATTTTAGAAGGCTTTAACGTGACCTTTCATACATGCCACAGAGCAGCTTCGTTTTTCATAGCAATATATTTTTTCCCATACCTAGATTAGACCACAGATTGGTGTCTTCAATCCATTCTGCCTCCTGTAGGGGTCAAAACTTCTTGCTTCAGAAGAAGGCGGATGCCCTCATAATGTTGGTACAGTGTTGGGGGGTGAGGGGAAATGACCCTAGCACTGTTAAAGTCAGTGGGTGTTTTGCCTGAGTGAGGAGCGCAAGTTGGGTCCCTTAACTTGTATAACTACAGGTGATGTTCAGAGTCAACATTTTAGGTCCTAAGAATCCTGAGCCCAGATGTGTAACAGTGACCAGGTATATTACCATCTTGATCAGTGAGTTTGTGTGTTTTCCGTGGGAGCATGGGAATTTTTCAGACCATCAAATATGCAGTCAAAATAACATTTTGAAATGATTTGCAGACTATTGCACCTCAGCTGGTATAAATCACTGTGCCTCCATTGAGGTCAAAGGCGCTGGACTACTTTGCACCAGCTGAAGATATGTGCTCAGCTGGGAATAATGAAGGAAAAGGACTGTGCCTGAGTTATAGGAATTATTACTGCAGAGTTTGGCTTAGCGTTTGTCCCACTGTTTGGTAATATTTCACATTTTTAATGTATTTTTGTGTTCATTAAGCTAATAGACCCATTAATTTTGTATTGTGGATTGTTTTCCTTCTTTAGATCCAGGTTGCCGGGAAATTTATCACCATCTTGTTGGACCCTCACTCGTATGATTCGGTGCTTTGGGAGTCAAGTTGTCAACTAGATTTCAGCAAATATGCACGCCTTTTAATGGATCGAATGTTTGATGTCAAACTGCCTGACTATGACCCCAATGAGGAAAAGGTCATGCTGAGATCGTGAGTATGATACAAAAGAAAATTTGTGTCAAAGTCTCCAGTTTGTTTTGGGATATTACTTTCCAGTGAGAGCCAGGCAGTTCCTGGTATCCAGGACAGGGATATTAACTACAGCATAAGTACAAAGCAAAATGGAAGGGGATAAGACCTGAGGTTATCTAGATTTTTCCTAGTGAGTCACTCAGTAAGGATGAAATGACAATGGGCTAGCTATTCTAGATGCCTGGCTTCTAAATTCCAGAGATGGGTGCACTAGGAAGATGGATAGATCATGACCTCTTTAACTTCAAAAAGAAATAGCCAATAATAGCCCTGGTGGGTTTAAAATGTAACATGGTGTGGCAGCAAAAAAAGGCTAACGTGGTTTGGGGTTGCACATATAGAGCAGGGGGGTGATAATCCCTCTATGTACGGCTCTAGAGAGGCCATGCCTGGTGTACTGTGTTCAGGGCAGGGCACCTCAGGATTGACTAAAAGGTAGAGCTAATTGTTTGACTACACTTGTGGTCCATTCTTAACAATGTTCAAGAGACCAAACTACCAAGCGTAGCCAAATTAGCTGTCTAAAGGCACAGAGGTACAATGCGAAAAGGAGATATAAATTTCCCCTCCTTCTGGGAAGCAAATTCTTTCAGTGTGTTCATCTTACACAAAAGGTGTGCTTCACAGATACATCTTCAAACTTGATTGTGTTTATATTATGGTTGTTTCCAAGCTGAAAGCCTCCTATATGTCAATTTAAAGTTTAAGTTTAACCCCTAGTTTGTGCCAGCTTTTGTCCTGGGTACCTGAACATAAGAACGGCCATACTGGGTCAGACCAATGGTCCATCTAGCCAAATATCCTGTCTTTCGATAGTAGGCAGTGCCAGTTGCTTCACAGGGAATGAACAGAACAGGAAATAATTAAGTGATCCATCCCCTGTCTCCCATTCCCAGCTTCTGGCAAACAAAGGCTAGGGACACCATCCCTGCCCTTCCTGGCTAATAGCCATTGATGGACCTATCCTCCATGAACTTATCTAGTTCTTTTTTGAACCCTGTTATAGTCTTGGCCTTCACAACATCCTCTGGCAAGGAATTCCACAGGTTGACTGTGTGTTTATATGAAAAAATACTTCCTTTTGTTTGTTTTAAACATACTGCCTATTAATTTCATTTGGTGACCCCTAGTTCTTGAGTGACCCCTAGTTCTTGAGTTATGAGAAGGAGTAAATAAAACTAACTTATTTACTTTCACCACACCAGTCATGATTTTATAGACCTCTATCATATCCCCCTTTAGTCATCTCTTTTCCAAGCTGAAAAGTACCAGTCTTATTAATCTCTCCTCATACGGCAGCTGGTTCTATACCCTGAATCATTTTTGTTGCCCTTTTCTGAACCTTTTCCAATTCTAATATACCTGGCTATACTTTCCCATATCTCATTTTGAATACTACATTCCAAGTGTTGATGAGCCATGCAAGTACTCCCTAGCTGTACTTGGTACAAAGTATTCATGTATCTTTGTCGTGAAAAGTTTTCTGTTTTCTAATGTCAAAGCTAATATCAGCCTTGCAAAGTGCTGCGGGATGCTTGACATGGGTGAACAGAATTGTGGGTAGAGCATAGTACATTCAGTTACCATAATTTCCCAACAGCCATATATATATATATATATATATATATATAATGTGTGTGTATATATAAAACATATTATATTAATACCACACACAATGCCTATTTAATGTGGTATGTACTACACTTAAGAAGAGCAACAAAGGTTATAAGGGGCCTGGCTAGAGGGATTAGTTTATAAGGAAGAATTAACACCATGGGAGGGAATATAAATAACTTGGCTAAGAGTCATCCAGGTTATATCTGGGAACAAACCTTGCTTGTATATCAGTCTTGCTTTTCAGCCAGGCAGCAAATGTCATGTTGACCCTTGGCGCTGACTCCGGCTGGCACAGGGCACAGCGATGCACAACGTGTGTGTGTGGAAGGAGAGGACATAGGGAGTTCCAGCATGTCTCTTGCACAAGCAACAGCACAGGGTCTCTCTTCATAGCACTAAGGAGAGCTCTTGGTGCAATGGCCAGCAGATATGCGTGCACTGATGGGGACCCATGGGGATGCGTTGGTCAGCTGGAAGCTCTAACCAGCAGCAGATGGGCTGCACTTTAATGCTGTGCAGAGTAGCAGCAAAGCGGGCTCCACAGTGCAGTGCCCCCAACTCTCCCCATAGTGTCCTGCCTTGGATATCAAGATTCACATGGTAGAGCCAACATCATGAAACGTTTCTGGTCTCTCCTGCCAGTTAGGGCAGGATTTAGACCTTACAAATAAGCAATGCCTGTCTCACACTATCTGTCTGGACATCAAAACACTTGTACACCAGAAAATGCTGTCCCAACCCTGAAATCAGTAAAAATTGTGCTGAAGCAATTGCAGTTATTCGGCAGGAGACAACAATAAGCAGCAGAGCCCTGGGGCTGTCATCATTTTACTCTCTCTGGAATCAATACTTACATCTAATATTTTAAGATATTAGAGAGATGTAGTGACTTCTTGCTGGGTGATAGCAGCGAGACATGTTTAAACCCTTTAAATAAAAGCAGAGGAAGCAACCTGACTAGAGATAAATATGCCAACCACATAGTTTACAGTGGTAAACAAAGCCCATGGGAGAGTGTACATCTGATGGAGCATCGGCAGCGTGACTGAAAGCAATGAACCATCATGTTTATACTGTAGTGTCATAAAAATGGGATAGTCTGTGGTCTGAACTTCTGGGAACATCTCTGCTTCACCAATAGATACATCACACTGAGACATGAATGGCTGGAAATCGCTTTTAGGTGCACTCCCCCCTTCAGATTATTTGTTTGCCAGTGGAAGTTTTAAGGCCTGGGAAATGTTGATGTGAATCGTTTAGATGTCTGACCCTTAGTCAGACATTGCCTTCCAATCTATAAGTTTAAAAATTGCTGGACTTTCAATTGCTAGGAGGGAGTGGCTTGACCTTATTGTGCTGATGCAATTTATAAGGAAATGAGGTTTGGATAAAACCAGGCTGGTCTCAGATGGTTTATTCTGCAATATTGCATTTGCGCATTGGCTGAGGGCACTGATCTTTTATGGTATACACTTTCTTTATTGTGCTCTTGTGGGAATGTTAACATTCCCACACTATGTTAGTGCTCTGGTGGTCACCCCGAGATTGGAAGGTTGGCAGGTTCATTTGTCAGTGCGCCTCAGGTAAATTGGTCTGAGCAGCGTAGTGTTCTGAATCAACCAGTGTAAATGAGCACAGCTTCTTCCCCTGGAAGGATTGCTGCTGCAGTGCTGTGCAAGCCCCCCTGAGAGCCCTACATGGGAAACCCCAGGCTGACAGTAAGCTAAGGAGAATGGCCCATAATCAGTCCCTTGGAAATCATTTGAGTAGCAGGAAAAGAGCAGTGGCTCCAATGTGGTTAGTGAAGTCACAGAATGGCTGCTCATTTTAAGAACCATGCTCCGTGTAGTAGCAAGTTCCAGTGGAAGTACAACATAAAGCCAGTAACCTCCATGGAAAAACGTTGTACTCTTGCAATCAAACCTCTCATCTGACCAGTGGCTACCAGTAGAGGCAAATCCTTGCTACATATCATAGCAAACTGGCCTTTCTTTTGTTAAGTCTATAACAGCCACTTTTCCACACAGGAGTACAAAACACTTAAGGCACTTAAAATAAATCTGCGTAGATGGCATCTCCACATTCACCACTTATTCCCTCTCAGTGGCTTCTATCCCAGAACATGGGTCCAAAGCAAAACTCCAGTCCAACCTTTAGCCTCACCCCCAAATGTTGGGGCGTGCCCAATGTATCTTAGAACTGTGCAGCTGGTTTCACTCTCCATAATGGGCAACAACAAACTCCAGATCAGGCCACTTCACAGTGCCTTAGTGCAGCATGGTGAACTCTACCCATTACTTTCCCCTTTGCACAGAACACAGGGGCTTGGGCTGTGCAAGTGACTAGGTTCAGATACCCAGGGATCTGTGTGATATAAATAGGTGAGGCTTGTCCCCAGCTGAACACTAATTATAGAACAGTAAGACTTATACATGAAGGTGTTTCACAAAGTAACTTCTGCTTCTGCAGGGCTCTGCAAAACAAAAACCTTCCATCCCTCACCAAGGCGATGTTCTTCAACCTTCAGACCCTTCTGCTTTCCGACCCAAGCAATTTGAGCCGGCAGTGGACAAACGAAGGCTTGTTTAATCTTTCCTATGGTATAATGCTCAGGTAAGTGCTGCACTATAAAGCTTCAGCCCTTCGGACTGGAAGGGGAATGATATTGCAGTCAGCTCTGCTCCATTTTTTAACAATTGTGACTCATTTAAAAAAGAATGGATGTTTGCACCAGGGCCTGCTGTGGCTCTCACACTGTTGTCAATAAGAAGCAATGGCACTGGAGCCAGTGAGGATACACTGGTGTGAAATTGGTGTACAGCAAGAACAGAATCAGGCCTCGAACATGCTATGAAAGTGCAGGTATTGTTTTATCACTATGAACACTAAATTTTTTTGAGAATATCTAATATTTTAAAACTGTAGTCACTGCTGCCTTGTTTTGCTCTTTCTTCTTTCGAACAGCGTGTTTTAGGGGCAAATGGAGAGATGTTTTTTGTTCATGAAGGGATGGGGAAGAAGCAGAGTGACAAGTAGTTAAAACTCTGGCCTAGAAGTCAAGAAAACTTGAGTTTGTTTTTCCAGCTCTGCCTCTGACTTGCAGCATGACCTGGGACAGGTCACTGCAGGCCCAGAATTAGGAGCCTAAATATGTGGCTTGATTTTCAGAGGTGCTGAGCACTCACAACTCTACTTGCCTTTGGGTAGCCAGGTTTGGAAATCTTGGTCTTACCTGTGTTTCACTTCGCCCATGTGTTGATTGGGGGTAAGGACCCTTACCTGCCCGACAGAAGTGATGTTTATTGACATATAGAAAACAAATGGCAGGGCTTGCGTGGAAAGTTCTACAGAAATGCAAAACCAGGGTCTGCTTCTGCCAGCCTTACTCCTAATAGCATCTTAGTCCAGGAGTTAGTGTCATTAACATTAAAACTGAGAGGGCTCCAAATGGAGAAATGAAACTGCAAAGTTTTTCTTTTTACTGAAACGCCAAGAAAAGAGACATTATAGAAAAGGAATATTTGGCTCATGACTTTTTTTTTTTTTAAAGAAGTTTAATTAGGGTTGATTTTGCAGACCTAACATTAAATTAACCCCCTGTGTGCTATAGGATATACAAAATCCATCCAATGGTCTATGGAACTGACCTGCAGTATGGACATTTGTTGTACCGGACATCCTACACTGCCAGAAAGCATAGCTAAGGTGTTGGTGCTGCATTAAACATTTCAGTGGCACTTACAAGTTTACAGCCTGGCAATGTTCGGATTGTAAACTGTAGAGGAAATATTTGTTTAAAAATAATTATATCCAATAGAATACACGCGCACACACACACACAATGCCACCTGATAGAATTTCTGTTTACTTTTTAAAAAACCTAGGAGATTACACACACAATAACTACATGAAGAGAATTTTAAGGTTGCAAAGTCAAGCCTTCAAAAGATAGGAACTACAGAATGAAGGTTTCCTGTGCAATGCTAATTTGACCCCCTTGTGTGTATGAATTATTATACTGCCTTTAGTTACACGATCGCACGCTATTTTTTCCATGAGATCCCTGCCTCATTCAGTAAATAAGTTGGACCAGGTGTGAGGATGAATTCGGGTTGTGTATTGAGCAGGCTGTTATCTAGGACCCCCCCCCGCCTCACTTGTTGCAGAATTTGGAAGGTGTATAATTAATGAGATGGTATTTCAGGAAGAGAAAGGACAGTCTCATGGTTAAGATGGTGGAATGCTGCTCTGGAGAACTGGATTCTATCCCTGCCTCTGCCAAATAGTTCCTGTGCAATCCTAGGCAAGTCACTTCAACCCAGATGTTCATAGGTGGTCACTAGTGATATGTTTTCTCTTTCTGAGGCTCCATCTTGATACCTGGGGTTTTACTTGCAGAAGAGCTGAGCACACACAGTTGATCTGTGCTTTGAACGCATAAAGTGCTATGTGATGCTAAGTACTCTGAAAAATCATCACAGACTGGGAACCCAAAATTAGTAGAAACTTTTGACCATAATCTCTGTGCCTCAGCTCCCAGTCTATAAAATGAGGGATAAGAGTGTCTTCCCCATTCTCCTCACTGGGCAATGGTGAAGATAAGTTAATTAACGTTTGTGAAGGACTCTGATACTATCATAGCAAAGCCCAGGAGGAGATTAATAATTCTACTTCTAGGACAGGGGTTGAATAGTAGGCAGCAAATAAGGCCTGGGGCTACACACTGAACAATGAGGGAAAAACAAAATGTTGAATAGCTGCTTATTAAGTGAGGGCCACCCCTCTTGTGCACTGAATGAGGCAGAGAGTCTGTGGAAAAAATAAATGTGATCATGTAATTAAACACAGTATAATAAGGCATATGCACAAAGGTGTGTGTGTGTGTGCAAATTAGGGTTGCCTCTGCAACCTTAATTCTGATGTTTCCTAACTTTTGAGTGTGTGACTCCACAACCTTTTGTGTGGATGTAATATATAAAAACCAGGGGACTTCAGTGTGAGCTGGATTAGACTCTAGCAAAAATATGCAAACAGGCATAATCCATACATCAAATCCTATATAATGTTGGACTTTCTAAGGGCAAATCTTTCCATGGAAAGCAAAGGGAAACAGCTGCAAATTAAAATATCAAAACTCTATTTATGCCATTATCCTGTGTCTTAAGAAGTAACTGTTGCTTAATATGTCATCTAAAAAGGTTTCACTATACATTGCACAGAGCCTTTTAATTATGTTATATTAAGATTAAAATACTAAAAATATTGGGTGAAATCCTGGCCCCTGTTCGGCTGAACAGGAGTTTTGCCCTTGACTTCAGTGTAGCCAGGTTTTCACCCATTGTATTTTAAATACAAATCTATTTGCCCTCTTTGTTCCTAACAGAGCTGGATACCTGACGCTGTATGGAAATGAAGAAGAAAACTACAACGATCCTTCTTGCCAAGATAAAGACCGGGCCCATTCTGCTGAGGTCTACAATGCATTTTATAAATTGGACCAGCTGTTGATGAGAGCGGCCCGCTCCATGCTAACTGCAGGCGAGTGCCTGTGGGCCAGACAGAACCATCCACTAGGGTGACCAGACAGCAAATGTGAAAAATCAGGACAGATAAGGAGGGGTAATAGGAGCTTATATAAGAAAAAGACCCAAAAATCGGGACTGTTCCTATAAAATCAGGACATCTGGTCCCTCTACCATACACATAGACATAGGGCCACATATTCAAGTGTGTTAGGCATGCAATTATACACCCAATTTGTAGGTACAGTTCATGCAATTGCACATGTAAATCAAATCATATAATATGCCATTTGCATGCACCTCAGACACTTTGGCCAGTTCCAAGTGCAGCTGGCCATTTGTACTATGCCTGTACTCCCTGATCTGCACAGGCTTCCAAGTTATTTCCAGGTGCAATTTAAAATGCTGGCTTTAACCAATAAAGTCCTGAATGGTTAGGACCCTCAGCACCCCAGGAACCTGCCCCTCTTTCCCAGGGGATTTGAAGGCACCTGAGGTATTCTGAAGCCTTCCCTGCATTACAAGAACTGGACCAGGCCATTGTGTTTCCTTTGTGTGACACTTGGAGAAGTCTGCATTGTCCCTGCATAGTCTGGTGTGGAAGGTGGTGATGGCGCAGGACAGCAAAAGGGCCTCCAGATCCACATAATGCTCCATGGTGTGGCAGGAGTAGCAGCCAGATGGGGCTGTACTGCAGCTCTGCCCTTGCAATAGGGCTTAAGTTAAACTTCCCCAGCTCACGTGGAACCTAGTTACCTCGGCTTTCTGCTGAGAAAGAGAACGCCAGCCTCACTGGAATATCCGCACATCCACATGGAGTAGTCTGGAGAATAAGGGTTTGTCTAGCAATGTTAGCTGTGTGTGCTCAATCCCAAGCTTCTAAGTAGCTACTGTGTTTTTAAATAATGACTGTCTACACCCGGGGCTAAATAGGGTTCAACAGCATGCTAATCAACACATTTTCTACCAAAACTCAGTTCCCAGTGTAGACAAGGCATGGGAGGAGCATTTCTGGCCGGGAGCTGTTGAACACCTCACCATGGAGAGGTCTAACTGTTCCTCATTCCCTGTCTTCAGAGGTTATCTGCAGTAGCGTGGCTGCTCTGCTACCTGAGGTGTAAAGTGTTGCCTTGAGCTTGGCTGGTCCCTATGGTGTGGCTGTGGCTACTGCTGCTGGTTGTCCTGCAGGAGCTGTTTAGATAACTCACAATTTACTGAGTGGCTTTTGTTGAGAACTTCCTGGTTCATTGTACTTGTCTGTTTTCCACTGGTGGAGTCCTGTTAATAAAGAATGTAGATATCTATTAATGGCATGCCCATGGGGGGGGAAAAAATTCCCCTACTTCTTATGGATTTGCTTTTGACCTCCCCTTCCAAGGTCCAGCACCTGTGATTAGAGTCTCACTGTTGGGGATTGCTGAGAGCACACAGGAAAGGACCATTGTTCTGGAAACCACCTGGAAATTAAGCCATTAAGTTGGAAATTATTTCTGAGCAAGGCCCTGCTTTTACATAGGAGCTATTCTAGAAGAGCAAGTATGGGCAGTAGATGGCACCATTGTGAATGTTTTAAGTTCCTTCTATCTGTGTCACTTACACTTTAGACCAGGAGTCACTAGAACTAGTCAGCTGTAGTGTCTCTTAATGTTTGTATTAATAACGAAATCTCTGCCTTTGTTTATGTGCAGCAGAAAAAAAGAAAGCTGCCAGCCTCAAGGGACATCTTTGGAAGCTATTGTCTGTAAAAAGACTGAATTCCAAAGCCAACAAAAGCCTTTGGCTAGAGAGCTACAAGCAGCACCTAGAGGAACTGGGAGTGGATGAGGATATGCAACCCAGAGCCATGCTGATGCAGCTTTGGGCTACACAGGTAAAACCATCTCAGCTCTTTCAGGGAGATAACAAGATGGAGAGAAAGCTAGAAATTGCCTTAGGACTAACAATAATGATACTGATTCCACTAGAGAGGTTGTGATGCTCCTGGAAAACACTGAAGAAATTCTAACCACATGGGGAAAACGTCAAAGAAAATAAAACACCCACATTGATGTAAAGTAATATTGCGGCAAAGTCAGGGCCAAGCTGGAAACTTCCTCGTGGTTGTTCTAAACTGCAAGACAACAGTGGGGATAGAGTATTGAGCTTCCTTCTCCAAAAGCACAGGTCTACACCGCTTGAGAGAAAGGAGAATTGTAGGATTGTTAGCAGTGAAGGATCTGTGACACATAGTGGAGCCCCTCTGATTCCCAGCTCCAATACAGTGAATGATAGTTGCTATGAAACTTTAACCCCGTGATTTTTACAGATTTATTCCTGAGGCATTTGGGTAGTATCACTTGTGAGCACTGAGACAAGTCATGCAAATTAAGCCTAAATAGTTTCTGCGCATGTAAATTCTACGGGGCAAATCCTCAACTGCTGTAAATTGTCATAATGCCATTGATATCTGTGGAGTTGTGATCATTTATACCAGCTAAGAAGCTGCCTCTATCTGTGTGTAAGTGCTAGCGTGCAAAGACTGTGTGTGTTAACTCATTACACGCACAAGTAGGAGTTCACAATTTGCCCCTCTATGTGCACGTTTCCTCAAACACCTGCTGGACAGGTACATAACATAAATCACCACTAGAGGGTGGTGTATGCCTTATTTTAAGACGTGTTAGTGTCCTCGGCCAAGGTGCGGCTTTCCCAGGAGAAGTAATGCATACTGTCTGGTGCGGATGACAGTCTATCCCCAGGCATTTCCAGTTTACATTTGATCACATCTGACTTTCTGAGCAAGGACCTTTCTAAGCAGCTGTAGTTTCAGACCTTTTTTAAAAAAACACTTTCTCCTGTGTGTGACCTAACAGTGTGAGGGAGCATTTTCACATCCCAAATCCAGAGATTTTACTGGAGATGCTCAAACAGGCAACACTTCAGATCACTGTGCCGCTAGTGGAAAACCACTGCATAACTTCTATAGAATCCTAACCAGGATAGGGAAAAGATACCCATATGCAGGGGGTCTTAGTCATGAAGAAATAAGGCTATGATTTTGTTAGTCATGGACGGGTCACAGGCAATGACCATAAATTCACGGAAGCCATGACCTGTACCTGACTTTTACTAAAAGCATCCCTGACAAAATGGGGAATGAGGAGGGTCCAGCATCCTGCCCCACTGCATGCAGTGGCAGGGAGCTGCAGCCCCTCACCCCTTCCCCCTGGCTGGGGAGTTGGAGGGGGGGTATTTCTCCCCCCCCCTGCAGGCTTGGAGGCAGCTGGGGGTCTGGCAGGGTATCCCCACACCTCCCATGGTGGCTGGGGAGCTGAGGGTATCCCCCATCAGCAGCAGCAGGGGCTGGGTAGCTTTGGGGATCCCCTGCCATCTGCAGGGGGCTGGGGAGTTTCAGGGAATCCCCCACCCCCCTGCAGGGCCAGGAGCTGAGGGGGAGTCTTGGAGCTGGAAGGGAGTCCTCTGCTGCCACAGCTATGACTTCTGTGCCCCCATGACGTACTCGTAGCCTTATTAATGACACAAGGGAGAGTTATAGAGCAAACTTTTTATTGGTGAGAGAGACAAACTTTCGAGTTTACACTGACCTGAAGAAGAGTTCTGTATAAACTCAGTGCTTTGTCTCTCTCACCAACAGACGTTAGTCCAGTAAAAATATTACCTAACCCACCTTGTGTCTCTAATATCCTGGGACCAAAACGGCTACAATAACACTGCGAACTAGGAAGAGAAGTGTTACTTCTCCAATCTCTTTGAAGTATTTGAGCTCCTGTTATCTGCCTCAGTAATGTACATAATTGCTGGGAAGGCATTTGCTTTAAAACAGCATTGACTTGACTTTTCAGTGCTTTGTTCTTTTTTTGGTTTGATCTCAGCAAACAACTCTTCCTCCAATGACACTGCACTGTGCAGTGGGCCGAAACTCTCTTTAATCACAAGGAGAATTTACTCAGCTCACGTAGTTTTCTGGAATATAATCTCCAGGAAGAGGAAAGATCCTTTATTCTTTCTAATGCATGACTACGTCTGTTCCCTTGCAACACGAATAATTAAATGGTCATATGCATTTATAAATGCCTCTTCTTTTTTAATTAAAAAGTAAACTGCCTTACTTGAAAATTAGGCAGGATAAAATATCATTGCACTTACCAAAACAGAATGAATTATTAAATTGTATACTCTTCTCTTTAAATTACTTAGATTTAATGTACTGTATCTGCACTCTATATTAACAGCGATGCTACTGTGCTTTTTACTTAATCATCACAATTGTTTTAAAAACAAGAATGAATATATACAGCGCTGGTCCATCAAGTACTTCTCTTTGCTGGTTTGACATGGGGGCATATTTCCTCTTGCACTCTGGAACAGTGGCACTCTTGCTGAGCTCTCACTTCAAAGTGGCTTTGATGATGATTTGTATTGTGGTAACACTTAGGGACCCCAGTCAAGGACCAGAACTCCAGTGTACTAGATGTTGTATAAACACCAAACAAAAAGTTGGCCCCTGTCCTGAGGATCTTACAATCAACATGTAGGAGGCCAAAAGACAGTATCACCAAGCCCAAGTATTCAACACTTATAAATCAAAATTAGAGAGACAAAGTGGGTGAGGTAATATATTTTTATTGGACAAACTTCTGTTGGTGAGAGAGACAAGTTTTAAAGCTTTCGCAGAGCTCTTCTTCAGGTCCTGGGATAGATTTATACACAATATAACTTAGCGAGAGATGCTGACTGCAGATGAAATGGAACCAAACCCACTAAAATAGGATTATGTGGGACTTAATTGCTGCATAAGCTTTGTGCGGGCTCTCTGAAATCACTGTGTATATTACATTCCACTCACCACAATACAAGAGGTGGGACATAATCTCTCACTGTATGCAAAGAAGCGTGAGTGTATTTATTTCCTGGACATATAAATACTTTTCTATACAGTAGCTGAAACACTGATAGGTAAATCCTTGCCTATTATTGTCTTTGTAAACTTCTCCTGTTGCCTTCAGAGAATCTTATTGAAATGAGTACAGGTTTCCTACAGTGGGTTATATTTTATGCCTTCACTGTCTGCTACTGCCATACACTAGTCTGCCTCGCTGACTGTAGGATACATGACCCAGCAAATTCTGCTGTCCACATTTTTAATGGCACAATTGTGAGATCTTTCACATTTCTGAGGCAGCCATTTTGTTCTGGGATACTCTCATTTAATCGTGTAAAAGAGCTTGAAGGATACTTATCCTTTAAAATCAGTTCTTCAAGAACTGTTTTATGTTAAGTTTCAAATGTTGCCAACACATTCCTTTCACTTATTGACTAAAAAGATTTTGCTTGTAATGAAAATTGAATTGACATTGACTTGACTTTGTTTTCCTTTTGTGATGTAATGGAAATTCTGTTTGTTCCAATTCATCTGCTCACAATTGGGATAACTCTGATTCCTTCTGGGTGTTTTATTTTTAGGGTAATGCAGGTCCTGCAGTTTTTTGGCTTCTCCTGTTTCTTCTAAAACATCCTGCAGCCATGGCAGCAGTTCAAAGTGAATTAGAAAAAGTAATTAGAAACAGAGGACAAACAATGAAACAGATGCAAGGCATTAGCCAAGAGATGCTGGACAGCACTCCTGTTTTTGGTTAGTACATCTCTTTTGGGGACATCCATGTACCATTTGACTCAAATTCTCTTTAGCAGTTTAGGAAATTTTCAAGGCCAAAATTGCAGGCGCAAAATATGTATGCAATCATGGCCCTAATTTGCACATGCAGTTAATATGCTTGCTCATGCAAATCAGAGAATCTGCATACAGCTGTGCCTAGCTGTCGTAGAAGAAATCCCAGGTAAATGAATGTCAAAATGTAGGAATGCAACTGGCATTCTCACTTTGCTCTCAGTTGTGCCCCTTAAAGATTTAAAAACCTGGCCTACAGCCTGCTAGGTACTATTCAAGATTTTACAAGTGTTAAATTAACTAGACTGATGTTAACTGCAAAGTATAACTGTTTAATTATATACCATTCTTCAGTGATAAAGCTCAACATAATATTTAAGCTGTAGAAGCTGGTTTTTAAAAAGTGTTTGGGAAATGTAAATTTTATTTTCTCCATACTTTGAGGAACATGTCTTCACCTTGGTTATGTTTTCTATTATCTAGCAAGTGCATTGCTCACCTCTTTTCTGTTTTTCTATTCAACAAAATGTATCTACATGATACATTCTGATCTTTAACCTGCTGTCTGCATAGTGAGTAAGTAATGCTGTTGTGAGCAGTCAACCCAGTTTTAATAGCCACACTGAACAGATTTAGTGATAACTTCTTTCAAGAACTGTTATTAGAGAGGTGGAAGTCACTGTGTTAGTGTATGAAGCATAATCTTTTCAATTGGGTTAATGACTTGAAATAATGGCTGCAATGAGAAGAAATCTGAATCTATTTTAATATTCAATTGTGGTTTTGATGAAAGCAGAACGTTCTTAGCAGAAGTGAGAAGGAAATGATTTTCCTGAATCTTCAAGATTTTGAAACATTTTCCTGTACTGAATTGGGGCAAAAAGTTGAAATTTTCAAAATTTCCACAGACACAAAATCCAATTAGTTTTTTAATTGGATCAATTGAAATATTGCATTTTTAAGATTTTAAAACACTTCATTTTGATTTTGACCTTTATTTTTTTTTACATATTTTTACTATAAATAAACTTAAATTTCTAAACAAAAAACCTTTTGTACTGAAGAAACAAGCATTTTCATTTAAAAAAGAGTGAAACAAGGCAGTTTGACAATTTCAAAACTTTTTTCAAAACAGGAAACTTGTTCAATTTCAACAATCAGGATTTTCCAATACATAAATTATTTTATGGAAAATTTTAGTATTAATAACAAAGACAGAAGGTGGGTGAGGTAATATCTTTTATTGGACCAATTTCTGTTGGTGAGAGGGACAAGCTTTCGAGCCACACACAGAGCTCTCCTTCAGGTCTGAGAAAGGAACTCTCAGCATCACAGCAAAATGCAAGGTGGAACAGATTGTTTAGCATAACTAGTGCTAAGGGACCATTCAAGGTAGAGTGTTCTGTTAACACCTCTGCAGTCATAGGACAAAAAGAGGGAGGTTAGTGGAGTACAGATTGTTGAAATAAGCCATAAATCCAATGTCTCTGTTCCGTCTATGATTTTTGGGTGTCTACCAGAGTAATGTTAACGGACGGCTCTACCTTGAATTTGTATAGGCTGAGCAACCTACATAGTCAAACATGGATTTTAAATGAGAGAGGGATTTCTCCTTGGTTTTGTACAGGCCACTCTGTAATCAGAAAGCTGCACACATTATTCAGTAACAAAGCAGTTAGCTCCTGACTGACTGAGATGCAGGAAATAGTTGGATTCACATTTTTTGCAGGAGAATTGCAGAGAAAGTCCTTGAAGACATGGGTAGTATTTCTGTGGTCTCTCCTTTATGTCTAGTTCAGTTTCCCAGGGAAGGCAGGAGATATAAACCTCTAAGTCTAAAGTATATCTGCCATTTGGTAGTATATGATGTGGTAGAACTTCATTACGCAATTTATTTTTTGCAGGTATGCGATTCCATTCATTGTGCATAAATGTAAAGCAAGCAGCCTGCAGTTAGCTCAGTCTCGTTTAGTGCATGCAGTAATTCTCTTTGCTTTTCCTCTTGTGCAGACAATGTATTGAATGAAACACTGCGTTTGACAGCAGCTCCTTTTATCAGCAGAGAAGTACTTGCAGACATGCAACTGAGACTGGCAGATGGCAGGAAGTTCAGCCTGAGAAAAGAAGACAGACTCTGTCTTTTTCCATATTTAAGCCCACAGATGGACTCCGAAATCTATGAGGAGCCAGAGGTAACTTTGTGTCATTTTGAATCTTAATTCTTGTGACAATGTTCTGTGCTGCTCCCTCTGTGTCCCAGCTTTAGTGGTTTATCTAAAACGATTGAGTTGAGCATATTGAGGGAGCCATTTGGGGATTGGTCCTGCTTTGAGCAGGGGGTTGGACTAGATGATCTCTTGAGGTCCCTTCCAACCCTAATAATCTACTATTCTATAATACAGTAGGCTGCATTACTGAACCTGAACTTGGCATCTTTAACATGCCAGTTTGAATAGATGCCCTTTTAGGTTAATTAAATTCTAAAAATAAGGACTAGATTTTTCAGAGTTCAAGTGGACATTTGTGTGCCTAATTTGCATCAGGGCCGGTTCCAGGTCTTTTGCTACCCCAAGCAGCAAAAAAAAAAGCTGTGATCGTGATCTGCAGCTCTGCCGCCGCCGCTTCAGTCTTCGTCGGCAATTCAGCGGCAGGTCCTTCGCTCCAAGAGGGAGCGAGGGACCCGCTGCCGAAGACTCAGATGTGCTGCCCCTCACTGTTGGCCACCCCAAGCACCTGCTTGCTGGGCTGGTGCCTGGAGCTGGCCGTGATTTGCATGCACGCCTATTGTGATATGCTGGCTTAGTGAACTTGCTCAAGCTTCCCTCTAGTGGCAGGACCAAGCAAAGAGCTTGCAACCTTTTGACAGCTAGCAAGGTTGCTCTTTTAGCTGAAGTAGTGGGGTCTTGTGCATTTGGTGTCTCGGGTTTGATCCTCACATTGACTGTGGCCAACTAATACACAGGCAAATGAGGCAACAGCATGTGAGAGGGACCAGTTCTGGTCATTTGTGCATGCAGTTACCTGAGCTGTGCATGCAATTCTGCACCTGAATTCTGGAAATGTAGCCTGAAATGGCTAGTATTTAAATATCCTGGACTTTATTTTGCCCTGATTGAAATTAAATTTCAGAAAAGTTCCATCTGATTCATTTAACATTGCTGCAATCCAGTATTTGAGAGCTGGATCTCAGTGCAGTTCCTATGGTTGTTGCATACTCGTCTAGTGGGAAGTTGTCCTCTCCCCTTTCTGAAAAGCTGGACTGCTTATTCTCCTCATCTAGGACTGACCGGGGGCGGGGCGGCAAGTGGGGCAATTTGCCTCAGGCCCCGGACCCCGCAGGGGCCTCCATGAGAATATAGTATTACAACTTTTTTTTTATGGAAGGAGCTCCCAAAATTGCTTTGCCCCAGGCCCCCTGAATCCTCTGGGCAGCCCTGTCCTCATCTATAGTTTGTGCAGTCAAATGCTTGTGAAGTACTTGAATTCCTTTAACACTGAATGTACAGTGCTGTACATTGCAATTACTGTGAGCAGAAAGGGCTGAGTTATTGTAACTCTATTATATGTAACCAGATCTACAGAACAGTTTTAATATAATCCCATTACATAGGACTGCACAGAGGGATCTATTTCCCTGTCATCTGTGGGATGCAAAGGGGTCCTCACAGTGGTTAGCACTGCATGGGAGAGGGAAAGGGCTCTTCTATCGTTCAATCTCAGTAATTACTACAGGCTATATGGACCATTTCCCATTCCCATCCTCCTGTCCCTATAGCCCTAACCCCCAATCTTCCCTGCAGACTGTGTAGAGATTAGATACACCACAAAGGAATATTAGCACAGTCCAGACATTCCCGTTTTGGATGATGCCCCAGATGGGCTTCTGGCTTCTTCAGAAACTGCTGGCACTATAACTACTGTTGGCTATTTTCTCTCAGATTTGGGTGAATCCCATTTAGTGCTTTCCAGTGCGGATGAATGACTTCCCCCTCCCATAACAACCACCTGCTGCTTTAGTGCCAGGTTGCAAAAGATCTGATGGCTGCTGTTCCAATTGTAGTGCTTCACGCGCTGACTGTCACTTTCATCTTGAAAATCTATCACTCGGTTACTCTGAGTTGACTGGCAGAGTAGTTGAATATCAGAATCTCTATTCCAATAGTAATACTAGAACACCTCTTATCGGGGCCGGCTCTACCTTTTTTACCACCCCAAGTGGCGAAGCAAAGAAGAAAAACCCCAAAAACAGCCACAGCGGTGCCACCGAAGAAGGAAAAAATGAAAAAGTTGCTGCCAAACTGCCGCCAAGGAATGAAAAAAGAAAAAGCTGCTGCCCAAGCACTGCTGAAGAAGAGAGGGGGAGTTGGAGTGCTGCCCCAAGAACTGATGGAGTGCTGCCCCTTCAGATTTGCCACCCCATGCACCTGCTTTCTTAGCTGGTGCCTAGAGCCAGCCCTGCCTGTTGTTGTTTATGTATTGTTTTGGCAGTCATCACCAGGTGGTGCTGTAACCCATAGTCTTCCAAAGTGTGTGTTTGGGCTTGTGAGCAATTGGGAAGACAGGTTGTGGTATTGTTAGCTTAAGGTTATGTGAGGTCTTCTGTAAAGTCAGCCTGGGGAGAGGACACTTTGCGAGCAGCAGGAGTGATTGTTCTCAGTCTGGGGCTCTGAGTAGAGTTAAGCCTTGAAGCAGAGCCGCTCCCTGTAAATCCTGGAGGAAGGGATTGGATTGCCCTGCATGCTGTTTGGGTGATCTCATTTCAGGACTGGCCTGCCTGTGTAAATAAAGCACATTACACTTCGAGCATGCCAGACTGTGTGACTAGACTCCTCTACTGGGAAGCTGACTAGAAGGTCCTGGATGTCTGCTGCAACTCAGCAGAGCAGGGACACTGGTGTTGGAAGAAGGGGTAGCACTATGTATAGCATGCCCAGCGGGTCCGGCCCTTTTGAGAGCTGAAACCAAGAATTCAGCAGGAATTAATGACAAGACTCTGGTTGATTGGGTGAAGAGTCCCATTAACTTACAACTGTAAATTGGAGACTTGGACATATGATGCAGTTTCTACAGCACAAAATGTAGTTAGATGCCAAACTGGAATGAGGTTTCTTTCAGCAGGGATAGCAGCCAGCATCTGAATGAGGGCAGCACAACTGTGATGTTTCTTTAAGGTGTCTTGTTGTGCTTTATAGGTATTCTTTTTAAGAACAGTGTGAATATTCAATGCTCAGGTGAGATTTGGCCTGACACTTCTAGAGATTTGGATACTACAGAGATGAAGACCATAAAAGTACACAGCTTGGTATAAAGACCAAAGTCTTCTCTCCTTTGGCCAAAGATAACAGGTACAGCATTGGGCCACAGTAGTGCTGACTTCTCTTACCATGCTGTAAAAGTGCTTCAGGCTTGACCTGATGGGAGTGACGAGAGGGCATGAAAGAGTTCGTTCCACATGGGCTGTTCAGGCAGCACATTCTCTGCTGCTCCTGCCAATGGGTACCAACTACCATAGTGGTCCTGTTTGCGGCTGGAACCAAGCTGGAATGGCCCATTCAAGAATGATCACCAGAAGCTAACAACATTTGGTTGCTACCAACTGGATCTGGATCCTGGCACTCCAGCATCTTGGAAGGTTCTGAGGATTTCTGTAATTGGCTTTTGTTTTGATAAACATTGTTTAGGTTTAAGAGCACATTCTATCATGTTCCTTTAATCTGCTTCTCATTTTAAGTGGAAAAGCTTGCCTTGAAAAAAAGATCAAATGAGTTACTTTATTTTTCTCCTTCAGATTCAGGGTTAGGGAAAGGCTGGTAAGTTATGTAAACTTGAGCTCTAAAAATGAAAGTGCGGAAACAATGGTACATGAGGACAGCGCTGACTTGTTATGATGACTGGAATTCCACTATCCAGTTGCCATAACAACTTGATGCAATCTTTAAATATAGAAACATGAGTTACCCCTTAAGCCCCCTGCTAATTGCTATTTGGTAACAAAGAAACAAGCTGTTTTTGCTTCCTCTGCGTAGTCTACCATGGACCAAAATGTCAGAAATGATGTCAGCATTACGGCAATGTAAATGCTATTAGATACAGTTTGCAAGGTCAGAAGACCTCTTATAACTGGTTAAGTTACTGTGCTCCATTCAGAGACAGTGTTCTGATTCCAAATATTAGTTTAACACAACAAAACCTTATGACAGGTTGATTTTAAAAGTCGAAAGATCATCAGGCAAGACTGCAGAAAATTTGACTCATTTTCCCCCTTGAGTCACCGCTCCTTTCTCAATAGCAATAGCAGCTCAGCGCCGTATGTCACATCTGGCTGTTTGATAGGTTGTGTTTTTAATGCTCTCGCGTTACTGCTGGAAGAGAGTCAAAGCTGGGGTGCACAGGGAGTGAATCTTGGCAGCTCAGTTATCATTTGAAGTTGCGCTTATTCCATGCAAAGGTATACAGGGACCTGATGCCATTTTACCACTGAGAGTTCATTGGAAAAAACCATGGGAACTGGTTTGTTTGTGTGGTAAAGTGACCTGCTCCCAAATCCTGCAGCTGAATCACATGTAAGGGCTCCAGTGAACTAAGTCTGTGTCCCTAGAGGCAGGTCCTATAGCTTAGAGTGGAGGTGCATCAATAGGACAGGGTGAGGAAAACTTGTACATGCAGCTCCCGTTTTGTGGATAAACTCAGGACTTCAGTCTCCAGGATTGTCAATTCATTGCTTTCCACCAGCACTAAATTCAAGCTGTTAGTGGATTTCTGTTTATGCCCATTAATCTGGGGGAATTTATAGCTTCTCCTAGCATGAATTGTGTTTCTCCATTTATGATGTTGGGTTGCAGAGACACTTCCCAGGCTACAAAAATCTTTGTGTTCCATTATGCTTCTCAAGGACATGGGCTGTTGGGCCTAATGGACAGAGCCATAGGGGTTGCCAGGCCTGGAGGTTAGAATGGAGCTGAACTGAAGTTAAGGTTCAGGGCCACAGAATATCTGGAGCTATAATTAAGAACAGAGCTGAGGGTCAGGGCCAGGGAGCAGAAGCTGAATGCCAGAACCAATGGGTGAGTCAGAGATTTGGTCAGAAAGCAGAGCTGTGGTGTCAAGAATGGAGAAGGGTATGGGTTGAAGAGGGCACAGGGGCAGGCAGAGAAGTAGTAAGTGCAGGAAGCAGGACCAAGCCAGCTGTGGGTAGGGAACATGTTGAGCAGCCAGCCAGCATTGGCTGTTGCTGGATTAAATAGTAGCTAGCTCCAATTCTCCATCAATCAGGAAGTGAAGTCAATCAGGCAGCCCCCATTAGGATCCCTGTGTCCAGGGAGTTGCTAGGGGACTGGCCCTGTTGCAGCTGGCTCCCTGACAATATTTGATCACAGTCTATAAGTACCTACACGGGAAAGAGATTTCTGACCACAAGCAGCTATATCATTAATTGAGCAGAAAAAGCCATAATTAGATGAAGTATAACAAGATCATGCTGAAGACCTAGGGGTGTGGTGGATCCTCCATCATTCAAAGTCTTTAACAATCCACACTGGACATTTTGCTGACAGACATGCTATAGCTCACCCACAAACTGTGTGCACAGATCTTTTGCTGATGTAAATTAACATAGCCCCATAACTTTACTGCAGCTCTGACAACTTACAGCTGAGGATCTGCTTCACGGGCCCTACGCAAGAATTACTGGGGGTGGGGGGAAGTGTCCTATGGCCTGTGTTATGCAGGACATCTTGATAGCTTATCATAATGGCCCCCTCTGACCTTGAAATCTAGGGATCAGTGTTTGCCAAAGAATGTGCCAGAGAAAACATTCAACGGGTTGAGATGCTAGCCAAGAGCACTGCAAGGGAAAACTGAACCAAAAAGAGCCGTTGCTGACTCTACCATTGGCTGTCATAGGGAGAGGGGGCAACAAAGTCTGGAGGACCAGCCTAGCTAACTTAGCATTGCAAACACTTCTGTTGCAGAGACACAGCTCCTGTAATTGCTGGAAAATGAAGTGAGAGAGAGGTCTGATTCCAGAGGCATTGCTGCACACTGTGAAAGCCTAGAGACCAAATATGGGAAAGAATCACAGCATATTTGGCACTTCCTGTAATAGTGTCCCCCACTTCAGGTGTCAAGACATTGATTCTACAGGACAGTTCCTGGCTCCAGCTGGATAACTCATCTAGGCTGGGTTCTGCCTGCTGGATAACTCATCTAGGCTGGGTTCTGTCAGCTCCCTATTGCTGCTTCTTGTGGACCAATATTTTCCCATTTGAACTCCCAGAACATGGCCTCAGAATATTGGCGCTGTCTCTGCAGATACAAGGAGGCCAAGACCATGCTTCTCAATAGACTGGCCTTGCTAGGGAAGTAAGCAGTTGTCACCTGCAGCTATTTTCTGGCTGAAGTGCACTTACCTCCAAGATAAGTCTAAAGCCTGCTGGCTACCAAAATGAAAGATACAAGCTGATGTCACAGTCCAGCACATAGCCCTGCCATGGAGCCAGAGTGAAAAACACCATTCATGTTGCTGATGCACACTGCAGAGCTTTGAGTGTCCTTAGGAATCTCACAGAGTAGTTCAGCAGCTAAGTATGTACACCAGAGAGGTGTTATGTCCAGTATAGTTTGTTTGCTTGCTCTGTGGATAGTTAGCACTAATTAAACTTCCCATGTGCAACTAAACAAATCACTTAGGAACCTATACTTGAACTAGGCTCTCTGGAATCCCAGGTTTGATTTCCAGCAGGGTTGCCTCAAGCCCTTCATTCTGCAGAGGTAGATATGTATTAGTAGGCACATCAGTGTAGGCAAGTATCACTATCGCCATGTTACAAATGGGGAGAGGAGATGGAGAGAGGCCAAGTGACTTGCCTGAGGTCACATAGTCAGTCACTGGTAGAGCAAGAAGTAGAACCCACATCTCCTGATTCCTAGTATGGTGCCCTCGACACTGGACCAAGCTGCCTCTCCTAATTTTTCAGAATTTGTCAACACAAGTGCACAAATGTAACATACTCAGACTATTCCATACTCCTCTATCCTTCGGTGTATTTGTTAGTCAGGGCTAATTCCCACAGTGTTTATTCGGGGAAACTCCCTTTTAAGGAAATAGGTTTTGGTCCACATGAGCAATGCTAGGACAATCAGCTGGTGCCCTAATAGGTGGGAAAGATCAGCCCCAATGGTGGATTTTCCTGTTAGTTGATTATAGGCCCTTTAACCCAGGGCTTCTCAAACAGAGGTTGCTGCTTGTGTAGGGAAAGCCCCTGGCAGGCCGGACTGGTTTGTTTACCGGCCCTGTCCACAGGTCCGGCCGATCGCTGCTCCCAACTGGCCGCGGATCACTTCCCCTGTTTGAGAAACCCTGCTTTAACCATTCTATTAGAATAGGTGAAAAAGCAGAATTCCAAGCAGGAATGATAGACCAGTGAACTATGTGTTTTGCATTACTTTGCATGACTAAAGGATTCAGCATATGAGTCACCAAGCTGAAAATACACGGTCTTCATGGTTGTGTGTGTTTTGCAGGCAGGCAAGGTTTAGAGCAGGACAGATGTTTGCATGATTTCAACGGTGAGCATCGGGGAATGATTGGGTTTGTTTCCAGCTGGATGAGATCATTGAAGACTCTCCATTTCACAGCTCCTTGCCAGTGTGCAAGAAACTCTTGATTGTGTCCGTTATGGTGGATCATCATACACCTATGGCTCAGGGTCTCCACATATGCCAGCATGAGCCTTTGTACCTTTCTCTTTAGGGAGAGAAACTTGGGCCCTTTCCAAGCCTCACTTTGGGCTGTCCCCAGTGGAGCTTGGCACTGCAGGGTTGGTGGACTCACACTCGGAAAGTAGAGGCTCCCCCAGCTCCCTAGGACAGTCAACAGTGGTTCTCTTTCATGTTAACAATCGCATCCAAGTTACAGTTGAAGATAAATAATGTATAACTTATTTAAGAGAGAAAATAGATTAAAAAATGAAGAAAACCATTTCTTCCTATGCTCCTACATACCCAATGGCTGCATGACTGCAGGGTAGGGAACACACATTTGGAAGGTCAGAGGTTGGGGTAATCTCTCATCTCAGAACCCATGCTGGTGCGCTTTGCTCTGCTCTCTCTCTCCCAGTCCATACCAGGGTTCCCTGGAAAGTCTTCTCATGTCTCTAAAAGCTAGTTAGGTCACCCTAGATAGGGAAGTCCATATCTGTGTTTTCCCCAGCACACTGCTCTTTTGACCTATATTCTCCAATCTTCATTTGGAAAACATGGAATCATAGGACTGGAAGTGACCTCAGGAGGTTATCTAGTCCAGTCCCCTGCACTCATGGCAGGATTAAGTATTATCTAGATCACTCCTGACAGGTGTTTCATCATAGGCTTCCCTGCTTCTCAGTGTCTTCCAATCAGTGATTAGAAAGCCTCTAATGTTCTCCCTACAGCAGCATTTCAGGGGATATCACAATACAAATATACAGCAAATGACTGCCTCGGTGTTCAGAAATAGCCATCTGCTCCCGTGGGACAGAGAATAACTGGGTGAGAGAAATGCGTTCTTATTTTTCAGAAATTTAAATACGACAGATTCCTGAATGCAGACAACACAGAGAAAAGAGATTTCTATAAAGGAGGGGAAAGGCTCAAATATTACAACATGCCGTGGGGAGCAGGAATTAACACATGTATTGGAAAGTTCCATGCAATCAATAGCATCAAACAGTAAGTAAATGCAGAGAGTCTATGAAACTTAGTTATTCTGGCCACTTGTAATTTTAATATCCAGCATAAGAACCCTCTTGTTCTATAAAATTTGGACCTCTGTTTAAAAAAAAAAAATAGCAAAGCAGATAATATTTATCTAATCCCTCTGGCATCTACTTTGTATAAATACAGGCTGAGACCATTTGTAAACTCTGTATGTACTCCTCAATAACCCACAAACTCTTTTGGAAAACATTTTATTTATTTTTTAAATAAGTATTTTTTTTAACACTGTAGATCACAAAATCTCCAAATGACTTGTGAATTAGTTAGTTATGCCATGTAGTATACTGTGGTAGTAGAGAGGAAATGCTCCCAGGCCTCCCGTTCTACTGTAGCTTCATACTTATACTGCATACACAAAACTACATCAAAAGAATGTGAAAATTGTAAAGTCAAAGTTATATTAAGAATGAAAAACTTGCAAAAGTCCAGAATTAAGTTTTCCTGTGCAACCTGCATTGGGCCCCATTGCATGCATTATGATACAATCTCTAATGATATGATCACATACTATTTTGTCAATAGCACTTCTTCACTTTGTACAGTGTATTTTACCATAATATCATTCTTGGAACTGGCTAAACCATTTTTTCTGAAATTTTCCAAAATAATTCAGCCTGTGGCAGGCACCTGCCATGGAAAAGTTCCATCCAAATGGTTAAAGTTTGGCAAAGTCATAAGCAACTGAAAACTGGGTGTTAAAAATTTAAAGTATCAGGCAACCTTAACTATAGGCAGAACTACCAGTTCCTTCTCTATTTGTCTTCTAAGCATAGAAAAACTAGTAGATTGTCAATATCATTTACTTTACTGTCCTGGTCATTTTATCATTTTAGGTTTGTTTTCATCTTGTTAACCAATTTTGACTTGGAACTGAAAGATCCTGAAGCAAGAATCCCAGGGTTTGACAAGGGAAGATACGGCTTTGGAATGTTACAGCCAGAGAATGACATCATGATTCAATATAAATTGAAAGATTCGTAAAATAGCAATGGTTTCCCTTCCATCATCCAGCTGGTCTCCCTTTGTGTTCCTCTGGTTTTTCTGAGAACTGTCATCGAACTGGTTCTAGATCCAACTAGTGTATTTTGGCTTTATTAATTAATCCATTGGGGTGGGGTAATGGTAGCAGTTAGAAAGAACATTAGAAGAAATAAGTCACCATTATGTTGGCTTTGTACCTTCTAGATTAAGCTTTAATGCTAAATGACTCTAGTTGATAGGAGAGCTTCAACATACCATTCAGTCATGTTTAGTAACTAATCACTAGATATAGTCAAAGCTAACTTTACATCACGGGGAGATTATAGCTGTCATAAGCTATTGTGCGTAACTCTCAACCAATTTTGCACATTCATGGAATTTCTTGCAAATCCTCGGGTACGACTAAACGTATCTAGCAGAGTCATGACACAGAAAGCTGAGTTTTTATTTCTGAGTAGCTGGGCCTTGGCATCCATACGGAGAGTTGGTCTTCCTGCACCCCAGCATGAGAGAGAACTTTGGGAAGGAAGATACACTTGAGTGGGTCAGCATTATTAAGCATATTGTCTTAGTGGAATTATCTGATCATTTTGATTGCTGAAGGTAAGGGGCCATTCCAGATCATAGCTTTACAGCCCAGATTATGGGCTGGCTGGACAAACTGCGCACAGCACAGGTAGGTAGGAGGAGTGTGTGGTGTGGGAGAGAGTGTTGGAAAGTGACATAATGTTCACCATTTGCACTTTCCTAATCTTGAAGCTCTTGAATGCAGGCTGGTCCCTTCAGGCTGCTCTAAGTTATGGAAGATGTTGATGGCTCCAAAGAAATGCTGCCCTGTGCCCCCTTTCCTCCAGGCACGCCAACTGCACTGGTAGCAGGGAGAGGTAACAAGAAGGAGAGTTGACACTGAAACCTCTGCACTGACTTGATGCCACTGAAGGATTCCCCTTGTATGAGGCTGACCCTTCTGAGTCTGTTTATGCTTCATTTGTGTCCAGAATCCCCTGATAGTGCAGTGCAAAGCCATTGCATCTGTTCCTGGGATCATTTCTGAACAAGAGCTGCTTAATTTGCACCTGTTCTCCTCTCAATTTATTTTTGTAAAAAAAATAGCTTGGAATCCTTTATTTTTTAATTCAATTTCCAATGGCAAATTATTAATCTTTTTGTTTACTAACTACAAATATCTGGAAATCTTTCATCTACTCCTGGGTGCTTTGAGAAAGACATAAGCAGATCTATACCATTTAAGGTCTATGAACTGAGAAATGTTATGCTGTTTTGTTTATTTTAGCAGAAAGAAGATATATGCATATACATCTACCTAAGAATCTCGCCACCCAAACACATATGCATATAAATAAAGTTATTCTTTTAGTTAAACAAAAAGCTACATTAAAAGAATGGTAAAGTTGCAAAATCAGACAAAGTTTGGAAATGCTAGAATGGAAGTTATCTGCACAACTTTAATTCAGCCCCCTTGTGCGTATGAATTAAAATACAATATGTACTGACATGATCAGACACTTTAACATTCAGTTTTCATGGGCAATACCATCCTGACAGTCACAAGTCAGCCATATGCAGGAAAGAACTGATAACATTTGACACTGTGCACGGTAAGAGCCAACCGTTTTACCTCAAAACTTTGTGAGTGAAGTTTTAACAAAACGTAGTTTTCATTACACAAGACAGCACTTGTCATTATGGCCCTGAAAGCAAGGTATAGCCTAAAAATCTTGCTATTATAATAGAGATTTATTTAAACCTCTCTTCTGCAGTGTGGCTGGGGCTATCAACCCACCTTAACTCAGATAACACATTATTGTAGCTTGGCTATTTCCTTTAGCATTATATACATTTACAATGCTCATTATAGTCGACCTGGTAATAGCCCTATTAGCTGCTGCCCTTTGCCTTCCTAAAGCAATCTCTCTAAAAATCTACATTTTAAACATAGCAGGTGCTGGCTGGAGAAATGAGACTAAATTACAGCTGGGAAAAGCACTTTAATAAAGCTGATCATCTTTCTCTTCAGTTGTTAGCACATCCAAATTTCTTCAGAAGAATAAGGTTTATGGTGACCTCATGAATCCCTGAACTAGCAGCGCTTAGTCACCACAGTCTGGTAAGGAGAAGCTCTGCCACATCTGGTACCACAGATCCAGAAAGGACCATGTCTGACCTATAAGCTCCTAGGTATCAGGCCCTAAACTAAACAGGTTATCTTTGTCCACCATAATACCACAGCAGCTATAGTCAGCTCTGTACTTTCTGCAGTGAGATCAAGAAGACCGTAAACAATGGCTTCCCTTCTTTAAGGCAATGTCCTGTCTCACTGGTGCAAGGGCATAGAGGGGGCTTGTAGCGGTTTTTGGGCACACTAGGGGTCCATTAGCCGTTGTGGTCACACAGGCAGGATGGCTAAGGGTGGCTGGCTGTGCTGGCTGGGAAGGGGGAGAGGGGTTGGGTGTATTTTACTACTGCTCCATAAAGAATGGGGCATAGGAAGATGGTGCCAGGACATGCACCCAAAACAATTAGACTGTTCCATTGGCACCATGGTGTGTCACTGAGCAAGCTGTCTGGATCTCCTCCCTAGCTGTCAGGAAGCTGCTAGGTCTGCCTGCTACTCTACTGCTGTATCTTCCTGGTGTACTGAGGGGAGGCTGTACTCCAATGTAGCTGCGCAACACAGACCGTGATCTGGCCCTGGGACTTAGGGCATGGCTACACTTGCAGATGTAGAGCACTTTGAGTTAAACCAGCCTTCAGAGAGTGCACTAGGGAAAGCGCTGCAGTCTGTCCACACTGACAGCTTCAAGGGCACTGACGTGGCCACATTTGCGGCACTTGCAGCGGCACTGGGAGCGGTGCATTATGGGCAGCTATCCCAGCATGCAAGTGACTGCAACGTGCTTTTCAAATGGCAGGGTGGGGTGGAGTGTGACAGGGAGTGTGCTGTGTGTATGTGGGGAGAGAGAGAGTGGGTTTTGGGGGGGGGCTGAGAGCAAGTCAGCATGCTGTCTTGTAAGTTCAGACAGCAGCAGCCCCCACCCCCACCCCGCCTCTCTCTCTCACTCACAGCATTCCACACTAATGGTTGCTTTGTCTTGGAGCAAATAAGGAGCCGGCTGTCAGAAACAGCGTTCCTGCTGCAATTCAAAACAAAGACAAGAGTGGCCACTTGGCTTAAGGGGATTATGGGACATTTCCGGAGGCTGATCAGAGCTCAGTAATGCAACACCTCGTTCACACTGACGCTGTGGCACTCCAGCAGGTGCGCATCAAACATTATTCTACTCGCCACAATAGAGTACCAGAAGCGCTGTAGCCACAGAGTCAGAGGGCTCTACGTCCCTTGCCAGTGTGAATGGGGAGTGAGCTAGGGCACCCGGGGCTCCTTTATTGCGCTGTAACTTGCAAGTGTAGCCAAGCTCTCATTCCTGCCAAATAGTAATGTCATAAAGTAAAATACATCAATGACTTAAAACAGGGTGAGAACAAGGGGACCAAAGAGAAAATTATTCCATTCCATAATAGATGGTGAACCAAGAGGGTGAGAGTCACGTAAGCTGCTGAGCTGACACAAATTTCTGATCCAGATCAGGCTGCAACTCTAGGACCTTATATGGTCCTCATCACCGTAATACCTAAACATGGGTATTAATGAATTTACCCTCATATCGCCCCCTACTGAGTAAAGAAGTGTCATTATCCCCATTTTACCAACGGGGAGCTGAGGCAGAGAAAGCTTAGGTGACCACAGGGAATCTGTGTCAGCGTCAGGAGCTATATAGATCTCGAGTCCCAGTCCACTGCCTTAACCGTAAGGCATTCCTTTAGTCAAGGATGCTTGAAACCAGCCTTTTGGCTTGGCTTAATTGCTCCACATGCTGTATCTGTGGTACAGCACAGCACTGCCTACAGCATGAGGGGTTGGAAATGGAAAAGTTTAGCTGATCTAGGCCATGCCCTGTCAATTCAGGAATGTTCCCTACAGGACATTAACTATGGTACATAGCATCTTACTGTAATCCTTCTAAAAAACAAATTATACAGTTAAATTGTATATAAATGTATCTGACCGTTGCAAAAACGGAGATGAGCCTGACGCTGTGGCAAAAGGAGAAAGGTATTTAACTTTTGTTAGTATGAAAAGTGCTATTTTAAGTTAATGGAATGATCCTGTTGAAAAAGCTCAGATTGTGAAAAGGAAATGAATCATGAGCATTTAAAGAAAACAAGGCATTTTTTTCAAGGAAAACTATTGTTTAGAACCTTGCAAATTAAATTCTCAGTACTGAAAGACATTGAGTGATTTCTGCGAGGTATTCAGTGCCCATAACTCTGGAACAATGCAGTGAAGTAACGGAACTGCAGTGCTCAGCATATCATAGGGTCAAGCAAGTGGCTTCAGTATAGTTTTTTTTGCCATTTTAGCTAGAAAGTTAAGATTCTGTTTGCTTCTTGCCCTCCAGGTAAAAGCTCACATTCTAAAATAATCAAGAGGTGATAGAAGGTAAACCGAGATTGCCCAGTGACACATTCCTCTGAATTTCTGAAGGCTTTTCTTTTGTATTTGGATGAAAAGATAACCCAGCAATTTTTCATAATGTCATAGGTGTGATATGGCAAGGAACTGTCATTAGGAATAAACCTGCATCTGTATGTGATACTCCAAAAATAATTAGTATTGTACAACGCACATTTCTGGAAAAAAAGCACACAAGTCAGTTAATCAGGTAGATTATAAATAAATGATAACTGTATTATGAAGCTTAAAATAATACATTGAAAAGATACTTCTGTTGCAGCCCAGGTTCTAAAAAGGATTACAGCTGTTAAGCTTTTCTAAATCTTTCTATGAACAAATTATGTTAAACAGGCCTTACCCTGCATCTCAGCCCGTGTTGTTCGTTTTTTGTGTGAACCGATCAAGATAGACTTTACGTGTATTTAGCATGGGGCTGAGACATGCAGAATTCCTCTTTGCTGACGTGATCCTACTATGAACATTAGCCATTGATTCTGACACTCAGGAGCCACCTTTGTTTGTAGATAGATAGGTAGATTAGATTAGATTAGATAGATGATAATGATCTAAATGGCTGTAATTTGCAGAATGGGCAAGATGGCGTGTATCAAATTAGAATCAAACCTCAGACTGAAATGTATGAGGTTTGCTCATTGCTAGTTATTAAGGGCCAAATTGTGACCTGCACTTTGTGGCTGTGCTAGGACATAGTGGAATGTAAGGAGACCTCTTATTCTTCTGGGAAGCTTCCCCAGTGTGCACGGGCATGTGTGTATGAGGGCAGGGCAGGGCAAGGCAGGGCGGGGTGGGGGGGTAAATGGAGGAGAATGGACTTAACAAAGCCACTACCCCCTTCATTCCTACATAGATAGAGGGTGGGGGGAAGGAATGGAGCCTGGGTTCTTCCCGCCCCTACAAATAAACTAATCAGTATAGCTGAGCTGGTATGGAAGAAGTAATATACTACCTGTATGGGTTGGTAGCAGCTCCAGGGACCCAAGGAAAGAATAGTAATGCTAAGTTTCTTTCTGTGCCATGAAAGATTCTGTTGAGGGCCTCAGTTGCAGTGATCCTTTACTAGGAGAAAGTACGAAAGCTTAACTTCTTAGTTACCAAAAAAAGTCACCCAAATATCAAGAGCCAGATGGCTCATGTGGTTTGTGGCCAAAGTATATATTGAAACAGCCTGCTATAGTGCAGATTCCATTAGAGATAGAGTCGCTAAACTATGAGCAAAAGTCTACAGTACTTCATTTAGAGGATAATTACAGATTGTCCAAATTGCCTCCTAATTAGACATACAAAATGCACTATTAGGAGCTTCTGAGTTTGTTAGAGACAATCTACCCATTCTACTGTAATATTTCAATTTAGAGCCGCCTACATTAGACTCTTCCTTTGCATCAATCTGCTCAATTGTCAATATTTAATGCACAGTGAAAGACAAAAGCACAAAGATGCCAGTTTTAAAAAATAATCCATAACAATTTCTCCCTATGGCTTTTCTTAAGAAACATGCATTACTGTTTTTATTTTGCTTGCTGCAGTGCCTCAGGTAGCATGGGAGCCCCTTTGTGGTACGCACTGTACAAGTAATAGGAAGAGATCATCTCTGCCCAGAAGAGTTTGCAGCCTTAAGAAGATGAAGCCTGGGGGAAAGCTAGAAAACAACACAAGAGTGATCTGTGTGATGCTTGTTTGCTGTGTTGTTGTAGCCATATTGGTCCCAGGATAATAGAGGTCCGAGGAAGGTGAGGTAATATCTTTTACTAGACCAATTTCTGTTGGTGAGGGAGACAAGCTTTCAAGCTACACAGAACCCACCTTAGCTGTATGGTGACTGGCATATGTTTTGTTAGTCCCAATTAATAAAACGTGACCTGTTTTTCAGGCCTCACTTTTTGTTACTAAAGTCTATAGCTAGTCACCTCTGACTTGATTTGTGTTGTTTGGCCTGGTGCTGTTAGCCCTGGCCTAAAGCCTCATACCCTTACTCCTGATAGATAGCAGTCCTGTTGACATCAATGAAGTGCAGTGATACACTACACAAGTAAGGCTTTCAGAATCTGGCCCATCATGTTGCTTTTCTTGGTGTTTTTCCTTTTGCTTTTTATCCCATTTCACTTTATTGGGAGCCAGTTTGCACCCCTCTTACTCACACTGATAAGCAGTTATTCCCAATACAGGGCCGCCCGGGGGGGGAGGAGGGGCAAGTGGGCCAATTTGCCCCAGGCCCCACAGGGGCCCCCATGAGAGTTTTTCGGGGCCCCTGGAATGGAGTTCTTCACTCGCTCCGGGGATCCCGGAAAACTCTTGCAGTGCCCGGGCCCCCAGAGCTTCTTCTGCTCTGGGTCTTTGGCGGTAATTCGGCAGCGGGGGGGTCCTTCCATCCCGGGACCCACCGCTGAAGTGCCCCGAAGACCCGCGGCAGGGGGTCCTTCCATCCCGGGACCCGCCGCTGAAGTTCCGGGTCTTCGGCGGCGGGGTCCCCCGCCACGGGTCTTCGGGGCACTTCAGCGGCCGGTCCCAGAGCAGAAGGACCCCCTGCCACCGAATTACTGCCAAAGCGGGGGGCTCTCACTGCCAAAGACCCCAGGCCCCCTGAATCCTCTGGGCAGCCCTGTCCCAATAGTAATTAATGGAACTAGTTGTGTGAGTAGGCACTTGATAGCTTGAGCAAGGAGCTCAGAATCAGATAGTTAACTGATATTTAACCCTGACCTCATTTTTTAAAAAAATTGTTTAATTACAGCTTGAATTGTTTAATGATATATATTGTTCGAGCCAAGAATGGGAACACCATCATCAGCTACCTTGTGCATGCTACAAAAATGGGCACATTTAGAAGGGATCATTCGAATTCATGGGGAATGGTGGTGTCCCATGCAAAGTAATCCCAGGCAACCTTCAGCAATAGTTTATTTTAGTCTTTTACATCACACAATGAAGGGGGCACCTGTGGGGGGAGGGAATGGTGTTAGATGAGTTGTTTTTAAAATGATCTTCTTGCTCCAATTAATTAAAATGTGATTAACAAATGGAAAACAATGCAAAGTCTACCCAGAAAACAGTGCACTCAGTTCTGGTAGAACTGAATTTCTTTATACTGCTCAAGAGTGACCCCTCTGTCTGATTAAAGAATAGTGGTGACTAGCTCCAAGAGAGGCAGGTGAAAGAATGAAGAGCACATGGAGGAGAAAGTGGGGCATAGTCAGGGCCAGCTCCAGGCATAAGCGAAGGAAGCAGGTGCCTGGGGCGGCCAATAGAAAGAGGCAGCAGTCTGTCCGTTGTTGGGGCGGTATGTCCAGGTCGGCAGCAGCGGCACGTCGGTGGCAGCTCAATTGGTCTGCTTCAGTCTTTGGCGGCAATTTGGCGGCAGGTCCTTCACTCTTTGGAGGCAGCGCAATCGGGTTTTTCTTTTTTTTTCTTTTTCTTTTTTATCCCGCCACTTGGGGTGGCAAAAAAGCTGGAGCCGGCCCTGGGTATAGTGGAACAGAACAGGGATAACTGTCAGCAAAAATAAGGTTAAAGAGTGATATAAATTATCCTTGCATTGGATGACCACAGGGCTTTTTTAATAGGCTACAATGAGGAGGACTTGACCTCCAAATCACACATTCAAATCCAGCCCTGGTTAGTGACTGGAAGTCATTACCATCTGATGGCTGGCTGGCGGTGTCCAGAAAACAATCTGATGGTGTTGGTCCATTTCAGCTTCTACATGGAAACTGAAAAAAAGAGAAGCTAGTTGGTAATTGCATCTTTTTGGGATTGTTACAACAATTGATTTAAATTTGAAGGTAACGTACTATATTTTCTGTTTAGCAAAGCAAACAGCAGACTACAATGGTAATAGAAGTATGTATGTGTGAGAGAGAAAGGAAGACACCAAAGCAGCTGTGACTTTTATTATTGTAGTTACATTACAGGACGGGAAAATTAATAGTGACGTTTATTAAAATTGGAGGGCAAAGTTCTGCCCTCAATTGCCACTCTATGGGGGTAACATGGAGGTGTAGATAAAGGCAGAATTTGTACACTAGGCTGTCCTAATTTGCCAAATCCTGCTATTTAACTGCAAAATACTCTTATACCTAAGGAAAACTTGAAAATGCATGAAGATAATAGATTTATTCTTACTAAAGTATGTGCATTAGTAACCGATCCCCTAAAGGCTTCCCTCACTTATACTGTTGACACCTGAAAAATGCAGTTTTCAGTTAGCTGGAAGAAGCTATGATGTTAGAGAATAACGTTAAGGGTTAAGGTCCTGATTGCACCATGAGCAACATGTTGGCATTCTACACCCTCTGTGCAGGTGTGAGAGCCTCTTGCATGTTAACTTAGCTCTGCATGGCTGCCGTGGTTCATCCATATAGAGCTCATTGCATGGGCAGAGCCTACTCATTTTGTCTCCTGATTCTGTGAGAAGCTTGGTTACTTATTTCCTGTGCAATCTTGGGTAGGTCATTTCACCTTTCTTTGCCTCGGTTTCCCCATCTGTAAAAGGGACATAACAGTATCTCCCTCCCAAGGATGCTTTAAAAATGAAGTAGTGTTTGCCAAGCCATTGGAAATCCTCTGGGGAAAGTTCATAGTATTATTTCCATCAATAGCTTGAAAGGAACATCTAGGCCTGGCTGGTTGGTATAATGCAGTTTTCCAGGATTGCCTCCTGCTCTAGGATTTATCTGGTTAGTTTACGAGTTGGGCTTGTTATTGCTGATTATGCACTATATGTATATTATGACTTTAAAAACAAACTTTGTATTTGTGGATAATCTAAGCACTATTCCCAGATGTACAGACACTCTTTTCTCAGCCTGTGTATTACATAATTTTAACATTAGCTTTAATAAAATGTTTAAATTTGTCTTTTAGGATGTTTTCTCTTCTCACCTCGATTAAAAGGGATGGGAGGGAGTAGGGCTGGGAAGCCTCAGATCTGGGGAGGAGCAAATGGAAGTCAAGAAGTGGGGAGTATGGGCAGGACCGGCGCCAGTGTTTTTGGCACCTTAGGCGCACGGCCATTTTGCCGACCCGCGCACTGCTCCCGCGGTTCTGGTGGATCTGCCGCAGGCGTGCCTGCGGGAGGTCCACCGGAGCCACAGGACCAGCGGACCGTCCGCAGGAATGCCTGCGGCAGGTCCACCAGAGCCGCGGGACCAGCGGACCCTCTGCAGGCACGCCTGCGGCAGGTCAACTGGAGCCGCCTGCCGCCCCCCCGCCCGGCAAAATGCTGCCCTCCAATAATCCTGGCACCCTAGGCGATTGCCTAGGTCGCCTAAATGGAAGCGCCCAGCCCTGAGTATGGGAGGGAAAGAAGGGTCCCAGCTGAGAGGTAGGGTCTATCAAGGCAGGGGCATATGACTAGTCTGTGCTGGGGTAGGGAGAGTGTGCTGACTGCACCCCAGTCTGCCCAAACTCACTCCTGCTAATGCTATGTACAAAACTGGAACTGCGGCAAATAATGAGTCCTCTTTTATCTCTGCCTGTCTGACAAGATTAAGAATCAGGTAGGGAGCTGGTCAGTGTCTATCTGGGTCTAGCAGAGGACACATAGGGCTGCTGGACTTCAGGATAATAAAGAATTACAATGCAAAACAGAGAGGATTCATTTTTTAAACCTCAGCTCCCTGTGGAATCTAGCTAATGAAACTCTTGCATAGCAGTGACTGGTGCTATGAAAACTGACCAATATTATTGGAGCTGCACTGATTAATGCAGCTTTTCTTCAACGTGTGAACTTCAATACATACATGTTGGTCACTCTGTTCTCGTCCTTTTATTTTTGAGCTGTTGTGATTGTATCAGTCCTAATAGCACAACTTTAATTTTAGCCTGAACCGGCTCCCTGGTGGCTGAGGGCGATCGTAGGATTTTCTCGTCATTTAATCTGTATACTACCTTTATACGGCGTAGTATGCATCTGACAAAGTGGGTATTCACCCATGAAAACTTATGCTCCAATACTTCTGTTAGTCTATAAGGTGCCACAGGACTCTTTGTTGCTTTTTAGAGATCCACACTAACATGGCTACCCCTCTGATACCTTTGTATTGAAACCTCTAATTAATTTTCCTCCCTCTATTTGGAGTTATGTATAGTGATGCATAAGTACAACTATGTATTTGTTTCAAGGGGAATAAAGACGGGAATGGCAGTAGACCTGGCACCTCAGACCTAATCTTGGTAGAATCTGAGGCTTACCTCCTCCAAGGTATTTAAGCACCTAACTTCCATTGAAATCAGCAGCTGAATGGCAAAACTCTGGATGTGCAGGGCCGGTGCAACCGTTAGGCGAACTAGGCGGCCTGCCCTAGGGTGGCTAGTGGTTGAGGGCGCCTAAAAGCCTGCTCAGGCGAGGAGGTGGAGTGGAGGTGAGCTGGAGTGGGGAGGTGCGGGGAGGGCTGCCCGTAGTAATGCGGGAGGCGCACAGAGGAACCGCTCCCCGCCCCAGCTCACCTCCACTCTGCCTCCTGTGCTGAGCACACAGCCCCCACTCTAAGTCTCCTCCCATCCCAGGTTTGCGGCTCCGATTCCCCCACTCTAATTCTCCTCCAATTGGCGCTGCAAGCCTGAGAAGGGAGGAGACTTAGAGTGGTGACGGCATGCTCAGCGGAGGAGGCGGAGCCAAGGTGAGTTGGGGCGGGCTCCCCGGGTGGGGTTAGCAGCTGTGGGGGGGAGGGGCTCCCTGGGTTGGGGGGGTGGGCTGGGTTAGCTTCCATGGCGGGTGGGTTCCTCTGGTGGGAGGGGTGGGTGGACATGGTTATCTGCCAGGGGGGTGGCAGTGGGCAGGGTTAGCTGGGTGAGGGGTGGCGCAAGGTGGAATTTTCGCCTAGGGCACGAAACTTCCTTGCACAGGCCCTGTGGATGTGTGTGCGCTCAATTCTGCTTGATGTCAGTGGGACCTGAGGGTTCTCTGTATTATACTGTATTCTATCTATTGTAATGAACTGGCTGATGTGCCTATGCATGCCTGTTCTGTGCTGGATAGAACCAGAACCATGCTTCTGTGTGTCATAGATCCTATACTGTTAACCACTAATAGAGTTTCTTCTTTAGTTCAAGGGTAAGATCCTGTCCTTCTGTGGGGAGCGAATTTAAGTTTGATTTCACTGGTCTACAATTTTTGAGAAGCGTCTGCTTCAGAGATAAAATGTGATATTTATTATGTATTTTGATGTGCTGAATTCAAATATGACAATTAAAACAACTGATTGGCTACTGTTTCTAAGATATTTAAGTTTTTACATTTTATGTCTATGTATATTGTGTAGATAGTAGAGTTTTAATCATAAATTGTAACCTAGGTCTTTTCATGTGTTTATGGTTGCTTTACATGATAATATTTCACCTGTCCTGTTTATGTAACACTTTAAAAATCAGCAAAAGGGTTATATAAATAAAATGTATTATGAAACAAAAGGCAAAAAACTATTATGTACATAGTTTAGTCCTATTCAGTGTCTGCTCGGCGCTTCTTGGCTTGTCTCTTGTATTCATTAAATGGAGCATCTCTTGTCACTGTCCAGCAATAGTCTGCAAGCATTGATGGGCTCCATTTGACCTGATAGCCTGCCAGGATATTCCACTGCTGTAGTCTGGAGCCCAACAGCTCTGCCTTACTCTTGGGTAGTTCCAAATCCCTGACAAGGTCATTCAGTTCACCTTGTGTTATGAGGTGTGGTTCGGAGGAGGAGGATGGGAGAAAATGTGGGTCCTGTGACATTGATGGTTCAGGACCAGAAGTTTCATCCTTTTTCTCTTCCTCGTCTGACTCAAGTGAGAATGATTCTGGTGCATCAGGAACCGGCAGTCCTTCTCCGTGAGGTACTGGGCGTATAGCTGATGGAATGTTTGGATAATGCACAGTCCACTTTTTCTTCTTTGACACACCATTCCCAACTGGAGGCACCATGCAGAAGTAACAATTGCTGGTATGATCTGTTGGCTCTCTCCAAATCATTGGCACTGCAAAAGGCACAGATTTCCTTTTCCTGTTCAACCACTGGCGAAGATTTGTTGCACAACTGTTGCAGCATATGTGTGGGGCTCACCTCTTGTCCTGATCTCCAATTTTGCAGCCAAAATAAAGGTGATAGGCTTTCTTAACCATAGTGGTTATACTGCGCTTTTGTGATGCAAAGTCACTTCACCACAAACATAGCAGAAGTTACCTGCACTGTTCACACAAGTAGGAGGCATCTCTGCTCACTTTGGCTAAACAGAAATGTGTCCCTTTGCAAAATCAAACACTGACAAATAAGAGAGCACGACACTGTCTGATTTCTAGAGCTGATATAGGGCAATTTGTTCAGCAGAGTGATGTAAGCTTCGTTATGATTGCATCATCCATGACTTCTAGGAATAACATGATGCAATTCAGATCATGTATGATGCAATACCAGCTTCAGATTGCATCATTCATTGTTTTGCCTAAAAAGCAAGTACTGTCCAAACCCAGTCATAGATTTATTCATAGATCCAGTCAAAGATGTATTTTAGTCATTTCTGGTTTAAATTGAGATCCTTTCCCTTTATAACTCACTTATCCTCCGCCATTCCCAAGTCAAGGGTCGTATATACTGACCCAATAGCATATCTTGAAAACTAGAGCCAATCAACAATTTTAAGCATCATTTTCGTTCTCAGTGACCCAGAATTAGTAAAGTTGGACTACATTTATTTCAGAAGCATTTTGGCTGTAGAGCAGTGTTTCCTGCTGTCACAAAGAAGCTCTGAGTATCTATGTTTTACAGCACATCTTTTAAAGATCCTTTAAATCAACAAAAGCAGCAAAGAGTCCTGTGGCACCTTTAGACTAACAGAAGTTTTGGAGCATGAGCTTTCATGGGTGAATACCCACTTCATCGGATGCATGTCATGTGCCACAAGACTCTTTGCTGCTTTTACAGATCCAGACTAACATGGCTACCCCTCTGATACTTTAAATCAACAGGTATGTTGCAACATAATATGGAGTATGTGCAGGTAAATCAGCTCTTTACCAACCTGACTACTAGCTATGCCTTTGGCAGGCTTTGCTGCCTAAGCTTTTCCAAAAAAGATCCTGTCCTAGAACTTTCAAGTGAGCCATAATCTCTGTCACCTGATACTGGAGAGTTTATTCCCCACTGCTCGGTTGCAATGATTTGCTCTTACTCAGCAATACCCTAATCACTAACCAGAAGTGGTTTTTACACCACCTGTTATAGGGCTAGAAGAGGGGGTGGCTTTCCAAATGCTGCTAGGGCTTTCTCCCACCCAGACAGAGAGATCACTCACAGCCTGTGAATCAGATACAATTACACATAATGCTCAGTGCTTACTACAATTGTAATAGGGTCAATAATATTTATCTTGTTCTAACTACATCTCTATTTATATCCTGTTGCACCCAACTGAAAGTTGCTAGGTCTGCCTAAAATCAGCAGCTACCCATTACTTTAGGTGTGAATTTCCACTATCAGCTGGAGATGTTTTCTTACAAACAGCTGCTATTAACCTAATCATAGGCATATTCCAGTCATTCTGAAGGTAACGTTGTAGGAAGCATCAGAGCTCAATTTCTTATTTATTTTTTAAGGGGAGGAAAAAAGGTTGTGCAGCCCCAGAGAGAAGTGTTAGTTATTCAAGCCAAGCAGGAAAGAAACAGGATCCTGATGGTGAATTTCTACAAACTAGTCCAACTGAAAATCCTACAAGAATGTTAGTATTATGTTTTTTCATGTAGGGGCTAGAATACATTCTACAATGATGGATGCATTCAAAATGCCTCAGACTGACAGATCACAGGTTAATGGGCTTAGTATTTTTAATTTACATGCTATACATTTTAAATATAATGATTTTATTGATGATGCATTTGAAAGTAGAACAATTCCACTTTGCAGGGAGAGAAATCTCTCTTTAGGTAGCTAGCCATGTCCTCATCACATTAAAGGCAAATAAAAGGTAACATTTTCAAAAGCCTCTCAGTCACTTAGGCGCATAACTGCTGTGATTTTTACATTACGGCTCAGATTTTCAGAAATGTTCAACTATGGTCTAACTCTGATCCCTCTGAATAATCTCACCCTTAAGATTAACTATAATACCAAATCATAATCACCCTAATACTAAATACCTTGCCCTCACTTACCATTTTTCATTTGAGATAAATCTCAAAGCACTTTACAAAGGAGGTCAATATCATTATCCCTATTTTACAGATGGGGAAAGTGAGGCACAGGGAGGGAAGTGACTGGTCCAAGGTCACCTAGGAGGCCAGTAACAGAGCTGAGAATAGAACCCAGGTCTCCTGAGTCCAGTGCTCTATCCATTGGGCCTTCATTGTCTGAGTTTGACCTGTTATTGAATGCACCTTATTAAGATTTGAGATTAGCAAATATATTTACATTGTACCCAAATTGTGAACATTAATGTTAACCTAATATATCCCATACAAGGCTGGTGCTAGGGGTAGACTACATAAACATCCATCCAAGATGCCTCATTTTTAGGGGCTTCTACTTCTGCACCCTTCCCCACCACCTGGGACAACTTTGAGAGGAGGCTACTGCTTTAAGCATGTTCCTCCCTTCCCAGTGCAGCAGCGGCAGTTGAAGCCTGCAAGTAGGCTGGTGCAGTGTCCCCTCCTCACCAGCTGGGATTGTTTTGAGGTATGTGCTTTCCCCTCTAGCGGCACCCCCCACTCCATACCACTGGGTAGCATCAGATTAGTGTGCCGTTAGTGCTGACCATGACCATCTTCATGTGCATGTTGATCCCAAAAGGCCACTAACCTTCATTATTAGAGTCATGCCTCATAGTTAATATAACTTTTCCCTTGACTAAGTGGGGCCATGTGATCATGATAGAGGTTCAGTTTGCTTTGCCTGCTGCATGAGTCAGCAAGTGCCACAACTAATGGGGGTGTGAAAGCTCTCATTTTCCCACTAAGCCTAGCTGGCTTACCCCTGCCTCCCCCATAACTAAGGCAAAGACCAAAAGCCTGGCCCAGCCCTGCTGATTAGCTGCTGCCGTGCAGAATAAGCCATGCATTTGGATGTACTCTCAGAACATCTGTTCCCCAAACCAGTAGAGACCAGGTAGTTATGGAGATGACACAGTTGATCCTTGGGAAAAAGGAATCAGTTCCTTTTTCTTCTTCTCATAACACCTACCCTAGTTGGGCACAAATTTGGATCCCAGTCTTGCACAACAGCTTGCATGGAATTCCTTGTGCAAGCAGGATCTTACTGAAAAGCTGGAGAAGAAAGGGTTCTGGTGGGATTGAAAGAAAGGCTGGAATTCACTTCCACGGACAGCTGTAGAGTGAAATGCATCAGCTGGGTTATAAAGAGGATTGGACAACGGAAAGCTTTAATGGGCCTGATTGTGATGGATGATGAGGAGCAACTGAATATCTTGATGCTAATGGGAGTTGTGGTTCCTCAATGGCATTCAAGGTAAGGTTTAATACTTGTAAGCTTGCTTGCTAAAATAAGAGGGAATCAGTCTCATATTTCAGGGCATAAGTTGGTCAGGAAATACGGTTTTTCCAAGGACACAGTTATGAGTATTTGGCAGGGTGCTTTGCTGGGAGTAGGCATGATAGATTTTTGTCTTCCTTTGAAAAACCAGGTACTGGCTTTGTGTTAGGAAGGGAAGAGAGGCACTGCAGATCCACGGTTAGGTAACAACAGCCTGGTTTAGTTAGAGATACCTCAAGAGAGGAGAGATTCCCAGCCTGGCTCATGACTGTCTATACAATCACAGAACCAGAGTGGCACATAGAATGGTCACAGAGGGTTCTAGCTCCAAGAGATTAGACGCTCCAAACAGTATAAAATGATAGATCAGTACTTGCAGGCCTCAGTTGAAGGAAAGATACTGATCAATGCTTTGATCCAATATAGTGAATACTGCATGGTAGTTACTGCACTCATTTACACTGATGTAAGTATGAAGTAACTTCTTTTATTCCAATAGCTTTATTCCTGATTTACACCAGTGTGACTAATAGTAGAATTTAACCCTATAGGCCTAAAAACCCCTGGCCTAGGCATCTGCAGTCACTACATAATATAAAAATAAAATTCCTTTGGAGAATTCAGAGCTTCAAGATAAGTGTTAGATGGCAAATCTCATAGGATGAAAGTTCTTCCCCAGAGCAAAGCCTGAGCTAACAGCAGAGGTAGGGAGAATCAAATTTTCCTGTCAGATGTGGAGTCAAGCAATGGGACAGATACACCCTCTGGTTTTGGCCAGTGTGGAATGTAGCCCCACTGGCCACATGCCCATCATGTGCCCTATGCTACCCCACTACCTCTCCCTGTGGGTCACCAGGGCATCCTGCCTGGCAACCCGCTCCACAGCATGTGAGGGATGTCAGATGTGGAGTCGTTGTGGAGCCTGTCATGAGGAAACCATGCAGTTGCTGCTGCAATTCCAGCCTTGTGCACCCTTGAGGATGTATAGGGAGAAGGATCAGGACTATAATGTTTACAAACAGGGCTAAATAAATATCCTGGGTAATTTCATTGAAATCATTGCAGCTACACCAAGGATGCATTTGGTCCATTGTGGAGGGTTTTAAACTCACACAGAAGAAACATTTAAGGGTTTTTTTCTCCTTCCCTTCGTGTGTTTATGTGCTGTCTCAAATTCAGTATGTTCAGGATGTGACCAAGACAAATGTGGCTGTGGACAATGTAGATTTACATGTACAACCACCTTAGGGAATACGCCAGTGTTTCTGCAACACTTAGGAGCTATTAGTTCTCCAGATCCGTCTTCATTAACAACCCTGAGAACAGTAGGTCTTACTGAATCACTCTGAGGAAGTGAGGCAGCAATGTATGTGTGCCATTGTCAGTAAGGGCTGAAATACTATTTTATGTATGCAAGGGAGGACTCCTCCACAGAAATGTTTAAGGCTGGAGTCAAGTGGGATGGCTTTTAATGTGCTTTCTGGTGACTTAAAATAGAGCTTCTTTAAGAACCAAATCAGAATGGAATTTCTTCATGGCTTAGCCTCACAGACCAAAGGAGCCTGGCCCTGATTAAGAACCAATAAGTCTGACAAAGAGCTTTATAGAGTGAATGCAGACATTAGGTTGGCTGGCTTCTTACCCTGTCAGCCTTCCCATCTTGCCTGCTATAGGCTCTTTGGAAGCATATTTTACTATATTGCCTGGGACTGAGAGTTACAGTGTAAAACCAAAGCCTGAAAGGACCTTTACAGACAGTGACGATGCTGGTAGCTTGGAGGTGTGTGTGCAGGGGGGAGGGGGGAATTCACAACGTTTCTGAAAAGTTCAGATAAGCCTAAGGGCTTGGCTACACTGGCACTTTACAGCGCTGCAACTTTCGCGCTCAGGGGTGTGAAAAAATACCCCCTTGAGCACTGCAAGATACAGCTGCCCCTTGCTGGCAAACTGCCTGAGCTGACCCAGTGAGCAGTTTCTGGGAGGACGCAAATCTACAGAAATAGAAATTCTGTCTGAATAGATTATTTTAGGTGTAATCAGTTTGGCAATCCTTCTTCCTTATTTAGGGCCTGATCCTAGAGCTTTTATATGAGAAGTTACTTTGACTCCAGTGTGAGACTGTTCATTTGAGCAGTAAAGGGCAGGAAATCTAATGTGAACAATCAACAGTGGTGTTGCCAACTTGGTCCCAGGCTATTTTGTTGTGGATCCTTTTTCCCCTTCTTGCAATGATCTGTTCAGCTAGTACTTCATAGTTTCTACAGTAACATGTGAATGATATTAACAGTGTCATCAGAGTGGTGTAAAAGGTTATAAATGCTCTGGTGATAAATGTCGGGGTTGCCTCTCTTCTAAAGATTTATCTGCATTGAATCTGATTTGTTGTCTTATATATTATTTGTCATTTTCCTACTCCCCCCTTAAACAGGCAGAGGTTAGTTCTCATGCTGTTGCTTGGACAGCATAGAGGTCACCAAATGTGTTATGCACTTCCATGATCTGTTCTAAGCCAAATTTGGTGCATTTCAGGATAGGATGCCTGTGAAAAACCAGTATCTGTTGATGCTGTCCAGCCATCAGGTTTTATGTCTCCCAAGGGCGGGCTTTTCCATCCTACATTCATTGGGTCAAAGTTGAAAATAATTCTCACAGGGAAATTGGTAGGCATTTCGAACAGATAACCATGCTACTTCAGCATTGGGCTACCATTTGAGAGAGTGGGGCCTGTTTAGTTAGAAAAAGGATATCTCCGTTTGGTTTGAATTTGTACCATTTAATGCTCACGACCCTTCAGAGATGCTTCATCTTATGCAAACAGAGGCCTGACTTTATTATAATGTAAGATTATGTGCCTCAGACATCATAGATGGTACCACAAGCAAATAACCTGTTCTCATAGTACCTTCTAACTGAAGTTTTCAAAGCACTTTACAAACTTTAATAATTTAGCCTGACCATCCTATGCATGACAGCTTATTATTATTATCCTCATTTTACAGATGGGTAAACTGAACCCTAAAGTTGATATGACTTGCCCCAGGTCTCACATACAGCCTGTGGTAGAAGCAAGAACAGAACCCGATCTTCTGACTGAAGATCATGTGCTTTAATGACAGTAAAAGCCTTCTTTGAGGCAGTGTGGCCTAGTGAATAGAGCACTGGACTGGGACTCAGGAGGGGTTTATCCCCAGCTCTGCCAGTGGCTGCAGGGTGATCTTGGACAAGTCAATTCACTTCTCTATTCCTCAATGTCCCCATCTGTAAAATGTAGATAATGATGCTTGCTTCCTTTGTAACATGCTTTGAGCAGTACTAATGAAAAGTGCTGTGTAAGAGTTAAGTATTATTCCTTTAGAGATAAGTCCTGACCCTACAAGCCCTGTGTGTACGGCACTATCTTGATTTTCAGTGATATTTACATGTGAAGACGATTTGAAGGACCCAGTCCTAAGGATAATAGGTTAATATGTAGGTATTAATTAGATGATAGTAGCAGGGTGAGAGACTGCATGGTGAGAGAAGCATAGTAGTAAGTGGAGAACACTATTAGCAAGAGGATTAATCTCTCAATTATTATTCATGTATGTAGCACCCAATGCAAGTGCTTTACAGACAGAGTAATTCACAGTCTAAATTGACATTATACAGACAGGGAGTGAGGAAGGAGGCAAACAACAAGCGAAGGGGAAGGGTACAGAGAATAGGTTGTAGGGCTGCTTGGTAGTGCCACATGCTTCAGAATTGTTTCTTCAGTATTACCCCCGGCCAAGAAATTTTCCTTCTTGCTTTATTTAGTGGAGTTCATAAACCAGACCAACATCCGAGATCTGCTTCCTCCCTCCCTTCCATGTTTCAGTATCAATTTACGCATGCAACAATTAAGATCTAGTAGAATAAAGGCTGGGATATAGAGCCCATGGAGGAAATCAGTAGTCTTCACTCAGACCAAACTCCTGCTGAAGTCAGAGTAACAACACCTTACACAGTTGCAAAAGGCTAGATGACAGACAAGGAGAAAACCCCACCAGGTGCATATCTAACAGCTCAACTCCCAGTAGGTTCTAGCTCAACAAGCCAGGGCAACAGGAAGGGCCATGATACGTTTATCAATATAACTTTGCTTTCAGCTCCTAACAGTTACTATTCTGACACAAATCCTTGTTGGCTTTTTGTGGTATCATTTTGTCTGGGAACAGAGGGATTGTGTGTGTGATTGGGCATGTATGTGAATAAAAGACCTGAGATGCAGCTTCTCTTAAGGAGAAATGCTCAGGAATTTCTCTCTTACCCACACTCTTCCTAAACTCCGGTAATAAAAGTTCCTCCAGGCTCCTCCTTCCTTGTAAATCATTCCCAGCCTGGTGCAGCCAGGCCAGGCAAGTGTTAACTTCCCCTGCAATGCTGCATCCCAGCTCATGGTGGCGCTGCCCTCCTCATCAACCTCCACCTTCCCATTCACTCTAAACACCGCTGGGCCAGAATTGCAGGGAAAAGCTGGAGGTTCAGACCAGACTTGTTGATCTCCATTAAGAGACAGCACAAGGAAAGAGAGGCGCTTTCCTTTGTATCTTCAAAACGAGAAAATGTGGCTCCATCTTGGAATGTAGACGGGGGCGGAGGGAGAGAGCCTCATCCAAGTGCAGGCCTTGGGAAGCTGCTTGCAAAAGGATCCTGGGAATAATCTGCAGCTTTCCGGCGTCTGTGGACCCATTTGCCTTGCTTCCCTTCCCCAGCCCTCCCAGCACTGGGGTTCTTGGACATACTGGAATATTACTGTGATCTCTCTGCCCAAGGCTTCCAAGGAGCCAGTGCAAGCGGCCTCAGCTTGCTGATCGCTTTCTGGCTGATGCAGGATGTAGCCACCCGTTGGGTTCCCTGTTGTCCGCCGACTGCCCAGCTTTGATCCTTGGCGAAGAAGGTAGGTAGCCCAGCTCGCCTGGGAAAAGGGGGAAGCAGGTTTAGGAGCGTTTGCCGGAGTTTGTGGCTCTAGCCAGGGTCACGTTCAAGGAGCAGACCCGGCTGCTGTTTAAAGACACAGTCGGTCTTTGATTGATTGATTGATTGCCGGGATCCCTGCACTGGCTATGAGAGGCGAAAGAGCGCGCCCGTGAACCCTTGAAATCTTATAGGGCTGGAAGGCAGGGCACGGAGGACAGTGTGAACTGCTTCCCATCTGTAGTGGGTTTATTTTAATGCTGTCTTGTGTAAGCAACAGTGCCAGGGGACGTTGCAAGGCAGCTGCTTTCGTAATAAGCGTGTGCTGGGTTTATTATTGTTTACTGACCCTCCGTTGATTTATGTTGGATGGAAGGGAGGGAATGGGGGAAGAGTCTCCCAAATGTGAAATGCGTTGTTCAAAGTGACTGGCAATCAATCCATCTCTCCCCCACCCCCTTTCCCCCATCCTATCTCCTCCGGGAGATTCACAGGCGGAGAGTTATAAACAGCATCTGCAGCTGAGCAAGAGGACGAGCCACGCAGGCAGCCCGTAGCTGGGAACAGTGTTCCCCTTGACCCTACGTGCATAATCTACTCCCTACATCTTGGGGGGCGTGGGAGGAGAGCGCCCCCCCTTTATGGCAAGAAGCCCTGTCTCCTCCAGAGCCGCCCCCCTCGTTTGGAAGAGCTTTCAGCACCCGCTATACAATGCATGCTCCGATCTACAGTAGCTGCTCCCGTCCCCAGACTTTCTTCATGCCGAGGACTGTGCATTTCAGGCAGGATGCGTAATTACGTGTCATCACGTAAATCCTTAGCTGCAGCCTATATCCCTGACGCTTTTGGGTTAAATTTATAACCAGGTAACAGATGAGGAGTATAGGACCGGACTGGAGGCTTGCAGGTTTCTGCGAACAGTCCGGGAGGATTGGGCTGAGCGCCACGCAAGGTTGTGGATATTATTTTTTTTTTAAGTTCACAGTTCCTTAATCTGGGTTTAACAAAAGAAAACTGGAGGATCTAGGGGGAGGGGGAGAAGCAATCGGAAAGCAAAGAAAAAACATAGATCCTGGCATGATTTTAGAGCTAAGTAAATATCCCTAGCTTCCAGCGTGGCTGTCTCGGGGCCATGTCACCCCAGGAGTGCGTGCTGGGTGCACGGTGCGGGAGAACTGTGTGTGTCCCCCCATGGGTTAGTGTCTGTGTGGCCAGAACTCTCCTAGAGCCTAGAATAATGGTCCTGGCTTCCGCAAGTCTGGCTAAAGCCCATGGGAGCTGGGTGGGGGGAGGGGGGATTGCCCCGATCTGTGTTTCTCATTCCTCGTAGCCCTGCACAAACCAAGGCAGAGCCGCGTTCAGCGCCTTCCCTTCGCCTGGAGCCCCTCTGCCAGGCTGGCTGGAGCCCTGGGAAAGGCGCGTGTTACCCCGCGAGTCTCGCCCCGGGGCGGGCCCCAGCTCCTGGTGCCTCCTGCCCCTGGGACCGCCTTCCCCGGGTGCACGGCGGCTTTCCCCCGGCCTCCCCCGAGCGGGCCGGTTTCAGCACCACGAGGCCGAACAGCGGCCAGTGCTTGCCCACAACCGCGGCCCCTGGAGCTCTTGGCCGCTCCGATTGACGCCCGGAGCCGGCGGGCAGGGGGAATGACCCATGCGGCTTTGGCTTCTCTCTTGCAGCTCTTCGGCATGGAGGGGAAGGAGAACAGGTGAAGCCCGCCGGCTCGGAAGCGTGAGCGCCCGGCCCCGCGGAGCCTTCCCGAGGCAGCGATGCCCGCGGGCATGAACAAGCATGGATCTCGGTCGTCTACCTCTTTGCCTCCCGACCCCATGGAGATCGTTCGGAGCAAGGCCTGCTCCCGGAGGGTCAAGCTCAACGTGGGGGGGCTGGCGCATGAAGTTCTCTGGCGAACCCTGGACAGGCTGCCCCGGACCAGGCTGGGCAAACTGAGAGACTGCAACACGCACGAGTCCCTCGTGGAGATATGTGACGACTATAACCTGGAGGAGAACGAGTATTTCTTTGACCGGCACCCCGGGGCATTCACGTCCATCTTGAACTTCTACCGCACGGGCAAGCTGCACATGATGGAGGAGATGTGCGCCTTGTCCTTCAGCCAAGAACTGGACTACTGGGGGATCGACGAGATCTACCTGGAGTCCTGCTGCCAGGCCAGGTACCACCAGAAGAAAGAGCAGATGAACGAGGAGCTGAAGAGAGAAGCCGAGACGCTGAGGGAAAGGGAAGGGGAGGAATTTGATAACACCTGCTGCGCCGACAAGAGGAAAAAACTCTGGGATCTTCTAGAGAAACCCAACTCTTCAGTTGCTGCCAAGGTAACTTCTCAAATCCCTGCTCACTGTTTGTCATCCATAAGTATTGCCCGTGGGGGGCTGAAACGGGTTCCTGACAGTCAACTGTCATAAGCAAACCGAGGGGACACAGCTTAGATGTATGTGCCTTTAAAGATTTGTACTGGTGCCCGTCACACCAAAGTTTGAGCGTCTTCCATGTAACATTCATTAACAATAGCCAAGTCCCTAGTGGACTTCATGGAATCTCTGGCTCTTCTGCTTTTCTGGATAAGGTGTTGGGGTTTTGTTGGGGGGGGGTCTGGAAGAGTGGGAGGGCCTCCCACACAGTTCTACCCTGCTCATGCAAAACAGGGCAAGATTTTCTATTAATTATTGTCATCTGTGGGTAGAGGAAAGAGTTGAGGAAAGAAAAATAAACATCAGAAGCCATCCAGTCCCCAGAGGCCAGTTGGACCAGCTGCACAATTACAGTGAGAAGTGTAACTTCATTAGTTTCTCTAAAGCATGGGCTGCTTTACTGTAGGTTTGGCAAGGTCTCTGAGGAGCAGTTAGGGTTTATTCACTGCTTGTCCTATGTCTTGTTTTGATGCACTGTCACAGTAAATGTCCAATCTTGGTCCAAAACTGTAATGATCTATACAGAGTTTCCTATGAGTTTTACTATCTTGAATTGAACTAGTAAAAATCTAATAGTATGTATCACTCAGTATAGGGTTATTCAGAATCATTTCTAACAAGCTAGTGTTAAGCAATGATGGCTGTACTAATACATGCTGCCTTTCAAGGCTTATCTTAACTTTTCAGGGTAAAATGCAAATGCCCCAAGGAAGTACCAGGCACTTTTAGTCCTCAGTTTTACTGAGGGCAATGTTTTAAATCTGTTTCTTACCTGCTTCTAGCAGATTTTAATTTTCCCCCTCTATACAATGCTGTGAAATTCCTTGGCTGTTAATGATTGATTGATGTGTTGCTTGGTTTGAAGTTGTTACACTTGGATCCAGCAGTTCTATTTTAATATTATTTTAAAAGAACATCATAGTTGTGAGAAATTAGTGTCATAGTTGACAGCTAATTAGCTGCTCCGTATTAGAGAATGTCCTGGCAGCTGCACATTTTCATTAGTGATGAAGCATCTGCAAACAAACATGACTATTCTGTAACTGTGGAGATAAAAATAAAGGTTAAAAGAGATGGAAATGCAGTATTAAGAACTGGAAAGTACAAGAGACTGAACATGAAAGGATTGAAAACTTGACATTTCTGGGACCAGTGTTCCTGCAATACTGCTGCATACCAAAATGAAAGGAGAGCTATTTTTCTCAGTGTTATCTGCTTGATTTACATTTCTACATGCAAATTGGATCTTTGTCCCTGTAGCATGTGGATTATGTTTTGTTTTGTTTGTTTTTGATTTTGAAAAATGGGTTTGTTTCTATTGCAGCATTGCCAATATGAACAAAAGTGTCTTTAAAGTTCTGGGAAGATAGTTTGAGGAGAGTGTGTGTGGGATAATGATTTATTCTGGCAGGGAAAAGGAAAGGTGTGTTGCTTTGATGAATTGGTTATTGCTTTTTTAATGACAGACGGAGACACAGAATGTCTTTTTTATTTCAAACGGCACAGATGACACTGCTGAAGATGTTAATAATTTATAGGCATATTTTGGCACAGCTATGGAATCCTGAAACACAGGCCCTGGGCTTAGCTGTTCGTGGCACTGACTCAAAATCCATTAGGGACTGTTGAAGTTCACGATTTATTGTATATGAGCAGGGGGTCACTCTTGCCAAATAAGTGTCTTTTGTGATTTATAAGTGAAATACACTCTAGGTTTATCTCTGAGAAAATTCTCAGAGTAAGTGCATTCAGCACTGCAGGCTTTGGACTAATCTAGAGTGAACTGCAAATGCATTATTGCCCTTCCCATGTTAAGCTACCCCTCTTATGTTTCATGCTTATAATTGATGTGGTGCTGTAATTTGTCTGGGAACTGCTGGAATATTTGAAGACAAATGATTAGAATCTGTATTTTAACTGTAGCAAGGGAAAGAGGTATGATTAATGATTCGATTAAGCAGAAAAAGGCCACTAGGCCTAGTGAAACCTTTGCCTCCTTGCATGTGGATACTTCTCCACTCACTCCCAGTCGCTACTCTTGGGTTTGTACACCGTGGACTCTTTGCTTGGATAACCTTCCTTGAGACCTCATCCACCTACTGTATTTATTGGGCCCAATCCTGACACAGGCCTGACTGAAGTCACTGGGAAGCTGGCCACAGAAAGGACAGAGTAAGGATTTGGGGGTCTGACCCGTTATTATCAGAATCAAACAGTTGTGCCCAGTTATCATGACTTTAAGATTGAATTCTCTGAATCTGGACTCCCTGCTTCACCTCATCTAGCTATTGCATACATGTAAGTCCTTCTAGTAGAAGTAGACGACCTCCAAGTAATTCTTCTGCTAGCTTAACCCTCCTTCACATTGCCTCTTAAAATGAGACTATTTCTGCTTTTGCCAGCATAGTACCTCCTCCGGGGCATTCAAACCTTTCCTATGGAAAGGGGACCTAGTAATCTATTCCAGTAGTTGTCACCAAAGTGTCCTTCAGCTGGTGCAAACCAGCATTTCCTGTCTCATCCCTCTTCCCCACACACCTCCCCAGTTTACAGTTGGGCTAGACTGAAATACTTCGACAACCTCTTTCTAGTTCTCTCCTCTCAACCCCAAATCTCGTCCTGAGTCAGTAGAATTCCCATCTGTGCTATTTACTCTTTCCTGTCTCTGGATTTGTTGCTGCCCAGTAGAAGATTCTTTCCAGTTAAATATGTCACATATATAAGCTGGCTGCAGTTTCCTACTTAAGCAATTTTTAAAATAATTCAAGAAACTATTGTACTTTCTGCACCCGAGCCTTTGTATAAGCCAGTACTGGACTTCAACAAAACATTAACCTTCCTCCTCCCCTCTGCATGCTTTGCCTTTGTCAGCTCTGCCCCATCTCTCAGTTAGATGATAAGGAACAAGTCCTAATCGGATTAAGTTTTTCAAGGTGGGCTCCCTAACTAAATCTCTCCTCATTGTTTCTATTCTAATACTTTCTCTACAACATGTAACCTAACAAATCCAGAATAACTTTCTGCAGTATATCTGATAAACATGTTGGGCCTAGTTTTGCTCTGGTCCCAACACCATTAAAGGAAGAGGTAGGTATATCAGGGCAGAAGTGGGCTCTTTAATTTATATAAAAAAAAAAAGAGAGAGAGAGAGACTGCATGAATGAACTAAAAATAAACATATTAAATTAACATCTCCTCTGGGTTTCTCCATACATGTTGTTGAATCTTTGATTGGCTTTTACGCTGTAACCTCCTCAGGGCAAGGAATGTCTTATTTGTCTTGTACAGTGCTGAGCATATTAGTGCCTAAATAAAATAGGAATAATATTGTTAGATTTGCTAATATCCTGTCCCCTGAGAGCCTCCAAATATCGGAGCTGGTATCCGAGAACTTCTCAAAACAGCAGTTTATGTCTCACTAATTGTTGATGCCATTTTCTTTAAGACTTGAGAAAAGTGTATTACCTTTTCTTAACACGTTGTTTGCCTCAAGAAGGGCCGTTCCACCCCACCCCTATCCGCCAAGCACTCAGGCCCAATAAAGATGGGTGTGTTAGAGATACATATTATAAATACTGTCCATTTCCACTCTTCCATGCACATTACACTCCTCCTCACAATACTGTAATACAATTGCAGCATTGGGCCCCGGTCCTACAAAGAACTACGCAGGTATTTAACTTTATATGCATGAGTAGTTTTACTGAGCTCAGTTTAGTCCAGCTGTGTTCAAAGCGACTATTCACATGCATAAAGTTAAGCCTGTTCATAAGTGTTTGCAGGGTCAGAGCCTTAGACTACTCTCCATTCCTGTAACAAACCTGTCTAACAAAGTCTTCTATTTTTTCTTTATCTCTTGCCCCTAATTCCTACTGGTTCCTTTAATGGATCAGTTTCTCCTGACTGTTGTGACTATACTTGCAGAATCCTTTACTGTTAGCTGAAATAGTCACTGTAATTTTAGTCAATGTTTCCTTCTGCTCCTCTGCTTATCCTTGTAGCTTACATCAGTTTATTTTTATGGATCTCTCAATGCTCCTTACCAGTTTGTCTATATTTTTTAAAAGCCTTCTACTTATACAGTGGACCACCCACTATATCCCTGCTTAACCACATTGGCCTCTGCTGCCCTTGCTTCTGTTTTGGATTTAACCTGGATGAAACTGAGTTGCAGATTCTTTTTTAAGTAGCTCTTTTTCTAACGGGGCTAAAGATTGGTTTCACTTGCAATTCCCTAAAAGCAGCCTTCTAATAGTCAGATGGGAATATTGCTTTTCCAGGACTTGAGCCTCATGAGTATGTCAGATATTGGCATCCTTCGAGTCTGGCAGTTCCCTGGTGTTGAGGTCTCTGGGATTAAATCTCAGCCGATCCATTCACTCACTCAGTGACTTCTGCCCAATATTCATTCTCTTAGGGTCTCAGTCTGCCAAGCCATAAAACTGTCTAGATACTAGGACTTCCCTGGAAACCAGAGACTGCATTTGGTCCAAGCTTGACTGTATAAATAAATTACAAAACAAACCAGCTAAAGTTTAAGTAGCATACATGGCTCGTTTTACTAGTGATCACGACCTGAAATCCTCTAACCATCTAGACCTTTCAAACAACTCTATAAGAAACAGTCTTCCTGCCTCTTAAGAAAAAAGTTCTTCTTTTAGTTTTCACAAATTCATACCATGATCAATATCAGAACAATTAGTATTCCACTGGAAAAAATATAAACCTCTGATCTTCTTATAGACTTTCCTGCATGACCTGATTTTATTTTATTTTATTTTTTTAATTGCCCTGCAGGCCTAGAGCACCATGTCAAAATCACCCACATCCCCCTGCCTGTAAAGCTGCTCTGCATATTGTCATATTAATTCTTCTCCTATGCTGCCCTCTCCTTTTGCTTTATTAGGAGTATAAATCTCTCCATTCTGGTGTGCTAAATTTCCATGTATTTCCCTGTTTCAACCATATTTCTGCTGTTGCAATAATATCAGATTTATCCTTGAAAACATGCAGCTCCAATTCAGTAATCATATTATGCCTGCCTCTAGAATTTGTACAGCAGCTTTTTCCTCTCATCTGCCCATTTCTCTATGCTGTTAATCTCAAGATGCCTTACGTTGGGATTAATGAGGTTCCTCCATAAATTCTCTTCTTTCCTTATGACTATTATAACAAAAATAAAAAAATCCATCTGAGATGCTACTTCTGTAAGATTCTGCTTTTACACACACGGGTTATAAATGTCTTCAAATTCCCATACGACATCCTTTCTCATTCATCTCTAAAAAGCAACAAGGAGTCCTGTGGCACCTGATAAACTAACAGAAGTATTGGAGCATAAACTTTCGTGGGTGAATACCCACTTGACGAAGCAGCTAGCAGTATATCAGACTCTCCCCTTCCCACTTCCATCATTTATCTCCTATCTCTTAGCCAGGTTGCCAGGTGATATGCTTGCTCATTCCATTAAAGCAAGGCTGTCTACGTTTTGCTCAGCTGTAGGCTCGTAGGCGTGGTTTACCTTCTTCGTTTGTCCAACATGGCTACTGCTTTGGTTCCCCTCCTCTATGTAGGTTAATTTAGCTCTTCATCAAACCCAAGTAAACTCCTCCCCTTCCAAGGTAAACAGAAATCTAGTATCAGTCCAAAGCCTCCACCCCTTGGTGCATGGATTCACCTCCTTTTTGGGCCATTGACAGTCTTGCCCACTGGGTTTCTTCCACTGCAATTTGGTGGAGATGCACAAGCAGCTGCCACCCTCTCCATGTCTCCTCCCAGTTGCTGGTTATTCTAGCCCCAAACATCACTCCTTCCTCGGGTACATTTGCAAGTCCTTCAGTTGTATCTCTAGGTCTCTTCCCAGGTTCTTCCTAAACCCCACTTAGATCCTTTTCCTGGGGAGAGCCAACAATATGCCCTGTTCACTTCAGTGTTCTCTGCTGCTTATATTCCACCCTCCCAGCCTCAGGAACCTTCCCAGAATGCCTTACTGTGCTGACAGTTCCCAGAGTTCCTCTGAACTACAATCCCCAGAATTGAGCTGGTCGGGTATTTTTCCATTAAACTTTTTGGGTTGAAAACTGCTGATTTTTGAAAAACAAAAGTGTTTATGAAACAAGGTCGGTGAATCTCCCAACTCAAAAATAAAAAGTTAGAAAAAAGGCTTAGAGTGGTCAAAATGTTTTTTTTTTTTTTTTTTGACGTTTGTTTGTGACAAAACATGTTTTTGGTTTGAAATCTAAGATGAAGGGGGGAATAAAGAAATGTTGAAATCCAAATGAAATGTTTCAGTCGATGCACACCAAAAATATTCTCTATCGCCTCACTAGCACCCTCTGTCTGGTCATGCATGCTATTAACTCAGTCTCTGTTCACATAAGCCACGTTTTTTTTCCTCAGGATAAGTGTGCAATTGCCTGTCTAATTTGGTTGTGAAATGACTGCAGTTGCACATGAAAATACATCTGATTAGTTATTTGTACGTGAAACTACCTGATGTGCATATGTAACTGTACCTGCAGATGAGATGTGCTGCTAGCTGCACTTCTCTTCTGCTTTTGCTCCATAGCTTCCTCACTAGTGTTCGTCAGTGCAATCTGAATCCTACATGTTTGCAGCCAACACTCATCTTGTTCCCAGGGAGCGTGGTTAGCTGTTAGAGCAGGGGAATGGAAAACAGGACTCCCTGGTTCTACTGCTTGCTGAACAAGTCACTTCTGGGTTCACATCTGGGATTGTGAAGCTTATTTGCTAATGCCAAGTTTCTAGATAATAGGTGCTACAGAAATGCAAAATATTCAGGGGTGAAAATTTCAAATCATGAAGGGCTGTTAGGCACCAACTCCCATTTGTGCCTTTGAAAATCTCTCCCATAAATGTTGTTTCATTCTCCACTGCACTAGGCTTTCTCCCTTCCTTATCCTCCTTCTCATTTGCCAAGTCACTGTTTGCTATATTTTACTCTGTCTCCTGTGCTTTCAACAGCCCCATTTAGAAACTCACTCAGCTAGTTCTCAGACTGTGGTTTCATTCCTTCAGCAGCAGGGAACCTCTCTAATTCATTGATCTTCCTGGAAATCTCCTGCCTGACCTTAGTGCCAGAGCCAGGTAGCCATGTTTTTAAAAATAGGGTCTTTATTTAAATGTACTTATTGTTATAAGCCAGTAATGTACTCAGTGCTGTGCAAGACACACATGCACCAAAGGTCTGTTTCCTGCTGTGAGGAGTTTACAGTCTCCTGTGGCAAGCCTGTCTTACACTCAGTGAGCCAAATTCAACCTTAGTGCAACTTTGGTGATTTCAGGGGGACTATGTCCCTTCCATCAGGGCTGTATTTGAACAAATAATTTGCATTTTGGCATATGTGAAAATGACTGCAGATTGAGCCAATCAGGAATTTTCCATTAGGACTATTTTCTGGCAGAAAATGCAGTTTCTGTTAAATAACCATTTTCTGTGAGAGAACCTCAATTTTGCAGATTTTTTTTTAATATATATTTTCCATGAGGAAAATGAAAGTTAAATATTTTGTTTTGGGTCAATTTGATTTGAATTAGAATGTTTTGTTTTGTTGAACAGATTTGAAATGTTCCATATAGGATAAGATAGAGAAATGCTGGTTAATGTTTTACTTATCAGTGCATTGCCTTATGGGAGTTACATTCTGTCCTATGGGCTGAGCCCCTGATCCTAGAGGAGGCTGAACTCCCTGCATTCCCATGATGTAATGCAGATTTCCTGCTGACCAAGTTCTGTGTGGTGCATCATTGAGTCATATGACACTCCAGCAAAGGAGTATGGCCCAGAAGGGAGAATGGAGGTCTCCAGTTCCTGAGCTACAGCTCCCACAAGGCAATGCACTGCCATGGAAAAATGCAGTTTAACATTGAACTGACTCGAACTAACCCCAAATGCTTCATTTTAACAAATGAAAACATTTTGATTTTGGGAATGTCAAAATATTTTCATCAAAAATGGCAACATGAAAACTTTTGACATTTCCAACTCAGAATTTATCAGAATTTCCATTCCATGAAAAATTTTCAATTTTTAATCCCAATTTGGGATAAAAATCTGTTCATGTCAAAATTTCCTGGGGCATAGAAATTCCAAATTTTGCTCAGCGCTAACTGCAGATGTTTATTACTGATTATTGTTCATGAGAAGAATTCTGGGCTAGATTTTTCAAATAATTTAGATGTGCAGTTATATTCATAGTTATGTGCATGCAACTGGAGTAAATACGAGTGCAAAGCAAATAATCGCATGCAGTGATTGCCAGTTCTGGTCAGCAGACCATGTGATTACTTGATTTGCACAGGCTTGTATTTGTAGCTGCATACTAAATGGGGTGTGCAATTGCACTCTTAAACTGTGTGGAAATCAGTTCCTTTCCATTAAAAACAACAACTTTAATTCATTTTATTTGCTGGGATAAATGTCTCCACCATTGTTTTTTAGGAATAAAACTTGGCACCTAATTATCAGCTCCTTCTATTGTCCATTCTTTTGATTCAGGGTTGCCTTTAGGTTTCTCCTAACTTGTAAAGCAGAATAATCCAATCCTACTTTCACAATTACAAGAGTATGCTATTTGTTATTACTAATGGCAAAATATTTATGTCAGTGAAAGTTCACAGCTGATCATTTAGTTCTTATAATAAACACAGTCAATACGATTTACTCTATGGAGGTACCTGGCAGTAGCAGAAGAGGCAAGTGTGGCCAATCAGTATGGTTAACATGTTAATATTAGTCCTGTCTAAAGAAGCTGGTATCTCTTGCTCCCACTAAATTTAATGGATAAAAATTGTATTCTGACAAAGGGAGACAGGAAACATACCTCTTTTAGCACAGGCAGACTACGTGATCTAATAGGTCATTTCTATTTCCAGTGTCTAGGTTTCTGGTATCTCTTAACTTTTCTACCCTGCACACAGCTCTGAGGTAGTGTCCAAACTCCCTCCTTCCCTGGGATTTCCCTTTATTGGTAACTCAGTACAACAACACAAACTTCAGCCTAATCTTCTTCCCCAAGCTTGGCTGTTCCTGTGGTTTCCCCCCAGGTTCTCCTGTGTCTTAATTTTCTCTGTCCCCTTGGAAACCTGCTGGAGCTTACTTGGATATATCTACCAGCATGACTCAGCAGTACTCATCCTGAATCTTGAGGCAGGGATTTAGCTCTGGAGCCTAGAGAAATCCTACATAAGAGCTAGACATTCCTATGCAGGGCCATTGAATTTTCTTCCCTAATACTTACACACACACACAATTCACATAGCTGGAGTAGAGTAATTTAGGTTGACTTACCATGGTACTGTAGACATAGCCATAGTAAATGCTAATATAGAAATAGTCAAAGCATGGTAGTTGCTTATGTCTCATGGTATCAGCCAAGGGTTCAAATGGTAAAACTTCCATTGAGTTTCACTGGAACGGTTCCTTTTTTCTATAATAATGTCTGTATTTATCAAGCAAAGCTCTGAAAGTGCTTTGAAAAGATTGAATGCTTATGCATTGTAACACAGATGTGGCATGCAATTATCTCATTTTATACATTTGTAAAGTGAAGCAAAAGATTAGGTGGCTTTCCAAAGGTCATATGGCAAATCAGTGGCAGAGTCAGGACAAGAAGCCAGGAATTTCTGCCACACAGTGCCTTGTTGTAACTACTAGACCACATTGCTCACGACGTGATTTTGTTGTTAGTATAGACAAGTGTTCCAGGTACCAAATCTTACCTAATCTGTGTTCTGCAGTAGTAAGACATTAGCTGATGTACCAAAGATGAAATTATAGTTTGCTGCCATCTCAATGTCCTTACTCTGGGGAGGCAGTTTAAGCCCATCTTTGTCTTTATGTAGCTATACCTAGTTTAAGGATTCCAGCCCTTATGGAGAAGTCTTGTAGAACTTAATAGGGAATGAAAGGTTGTATAGAAATTTAATAGTGTTGTACAGAAGTTACTCTAAAAGCCTGTGACATTTAATATAGAGCCAAATCCTTTCTATACTGATAGATTTTCAGAGCCATCCTATGGAATTCTATGATAGGGATACAATTATTGATTAAATCCTGTAGAATAGTTCAAAAATTTGGTGGAAATATTCTTATGTTCCATTAATTTCTACAAGACTTTTTTCCTGTAGCTCTTATCAAACACTGAAATCATTAACTTGTTCAAGGAAGGTGTTACATAGTTAAGGTAATTACACTTAACTAAGAACATTTTTATAACAGTAGCAAGCTGCTTTCCTTCCCTCCCCCTCTCCCATTCCTTTCTCCCAATACAGTAAAAAATTCAAGGGCACAGCTTTGTTTTATAATACAATCAATATATTTCCATATTATTTGACATTCAGATTCTACAGATAAAGCCTACCTATGATACTGTTGTTATCAAAAGACCTTTCCACTGAGTTGGTCTGTTCTAAGTGGGAATAATGTCCACCTGTATATAAGAGCATTTATTTTGATAAAACATCCTTCATATGAATTAGAAAGTTGCTCAACAGTTGTAGTGTGTGTGCTTGATAATCTGGTCATCCTGTATGCAGCCGATTTCATTCAGCAGTCTGTGAAGTTGCATCCAGTCACACAAAGGTTGACATTGATTCCTCTTCCCAGCCAGAACTGATACAGAGAGTGTAGGAAAATTAATATTACCATTGGAGATGTAAGAGCTGGTTGGTTGATTAATTGTGACTAATATTTGTTGTAAATTAACTCTTTTTTTCCCATTCACAAACTGTCACTATTTTCTCTGTCATCCCTCATCTTCTAACAAATTGGATTTCTAAGTGTCATTTGTGTTATGTAAATAGAATAAATGCCAAAAATACTTTCTGACTGGCGATGATTAGTGAAACCGTTTCAAAGGCACAACACTAAAATAAATATATGTGTCTATAATTAAGAAACCTTGAGGGTACATTTTTTAAACTAATCATTCTGCTAAAAGAGTAAGTTGAATAATTTATCAAAGATTTACCTAAGCCTTTCTACAAAGGCTTTTGAAGTACAGACATTAGATTATAGGACTAGCTTCAGAACTTCCACTGGAAATTTCATGACATGCGAAGTCTCATATACATGCTTGACTTTACTGACGACTGATTACAAAACTTCCAAACTTCATCATGGCTCTGCCCTGAGCGCAGTAGAGTCTAGGTTTCTGTGATGGCCAAGCTGGATTCCGGACATGTTCTCTCATTTCTTTGACATCATGTTTTTTCAAGACTTCTCATCATCTTAAGATCAAGGGAGCAATAACAATAAGCAAAAATCGAAGCAAGAATTTACGAATCTTCCACGTTCCTGGGGATTGTTTGTTTCTTGTAAATACAGTAGGCTAGATCCTCAGTTTGTGTAAATCAGCATAGCTCCACTGAGGTAACTGATTCACTAACATTTTTTTTAAATCAGTAATGGAAACTTAGAGAACTGGGTAATATTTGGGTTTAAAACGGCCATTTAACAATGGCAGTATATGTCCTGATTCAATGACATATGAAGTCAATGACAATCTATTATTTGGCCCCCATCCCCATATAATCGCCCAAATCCCTGGCTAGCACTCTAGTCACTGGAATATCCTTCCTCTCCAGTGATGCAGGATCCTACCCATGAGCATTCAAGAGGTAGGTTTGCCAGAAAAGAGAGCTCAGCATTTCTATAAAATTGCATGAGAATCCACCACCGACTCTGTATCTTCAGACCTCTCAAAATATCTAGATCCTACTGGGCATGCATGGGGTTTAAACGCAATGACTCATACTTTCTTTTTAATGTGCCTGTGTGTATCAAAGCATCCGGCCATTGCTTTGAGCACTTTTTCTCTGACTCTGTATGGTTTTTAACTTTACTGATGATTGTGCATTTAATAAGCGCTGTTTTCAACTTTGCAGAGTAGTTATATTCACTCACCTCAATGACAGAGAGCAAAATAACTCCCCTTGTATCTTGTCATATTCCATTCTTTGTATTCCTCAAAAACCTGAGAGAAAAGTAGCATGATAATTTGCCTTACATGGTTCTACATTCTATTATCAGAAGAGCCTGCAAACTACTGTGGAATAAAGAACTCCACGTTTTTGTTTGCTTGCTTTTTAAATTTTGTCTTAATTCTGTCTTTCATATCAAAAGTAAGAACTTTTTGGGGTACAAAAGTCTCTCTTCTCCTATCAGTGTGCCAGAGGTTTATTAATAATACATACTAATTGTACTGTGCACTTCTTAGTTTCTTTCATCAAAGGATCTTAAAGTGCTATAAATATATTAATTAAGTAAGCCTCACAACTGCCTGCTGATTTAGGTATCTGTTGTTATCCGTCTACATTTAAAAATGGCAATTCAGAGGAAATAGGAACTAGAAAAATCCTCTTCAGGATTCAGACAAACAATAGCAAACCTGGCCTAAAAAATCTAGTTGGTCCAGAATATTTTCTCCTATAATTTTGCAGTTATATTTCATTTAAAATTTGTCTGTCTAATCAGCCTATCACTGTACTCTCTAGGGGCCAATATGCTGGGATATGACTAAATTCAGACCCAAGCCCAAGATGGACTCTGTGTTTATATATTTTTCTAGACCTAGGGAATATTATCATTGCTGGCATGAGGAACATTGCAATTGGCAGCAGAACTGAATCTAGCAGCTTCTTGATTTAAAAGGAAAGAGGCTGGCAGTAGGGGGGTGGTGGTGTTGTTTTTTGTTAAGGATGCTCAACTCTGGAATTTACGATCCTTGCTCCAAAAGATTTGTTATCCTTTAGGGCACACTGCAAAGCTCATGTATGTGGGTTGGATGGATGGGTGTAGGGTTGTTGTTATCTTCACCAAGTATCATTTTGGGGTGGGCTAGTTCTCGAATAGACATTTTCTCCTGTATAGTTTAGATTTTCATGCTATTTTTTAAATCAGAAAACAACAGAATTAAAGAAACAAAAAATACCAAATACCAAATTGTCAGCAAGTGTCCTCAAATACCTCCCCCCTCACACACGTTGCCAGCTAACAGAATTAAATTTAGGCCATTCATATGGCTATTTTTAACCTCTAATCTTTCTCACATAAACTTCTGATTGATCTCTGCAGGTGCTGCAGCATTCAACTGCCAAGAACCCTGTCTGTAGTCTGTGGTACCTGTTACCCTTTTAAAGGAATGCTGACACAATTGCTGCTTTTGTAGACTATATCAAGTGCATGTCTGTCTGCTTTTGCAATAAGAACAGGAGTACTTGTGGCACCTTAGAGACTAACAAATTTATTTGAGCATAAGCTTTCGTGGGCTACAGCCCACTGCATTGGATGCATGTAGTAGAAAATACAGTAGGAAGGCGTGTGTGTGTATATATACACACAGAGAACATGAAACAATGGGTGTTACCATACACACTATAAGGAGAGTGATCAGTTAAGGTGAGCTATTATCAGCAGGAGAGAAAAAGAACTGTTTGTAGTGGTAATGAATATGGCCCATTTCCAGCAATTGACAAGGAGATATGAGGAACTGGGGGGAGGGTAGAATAAGCATGGATTCTGTTCCCCACTCTGCATGGAGAAATAGTCTTACTTTGTGTAATGGCCCACTAACACAGTTGCTACTCTGAAACCTGCTTTTGCAATGTATTAAGGCAGATTATACTGATGCCGCAGGAGAGGACTGAAATTCTGAGATCAGATCCTTGGGTGCTGAATGGCATGTCTGACAGTTAACTTTTGACGATGAACTCTTAAGATCGAAAACTGACTAAAATTAAATTGGATTTTATATTTTTTACTTTGTTTTTCAAAGCTAAATTTGAATCAGGTGGGTTACTACTATAGGGCCCGATCCTGAAGTCCATACTTAATTTATAGTCACTCCTGTGGTAAAATTCACACAGATTTGAGGTCTAACACTGGGGACCTTGTCGAAGCAGAGATCCTGTTAATTTCAGTGGGAGACTGGCAAAAGCAGGGGCTGCAGGATCTCTCCCTAGAGGTCGACAGCTCCAGTAATTGCTGTACTGCCTTTGAACCACCAGTGCTTCCAGGCCGTTCTTTATGATTCAGGGTGCCTGTATCCTCACCTTGCCATCGAGGTACAAAGATATTTCCCCACTATGATAACTGTGCTGCATTTCAGATCAATTGAGGGAATGGAGCTCATTTTGTTGATATGTACGGTGTATTCCTTATCTATGTTTACACATAGAAGGTTGTTTTATAGGAGTAATTTAAGACTCTCACCAATGACAGTGAGGTAAGTGAAATGTGATCTCATTAAATGTTCCTAGCACTGGCCAATAGCCACTTTAGAATATTCAATTCAACTAGTGAAATATAAGACTCTTTTATCATGCCAGTTAAACATCTCTGGTCTCTCACTTGAGTGAATTGGAGTCAGTTGTCAATCTTAGCTGATCACTGGGACATATATAATTCCATATTTCTATGTGCCCATTAAACTGCAGAATGAGTATGGGATTTTTGACTTCTGGGTAGTGCACGAATACATCCCCCTTGATTTATTGAATTATTCTCTTTAAAGATGCTGCTTGTAGAGTTCTACATTGGGTTCCAATGCCTATTAGTCAACACTGTTCTTTGGCGTGGGAAGCTTGTTACACAGTTATCGATAACGTGGGCATGGACAGCACCTCTTGCAGAAGTCATGTAACAGTTTACTTGGATTGCAAGATCTTTGTGGCAGGAATCGTCTTTTTTGTTCTGTGTTTGTACAACACATAACACAATGGAGTCCTGATTCAGGGCTACTAGGCACTAGGGCAATATAAATAACGGATGTTTAAAAAAATCTTCTGTTGAAAAGATAATTTGATTCCTTTAAGCATAACCCATCTTAAAGTTGGTCTCTTTCTCTGAAGTTTCAGTTATCTAGTAGATACCAACAAATCCTACCTGTTCTTTCATCCATCACAATATTTTTATGGTTTTGAATGGAGAACTTGTATCAGCAGGTTCTGTAACATGGTAATTGTGAAAAGACTAGAGAGCTGGAAGGCCTGGTCTACAGGTAAAGGTGGGTATTTTAAAACCATTTAGTTGTAAAGATGCAACCCCCCTGTGTGGATCCTTATTTATTGCATATAGATTTAGCTTCATTCAATAAGGAATCGGTTTAAACTAAATTGATGTAATCCAGGTTTAAATCAATTTAAGGGCATCCACACAGGGATTTTGCACAGTTTTAACTAATTTGGTGTGTAACTGCTACTTTTTGTGTAGACAAAGCCTAGGTCTGTCATTTAGGATGAGTTACTTATGCATTTTTGTGCAAAATGAAATGAGTACCTAATTTGTGTACACAATTACTGGGATTTAGCATGCAAATCAGGTAATTGAAATATGCAAATATACTTGACACTTTACTGTATTACAAAATCAGTTTGTGGAAAAAACCAGGATAACTCTGTGTGCAAATTAGATGTTGTGTATCTGAGTGGTTAGAAAAAGTGTCCCACTCATGTTATATCCCAAGAAAAATTAAATAAATCTCCTTTCTTTGTTTTATTCAATCTTCTTTTCTTTTCCCATCAAGGTGTTACCCAATTCCACCCTGCCTACATCTCTGCTCATTTCCTTTAGTCTCTCTATTGTCTCCTACTGAGCCCGGCGTCTACCTACTTGTTTCTTTCTTTCCATTGGCTACACAGTTTCCCCCACACACACCCTAAACCTGGTACTGCCCCCTTCTTCCTATGTGTAAAGTGACCTCCCTTTCAATAAGAGCCTTTCAGTGCTGATCTCCATGCTGCTTCCCTTCACCAGAAACACTTCAACTGTGTATCATTTATATCTGAATTAAACTGTCAATTCTCAGGGTCAGAGCCATTTGGCCAAATTCTGCTCTGATTTATGGTATGTCCCTATACAATCTCATTCAGGTCAAGGAAGTATTGAGAGGAAGGATGGCCTTATGGTTAAAGTATTCAACAGATAAGGGTTCAGGTCCCAGCTCTGCCCCTGGCTGCCTGTGTGACCTTGGTCAAGTCATTTAATCTCTTTCTGCCTCTGTACTGCAGCTGTAAAATGGGGATAATACTTCCTTTCTCCCACCCTTTGTATGTCTTGTCTACATAAAGTGTAAGCTCTTTCAGGCAGGGACGGCCTCTTGCTAGGCATATGTACAGCACCTAGCGCACCAGAGCCCTGATTTCAGTTTGGGCCTCTAGGTGCTACTGTAAAAACAAATGATGTTGCCCGTTTACTTCTCTGTGCATACATACAATATACATCTGCACTGTTAAAATAATACATATAAACCGTAGCTGGGTCAAGTATCCTATAGATAACTTAGAGACAAAGGGTCCTTGATGACCCATCACTAAGGCTTAGTTTCAAGTTCCATCTACTTTCCTGTCTGACTGGCTACTTAGTGTTCTGATGTTTCAATAGTTTCAGAGTAAAATAATGACAAGCTGTTCCAAAGTATACAGAACAAATGTGGCAAAGCTCCAGCCATGATATCTGTTCTGATTTTTTTTTTAAGTGCTGTACATTTGTTTTCTTCATTAGAGGCCTGCTAAATTCTGGTATTTCATGGATTAAAAACTCTAGAAGACATTTAAAATAATCCATATTCATTGGAGAAAACGGAGATGTTAGAGCGCTGAAATTGTTGGATTATTATTTTTCCCAAAAAGTGCTAATATCAAAGCAGATTGGTATAACTGATAGTATCCTTATGCCCGAAGTGTACATATTGCTTAAATCGTGTCTGACCCTTTGGATGGTTCTACCACTCTTGCTGAAATTAAGAGCCCTCTAATATCCTAATTCAGCAAAGCACTGGAGTATGTGTTTAGCTATAAGCATGTGAGTAGTCCAGTTGAAGTCAATAAGATTGTAAAATTAAGCAAGTGTTTTGCTGAATTAGGACATTAATAGACTGTTCATTTAATCAAGAGTGCTAAGAGCATCCAGGCTCTAAACTGCTATGGAAGATAAGAAATTCTCTCTCCTTAAATTAAGATTCTTGAAAAATGCTTGAGAGTAATTTGTCATGTGTAGCATCCAAAGGGCCTGCAGAGTTCCCTTGACCGGAGCAGATGTTCAGGCATCTATATTACCTTTTTGATTTGGACACTTGTTGCCACTTGCAGAAATCTGATCCATCAGCATTGAAAAATACATAAGCATCCTGTACTTGTGGAGCACTGTGATAGAGACTGTTCATAACAATGGTAACACTTATGGGATAGATTTTCATCAGTAGATCTCAAAGCACTTTACACATTATCCTCGTTTTACAAATGGGGAAAGTGAGTCACAAAGAGGAGCAGTGACTTACCCTGCTAGGTGACCTTGGGCAATGGCAGAGTGGGGAACAGAATCCATGCCTCCTAAGTCCCAGTCCACAGCTCTAAGTACTAGCCAACACTCCCTTCCATATCAAATAGCTGCCATACAGGAGACCTTACATGGCAGATGGGGATCTAACTGCTCTTTTAGGGTCACAATATGTTAGCCTTCGTCACACAAGTAACCCCAAGGAAAGCAATGGGACTATTCATATGGGTAGAGTGGTCTCAACTTGGTTCTCAGTGCTATATGAGCACAGCGCATGAAAAATAGCTCATACTAATACCTGTAATTAAGCTAGAGGTGATGAAGTAAAAGAAAAAGAACAATCTTACCCAATCACCTCCTATAAGGCACTTGTTTCTATGCATCCGATGAAGTGGGCTGTAGCCCATGAAAGCTTATGCGCAAATAAATTTGTTAGTCTCAAAGGTGCCACAAGTACTCCTGTTCTTTTTGCGGGTACAGACTAACACGGCTGCTACTCTGAAACTTGTCTTCCAAAGAGCTTGGTGAAGCATTTAGACACAGGAAGCCAGAGCCTCAGGTAGTGTAAATCAGTGTACGTACATTGATTTCAGTGAAGCCATGCCAGTTTACATTAACTGAGGCCCTCAGGGTATGGCCCACTGCTGCCATTGTATACATCACTAAAGGTATTTAAAAATCAATTAAGTTATATAATTATCAAGAAGCTATTGCAGATCCTCTTAATTATTATTATTTATTATTATTACTATTTGTATTACCATGGTGCCTAGGAGTGGATCTACAGAAGTGTTCTGTACCTATTGGAGCCTTCTCAGTTTTCTTGGGAAAATCACAAACTAAAGCCTACAGTGTGCAGACTAGAACTGGGAGAGACGCACCCTGCTTTAGCAGTTCTCATGTTCAACTCTGTTTTCTGAGATTACAAAATGAAGATCTCACCACAACTTTTACCTTTTGGTTCTTGTGGCTATATATATCCATACCTTCCTAAACAGTTATAGGATAATAATAATTCCTAGCTCTTATACAGCACTCTTCATCTATAGATCTCAAAGTGCTTTACAAAGGAAATTAGTATTTTCCCATTTTAGGATAGACGATCTGGAAAATGTCAGAATTCTGTGTGCTAACAGCTGTCCAAAGACATAATAATATCCCAAGAGCATACATACGCAGTGGAGATTTTTAACACGGGCAAGAGGGACAATTAGAGCAATGATCCTGGACAATATATGTTTTTATAACAGAGCTGGTCAAAAATTTTTAATTTTGAAACTTTTCAATGAAAAAAGGATAAAACTTCTGTGGAAAAAATGTTTCCACTTTAAAACCATCCCTAGTAACGGGCTCTTCATGTCCTTAAGAGATGAGTCAACCATTCCTTTTATTTTCACCTTTTACTTTTGGGGAAGTTTTGTAACATCTGTGTCAGTCAGAATAACCTGAGCTACAGCTAGCCAACAAGGAGTAAGTACAGACCCTCTCTGGGTCATGGATGCAGGCAGCCTCTGAGGCCATTTTATATCAAGTGATCCATCTCAATCATTAACTGGCTACACAATGACACTATTCCTCTGCAGGTGAAGAATCCCATGGTTATAAAGTTCTGCAATATAAACAAGGGAGACCTGCTCAGAATCCTATTTGGACAGATTTATCACTTGATTATGGAGTAGCAACCGGGTCTGGGCTGTATGCCACAAGAGATTAATATGCAACTCATGCTCTGTTTTCTCTCCAGATGATGTACACTCGTGTGCTTTCCCATTATACTGTAAGGTGAAAGTCTGTTGGCTTTACAGAAATAGACTATTGTGTTCTAGACCCCCCAGATACCGTACTGAGGATTACACTGGCAAGCTGTTGCCCAACAGATTGCAAAAAGTTGGGAGATAGAAAATGGCCAAAATCTCCAATTAATCTGTGCACAGTAATTTATTTGAAAAAAATCAGTATTTGCCAGACATGACAGTACTCTGGTGTACTTTTCCCTTGGGCCTAGGTCTGTTGGCTAGGAGTGTGAAAAATCCATGTCTCTGACCAACAAACACCAATGAAAGCCCTAGTGTAGTAATGGTTATACCAGCAAAAACAAGTCCTTTAGTCAGTGTAGCTTATTCCATTCAGGTATAAACTCCACTGGCAAAAGAACTCTCTATCAGGTGTAGGTTACATCTCCCAGCGGAGGGTTTGCCATCAAAACTCTATATCAGCAAACGCTTACTAGTGTGGACAAAGCCTTTGAGTAGGGGACTACCATTGTGACTGTGTGTGAGATCCGTTGGCATTTAAGGGGGACCTCTCTCTATCTGTCTGAGCTGTGGAATTTTTAAAAGAGTCACAGCTACAGTTTCTAGGTCTAAATATATCATCATTATTTCTATTTAAAAACAAAGTAAAGCAATTCATCCTCCACTAACCTCTTCCAAACCCTAGTTCAGGAGAGCACTTAAGCACGTGCTTCTCTTTAAGTACCTGCTTAACCTTAATCAAAAGCAACAGTACTTAGGCATGTGCTTAAGTACTTTCCTGAATCAAACCCAAGTTATCAATACGCAGGGTTGGATTAAGGCAATCTGGGGCCATAGGAACATCATGACGCACATCACCATAGCTCTGTTGCCATGGCCCCACCACAATACCATTGTCCTATTCTCCCCCTCGCTTGCAGCTGGAGTGGCAGTGTCAGGGGCTCTCTTCCTCTCCCAGAGATGGAGGAATGACATAGGATCTCCTTATTCCCATGTAACAGGCTCCCCTTGACTTGGTAGCATCCCAGAGAGGCAGCCATGACAACAATGGATGTCTCAGAATTTATCTCAGCAAATGTGGTGTATGGGCTTGAGCTGTTGGGCCTAGCTCATTTTATCCCTCTCCCCCTGTTACACACCATGTCCTTTGTTGGAATGGTACTGTCAACCCCCCAGAGCAGTAGGTTTTGACATTCAAACCCAGTTAAGATGAATGGGACAGATCACACCTCTTACAGCTACTGTTTCGATCTGTCTGCAGACTCAGGCAGATCTTGGTGCATCAGTTACACTCAGGTCATATTTTCAAGCTTTCTGTGCTACTACTTGACCTAGAAATTTTTTTTTTTTTTTGGTTCTCAAAGAAAGCTGAGATTATGCCCTCGTTGTGTGACTCCATTAGCTGGGTCCTTAACCACTGATCTGTAGTGTCTATGCCTTTATCTGGCCCTGGCAATGCCCTCACTGAGAATCCACTTCTCACCCAACAACCCCTCTCCCTGAAACTGCATCCAAAACCAAAGCCTTTCTCTTCTCTGTCACATGGGTAATATCATTTCTTTCCAAGACCATCCTCCTCATTCCTCCTGATATATTCAGCTACAACATTCATCTGTGTTTCTACAGGTGAACGTGGCACTTTGCATTCCCCCTTAAGGAAAAATATGCATCCTCCTGTAGTATTAAAATGTATCTGATTATATAATGACAGGGAACATTTGCAATGAATGATTGTCAAGTGGGAGGAAATGTACAGTGTACATAAAAATCCAGTATGTTAACTTCAATATTTTTTCAATGTGAAATGAATGCTGCTGTTTTGATGAATTATTTGCTATGTTGGTAACCCAATACCTCTATTCCTGTACAGTTTGGAAAACATATTTCAGTAGTCCAGTGATCATAGGACTTAACAACGAAATCATTACTGTTTGATTAGATTAAATTGCTTTGGTTCAATTATGTCTTTTTCAAAACCGCAAGTGTTCATATTAGATCAGGGATGCAGCATGTTAGCAAAGGACTGGTTAGCTGTTAACTTGTGTAGCTATGTTGAAAATGACATACAGCTCTTCCCTCCTCACAGCTGCCAATCCAGTGCCATTCACAAGCACTTAATTTACTGGCAGGGTAACATAAAAGACAAAAATTACATAGGAACTGGATAAAAGGAACGTAGAGTTTAAAAAAAAAAAAACTCAGCTCCTGTTGATACAACCACACATTCCTAATATCAGTGCAATTGCTGTCCGATAGTTGTGTGTCTGTGCACCTTTTCATGGGTATGGATATTTTTACTTAGAGTGGATATCCTGCAATAGAGATTTGAGGAGGATGGATATGAACCCAAAAGTCTGATGTTGTTGTGGTAAAAAAAAACAAAAACACTTGTCAAAGTTTGGGTGTGTTTGGATCTAGAGTTTCTGGATCTACATCTTATAAAAATAGGTGCCATTAGCACAATTTGTCTCTGAATTTAGACTTCAAACACCATCTCTCCTCAGAGTTTGAAGGTGTTCTGGTGTCAGTTGTTGGTTTCGGCCCAATGCCCATCTTTAGTTTTTGAAGGTTATCAAATGTTTTGAAGGTTCTCAGATATTGAGGTACCTTTTTCCGTTTCTTTTTTCTGTCTAGGGTCAGAACCAGACATGCAGAAATACTGCCAGAGAAGTGTTTTTCCTGGTACTTCTACTTTGACAGAAAGCATGAAATGCCATAAATCTCAAGCAAAAGCCTGTTGCTATACAATTTTTAGCAATTTTTTGCAGATTCAAGATTTGGTTGGTTCAGTTAAGGTTTAGGAAAATATCCAAATTTTATCCAAACCAAATCTCAACTCTAAGCCTCTTTTAGATTTCCCTATCACTAGTTACCCATTTTGGACCCCATTAGGCCAAACAGTGAAGTTCAGGTACAACATGTCATTCCTTCTGGTTTTCACAGTAAGGTACAGAAGGTGAATTAAACAAATGGATGTCAGAATCTAAAAGATGGTTGCCATTGAATAGCTTGTGTCACAGCCAAAGTATTCCTCGGATAGGGTCATAAGTAGAACCAGGCAAATAGCAAATTTTCCCGATCACTGTCAGTTCTGAAGAAAAAAAAAAGGAAATTAAAAACTTCAGTTTGATGTGAGTCCAAAAATTTCAGAATATTTCAGTGAATTGAGAAGATCTGGATTCAAATTGCTGCCCCAGAGTTCTAATTCGAACCTGGGTCTCCTACATGCCAGTGGGATGCCCAAACCTCTCCCATCAGTTGCTTTGTGAATGTATATATATGTGTGTGTGGTGGGTGGCGGGGAGGGGAGTTCCTGTCCGAAACTATTTAGCAAACTTTTGGCAAATTCACAAATAGTTTAGAGTTAACCAAAACTGCATTTTTTGACAAATCGACTATTTCCATGAACAATTTTCCTCAGCTCTTGTTATAAATTGAGGTACCGAGAGTTAAGGATTAAAACCATATGTTTTGGTGTTGCTTGTTTCCCCTGTAACTTTGCAGTGATCTGAGGTGATTTGCAAGATTTGATGTTAGGTGATTAAAGGAGAGAATGCAACAGGAGGGGACACAGTGATTTGATGCTGACTGTCATTTTGTGTGATTGCAAAAGCACTCAATGACCGAAGATGAAAACACTGCACTCATCACAGGTTTTTTGTGCAGTCACTCACAGGGCTGCTGTTACTCAGTGCCCAGGCTGCCTGTCTTGAATTTCAACAAGATTTGATTAAATCCTTTAATACAGGGCTCCATGCTGAGAAAGAAGTGACAAAATCAATCTTTTTCTTTCACCTGTGGGATAGCTAATTAAATCTGGACTGAGCTGCAGGCCAGGTATGCTACAAGCTACATGATGATTTAGCAGGCATCAGAGCTGCGTGCTACAACACTGAGCAGCACATCAAGAACTGAATGTGTGTGTTTCCAAGCCTTTGGGAAGGTGCACAACGCGTAGGTGTTACTACAGGGTATTTGTTATTTGAAGTGAATAACACACAGTGCATTAAAATGACCTAATTGATCTAATTATAGAACTGACATCTGTGCTATCATTGAGGTTTCCAAGCTAATACTGAGCCACTGCGGGGGGAAGGGGGAAGAAGTGGCAAATTGACCAGTTTTGCTCCTTTTCTATTTGTTTTATGAGGCAAGAAGCTTTACACGAAGCAATTTATTCACACCAGCAATAATTGTCAAGGTCACACACAACATGGTGATGTCTGAGGCTGGGCTATTGTAGAACAGCCACCGTCTTGGGAGTCTGTCCCTGCTGGCACCAACGTGCCCTTTATATTATTCATATTTTTAGTCTTAAAGCATCAAAGGTCTGAAAGTCAAATGCCAGGGAAGGGAGTTCCAGTGAATGACGTGTTTTTAAATTCTCTTGCACTTTTCCGGGGGCCAAATAATCCCCAAAGCTCTCACTCCTAAAGAAATATTTACAGCCATTGAGTTTATGGGCAATAAAGAATATTAAGCATTTCAAGGAGAGTCATTCATTTGCTATAGAATAATATAGGGGATTACCAACAAATGAATCAATCCCAGGAGTTCTATGATATCATCACGGGGGTTTCTAATATCCTGCCATAGCTCGTTACCCTGGCTATTTGATATCATTTATATGCTGTATACTTGGTAATGTGACTTTTTAGAAATAGAGCTGATAAATGGATCTACTTACAGCAGGCCTGCATCTGTTGTTCACATAGAGAGGTGGTATCTCAGATACCCATTGCTCAAATCATAAAAGGCTTCGTAGAATAAACTTATTACATTAGAGGGGCACGATGATCATCTCAAACCACAGTTTTATGATCAGGAAGCTCCTTCATGCATTGTGGATAAAAGTATGATATGTTTGTTCATTTATGTATGTGTCATGTTGTTGTGACTAGTAAACAAGAGAATATCATTAATATTTCTGATAAATTTTCCCCTGATGTTATAGATCTGGAATCATGGAATCATATAGGTGAGAGGGACCTTTAGTGGTTCATCAGATATTACCCTCCAGTATTTATTGCGTTATTCCTAACTCATGGATTGGTGTCCAGTCATTGAGTTTTAACAAATAAAGTCTAGGCTTGAGTATCTCCAGTCACTGCAGTGCCACAAACTTCCTTGGCCACTTGTTTTACTGAGCAATTCTCTAGGTCCCAGTCTTGCAGAGAAAGACATACAGGCAGACTCCTGCTCCTGCCCACACCTGCACTCGCTCCAGCAAGACCTCAACAGACCAATGTATGGGTCTGCCCATGGCATTCTTTTTGCAGGATGGGAGCCACAGCTTACAAGGGATAAAATCTTCCCTCAGATATGCCAGCAGCCCCTATTGAAGTCAATGAGACTATCTAACCTACATTTTCTTTGATGTGATAATACACAGAGGTACAGCAGGAGACAAGAGCTGATACAAAAGTGGAGGTTGAGCAGTTTAGACATCTTTGAGACTGTGTAGACATCCAGGACCGGCGCTAGGGTTTTGAGCGCCCTAGGCGGACGGCAATTTCGCCGCCCCGCGCGCTGGTCCCGCGGCTCTGGTGGAGCTGCCGCAGTGGTGCCTGTGGAGGGTCTGGTGCTCCGTGGCTCCGGTGGAGCTGTTGCAGTGGTGTCTGCGGGAGGTCCACTGGAGCCGTGCGAGCAGCCGACCGTCTGCAGGCACAACTGGCAGCTCCCCCCGAGCCGCAGAGCACCGGACCACCTGCAGGCACCACTGTGGCAGCTCCATGGGAGCTGCCTGCCGCCCCCTCTGGTGGCGCCCTGACCCAGGGGACACCCTGGGCTGCCGGCTGCCGCGGCGGCGCCCTGATCCGGGGGACACCCTGGGCTGCCGGCTGCCGCGGCGGCGCCCTTACCCGGGGGACACCCTGGGCTGCCGGCTGCCGCGGAGGCGCCCTTACCCGGGGGACACCCTGGGCTGCCGGCTGCCGCGGAGGCGCCCTTACCCGGGGGACACCCTGGGCTGCCGGCTGCCGCGGAGGCGCCCTTACCCGGGGGACACCCTGGGCTGCCGGCTGCCGCGGAGGCGCCCTGACCCGGGGACACCCTGGACTGTGGGCTGCCATGGCGCGCCCTGATCCGGGGAAACCCTGGACTGCCGGCTGCCGCGGCGGCGCCCTGACCCGGGGGACACTCTGGACTGCCGGCTGCCGCGGCGGCGCCCTGACCCGGGGGACACCCTGGGCTGCCGGCTGCTGTGGCACGCCCTAATCCGGGGACACCCTGGACTGCCGGCTGCCGCGGCGGTGCCCTGACCCGGGGGACACCCTGGGCTGCCGGCTGCCGCCGGCAGCTCAGAATCCCTCTCTGTCCCAGCAGCAGCGGCTGCTCAACCATTTAAAAAAAATTTGGGGGCGCTTTTTGGCGCCCTCAAATCTCGGCGCCCTAGGCAACTGCCTAGTCCGCCTAAATGGTTGCACCGGCCCTGTAAACATCTCTGACCCTTAAGTTCTGGCATTTGGAGAAGCCAGATAATGGCTTCCAGGGGAACTACCATGATTGGAGAGGTAGAAGAACTTGAGTTCAGTTGTTGTGTTGAGGACAGACTAGAGAGGGATGTATGAAGAATAAATTCAGTGATTAAAGTTGAGAACTCCAGCAGAGGGACTGGGGTGAAATCCTCGTCCCAAGTCAATGGCAAAACAGTGATTAACTTTTTAATGGAACCAAGATTTCACCCTAGTTTTTCAGGACAAAAGGATCATGATCTGCAAACTTGAAGTATAACTTGCAATTCTATGGCTTTAAAGAAAATGGATTAACTCTTATAAGACACAGTACAATTGGGATAAATAAATACACATTTTGTAAAATGATATCCATATTACATTTGGGAGTCTTACAGGGCCCCAGCCAACACCGATTGAAATCAATGGATGATTTCATGGTGTGCTGAATCAGGCTGTTGTGTACGAGCTAGCAAGTAATTCATAAATGTATATTGAAAACAACCAATTTGCTTCATTTAGTATGTCAGCCGCACACCTCTGACTGAATCGAACTGCTTATTCTTTAATTTAAACTCTGCACTTATTCTGACAGGATTACTAGTACAGTAGTTTATTTTTGATTACTAAGCTTACTATGAGCCTGATAGAAAGTTAGTCACACAGAAGATAGACAGTTTTTCTGGTAATCTAGAATTCAGCAGGGAATTATTTACACGTTCTGTCATATATCTAAAACTGACTTGTTTCTTTGCTGTCAAACTTTTAGTGACTCTTTGAAAGGTAGGTGCATAAATTATGGCAAAACTGTAGAGAGAGAGAAACTCTTGAGTCTGAAACCTGCGGACAGAGATTATGGAGATTGGAAAGTGTGAGTCATGAGATGGCTACTTCATTTAGATTTAGCTAATACTGCTCCAGGCACATCTTGGAAAAGTCTTCTAAAGGGAAAGCATGTTCTTATTTTATTTAAAATAGACCATCTCGACACTTGCAAAGCTAGTCAGAGTTTTCTAAAAGTCAATGCGTATTATGGACTGTGGGTTGTTTTTATTTTAAAAATCTCTGCACAAAGTTATTTTTCTTTACTTGGTTCCAAAAAAATTAATCTCGGGACAGATTTTTAAAAGTGTTTGAAGCAGGTTTTCAGCTGGCTTAAATCTGCACAACTCCACTGAAGTCAATCGATGAAGATCTGATCCTTTAAGCGTGAAGCTGCACTTGCAAATTGAGGACCCAGTGGATCAGGCAGAGTTCTAAAAAATGTGCCCTCATCACATTCTTTCTTTGTATTGATTACTGTCTTTATGGACCCATCCTACAAACCCCTTATCCGTACAAATAGACTGTACGTGAATAATCTTATTGACTTCAAACATACAGATGTAAGAACTGCTTGCATTGGTAAGGGACATGGGGTTACTACTGTTTTATGTGCTCAATATTCTTCCGGTTGTGAAACACTGTTCAAATACAAAGCCGTGTAAATATTAACTAAGAAACAAGATGTGCCATCAGGGCTCAAAGTCAGTTTCCTGTAAAGCTCTCAACGTGCTGAAACAAATATGACTGTGCTTACATTTCCCCCTCAATGGAAGGGAAGCCTGTCATTTAAACCACACACATGCGGGTACCCACCTGTGCACTCATACGTACCCACTGTCCAGAGTGGTTACAGCTCTGTGAAATCAGTGGGAAATTTCTCCGTGAAATTTCACTCTACATTTTTGCTCTCCTGATTTTGCACTGGAAATATGTGCAGTTCAGTCATAGAGTATTTGGAGTTTCAAAAGTTCCCATTTGCTCAGAAGGTGACAGTCTCCACTGGAAATGGGCGTGTGTTCACCAGAGCTGGGCCTGGGTGTAAACTCAGCCCCAATCCCCACCTTGTGAACCGGGAGGATGTTCTTGTTCTGGAAATACATCTAAAGTTCACAGCTTGGACCCACTGTTAATTTGCATTGGGAACCGGGGAGGGGGAACTTCGTAAATAATAGAAACAGATGGCGGAAGTCTATGTAAAACAGGCTCACTTTTGAACTGTAAAAATGCCTTTTTTAGTAGCTTTCCCTTACCTGAAGGTATTTCCTAGAATCACATACAGTTGCATACAGGACAGTATCCTTGTTCAACAGTGTCCTTTCAAGCTCTGTATTTTGCCCAAGGTGGTGCAGCTCCCCCTCCCTTGGCACCTGTGTTCTGCACTTTGGTATTCATCAGACTTTCTCTTTAAGGACTAGACTGTGGCCTGAGCAAGCATAAAAGGTGCCATCTCAAGGCATTGTGCTTCTGAGATACCCTCGTCTTCTCAATGCTCCCCTCTTGCACTAGAGAGATGGGAGAATAACACAGGCCATAGAACTACCCCAAATAATTCCTAGAGCAGCTCTTTTTTAAAAAACTCAACCCATCCAATCTTGATTTTAAAGTTCAGTGATGAAGAATCCACCACGACCCTTGGTAAGTTGATCCAATGGTTAATTACTCTCACTGTTAAAAAATTATCCTTTATTGCCAGTCTGAATTTGTCTAGCTTTAACATCCAGCCATTGATTTTTACCTTTCTCGGCTGGATTGAGAGCCCATTATTAAATATTTGTTCCCCACGTAGGTTCTTATAGACTGTAACTAAGTCACTCTTAACCTCTCTTTGTTAAGCTAAAAAGATTGAGCTCCTTGAGTCTGTCTCTATAAGGCATGTTTTCTAATTCTTTGATCACTGTGTGTCTTGTACTGCTTCCTTTTATATGGTGCAGCATACTGCCCCCCTCAGACGTGCCATTGCTCCACCTACTTCTTGCTTCTCATGGGGGGGGACGGTATTGGGCACAAAATCCATGCTCTCCTCCATCACGTTCCCATGCCCACAGCAACAATCAGGGCAGCCATGATGTGGCCACCTGGGAAGGCCCAAAGGAACTCCTTACACCCTTGTTGGCTGCAGTAGGGTTTGGAATAATCTAGTATCTCGTGAAAGAAGGCCAGTTAGTAAATACAGGGACTTTACAAATGAAGTGGAAGAGGTTTGGTCACTTGATCCTTGAGTGAATCTCTGGAGAGCAGGCCCCTGCTTCAACTACCGGTTTCCTGAGGCACTGCTGACATTTCATCCATCCCATTGTGGATCTTTGTACAGAAAAAATAAATTAAAAAAATTCCACGAAGAAATTGCACTTGCAAAAACTTTCAAAGTCAGCCATAGCCATGTCTCCTAGATCTTACTCTGAACGTTCACAGAAGGGATTAACACAGGAATGACAAGGACAGATTTTTCCAGAGGAATATTGGAGCTGGATGAAATTGGGGAACACATCATTCCTAAATTAATCCCCAAAATATAACACATACCCAGAAGGATATAATTTTTCTGTTAAATTTACACCACTTTATTTGTTTGTTTAATTCTCCTTGGTTCACTTGTCACTATAAGAACCTTATAAGAGAGAAAAACACAACAGCTTGTCTTCCTGTGTTTGATTTTGTCTCTCGGAGAACAAATGTATTTAGGTTTTCCTAGCGAAAAGTTCTGACGCGATAGCTGAAATATCCAGTATAATGAGAGCAAGTGGTGTCTGTGTGTGTGCAGTCAGCAGTTGGTTTGGAACTACTCTAAATGAAGGATGATGCATTTTGAATTGTTCCAAAGCCTACAAGAATTCAATGAAATCAATTCCAAGCCAATGCTTTATTTTTTTATCTGTCTCATTGACTTTGTAGCTGTTGATGATACTGCAGAGAGATAATAGGCCCTTATACAGAGAGATACTTTCTGCTTTCTGCATTGAATCATTTGGCCTGATCTGATTAGAAGTATTTGGGTGCTGGTTACCTGGAATCCATGGGGCTTTGATGTATTAAATTACCTTATAGTGTGTGCAGGGAGATTAGCTCACAATCTCCATTGACAACTCTACTATCTTTCTTGTCTCACAGGCATGTAATCGCAATGTTATCTTTGACTCCTGTTTCTGTATTCCCCATCTACCAGCCCCACATCCTGCCTGAGCTAGCTAAGTCCAGTTGCTTTATTCTCTTTATTAGCGCCAAGATTTGCTCTTTCCTACTGTCACCACTGCAAAAATTCTTGTCCATCTGCTGGTTATATCTCACCTTGATTTCACTTGCCTTCTCCTGTCTGGCCGTACTGCCTCCCAATGCCCCTGCTTCAGTCTTTTCAAAACGCTGCTGTTAAAGTTGTGTTCCTCTCTGTGTTCCTACCATGTCATTTTCCTCTGAGTCCCTCTAGTGGGTTCCCATCTGTCATGGCATAAATCCCCACTCTGAACCTTAGCGTCCAAAAGATGGGGTACCAGCATGAATTCCTCTAAGCTTAATTACCAGCTTAGAACCTGTAGCACTGCCACCAACCAGGAATTACAGTGCCTGGTACACTCTGGTCCCCCCAAAACCTTGCCCGGGGACCCCCAAGACCCAGTCCCTCTGGATCTTAACACAAGGAAAGTAAACCCTTTCCCTCATCGTTGCCTCTCCCAGGCTTCCCCTCCCTGGGTTACCCTGGAAGATCACTGTGATTCAAACTCCTTGAATCTTGAAACAGAGAGGAAAATTCACCTTCCCCCTCCTTCTCTCTCCCCCTCCCAGACTCTCCCTGAGAGAGAAAGTAATCCTGACACAGAGAGAAATTAACCTTTCTCTCCCCCTTCCCTCCTTTCTCCCCACCAATTCCCTGGTGAATCCAGACCCCGTCCCCTGGGGTCTCACACCAGAATAAAAAAAAAAAATCAGGTTCTTAAACAAGAAAAACTTTTAATTAAAGAAAGAACAAAGGTAAAAATTATCTTTTTGTAAATTTAAGATGGAATAGGTACAGGGTCTTTCAGCTATAGACACTGGGAATACCCTCCCAGCCTAAGTATACAAGTACAAATTAAAATCCTTTCAGCAAAATACAAATTTGAACTCCTTCCAGCCAAATACACGTTTGCAAATAAAGAAAACAACCATAAGCCTAGCTCACCTTATCTACCTAGTACTCACTATTCTGACCTTATAAGAGCCTGTATCGGAGAGATTGGAGAGAAACCTGGTTGCACATCCGGTCCCTCTGAGCCCCCAGAGTGAACAACAACCAAAATCTAACAGCACACACAAAAACTTCCCTCCCTCAAGATTTGAAAGTATCCTGTCCCCTGATTGGTCCTCTGGTGAGGTGACATCCTGGCTCACTGATCTTGTTAACCCTATACAGGCAAAAGAGATATGAAGTACTTCTGTTCCATTAACTCTTACTTATCTGTTTATGACACCATCTCTTACAAACAACGTAGATTTGTTTGCATGTGGTTTGTTTTTCTCACTCAGTTGTGTCTCTGCTCCCTTGAAACAAGGGAAGTTTTCCCGACTGCCTTGTAGCCTGTTACATACTTGTTCACAGAACACATCTCTCTAGCGCCCCCTTAGGGAGAGGGCTGCAGAATCAGGGCAACCGCCCTTTGGATAACTACTTAGGGTGTCTTCCTCCTTGCAGCAGGAATTAAAGTAGACCAGACAGAGTCAGTAGGCTTCCACAGCCCACAAAAAGCCAAGTACTAGGCCTTCAAGAAGCCAAAAAGGGAAAAATACCCATGCTTCTCCTTTCTGAGAGAGCCTGGGCAGCCAAGACTGTCCAGACATTTCCCTGGTCACCAACCCTGCTTGCTTGCAGGGGCTGGGGAGCACTGAGCTGCAGTCCTGCTCCTACAGAGTGCCACCCTGCACTGAGCAAGGAGACTCCTTTGTAAGGATCCACTCATCTGATTGTGCCCAGAGGAGCAATTTAACTTCTTCCTGACTGGGGGGTGGGGGAGCGGTCACATAGCCGGGAGGATGCTTCAGTATAGTTCTAAGCATCCTTTAAAGACAGGTGCACCTAGGGTGACCAGACAGCAAGTGTGAAAAATCAGGATGAGGATGGGGGCAATAGGCACCTATATAAGACAAAGCCCCAAATAATGAGGACCATCCCTATAAAATCGGGACATCGGGTCACCCTAGGTGCACAGTTCTGTGGGGTTTAAAGTTGAATTGGGCTAATGTAGGGAGAGAGGTGTTTGAAGTTCCATTAAAATAAATATAATGTGTAATTCAAGTAACAAGATCAGCAGGGGTGTGTGTATGTGTTTGAGGGTCTCAGGCCCCTAAAATCTCAATTTCCCTCCATTTTTATCACCCTCTGCCCTTCCCCTGAAGTCCCTATATTTCAAAGACCTTCCCTCCTGCAGGGGAATATTTGAGCCTTTAACACCAGATATCCAGGCGCTCCCTCTTTACTACAAATTTATGTTCCCTTCCTTTTGCCCTTTGCCCTTTTGGCATGAGGCTGGTAATGAAACATGAATTTGGATCCCTGATATGGGGGGATCACAGTGCTGTCTCTAAGGTAATGGGCTGGCCATGCATAGTTTTTCATGTTAAAAATGACTATTGTGAACAATGCTGTCTCTCTGATTTCAGGGAAGCAAACACTCTAGTAAAAAAAAAAAAAAAGAGTTTGGTAGATTTTTGCTTTTAAAAACAAGGAATTATTGCTTAAATAACAGGAATTGTCAGACTGTATCAGACCAGTGGTTCATCTAATCCAATATCCTACGATTGCCCGAGGCAGATGCTTCAGAGGAAGGCCCAGTTGGTGAAAGTGGCAATTATGGAATAGCTTGCCAGAAGGAGAGTCTTTTCCCCAATTCAAATATTTTCTGTTCAAAATAAAATTATAATACAATCAAAAGTTAGCGAAGTGGGCAGGATAGTTAAGTCTCAAAAATATATACTATGAACAAATGCCCAGTGGATGCTTTTTCTCAGAGTATTTTTGTGATTGATTTTATTTTCCCTTTCTAATGGACCTCACCATAATTCTTGAGGCCATAGCAGCAGAGATGACCTCTTCCTCCAAAGAATGATGAAAAACAGAATGAAGTGAAATGCAATACTTGTTCTCAGCTTATGGAGATGATGTCAAAACGATGTCCGTGGAGATGATGTTACGAGGTGAAGAAAGACAAAACAATATCAGTGGAAGTCTATGGAGATGATGTTACAGATGGAGATATGACCTGGGTGGAAAGCAAAGTGATATTGCCACTAACTCCCTTCTCCCCCCCCCGAAAAAAGGTGAGATTCTGCAATTAAAATTAGCGTCAGGCCCAAATCAAAGAGCTGCGTGCATATAAACACCCAAATTGAAGGGAAGCTTGGATATTCCTGCCTGTAGTTAAAATGTTAGAGAGCTTTGCAACATGAGTCTGTCTGTAGTTAAAAAGACAGGGAGCTTCACACTTATCAGAGCTCAAAGGTGGAATAGCCTCTACATTTTATTCTCCTTTGCCCCTCAAAAAAACTGGGGGATGCATGGTATTTTGGGGATATTAACAGGCTGGGAGCATGTCTGTAAAGTGGAACAGGAGTTGTTAACCATTTCCACCAGCTCATGATGTGATGCAAACTCAGTAGTAGTACTTCTGATTGCAGTGGGAGAAAAGCAGCAATGGACTACAATTTCCAGCAGTCACTGGTGACTGTTCATTAATCCTACAACACTGTTGGCTGCTAGAAAGTATGGTGTCTGGCCAACTTCCAGCTCACCCGTGGTTGAAACATGCAATGGAGCATCCCACAAGCTCAATGTGGAGTTGAAGGCCTATGAAACAGGGAGGCAGGAGACGGGAGTTTTTAGAGAAGCAGGAGGAAATATGGCAGATATTGATTGGGCAACTCTACCAAGTTTATGTGAGGGTACCCAGGCAGGAGTGGCTGATGGATTTTAGTTTGGTCCCCTCTGCAATAAGGAGAAAAGCTTGGATGGAGCAGGATGAGATCTGAGATGTAGGAGAAGGAAGATTCTGTGGCACAGTGCTGGGTGCTCTGTACTGCCACGTGGCAAACACAATTCAGTTACCACTCCTGAACTTCACGTCTGTGCCATCCCACAACCAACATGTGCTTGTCCCTGACATGAGATAGGCTGGACAGTTTTATGTAAAATCAGGATCTCTCTCTCTCTCTTTTAAAAATAGTTTTTAATAGTCCCATTAATAGACCTTGCTTACGAATCCACAACCATTGGTGTGATACTGTTACAATTAATGTTTCTATTGCCTAAGGGACACTCTTAGAAAAATTGTAGACAGTGCTGCAATGGATCATTAAGCAAGCAGTTGTATAATCAAAAAGGCTGTGCTGAGCTACCAAATACTCTGTGAGTAGTGTAACCGCATTACCACAGCACAGATAAGGGGCAAGGAAAATAGGAGCACAGTCACCTTTGATACACATATCAACTCGGATTCCACTGATAGCCAAGCGCACGCCTTCAAACCATAATTATCTTAGTGTCAGCCCAAAGTTCCCTTCTGATTTCTTTTTTTAAAGCCTTTGTGTGGAAGGGCTTTAGTGATGAGTTGTTCAGTTTTCTCACAACTGCCTACATGCTTTCCTCCCCTTTGCATGGGATGCTGTTCCTGAGCTGATCAGAAGGCTACTACCTCTCCTCATTCAAATCTCCCTGAAGAACTCCTGGGGCGCCTACAAGAAACTAGGTCAATGAGTCCTCTCCTTATTGACTCAGAGCCTCAGCTGGTCTAAACTGATCTAATTGCATTGGAGTCAATGGAGCTATGCTGATTTACACCAGATAAGAATCTAGTCCACTGTCTTTGTTTTTTGTATAGACTATACTCTACTACAGTATCAGTCATTTTGATAGTAAAATATTAAGCTATTTTAATGGGGAAAAAAGCAAATGTGGCAAAAGTGACTTTAATATTAATAATAGTACTGGCCTGGGAAATGTTGTGGACTCACAGATTATTTTAGTTATGTAGTGTCCAGAGATTCAGCTAGTCTAAATGGGCCTAGCTCTATTGTGTTCAATGGCACTATGCTGATTTATACCAGCTGAGGATCTGGAAATAACTTATTTGGTATTATTTTCCATGACAAAGGCAAATGGTTCAATGTTATGGGATAAAAGAGAGAATTTTCTGCCAGCACATAGACTCAATCAACAGTTACTAAGTTTGCTCTTTGTAGCAATTGAAATTATTCTTCCCACAGCAACTAATTTAATTATGTATAATCCAGTTCCTTATGCTCATGCGGTGCTGTACTCACTGAATAGTCTCAGTGGATGACTCAGATGGCTAAATCACGCACACAGATGTTTGCGGCATCAGTTGCCTAACTCAAAATTATTATTTATTATTTGTATTGTGGTGGTGCCTCGGAGCCCCAGTGATTGGCCAGGATCCCGTAGCAGTAGGCACTGTACAAACACAAAACAAAAAGATGGTCCCTAGCCCAAAGAGCTTACGCTGTACATGTAAGGAAAGAGATAACAGGTGGATGCAGACAGGGAAAACACAACAAAACAATGAGACAATACCAGTCCGCATGATAGGCAGTGACCAGCTGCCTATTGCCAAGGTTTTTGTAGGCATCACTGCAAAGAAAAGTTGTAATTTATAACATACCTTCCAAGATGACTGGAAGTTTCCAGGGACCATCAAGGACCTATGTGCCTGAAAGTCATTTTCATCTGTGGTGGTTTGGTAACAGACATAACCAGGAGTGCCACCAGCTTTTTTGGTGCCCTAGGCGGCGGAAGGTCCCGCCCCCGAAATGGCGCCTCCGACAGAGGCGGCGGAAGGCCCCATCCCTGAAATACGACTGAGGACCAGGGCTGCCGAAGATCTGGCTGCTGCAGTCGCCGGCCCTCAAATGTTAGCACTGTAGGCGACCACCTAGGTTGCCTAATGGGTTGCGCCGGCCCTGGACATAACAAGAGTTGATGGGTTTTGGGCTAGTTTCTAGCGTACAGATGTTCAACACAAAACTTGTCACTTCAGCTGGCACTAATTAGCTCCTGGAACCTGCATTCTCAGCAGAGAGGCTAATGGATGAATGGACAATTGTGACATACCAGGGTAGAGTCTAGACCAGTAGGAGGCTGTGTCACCCCTTCCCTGCAACCTTGGGTGCCTTACAATAGCCTTGCTGTAGTAGCTCCCACCTGGGCCGATCACAAACAGCCGCCTAGCATGCAAGCCACACCCTGAGTGTCTGTCTGTAACTGCAGCCTACCAGTCACACTTGGGTTACACTCTGGTTCTCACCAGCCTGGGTTATGCATGGTAGGGGTGAAAGTAACTTAAAGGAGTTATTGGTATGCTGGAGTCCTGAGCAGGGGGCATAGCCTCAACCAGAAGAGGTGGAGGCTTTAAATACCTGGGCCCTTTAAATCAAGATTTAAAGGCCCAGGAGCTTCGGCTGTGGCTTTAAATCACCCTCAGAGGCTTTAAATCACCCTCAGAGCTACCAGCTTCAGAGGCGGCTGGGAGCCCTGGGGCTCAGAGGCAATTTAAAGGGCCTGGGCTCCGGCTGCCGCTACTGCAGCGGAGCCCCAGGCCCTTAAAATCACCACCCAAGCCCTGCCGCCACTACCCTGGGGCTCCAGTAATGAGGCTCAGGCAGCGCTTTAAAGGGCCCAGGGCTCTGGCTGCTGCAGGGAGCCCCAGGCCCTTTAAATCGCCAGCCTGGGGAAGCCAGTCTGGTCCAGTAGGGCGTACTGGCTTTTGCTGGTATGCCGTACCGGACCATATTAGCTTACTTTCACCTCTGATGCATGGTGACCCCAACACACCCCCAGTCTCAGATTTCCCCACAGAAATGTATGTCCTGTACTGCCCAGCCTTTTCCTAGACAATGCAAATATTTTAAGTCTATTATTCCTTAAAGGGAATAACATACCATTTTATTATCAATTCAGTTTCAACACTGGATTAGATAAAATAGTAAAATAATTTTATTAATTAGAAAGATATTTTAGGTGAGTACAAGGAATGAGACAAAGAAGTCAGAAATGGTTATAAGAAAAATAAAGACAAGACATTTACTAATGCCTAACTTAATAAAATATATTGGATTGAAGCAAAGTTTCTCACCACATGCTTCCTGCAATTTTACTGACCAAACTCTGTGGATCAGGACCCCTCGCCCAGAGTCCAATGCCTACTTCCTTTTCTCTTCAGGTGCAGTGAATGCAATAGACAGGGAGAGAAAGAGGGGTGCCTTGGGGTGATTGTCCTTCCTTTTTATAGTTTCAGTCCCCCTCTTGAAAATCATTTCCAGCTGGGCACTTGGAAACAAAGAGCCTACGTGGAAGGATGTTCCCTGCTGGCTTTTTCTGACCTATTTGTTTCCCTCCCTTCTTGATGACTCTGTTTATTGCTTACATGCAAATTAAGGCAAGTACACATTCCTTTGTCTAGGACAGACCCGTTTGCTGACTTCTGTTTGGGCAGGGCTGTGAGGTGTGGTGCATGTGTTAACATCATACAGGGAAATCTAACCATATGGTGTTTCCACACATATTTTATCAGGATGACACGGACCAGCAAAGTATGAGTTTTCAAATGATATCTTACAAGACATGCCTTATACACAAATTATTACAACAGTGTGTAGAGTGTGAACACAGCTGTATATTTTGTCACAACAATGGAGCCCGAGCTACCTGCTTTACCCTAAAGTTGGTCAGAGGTGAAGCGCACACTGACAGGGCAATGTTGGGGAAACTTGCACCACCTCTGTTCCTACCAGGTTTCTTCTGGGACAAAGAGAGGATTTAGTGTGGCTGTCAATCCAGAATCATTAGCTCCAAACAACATTCACTTGGGGGTGGGAGTGGGCGGGGGGAATTCTGATTTGGAGAGGAAAAAATCCTCAAAAATAAGGCTAAATAATTCAGATCATAGCTATTTAAATCAATTTACCTCCAAATAAAATGAGCACCCACTTTATGCCTTTTTATAGAGACGGATTTATAGTGGGTGCACAGGCAGCCTGCTGCAAACAATATGTACCGTAGTTCTCCAGAAGGATGTTAAAGACAGAGCAGCTTAGCATGATATGAGTACATCTCATTCTCCTTTTCTCCTGATATAGAATACAACTTTTCTCTAATAACTTATTGGAGGATTTATGCAGTATCCCTAAGATTAATTACTACAAAGTGGGATCTGGTACTTATTATTTGTGCAAAAAATCACTAGGAATCCCTGGCCTAATGAAGACAGTGGCTTGACTTGATGCAAATAAAATGATGAATCAGTCAAAAAAGCTCACAGTTAACCACAGTTGACTTGACATTAGGAAAAAAATCCACAGAAAAGGGAACTGAAAAGATTGCCCTTCAAAAGAGAGGGTCAAATACAGGACAAATCCATAGCTCCCAGCCCTATTTATGTCGTGCTATCCTCATTCACATACCTTTCCAGTTTAATGTCCTGTAATGCTGTCTACTTTGATGAGTGATGTTTGTTTGTTTATGTATTTTGCATGTCACCTAAGCTGTCTACATACATTCTCTGGATCTGCAGACAACTCTTTGTTCTGTGCAGTGGAATCTATTTATTTTCAAAATGATTAACTAGACAGATATGTTCTTAGCCAGGCAGTGTTAAGCTAATACATGAGAATGCTGGCCAATGGCAGGATACTGGATTACTAAACCTTTTTACATAAATAGGTAAGGAAAGCAGAATGCAGAAAAGAAAACAGGCAAGACTTCAATAATGTTACACCAGGAAAGAGCTTGGCCCAATGTGCTAATTTCAAAGGGGCTCTCACCAACCCCTTTGAAATAATAAAGTGTAATTGACAGTTTATGCCTGTCTCCTCCTTTGCTTTTCCCCTGCATGGCCCATCATAGCTTTGAAATGTTAATTACAAACTTTATGCTGCCCGTCAGTGTGAGCGAGCTATTCTGATGCATTTTTGATGCACTTTTGAGCTTCGCTATAAGAATATGAGGTTCTGCTTATGGAAGCAAGAAATGTCTCTAACTGCCATATTTGAGTGGGGATAAGGGAGGAAATGGGTTGAAATAATGCATGTTAAAAAGTTGAAAGCGAATGTAATATTATAATGTGCACGTGGAGTCATTGATTCTGATCACAAGAAGATGCACAGTTATTCATGTTCCGAGGCTGTGTGTGTTAGGCAGGGATTTTATTATACAGCAATTGCCTTGCTTGCTGTAACTTGCAAGAGGGCTGGTGACTTAGCTTGGATTCCTGGCTGTGCCACTGACTTGTTGGGTGACCTTGGGCAAATCACCTCCCCTCACTCTGTGCCTCTGTCTTCCTTCTTTTTTGATTTTTTTTTCTCTTTGTCTAGTTAGACTGTGAGCTCTCCAGAACAGATTGTCTTTTATCATGTGTGTGTACAGCACCTAAGCTGGGCCTTTTAGACACTACTCTAAGACAAGTAAATAGTACCAGTGATTTAGTGAGCGAATCTGGGTTTTGAAAGGGAATGTTATATCAGGAGTATAAAGTTACCAGGAGAAAAAAAAAATAACTAATCTGGTCTCACTTGACTTTAGCAGACTGCCAGCGCAAAGGAAAGGCCCTTTCTTTATACTTTCCTGAGGTATCAGAGAAAATAGCAATTAAAACAACCTATCAGATTTGTTTGTCCAAGTCCAGCCAATTCAGGATTGTTCACTATTGAATGTTCTTCAGTATTCTGGCTAGGATCCCATTACTTCTAGTTATAGCAGTCTGTCTAGCTGTATAGTGACTTGATGATTACAGGACAAATCACACACCATTCTCCATGTCTGAGGAAGGTCCTGCCTGGGAGATAGGGTGCAGTGTTGCAGAATATATTCAGGGCATCCACACTTCTTGTGCGTAGTGGAACCCACCTCCTCCAGTGTAGCATGAACTTGGCAGCAGGGCAGGCATGGAGCTCAGGCCAGTGGATCCAGGACTACACCGATTAATCGGCAGGTAAACACACATACCTTGAGGCTGCAATATCATCTATGGAGTGGTTCTACGGCTGCTCCAAGGCCTACAGGGAAGGATTCCTTCCTCTCAACCTCCAAGGAACTCCCCTGTGCATAGCCCAGCATCTCCGACTGGGGTTCTTCATGAGTTGGGCCTAAAAAAGCAGATTTTCCATGAATTTTGTATGTAACTTTTTTCTTTTGACAATTCAGTTCTTCTGAGTGTGTTTTACTGAAGAGAATAGTTTGTTGTCTCACCATCAAAACAGGTCTCTGGCCTGCTGTCCACTCTCCTGTGCCTGATGCAATCTGTTTGCTTTGTTGGCATAATTTATCACCAGGAGCTCTATCCTAATGGCCTTACTTGGCCCAATAAAATCTGTTGTGTCTTTTGCTCTTTACACAACAAAAATAATATGAAGAACGCACACATGCACAGCTGTGTCCCAAATAACCTAACAAACAAACATTGAGGCCCTAGTTATAAACATACTGCTGCATCTAAAGCAGAACACAGTGAGCACCCCTAAAGGACTAAGAAATTATTTAAAGGGCTACTACTCCATCCCTATAAACTATAAAACCAGTGAGTGACTCCTGCTATCATTAAGGCATGCAGGATGTGAGGCAAATTATATTGTCGCACTGAGCAGTGAGTGCAGATTCTGGCAGGCCTTTTGGATCAGAGACATGATTAGAGCAGTAAAAAGACAGTAAAGTAATTACTCCCTCATGGGAAGTTTGTATATCCTCTGACTCTGCTGCCGTTTATATTTTATCTGAGAATCGTGCATTATTTCCAGTCTCTCTGGCACTACCAAGAAAGCAGCCGCTTACCATGGTACTTTCATCCCTGACAGAAAACATCCCTTGAATTGACACCTACTCAGTAGCATAACAGGAAATAGGGATTCTGCACAGGTAGGAGTCATGGCTCCTTGCTACCCCATACAGCAGACAGGCTGCCTCTCACATGTACCTTGAGAACTGCTGCAATCTAATGAGAGGGAAAGGGAGATAAAATATTCATTACTTGACTCTCTAAAACTGAGAATATATAATTGTTACTCGTTAATGGAGAGTTAGGCAGAGGCTACTTGTGGTCATGAGTTCTGCTAAGAGAGAATCTTGTGGATAAAATGAAGTGCTGTATAAATTGGTAATATTTATAGCATCTCTTCCTATAATTTCTTTTGTGAGTGGGCAACATAATGGCAGATGAAATTTGAAGTTGATAAATGCAAAGTAATGCACATTGGAAAACAATCCCAACTATATGTGCAAAATGATGGGATCTAATTTAGCAGTTGTCACTTGAGAAGGAGATCTTGGAGTCATTGTGGATAGTTTTCTGAAAACATCTGCTCAATGTGCAGTGGCAATCAAAAAAGCTAACAATGTTAGGAGCCATTAGGAATGGGATACATCAGAGAAAAAATCATAATTCTACTATATAAACCCATGATACACCTGCACCTTGAATACTGCATGCAGTTCTGGTTGCCCAATCTTAAAAAAAGAGATATTTGAGTTGGGAAGGGTCCAGAGAAGGGCAACAAAAGCGATGAGGGGTATGGAACAGCTTCCGTATGAGGAGAGATTAAAAAGACTGGGACTTTCAACTTGGAAAAGAGACAACTCAGGGGGGATATGATAGAGGTCTATAAAATCATGAATGAGTTTTCACCTAAAAGTCAAACTTTTCATGAGGACGGGCGAGAGAGCCATTTTTTGACCATCTCTAGTCACAGCCTAGCAATACTACATTTGTTAGCAAATATCAGAGCAGCGCTTATGAACTCAAAACTTCTTAATGTTTCCATTTTCATTCCATATTTGCAGCATTTTAGGACTGGCCAACAATCAGTAGCTAATAGCTATAGCTGATGTCCTCTCATGCACCTCGCTTGCCTTCAAATCCTTCCTCCGTATTCCCTTATTTTGGCTGGTTTTACACCATTATTCCCCACTTGAGGCGGAGGGAGGCTGTGGTTCACTTTGGTGCTGCTGCACCTGTGGTGTGTTATGAAAGAAAAAAATTAAAAGAGAAATTAGTATAACATGAAAACTCCAATGACTGTGAGCTGAAGTGAGCCAATTTTTTTTTTATAAAGGGGTCTATCAAGAGCCATCCAATTGTTCCCACTTTTCTTCCTCATCCAAACCCTTATGATTTGGTGTTTAGAATAATTATGGGCCAGATTTTGATGTTGAATAGCACCTTACCCCATGAGTGATCTTACTGATGTCAATGAAGTAAGGTGGTACTGGACATTAGTAAGGCGATCAGAATCTGCCCTTGTGTGATTTGTGTATAAATTAGGTTTAAGCACCATGACACCGCCACCAGCAGAGAAGTGTCAGTCAAGGGCCGGACCTTTTTGGCGTATGGTTCCAGATTATAAAACTCCCAACCAGTATCTTTTGCAGATCGAGCACAGAGGAAGACCTGTAATGCTCACTCACCAGTGGGTAACAAGAAAGGTAGACATCTGTTGTCCTCGTGTAGGCCAGATGTAATGCAAAGCTTCACAGTGTTAGCCTGTAGGATATTCCATGTTCATCCCATTACTATTGATTCCTAAACATCATTCCATATAACATGTTGCCATTCTGCTGTGAATTCTGAATGACATGAAATGAGATACATAAATGTAATGGCCCAGACATTCTCCTGAATTTAGGTTGTTTGATACCATTCCACCACTGCAAAGTTACACTAAAGCTGGTGGGGCCAACCATGATAGGATTGCCTTGGTGTAGGGGGATCTTCTAGTAGCATAGAGGATGTTGTGATCCTATTCCTCCCCAGTATGCAGTACCACAGGTAAGTGCAGCCTGTCACATGCACATTTATGTGCGTGTGCAAATGTGATCATGTATAAGTGAAAGGCAGGGTTTACAAATGTATTTCAGATTTTCATGTAACCTTGGCAAGAGGCCATCACTATTTCCAAGTTGAAATCAACTCACTTACTCCTGAAACCACATGCAACAATTTTCAGAGCACTTAATTGCTCTCTACCGTTTGACTATCCTTCTCATTCATCCCATAATAGCTGGGAGGGGAAAAGATCTGCTTCTAGATAGGACTTCTCTGCCCTTGTCTGGAGAGTAAAACTTATGAAGTAACAGTTCCACATGGAGATGGTGGCTTGTTTTCTTTCCTTCCAAAATGACCAAAAAATTGGACAGGGGAAGGCACCATAAAGTGAAGACACTCGAGAAATATCCCAAAGAGATTAAGAGACAAAATTGCTCCATGCTCAGCGGCTTCTGTTGACAGCAATGGGGACTGCTTCACGCTGAGCGCCTTTGAAAATCATTTAGGTGACTAAATGGGAGCTGAGATCTCATCTGGCCCTAAAACTCTAATGTTTGAAATCCATACTTTTTAAAAACAAACAAACAAACCCTTTTTCTTTCCAAATTTTAGATCCTGACTGTGGATTTGTCTAGGCAGCAAACAAAGGTGTGATTGAAGGCAGAGCAGGTGTGCCTGCCCACACTGCAATCTAGCTAGCGTGACTAGCAGCAGTAGGGAAGAGGAGATGGTAGGGGCTTCAGCGCAGGCTAGCTGCCACCGTAGAAGCCTGGCTGGAACCCTGGGCGTGTACTCAGGTTGCTAGTCAGCGCTGAAGTCCATGCCACCACGTCTACACTGCTGTTTGTTACCAGGGGCGGCTCCAGGCACCAGCACGCCAAGCACGTGCCTGGGGTGGCAAGCCATGGGGGACGCTCTGCCGGTCGCTGTGATGGCGGCAAGCAGGTTGCCTTCGGCGGCATGCCTGCGGAGGGTCCGCTGATACCGTAGTTTTGGCAGACCTCCCGCAGGCGTGCCTCCGAATCCACAGGACCGGGGACCTGCCGCTGGCAAGCCACCAAAGGCAACCTGCCTGCCGTGCTTGGGGCGGCAAAATACCTAGAGCCGCCCTTGATTGTTACTTGTGCTAACTAGATCACAGCTATCATATGGTATGTCTAGCTGTGCTAGTCATACCTTCATTTGCTGTATAAACATACCCCGTGTGCATTTCCAAAAGACATTTTACCTACAGAGACTCTAAGCAAGAAGTACTTGCAGAGAGATTGAAATACTGGACAGTCTGTTATCAAAGAAGTATGTAAATCTGTAGGCAAAGAATTTTGAAGACCGTGTGCGTTAACATCTAAAAAGCCTTTTTTTTCACCTAGTGCACTGCTGCTTTGAATAAATTCCAGCTGAACTGGATCAAAGGGGAATATCTCACACTCCATAAAAGACAATGGGAAAGTTAAACTACAAATACATCACTTCTCCTTTCCAGGAAAATCTGTACGAAGGGATTTTGTTTGGCTTTATTAAAGCAGCAATTTAGAAAATATTTGGAGTTGGTTTCAAATAACCATAAATCTGAGAAAAGCTTTAGCAGTTCTGTTTTTCAATTAGATTAGAAGTTTTAACTTTGGTTCCACTTACAACAAAGATTTGAATTTCAAAGCCCTCATGACTCCATCTCTTTCTCCAACTTACAGCAGAATCTCTCCAAATAAGCAACTTTTCACCACTGCACGATTTCTTAGACATGCCTCTCCCCTGCTGAGAGAAGTGCCAGCTTTGTACCTTTCAGACCTTCAAAAGCCTCCTGCTGCCACTCACATCAAACTCTATCTGAAACCCAATTAGGATTTGTCAGCATAAATTATTAGATGGAGCTGAACTGCAGGCTATCAAGGTAACAGGGATGGGCAGAAGTGTGGTTGCTTGAAGAGGGTCGGTATAGTCTGGTGCTACCAACTCTGCATATTCTACAACAAGTCAAATTCTGACAGTAGTAGCTGGTTTATTTTAAATCCATCGGGGCAGATTTGTAAAGAGTCTAAGTGAACAATTGTGCATGCAAAATGAGCATGCAGTTGTACATTACATTTGTGCACACACTTACCCCAGTGTTATTAATTCATAAGCGTTCCTATGCTGCCCATCACCATGGATCTGAGTACCAGTTGTGCATGCAAATTGGATAACGGAGTGTACAGACGACAATAATCAGCTACTTGCATGTACCGTTACACCAAGTTTGCAGTTGTAAGTCCATGTCCAGATTTGGCACACAATTGCACACCTCAAACATATTTAAAAACCAAGGTGTTAAATGTAATGTAGCCATCATTGTACATTGACATGTTTGGAAATACCACTGATGCATATTGATTGTTGCACACCCTATGGTACATACATTTTCAGTTATGGGAATGATCAGCTTAGAACTGATACCTGCAAAAGATACTTTAGTCCTTAAAAAAAGAAAAAAATGACATCACCACTTAAAAGGTGGAAGTTGATTTTTTTTTTAAATTTATTGAATAGAGAGGAGGCCAGTGGAATCCTCTCAAATATCTCCAAAGAGTTGGTTTCTACTGGGAGGGAGGTCTGACCTCCCTGATCTGCCTGACTCTGTTCTCTTTCACAAACAGGTTCTGCTTTTCTTCAGATTCTAGCATTTTATATACTCCTCTGCTCTCCTGTGTCAGCAGGAGACTCCCTCACACAGTCCTGACCCCTCTTTTAAGCAACGTCAGATGGGGGGGACTTAGGGGGAAAATATCTTTGCTTCTCTTTGAGCTGGAAACCTCAAATTTGTTACAATAAACAATAATCTTTTAAGGGCTTCCCAGCGGTGAAATCTTGTCTATCCTGCTGCCAATGAGACTTTATTGCCAATACTTTCATTTTTGGAATTTGGCAAGTAGAGAAATGTAGCCTTTAAGTTTAAGCAGTTTACAGCATTACTGAGTTCAACATGAGTCTGATTATGTATAGGTCAACAAAGACAAGGGAAAATGCAAAGTCAGAGAGCTTTTAAATAACAACCAGTTTGTCACTCCCTGTGTACAGACAATAATCTCCAAGACACAGTCAGAGCCAGATTTTCAGAAAAATTAGGTACCCAATTGTGTTCCTAATCTGCACACACTGCGTACCTTGATTGTACATGCAAATTGGGTAACTGCATGCAGAAATGGCTAATTGATTAGGTAATTTTTGCTTGCAATCACTGTAATTATGCACCCAAACTTGGGCAAAGTTTTGTTGTAGTCTTTTTTATTATGCCTGTTTAAGAGATGGGGAAATTTAGGTGCAGAGAGTGCATGTGACTTGCCAAAGACTTTTGACTTACACAATAGACCCAGTGGTAGAATCATGAACAAAAACCAGGTCTCCTGACTCCTGGTGTTTTGCTCTAACGGATGGAATGTGCCGTCCCTTTCTTACATATATCTGTTATATGCATCTATCACCCTGGTACTTGAGTAAATTGGTGAGAATGCACAGATTTTCCACTCATCTGCATCCACTGAACCATAGGATGAGTTATGTAAACCTGGTAGAATTTAGCTGAGTATTTGGAAAGTGTATGACTAAGCCATGCTTTCAGCTTTGGTTATTTTCTACGTTGAACACATTGTACAGTATTTTGATGCAGATATTACCCATTTCTTGTATTTCCCCAGTAATTAGATGCTAATTGCATTCAAGGTCTCTTCTTCTGTATAGACAAATTAAGTGTTGTTATCTTACAACAAGGGACCATCTCTGATTGACAGAAAAAGGGCTTTGCAACAACAAAAAATGGTAGGAGCTATGCAATTTAAGTCTATAAATGACATGTTGGTTGAATGATAGATAATTTGAAATGATTAAAGACAGATCAGCCAAGCACAACAAGTGAATAAAACAGCAGATGACAAGGAGGTATCTAGAATTGACAAATTGTTGCCATACAACAGTTCCTTGCAATGGTCAGGGATGAATTGTTTAAATACTTGCACCACACACCTGCGATAAGAAGAAAAATTAAATGAATCACAAGCTCTTTAGAAAATCTGTCTCTAAATCTCTTCCAGACTCTCTTCTCTGCCCATGTTGCACATCTCATAGACTTTAAGGTCAGCAGGGACCATTATGATCTTCTAGTCTGACCTCCTGCACAACATAAGCCACAAAATCTCACCCACCTATTCGTGTAACAAATGTCTGACCTATGTCTGAGCTATTGAAGTCTTCAACTTGTGGTTTAAAGACTTCAAGGTGCAGAGAATCCTGCAGTGAGTGACCCATATCCCACGCTGCAGAGGAAAGCGAACCCCCCCCAGGGCCTCTGCCAATCTGCCCTGGAGGAAAATTTCTTCCTGACCCCAAATATGGCGATCAGCTAAACCCTGAGCATGTGGGCAAGACTCACCAGCCAGACACCCGGGAAAGAATTCTCTGTAGTAACTCAGATCCCCCCCATCTAGTGTTCCCTCACAGGCCATTGGGCATATTTACTGCTAACAATGTCCTCTTTCCATTCCTGCGCCTTCATTCATGTGTCCTCACTGACTAGTTTCCCTCCTCCTCCACCTCTCACTGCCCTCATTTCCATCAATGCATTAGAACAAACTTTTCTTGGGTGGTTTGTAAAACTCGACTCCTATCTTCAAACCAGTCTGAACTAAACAGATGGCAAAAAAAGTCTTGGAGCCTCCCAAGCAAAACTAAATTAAAGAAACCTGGAGCTAACACTATGCTGTGTGGTAAACATCATCGCTCTGTGACTTGCAATATTACCAACCTCCCGTGTTCAAAAATCACGAGTCAGGCTCGCAAAAAATCATGAGATTATGTAAAAATAATAGATTTTTATTTGCCTTCTGCTTTTTGAGACTTGAGGGGTCACATTTTGAAGCTCTCTCCACAACAAGGAGAACTAGAAACTTCCTTTTTCTTTAAGAATGAAGGCTGGAATCATCACATATCCACTTTGACTCCAGGAGATGGAACTTTAAGGAAAACAATAATTATCTCGAAACTCAAGAGAAAATCATGATAGTTGGCATCACTTAGAGTCTTGCTTTAATTTTGTGTCCCATCACCCACCTCTAAGCAGTGTGGTTAGACAGCGCCTTGGACATGGACCTTGGCTTCATTCTTGACTGTGAAATACCTAAAATGAGAGCTGAGTGAAATTTTTCTGGTGAAACTTTTTTTTTTACCAAAAAATGCAGATTCAGGTTGACCAAAACAGTCCGTGAATTCGTGCCCATTTTTGGCAAATGGTTTTAGCAAAAATAAAAAAAAGAGAAAACCCAGAAGTGTCCAAATGAGCTGTTTCGACATTATCTAAATGAAACATTTTGTGTCGCACCAAAAGGTATAAGGCAGCCACCCTAATAGCCCATGGTTAGAGCTCTCACCTGGGATGTGGGAGAATCTGTGCTCCGGCGCAGGGACAGGAACCCTCTTCTCTCCCTCCCTGGTGGTAAATCCCGTTGATTTTAAGAGGATTTAGGCACCTAACCTGCTTAGGCACTTTTGAAAATCCCACTGGATGCCTGCCTGCATCTTTAATCACCTGAACGCATTGGAAACCCTGGCCCCTAGGGCTAAATTATGCCTCAGAATGGGGAGGGAGTGAGGCTGCCTGCAGCGTCGACCACTTCAGGGTGGGGAATGGGCGGTGTGCTTGCTACATGTTCTGACCGATCCATGCTACCACCAGCACCCAGGAGGCCTCAGGCTTTTAAAGGGTTAATACCCCCCCTTCCTGCTCCCCATTGGAACTCAGCCTCTTAGGAGGCATGATTTAGCCTATAATCTCTCAGTGCCTTGGTTTACCCGTAGGTATAATATTTGCCTTCCTCATCTGCATGTCCTGAGGCTTAATGAAGGTTGTAATGTGCTTTGTGATGCTTTAATGAAAGAGGCTACCCAGGTGTGATATTACTGTTATTTTAAAAATCCATATACCTGCTCTATAGTATTATTTTTCTTATTAGCTTTATAATAGTAATAGCACCATTCCAGGAAATACCCTGCACTTTGGTTGCTTTTGCTTAATGGAATCCTGTTAACCCAGTACAGGATTAAAATATAATGGTATAAATCTGCATTTCAGGATGCTTATCCTTTCGTATCCATCACCATTTGTGGTTGATTCGCTTCACAATAGGTTTCTAAACCATTTGTCTTAATACTGCAGCCAGAAAAAGAATTCCACAATGACCAGGAGGGGTAATTGCAGAGTCATATTTCTTTCTGAGCTGCTAGGAGATGATCTTCAACTGTGTTTTAGGAAGTAACTATGAGAAAAGGGCACTTGCAAGGTTTCCATGGCAGCTGATTCCCAGGCTGGGAATTGAGAGCTGTGACTAGGGATAATTAAAATAACTAAAAGAAAAATACAAATATCCTTCATGTTTGTATCCTGCAAATCCCACAAGGTAGCAGACCCCAGTTTGTTCTCAGCTCCCTGCCTGCATCTGATTATAGAGCTGCCAGTGACCAGCCAGTCTCTACCTGAAATTGGATCCAGTTCAAAAGGAGAAAGGTCCATAGTGCAGACTGAGAATTTCTCACTGCTATCACTCTGAGCTTGGGTAGGGGGCATTGTTCCACTAGAGCAGTGGTTCTCAAACTCACAACCCTGTTTGAATGGGGTCACTAGGGCTGGTTTAGACTTGCTGGGGCCGGAAGCCCGAGCCCTACTGCCTGGGGCCGAAGCTGAAGCCTGGGGGCTTCAGACCTGGGTAGCAGGGCTCAGGTGACAGGCCTCTTGCCTGGGGCTGAGGCCCTTGGGTTTTGGCTTTGACTACCCGCCCACCTCACCCAGGGTGGGGGGCTCAGGCTTCAGACCCCCCATCGGGGAGGGACGGACGGACTTGGGTGGTCTCAGGCTTCAATCCTCCCTCCTGGAGTAGTGCAGTAATTTTGTTGTCAGAAAGGGGTTGTGGTGCAATGAGAACCCCTGCTTTAAAAGAGCAAGTCACGTGCCTGGAATCTACAGCCAGAGGAAACTCTCAACAGTCTGTTAGGTGAAAAGGAGCTTTGAGAGGATCTCATTGAGCACCCTTGTAGAGTCATATCTAGAGAGAGCTCTGCCATTCTAAGCTGTGCTCAATTATTAACTAATTGTTTATTAAATGGTTGGTGTAGGTTCCATGTGTAATTTGCATTGGAGGATTTAAAGCAAGTTGTCAATTCAGTTTACATCTAGTGATTAACGGAGCTTACTGTGGGAAAAGGAAGCACTGAATGTGAAGGGGCAATGAATTACTGGTGTCATTGGGCCATCTTTAGTCACTCATTATTTAGTAAAACAGCTCCTATAGCAAATACATTCTTTACAGTGAGTTACCTTCAGATTTCTTCTTCTTCGTGGTGTTTCTACAACATAAAGAAACCTTGATTTCTGGTTTGCCTAAAGCAAACAACTAGCTCAGAGCCCCACTGAGCACAGGGAATCTGCAATTCGCCACACACAGCTGCCTGGCAGACGGGAAGTAAAAGAGCCCACTTGAGGCCTTTACTGGGAATGGGCCAAATAAGTTGCTGGTGCAACTCCTTTGATTTCAGTGGCTTGCACATGTTAGCACAAGCAGTGAGCCTGACCCAATGACAGTAACCCTGTTACTTCCATGCCACGTGTCTTACCCTGGAGTGGTTTCATCAGACACACAGAGATATTACTGCTTTTGTGTGTTAGTGGCATGTATGGTATTGGACAGGATGTGTCCTTGAGACCTTAAGAAAAGGCAGCTGTACTGGATTGTATTGACATGCCATTTGCTAGTAGCAGGGAGAGAATTTCTTTAATGCTATTGCATAATCTTGGTATTTGCACACATGGGCCAGTTCTCTTGTTGGTGTCAATCATCAACGGTGCATTGAAGTCAGTGCTTATTTACATTAGCTGAGGATCTGTCCCCTGGCACTGAAAACCTGAGTCTATGAATTTTCAGGGCACCAGTAGGACATTTAAGCTTTTTCTGAGAGGTGACCTCAAGAATTGAAAGAAATATTTGCATAAAGGAAGCAGTTGTAGTGCTGAGGACTGCACTGGGCATTCATTTCTCAGGGTATGTCCACACTGCAATTGGAGGTGTGAATGCAGATGAGTAGGCATACCTGAGCGAGTGTTCATCTAGCTAGTTTGGGTATCAATAATAGCAAAGCTGTAGCAGCACAGACTTGAGCGTGGGCTGGCCACCCAAGGGACGACTTAGGGTCCCAGCCAGGTTTGTACAGCCAGCACAATGAAACCTGTGCTGCTGCAGCTTCACTGCCCTTGAAGCCACCACGTGCTAGCTAGATTAATTCTAACATAGGTATGTCCACATGTGCTGCAACCACACCCTGTGGTTGTGGTGCAGCCATACCCTTTGTGGTAGACTCACCTGTGGCATATCGTAAGCCTGGTTCTTTCACAGCCTGACATTACACCAAGCCAGTTTGGAATAACCTGAATTGTTGCATCCGATGAAGTGGGACTGTAGCCCCCGAAAGCTTCTGCTGAAATAAATTTGTTAGTCTCTAAGGTGCCACAAGTCCTCCTCTTCTTTTTATGAATTTTTCAGGCTCTGTAACCAGAAGCATGGGTGAGGTTTCGGGGTGTTTTTCCAGACATTTGCCAGTGAGGAGGAGTATTCCTGGAGTATCTGAAACAGCAGAGGGAAGGAGGAGGGGAATGTGTGTGTGACAGAAATCTTCCCTATTGCCATGACTGTCAAACCCTCTTGCTTGTTTGTTGCTGAGGGCAGGAAATCTTGTGTGTCACAAATGCCTCCCTGAACCCTGCTCATGAATCATTTATCGTCGCCAACCTACTGCCTCCCTGGATCCGTACGTGTGCCTGTGTGCTTTTATTCTTTATAACCTACGGAAGGAAGAAAGGCTGAATTGGTAAATTAAGCAGCTGTGAGACAATAACACAGGGAGCTGGGATTCTTTTTTTTCTTTTCTTCCTTTTGTTGGAAACTGCCTGGGAGTGTGTTCTTTTACACAAGAGAAGGTTGTTTGTTTTTGTTTTTGTTTTGTTTTGGTGGGGGGGTGAGGAATGAGTTTGTCACACCAGCATTGTCATATATGAAGGATCTGAAAGTGGGTGGTAGGAGAGGGACTGGGTGGTTTGGTGCTTGGCAAGACAGAACCAGCAGCACAGTTTTCTAGTGGGCAAGGAGGCGGTGGCCTGACTGAGTCTGAAGGAGTGTCCCTAATCCAACAGGGAGCCCACCCCTAAGCAATTTTCCTCATATGTCTCTGACTACCCCAAACATGCTCTTTAGTCCTGGCGTCCTTAAGCCCTGAATAGGGCTGCCAGTTTTAGGAACAGGGTCGGCTCTAGGATTTTTGCCACCCCAAGCAAAAAAAAAAGAAAAACCCACCCGAAATGCCACCCCTGAATTGTGCCGCCCTAAGCACGTGCTTGGTTTGCTGGTGCCTAGAGCTGGTCCTGTCTGGGAATGGGAGTTGTGTGCATTTCAGGTTGGAAATAGATATCCTGGATTCATTTTTCTCCATCTTGTGCTGTTCTTAGCTCTTGGATTTGGCCCCGACCAGCTGGGAATCAGCACCCTGTCAGACTCTGCTGTGTTGTTGCTCAGGGCCTCTTGCTCTCTACCTTCTAAGTGGGCTGCAATAGCATCCCAGCTGGCAAATCCGCATTTTCGCCAGGGCATCTATGACCCTTTCTCTGGGCAAACAGAACTTTGGGTGACCTTGATACCCCTCTTCCTTAGCAAAAGAGAGATTTGCCTGTGCTAAAGGAGGTGACGGGGAGTTGTCACTCACATCTGTTAGCCACCCCAGACAAACTTCAGAAGCTCAGGACTATGCCAGCCCTTACTTTGCATAGCAGAAAAATCCTGGCGCATTTGAGGAGCATTCCCCTGCAGTACCAGCCCCTCTCTCTGGACACTCACAGAAATGACTAAGTCCGCCCTCTCCGAAGAGACAGTATACACAGCAGCCTGTTAGCTCTGGATGCCCACTTTACTTAATACTACAGCACTGAGATCTACTTATGATAAAACAAAGAGAATGTTATTAACAAAGATAGAAATTCAACTGATACTGAGCCAGGGTAGTAGAAACAAATATGGTTAATAATTAAACAAAACTAAAACTCGCTTCTAAGAGGCGAAACATAACTTTAGCAAGTGACAATCCTTTGACTACAGCAGTTTTCTCACCCTCAGAGTCCTTTTGAAAAGTTTGCTGATTTTTTTCAGTCAGATCAGGATCCAGATTTTCCATGAATCATTCCCCTCCACCAGGTGTGTTCCTCGGTGAAATGGATCCCCAGAGGGTTCCTTCCCCTTCTTCTTATAGTCAAGCAAAGTTTTGAATTGTATTCTTGTGACATATACCCCCAAAGTTCTTCTTCCCTGCTGGTGTGCAGACACCCTGCTGCTGCCCAGGCTGATTTTTCTCAGCCTTCTGTTAATTTTGTTGACGTAATATGCAAATGAAGTTTTCTTTGTGTTGGCTTTTTCCATGGTCGATTTACATTGGAGACTTAGACAGGCAGGTAAATCAACATTCCTTCGCCCAGGAAAAGCTTGTTTATCAACTCTACTTAGTTTAAACATATTTTCAGTATACACATACAACTTCTTAATTGCTACCCGTTCGTAAGTCACACGCTGATTATGACAACCCCATTACGATATGTTTTCATTTGATACCTTATACAACATTCTTTATAGATAAATATTGTGACAGCAATGTGTTAGGTCAGTGTTTCTCAAAGTGGGGTCACCGCTTGTGTAGGGAAAACCCCTGGCAGGCCGAATCGGTTTGTTTACCTGCCCCGTCCACAGGGCTAGCCAGTCGCGGCTCCCACTGGCCGCGGTTCACTGCTTCAAGCCAATGGGAGCTGCTGAAAGCAATGCTTGCCGAGGGACTTACTGGCTGCCGCTTCCAGCAGCCCCCATTGGCCTGCAGCGGCGAACCGCGGCCAGTGGGAGCCGCGATAGGCCGGATCTGCGGATGAGGCAGGTAAGCAAACCGGCCCGGCCCGCCAGGGGCTTTCCCTACACAAGTGGCGACCCAGTCTGAGAAACACTGTGTTAGGTGTAGTGGGTTTGTCAAGCCTGACAGCAGTTGCTAGGGCTTAAATTCTCAGAGTATTTCCTGGAGACCCCCACAGCTGCAACATGCTATAAAAGCTCCAGGGGGGTTGAAATATTTATTGGAGCTCTACAGCTCTGGCTGAGTTCAAGCCCTGAGAGTTGCTATTAGATGATAGTGAATCCTTTGCAAGTGAGCAGTGAGGCGCTCTTAGACTCACAGCATCCATTCTGATGCCATCTAGTATATCTTAAAAGGTGGGATTTTCCAAAGCACTCAACATTGGCCTACTTCTGCTCCCTTGGGAGTGGATGGTGAAACTCCAATTCACTTCAGTGAGAGCAGAGTTATCCCACCCCAGATGCTTCCCTGCCCCTTGAAGGACGCAGTAGAGGTACAAATGTATTTAACCAAGCTGCCACAGCCTTAAAACTCTGTTGCAAATGCATGGAATTCAATCATTTGGCATTTGAAGAGCGAGCTCTTTATACAGATTGAATTCTTTGCTACTTATTTGTGTTGCAATGTTGTGCATTCAAATAATGACATTGCATCAATGCACAATGTTCTGTGGGGGTGTGTTGTTATGTATTGACAAGCCCTTTTGACCTGTGCAAGCAAGTTCATAGTGTCTGCAGAATTGAATTCAGAACTCTTTGGTTGTTCTATATGCTAGACCTAGAGTATAGCCATGGAAATTGGGACTGTCTTGCATATTCAGAGATGGGCAGCAACCTTATATCCCAGCATGAGAGTCATTAGCAAGATCATCATTTGGATCAAAAATGAAGCTGGCTTCAGTTCATTTTCCTAGTAGACATGTGTCCACATCAAAATATACCCATCAGAGCTAACACTGAGTTGTCCCCTTGTTGGCAGTAGCAATAGACAGAGCAAGGATTGAATGGACCATGGAAACTAAATTTGCTTTGCATGCCCAATAGTGGTCCCTCAACATGGGCAATATGTTGCCAGGACAATATGTACACATCTCGTGCATATAAAGAGAACTTTTAGCTCTGATGCCATAAAGGGACCTTTCACCATCACATATTTTTCTTTAAAAGAACAGGTGAACCTAGCACTGATCAGGGCAGCATCCCACCTGTTGAGGGTGATGCAGCAGCAGTCTGGCTGTCCTTTCGCTTGCTTGGCCCATGCTGTGGAGATGCTACATACTGTACAGATTTCTAATCGCACCCATTTATTTTTAACGGCTTTATAACACATCAGATCTTGCATCTAACACAGACTGGCCTCTGAGAAAGTGGTGAGTAACAGGTGGGGACATGTCTGTAATGCCACACCCTTGGGTAGGCTGTCAACAGGAGGGATTGAACCTTGGATCTCCGGAGCTAAATGCATTTTTCCTGGATCAAAGTACTCATCTCTGTTAGCCAAGGCTACAGCAGGCTCATCAACCTCTGTCTGTGGCCAAGCCACCACCAGAGGGGAATCAGAGCAGCATGGTGTGGGGTTGTTAGGAAGGAAGCCATAACACTTCTCTGAACCTTTGTACCTCCTGACCCAGCTTGATTCCACGAGCATCCGTCTCCTGCATGAAGCAGCTACATGGATTGAACCAGTATGTCAGCGTATTGGCCTGTTTACTTGGAGCTTGGGCAGGGAGGGCCCACGCACAGTCCTTTCCCACTGCTCTAGCAGACAGAGTGGAATTGACACTCTTTTCCACAATCACCTTGTTTGGACCAGGGCTTAGGGGACAGCTTGTCTGGTGAAACTGGGCAGCCGTGGCTTACGATTACTTAGAGAGCCCAAGAAAACTACACGCTATTTCTGGCTCCAGCAGCCTCAATAAAGGATCTTCTAGATATTCATTATAGCTGACTCCTATCTCTTCTCTACTCTGAGAGACACTGCAGTGAGGTGGCGGGGAAGGACAGAGAATCCTAAAAATCTGACGTCAATGACTGTAAGCGTTTTGGGTAGGGCCCATATTTTTCTTCTAGATCTGTACAGCTCTTAGCACAATAGGGTCTGGTGCATAACAGGGGCTTGCAGGTGCTTACACAATAACACTTAATAATAATAATTTGTAAAGTGTTTTGTTTCTCAAAATCAGGGAGTTCATCAGATCAGTTTTTCTTTCCTCTCCATTCACACCTGAAAGGGAGCAGAATCGGTGATTCAGTAAACCATGTCTGTCCTAACTTTAATGCTGAATTATACAAGATTCCGTGCATAATTCCTTACGGTATCATTGTGCTTCCCTTTACATTGTGTGTTTGTTTGTCTCTCACCCACACCCATGCACAGAGACATCGGCACATACTCATTTTCTTCTAAAGCAGCTATCTTTTTTGTGTTTCCCAAAGCCTAAAGTTGATCGGTTAACTTCACTCATTGTCTTTCCCCTCCCTTCCCAGAGCTGGCAGTTTTCGGCCTGAGTTATAGTGTTTCTCTGGCAAGAGGCAGTGCTGTGTCCTTTTGATCAAATTCTAAAAAGGAATTATTTATGTCTCATGCATATTTCTGGGCTTGACTGCCAAAAATGGCAAGCAGCACAGGGACACGCTGATAGCACCAACCATGGAGGAAGGGATTCATGGCTTGTGACAGGCAAACAAACAACTAACACAAGATAGCTTCAGTGTGAAGCCTTTTATCAGGTGAGGGAGCGGGGGTACAAGCGATGGGGGGTATCCAAGGTTGTGGCGAGAGGGGCTCGGCTGCTGGAAATTGCACAAAAATTACAGAAAAATTCATCCAGTTTATCCTTTCCTTCAAGTCCCTTAAAAATCATATTTTTTTCCAATCTCCGGCGTAACGGATAAAAATAGCTTGATGTAAGAGAGAGAGAACTGTGCATTGCCCAAATATTCCATGTCTCTGCTTGCATCCTGGAATATACTTAGGCTTGGCAGAATTTGATCTTTTTAAAATAATTTCAACAGATATTATCAATATTTATTTTTAATAATTTTTTTCTACTTTTTATCAATTTACATTTTCACAGTTTGGGGAATTTTTTAGGGGATAATACAGTTAATGACAGTAGATGCTGAGATTCAAAAAGTTACAGGTTTTATAAGCATTAAAACGCAATTTGTCAAAATACTATATGAAGTAAATATCCTTAAATCAGACTCTAAGAAGTTGTGAAGCAGCAGTTTTCTTTCTTTGCCTGACTATAAATTTTGATTATTATTGACAGACATACTTTTAAATCAGTTTGTTTGCATACAGTGAAATCAACATTACCAACAAAAATCTAGCCATTCTACGTCTGTGTATACTACTGCAATGTCTCACTGTCATAGTAAACCTTTTGGGGGAGGTTTTCAAAAGCACCTAAGGGAGTTAGTGGCACATGTCCTGCTGAAAGGTGAAGAGAAAATTTTCTGGAGGAGAATAGAAAATAATGCTTATCTGAAATAACTCGATGACTTTGGGTTTTGTTTTCATGCACTTCTGCACATACAAAGATGCATTTATTTTGTAAGTGCACAATTGGATGTATGTCTGCACGTGGTTCAGTGTGCAGTCATGAACCACATACATGTGCAAATCAGGGCATTATGTGCATAAAGCAGACATGTATTGCTACGTACATGCGGACAAATGATTTGCACCCTTGTATTCAGATGTATATGTGCAAACTAGGCAGACCATCTGCACACCCTGAGTTTTATCTGAGTTAATACAATCAGACTACCAACTGTTTACTTTGCATGTGCAGATGAAGATTATGCATGCACAAAATCAAATTTACATGAGCTCAGAAAAAAATGCTTGCGGGGACATGCCATCACAAATGCAGAAGCTGCTTTTGCAAGTATGGTTCTTAGTCTTTCCCTCCAGTGTACATTAACGGTGGAAATAGTTCCTCTCAAAATACTGCAGAGTGTCAGAGTGCAGCTGGCAGTACAATATTGTCCATCTGTAGATGGAGATGCTAACAAAATTCTAACTGAGGGAAAGTGACATTACACCTTCTTTGGCTGGTGCTCTCCTTTGTATAATATAACCCTGCCATGCAGCCTGCCAGTGTGCAGTCTAATTTAAAGTGAGATTCATCTGATACATTTCATTATGAGATAAAGACTGATGTGTCAGCATCTATAATTTCTGATGTATTACACTGCAGGGCTTCAGTGCTGAAATGTAACATGAAAGGTACAACTCCAGTGCCTGTCCCAAACAATGGTGTTATGGAACATTTAAAATACTGTATAGGCTGGAGTCCACAGCCTGGCACAGTTTATGCACCTGGCTGGGTGGTTCTGCACAAGCTGTTGTGGGATTTTCAGAACTACTCAGTGTTGGCCTACCTGGGCTTCCATTGAAGTCGATGGTAAAAATCCCCATTAACATCAGTGGGAACAGAGTTTATCCAAGGCTAAGTGCTTTGGACAGTTCCTCCCTAGAGCTTTGCCATAGGGACCACAAATAATTTGCCAAATTCCATGAAAAAAAATCTCCATTTCAGGCCATGTTCTCAGAAGTGCTCAGCACCTGCAACTCCCATTGAAAACAATGCGTAAGGAATGTACTGAAGATTGCTCAGCAGTTGCTCATGACCTCACTTGTTCCAGGCAATTTTGCCACCAGAATCTTCATAATTCATGAAATTTCCATGAAAAAATGAGAACCTCGACATTTCTTGTGTGCTTGACGCATGCTGACCTTCATAGAGAGAAATATGGATTGATGGAGATCCTGCTGCGCAATCCCTGATGGAGTCCTCTGGGATGTTGGTTTGTAAATACCTGTTGTCCTTGTGGAAGCCTTATTCCTTAGATAGATATGGAAGGTGAGACTTTAGGTTCCTCATCTGAACCTAACCAACATATTAGCTGAGGATCTTACAGTCATTAATTGCTTTTATCCTCATAAGTACTATCATCTCCATTTTATGGCTGGGAATTGAGGCACAGTGAGACTAAGTGACTTGACCAAGGTCACATGAGAAGTCTGTGGCAGAGTAGGCAATGGTTCTCAGATCTCCCAACCAAATCCTAGAGCTCTAGTCATTGGGCCAGACTTTGCTTCATCTCTTCCGCCTACGACCTGAGACAGTAAGGAAACAAGTTATTAGAGCTGGTTGAAAATTTGTTGATGGAACAGTTTTCTGTTGGAAAACACAATTTCATCAAAATTGACATTTCATGGGAACAGGTCTATTTCATTGAAATTTTTGGCAGGAAACTACCTAAAACAAATTGTTTTACGCTTTTTCATCTTGTTTCAATAATGTTGAAATGTTTCAATAAGGTTAAAATGTTTTTTAGTTTGACTTAAGATTTTGATTCATTTTGATTCATATATTTATATGGTATAATTGATATGATATATTAAATAAATATTTTTACCTTTATCAAAACAAAACATTTTGATGTTTCCAAATCAAAACTTTTTGGAATTTCTGGTAAATTTCAAAATTTTCAAAATTTCAGTTTTTTTTTTCCTACCTGGAACCAAAACAAATTTTGAAATATCAGAATTTCCCATGGAATGGAGATTCCATTTCCTGACCAGCTTCACTGTTAATACAGTTTTGTATATCTGGAAAAAGGAAAAGACAGTCCTTAACCTTTTGTTCCCCTCCTGGCTGCCTGTCTGTCTAATTTTTCATGGCCTCATCCCATGGCTTCTGGGAATGAAGAACTCAGAGGAGTCACCCCCAATTTTGCACATTGAGTTTTCCAAAGTGATCCAACCCTCTTAAGGCTGGGGTTGAGGGTGGGAAGAATTTTTAAAAGGAACTAGTGGCCAGGATGAAATCAGCTGGTAAAGTTGTACGTGTTTCTTAGACAGTGGCTCACAGTTAATTAGCATGCTTTGTTAAGATGAATGAATGAAAATAGTCACAGTGGTTCAAAACCATTACAAGATCATGGTCTGAATATCAATAAAGCCATCTTTCTCTGAAGCAGGCCAGGGAAGATCAGAGCAGAATAGCTGCTTTGTAAGACCTACACTTTCCATGTGTAAGATTTTGATCTGAAAGGGGATTTTTGGTCTGAAATGAGCTATGCTTATTCTTTGTACTTTTTTATTTGAGAAACAGCATGATTATCGTCTTGACAGACAAAAGAAACATCACATTGGGCAGTCCCAATGCCATGACAAAAGCCTAGTGCTCGAACAGAGTAAGAAAATCAATTCTCATTGATTCACCTTCTATTCCAGGAAGACCAAAGGTCTAGCTTATTAAGAATTATTTTGTATCAAGTCCCTCAGCTCATTTGCAAACTGAATGGGAAAAACTCTTTGTTGCCTATACAGGATGATAGAACAAACCTCCAATTATTCAGGCTAGGATGCAGAGTGTCATGCAACTAGCAAGCAGTTTCCTCCTTTCCAACAGTGATAGAGTTGTAACAAGTCACCATGACAGTTCATCTTGAGAGCTTGGGCCTGATTCTCACTTAAAGCCCCTTTGCACTTCTCTGGCAGTGTAAAGGGGCCTTAGTGTAAACAAGAATCAGGCCCTTTTTTGCTTCTTGCCTGCTATAATACTCCTGAGGGAATTCTGCACCAAAAAGTTACAAATTCTGTAAACAATAATTTAAAATTCTCCCTATTTTTATTTATCAAAATAACACAATATAATCATGCCAGTTTCAATTATTTTGGTAATTAATTTCAAAATACCTGTCAGCAAGTATGTCTAACAATACAGACAACAAAAAAGATCCAGAAAATGTTTTTTGACAAATAAATTCTTTATTAGGCATATTAATACAGAACTTTGAGAAATAATTCATTTAATCTGTAATACAGAAATACATTTCCTGCACCCCTCAGCAGCAGTGCAAAGGCTTGAGGGGAGTCAGGGGTAATGGAGGAGTTGAGGGAGAGGGAAGAAATTGCTGGGAAGAAGTCTGGAAGTGAACCTGGAGGGTTGCTGGGTTTGGGTGGGAGAAGTATGGAACAGTTTTTTATTGTTATGTTAGGAAGTTGCGGAGCCTCTCCCAGGCTACGTCTTCACTACCCGCCGTATCGGCGGGTAGCAATCGATTGCTTGGGGATTGATATATCACGTCTCATCTAGACGTGATATATCGATCCCCGAACGCTCTTATATCGATTCCGGAACTCCACCAACCCCAACGGAGTTGCGGAGTCGACATGGGGAGCCGCGGACATCGATCCCGCGCCGTGAGGACGGTGAGTAATTCGATCTTAGATACTTTGACTTCAGCTACGTTATTCACGTAGCTGAAGTTGCGTATCTGAGATCGATTTTCCCCCATAGTGTAGACCAGCCCCCATGCAGACCCCTAGTCTCTCCCGTTCAGTCAGGCACATCTGTCCCTGTCTCCATGTGTCCCTGCACTGCCATTCACCATACAGCCACTGGCTCAGTGTTGTCACCCCACTAGGTCTGTGGCCCCACCCGTGTCTGCCCCCCACTAGCCCTTTTGAGTCCCAGTCTGTGACTCCATCCAGCAGTCTCGTGTGTCCCACTCTCTCCATCCGCACCGTATCCTGTGCCTCCTCACCTGGCACTGCGAGGAAGGTACCTTTGCCCCCTCCCTCTCTGGGGCTGGCAGCTTCCCTTCACTTCTCTGTCAGAATCAATTATTCTGTTGGGGGGCGGAATCTGTGGAGGATATTAATTCTGCACTTGCACACTGGTGCAGAATCCCCCCCCAGAACCAAACTTTGTAACTGTGGGGAAAGCAAAAATCTCTCTCTCACACAGAGAGAGAGAGAGAGAGAGAATTAGTCCTGCCATTTAGCAGCTAACTCTAGCTTGGTTTGAATGGAGCTTTTGATCATTTTTTTTGAAGTCTTACATGGATGATGATGGTGATTTATTTGATGTTCAGTTTTAGCTTGCAATCTGAATCGTGGATCTCTAACATTGTCTCCAGTCAAATGCTTATTGCTGAGTATCTTTCACTGTCATAGCTCAGACTTCTGACTGTTACTGTTTAGAACAAAACCCAGCAGATGTATGGTTCCCTGCCAGAGGAAGCTGAAAACAGCCCTATATCTTTAATTGACAGGACAATGGGAGAGCATGTCTGTTTTTTATTCTGGAGACCCAAATTTTAACCTCTGGAAACATAAAGGATCAATTACTTATATAACTCGTTTAGAACCTCTTTATCTGTAACGCCTGTAGCTGGAGTATCTGGGCACTACACAGTTACATAAAAACCATACAATTGCAGAGGCTTGTGCTCTTTCTCTCTCCCTTTACTTGTTGTGAATTGCCTTGCACATCAGATGTCACCCCTTGCTGGTACTTAACCAGAAGGAACAAGCAGAACCACTACAAAGTGACCCAATTCAAGCAGATGAGGCAGCATTTCTTCATGAGCAAGGGTGTTGGCTGCAAAGTTCAATGTCCCCTCCCTTCCATATCTGTAGGTCAGAATCAAGTCTGCAGGTTCCACTGAGAAGCGGTTGCATTCCATACCGCAGTGTGGGGAGAGTACAGTCAGAGCTGGTATCGTACCCTCTCTCTCCAACCCTGAAATAGGCACAACTAGCTTGAGACGATTGCTCCTTTGTTCCAGCAAATCAACCTTTTTCTCTGATGTTTGGTAGCACTTCTAAAGGAGCAGCTGAGGCAGGGGCTAGTTTTCCTTTTCAGACTGTCTCCCATCAATCTGTATACCCAGATTAGATGAAATAAGCATCATGCCTAGCAGGCAAGAAATAATTTTAATTTACTTGAGAAACATCATGATCAGGGAGTTTGAGAGCCAGGAGTATTGAAAGCTACTCTATCTCGACTTTTAGTAGGAACCAAGGCATGTTGGTCTCCATTAGGTACTTCCTTGGCCAATCTGCTGTTTCTAGAGTACAACTGGGTGGGGAATAGTGTTTCCTCCATGCATATCTTCAGGGGTGGCTCTACGTATTGTGCCGCCCCAAGCACGGCAGTCAGGCAGCATGTCTGTGGGAGGTCCGCCAGTCCCACGCCTTCGGCGTACCCACCGCTGAATTGCCGCTGAAGCCATGGGACTGGCGGACATCCCATAGGCATCCCGCTGAAGGCAGTTTGACTGCCGCCCTTGCGGCGACTTGCAGGCCGCCCCCCCGGGGCTTGCAGCCCCAGATACACACTCTTGCACTGGTGCCTGAAGCTGCCCCTGAATATCTTTTTCCTACACATTGTGATAATTGTACATGCAAAATCAGGCCATGCTTTCAGCCATCACTTGAAGTGAAACCCAAAATGAATATATTTTTGAGTAACAAGCTGAGTGAGATAATATCTTGTATTGAACCAACTTCTGTGGGTGAAAGAGACAAGTTTTTGAGCTACGCAGAGTGTCAGGAAAGCTCCGTTTACTTTTGTGAATATTTGTTCATTGGCCTCTGCCATTTCCATTCCACAAAGAAACTGGAAATTCCAGGGTGGAGAAGGTCTCTGTTGTATATTACTGAAACACTGTGGGAGGATGTTCTTATTGCTGTTTATGGCCCAGCCAGAAGCAGGAAATCAATTCTGGAAATCTCGAGACAAGAACCTGTTCTCATGAGATTTCTTGCTTAGTTTTGTTGACCAAAGGTGGTGGATAGTAAAGTTACCTGAATTTCTGGGGGTACTGATTAATTTTGAACCTCCACACATCCTAATATCCAACTAATTATATTATTTATCCAAAGCAAAAGTAGCAATAGTAGTAATACATCGGCCAAATTCTCTGTCAGTGTAAATGGGTTCAGCTCGATTGACTTGGATGGATTTGACTTCAGATTAGACCACGATCCTTGAGCAGTTAGTTTCGTGGAAAGTGAACCTGGAAGGGTTGCAAAAACAAGCAACTTGATATTCTCTTTCAAATTCCAGTGAATAGTTTGTTTGCATTATTCACCTAGCTCTTCTGTAAATGCAACAAACAAGACATCAATAGAAAAGGTAGGCAAGAATCCCATCCAAACATAACTGTGACAGACAAGCAAGTAGCTGAAATTGGACTTTACTTACATGCTAATCAAGTCAATCCTGCTTTGTCAGCCACGTTATCTGGATTGAAGGAGGCTATAAATACACAATGGTAAAAAGAAGCTGCAAAGAAGGGCACATCTAATTCTAGTGCATCATCGTCATTAATAGCGGGGTTATGCACTGTGAGCAACAATTGATAAAGAGATTTTGCGAATGCTTAAATGACAGAGCATGCAGAACTGGAGGCCATGCACTGGCAAGGTGTCCCTTGCTGTCTGCTAAGTGACAGGATTGTTGTTTTTTCTGAAAGAAGATGTTGTCTTTTTTTTTTTAAAAATGTATTCGAGCACCAGCTTTCTGATGTAGTACTTCAAGCTGTGTCATGTTATGTCACTTACCAATGAAACAAGGTGTGTTAGTGCACCCCATCATTTTAGAGGATTGTTTGATTATATAATGTGGTGTGATGCTTTAAAGCAGCCAAAATGATCAGGACAACCCATTTATTTGTTTGTATTGAATAGAACTGGATAGAAAATGGAAATCCATTCCTCTGAAAAAGTTTATGGTTTTGAGAATTTTTCCATTCCAAATCAGGATGAAAAGTCAAAAATGCAAAGATTTTTGCAGGAAAGGATTTGCAGAAAAATTCTGTTTTGGGAGAACTGACGTAATTTTTTGGCTTGCCTGGCTGCCTGCCTGGAAGGCTCTCATCAATTTCCCGTTTTGCTGGGGAACCATCATATTAATTTTTCCTAACAGAAAATGGGAATTTTTCAGGAAAATTTGAAATTTCCTTTCAGATAATTTCAATTTTGTTGGAAAATTATTCTGATGGAATATTCCCAACCAGCTCTAATATTGAAACAGCTCTTGTTGATTTAACAGAACAGACACATGGGGGGAAGACCTGGCCTCATTTAAATCCATGGAAATTTTGCCTTTGACTTCCATGGAGTCCTGATCTTGAGCAAAGCCAGTTTACAGAAGCAGCAACAAATGATTAAAGTGCCGTACGTGAATACTGCAGCAATATTAATTTTAGGATATTTGGCAAATCTTCAGTAAAATTCTGCATTGTTCTGAATAATAAGAGAAAAGAAAACAACTTCCCTGTTTGTTTGAGTAAATGAGGAGTAATTTATTGTCTGGGCTTCCTGTGGTAACTATTTAGTGTATGGTTGCTTAATATCATGGGACACAGAAAAATACATATGTATATCTGGGAGAGAAAACCTGAACAAGTTTTAAGACTCTGTATATTACTTGCTACAGACAAGTTTGGCTTTTACAGCTGTAGAGTAACCTACCAAATTATGACAAAAATATCTCTTTGAACTATATTGAAATCTGCACAAGATGCACTCATGATTTTTATCATAAGTCTCATGGTATCTTATACTTTTTCTTAAAGTCCCAGCTCCTGGAGTCATGTGATTACATGAGAATTCAGATTTCATTTTTTGGAAAAAAAAACCTAAGGCTATGTCTACATGCACCATGTTCCAATTAGGGGTGTGCAAACTGCAGCAGCATGCACTAGCATGTGATGCTATAACTCCACTGCGAGGACGCTGCACGTGAAAACGAAGGGGTAACTAGTTCATGTTAACTTAGTCCTGTTTAGAGAAAACATGAGCTAGGTATCTCCGAGTTCACATCTGCAGCATATACACAAGGGTATTACAGCGCAGTGCATACTGCAATTCACACCCCTGTGGTCTGAATGGTGGGGCCATGTAGATGAGCCCTTAGTCTCTAGCCCTCATGGTTACAGAGGAAAACTTGAAAAAAGAGAGGGCAAATAAGAAGAATCCTCTAAAGTATCTTTTTTTTATGCCACTCTCATGAATTTTGAATTTTTAGGGTTGGCAATACTGCCATCAGTCTTTGGCATCCTCCCAAAGACCCTGAATCATCATGGTACTTAAGCATGTGTAACTTTTTTATAATATTACCTACTTCTTGTATAGTATTTTTCATCCATAGATCTCAAACTGGTTAACAAAGGAGGTCAGTATCAGTACCCATATTTCACAGATAGGGAAACCAAGGCACACAGTGGAGAAGTGACTTGTCCAAGGTCACTGGCAAAGTAGTTTCAGAGCTGGGACTTGAACCCAAATCTCCTGAGTCTCAGTCCAGTACTCGCTCCACTTCATTACACTGCCTTCCCTCACAAAAGTACTCCCCTGGACATTTATGGGACTAATCTCATGCTTAAAGTTACATAGATGCTTAGAGTCTTGCTGAGTCAGGGCCGTGGTTAGGAAGGCAGCCAGATTCAAAGCTCTTTCTTCTATGATGGTTTCCTTATTTAAGTTTCTTTTCAATCTGTGCTCCTGAAATCCTGTTTTCTCATCCCTGTCCTTACTCTTATAAAATTAATTGTTGAGAAACAAACTGCTCATCCTCTTCTCTGGATCTTTTGTTCAAAAGACTCGACTTCCTTTCGATTTAATAAACATCCTCTGATCCTCTCTGTCGCCTACAGCCCATCCGCACTCTTAAAAAGAGTTTTTCTTTACTTGCTGTAAATAAAAATAGGTCAGTTGTAAGTAATTTATTACACGATGACTTTACAATGTTTTGCCAGTCATAAAAAGCTAGAAGTTGTACCAAATTCTAGATTTAAGCAAATGATGGTTCTACTCAAGCTATTATATATCCTCAAATAATTTGCTTGTGAATATTTTTCATAGATCATATAAGAACATAGGGATGGCCATACTGGGTCAGACCAATGGTCCATCTAGTCCAGTAGCCAGGCTTCTAACAGTAGCAAGTGCCAGCTGCTTCAGAGGGAATGAACAGAACAGGGCAATTTATCAAGTGATCCATCCACTGTCACCCAGTCTCAGCCTCTGGCAGTCAGAAGTTTAGGGACACCCAGAGCATGAGGTTGCATCTGTGACCATTTTGGCTAATAGCCATTAATGGACCTATCCTCCATGAACTTATTTACTGTAATCCTTCTTTGCACACAGTTAGACTTTTGACCTTCACGATATTCCCTGGCAACAAGTTCCATGAGTTGACTGTGCTTTGTGTGAAGAAGTTCTTCTCTTTGTTTGTTTTAAATGTGCTGCTTCTTCATTTCTTTGGGTGACCCCTGGTTCTTGTGTTATGTGAAGGGCTAAATAACACTTCCTTATTCATTTTCTCCACACCATTCATAACTTTATAAACTCCTGTCATATCTCCCCTTAGTTGTCTCTCTTCTAAACTGAACAATCTGTCTTCTTATTTTCTCCTGATATGAAAGCTGCTCTCTACCCCTAATCATTTTTGTTGCCCTTCTCTGTACTTTTTCCAATTATTATATCTTTCTTTAAGATGGAGCAACAAGAACTGCACACAGTATTCAAGATGTGGGTGTACCTTGGATTTATATAGTGGCATTATTATATTTACTATCTTCTTATCTATCCCTTTCCTAATGGTTCCTCACATTCTGTTATCTTTTTGACTGCCGCTGTATGCTGAGCAGATGTTTTCAGAGAACTATCCACAGTGACACCAAGATCTTTCTTGAGTGGTAATTTAGACCCCATCATTTATGTATAATTGGGATTATGTTTTCCAATGTGCACTACTTTGCATTTATCAGTATTGAATATCATCTGCCATTTTGTTGCCCAAACACCCAGTTTAGTGAGATCCCTTTGTAACTCTTCACAGTTAGCTGTAGACTTACCTATCTTGAGTAATTCTGTATCATCTGCAAACCCTGCCACCTCATTGTTCACCCTTTTCCAGATCATTATGAATATGTTGAATAGGACTAGTCCCAGTACAGATCCTTGCGGGACTCTGCTATTTACCTCTCTTCACTGTGAACGCTGACCATTTATGATTACCCTTTGTTTCCTATCTGTTAACCTTCTTATCCCATGATTGCCTACTTTGTATAAGAGCCTTTTGGTGTGGGACCTTGTCAAAGGCTTTTTGTAAGTCCAAGTACACTATATCCAGTAGGTCACCCTTAGCCACATGTTTGTTGACCCCTTCAAAGAATTGTAATTGACTGGTGTGGCATGATTTCCCTTTACAAAAGATGGACTTATGGCAAAGACATTGGCCCAGTAGATGAGAAATTCAGGTTTTATTCCACAGACTTCCTAAGTGACTTTGTGTAAATCATGTCACTGCTCTGTACCTCAGTTTCCCCATCTGTATAACTGAGATAATCACACTGTATTTTATCTGGCCTCTAATCACCTGAACTGAAAGACCCCCACTGACTTTGGATCAGGCCCACAGTAATGTCAACTGCAAAATGGCCTGGTTGAAGAAGAACAAAGAACTGGGACAATCCCCTATGTTGGTATTTAATTTTCTCCACAACAAAGCAGTGTGTTAGTTTTTAAAGGCCATCTTAAAATATATATGTTTTTTAAAATGAAAAATGTAACAATCAAGCTACTTGTGCCCAGCAGCAGGGCCGGCTTTAGACCTATTCCACCAATTCCCCCGAATCGGGCCCCGCACCCTTCCCTGGTTAGAGGCGCCTTTTTAATTTTTACTCACCTGGCGGCGCTTCAGGTCTTCAGCAGCACTTTGGCAGCGGGTCCTTCAGTGCCGCTGAAGACCTGGAGCGAGTGAAGGACCCGCAGCCGAAGACTCAGAGCACTGCCCGGTGAGTACAAGCCCCACGTGTTTTTTTACATGTGTTTTTTTTTTTTTTTAGTCATCCCTACCGGGGCCCCATCGAAACTGTTCGAATTGGGCCCCACACTTCCTAAAGCCGGCCCTGCCCAGCAGTTCCTGTATTTCAAAACATGCTGGGAAACATAATGCTTGTGGGCAAGAACAACAACTGAACTGACTTCAGACCTACTCATGAGTTTAAAAACAATCATTCATATGTAATGTTTGCATGCTCGTCCAAAGGGGCCAAGTGCTTTCAGCTCCTTGACTTCAATTGGACAGGATCAAAGTGCACCCCTAAGACAAACTTCCAAAGGAGCTCATAATGTTGCACATGAAAACATGTTATGATATCCATTTTTGCCTGGCCACAGGCCCTTGAGAGCTCAGAATGGGAAACTGCCCACAAAAGTGCCCGTGTGTGTGCAAGTGGGTACATGTGCAGATGCTACAGGTGCAGTTTAGGAGGTTCTTTGACCCAGTCACTAGTTAGCATGCGGGGATTAGATTCTGGTGGAGTGGAAAGGCGAGACTCAGATCCAAGAGATTTTTGGCTGCTAATCAAGTTTCTTCTGCCAGTCTCTGAATTATGATGATGATAATAATAATAGTAATAAGCTGTGAACATCTGCAGGGGAACGTTAACCATTTATCCATTATATTTATTGGTTCTTGCCACTGCAAATACATCACTGTGGCAAGAAAATTCAGAAACGTTCTCAGGCCATTAATTCCATGTGGAGATCATCATTCACTGCTGTATATTTTAAAGGCAGTTTTCTGCCTCTAGTCTAGGAAAGGTGTGTGTGTGTGTGTGTATGTGAGCGTGTGTGTGTTTTCATTAAGCATGAAAGAACGTTGCTGAAGTACAAGCTTTCAGCTGCAGAGATGATAGAGTGTCAACCCAGCAGAGGCTCCACTAGAGGTTTCCAATTATTGTGGCTGAAACAGCATCCATTAAGTGGTAGATTATGCCTCCTTACACAAGAGAGTAGAGAGAGGAATGAGAGGAGTAAGCCCAGCTCAGAACTGACCATTGCCATGAAAATACATTCAGTTGCTATGATAAGCTCTATGTGTGGCCCTGTAGGACCCCTATAGTATCCCCCTCTCACATATCAATGAATCACAGCCTCACAGCAGCCTTGTGAGGTAAGGAAACATTATCCTCATTTACACATGAGGAGGGACTGAGACAGAGAGAGGTTAAATGACTGGATTCCAGAACTCTGGAGTCTCTGTCTGATAAACTAACCATAAGGCCATCTTTCTTCTTGTAAAGTTCCACTAGTTATTTTCTTCCCATTGCTGGAAATAGGCAAAGCTTCTCAGGCAGGTACAGTAACTCTTTGCTTAGCATTGTAGTTATGTTCCTGAAGAATGTGACTTTAAGCGAAACAATGTTAAGCAAATCCAATTTCCCCATAAAAATTAATGTAAATAGGGGGGTTAGGTTCCAGGGAATTTTTTTTCACCAGACAAAAGACTGTATTATATATATACACACACGCACAGTATAAGTTTTAAACAACCAATTTAATACTGTGCACAGCAATGCTGATTGTGAAGCTTGGTTGAGGTGGTGAAGTCGGAGGGTGGGCTATTTCCCAGGGAATGCCTTACTGCTAAATGATGAACTAGAACAGCTGAGCCCTCATGGGTTAACATGTTAATGCAGCCTCACACTATACAAGGCAGCACAAATGGAGGGAGGAGAGACAGCATGGTAGACAGAGACACACACCCTGTGTGTGTGAGAGAGAGAGATTTGCATTTCCCCTTTAAGTACGCTGGTCCCAGTCTAAGTACATTGCCTTTTTAAGTAGATCAGCAAGTTGAGACAGCAGCTTCTGCCAGCAAGCTCCCTCCGTCCTGAGCCCTATCATGCCCCTCCACCCCGCTCTATGGAGATGGAGTAAGCGGGGGAAGGGGGACACCCTGACATTAGTCTCCCTCTTGCCCCCCGCCCCAGCAAGCAGGAGGCTCCCGAGAGCAGCTCCAAGGCAGGAGCAGCACATGGCACTGTGGGGGAGGAACAGCTGAACTGCTGGCAGTTGATAGCCTGCTGGGCGGCTGCCGCACAGGGAACTTAGGGGAGCGGGGAGCTGATGGGGGGCTGCCGGTCCACCCTGGTTCCAAGCCCCCACCAGCTAGCTCCAACAGGCTGCTCTTTCTGCAAGCAGTGGACAAAGCAGGCTGCCGCCAAACAACATTATAAGGGAGCATTGCACAACTTTAAATGAGCATGTTCCCTAATTGATCAGCAATGTAACAATGTTAACTGAGACAACTTTAAGTGGGGAGTTATTTTAGGTTGGTGCAGTGACATATGGGACTTTCGTCCTATGGAAAACCTTACAATCCTCAAACAGACTTAAAAATAAGCAGGATTTTAGTATCTGTCCTCAATTTATTACATCATCTGACCCCGAGGACCAGCCTATGTGTCTCACATTATCTGTCAGCTGCTATAATTATTGTTGACAGGAGTTAAGAGCACCAGTGTACTGTGTTGGACTCTCTCGCCGTTATTAGGTATTGGTACATAATGTCCAGTAGGAGGCTAGTGCTTATAGTACTGTTGAAGTAGTAAATCAATTACAAAGGGGATAGTGAAACTAGAACAAAGAAACTGGAAATTCCATGGCTGTGATTCCCCTCTTCCCCTGTCTTTCTTGTGCTAGGAAGAAATTAGGTCAGAGTGATCCTGAACGTTTTCATATTTAAACAGCGCAGCAGGGTGAATGAACCCATTTCCTTTCTACGCAAGGAACATTATGGGAGTTGCTGGCATACAGTTATTTTATAGGTTCTATGAATAGAAATAGAAAATTTAGACTTGTTCTGTCCTTGATTTAGCACACCCACAAACAGACCTGGCTTTCCATTTCTAGGCCAGAATGTCAATGGAATTATGTTGTAAAACTGACTCTGACTCCAAGGTTTGTCTAAAGAGTCTGCATATCATATTTGCTATTCTGCCATCAAGAACTGACTGTTTGTACCTGATTTGATTATAGAGTAGACATTTGTGTGCTTGAGTGAGACGGCCTGCAACGCCTTAGAATGAACTAATATTTCTGCTTTGAGGCTATTGTTCATGGCCTTATTTTTCAGGATTATCTCTTGTGGAGTGTATAATGAGGTGCACATGTCTGTGTGGGTGCAAGGAGGATGCACTGTAGTCCTGTCAAGTCACACACTGGTGTGGAGGTCTGTGGGTTAACTCCCAGCACTGGTTTTTTTAGTACCATCTTGGAATGCCTTTCTGAGCCTCTGTAACCAGAAAATGCCCTTCTGACCCATACTAGAGATAATAAGGTCACTAGGTACCATACCTATGGTGATAGATGAATGGATGCTGCTGAGTGTAGCTGGGCTTAGAGACTCAGTTCCTTTCAGAATTGGGATAAAGAAAAGAATTTCCTAACTAGAATCCAAGACAAGGGGCTCTGGATCCATAATTGCTTCTCTGTTTATATGGCTTGTTTCAGGCATTTAAAGACTGTTAAACTACCTGAGGGGAATGTGTCTGGGGACTTTGCTAACTTTTGTGGTATTTTGGCTGCACACGGGGGAGGGAGGAAGGGGGAAATCTGTAAATAAACCTGAGACCCCAGAGAGAAGATTTACTGTTTAACCCAAGACTCCTGCTGAGTTTATTCTGGCTGTGTGGACCCTAGTGCTGTCACAGGCTGATCTTTAGGAACAACAATTCAGGGTTTTACTGCAGTGTCTAAATGGGACTCTTGCTACTCTTCTGATGTCCTGTGCCTATGTAAAAGCTTTCCTAAAACTCCCAGGACTCCAGCCATGTATGGTATTGGCCTACTCCAATTGCATAGTTCTGTGGCAGCTTATATATACACTTTGTAGCATGTCACAAGCAAAAATGAGTTTAACTAGCTATGAGAGTGGTAGCATGGAGGTGGAATTTACCTTAGTACATCTCAGGGTGTTCCTTGTACCAAGACAGAAAATATTTTGGAAGTGGAAAAGGGGAGGAAAATATACTGCTTTTGTTTTTAGAAGAAGAAAGATCATATAGTTCCCTGTCTTAGACACTCGGAACAAATCATAAGAGCTCACCTCAGAGAATTCTTCTGGCAGGACTTCAGGCACAGACTCTGAAATGTGGAGATGTGCATGTCTAATTTTAAAATGGGTAGAAATCGTGAACAGCTTCAAGTTTCAGCTTTACCCTGCCTCCTATTCGTGTCTGAGACAGCCAGGAAGTAGCAAGAGGGGTTAGCTAAGCAGCACCAAGCTTCTCACAAATGTATAGGCAGCAGGATACTTGAATGTTCTGTCTGTTGGCAAAGGTGAAAATGCACAGCAGGGCCAGCACTCACCCCTGGAATCTAGCGCTCGCTTCCAGCAGATCCTCTCTGGAACTGCCCACAAGGAAACTAGCAAAATCCCCTTGGTGTAAAGGTCTGATGCATGGGCCAGCGTGGCAACTTGGTGGCACCATATTGGTTGTTTGGTGACAGCCAGGACTTCAGGGATCATCCCCTTTCTCTTGGCTTATGGAGTTCTAAAGGATGACATAACACATGCTGCTATTTTCAGTTTCCACTTCCTGGGTAACATAGGGCCTGATCCAAAGTCCATTTAAGTAACTGGAAAGACTGTCACTAACTTCAGTGAGCATTGGATCAGGCCCATACAGCAGGAAAGGCACAGACTGAATGGGTGCCAGGATGCTTGTGGTTTTAAAGAAAACCCCAAACTGTATTTTTAGTGAATTAACTGCTGGTGAAAATTTTCTGGATTGATAGCCCTGAGCATTCCCTTCACACATGTGGGAGAGCACAGGCTGCAGTGTATTGTATATATTATGTGTGTATTTCAGAGATATTAAAATAATATTAGGACCAAATGTATCAGCCTCATCTGAAGTGCGCTGCATGAACAATCCCTGCTGTAAGCACGACGGTATTGTCCAGGCAGTGACTCACCCCTTTCACAAACTCTTTGTCATCACAAATGCTAGGTCCTAGAAATGCCACCACTAGCCTTCAAACACTAACATCTGCTTGGATGATGCATGACTTAACATTTCTAAGTGATCTGTTGGTGACACATCTCCAGGGAGCAAGATAAGGGCTTGTTCAAACTCTTGCAAGTATATTTGCACATTTCCTTCCTTTGCTGAAAAGCACGTGATTCTAAATGCCTATGAAAAGTGTGCCATAATGAAGGCTAAGATTTGGTATTTTTAGTAAAAGTCATGAACAGGTCACGAGCAATAAACAAAAATTCACGGCCCATGACCTGTCCCTGACTTTTACTACAAATTCCCATGCTGACTAAATCTCTGCTCCTGGGGCCCCACTGCTCTGGGGGGCCCCTGCTCCAGCAGTGAGGGCTGACTGCCCCCGGTGGCCCCCCTTCAACAAGGCCCCTGGGGACTGCTTTCCCGATGGCCTCCAGGGCCATCACTGCTCAGGCACTCCCCGGGGCAAGCTGCACCGGCCGCTGCTTGGGCAGCCCCAGAAAGCTGGCCCCAGAGAGCCTGAGCAGTAGCCAGTATGGCTGGCCCCAGGGACAAGGCCGCTCCAGCTCGGGCAGTGCTGGGGTCAGCCACACTAGCCACTGCAGTTACGGAAGTTGCAGAGGTCACAGAATTTGTGACCTCCGTGACGGAATCGCAGGCTTAGCCATAATGCACCTCGACCAAAACCCCTCCTACAGCCTGTGTGAAATATACATTATATCCCTGCTGTACGAGATGGTGAAGGAGCTTAGTATGCACCTCTAAGCCTCTTCAGGGAAAAGTGCATGAGGAGAAGATACCCTGGGCCTTAAGTAATGTTAGAACAAGGCTGTTAGTCTACTACCCTTTTCCCTACATGCAGCAAGTCCTGTCTTGCTGCTTCCAAACCGACAGCGAAGACCAAATGCAGTGACAACTGGGAATGTGATGGAAGAGTTATCACTTAGAAGTAATGAAGGAACACACAGAAGAGGCAGCCACAACATAAGGTCATTGGGTGGTGAAAGTTTACAGCTGGAAATGCAGCATGTTCATTCCTAGCACAACTCTTCCAAACACAAGAGGTTCAAGGCTATTTCTTAGCTCTCCTGATGATTCACAGATGAGAAGCTAGCTCTGCTCTTTCCGACCTGAACTGGTTATCCATCTCATTACACGGAAATTAGGGAAATGGGAGGTGGAAGACATGAGAGAGATCTCCATTAAAAGTTTTGCTAAGTCTTTACATCCAACTTAGTGCCTGAAATTGCATGCTGAGATCAAGAGCTCTGCTTAGGGTGGAAGGCCATCAGACTAATGAGAATTTCTTTTAAGGAAGTTGTGAAAGGATGGGCGTTGTAGAGCACAATTACAGCCATGACTGCAAATGCTCAGAGGGCAAAAGATTCTCATCTCTCTGAGCCCTAATCCCTCTGTGTGTTGACTTTGTGGTATTTGAAAACAGAAATATAAACCCTCCCCCCAACACACATGTTATCCATTGGCTTCCAGTTCATATTTCAGGAGCCATTTAAGGCACTGAGTTTTCACCCGAGAGCTCTGAGTAGTTTGTGACCTAGTCGTGTTTTTTCTTGTTTAAGATCTTGGCAGTGGAGGTCAGCCAAGTTGCTCAAGCTAACAGTCTCAGGGTTTCAAAGAGAGGGGGCAGCTGGCAGGGCTTTCCCAGTGAGGGAGCCTGTGGTTCTGGAACACATTTCCCTCCCTCGTCTGACAGAGCTGCCGTCTGCCCACCTTCTAGCACATTGTCTGTTCTCCTGGGCTTCTCAGGAGGGCGGGGGAGGTGAATCCCCTTAATTCTGAATGACTGATGGCTTTTATTGAACATGTGCCCAGGGCCTTGCCTGCAGGCAGTGTTTTACAATTGGAATTAATAGGTAAAGAAGCAAAACAGTTTGACTTCTAACCACCTAAACAGCAGTTTGGGTGATGAACACACGTGCAAGTGTATAAAACCGTGGCTGAGAATGCTGGGTCAGCATTGGTGAGGTAAGAGCTCAGATTCAACAGTGCTTCTCTGCTTCCTTGGCTGAGCTTGCTCCCTTATAACCCCGCATAAGAGACTTGAAACGGGAGCTCTGTAAGCATGCTGAAAAGGTATGCTTGGAAGTTAGCAGCGGAGATACCATTCCTGACAATTGTTCAGTGCACTGTTAATACCAGCTAGCTCTATGTATTGTGCTGCCCCAAGCACGGCAGTCAGGCGGCTTTCGGTGGCATGGCTGTGGGAGGTCCGCCGGTCCCCGCCTTCGGCGTACCTGCTGCTGAATTGCCACAAAGCCGTGGGACCGATGGACCTCCCGCAGGCATGCCACCTGACTGCCACCCTCATGGTGACCGGCAGGCCACCCCACCCCCCCCGGCAGTTTGCCGCCCCAGGCATGTGCTTGGTGCACTGGTACCTGGAGCCGCCCCGATACCAACAGCCCTGCCTTTGACTACTTGATGCTCTTCAGCTTAGGTTAGCTCACACACAGCTCTTCTTGCCTCCCCCCGTACATCAGACAATAACGGCAAAGTTACCCTTTAGGGAAGAAAGTCCTGGTAGGAAGGAGGACCCACTATATCCCAAGCACGAAGGGGTGGACCTTTTATGTGGCCTAAACTAGATCACCTCTCGCAAAGGTCAGTTCCTTCACCGCTCTAATAGATCATGACTCTGGTGTAGCATGAACCCCCACAGCAGTCGGTTCTTGGATGAGATAGAAACAGCAGCAATAGAATGTACATGCTCCTCAGCCTTGCTGTTGATGACAAGCAGTGAAACTGCTATGGAGCACTTGGTGCAGAATCTCAGGATATAAGTGGCAAATTTCTATGATCTGGGATAGATTTTTAGGGCTTTAAAATTGCTCTATGTGAGTACAGCTAATCCAGAGCCCAACAGAAAGAGCGTCCTCCCCCATGCTCCAGAAAGAGGCAGAGGGACTTTGAACCCAATACAAGGCAGTTTCCTTGTATCAGCGGAGTTGGGCAGCTGCATTTCGACTCTTTTCTGGAGCAAACAAATGGGGCTTAGTTAGGTTCTCACAGCGAGCCTGATTCTGTAACCAGTGAGGGCAGTGGGAATCCTTGTGTTAGTAAGGCTGGCAGAACTGGGCCTGTAAACATTAAACAAAGGCAAGTAATGTTCACAGCGTGAAGGGGAGGAGTGAAGTGTGGATAGGGGTGGAATGGCCCTCTCCATCACGGAGAAAGAGAGTGCACCAGTTGGGCAGTTGTGAGTCATGTTCTCTGTTCTCCACAACCTCCTGAGAGAGCCTTTCTATGCAGTTAAGGCTTGGTGCACATAGAGATTTTCAGGCCACCATGGAAGAAGCTGGAAGCAACTTGTCCATGTGGCATGCTGCACCGGAACCCTAGCAGAAACGCTACCAGCCATGATGGCAGAAATGAACATAATTCAGACCCTTGCAGCAGTAATGTCTGCACCACACACTCTGCCTCCCTGGCAAAACTCAGGCAGAGCTCCTTCACCCCAGACGTACCAACAGAAATAAGAAGTGACTGTCACCAAACTCCCTGCTTAAGCAGAGCTTTTGCCTTGCACTTCTCCAAGCTCTGTCTCTGGAACCGAAGCCACGTCCTTTTCTCCCAGCTCTTCCTGCTGTGAGCCTAAAGGCTGCTTAGCCAGGCTGCAAACACACAGCAGAGCTGAGGAAGCCCACCTCAGGCCCTTTCTTGGTGAAGAAGATCAGGATTCCAATGTTATAACAAAAATAGTGCTGGCTAAAAACTTCCCCCCAGCTTTTCACTTGCACTAAAAATGAGCAAAATTCTCAAGATGTTTGGGGAGACCTTTGTACAGCTAGAGCCATACATTTGCCATTCTTCACACACTGGTTATTTGCTGTTGTATTCGTTTATTCAGTGCCATAGCACTTTGCAGATAAGTAAGACGCAATGCCTGCTCCAAAGAACTGAAAATTAAAGACTCCAGGCAAGCAAACACGGCTGGGCAGAGTAATTACTGCCATGTGCAGTGAACTGGAGTTATTGCTGAATCCAGCAGTGTATATTTGCAGGACGGGGTCCTAAGTTTAGAATGGCAGAGTGGTGACAGCAAAGAAGTGGGTAGTCATGGTGAAATTTACAGGAAATGGTCATCATGAAGATGTCCTGGGTTCTTAATTACACATGCCATGTTTCAACTATCCTCATGCATCTAATATTTTCCATGACTCTTTCGTGTGGTACAATGAGTATTAGTTGTGTTGCCTGAAAGATGGTTATCCCTGTGTAGACCCCGAGACCTTTGCTGAGAGCTGTAGAGTATTGCCTCCTGGATTTAGGAACCAGTTGATTCTGTCAATGGTTTGAGGCAGCATGTTTCAGGGAGGCTGGCTCCTTACCACCTTGTCTAAGATTTGAGCAGCATTGCACAGTGTGTCAGGGTTCTCAGCTTCCTGTCCAGGACGAGAAGCCAAGATCACAGAGCAAATCGGTAGAGAGAAAAATATAAGATGTGCCTGATTCTAATTAGATTGTTCGCAAGGATCATGTCTGTACAGCACCCAGCACAATGGGACTGCAAACCTGATTGGTGCTTTAATACAAGCAGTCAAATAACAGTAATTCCCCTCTCACTTACACAAGGTTTACGTCTGTACAACTTCACCGGCTTCAACAGAGAGACTCCTGATTTACCAAGCCCATTATCACTTCCAGCTTTCCATTTAAAACTAGTGCTAAACACAGCAAGAGGAGCTAGCCTTGGCAACAGAGACAGTAATGAGTTCTCGAGGTGTATTATTTACAGCATGTTGGCTCTGAAGCAGCAGAGAGTATCATGTGAAATACTTAGGCACTAACGAGACTCTGCTGAAATGCTACTGGTAATGACGGCTGCTGGTGAAGGCAGAAACAGACAAAGTGCAACAAGTCAGCAAGGAAAATCATTATGCTACACAGAAAAAAATAAATGTTCTCAGCCTCCTCTAGGGATCTAATCATAACAAATGCATTATTTCTGTTTGGGATTAACGACATTATTTAGGACAATTATTCTGAATGTCTCCCTCCTCTTTTGAGTTGACTCAAAGGAAGAATAAAAGTCTTTATCCTTGTGAGAATGTTTGTTTGCTTTTTATTTTAATCGTGGCTTTTCCAGACATTAAATTCCCCTTCCCCGTCCACCCCAGTTATGGTTCATGTTTCATCAGATGAAATCATAACAACTAGTGGGGGCTGTTATGTAGCAATGATTCTGATGTCACTTCACACCCATTTTACACCACTGTCAGTCTGGTGACTTCAGTGGAATCGCTCCTGTTTTAGGCCAGTGCAAGTGAGGGTCACTTTGGGCTTGATCCGAAGCCCATTGTAGTCAATTGAATTCTTTCCACTGCCTTTAATGGGCTTTGGATCAGGCCCTAGGTCGGCTCCAACATCTCCATGCTGCCCAGAAGCTCCATTCTGAAAATCACCCAGTGGATGTTTCTCAGAAGCTTGTCCGAACTCATCTCTTGGAACTGGGATTCTTGTAAGATAAGATTTTTCCCATGTGGTTTCCAGTGTTCCTATTTTTTTAAAGCCAGGTCAGAAAAGCTATGAGAACCACATATATTAATGACTCTGATTCGGCGTAGACCAGGAAGTTTGACACCACATGGAAATTAAAAACAAAAATGAACCAAACTGCAACAAAGTTTTGGGTTTGGTTGGAGTATTAAGTGACCGAATATCATTACAACCAAGTAATTTCCACTGCCCCTAGAAAGGGGACAGGATCCAGTGGAAAGGGCAGTGGACTGGGGTTCAGCCCTGGCACAAATTAAGCTCTGAAAGGATATGAACTTTATTGAGTGGATGGATCAACTCTTCTCCTCAGCTGTCCCATTGGGAGGGAAAGGGGCCGGTGAAATGCATGAGCCAAGTTTCAGGGTCTGGATCAGCATGTTTTGTTTCTGAGTGCTCCCTGTGGGATTTGTGTTGCATTCTTCCCATGTGATGAGAATTTCCATGTTCAAACTGCATTTCTATGTGAATGCCGATCTTTAGCTTTTACAGCTAGATTTGTTTTGGTGAAGGTGCCAAATCTATTTTTAAAGAATCCATGCAGGTATTGTTTTGTCAGATGTTTTTGTAGCTGCAAATGAACAGTTATTAATAGCCATAGTTTGGTACTTATATCTTATTGTCTCATATGTCACATCAAACAAACAGTGAGGTAATACTGATGCATCACTACAAAGTTAATGTATGACTCAAATAACGGCCTATTATTTGTTAAATACAAACTACTCTGTTAATGTAATTCAGCATATCTCCAGTGAAGTGAATTGAGCTAGGCTAATTTACAGCATCTGAAGATCTAATCAGGTACCTATGCATGTGGTGTACCCCTGGCTTTTCTCTCCCCTTGATGAGTGGGGGTCTGTGCTTTAATACTATTGACTTTAATGTAGATCTCATATGTCCCTTGTGTATTAATGGGAGAGCTGGTGTAACCCACTGGTGAGCGTGTGTTGCAGGACCCCTCAGTTCCCAATCTGCTACGGATGTGAGTCTGTTACAGGGCCAGTTACCCCCTTGCTCTTTAGCTCAAGCTATAGCAGCTTGTGCTTTTAGTTCTGAAGTTCCCCAGTTGGGACATTTGATGGTAGTTGACTTTGTGTGAACTAATAACATGCCTAGGTTAGGCATGCCAGTTATTTTATTGTTATGATAGTAGCACTTATAGGTCCCATTCAAGATGAGGGCTCCACTGTGCTACGCATTGCATCTACATCTAGTGAGAGACTCCTTACCTCAATGGTTCCCAACCTTTTTGTCTGGTGGGCACCAGACAAAGGACCACGGCAGCAGTGGAGCACCTGCCGAAATGCCGCTGGCAACGCCTCTCGATGACGCCGCTTGCCTACTGAAATTCAGGAGCGACACCTCTCACTGACATCACTTGTTGGCAACAAGCGTCATCATCGAGAGGCGTCCCCGCTGAAATGCTGCTGAAATTCGACGGGTGCTCTCCCAGGGTCCAGGACGCGAGTGCATTAAGATGCCCCATGCCTTACCTCATTATACAGCTGAAGAGCTGAGCTACAGCTACTACCACCAAAGCAAAGAAAGCTCTTCCATTGACTACAGTGGGCCTTAGATGAGGTACTAAGGGCCAGATTTTTAAGTGGTCAGCACATACAGCTGGGGCCAGATTCTCAATATGGCTCAGGACCCAATGTGTTTGTCTCTGTTGACAGCCTGATTCCTTGTGACTTTGCCCAAGGTCACATAGGCTACAGCCTGGAATCAAACCTAGATCTCCTCCTGAGTCCTAGACCTGCTCCTTAACCAAGAGACCATCCTTCCTGTCCAGCAAATACCCTGATATGGAATGTGTGCACAAATCAGGGCTTGGGTACAGGCACTGGGCTATTTGCATACTTCAGTCAGGCATACATTTTTGTACATGCCTCTTTGAAAATTAGTCCCATATTCCTGTCAGAACTTAAACACTCTTTAATGCAAACATGCAGTTTTGTTTCATATTTGTGTAGGAGCCACCTACCATCTATGAATGAGACATTAAGTGTTTTCTCTTTCATCTGTGCATTATATTTCAGCATCACACATTTAAAAAGTACATTGGATAGTCTGCCCTCTTAGATCATCAAATCTCTCCAGAGGCTCCAGATGTGATCCTGGCAATTACATGCTGGTGAGCCTAGCTTGAGTGCTGGGCAAATTGATGGAAACTATAGCAAAGAACAGAATTACAAATACATAGATAAATATGATTTTTTGGGGAAAAGTCAACATGATTTTTGTAAAGGGAAGTCATGCCTCACCAATCTATTAGGTGCTGACACCTTCAGAGATTTCTATGTCAATATAGCGTACTTGCTTTCAGAAAGCTTTTGATGTTGTCCCTCAGCAAAGTCTCTTAAAGAAACTAAGTAGTCATGAGATAAGAGGGATGGTCCTCTTATGGATCAGTAAGATAGGAAACAAAGGGTAGAAATAAATGTCAGTTTTCACAGTGGAGAGAAGTAAACAGAGTGGTCCCTCAGGGATCTGTACTGAGATGCTGTGCTAGTCAACATATTCATTAACGATCTGTAAAGGGGCATGAACAGTGAAGTGGCAAAGTTTGCAGATGAGCCAAAATTATTCAAAATAGTTAAGTCCAAAGCCAACTGTGAAGAGTTACAGGGGGATCTCACAAAAATGGGTGACTGGGCAAGAAAATGTTAGATGAAAATCAACACCGATAAGTGTAAAGTAATGCACACTGGAGAAAAACTCATCCCAACTACATACATATAATCCCAATTACATACATATAATGATAGGATCTAAATAAACTGTTACCACTCAAGAAAGATTTTGGAGTCAACATGGATAGTTCTCTGAAAACTTAATTTCAGTGCACAGCAGTGGGCCAAAAGGCTAACTATTAAGAAAGGAATAGATAAGAAGTCAGAAAATATCATAATGCCACTAGATCAGCAGGTCTCAAACTTTAGCAACCCAAGGACTCCCATTTTGATTTACATTTTTTCACAGACCCCCAAGCCTCCCGCTCAGCCCCAGGTCCTGCCCCCACTCCACCCCTTCCCTCAAGGCCATACCCCGCCTCACCTCTCTCTGCCCCCGCTCCACCCCTCCCCCTCCTCTTCCTACCCTCTTCCCCAAGCACACCCTGTCCCTGCTCCTCCCCCTCCCAGGACCTCTTGCATTCCAGGGAATAGCTGTTCAGTGGCTTGCAGGAGACATTGGGAGGAAGGGGGAGGAGTTGATGAGCAGGGCCCACGGACCCCCAGGAGTACCCTCGCGGACCCCCAGACTCCAGTTTGAGAAATGCTGCACTATATGAATGCATAGTACTCCCACACTTTAAATACTGCGTCCAGTTCTGGTGGCCTCATCACAAAAATCATATATTTGAACTGGGAAAGGTTCAGAGAAGAATAGCAAAGATGATCAAAGGTTTGGAACAGTTTCCATGTGAGGAGAGACAAAAAAAAATATATAAGGGCTGTTCAGCATAGAAAATAGATAACTAAGAGGTGACATGATAGAAGTCTACACAATGATGAAGGGTGTGGATAGCATGAACAACAAAGTGTTACTTACCCCTTCCCGTAACACAAGAACCAGGGGTCACCCAATGAAATTAACAGACAGCAGGTTTAAAATAAACATAAGGAACTACTTCTTCACACACCAGTCAATCTGGAACTCGTTTCCATGGGATGTTGTGATGGTGTAACCAGGTTCAAAAAAGAATTAGACAAGTTCATGGAGGATAGGTTGGTCAATGGCTATTAGCCAAGATGATCAGAGATGCAGCCCCATACTTGGAGAGACCCTAAACCTCTGACTGCCAGAAGGAGAAGACTGGTGGATTTTTCCAATTGCCCTGTTTTGTATGCTCCCCTGAAACTCTGGTACAGGCCATTGTCAGAGACAAGATAGTGGGCTAGATGGACCAGCTCTTTGGTTCTTATGTTCTCCTGCTCCTTGAGTTCTTCACTTCCTGTCCTAAACTGCTATGTAGAGATACTGGACTGTATTAAGAAGTTATGCTTTTCACCTCAGAGGTAGGAGAATTTAATTGCTGGATAAAGCTATCGCTATATATAACAACAAACAGTCTGTTATCTATTCAATTGCTCTGAGATACTTTGTAATGAAAGGTATTATATAACTAAGTTATCATCAGGGAAGATAGTCAATTACCCAGAATCCATGCCTGAATTTTTGATTCATGGTCAAGCACCATCTGTCTCTCTCTCTCTCTCTATTTATCTTCTATACCAGCATTCATCACCACAGTATCTGAGTGCTTGTGACCATGCAGTTCTGTTTCTAATATGCCAAATGTGTGGAATTGCTTTAACCTGTGACTGACTACTGTGAGAGATCAGACACTTGCATAAATTCTGCTCTCAGTAATGCCAGCGCAGTCCTGCTGAGTCGTGGGGTTGCCACACTATAACCGAGAGTAGAATCTAGAAAGGATCTCGCCCATTGTTATAATTTACCTGAAAGTCTTGTCTATATCTGTCATTTAAACCAACAAACAGAAGTTAAATGAGCATAAAACAAATCTCAAACTCAATAAAATTTTTCAAAAGCAACAGATTTCAAATTTAATTTACAATAACTATGGGAAGATTTGGAAAAATGAGCCACTTTATTTTTCTCTATAGAACTGTTCCCTAATTGATCTGACATTGCCCAGTACATCATGGAGATTTGGCTGGAACTCTCAGAACGTTGGCTTGGTCACATGGTACTCTCATTCTATTTTTTCAGCTGTTAAATTTCATTAAATGCAGCAAAAAACACATTTATTTTTTTCCTAGTAATACCTTCCATTGTAAGATATTGCTGTAGCCGACAAGGGGTTTTTATATGTATGCCAGTAGGAGGATTATGTTGCCCAATGCTATTGTGATTGGGACTTTGGCTACATAGCTGCTGGAAAGTGTCATTCCCAGCTCAGAAAGATGGACACACAAGCTCTGCTTCAGCTAGCACCTAAAAATAAACAGCGTAGCCGCCACGGCATGGGAGGCAGCTCAGGCTAGCTGCTTGAGTACAGTCTTGCCTCACGCCCTTGCTACATATTTGCACAACTAGCCCAAGCTGCTACTTATACTAGTGTTGCTACAGCAGCATTTTTAGGCTCAAGCAGAGCTAATGCATGTACGTCTACCTGAGCTGGGAATGACACTGCCCTGCTGCTAGGTAGACAAAGCCTATCAAGTCTGCCTAGATGCATGACAACAGATCAGAGTTCTGTAGTTACTTTGCACAGTATGTTTATCTGATGGACTCTAGGCTCATCCATCCATCCAAGAAGAGATGGATTTCTCTAGACATTTTCAAGGTTTCAGTGCCATATTTATGTAATATCTTTTTACTAGTATTATCATGGTGAAAGCAACAGGACCCACAAACACTAGGTATCTGTATTCCTTAAAGAAACCAAAGCCTTAAATACAGTTGCAGAAAAGAAATCCAAGATGGCAGATGCAATGGATTAGCAAATGAGGTGAACAAGCTGAAATAAAATAAAATAAAATGAACAAAAGCAGGAGCATTCTCCAGCCTTTAGCACAGTGCATAGGCACTCAACTGGGAGTTACACAATCTGTGTTCAGTTCTTGACTATACTACTGGTCTGCTGCGTGACCTTTAGCAAGTCATCTCACCTTTCTGTGTCTCAGTTTCCCTTCTGAGAAATGAGCATAAGGAAACTTACCTTCCTATGTAAAGTGCTGTGAAAACTACAGATGAAAAGTGCTATGTAATAGCTAAATATTATTATTACACAGATCCCATCTTTTGGGTGTTCAGAACACTTTGGCCATGTGCCTTAACTTCAACTAAGGTTAACCATGATTAGAGTAACATATACCCCTGTCATAAACGGATAGTTAAGAGTTAATGGAACAGAAGTACTTCATATCTCTTTTGCCTGTAAAGGGTTAACAAAATCAGTGAGCCAGGCTGTCACCTGACCAGAGGACCAATCAGGGGACAGGATACTTTCAAATCTTGAGGGAGGGAAGTTTTTGTGTGTGCTGTTAGTTTTTGGTTGTTGTTCACTCTGGGGGCTCAGAGGGACCAGACGTGCAACCAGGTTTCTCTCCAATCTCTCCGATACAGGCTCTTATAAGTTCGGAACAGTAAGTATTAGGTAGATAAGGCAAGTTAGGCTTATGGTTGTTTTCTTTATTTGCAAATGTGTATTTGGCTGGGAGGATTTTACTTTGAACTTGAATACTTAGGCTGGGAGGGTATTCCCAGTGTCTATAGCTGAAAGACCCTGTACCTATTCCATCTTAAAATTTACAAAGATAATTTTTACTGTTTTTCCTTCTTTAATTAAAAGCTTTTCTTGTTTAATAACCTGATTGTTTTTTTATTCTGGTGAGACCCCAGGGGACTGGGTCTGGATCCACCAGGGAATTGGTGGGGAGAAAGGAGGGAAGGGGGAGAGAGAGGTTAATTTTCTCTCTGTGTTAGGATTACTTTCTCAGGGAGAGTCTGGGAGGTGGAGAGAGAAGGAAGGGGGAAGGTGAATTTTTCTCTCTGTTTAAGATTCAAGGAGTTTGAATCACAGTGATCTTCCAGGGTAACCCAGGGAGGGGAAGCCTGGGAGAGGCAACGGTGAGGGAAAGGGTTTACTTTCCTTGTGTTAAGATCCAGAGGGTCTGGGTCTTGGGGTCCCCGGGCAAGGTTTTGGGGGGGACCGGAGTGTACCAGGCACTGGAATTCCTGGTTGGTGGTAGCGCTACAAGTACTAAGCTGGTAATTGAGCTTAGAGGAATTCATGCTGGTACCCCATCTTTTGGACACTAAGGTTCAGAGTGGGGAATTATACCATGACAACCCCATTTTCTGTTGCAGTACTTACCCAAGGTACTGATTTGAATGCCAATGCTTTAGTTGGACTATGCTCTGCTCAAGTATTTACCAAAATCCATCTGCTATGCCAGTGGATCTGTTGACTGATCATCTGATCTGACTGCAGAGGCAAGGGGATGCCTTGGCTTGTGTGACAGAATTGTTTAAGAGGGTTTTCCTAACCTCACCTGTGGCTGAATTGGATAGAAGGGGTTTAGCAAATTACTTTTGGCTCAGTTGTTTTTCAGTCTCTGGCTAAGTCAACAAAAAAAAAACAAAAAAAAACCCAGGGCAAGAAGGGTAATTGTTTCCAGTAGCAAAGATAGGGAAGAAGATGATGTCGCAGAATCACAGATGTGGTCTTTGTTTTGATGTTTAAATAATTGCTTGGTGCAGACACTGCTTTATAAACAGGTAATAAACATGCTCCTTGAAATCAAAACATAAAAATTAGGAATTACAGTTTTTCCTCCCTAGAATATTAAAGGACAAAGCTGGAAATATCATTTTTTTCAATATTTTGGAATAGCATCCTTTGTCTTTACAATGACTTTTACAACGCATACCTGATGTTATTCCATTCACAGTTGGAAAACTATATGTAAAAATATTCAGGTATTTAGCAGATTCCATTTGGAATTGCATTTGCTAATTTGCTTTAGTTAAAATATATTTCCTGTTCCAAATTAAGCACTTGAAAAAATATAGTGTATTTTTCACCCCAGCCCTCTCCTGTGGAGAGGTCCTATAGAATTTAATAAAGAATAATATGCTTCCTGAAACCAGCCTGTAGAGAGTTATATAGCCGAGATGATTTTCTACTGAATCCTTGAAGAGGGTTTAAAAATTCTGTATAACTATTAAAATCTACAGGTTTGTAGACTAATTCCTATAGAACCGCGATTAATTTCTACAGGTTTCATCCCTAGTCACCTGTGAGGGACTTCTCCACAAGGAGTATATGAAATGCAGAGCCAAAGCTCTTGATTCAGATGCTAGTATCCTCGGGGTCCAGACTTAAAAGGTGCTGAGTACTCTCAGCTGCCCTTGAATTAATGCTCAGTACCATGCAGGGTCTGAACCTAAGACTACACAGACAACTTGTGCTTCAGAATACCTTGTGAAGCAAACATGTCAGGTTTTGAGCCACCCACACCTCCTGGGTAATCATTTTATGGAGGCAAAAGCCATGTATGTCACACTGGCATGTCAGTGGCTTTACCCTAGAGCAGGAGTTCTCAGACTTTTGTGCTGGTGACCCCTTTCACACAGCAAGCCTCTGAGTGTGACCTCCCTTGTACATTAAACACACACACATATAAATAAGTGCTGGAGGCAAAGCAGGGTTTTGGGTGGAGGAGGACAGCTCGCGACGCACCATGTAATAATCTCATGACCCCCTGAGGGGTCCCGACCCCCAGTTTGAGGACCCCTGACCTAGAGTGTGCATGCACTATACACATACACCTCTCTGGTGTGATTAACCTGGACCTCTGGGGAAATATTTAATGGTTTTCAGAATCAAAGCAAGCGTAGGGGGAAAAACAGGGATCACCAAAGCAATACAGGATTTTCTCCCTGCTTGCAAAAGCTGAAAACCAGATTCGTTTTGCAGAGTGCCAGTCAAGGGGCTGTTGTCCAGCAAGACACCTGAATGCAAATAGCCAACTCATGGCTATATAGAGCCAAAACTTTTAGTATGAAGCAGATGGGGAGATGATGAACTCTCTTTCTGTAATACTTCATTGCCTCCCTGATTGGTTCTGTTGCCTCAGAAACACAGGCCAAGAAATGACCTAACCTCTGAAATCAGCTAGGTTTCTTTCTGCAGCCCAGTCAAGTTCTAGTTCTATGATTCCACTGTGTGCAAATCTTCCTGAGAAGGAAAAGCAGAGTGCATTTTGTGTGTTAGACTGTTGGTTATATTATGTAATATAGAACCATACTGTAATTTCCATGTATTCTCTATGTAACTAATTTGGATCCTGAAAACCAGAATACCAGAGCTGGTTGAAAAATTAATTGACATAGTCTCCTTCTGAAACTGCAGTTTTGTCAAAATCAAAACCTTTTGTGGCAGTGTGTTGGTTTCGGCAAAAATTTCTGCAGGTGAAAAGTCAAATCATTTAGACTCTCATTTTGATAATGTTGAAACGTTTGTTTTTATAAAGTAAAATTTTTTGTTTCTACTTTATCATTTGTTTGATTAAATATGGTCTATTATAGTAAAATATTAATTTTAAAATAATATGTTATATATTGTGACAAAGTTCCTCCTATCTTGCTTGGTCCTGCACTTATTGGCGGATTTGTTCACCTCAGAGATTCACCATGTGGGTCAGGGAACAGCCCAGAGACCTTCCTCTCTGGTAAAACCCACAGTCCAGGTCAATTCCTCCTGTGTCTGATCAGGAGTTGGGAGGTTTGGGGGGAACCTGGGCCCGTCCTCTACTCCAGGTTCCAGCCCAGGGCCCTGTGGACTGCAGCTGTCTAGAGTGCCTCCTGGAACAGCTGCTCGACAGCTACACTCCGTGGGTTACTTCCGCATGGCCCCCTCTCAACACTTTCTTTATCCTCACCGCAGGACCGTTCTCCTGGTGTCTAAAGATGCTTGTACTCGTCAATCCTCAAGCAATACACCTTCCCACTCTCAGCTCCTAGTGCCTCTTGGTCCCACCTCCTTGCATGCATGCTACAAACTGAAGTGAGCTTCTTTTTAAACTCAGGTGCCCTGATTAGCCAGTCTGTCCTAATTGATTCTAGCAGTTTCTTCTTAATTGGCTCCAGGTGTCCTAATTAGCTTGCCTGCCTTAATTGGTTCCAGCCAGTTCCTGCTTGTTCTGGAAGTGCCGCTGTTACCTTACCCAGGGAAAAGGGATCTGCTTAATCCGGGACTAACATATCTGCCTTCAAATACTCTCCTGTAGTCATCTGGCCTGACCCTGTCACAATATTATCTTGTTTTGACATTTCCAAAATGAGTCAACATTATTGAAACAATGTTTCAATGGTTCCAAATAAAACATTTTTGGAATTTCCATTCAGGGCCGGCTTTAGGCCGATTCAACCGATTCCCAGGAATCGGGCCCTGCGCCTAAGAGGGCCCCGCGCCGAGAGCCGGAGCCCCGGCCGGAGCGCAGGAAGCAGCCCCGCTCTCCCGGCCGGAGCCCCGGCCGGAGCACGGCAAGCCGCCCCGCTCTCCTGGCAGGAGACCCGGCCGGAGCGCAGCAAGCAGCCCTGCTCTCCTGGCTGGAGCGCGGCAAGCTGCCCCACTCTCCCGGCCGGAGCACGGCAAGCCGCCCTTCAGCCCTGCTCTCCCGGCCGGAGCCGTGGCCGGAGAGCGGCAAGCTGCCCCGCAGCCCCGCTCTCCCTGCTGGAGCTCCGGGCCCTTTAAATAGCCCCCATAGCCCTGGGATAGCGGGGGGCTCCGGGGGCTATTTAAAGGGCCAGGGCTCCAGCTGCCTCTGCCACCTCATCCTTTAAATAGCTGCCAGAGCCCCGCCACAGCCATGTATTCTCCAGGGCTCTCGCTGCTATTTAAAAGGTCCGGGGCAGGGTAAAAGCAGGGGAGCCCTGGGCCCTTTAAATAACCCCCAAAGCCCTGGGATAGCGGGAGGCTTGGGGGCCATTTAAAGGGCCGGGGCTCCAGCTGCGTCTGCTGTGCCCCCTGCCCTGCCCCCAGCCAGCTCTGCACTCCGTGCCCACAGCCAGCTTCTGCCAAACTCCCTGCCCTGTCTCCAGCCGCCCCCTGCCACACACCCCTGTGCCCCTGCCCAAAGCCAGCCAGCCCCCACACACCCCTGCCCACACCAGCCCTGCACACCCTGCCCACACCCAGCCCCAAACCCCCTGCCCTATCTCCAGCCAACCCCGCTGTACTCCCCTGCCTGAAGCCAGCCAATTCTGCACTCCTCTGTCTCCAGCCCTCTCAATCCCTGCTGCATCCCCCTGCGGCCCTGCCTGAAGCCAGCCCACCCCACACCCCCGTCTCCAGCCAGCCCTGCACCCCTTGCCCTGCCTGCAGCTAGACCCTACCTCCAGTCAGCCCCTGCTCTGCCTCCAGCCAGCCCCATGTCCACTGCTCCCCTGCAGTTCCCAGGGCAGTAACCTGCACACCTGCTTCAATGAGGGGGACGGAGCAGCTGGGACCCACACATGTGCACACCTGCAGGGAGTGGCAGGGACCCACACATGTGAAATGGCGGTCATTAATAAGCAATCAACAGCATATATGATGCAATGTACATAATATATAATTGTATTATTTATATAGTTATGGAAAGTAAATAATACATGGAAGAAATGAAAGGCTTTTTTTTACATTTTTTTTTTTTAGTCATCCCTGCCAGGGCCCCGCCGAAAATGTTCGAATTGGGCCCCGCACTTCCTAAAGCCGGCCCTGTTTCCATTCCTTGAGTAATTACAAAATTTCAGCTTTTTGTTTAGATTCAGAGTGTAAACAGGTTTTGTAAAGGTAATTCAGTTCCTCACAAAATGGTGATTCCATTTTCTGGCCACTTCTACTGAATTCCACAGAGATATGGCACGTACAACAACTGAGTCGAGAATATTGAATTTCATCTGCTGTGCATAACATTGCTTATTGGAGGGCGTGATTACAAGTATGAAATACCAAATGCACGGCCCGGTTTGATGCTTTGGGGACTATGCTTTGCATTCTGTCAGGGGATGATACTTGGTTCCAAATTAACTAAATTATGTCATCATTTCCACTTAGTAAGAACTGTATCTTTCCCCAGGGCTTTCCAAAGCTGCAGCACCTTCCCCTTCATAAACTCCACTGCCATGGTTTAATTTCACAGCTCATATCTGTGTTGTCCAAGAAAGATACTGATTGGTGTTTCTATGACTCTCTCATTGTTCTGCTTACTGAAATCAGAGATGATGATTGCCTCTCTGTTTGCAGAGAATATGGATCTCGTAAAAACCCAGCACCACTTTAAGGCTTGTGTCATGTGGGTAGGCACGAACCACTGAAGCTGCCGTGACTTTGTAACCGGTTTGTTCAATGGAAAATGGAGCGAGAACAGTCACACTAGACTCATGGACCAGGAAGCCTATTAGATTCTGCTTTTGTGGCATCAGGGTGGCATGACAGCTGCTGAGCAATTGTTGTTTGCTCATGCTGAGTCCTCTGCCATGCAGCAGTGTGTTCAGAGTTACAATCACCCACTGGGAAAGGGATTGTCTTTCTCATGCAAATCCCAGTATTTGGAAATACTCATGTAGATCATGTAGATCTTCTGCTTTCTGTGAGTATCGGAGGTTACTGTTGGGGCTTCAAAATGAAAACAAACAACTTAATAAAAAAGTTGGACGAACTGATCTCAGGGACGTGGGTTTAAATTTCTCTAGTGGAGTAACCACAGATTTGCCTCCTGTAAGTGAGATCAGAGAGCTCCATATCTTTACTTACACCATGCGATGATTTGTCACGGTGTGTTAGGCATGGCTTTGGATAGCATTCACATACTTATTTCACATTTCTCCTGATGTGTTGCTGTTATCTTTATATAATAATTAGTATTTTTATTAGCAATAATACCTTGGATTAGTTGCCCAAATTCATCCAAGTAGCATTTGGCGGCTGGGGGCAAGGCACAGGTGTGCTCGACTACCTTTCCACCCCCTGATTCTAGGGTTGCTTGGGTCCAAACCAAGTCCCAGCCAAGTAACAGCAGCCCTGAACTTATGCAGTGCTGGGTAACAGCTATACTCCTAGCCAGGATCCCTGGACCAAACCCCTCCTGCCCCCCGATGTGTACCCTACATATTGCAGCCCAAACAGAATGTCCTCTATACCAGGGGACCCAGCCTTCACATGGTATCTTAACAACTTTAAGCAGTGCAAACAGGATTGAATCATAGAAGATTAGGGTTGGAAGAGTCATTGAAGAAGGATCCCGGCCTCTAGAATGTTCAGGGCATTATTCATGAAGCAAACCTGGATTTACTTGATTACAAGGTTTAACAAAGCGATTAAATATCCTTTCCAATAGCATCTGTGCTGTAATCATAATTTGTGTTTACTGCTGGTTTTCAGCTGGTGGCTTGCTGGGGACTCTCAGCTTAATCTTGTTGTGTGCGTCTTATTTTATGGCCAACAGAAATGATAAATAAATGAGCCAATAAAATTCAGAGCTACATTTTTTGTACACAATCTTTTATTCTCACCTCTAGGCCACTTACTCTTATCTAAACAAAGCATCCCAGTTGTCACAGCAACCATGTATATTTACACTCCTGATGTCTTTTTTTGGTTACTTCATTTTCCAGCTCAGCTTGTATCACTTTAGAACATAAGATGCTACAGAATAGGACAGTACTATTGTGACAATCAATCAAAAGTATTCATTTCAAGGAGAACTGCAATTTTCTAGCTCTCAGGAGAAAATGTAGGGCCAAATTTTCAGAAAATAACTTTAGCATGTACATGGTGGGCTGCAAGCATGCAAATTGGACATACACAAAAGTGCACTTCTGGAAATCCAGCATGAACTCGATAGCAACAAAGCATTGCAAATAGCAATATAGACCTTCATCCTTCATGGGACTCTACAACATTGCCGGAATCTGTGATAGCAGATCCCCATGCAGAATCAGAGCCTTAGAATATATCTTTTTATCTAAAAATAAGCATCAGTTTATTATATCATATGTGATGAAGAGTCACTAATTGTAAAATGATTATTCCTGTTGCTGTGTTTTTTTTAATATAATGATATTATTAGCATTGTTCTGATAGCAGCTCTGTATCTCCAGAGAGGCAATGGGACTGGGAAAACCACAGTGAGTTCTTCTAATCCTGCAGAAATTCGTTGCACTGGACCTGTTTCATCCATTACAAATATATTGTTGTTTCCAAGAAGATTGCAAAATGGTTTGAACAGATGCGGGTAGTGAACACATGTCCATTTTGGTGAACTCACCCTGTTAGGCATTTCTGCTGAAACAGCTGCCTTCAGGTGTTTATGCAATGCTAATTATAGTCAACATTTTCCAAATCCTATTAACAAGAGTGATTCCATTTTATTTGCTGGTTATTAACATAACCAAACACAGCTGAGCGGTGTAACCAGCTGAAACCGAAATGGACTTGCATAAAGGGAACCTGCTGGAGAAGAGTGGGCTGGTGGCAGAAGTCAAATATAGTCATGGGGAAAAAACTCCCTTTCCAGGCAAGCATCGTTGAGTGATGCACAGCAGGAGGTCACCAAGAGTTTTTATCAATAAAGCATGAATAACAGCAGAGAGAACAGGGGAAACAGATGGGAATTGCCAGAGCGGAGCAGCAGCACAGGCAGTGGAGGGAGCGAAGTACCACGAAGGACTGTCCTAATACAGAGGCCTCCTCCTGATGTGCCATCCGCGGCGGCAATTCGGTGCGCTGCTTGGTGGCAAAACCACAGGGACTGCCGCCCCTTGCAGATTGCCGCCCCAAGCACCTGCTTGGAATGCTGGTGCCTGGAGCTGGCCCTGACCCACGCACACTTTAGTATTATCACCTTCAGACCTCAAGGATGCTAGTCTGAGGCAGTTCCACATGAATCCTGCTATAATTAAGAACAATTCCATTTTTCTTTTGGTTATATTCACATAATCAAACCTAGCAGAGGTCCGATATGGTTGTAACAGCCCCATAAAGAGCAGAATGGAGCATATTTTGCTTTGACAGTTTCAGTAAGGCAAAACCAGTGTAGGACAAAAACGGCTTTTACTTGTCTAAATCCAATTCTCAAGCAGCCCTAGAGATATTGTTTTACAGGAACTTCTGGCTATTGCAGTTAAGTTTGTTTTGTTTTGTTGCATGTCAGGCCCAGTTTTTGAAAGGCTCAGTTTTACCCATGTGCCACTTTTAATACACGTACAAAAATAATGGACAGAACTGTTAATTTGTAGAGTTTTGCACATTTCTATCAGCTCCAAGGTTTCTAAATACAGCAAAGTCCCACCCTAACTGTAACAGTGTGCCCAAAATATGGATGCAGTCTCAGATCATGGTTACAGTGTTTCTCATAGAAGTTCTTCCAACTGTATCCTATTGAATTGGATTCCAGAATAAAAAATAACAAATTTCTGATTAAGTTCTTAAGTCCATGGAGGACTTCTTAATGTTGGAACAAATGGTGTTTATTAGTTTCATAATTAAGATAATGGATCCTTCAGCTTCAAAGTTCTCATATTTATATCTTTTGGAGAAGGATGCTGTTCTGGAGTACTGTATGTAGTTCTATACCGTGCCTGCAAAGCCATGAGGAAAGTTTTAACTATATACAAGACAAAATAACAATTAGCTCTGGAACTTTGTTCCAAAAAAGATTGTAAGAACAGGAAGCAGCCCCACGCCTTCTAGATTCCTAACAAGAATTTGAGAATCACCCCCAGAGAATTCATCCCGGATTTTACAGTTAGCACATTGCAGGCTGGGAGCATAGTCAGTGCTGTGTAGATGTCCCATGTATTATAGACAAGGGGTAACATTTTCAAAAATGCCTGAATGACTTAGAAGCCTAGGTACAATTGAAAGTCAATGGAATTTAGGCCCTTCAGTGCCTATGTCAATTTTGAGAATGGGACTTAAGTGAAGTATACCCAGGATCAATAAATCTCCTGTTTATGTGTGATCTAATGGCTAGAGCAGTGACTAGGACCCAGGAGACCTCAGTTCTATTTTTAACTGCTTGGTGCCTCAGTTTCCCCATCTGGGGATAATGATACTGACCTGCTCTACGAAGCACTTTGAGATCTATGGATAAAAAGAACACTCTAAGAATTGGGTATTATCATTATGTACCTGCAGAGTCTCAGTGTTTTCAGTTAAGTAGCTCCTAGAACCTGGTATCTAGGTTAGTTTGGCTTGTAGAGAAAGCTCCAGGCTCCTGCACTTTTGTGAATGTATCGCAATCTGGTTTGAAACTGTGATCGTTATCGCTGGGTGACTTGTGTGGAATTTTTAAACACTGCAAAGGAAGCAGCCCTAGAGGTTTTTAAGGTCAGGCTTGACAAACCCCTGGCTGGGATGATTTAGTTGGGAATAGGTCCTGCTTTGAGCAGGGGGTTGGACTAGATGACCTCCTGAGGTCCCTTCCAACCCTGATATTCTATGATTCTGTGTTTGGTTCCCTCTAAAGGGGGAACTGGTGTTGATATGACACAATAAAGGCACCACCAGATAATGACATCCAATTAGGTTCTCACAATGTGCCAGTCAAACAAGCTTAAACTGAACATACAGAAGAGCCATTTGTAGTTCCGAACAGCACTGATTTTTTTCTTTAAAAGCCCATAACATGTAGTGTTGTTTTCTGCAAGTCTTTCGGTCCAGTTACCCCAACTGCTGGCAAACTGCTGGGTTTGAGTCACCATGGATACACTCTGCTGTGATTCACATGAAATACATCACTGCCTTCTCCCCAGAGTGGTGAAAGCCTTTCACAGCTGATAATTTTTAAGAGGATGACTCATCGTTAAATATATCATGGCAGCTTCACGTTGTTTGCTCTTCCTCGGAAGCACAATCTGGAAATAGACAGCATTTGTGTGGCCCCAAAGTCAGGTAACAAGACTTTTATCAAGACATTTTCAGTAGTGAAAGGTGGTGTTTGATTTATTGTCTCTTTTTTTTCCTTTAGTGAAGCAAGCTTTGTATTTGACTCAGCCCATTTCAGTATAACTACATCATTATTATTTCCATTGTGGTAGTACATCGAGGTCCCAACCAAGATCAGGGCCTCATTGTGCTAGGTGCTGTACAAACGTAATGAGAGACAGCCCTTGCCCCAAATAGCTAACGATCTGAATTGACAAGAGCCAGAAAGTTGTGGGGGAAACAGAGGCACGGTAATTTGCCCATGGTCGCACAGCAGGTCACTGGCAGAGTCAGGAATAGAACCTTGGTCTCCTGACTCCCCAGGTAGTACCCTATTCACTGACCACACTGCCTGTATTTGTTAATCTTCTTTCCAGAAGCTGGTGAGAAAGGGACCAGGTGTGGGAAACTGCCACGTCAGCCTGTTATAACTCCTCCAGGGCCAGGTTCTGAAAACTAGCTCACATTGGATCGTTAGTTCCTTCCTCCACAAATGGTCCCACTGTAGCCAATGGAAGTCATCAGGTGCGACTCCACACAAATATGGGGATCAGAATCTGGCCACGTGGCTGAAGGACCTAGAGGTTGTATTAGCTGTTATGATTCTCCACACACACACACACACACACACAGAGCCACCACATACTTTCTGTCTGAATGACTCTTATTTTAGATTAAGAGGAAATCACAAACCAAAAATAAAAGTGAGGTCTCTGTGGGAGAGGACAGCATCTCTCCTTTGTAACACGCTCCATCTAGTCTGCCTGCCTCACAAACTGGCGGCTGCCTTCTGCTGAGAGAAGGCCCCTAGAGATGTATTTGTAAGGTGCAATTCACCAAAAGCAAACTCATAACAATTCCACAGTTATATATGCCACAGGGGAACTTCCCAGCTGAAGACTCTCAGCTATATAAACCACTTCCACATCCCATTGCAGCACTATTATAATGAATTACAGATTAAGAGCCTTTTGGGATGAGAGTTTCATGTGCTGGGAAACATAATGGGGCCAAATTCCCCAGGCCATGATCTCCATTCCATATCAAGAATTAAAAAATTCAGGACTCAGGGAAAATGTTTCTGAGGGTCACCTCTATGCTGCCAGGGTTTGGTCAACATGCTATTAGGAGAACTTGTTGTGTGTGTAGAAAGCAAGGCAGGAGGCCACCAAGATTTCTTATCTATTATTTTAAGAGTAAGAAGAAAACAATAGAAGTAAAATGGAGGCAGAGAAAAGGAACTGACAGAGTAGATGTCTCGTGTGGTAAGAACAGAAGAATGGGGTCAGGACCCATGGAGATCATCCAGGAATCAGGATCATCCTTGGTTAGGGTGTGATCTAGGTTTGCAAACCAGAGATTGTTCCTTATAACTTTTTTGTGTGTCTGAGAGCCAAGAATCAACTGGATTTTTTTCCTGCTCTTTTTTGGATATTTGCAAACTCTTTGAGGCAGCTGATCATAGACACATTTAACCCATGTTCACTGGGTAAAGTCACAAGTCTCAGTGTATGGTCAGTAACCCCACACTTCCATTTCCAGTTTAGCAGTGAACACATGCAAATATTTGTTAATCCATCAAACCCCAGCCATGACTATCCCCGCAGATCCAAGGCCAAACCATAGAAAAGTAGGGTTCAGATAACCTCAGCATGTTCTTGAGAACATGACCTATGAGGGAAGGCTGAAAGAATTGGGTTTATTTAGTTTGGAAAAGAGAAGACTGAGAGGGGACATGATAGCAGTTTTCAGGTATCTAAAAGGGTGTCATTAGGAGGAGGGAGAAAACTTGTTCACCTTAGCCTCTAATGATAGAACAAGAAGCAATGGGCTTAAACTGCAGCAAGGGAGATTTAGGTTGGACATTAGGAAAAAGTTCCTAACTGTCAGGGTAGTTAAACACTGGAATAAATTGCCTAGGGAGGTTGTGGAATCTCCTTCTCTGGAGATATTTAAGAGTAGGTTAGATAAATGTCTATCAGGGATGGTCTAGACAGTATTTGGTCCTGCCAAGAGGTCAGGGGACTGGACTCGATGACCTCTTGAGGTCCCTTCCAGTCCTAGAGTCTATGAATCTATGAAGAAGGTTCCAAAATGCCTGGGCCTGTTTTTCAGGCAGAAATTGTGCATGCAATAATATATCTGGAGTTGTGTGCCTACTCTGCGCATGCCTTTGGAGATGGGCAGTTCCCAAACACACGTGGTAGTTTGCATGTGAACAGAAGGTGCATAATTCCTGACTGAAAACCAGGGATAAAATTTTCAAAAGCTCTTAAGTGATTTAGGAGACTAAGTTCAATTTTCAAAAGTGACCTACACATTTAGGGCCAGATATTTAAAGGTATTTAGGTGCACTAAGTCACAGGTACTTGCCTGGTGGGATTTCCTAAAGTGCCTTGGTGCCTAACTCCCAGTGCACCTGTTTCCCATATGTTGCCATTTCTGGAGACGGGGTAACACCTATACACAAAGAGTGAAGTAGATTTTCTCTTTCTGGAACAGCATAGAGGGAGAATTTGGCAGAAAAAGTCTGGCATTTTCTGTTTCTTTTTTTTTAATGAAATGGGCCCATATCAAACAACTTCTTGCATTTAAAAAGTAACCAAAAACAAACTGAAACAAAAATAGGGCTGCAGATTCTTGACTGCAAGCCAAAATAAATCTCCGTGACTCCTCAGATGAGCCTGTCTCCTCTGTCCCTAAAAGCCCAAGACATGCATTTCATGCATAATTAAAGTGAGATTTTAGCATACATCAGGATCTCTGATTGTACAAGGTACAAATGGAAATTTCCAAACAAGACTTTTGATTACCAAAGCCATTTCAAGTGAAGGAAGTAATAGCACTTTGGAGACCTCCAAGCCATCAGTGAGGAATTTCTGGAGTGACTGATTGCTTTGGCTGCATTATTCTTCAGTTCAGTTTGGCAGTATCTCTCGGGTGTATTGTAACATTTGGGGCCCAGCTTTCAAGGGGAATCTGCAAATGTACAGTGCAGGCATCCAATCTAGCTCTTCCTTGAGACAGAGGGAAGGAGATACAAGGCGATGGACCCTTGAGTCTGAAATGGGGAAGATGATGGGATGGAAGGTGGATGAGGGGCAAACAGTTGTTAATTACAAGATAATGGAGTGGAGTGTGGGAATGAATTGTGATTGTATAGGTGGTCCACAATGGAATTTAGTGATCCTCTGCAATTCTTTTATGTGTTGGCACGGACACTCAGAGCATAAAGCAACGTGACAGCACTAGCTGAGGGATGGGTTAAATGACGTGATGGGGCTTTTCCATCACTATTTGCTATCGTTTAGTGATTGTGCATGCAGATAGGGGCAGGGTTGCATGAAAAGCAGTGGAAGTTTGAGGATGCTAAGTAAGAAGGCCGTGGGAAATTTGGTCCCAAAAGGAAGAGATATTACAAATGACTCATTGGCACTCCGTTCAGAGTCTTCTGTGCCATATGATCCACAAAATGAAGGTGATAATGCTTGATCTCTACATGAAGTGTCTTGCCTTCCAACCCCCTGCTGGTGCAGTTTTTAGAGATGGTGGCATATAGAGAAAAAGTAGCTACTGTATTAATAATACTGAAAACTTACATAGCACTTTTCATCCCTGCATCGCAAAGCACTTTACAAAGATGGGCATCATTATCTCCATGTTACAGGGGGGGAAACAGAGGCATAGATAAATCAAGTGATTTGCCCAAAGTCACAGAGCGAGTCAGTAGGAGATCCAGAACAGAACCCTAGTCTCTTGGCAAGATGACTCTATCCATTGGACCATGCCACTGAGAAGAGTAAGAGTCATTTTGGCATGACTTGTGTTCAGTTCACTTGCTGTAACCATGGCGGAAGAAAGAACAAAGGGGCTCAGTTGGTGCATAGCCATCAGTGGAGCGACATGAAAAGTATCCGTTTTTGGCACAGGCAGCCCCAGCACTGCTATCTGCTCTAGCACTTCTCAAGCTGCAAACTGCTGACCTCCTGGAGAAGGGAGGCGTTTCTCAATGAGGAATTAGAACTAACTTTTTAGTTGTTCCCAGGGGCAGCCGCTGTTGTGTTTGATTTAGCTGGGCTGATCCCAAGCCCCGCACACATACTGGGCTACCATTGACTTCAGGGGGATGTGCCTGCTTGGGAGCACAGGACTGGGCCCTAAGAGTGTGCAATACAATTAATGCTCATTTTTTAAAATCCAGTTCCTGCAAAAACTATAGCCAGAGATATGTCTGAAGAGCTCGAGGAAGGAATATGGGAGAAGGCAGGAATGGCAGGGCCACGAAAGCTAAGAATTTGCCATCAGCTGGTCTGTTTGGAATTGCTTTATTCTCTCTTGAGTTCTGTCTTTGCAACTTGGAGAATTACTGCCCATCAGTAGGATACCATCACACAAACCACATTCCCCTGGCACGGTCTCTGTTACCTGCGGTGTTGCAAGTAATAGGAGATGGAGTTTTTCTGCTATTTGAACCAAGTTATTCTAGTCTCCAGAACATGTGTGTATTTGTGCAAGGCAGGCTGTAAATATGCACTTGGGGGTAGAACACAGGAGAGAAGGTGGCTAAGCAGTAATCGCCCACCCACAAACCCATCCACCCACAGAGCCACTGCTTGATGTGACCAGCAGGATGGGGAAGAGCTGGGAGAGCAAAAGCTTTACATGGCACGAGAATTGTAGTCACCTTGTTTTCGTCCAATCTCGCGAGATTAAGAACATAAGAGAAACAATTTTCAGTATGAATCTCCATTTGACATTGATCCATATTTTTAATGCTCAGACTTTGATCTAATTCCCATCTCTACCCAGCGAGAATGTGAAGTGCTGGAGTGTGTTGTGCCTAATCAGTCCTGGCATTAATAATTGATTTATGGAGGAGAGAGCTGACAGACACAGTGCTTAGAAGAATAAGTCATCACTGAAGGGAAAAAAGGAAGAAAAATATGGTTTCTTCTCTTGTGTTGAGAATTATTAGCATCAAAGTGCTTTTTAAAACTTCCATCAGCTGGTAACAAAATGAGGTCACAATTAAGTTCTTAATTTCAAAAGGCAGCATCTTGGTAGGATACATAAATGAGTATTTGTACTGAAGACTGAGCTGCAGAGCAGTTCATCTTGAAAAGCACAGGGGATCTTATTTGTTTTTAAGTGCTAGATTCACAGCCCCAAAGACTAAGTGCCCTGGAACACATTCAGCACAGGCAGTAGCAGTGCAAGGGGGTCCCCCAGATCTTCCCCAGTTAACATGCCTCAGACTTTGAGGGTACATCTTGGCTGAGGATGGGACTGAGCCCCCCAGCCCTAGTAGACAGACTTAGAAAGGCTCACGCTGATATGCTAAAAATAGCTTGTGGGCACTGCTGTATTGGCAAAGACTTGGACTAGCCACCTGAGCTTGCCCCAGGAGGTAGGATGAGTCCAAGTCTGGATGGTTACACAAGCCTCTGGCAGTGTGGCAATGTCAACGCAGCTATTTTTAGCATGCTACCACAAGCACTGCTAGCACAAGTCTGTTCACCTATGCTCTGAGGCTCGCTCCGAGCTGCAGTGTAGACACACCTTGACCTTCTTAGGGTGAAAGGGAAGTTTGTATGGTCCACTCATTCCTTGTCCTTTCTGCTGACGCTGGCAGCAGGTGGGGAGCAATTAGTGCCAACTGGGCTAGAGGCTTGTATGATATAGACACCTGTCCACAAGAAACCAGGCTGAAATCACCAATGTATTTCTGGGTCCATCAGGGTGCTCAGAAACCATAATGCTCGTTGACTTCATCAGTCAAACTCAGTAGGAACTGAAAGTGCTCATCACCCTGGAGGAACGGGCCCTAAGGCCTAAGCTGAAATCTTATCTGAGGACTGTACATCAGTGATCCACATGTAATGCGTCTCTTAGCAGATGTTTGACTAATTTTCTATTTAGTAAAACAGGAAAATCAAAGGTCTTTGGAAAGGCAGAACGAAGCATCCCGTGTTTCTGGCAGTTTAGTGCTAGCTCTCCTGTTCCCTGTATTTGTCAAAGCAATGTCAAGTCACAACTACTGTACGCTGTGGTGCTGGCAAAACATCCCAAAGGAACCAGCAATGATAATGATAAAAAGATCCAGGGTCAAGGTTGATATTCATAGCACCGAGGCAATTGATCCCCAGCTTTTTCCTGCTGACTTTTGAGTAATGTTGATGCTTTAGAGGCTACTTTCTTGAAATGTAGGAACTCTTTGCTTGGACACCCTGTCTGATTTCAAGTGTGGTGGCTTGCTTTGGCAGGCAAGGAGGTTTCTCAAACTGATGGTTCATTAGCGGTTCCCTGTGAAGTCATTACATCAGGACATTGGGAAGAGCGACATCATATATCCATTAACCTGCCTCTGTAGAGTTCTTTGGGTGGCTTTTCTTTTCCAGCCACTGAAAGGTCCTTACTGCAGCAGTTCAGCTAGACAGGCCAAACCTTGATTTCTGCTTGATTGCGTAGAAGGTAGCAAGTGAGAAATCTGACCAGTACTTAACCTGAACTACAAAAGTGAAGCTCCATTTCACTGTGTTGATTAAGGACAAGACTTCCAGATGGCCCTTGCCCCAATCCCTGAGACCAGGTCAGTGCTATACCTCTGGGAAGTGCAGAATAGAAGGCACAGTACAGAGGCTTGGCGTCAGCATGGCACCCCCAACATAAGTTAGAGCAGCCTCAAGGGTTCTGTAATTTATGGCAGCCTCTGAGGGCCACCTCCACAGCACTGAATCTTTCTAGCAGCATGCAGTGTGGATATATTCCACCTACCTCCTACACATCCCCTTCTGGAGTGGCATTTAGTGGGTGGGATGTGGGGAAGGAGAATCTCCATCCATTTCCAAAGGTTTAATTTTATGCCCATAGATACATACAGCTGCAATTAACTGTGGGTACAAATAGTAGTAGTTATGCATTGAGTGTCCTGGCTTGGTCTGCAAATCAGATAGTTGGGTACCTGTTCTTTTTGGTTTTTGCTTACAATTAACGTGTGCAAAAATACATATGTAAGTTGTATATTTCAGAGGGCAGACTCAATTCCCGAAAACAGAAGACAGCATTTAAATTCCTATACATTCAAAACCACTACAATGTATAAGAAATACACCATTCATGTACTCCATTCAACAAGGAGCTGAGGGTTACCCTCTATTGATAATTGCTTATTTACCAATAACAGATTGGGGTCTGATTTTGCAACCCTTTACTTCACATTACTAACTGTTTGAAGGATCAGGCCCTGGGTCTGTTAATTTTCAGTTTAGCAGAATGGGATGCTGTATCTGTTGAATGAAGTAATGTTGAAGCATCTCTTCCTTGACAAATTCAGTAAGCTGTGCGCTGACCTGTTTTCTAATGCATCTTGCTGTGTCCCAGCACTGTGCTGGGATTGTTACTGGGTGATACAAACATAGATGTGAAACACTTTCATACATACAGTGTAATACTATGCTTCAGAAATTGAGATATAATGTAATATTTATTGACTCCACCTTTATTACTGGTGAGGTAACCGGGGAACTCTGGAAACAAAGGACAGGCATTTTAACTGATTGCACTGACCTGAGTTAGTGTGGACAGCTGCTTTCACCCCCTCACTGAGTCTTATCTAGCTCAAGCTAGTAATAAACTAGATCGCACTGCCAGAATCAGAAGTTTTTGAGGTGTAAAAGTGGTTCTGGTCAATGCATCTCGTGCTGAAAAGTCTACAGGGTCTTGTTGGATTCCAAGCTTCTAGAGCCCAAGTTTTAAAGTACAACAGTACAAAGTTGTATGTGAAAATGACCATAACTAGTCAGTAGATAACACAGGAAAAATTCTCTGGGGAGGACACAGAATTTTTCATGGAGATACTCTGCAGAATCCTGCTGATTGTGCAGAACAGTGCATCATCACAGAATTTCAAGCAGGTTCGTGTGGATTGAAAAGGGCACAGCACTTTTTAGGAATTGTTACTGCTATTAGCTAGATAATTAAAAATGAAAGATGATGTCCAAAATCTTTACTAGAACTGGTCAAACATTTCCTGACAAAACATTTTTCCATCAGAAAACTATGTTTCATTGAAATCAAAACTTTCCATAGGAATGCATCAATTTTGATGAAGTTTTGGTTAGAAAAAATGGGAAAATATTGTTTTGATAAGGTGAAAATGGAACACTTCAGTTTTTCATTTTGAAGTGGCTTTTTGTTTCTAAATTTATTTTATTTTGTATTATAAATTATGTAATATAAAAATTTTAAAATATCAAAATAAGCACAAAACATTTCCATTTTATTGAAACAGAATATTTGAATTGACCCAGTCATTTTGAGTCCATCAAAACATTCCATTTTGATAAAATTGAAATGTTTTGTTCTGATTTTTACTTTTAAAAAATGTTATATTACATTGTAATTTTGTTTTGCAGGGAATTTCTAAATGTTTTGGTTTTGTTCTGGTATGCAATGAAAACAGATCTGAAATGTCAGAATTTTTTGTCAAATGTAAATTCCACGTTTGGACCAGGTCTAATCTTAACCGGGAGGTGCATCAAAAACCTCAGCTATAGTCAGGAAAAAACTCATCTACTTCATTACTCACAGCAGAACTGTATATAATTACACAGAGTTATTATACAGAGTGACCTTCAATAATATCTAAGCTGCTTATTCCAACAGAAATGCAGACGTATACATTAATCTTCTTATTCCTACTGAGAAACATGAACAAGACAGCACTATGAGGGGGCCACTTATTTTTGGCTGTAACAAGGTTACTATACAAGTGGGTATTAATTTTATATGAAGCATCCTGGAGATTTGACATTTTAAGTTGTTTTAATCAGTTTTTTCTTAAATAAGTGAAAAATGGAAAGTCCCTTTAAGCTTCAGATGCATAAACATCTTTCTTCTAGAAAGAGATGGAATAGGATCAGCCACTTGGGCCAGCCCCGTCTTCACGTGGTGACATGAAGGCAACATGCTCTTTTAGGCCCTGATTCCATCAAGGTCCCTAAACCTGTGACTAGTCCCACTGACTGCTCACGGGCTTAAAGTTAGGCATACGCTCAAGTGCCTTGTTCAGTCAGGGTGATAACCTGCACTAAAACAAGTTTTGCAGCACTAGGCTTACTGTATAATATTAATGGGGCATCCTGTTAAATAATGGCGTATACAGGTTATAACTTGAGCTGAATGGAAAATGTTTTTTTTCCCCGTGTAAAATGTTGACTTGTTGGTAAAAAACAAAAACAAAAAATTTTTGGTTCAAAAATTTAGGTTGAAAACCTCAAATTTTTATTTGGACATGCCCCCACAGGGCTTTGTGGGAGCTGTAGCTCAGGTGACTCTCGCCCCCATTCTTCTCTATGGGTCAAGATTTTTGACCCATGTTTCTTAATACCCCATGGTCTCCTCTCTTGCTGAGCCAGTGTGGTGCATCATGTGAGATGTAGTCCAGCCGCGAGGCCCAGCCTGTAGAGGACAATGGCAGCAGGAGGCAGCCAACTACAACACTCATGAGGTACTGGCACAACATTTCTGAATCCAAATTTTGGTTTTCAGCAGACAGGTTCTATTCTTTGAGTATTTGTGTTTTCAATGAAAAGTCAAAATTTTCTGACTCTTCCTGTGAAAAACTTTGTTTAGTCCAAAACTTTATTTTCCTGTGGCAAATTTTTGACCATCCCTAGTAATCACAGCAGTTGTGAAAGGGAGCTCCATGGAGAGTCTTTTCTCCTGATCTGCAGAATGAAACATTTTGAGAACCACTCATTGGGAGATTAGGAGGTTGGAAGAAGTGGCGGAGCAGAAGCCATGTGGGCCAGTTTTAGTGCACGACACACTCTAGTGAGCACTAGAGCTTATATCCCTGTAGTGCAGACTAACACCCCATGAAGAGAAGCCCTTGTAAAGTGTGCCACAAAGTTAGGAGTCCAAGACTCTAAGTAAACTGAGTTTTAAAATCAGGATGTAAGTGAGCTGTGCTGCACCTTGCACTTGGGGCCAGTCCCAAAGGGCAGGTCTACACTACGGGGTTAAGTTGACCTTAATTACACAACTCCAGCTATGTGAATAACGTAGCTGGAGTCGACGTAGCTTAGGTCAACTTACTGCGGTGTCTACACTGCGCTAGGTCGACAGGAGAAATTCTCCCATTGACTTACCTTACACTTCTCATTCTGGTAGAGGACTGGAGCTGATGAGAGAGCACTCTGCAGTCAATTTAGCGGGTCTTCACTAGACCGCCAAATTGACCCCTCATGGATTGATCGCCACAGCGTGGTAAGTGTTGGCATACCCTAAGACAGAACACAAAGGACAGTAAAGAGGAGGAGAGTTTTATTTTTTATTTCTTTGTTTATTTCTGCCTGTTTTCTTCTCAGTCTGAGTTTTTTGCTTGATAGCAGCCCTACTGCTGCTGCTTCTGCTAAGAGGCAAATCAGCTCTCCTAAAATAATCATCAGGGATTCTAAGCTCTTTAAATGGGCATCTGGAGATGGTGTCTGTGCAATAGAGAGAAGAGAAGAGAAATCTGATATGCTGGGAGCACAGATATTTGGGTGCTGTGTTGCTATTTTAGATGGCTGAGTATCTCCAAACACTGGAAAGGACTTGCACAAAACCACTGCCATGTTTTCATTAAGCTTTTTAATAAGGGACAATCAGGGCCAAGATGATTTGTGCAGCTCAGGATCTAATTCCAGACCAAGCAATATTCTGCCCTATTGAATCAATATCTCTTCTTCTAAACTTTTTCCCCCAATGTATGTAGTAGAGGAGAAAAACAACCCCTTCCACACCCACCCACCCACCGACATCCTGCTGGGGCCCAATTCTCTTTCCACAAGATATGAGTAACTCTGACTGACTTTCATAGAAGACACGTGCATTCTGCAGTGGGAGGATCCAGTCCTGGACTCCCTAAAAATAACTGGTCAGATAGCAAAAGGATGGAAAAATATGGAATCCCCAAACTGCCCAGGTTCACAGGGTCACTGGTTGGACACGTTGGGGTCCCGAAGGTGCATCATTCTTTGTCTGTTGGGCTGAGATTAGTCATCAGGGCATGTTCTGCCAAGAGGCACCCCATTTTAATTGGCTAAATCCCCCACTCACTTTGACCAGGAGACTCTGTTCTCCCTCTCTCATAATACAAGAACATGAGATTATTCAGTGAAAGGCAGCAGATTTAAAACAGATCAAAGGAAATACAGGTGGTTAGACTGTGGAACTCATTGCCACAGAATATCACTGAGGCTGAGAATTTAGCACGATTCAAAGGCTTTATCTTCATACTTATGGCTGCATGTAGAGTATAGGCGCTATATGCATGTAGCTACATGCTGCAGTGGAAGGCTCCAGGGCGCGGGAGGCAGTGGAGAAAGGTTCTAGCAGTGGGGAAAGGCGCTGCAGTTGCTCTGGAGCCTTTCGCTGCTGCCTCCCTGCTACCAGAGCCTTTTACTGGGCCTTTTACTGGGCAAGGCTCCAGCAGCAGGGAGGTAGAGGACACTGCACTGCTGAAAGTAACAGTGCAGACATGGGAGGCACTGCTTGAGCAAGTAGCGAGCCCATGTAAGATATATACACAGGGGATTCAGGCTGGTAGGCCACTCCTCTCTACTGCACTACCCTAAGCTGTGCCTCACTGTCTACATTGCTATTATACCCATGCTAGCTGGACATGCAATGTCTCTACTCTGCACACCGCTGTAAGTGCAGATGTACCCAAAGAGGACTGAATAGTCATATGGGACCAAGTGTATCTAGTTTTAGAATTAATGGTTCCAAAAGAGTTTTGGAAAGGATATAAAACCTCAAGCTTTAGGGCTGAAACCAGTCTCTATTAGCTGTTAGGATGAGACCTTCATGGGATGTCTATTACATCTTCCTTCTCAGGGATCTCTTGTATCTTCCTGTGAACCACCAGGTATTGGTGACCACTGGAAACAGGATGGTGAACTAGGCAGACGCCTAGTTTTGATCTGATGTGGCAATTTCCTGTGTTCCTATGATCAACAGCTTCACTGGCATATACTATACTGGACTGCACGTAGAACCAAATCCTGAAGGCCTGAGAAAGGCAACATGAAGTCAATTAAAAGTTTCCCTGTGTCTAGACTTCAAGTTTTGTCTCTGTATTGCATATGTTGCAATGATTGCATTGTACAGTTCTGTATGTACAGCAGATACTGTACAGCCCAGGCATATACTGTCCACTGCATATACTACATCGTACTGCATATGCTCAATGTACTAGAGTGTACTATATACTTTCTGTCATTGACGTGCTGTATTGCATGCTGTACAATGGAGCCTACTCTTCAGATGCTGGTCTGTTGTAGATGAAATGATGATGAAATATCTATTGTCTTCAGAAGGGGAAAAAAAAATCTGTCATCTTTGCCCTTTGGCAAATGTCTTGAGCTTCTTCACCTGGTTTCCCTGGGAGACTCAACTTGTGAACAGTGTCTGTCAGTTGTCATTTACTAAAAGCTCATGCTGCTCTTAGTGTTTTAGAAATATCTGCTGTCATGGCAACAAGTTATTTCTTGCCTAATGGGCATCTACTTTTTAGAAAATGTGGCCATAGTTGCTAAGTGAAGCTTGGGTCAGGGAAGTGGTAACATCATCAGCCTTTCTCGAGCACTTTTCATTTGATGGTTGCAAAGCCATTTACAAACACTAATGAAGCCTTACAAACCTCCTCTCCATTATGAAGGGGAGTATTATTAGTCCTAGTTACATGCAGGTAAACTTAGGGTCAGAGAAGTGACTTGCTCAAGGACAAGGTCACATGCAGGGGCAGAGGCAGGAATGACACCCAGGAATCCTGACTCCTAGTCTTTTGGTCTCATCACTCGGTCACACTCCTTCCATGTCGGCAATAAACATCTTTCCCTGCTGTAGTTCTGCTTCATGGCCTAGATTCACAACTTCACTGGAGCAGCCCTTGGTGCTACTGGGGTGAAGCATTGGAGGGAATGGAGGTGGGTTATGCCTCCTTTGTACTACCATCACCCTCTTCTTGGGCACTGGTTTGGCCCACTTCCCAGGTTAGAGCAGCTGCAGCATCTGTTTTGTCATGTTATCTTCTTTGTTGTCCTTGTCCAGTGGATGTTGATTTCCCATAAAACAACTGTATTTAAAAAACAATCCCTGGCAAACTGGTGCCTGGCAAAGCTGCTTTATGCTTCCAAAATAGACTCAGAATGACCTTTTGATTTGACATGATCAAGTGCTAATATAACCGTGTCAAAATGTAATTAAAAGGTGCTAGCATCCCTTTCAGTCTGAACTGGAATCCACTGATATCAGTGCAGAGCACAGCCTGGCACTAATCAAATTTACATTCACCACACTCCCTGCATTCATCTAAACCATATTTAAACCAATTTGTATTGTAATGCATGGTTGATCAATAATGCTGTTCAATTATTAAATAGCTGTACCAGCAAGGAAACATTACTATCCTTCTTGTCGAAGCCAGGCTGATGAACCAGGTTCTACATCTAAAATTTCAGTTTAGTTAAATTCTTCTTTAAACTGTCTCTGTTTTTCGTCTGTCCATTTCCCATGGCAACCAGCAAGGACCAGAGTTCAGAGAGCCAGATTTCACTTATGCAAGATGAATTTTTGTTTGCCATCAGTGGGCTTAGAAGCAGAGAATCTGTCAAGGATTTTATGTGAAGTGGGACTCACCACCTGTGGGGTAGATATCGCATCTCTTCATGCATGATCCACAGACTTCCTTCTACTGATTCCCTCTACCCCCCATTACTGGATGAGGCCTCTCAGGAGATGAGTCAGTTCCAGTTAAATTTAATATTTAGTGCAAAGGGTAGAGAAATCCTCACTAGAAAGACTGATGTAAGCTACTGCATGTTGTTCAGCATGGATCATTGCCAAAGGTGACATGCAAGCTGATTTTCAGTGGCACTCACACTGCCTGGGTCCTGGCCACCGGTCTGGGGAGCTCTGCATTTTAATTTAATTTTAAATGAAGCTTCTTAAACATTTTAAAAACCTTATTTACTTTACATACAACAATAGTTTAGTTCTATATTATAGACTTATAAAAAGAGAGCTTCTAAAAACATTAAAATGTATTACTGGTACGTGAAACCTTAAATTAGAATGAATAAATGACGACTCGGCACAGCATTTCTGAAAGGTTGCCAACCCCTGAAATAGAACATAAGAATGGCCATACTGGGTCAAACGAAAGGTCCATCTAGCCCAGTATCCTGTCTTCTGACAGTGGCCGATGCCAGGTGCCCCAGAGGAAATGAACAGAACAGGTAATCATCAACTGATCCATCCCCTGTTGCCCGTTCACAGCTTCTGGCAAACTATAGCTCATATGTGTTTGTTACCCTGAGGTAAAAAATACACCTTTTTTAACAGTGAAGACAAAGCCTTAGAAATACCTCAGACAGGTGCTATTTCCACAACTACTGAAAATTCTGGCATCAAAACGATGGCACTGAAGCTTGAGGTATGCACTTGCCTTATTAAACAACACTTTGGCTGCCTGTTCAACATTTCAGTGAGGTGTAAACTTTTTGATGTGGATGTTCATCAGGATACATTACCTGCTGAAATCCTTTCAGGAAAAGGAAGGGTTACACTGGCTGCTTAAAATTCCAATGATTGAGTAACCCAAGGAATTGGTGGACTGTGCTCAAGGAGAAATGAGTGTGAATGCAGGAGTAATACTACTTTGAATGTATGTAGCATCTTTTACTTACACTGTGGTTGGTTGGGCATTTTGTGACCCTGATGGATAAAGGGTGGATCTGTGTGTTTATTTTAGTTTTAACATGCATCCATCATAATGTCTCTGGGCTCATGTATAAATAATTAAAGACAATGCAAAATTACTGAGTGGCATCAAACTACATACAAAGGGACTTAGCCCCACAATCAGCAGCACGCAGGAATTTAGGGGCAAACTTTATCTGAGGGAGCTGAGCAAATAGTAGGAAATACTTACTATTGATAGCGCTATAGATCACAACTTGGCTGTATTTGCAACTGTATCCAATGGCTTTCTGCAAACATTACTCCTGGAGGAATTCTGCACCACCGTGCATGCACAGAATTTATGTCCCCTGCAGATTTCTTTGCTTCCTTGCAGAAAAAAGACTTTCTGATAGGGAAGCCACAAGAGCGGTCATGCAACTCTCCCCAGCAGTATGTTTTGGGTGCCTAGGGCAGCTGGCAGAGAGGTAAATCACTGTGGGGCAGGAGGCAGAATTGGGGAAGACCCACCTGGTGGTTCCTACCCTCTGTCTGACTCAGCTGCTAATCTGGGCTGAGGAGGACGGGACTTCCTCTTTCCCTGCATGGCATCTGGGGCCGGGTCAGACCCACCCTCAGATTTCCACCTCTGGCTGCAAGAAGCTCTGCAAACTCCCCACTCCCTGCTTCCTGAACCCACCGCTCCTCAGCTGCAGGGGGAGGGATCCCTATACAGGGAGTTGCTCCTCCACCTGCCTACCCCCATTCATCCAGACCCCCTCATGCTCAGACCCTCCCACCAAGACTCAACCCCCCCATCCCTGCACTCAGAAACCCTCCTGATGAGCCCCACTGCATCTGGACCACCCTGACGAGCCACCCGCACCTGGAACCCCCACTGAACCACCTGTGCCCAGATTGCCCCACACAGAATCCTCTAAACCCAAACTTGAATCCCCCTATGCTAAGTCCCTTCACACATGGATCCTGCCTTGCTGAGCCTACCTGCCCACACCTGGTGCTGAGGGGCAAGGCCCTAGGGTGTTTGTGGGGCAGGCCCAATCCTTGAGCTGTGTCAGGGTTGGGTGCAGCCTCACTGCTGAATCTGTGTCCCAGGGGTGGAGGGAGCTGGACAGTGATCTCCCACCTCTGTGCAGCCAGTGGCCTGTGCTTCCCAGTGCCATGCTGGAGCCTCCACATTTATTTGACAAATACAATTTGCAGAATTTTGCAGAATTTTAAAATATCGTGTGCAGAATTTTATATTATTTGGCACAGAATTTTATATTTTTTGGTGCAGAATGGCCTCAGAAGTAAAACATTCAAGCATTTAAGGACTCTTGGTGGAATCTTTGTGGAAACAGAATTTCCAGCCTGAATGTTCAAATAGCCTCCAGAAACAAATTTAAAACTGTACATTTGAAATTAAAATTCTTGCTTCACAGTGGTGTTTGTTAGTTACCTAAATCATTCAGCTGGAGAACAAAAACAATGTCGTGATTTAATTAACTAACCAGCACAGCAAAATGTGTTAACAAACTGTTTCACTGCAGATATTCAATCTGCAGGCCAAGGATTATTCACTCACAAAATTCACAAATAATTCTGAATAATGAATAAATTTGGGAATTTTCTGATCTGTCTATAGGCAGTTTGCAAACAGAAAAAAAGGCCAATTTGTCAGATAAATTATTTGTTATGAATAAACACTTAGCTCTGCTTTGAAGTCAACAGGGCTACTTGCATAAATAAGGGCTATTCATGTGAGCAGCATTGAGTCCGTAATGGTACTTGGAGAATGGAAATTTCATTAGCTGAAAGCACTGATTACAAATCAAACGGAGGGGGGAAATCAAGTAATAATTAGTCATTTAAATTTTATCAAGCATAAAGCAACTGATTTCAAACAAATCCCAATAAAAAGGAAGTGCTTCTTTCTTATTAAGTTGGTCTCCCTTGGCCTTTTAAAGATTTATTAAGTAATGTCAATAAATTATGGCCCTTGGGATTCAGCCTATAAAAACCGCATAGAAATACAATATCAGACAAGTCAGTAAGACTGTCACATTGGAATAGAAGCTAAATGCATATTTATTAAGGAGACATATGCTGAATCTTGGTTCACCTCTCTCATCTAAACTCTCTCTTGCTTTTCCACCTGTTGTTATTGATACTGTATCTGACTTCAGTTCTAACGTTGAAGTCAGACCAGATTTGATCACTGATAGGTTTAATTACATTGCTAAAGGACTCCTTGTAAAACTAAGCAATCTGAATTAATTATAGCATTGCTAAATTATGCAGCTGATGTGTAAAGACCCATTTGGAATTTACCTTCATTTATATTCTAGCATGGCATTTGGATTTCCTTGAATAAATTTTTCTGTGGTGCTACCATTGAAACAATTTTGTGAAGAGAGAAAGTATGTGATTAATAAGTCTATTTATCCAAAGCAGTGTATTGAAAAAGAAGATAAAGGGAAAGTACCCAGTGTTTGCTGCAATGTGGTAAATGCAGAAACACCAATTCCGTTCCAGTATATTATTTTTAGGGAAGAGTCAGCAGTATTCTTGGAGCTATACAAGACGGGGTCTTGAAGATCATGGCCTGAAAAGTTCACAGTTTAGAAGAAGTCCAGATGAGGCATGACACACTGGGAGATTCAAAGGGAGGTGTGACCTTAATTAATTTTAAACATTTGTTTGTTTTTTAATTTATTCTAGTTTGGGGAGCTTGGGGAAGAAGTGAGCCTTCAGGGAGGATCTAAGGGAGCCAAGGATGATGGGTTGATATAATATGTATCTGTCTTAGGTACTTATTTTGGCCGTCATCGCATAATATCTGAGTGCCTCAAATGCTTTACTGTACTTATCCTCACAACACCCTGCTAGGTAGGGATTAGGGCCCTACCAAATTCATGGCCATGAAAAACGCGTCACGGACCATGAAATCTCGTCTCCCACCCCCCAGCCCCCCCAATGAAATCTGGTCTTTTGAGTACTTTTACCCTATACTATACAGATTTCATGGGGAAGACCATGCTCCTTAAACAGGGGGTACATGGGAGTCATGGGAGGGTCGGAAGGTTATTGTACCGGGGTTGTGGTATTGCCACTCTTACTTCTGCGCTGCTGCCTTCAGAGCTGGGTGGCCAGAGAGCGGCAGCTGCTGGCCAATGGCCCAGCTCTGAAGGCAGCAGTGCAGAAGTAAGAGTGGTAATACTAACCATGCCATTCTTATTTCTGTGCTGCTGCTGGCGGTGGCTCTGCCTTCAGAGCTGGGCTCCTGGCCTACAGCTGCCACTCTCCGGCGGCCCAGCTCTGAAGGCAGCGCCGCCGCCAGCAGTAGGGGTGGCAATACCGGAACACTCTCCCCCCCCCCCCCGCCCCTGTAACCTTCAACCCTGCCACAACCACCTTTTAGGTTAGGACCCCTACAGTTACAATACTGTGAAGTTTTCAGATTTAAATATCTGAAATCATGAAATTTATGATTTTAAAAATCCTATGACTGTGAAATTGACCAAAATGGACCGTGAATTTGGTAGCTATGATCCCTATTTTGCAGATGGGGAATTGAGGTACAGTGTAAAAGGAGGGAGGAGGTGTTCAGAGGCACCCATTTTACCTGGGCTTTCAAGAGCCTAAGGGCTGGTCTACACAACAGAGTTAGGTCAACATAAGGCAGCTTACGTCAATCTAACTATGTAAGTGTCTACACTAAGGTCATGTCTACACTACCACTTATGCTGGCAAAACTTATGTCGCTCAGGGATGTGAAAAAAACACACACACCATGCGACATATGTTTTGCCAGCCTAAGTGGTAGTGTACACAGCGCTATGTCGGCGGGAGAGCTCCTGCCAACATAACTACTGCTGCTCATTGGGGGTGGTTTAATTATGTCAACGGGAGAGCTCTCTCCCATCGGCATAGAGCAACTACAGGAGAGATCTTCTAGCGGCACAGCTGCATCGGTACAGCAGTGCCACTGCAAGGTCTCTAGTGTAGACGTGGTAACTTTGCTCCTGCTGGGGTAACTGCCCCGCTACACCAACTTAATAACTCCACCTCCATGAGAGGTGTAGAGTCAGTGTCAATGGCGTTAGGTCGACACAGTGTCAGTGTAAATGCTGCATTGCTTACATTGACTGTTACTGGCTTTCAGAAGCTGCCCCACAATGCCCCGCACTGACAGTACAATCGACACAAGCACTCCTGGGGAGGATGTGCCCCGCCGACACAAGAAGCAAAGTGTAGATATGCACAAGTGATGTAATAATTGCAGCGGCTGTATGCTGACATAAATTAGGTTGACTTAATTTTGTAGTGTAGACGTGCCCCTAATACCCTCTGTGCCTTTGAAAAATCCCCCCCCCCCCCCCCAACGAGACTTGTCTAAAGACTTCAAATGCAGTCTGTGACAAGGCCTGAAATTAAACCCTGATCCCTATTCCACTGCCTTAAATGGATGGTCATATTTCTTCCCCTTGTGGTAGGAGATCATTCCATGCATGGGAGACAGCATGTCAAAAAGAGGCAAAGGCAGGAGAGCGAGGAGAAAACAAAAGGGATGTCAAAGCGGGGAAGGACAGTAGAAGATAGAGAGAGCAAAAGCAACCAAGATGTGGATAGAGGATTAATCCTATTGTGTTTAAACACAGATGACCACCCTCAGGAATCTATCACAAAGGAAGTTCTTATTAGTGTCTTCTGACTGGTGGCTGTGGAAAAGTCTTCCAAGAGATGGAATGTGATGTGTGAAGTTAAATTAGACAAAGCACAGGAAAATCTAATACCAAGAACAACCCTGGAGGGACTCTAAAGCATCTATGACACTATTAAATATTACTTGCCTTGAGGTATACTACTATGCAGTTTGGAGGATTTTGCAGACGTTATAGTGTGACAATAGACTGTGAGAGTACAATAGAACAACAGGGTATGAAAGTATGGTGTTTTGCAGCATCCACTTTCTACCTCTTCTTAGTACAGGCTGATAATCACACAGTGATGTAGAGATAGACAACTAAATTCATTTTCTTTTTTGACTCAGGCAGAATTTGAACTCTAGTCTCAGTGGCCAATCCTGTTACTCAACCCCACCAAATTACTGAGCTCACGGAGATGTTTGGTTGTCACACATAATTCATACTCTGTTTCCCATCAGCAATGGCCATACTTACCTCAGTGAGTACTGAAGCCATTCAATGGTTAATCCAGAGCTACTGGAGCTAATAAAACTTTGCACTAACATTGTGGATTTTATCCAGTCAAAACACTTTGCAAAGCTAGGCAAGGAGTATTCTCCTGGGAGTAACAGAGGGATTAAGGCCTGATTCAGCAGAGCTTTTACACATAGATTTAAAGTTAAGCATGTGTTTCAATTCAATTCTAATCAGAGGGACAAAAACAGATGCTTAAACGCTTTGTTGAATAAGAATGGGATTACTCATATGCTTAAAATTTGGCATGTGCTCCAGTGCCTTCTTGAATTGGGGCCTAAGAGACTTACTCAAGCTCTTGCATAGTAAATCAATTGCTAACTCAGAAATAGAACCCATGGATGAAATCCTGGCCCCATTGAAGTTAATGGAAAAATTCCCATTGACGTCAGTGGGGCCAGGTTTCACCTCAGGTCTTCCAACTCATCAGTTTCTTGTTTTTAACCAGTAATCACAATACCTCCCTTCATTAAATGCCTCAGAACTACTCTTATCACATGAGAATGATGAGCATCATATTTTCAGCATTCAATATCTTTGTAGTATTGTAGCATTAGAATTATATCTCTGGATTCCTGTGAGTTTTCACATGCCACATGTAGGCACTTGGTAGGATCCATGAATATTTTCAATTGATCCATTGTTAAGAATGTTCCATCCATTTTTTCTCAGGACCTGGTGTCACTGATAACATCTGTCTTATTATTCGGTGTGTTACAAGATAGTCTTAAGATCTGAACAGCCCTGCTGGTAGTAC